>NC_066584.1:277429617-278770527 GCF_024323335.1 Lathyrus oleraceus
TTTTCCTCTTCTATATATTTATGATTAGATGGCTCTATCCTTTCATAAGAGTCATGTTAGCAAATATTTCACTTAATCAATTTAATAAGATAAGAAGTTTACATTAAACTAAGGTATCCTAATGTACATATATTACTATAAAATCTTCTCTTAGTGCTCACTTTCAACATTGGAGAAGATCATTGTCAATCTGTATAGCAATATAAGAACTCCTATTTCTATAGGTCACATTTTAAATCAACTATATATACTTTATTATTAATCAAAACAATGTATTGCATTTCCCACTTAGCAACTCATTAATATATACCATCCAATTTGTTACTTAGTTATTGGCACATTTTTTATAATTATTTTTCTTCTATCATGAGTACTTTACTAAAAACTATGAATGAAAAAGCAAAGTCACATGGATGGTGTTTAATCCGTATTTGCATGGTTATTGGTTAACCTATCGGCATGCTATTATCCTATACATCTAAAATTGGACAATCAAAGAAGTGGGTTAGATGAAATGGCATTTGATTTTTTCTACTTAAATATGGGAATTAATATCTGATTTGGTACTTGTTTATTATAAAGATGATAAATGAAATACGTATTTTTGTTCTAAAGGTACACGTAATAGACTAATGCATTTGGTGTGACACGCAAATGCATATATAGAAGCTAGCTAATTAAAGACTTATATAAATTAAAGCATGATTACATCATCTATGTGACATTTGTTGTTGAAGAGGATGGAGGGCGTTATATAAATGCAAGAGACACGTTCAATGGATGACTGCTGGCATGCTTTCAAACGAGAGGATGGAGGGTGTTATATAAATGCAAGAGACACGTTCAATGGATGAATGCTGGCATGCTTTCAAACGAATGATAACATGAATCATTTGAGTGAGTACACATCAAAATAAAAGAGATAATGAAACATTAAAGTTTGAAGGAGAATTTAGCTAACACTTTTATTTGAAATGACTTATGATTATGATATTTGGGTCGTCTTTGAATGGATGAAAAATAAATTATCGTGCATCACTCAGATTTTATTACGGTTAAAATATAATTAAATAGAGTATAGTATAATATTTGTCTCAATTAAACCGTAATTAAATAGGATATTTATTTTTTATCTTGGATTAAATTACAAATAATCTATAAAGGATATCGAAAAATTTGAGATACTGTTCGTATCATGTTGAGAGCCATGTTCTAATTTTCAAGCTCTTTATTATTTAATTCCTTAACTATCTAATGTTACGAAAATATAAACATTCTTCGTTTATTGAGAAATGATGAACATGATTACATAAGTAGTAAGGTATGTGATTGTTAGCTATGTTGTGGGACTGCTATATCATATCATTATCTCTAACAAACTCCTATGGGACTGCTATGTGTGGTGTGATATACAGTTAGTTGTGGGACTGCTATACAATATCCTTATATCTAACGAACTCCTATGTAACAAACTCATTTGCACGTCTAACTAACTTGTTACTATATGGAAACCTATGTGTGGTGTGATATCCATCCACAAGTTGGATGGTAGATATTAATCGTTCTTAATTTATATAGCGGTAAATTCATGATCACTGAGTTATTTGTTAGCTTAACGTCAACAAAGTCGCCACCGCGCTTTTATTGTTTCCAAAGAAAAATGATAAAAGTACAAACAAAATCTAAAAATAAGAAGTTTTTAAATCAAAACTAATAAAATATCGGAGATTACAGGTAAGGGGGTTGGTTACACAGAGAGAAGATATTAACATCAAAAGTGTCCTAGGTACTCCTAGGGAGCCCTTTTTGTGTGCAAGTGTTTTAGTTGAAAAAAATGTTTGCTAAAAAAATAGAATGAGGGGATGAGAAAAGAATTCATTAATTACATTTTTATGTTTGACAATACTTTTGGTCTTATGCCTACGTACCAACATAAAAATGAGGTATCAAAACCTCGTAGTTTATGCTAAAAACTTCAAAGATGGATGAATTGATTTTAACAAAATCTTAAAGGTCTTTTGTTATCAAATGGAGAATACTCAATCAAACATCCAACGATAATGAGGACTTTACGACATTTAAGAGGGAGGGCTCTAACTTGGATTTAATCAACAAGTATCTCTATAACCCCTAATAAATGAAAATACTTACAATCAATATATCATGGAATATGAGAATTATATCTCAACCAAAGATAACTCAAATCTAAATGCTCTCTTTTGAAAAGTTTAAAAGAAAAGACACAAAGTGGACAAAACGATTAAATGGGGTTGTTAGTTTTTTTTGTCCTTTTGAAAATAAAGTCAATATGATTAAATTCATTTACAAGTTTGATTAAGAAAATATTTTGAAAATCAATGGCATAAGGTCAAGGTTTCTACTCACTAAAACAAGTCTAAGTTGAAAACACAAGCAAAAAAGTTTTGAAAATGAGGGAGAGATTTTGAAATTAAAGAAGTAGGAGGAGATGAAGGAATCATCCTAGACAAGATATACAAGTTTAGAGTTGAAAAGATCTAACCAATGGGAAGCATCCACAAGACAATAGTGTCAGATAGAAATCCATTTCCTTTGGATTGTTAAGCAAGCAACAAAGCATAAGCATCCAAACAGTTAATAAGAAGACCAATGGTATCAAACAAAGATAACCAAACATCCAAGCAAGCACTCTAAAGCAAACAATACTCAATGTCCTTTAAATGTATCAGATGAAATATCCCTTGAAACATACTCAAAGAGAAAGCATCAGATAATATCAATAAGATCAAAATAACAACTTAAGCACAAAGACAAAGTGGATCAAATAAACCAAAGGGAGTTTCTTAGGCTTGTATCAGATGAATGACATTGGCCAATATATCTCAGTCTCAAATTAATGGTATTGGTCAAGTTTCCTTCCATAGCTCAGGGATGTTGTCTACTCTAAGTCCAAAGGTTCAAATCAAATACAAGCACAAAATATGGCTCAAGTGAGTAAAGTGAAAATGACTGAAACATACTCCCTCCGTTCCTTTATAAGTGTCACTTTCTTGCAAAAAATTTGTTTCTTTTTAATTATCACTTGCAAAGTTCAAGGTAGTATTAATTGCAATTTTGTCAAAATTACCCCTAGATAATGATTGCAGAGAGAGAAAAAGTAAAATGAATGTAATAAATAATTAAGGGTATTATAGGTAAAAGAAGAATTATTGTTTGAAAAACAACAATAATGATTAGCTTCCTTGATATGTGTGAAAAGTCAAAAAATGACACTTAAAAAGGAACGGAGGGAGTAAACAAATTGCATGAATGTAAATGACAATGAATGATAAAGTACAGGAATTTAACTTGAATTAAAATAAATGACATTAAAATAAAGTCAATAATAAAGAGATGTTAGTGGGAGAAGAAAAGATTGTTTTTAAGTCATTTTTTTCGAGAACACTCAATTAAAAGTAAGTCAAAAATCATTAAATTCTCTAAAAATATCAAATTGAATCCAAAAATAATTTTAATTCAGAAATGGGAAGAGGAAATTATTTGTGAAATTTTGGTGGTGGTCCCATATTTTTTGGATTAAAATTTAAATTATAATGAATAAAATGAGAAAATGCTATTTAAAAAATTAAATTGGAAAATGATTTAAATCAGAAAAATAAGGGTCATCAGATCTCCCATATTAATTGTGGTGGCAGATCTGATGGCCACGTGCGTATCATCCACCATATGCCCTAGTCAACGCATGCGTACAAGTGGTATTTCAAATTAATGGACCAGATTAGAACGGGACCACATAATCAGATGGTCTGGACTGCGTCAGCACACCCCGAAGCCCTAGCTCCAGTCATCTTCTCCGACCACTTCACCAGATCGGTCTAGATCAAAAGTTCACCAAATTTAATGGATCATACATCAATCTGAAGAGAAAAATGCCAGGATCCAAATATGACCTCCAAATTTTCCAACTCTCACTCTATAATGAGAAATATGGAGTTGAAAATTGAGGTATGCAAACGGAATTGCTTCGATTCAACCTCAAAGCAACTCAATATTAATGCCTACATTGATAGGGCTTTAGGCAACCATAAAACAAGCCAAAATATTAAGAAATGAGAGAGAATCGAAGGGTTAAAATTCTAGAAAATTCACCTTCAGGTAGTGGTTTTGAAGCTCGATCTTGATGCAATTCAACTTGGTTTTTCTTCCTCTTGCTTGTAGGAGATTATTAGAATCAAAATGGATATGAATCCTTGGAGTTCTAGTTCAGAAATAGAAGTTGAACTAGAAGCTCGATTTCAATGAAATCTTCAAGGTATTCTATGAAATGGGGCTATGAGATTGCTGGGAAGAGCTTGGGTAAGGGGCCTCCTAAATTTTGAGGCCATGGAGTTCAATTTATAGGCAATGCATTTCATTTCTACACCATTTCAATTTTTGGCCAAAAATAGTAATTCAATGTGCATGGGTGCATGAGCATGTGTTCAGACCTAAATGATCAATGCAATCCACTCCAATTCGTGCACAAATGATGATGAGATCATAACATGGAGCCATGCAAAGTTGTGTGATAATTGAGTTTAAAAGTTTCCAAATTGGGTCATGCAAAGAAACCATGCGCAAGTCCCTCAATCTTTGCCCAAATGGAATAATCTTGAGCTCTTTGGAAAGCTACCAGTAAAGGGAACAACTTTGATGTTGGGAATATTTCCATTTGAAGTTTGGAACATGATGAATTCTGACCTTGAAGTTGGAGGAATCAAACATACTTGAAAAGTTCTAAGTTAAAAGTCAAATGACCCCTTTTTCCACCTTGAATAACTTTTGCTATGAGCTTCAAATGACTTTGGTTCCTTCTACACAGTTGTATCTATTTCAATTATCTTCAATTTAGTCACAAATTTGACACCATTTGGAGCTTTCATGATAGACGTATGGATTTTAGAAGTTGAGGAAAATTGCTTGTTCAATGATGAGGACCAAAATGGACCTATAATGTTTCCTCATGGCACATGCCCTTGCAAATGGAATTTGACCTTTATCAAAGAATAAAAGTTGGATAAGACATCTTGAAATTTATCATGAAACTTGGATAATATTCATATCATAAAAAATGAGTAAGTTATGGTTCTTGGAAGTTCACCTTCTATCTAGGGCACAATCAAAATGACCTATAATAGTTTACCATAAAATATAACTTTACAAGCAAACCTAGATCATGATGCCAACATGAAATTTGTTTGTAAAGTCATAAAGAGTAACTTTTCTATTGGAATAATTTTCATATGACAAACATCATAGGAGATACGGTCTAGGGAACCCTAGATTTGACCAGTTGACTTTTCTGGTCAACCTCCTTGAACCAACTTGCAAACTTGAACTTCCTTTGCTCTTTGGGGATCCTGGAGGACCATACACTCTTATGATAAAGTTAAATGAAATATCCCATGACATATTTGACCAAATGTTGAAGAAACTTGCTGAGGAAGGAACACAAGATACCCAGATGAATTAGGGCTTCCTTGACAAACAAGCTTCAAACTCTTGATGAATTCTTGATCAAAATGAAAAATAAAGCACATGGGGATCCATATATGATGCTTTGAACCAATTTGGACCTTTGATAACTTGATCCCTTGTACTAAGGGTTTCAAACCCTAGGTGTGAGCTTGATGAGGCACACATGGATGTACACATTGCCTACAAAAGTAACAAAGCTACACTAGACATATTTTTATATTTTTGTTAGTAAATAAAGAAAATAAAGTATGATACAATCAAATATGCTTTGTGATCTTTCCAAATGCAAACCCAATGAATGATAGGTGAGGAGGATACCAAGGTGTCATCCCAATGCCAATGCAATGTCTATGAGATGGCATGAGGGATCTTAGGGGTAAAAATTAGGGTCTTATAATTTGGATAAAAGAAGATGAACTGGATGTGGTAGGAGTGGTTTGGTGAATAATTCAACTAGTCGACCAAGTAGCTTGAATAAGTCAATGTGCATTGCTTGATTCCAACATTCAAAGTTTCTAGCTTCAACACATGTCTTTAGTTCATAAAGGGTATTGATGGACATGACAAATTGATTGTATGAAGGAGACAAAGAATAATACGACAAGTAATTTGAAAAAGGATAGTTAGTACCTAATGATGAGTAATTTGGTTGATCAATAAATGAACGACAATTATAATATTTGAGACTTGTGAAATGAAGATGACCCCAAGACCAAACAATGTTCATAAGAACCATATGAACAACTTTCATGTTCATCACAAATCCATTTGAAACTTGTAAGGTCATTATTCATTTCAAAACATTATAGGTCATTTTGACTGAAATCCTAATTTTGGGTCAACTTCCCAAGGACCTAACTTCTGTAATTTTTATTATTTTGAGGTGAGACCAAATTCATGGGAAATATTAAGATGTCTGCTTCAAATGTTATGTTGGACAAAAATTCATAATCCTAAAAGAAACACATTTGATAATGCAAAACATTATAGGTCACTTTGGACCTAAGTCATTGAATTTGAAAAATGTCCAACTTCAAGTACCCATAACTTTCTCATTAAAAATCGAAATGATGCAAACGTTAAGTCTAAATGTATCATCTTGAAAAGATCTACAAATTTGATGTTGTAGGTTTTTCAATTTGAGGCTTTCATCATTGAAATAGAAGGGTTTGAAGTTGCTTGCTTTTGGCAAATATTTTCAAAGGGAACCTAGACATGTTTTGTAACCCAAACTTCACAGCCAGTTTTCGTAAATTTCCAAACTCCAAATGGATTTTTTCCAAATATGACTTTTGTTCCGTATTCCAAGAGATTTCCAACAATTACTCACATGACCATTTTTGGATTTTCCATGTGGGAGTTTCGAAGGGCTTAATGCTTATGTTCATTTATGCAATTCACATTGAAACTTCATGTGCAAGCAAATGCAGCTCCAATTACACGTCCAATTCACTTGCATTTGATCTCAACATGCATTTCTATTCACTTTTGGGCCTCACATGCGCCTGTACAGGCCCATGCACGGAGGATCCAAAATTCATGCACACGAGCATTGCATCACCTTGCATCATTTTCAGCTATAAATAGAAGTGCAACCTCATTCAAAATTCAACCTAAAGGAGATCTGAAATGCTACAGAATTCAAAACCAAACCCTCACTCAAAGGAATTTCAGTTTTCATTTTCAATTTCAAGCTTGAATTTCAACATCATTAGTTGATCTTCAAGTCATAATTCCTTAACCTTGCATCATCATTACATCTCCAAATCAAATTTGGATCAAGAGCTTGGATAATTCATGTTGTTTGAAGCTCCATTTCAGAGGTATATCACCAAACTTCTTTGATTCAGATCTTGCTATACAATGTGAATTGCTTGAGTTTGTGCTAATTTTTGAAGTCCTCAAGCATGAGGCAGGCCAGTGGTGGTCTTGATTTCATGAATCGTGCCATTTCAGTTTATGTACCATGATCTTCAAGCTCACGTTTCTCTTCAAATAGGAACATTGAGGAGAATCTATGGTTACAGGCGTGATGTACATCACCCCAACTTCATTTTGATACCTTGCTTTTTCATTTTTATTGAAGTTGAAATCCCTACTCATGGTGGCCAGAATCAGTTGGCTGGCCGGAGAAGATGGTGGTTTCCACCACCATCCCCACGTGGGAGCCTCTCATCCCTTGGATCTCTCTCAAACGTTATAATCATGGTCGTGTGTTATGTTGACTTGTTTTAAATCCTTATGTTGCGCGCTTGACCAAGGAGTACCATATGACCGCGCCTCTGAGCCCTCAGACCATGGCCACGTCATTTAATGAATGATCCAAGCGCGCTGGTTTTTCCTATTTTCATTATTTCTATTTTAATTACATTTATTTCCTTTTATTTTCAAAAATTCATAAATATTTTATTTGAAGTCACAAAAATATGAGACCAATGCCAAAAAAAATCTTGAAAAATCTAGTTTCATATTTTGATTTTAAATTATTTTTGTGACTTCATTTAATATTTTTTGTGAATTATTTGGTTTTTAATAGTTTTAATTCATTTTAAAATACTTTTTGATATCTGAAAAATCCAAAAATATTTTCTTAACACATATGGATCATGATAAGTCAATGAAAAATAGTCTCATCAATTTCTAAATTGATTTGAGATTTATTTGAGATTTTAATTCATTTGTGTTATTTTTCATTGTTTTAAAATAGTTTATGATTTCAAAAATTGTTGAAAAAATTTGTCAAACCTTGTTTGACCATGTTAGACTTAGAGAATTCAATTGGACTTGTTGAAGTTGATTTGAATTGAAATTGAGGTTTGACCATATTTTGTCCATTTTATTTTTGCATTTATTTTAATTTCAAAATTACCAAAAAAAAATATGTTTGACTTGTTGACTTATTAATCTTCATTTGTCTTTTGTTTAATATTGGTTGATGATGATTTGATTCACTTTTGACCAATTGTGTTTGACCTTTGATTTCTCTTTCCATTCATTTCATCTTCATCTCTTTTCTTCCTTTTTTCATTTTGGCCAATGAGTTAATGTCTTATGGTTGGTCTTGACATATGAGAGGTTTAACCTTCTTTGATCTAAATCAAACTCAACTTGATCCATGATCAAGTGAGTTGCTTTGTGTCCAACATAGGTTGCTTCTTGGTCAAGCAAAAAACCTAAAGTCCATACAAGGCGTTTCTTCTTTTATTTTGGCATGGAAAGTTGTAGGAGCTTGGCTTACTAGTCATGATGTCTAACTTGTGTTTACTTGCCTATAGTTTGATTGACCGGCCTCAGACATGTGTGACTACTATATTAGTCCACTTACGATTGCTTAACATAGTGCTAAATTGTCTTATGATAAACTAACATAACCATATTAATTACTAACTTTAATTTGAGCATTTAATTTCTTACAATTTACTTTAATACAATTTACTTTCTTGCTCATTTATTCATATTGCTTTTCCCTTTACTCACTTGAGCACATATTTTATGTTTGTGTCATTTTCCTTTTGCTAATTTGAGCTCATTATTGTATATAAATATATTGTTGCCTTGTGTCGGTTTTGCTTTTGTTTTGTGTGAACCCAATGCAAAAAGGAGAAAGGACTTAGAATTAGGACTTACCTATGCTTAAAGGAGTTCAAGAGCAACTAGGCCTCATGCCTTTAGAATGCTAAATTTGTTCAAGAGCAACTAGGCCTCATGCCTTTAGAATGCTAAATGTTAAAGTTGACTTCAAAGGACTTCCTTTCCAAAACTCATTCTTTGTCCATTCCTCTTATTGTATTGTGAACTTTTTGATGTTTGCTCTTGTGTGATAGGGATTCCATTTTGAGATAGTAAGGAGGACCATTGTCATGAGTAGCCAAGTTAAGAGAGACAAGCCAAGTGGAGATCCTAGGAGCTTGAATCCAAATATTGTGTGATTGCTTGTTGTTTGTGAAGTCCAAAGGAAGGGAGCATCTTGAATCATCTCTATGATTTCAAGAAAAGGAACTCCAAGGATTTTATCTCTTCTCTTATCTTTGTATGCTTTAGGACTAGCCCTTCTCTTCTTCTCCTCACTCTAACCCAAGCCAAACTCTTTTTGTGCAAACTTTGACTTTGTTTCAAATTAGAAACCTAGGCCTTATGCCTTTGACTTTTCAAAATATTTTCATTAATACTCATTGAGAATGAATCTTAATCCAAATTTGACTTCATTTTTGTAAATAAATCTAACTTGTAAATACAACTCACTTCAAGTTGATTTTGTGGTTCCAATGACCATCGTTGTTAAAACTTTTTCATAAACATTAGCCATATATTTGAGTTATCATAGTGGTTGATGTAAACCTCACCTTATCCTTAGTGGTTGGATTATAAGTCTTCCATACTTATTATAGGGTTAATCCCTCACTAGTATGTTGAAGCTCTCCTCACATGGTGGATTGTTGGTTTAGGTTGAGTTTTCTCCCTTTGATAACATAAGACCTTGAGGCTTTTGATCAAATCAATTCACCAATCTTTGTGATTTTTACCCCGAACTACGAGGTTTTGATCCTACCTTTGTGATGGTACGTAGGCAATGGGTTCATTCATTCACACAACAAAATTGTAAATATATAATCTATTCTTTTCTCATCCCCCCAATCCTTTGCACATATTTTTTCACAAATACCAACCTATAACACATATTTGTAAAAAGAGGTTCCCTTAGAGTACTAAGGATGTTTTGGGTGCGTAAAACCTTCCTATTTCATAACTAACCCCCTTACCTAGATCTTTGACATTTTTATTAGTTTTTGATTTGATAAAACTTCTTACTTGGCTTTTGTTCGCTTTTTAGCCTTTCCTTTGGACAAATAAAAGTGCAGCGGCGACTCGAATTGTATGTTTACTCTTGGTTTAGTCAATAAACCATAAGGTAACGAATACCCCGCTATAGAAAAGTGGCGACGCTGCTGGGGATGAAGTCTCCAGTGGGTTTCGCCTACTTTTTACTTGTATGTGTTGTATGTTTATATTTATTTGTGACATATTTTTGTGTAAATTTGGGATGACTGTATTGTTTGTAATGTATGAATTGCTTGATCTATCCATTGCTTGCATGCTTGGTGGTTTCTTGTGAGATGAGTTCTATACCCGAACTCGAGTGCACTTATGATAGGAGAATGGCATAGTCTTGTTGACTTGTGTGGAGTTATTCCTTAGCAAGTTGACTTGCAAGCCCATTCACTTGGTGGAGGTCTTGTTGGGATCAATAATGTCACACGAGTAGTCGTGGTTAGGCATTACTCTTTCCAATATAAACCTTAGAAGCCAAGGACCTTAGATACCTAGCCCATCTTGGCCTATTTTAGGACGTAGTGCGAAGGTCGTTCAAGTGTAAGATTTGATACGATTGTTACGCGATACTACACTCATAAGAGTCTCTCTTGAGAATATTTTTGGAATACGAGTAGTCGTTTTATCCGATAATATCCGAAAGATGAGATGATGACTATGGGAACCTTTGTTAGAACATGATTGTCAGGTTTAACCATAGTACACTCCCTTTGGGTGGTTCTTAACCGAGACTCCATGCTCGTGACTCTCAATAAACCCTTGATTCACGATTGTTCCGTTCTCGTATATCCTCAATATCAATGGAACTTGGGTGTTGATAAGGTGTAAACCATAATCCACCAAAATGGATGATTGATATTGATGATGACGTGAGCCACCCCTTGACCTTTGTGTGGTGTGACTTGCTTGATCCTTGAGTGTGATTGTTGCATCCATGCATTCATGCATTCATATGCATCCATATATTCAACAATAAGAAATTTCAAGGAACTTAAGAGGTCTATTTGCAAATTTTCAGACATGGATAAGCAAAGAAGGAATACGAAGTTAGTACAGTTTCAAACAACCCGACTTGAAAGAGTTAAGGAGTTTGACATCTTATGTATTAGAGCCTTTGGAGTTCAAAGCTCGCCATGGGAAGCTCTTGTCTATTCTTTCTACCCAGGTGGATGAAGGTCTGATGAGTGTGTTGGTGCAGTTCTATGATCCTCTGTATCGGTGCTTCACTTTTCCGGATTTCCAGCTTTTGCCTACACTTGAGGAGTATGCCTATCATATGGGTATACCTATTCTTGAATAGTTGCCTTTCAGTGGCTTGGAGAAGATTCCGTCTTCTCAAGAGATTATTGATATGCTTCACATAAATGTATCTGACATTGTTGCTCATATGACTACCAAAGGTGGAATTCAAGGTCTCCCGTCTGATTTTCTCATTGCCCAGGCTACTTTGCTTGGGAAGGCCATGAGTGAGGACGCCTTTGAAGCCATATTTGTACTTCTCATCTATGGGCTAGTGTTATTCCCCAACATCGACAATTTTGTGGATGTGAACGCTATTAGGATTTTCTCTTCTCTTAATCCCGTTCCGACTCTGTTGGGTGACACTTATTTCTCTTTGCATATGAGGAATGCAAAGGGTGGTGGTTCCATTGTGTGTTGTCTGCCTCTGTTGTACAAGTGGTTTATTTCGCACTTGCCTCAGACGCTCGCCTTCAAGGAAAACAAGGGATGTATACGGTGGTCCACGAGACTTATGTCTCTTACTAATGATGATATCTTTTGGTATAATCGTGTTTATGATGGCGTTCAGATTATTGACTCTTGTGGTGAATTCTCCAACGTGCCTCTTCTTGGTACATGTGGTGGAATTAACTACAATCTATTTTGGCTCGCCGTCAGCTTGGGTTCCCCTTAAAGGATAAACCTAATAACATTTTGTTGGAAAGTGTGTTCTTTCAAGAGGGTAAAGATCCCCAGAACTTGAAGACTAGGATGGTTCGCGCCTGGCACAAAGTTCATAGGAAGGAAAGGAAGGAGCTTGGTCCGAGGAATTGCATTGCTTTGGAACCCTACACCGCTTGGGTGAGGAAGAGAGCTCTTGAGTACCGCATGCCTTATGATTATCCGAGACCTACCTCTATGGTTATGGTTGGACCATCAACCCTTCCTAACCAAGGAGTAGAGGAGTTGAGAGATGAAGACTGGTCGCGTGCATGGGTTTGTGAGCGAGGGGAACTACTTCAGCAGCTCAGATATAAGGATGCAGTGATAGAATTTCTAGAGCATCGGGTTATTGATGAGCCTGATGATGTGGTTACTTCTCTTCTTCCTCAATCATCTAGGTTTTGGAAGAGGAAGTATGATCGACTCGCCAAGGAGAAATCCGATATGGAAGCAACTTATGAGAGAGAGGTGAAGAGGCTTCGTGCAGCTTATCTTTCGATCTCGAGAGCGTTGGATGATTGTTTCTAGGGCTCCATAGGATGTTTATTCTCCTTTTCTCTTAGATTGTATTTGGTTACCAAAACTGTATTACTTCTTTGGTGTAAAAAATTTCCAAAGTATTATTGCTATGTGCATTTCATATATGTCTTAAAAGATTAATATTTTCAAATATTTGAAAATAGATCTCTATAAAGTTCCTCTAATAAAAATAAACCATATGCACAAACATTGCATGCATCATATGCATAAGCAGGTTTTGTCCCGGGCTTTTGATCAGTGGTCTAACTCTTTGCTCTTCATTTATTTTGAAGACAAGCTGACGCACCGGTATAATACAAGGGCCAATCATCCAAGGATAATGGAGCATTTAGAGCAAGAGAACCGGGGATTGAAGGAAGAGATTGTTAGGCTGACTGCCACGATGGAGTCAGTTCTGGCTGCCCAGAGCCAAGCTTCACCAACTCCTGCAACTCCTCCCCAGAGGACGGTTATTTCTGAGGTTACTACCTCCATTGTGCCTGCTACAACAACCCATTTCGCTCCAACCATGCCAGCCGGGTTCCCGTGGGGAATGCCTGCTAATTTTGTACCCGAGGGTTTTGCTCCTACTCTCGCTTCTCTGCCGGCATCTAGCCTGGTCCTTTCTGTGCCACCTCCCGTTATGCACATCTTACCACGAGTTAAAGACACCATCTGCTTTATGCTCGCAAGATGTCAACACAAACAAATAACGACCAGCTGCTTATCCACTACTTTCAGGATAGCTTGTCAGGTGCTGCGCTCTGGTGGTATATAGGGCAGGAGAGTGCTAGCATCCGCTCTTTCAACGATCTTGGCGAGGCCTTCATCAAGAAATATAAATATAATGTGGATATGGCTCCTGATAGGGACCAGTTGAGAGCAATGTCACAGAAGGACAAAGTGACCTTCAAGGAGTACGCCCAGAGATGGCATGAATTGGCAGCTCAGATAGTGCCACCCCTAGAAGAGAAAAAGATGACAAAGATCTTTTTGAAGACTTTGAGCTCTTTCTACTATGAAAGAATGGTCGCCAGTGCTCCCTCAGACTTCACCGAAATGGTGAAAATGGGGATGAGATTGGAGGAATGGGTCCGTGAAGGACAGTTGTCTAGGGATGATAGCTCTTCAGCAAAGAGATATGGGAGCTTCGCTAAGATGAAAGAGGGAGAGACTCATGCTGTGTCCTCCCATATCAAAAGAAGTCCCTCTGTGAAGAGGAAGAACGTGCGTCCTGCCGTTAACCAACACCAGGTGGCTCATATAGCACCTGCTTTTCGAGAAGTTCACCATCAACAACAACAACATCGTCAACAACAACAGGCCTACCAGCCTCGAAACAACAATAACACCAGCACCAGCAACTACGAGAGGAAGAGGGTCACTTTTGATCCGATTCCAATGACATACGTTGAGCTCTATCCTTCTCTGATCGAAAGAAAAATGATCACTCCACGAGACCCTCTTGCTGTACCAACCAACCCTCAATGGTGGTATAAGCCTGAACTACAATGTGTATATCATTCCGGTGCTCCCGGACATGATGTGGAGAATTGTTACCCGTTGAAAACCAAGGTGCAAGACCTTGTGAGAAGTGGGATTTTGTTTTTCGAGGACGTAGGTTCTAATGTGAAGAAGAACCCATTGCCCGAGCATGGGAAAGCTGTTGTGAATATGGTCCAGGGGTGCCCTGGAAAATATAAAGTCCTGTATGTCAATGACATAAGGCAATCTTTGGTCGAGATGCACAAGCTGTTGTGTGAACACGGCCATTACGAGCATGACCATGATAGGTGCCAGGTGTGCACTAACAATGAGAGAGGATGCCGACAAGTTAGAAAGGACATCTAAGAGATGCTGGATCAGGGAATGATCGAAATACTTCAGAATTGCAATGAGGATGAAGTTGATGTTATCTCCCCTATATTTAGAATTCCAGAGCCTGTTGTCGTCAAGTATGATGGCAGTAAGAAGAAGGTATCACCAGCCCTTGTGATAAAGCCAGCGGGTCCTGTCCCGTATTCATCAGACAAGGTTGTTCCCTACAGGTACAATGCTGTAATGCTAGAAGATGGGAAGGAGGTGCCTTTGCCCTCAACCTCTGTTGTAAGCATTTCTGATGTCAATGATGTGACCTGTAGCGGTCGTGTTTTCTCGGTATAGCCGAAACCCCATGAAGATGTCATGAAGAGAACTGTTGTTAGTTCTGCTGGTCCTGTGGGGACTTCTTCTTCAAACAATCCTACTCGTGTTGTGAAGGGTGTTGACCTTGTTGTTGCTAAGAATAATAACACTCCTATCCTGGTTGGCCAGTCTGGAAATTTGAAAGAGGATGGTGATGAGATGTTGAGGCTCATCAAAAGGAGTGAATACAATGTTGTTGATCAGCTGCTAAAAACTCCATCAAAGATATTTGTGTTATCTTTGTTGATGAATTCTGAGCCACACCGCAAAGCTTTGCAGAGGGTGTTAGACGTGGCATACGTGGACCACGATGTCACAATTAAACAGTTTGATAGCATTATTGCAAACATAATCGCTTGCAACAACCTGAGCTTCTGTGATGGTGATCTTCCCGAGGAGGGAAAAGACCACAATTTGGCCTTACACATTTCAATGAACTGCAAGGATGATGCCTTGTGCAATGTGTTAGTGGACACATGATCATCACTTAATGTGTTGCCAAAATCCACTCTGACCAAACTTTCTTATAAAGGGCCTCCCATGAGGCAGAATGGAGTGGTTGTGAAGGTGTTTGATGCATCGCGCAAAACCGTAATCGGCGAATTAGAACTCCCGATCAAGATTGGACCTAGTGATTTCCAGATCACTTTCCAGGTCATGGATATTCATCCGTCTTACAGTTGTTTCCTTGGCAGACCATGGATTCACGAGGCAGGCGCCGTGACATCCACCCTACACCAGAAGTTGAAGTTTATAAAGAATAAGAAGTTGGTGGTGATAGGGGGAGAGAAGGCTCTCGTGGTCAGTCATTTATCTTCCTTCTCCTAAATTGATGCTGAGGATGAGGTTGGGACTCCGTTCCAAGCCTTATCTATTGCTGAGCCTTCAAGGAAAGGACTTTATTCATTTGTCTCCTACAACAATGCGAAGTTGGCCATTGAGCATGGTGCAACTACTAGTTTGGGGCAAATGATCAAATTGGAAGATAATAAATCCCGAGCTGACATAGGGTACTCTTCCGGTGTTTCCAATGAGCGTGGGTTGTTCCAGAGTGGAGGTTTCATCCACACAGTTGAAGATCAGGAAGCTGCTGTCATTGTTGAAGATGATGAAGAGGAAGACCGGGGCAACTTTGTCATCCTTGGAGGAATCTGCAATAATTGGGTCGCTGTTGATATTCCAACAGTTATCCACAAGTCAGCGTAATATGTTCATTTTGTTTAAAAACCATTCTCCCATGCCAAAAGGAGAATTGATGACATTGTTGGCACATTTTGATTAAATACAATGATATTCATTCAATAATCACGTGTTAAATGTTTGTTTTTCCGAATTATTTTTCCTTTTTTGCTTTTTGCATAAAATTGGTGATCACCATAAAACCCTAAAAAAGAGAATAAAATCTATCTTTTCATCTGCATAATGATTTGCCTTGCTTGAATTCTGAAATCTCTTTTATACTCAAAATCATTATGCAGGTTGGTCAAACCCATTGAACATAATGATCCAACACCATCTCCCAACTTCGAGTTCCTTGTATTTGAGGCAGAAGAAGATGATGTTGAAGAGATTCCTGATGAGATTACCCGTCTTCTTGAGCACGAGGGGAAGATCATTCAGCCGCATCTTGAGAATCTGGAAATAGTCAACTTGGGGTCTGAAGACTGCATTCGTGAAGTAAAGATTGGGGCACTCCTGGAAGAGTCTATGAAGAAGGGGTTGATTGCTACGAGAATATTTCGACGTCTTTGCCTGGTCGTATGAAGACATGCCTGGTCTAGATACTGATATCGTGCAACATTTCTTGCCTTTAAAGTCGGAGTGTGTGCCTGTAAAGCAGAAGCTCAGAAGAACTCATCCTGATATGGCAGTGAAGATTAAATAAGAAGTTCAGAAGAAAATTAATGCGGGGTTTCTGGTGACTTCTACATATCCTCAATGGGTGGCCAATATTGTGCCTGTTGCTAAGAAGGATGGAAAAGTCCGAATGTGTGTGGATTACCGTGACTTGAATAAAGCTAGTCCGAAAGATGATTTCCCTCTACCACACATTGATATGTTGGTAGACAATACAGCTAAATCCAATGTCTTTTCATATATGGACGGATTTTCCGGTTATAACCAGATTAAAATGGCACCCAAGGATATGGAGAAGATAACATTCATCACACCTTAGGGAACATTCTGTTATCGAGTGATTCCCTTCGGTTTGAAGAGTGTCGGAGCCACGTATCAACGAGTTATGACTACCTTGTTTCATGATATGATGCACAAGGAGATTGAGGTGTATGTTGATGATATGAATGCGAAGTCGAAAATGGAAGTTGAACATGTAAAACACTTGTTGAAGCTTTTTCAGCGTTTGAGGAAGTATAAACTCCGCCTAAATCCGAACAAGTGTACATTTGGAGTCCGTTCCGGTAAGTTATTGGGCTTTATTGTCAGTGAAAGAGGTATTGAAGTTAACCTTGCCAAGGTCAAAGCAATACAAGAGATGCCTGCGCCCAAACTGAGAAGCAAGTCTGAGATTTTCTTGGCCGCTTGAATTACATTTCCAGATTTATATCCCACATGACTGCCACATGTGCGCCTATATTCAAGCTCCTCCAGAAAGATCAGCGTCATGATTGGACCGAGGATTGCCAGAAAGCTTTTGACAGTATCAAAGAGTATTTGTCTGAGCCTCCTATTATGTCCCCGCCTGTTGAAGGGAGATCGTTGATTATGTACTTGACCGTGCTTGATGACTCTATGGGTTGTATATTAGGTCAGCAAGATGAATCAGGGAAGAAATAATGTGCAATATACTACTTGAGTAAGAAGTTTACTGATTATGAGTCTCGATACTCAATGCTTGAGAAGACATTTGTGCTTTGTCTTGGGCCACTAAGCGTTTACGACAGTATATGTTGAATCATACGACTTGGTTGATATCCAAAATGGATCCAATCAAGTATATCTTTGAGAAGCCTGCTTTAACTGGGAGGATTTCCCGTTGACAAATGTTGTTATCTGAGTATGATATTGAGTATTGAGCTCAGAAAGCTATTAAAGGTAGTATCCTGGCTGACCATTTGGCACATCAACCAATTTAAGATTATCAGTTTGTGCAGTACGACTTCCCGGACGAGGAAATTCTGTATTTGAAGATGAAAGATTGCGATGAGCCTATGCTTGATGAGGGGCCAGAGCTTGGTTCCCGATGGAGCATGGTGTTCGATGGCGATGTTAATCAGTATGGAAATGGTATTGGGGCAGTGATTATTACTCCTCAAGGCACACATTTTCCTTTCACATCAAGGTTAACTTTCAAGTGCACGAATAATATGGCGGAGTATGAGGCCTGTATTATGGGTTTAGAAGAATGTATTGATCTTAGGATCAAACATCTCGATGTTTATGGTGATTCGGCCCTTGCTGTTAATCAGATTAAGGGTGAATGGGAGACGAATCAGCCTAGCCTCATCCCATACAGAGATTATGCGAGGAGGATTTCAACTTTCTTTTTTGAGGTTGACTTCCATGCTATTCCTCGAGATGAGAATCGGATGGCAGATGCTCTTGCTACGCTTGCCTCAATGATTATGGTGAAATATTGGAATGAAGTCCCCAATATTACTGTGATGCGCTTGGATATACCAGCTCACGTGTTTGCAGTTGAAGAAGTAAAAGATGATAAGTCGTGGTATTATGATATCAAGTGCTTTCTCCAAAGTCAGACTTACCCGCCTAGGGCATCTGTTAAAGATAGGAAGACTTTAAGGAGATTATCTGGAAGTTTTTACCTCAATGATGATGTGCTTTATAAGAGGAATTTTGACATGGTTCTGCTCATATGTGTGGATAGACACGAAGCAGACCTGTTAATGACTGAAGTCCATGAGGGTTCATTCGGTACTCATTCCAATGGACATGCCACGACAAAGAAGATGTTGAGAGCATGCTACTATTGGCTGACAATGGAGTCTGACTGCTGCAAATATGTGAAGAAATGCCACAAGTGTCAGATTTATACGGATAAGATTCATATTCCCCCGACACTTCTGAATGTTATTTCCTCACCATGGCCTTTCTCCATGTGGGGAATTGACATGATTGGCATGATTGAACCAAAGGCGTCAAACGGTCACCGTTTTATTCTCGTAGCTATTAATTACTTCACCAAGTGGGTTGAAGCGACATCATATGCAAATGTGACCAGGCAGGTGGTTGTGAAGTTTATCAAGAATCAACTCATATGCCGCTATGGTGTGCCAGACAATATCATTACTGATAATGGATCTAACTTGAACAACAAGATGATGAAAGAGTTGTGTAACGAGTTCAAGATTGCACATCACAATTCTTCTCCCTATAAACCCAAGACGAATGGGGTTGTTGAAGCTGCAAATAAGAACATCAAGAAGATTATTCAGAAGATGGTTGTTACGTACAAAGATTGGCATGAGATGCTGCCATTTGCTTTGCATGGTTATCGTACATCTTTCCGCACTTCGACAGGGGCAACCCCTTTCTCTCTTGTATATGGCATGGAGGTTGTTCTCCCCGTGGAGGTTGAGATCCCATCAATGAGAGTCTTGATGGAAGCAGAGTTGACTGAGGCTGAATGGGCTCATAGTCGTTATGACCAGTTGAATTTGATAGAAGAGAAGAGATTAACTGCCATGTGTCATGGTCAGTTGTATCACCAAAGGATGAAGAAAGCCTTTGATAAGAAGGTCAAGCCTCGTGTGTTTCGAGAAGGTGACCTTGTGCTCAAGAAAGTCTTGTCTTTCGCGCCCGATTCTAGGGGAAAGTGGACTCCAAACTATGAAGGTCCATATGTTGTTAGGAGAGCCTTTTCAGGCGGTGCCTTGTTGCTTACAATTATGGATGGGGAGGATTTCACTCGTCCTGTGAATTCAGATGCAGTCAAGAAATACTTCTCCTAAAAAAATATAAAAACAGAATAGCTCGCTAAGTTGAAAACCCGAAAGGGCGACTTAGGCAAAAATGAGTGTCTCGGTGGATTGAAAACCCGAAAGGGCGGTCTAGGAAAAAGTTAGAGACATGAAAACATATATATATTATCAATATATATCACCAATTTCAAATTTTGTAAAGATCCATGGAGTCTCGCCATTTGCGGACTACCATTCTATAAATTTGAGCCTTTATCCAATTCTTGACACTCTTATTTGTTTTTGTTTAACAAATGTTTGCATGTTTTTAATTGATAAATATCATTGTTTTAAACGAATACAGTTTTACAAAACTGTTTTTAAACAAAGTGAACATTCACAATGACTAAAAGGATAGTTGGGATGTCTTCAGTGCTCTCCCAAGGATAGTACGATTTCCAAAAGGTAAGACATTTGTTCATATTTTGGCATGTTTGGTCCTCTTCATCAACTTTCGATTTGTCTCCCTAGCGAGCACAGAAAGGACAAAACAGTATCAACTTCCCAAAGAGTCTGGAGTTTTGGCCTCGACCTTTTAGAGATGTGTATACCTCTATATCAGGCACTAGCATTTGTGTTTTATCAATTATATGGTTGTCATCCATTGTGTGGACTGACCTAAAATCCCTTATAGATTGATAAAAGTTGATATGCTATCTATTCATGAGGAAGTTTGTCTTTCCCCAGTATGAATAAAAATCTCCAGCGGAGTAAGCATGTGTTCTCTGCATAGCTGTCTTTCTAGATATTTGTCTCCTCAATAGGAAGTTGCCTAGAGCAATTGATGAAGGGCTTGAGTCCCTTTTCATCCCCAGTATGGTCGCCTACAGTCCATCCCCAGTGGAGTTGCCTGATCCGAGTGTGATGATTTGTATCCCCTCTGTGGTTTAAGATCTCTTCCAATATTGGATTGTGATGAGGAAGATGTGTTATTTCCTTCCCCAGCGGAGCATTTGGTTCTTTCTCCCCTCAGCTGAGATGTCTCCTCAGCGGTTAGAAGGGAGTGTTTTGATTGATGAGTATCTGTTTGGTGGTTGTTCCCCAAGGAATTTCACATCATCCCTTGATAAGATCCCCATTAGAGTTCTTCTATGACAAATCTTATCAATATCCCGTCACTTGTCCCTGAGCATTGTTGGAATATCCCCGGAAATTGGAAGTTGTGACTCTGCCTATCCCCAGCGGTGATTGGTGTCTCTTGGTATTAGATAATCCCCACCAGAACTAATTTCTCCTGTGGGCCTGGCCTTTCTCTTTTGGGATGTTATATCGGATGTCTGTTTGTGGCTCTGGAGCCTGTTTGTGTTAGATATGTCGGTTTGTCAGCATTAATCATACATAAACCACACATATACGTGCATAATCATAGCATTCAGATATTCATACTACATACTTTGACATATATCTTTGCTTGATATCTCTTGCTATTGGTGAAATCTTCTTCCTCAAGCAGATGTTTGTGCCTGATCTCTCCATTTAGAGTCAGCCTCATAGGTAGAAAATGTCTATCTTTCTTTCTTTATTCCCCACTGAGTTATGTCCTCGGGGATGATTATTGTTTCAGTTTCCTCCCCAGTTATGTATCGGGATGGAATTACTCCCTGAGTTATATCCTCATCGGGTTGAGTCTTGTTTGATTGTGTCTTTCTTGTTTGTTCCTAGACTGACTCCTTTATTGTTATCCCCTGTAGTTCCCTGCGGTTTAGTTGTTCAATTGCTCAGTAACTAGTAATTGTTCATCCTTTTCCCCGACAGATTTTGTGGCCTTCTGTAGCACCTCAAATTTGCACCCTACCTTTTGTACATTCATTTCATATTAGGTCATAACATAACATAGGCCACTGCATAACATTGCATTGTCCATTTGCCCAAGTGCAAGCTCAGCTGACCAATTGGGTCAAACTGATCAGGAGAATCAGTCAATCAAGCAAGCGAGTGCCATTTTCATTGAGACAAAGCCCTAGGGTGGATTTATCAAGCTCATATGGTCCAAGGATCATTTTGAAGTGGTTTGGCCAAAGATTGGATGCTCAGAAGTCATCAGTCATTGTTCAGTCGACCAGAAACCCTAGAAAGTCAACTGTGGTCAACTGTGGTCAACTGTGCCTGATTTTATGGATTGGAAGGTGTGAGATGGTTTGAAAGGCCTCATTCATGTTGAAACAAGTTTCATTTGACATTTCAAACATCAAGAATGAAGAAAATAAAGTCAGATGGAAACTTTCCAAAAATAGAAAGTGACTTGTAATTGAAAATTGCCAAAAATGGAAAGTTTTTCTCCTCAAAATTACGTGTTCAAAAATGTTTCAAATGAAATTTTGTCCAACATGAAAGTTGTATATCTTGCTCTCACCTTTCCAAAAAGTCCAAGAACATGAATTTCTCATTTGTGGTTGGCAAGTTATGGATTGATCTAAGCACAAAAAAGTTGAATTTCAAAGTGGCATAACTCTCACATGGAGTGGCCAAATTGGATGGTTTTTCTTTGAGCAAACCACATTTGATGTGTGCTTTCATAATCCATCATCACATTTCATGAAAACTCATCACATAAAAAGTCCATTTTTCAAGTGATTTAATTTTAAAAAGTGGAGGGAAAAAGTGATTTTGAGAAATATTCATGGTTTACACATAATTTCACTTGCATTGGCTTACAAACATCATTTGAAACTTGCTCCAAAACATATTTTTTGAGTAAATTTGAAGGAAAATTCATGCACTATTCACCATGCATTTTCATGCATAGGGTGAAAACTCAATTTGCCAAAACACTCCCTAATTCATTCATTTCATTAACATTTGGCTTAAACTTGATTAGAGAGTGATTAGTAGAGCATATATATACTCTAACCATAACAGAATTTAAGGGGTTAATCACTTTTTCACCATTTTTGGATCTTGAAACTTTTTCCCTCAAAATTTTCTCTCAATCAAAACTTGAAAATTCTCCACATAGCATAGCATTTTTCTTCCATATTCTGGTTTATTGAGTGTAGTGGATGAAGAATCAAGCATTGGATCATCAAATTCGAGCAAAATTTGTGTACATTTCAAGCAAACTCATGAAGATGGAAGTGGAAAATTAATCAAGATCTAGTTCGTTTCAAGCTTTAATTCACACATAAAGCTTCAAGTTATCATCTCAGGAGCTGATTTGGATCATTTAAAGCCTTGGATCGTACACATTTAGGGACTGCTCTTCAAGAGGTTCAGTTTTCGAATCTCTCAATTCTTAATTCCATTAACATGTTTAGATAGAGTTTTTCATGCTGATTAATTTGATATAAAATTCGTGTGAAATGGATAAAAAATGAATGAGTTATGCTTGCTTAAAGTTTGACATGTCCAAATGTTTTTGCTCGGATCTCTTAATCCATAGATTGTTAGGTTTAGATATTGATTGATCTGTAATCTACATTGAAAGAGCTTTCTGTTGATGTATGCATCTCAAAATTCTGGAAATTTTTCTGAACACAGCTCCGCCGTCTTCGCGAAGAAGATGGTGGAAACCACCGCTGGCCATACGCGTATCACTATGCGCCATACGCGTATCACTGTGCGCCATACGCGTATCACTATGCGCCATACGTGTATCACTGAGCCACCACTGGCCATACGCGTATCACTGTGCACCATACGCGTATCACCTGCAGCATGTTTTCAAACTTAAATCCATTTTATTTTTCCCTCCAATTTCCATATGCATTGTTTTCAAAACTTCAAAAATTCATAAGTTCTTCATTTCTTATCCAAATTTGATGAGACTTTTTGCATTATTCTCCTTGTAATGTGTAGTTTTTTATGGTGATTTTTAATATTTTTGTGCACGTGTGGAAAAATAAATTGCCTAGGGATTGTTTGAATGTATCATTTGTGTACCATGCTCACCATATCATTCATAAAATGATGATGCTTTCAAATAAATGGATGAAAATTTTTGTGCTTGTTCTGGACATCTTGATGGTGATTTTCATGTAGAGTTTATGATTTTTGGATACTTGGTGAGGGAGATATGAATTTTTGAATTAAGGTGTGACAATTTGTGTCACACCAAGCTAGGTCAACTTCATGATTTTATTTAAAATGCTTAGGGATGTTTATTTGAGCTGAAATTTTGCATGAATGATCATTGATATGTCAAGATAACATGTGATGTTTTCTGGAATTTTTGATGGAGTTTTCTAATTGATTGATAATTTTCTTCACTGTATGCTCATTTGGTAACATTGTGTGATACATGTTGGCATTTTGCTTGTGAAATTCTCATAGTGTATTGGATGAAGATGGAACTTGACATGAGCATTTTAGAGACATTGTAGGACATCATGGTTTTGATCCCATTCATTTCTCAATTGTTGTCACTGTTTTATGAATTATTGAAGATGATGCTTATGTGGAGGCCTTGAATTGGCTTGTATAAATGTGTCTGGACTTCTTGATTTTCATTGACCTACTTTCTTTTGTCCAATTGAGCTGAAAATTGACATGCCATACATTGAATATGTCCTGTTTAGGTGTGAATTTTTGTGGAATTAATTGAATTGTTTTGGTATGCTTTTGAGTGAGATAGTTCTGTTTGGTCATTTGAAGTTGCAAATTGCATGATTGATGTTAAATTGTGCATGAAATGATAATGGTGAATGGTATGAGCATGGGACCAATTGCATTTGCTTTTGAATTGTTTTGATTGTGATTTTGGTTGAATATTACTTGCTGTTTTGATTTTTTTATCCCTTTTGGACCCTAGGCTTGGCCTAGTGGTCTTGTTTCTCACATTTGGTGTGGATTTTCAGGATGAAATGCACAATGCTTAAGGAGATTGCTTCAAGGCAATTTGAATTGAGTTTGGTTGATGTTTATAAACTAACTTGACTTTTTTTTGTAGGGATTGATGCTTGAGCTTGAGCTTATAGCTTGCACTTGTGTGCATTAACTTGCGTTGTCTGTATAGATTGACATTTGCTGTTTATTGTTGGTTTGTCTGAGTACTGATGATACTTGATTGATTTCAGGTACATTTAGTCGCTTACAGTTCTTTAAGAACTTGCTTGCTGCTGCTTGGTTTTTAAACCACTTGAGGTAGGACTTCTATTCTCCATGTAGTCTGGAAGACCTGGCCTGTTACTTGGCCAGGCAACTGTCTGAAGTCCTCCTTAAGAGGCGATGTTTGTGGTTGTTTACATTTATGCCAAGCAGGTAAAGACCTCTATGAGGCAATTGGTGGATCAAAGGGATATGCAATCTATCCCCCACTATTCTGTTGAGTCGTCCCCCTGCTCACACGGCTGTGTGTTGATGCATTGGGACACAAACCCAAGATCTTGTGTTGTTGCACAATCGAGTCAGAGTCTTTGAGCGTAGAAGGGTCCCTCCATTCTGGACCCACGCTCCTTTGTCTGAAGCTCTCCCTGGTCAGGGATAAGAGCTGTGAAGTCTAATCTTCACTCACCTTTCATATGCTTCACCTTAGCCCCGCAATGGCAAGGTTAAGAGCGAATACTACCCATGTACAGATGGCTTGCCTTTGCAGCCTTACCCCTTGTTTGAGCCTCACTTGTGTGCATATAGTGTGTGCTGTTTGTGATTGATTTGCTATTGCTTGTGAATAGGATAGGCTGGCTCCCTGTGCCAGTTAGCTAGAAACCTTGACTTAGGGACAATCTTGCATGATAACATCTAGGCTCGAGTTAGTCTCCCTAGTTGTGTTTCCCTCTGTCATCTGGCTAGGCTAGTCCTGTGTCCCTTCGTAGGGGAACTACGTCGCCCTGATCCTCATACCAGATGAGGTACGTAGGCAGGAGATGAGCAGATCTCTCCGGGCGCCTGTGTCTTTGTTTTGTGTCGTTGTGTGCTTGGAAGCTGATGTAAGTCCATCGAGTGGCGGTCGGGTTCCAGTGTGGGTTTGCCTGGTTCAGATGCTGATGTAAGCCCAGTGATTGGCATTCAGGCTCCACGTTTTCCTTCTTGTGTGTGTTTTGGTTCGGATGCTGATGTAAGTCCAGTAATTGGCATTCAGGCTCCACGTTTGCCTTTGCCTGTGTTTGTTTGTGTGCGTATCAGCCGAGCTACGAATGCTCTGATTCTCCTTCGTCCAAAGGAGATACGTATGCATAGGATGTGACATCCTAGCGAGCATGTTTTCCCCCAGTCCGAACTACTTAGACTCTGATGTCTATGCTTGATAGACTAAGTAGGCCCAGGATGCGACACCCTGCCGAGTCAGTCTTGTTTGTTTCCTTGTAGATGATCGTCTGTTTGAGCAGTGTTTTAGCAACCAATTTCCTCCCTATTGCGCGTGGATCCCGTCGAGTACGACGGATGCGTAGGGGTGCTAATACCTTCCCTTCGCATAACCGACTCCCGATCCCATTCTCTTTGGTCACGAGACCATGCTTTTTCCAGGTTTACTCTGAGCGGTTCCTTTCCCTCTTTTGGGATAAATAACGCACGGTGGCGGCTCTGTTGTTCTTGTTTTCCCGCCGGTTTTTCGCGTAATGCGACAGCTGGCGACTCTGCTGGGGAGTCAAGAGAAGTTGACCTGTGCTGGTCCATCTTCCCCGAGCGAGTCTCTCCTAGCGCTCTCTAGGTTAGGGCTTTGGTTGCTATTTGCTGTTATTTATTGCATTCATTCATTTACTGTTTGCATTTATGTTTGCATTCATTTTCATCTGCTGTGCTGGCTGTGTTTCTCTGTTTGGGGGTGGGAGTTCTATGAGGTAAAAGGCCCAATACCCAGGCTATGAGTGCAATCTAGGAAACCTAGGAATAGAGTGATTCATGGGAAGCGGGTGGTATGCGCCATTTAGCGGAACATTGATATCACGAGCAGTCCAGACTCTGATGGAGTATTATCGATGCATACATCTGGTGTGCACAGGATGATATTCTTGAAAGGGTTGTTTATCCTGCGTTTCTTTCGACCCTACCCTGGCCTAGATGACACCCGTGAGTGGGGAGGGAATGATCATTACAGGTACAGTTACTGACTGGTTGGTGACTTGTTGGTGACTCTTGGTGCTGATGATGACTGTGAATTATGGACATTTATTTCTGGGACGCCGGAGTTCTGTCCGTGGTTTATCAGCGAGTTCCGTTTATTTCGGATTCCCGGATTGAATTTGAGAGTACCTGTTCAGAGGATCTGGCTGTCATCCGTTCAGTGGATGTTCCTGTGATGATAGTGATGTAATCTCCAGTTCCGTTTATTTCGGAACTCCCCAAGTCGGATTTATGGTGACTCAGTTGACTGTGACTGGTTCAGAGAATGGGTCTTCAGCTGACTAGATGGCACAGTAACCTGCATTCATGCATTTGCATCATCCCATTTCGCATTCATCTGCATTCAACCCATGTCTGTCCGTATTCAGGGTCCATTTTTTTGATTAAGATTCTGGTTGAGAGACATCCAGATGTCCGAATGTTATTGATGAAAAAGTATATGTCTCAGTGACGCTAGAATCAAAGGACAAGATATTCCTGGTACGGATAGACATTGCATGTGTGAGTCATACTAACCCATTTGTTGTTTTGTAGGTGTCAACCGGTGCGCATAACTCGTTTGCTCAGATACCCTGCTAGAAGCAACAAATCCAAGCTGATGGATCCTCCCAACGCCGACATCCTCGAACTGAAAGAGATGGTGAGAGATTTGTTCAGTGTTGTGCAAGGGCTTGCCTTGGGGCAGAAAGCCATGGCCGAGAGATTGGAAAGGATTGAGGGCTGGATGATCAAGGAGAAAGTTCAGGGAAAAGCTCCATCATCCGAAGTGACAAATCCCTCTGACTCTATAGCAAAGAAACTCTCTGGTAGTGGTCCGCTCAAAAAAGAGGTTGAGTCAAGTGGTGTGCCAGCAAAGAAAGAACGCGGTAAGGATCGTTATCATCCTTATGTTGCTGCTGTAACCGCTCCTGTTGGTAATCCACTTGTACCACCGCAACAACCACCACCTCAACAGAAGGCACCGAGAGCTAGGAGCCAGATGAAGAAGAAAAAGGAGGAGCGTCAGTTCGAGGAACCACCTGTGACCTACACCCCTTTTGTTCAGGAGATTGAGGGATTTGGGGTTAGTCCGGCCAAGGATTTTGATTCCCATAGCACAACAGAAGAGGCCTGCACACTATGATGAGAATGCCAGGTGTGAGTTCCATTCTGAGGCACCCGGACACAGTATTGAGGGTTGTAGAGCTTTCAAACATGTCGTCCAGGACATGGTGGACTCTAAAGCTATCATCTTGGCACAGGTAATGAATGGCGATGTCAACCCCGTACCCAGACAGGGTCCTGTAAAAGTCAAGATGGTGAAGAAGGCCAAGAAAGGAATGGAGATGACTGAGGAAGATCAGTTAAAGGGTTTGATGCCTACGGTCCCAAAACCTCTGGTGCAGGATGGAGTTTTCCCTGTTGTTGATAATTGTTGTGCGGCCGTCGCCACAAAGGGATGTGTAGTGATGGGAGACACTATCCAGAAGACGAAGGAAGTAGAAATGGATAGTGAAAAAGTTGAAACACCCAGTCAAGCAATTGAAACCATCAAGGTAGAGAATGTTGTTGTTATTGGGAAAGAGAAGACGCTGTCCATTTCTTCTTATAAACAAGCTCTAGAGGTGGTGAAGAACAAAGAGGCTCGAGGCTGGGGAAGGATCATTGACATAGTGGTAAAGGCAGACATGTTCGGGATTGGTTATCCAGATCAAGAGTCGTCTAGACCAAACAGAGGACGTCGTCCGCCGTACATCTTTGTCAGTGCAGGAATGCTGGATTCTGATCATGCTTGTTCAGTGAGTGAAGAGATCGACCACGACCGCGAGCTAGAGCTGTGGATAAAGTCGTGCGTACCAGGCAACTAGAAGGCCTCCAAAAGCATCACTGTCGCTCATCCGGAAGTGTAGTATTTCTGTGTTTCAATTGTTGTTTGCATGAAAGCCATACGTTTTGCCCGAAACGTACTGGTCCATTGTAAGGGCCACCTCATGTGTTTCATGTTGCAACATTTTGCATCAGTAATAAATGGATGTTTTTGTGGTCAAAAGCGGTGTTCCCTGTTTTTCATTTTTTGCAGTTTTAAAAAATAAAAATGGCAATGTTTTTCGTTTTTCTTTTGAACTTGTCTTGTTCCAACCACAAAAGTGATTACCCTCCTGATCTCATCGATAACAATTTGGTTACACCTCTATATGACTTCGACAATCCAAGCTATCATGCCGAAGAAAAAGGCGAAGAAGATTGTGATCTGCTGGAATTAGCTAGGTTGTTGAAACAAGAGGAGAAGGTGATTCAACCACACGAGGAGCAAGTCAAGACTGTAATCCCAAGTACCGCCGAGGTCAGAGGGGAAATGGAAGTTGAGGCCGCTTCAGAGGCAAGTCAAGAACATAATGGTAGCCTTGTTGAAAGAGCAGGTTGATATCTTCACCTGGTTGCGTCAAGATACACCAGGGTGGAACACCCATGTTGCGGGGCACGAGCTACCATCGAGAGAAGACTATCCTCTAGTGAAGAAGAGGGCCGGTGCCACGGATCAAAGGGCTACGGTGACTTTGTTTCATGATATGACTCATCGTGAAAGCGAATGCCATGTTGATGACATGATGACAAAGTCCCAAGCAGAAGAGGGGCACCCGGTGGACTTGATCAAGTTGTTTGACCGGTTGAGATAACTCATACTGTTGAGTCTAAGTCAGTTCACTTATGGAGTGCTGTCCGGTAAGCTGCCGAGGCTTATTATGAGCGGATAAGAGGAATCGAGGTCGATCTTGCAAAAAAAAAAAAAAAAAAAAAAAAAAAAAAAAGAGAACAGTGCAAGAAACGCCTGAACCAAAAACAAATAAAAGAGAAAAGAAATCAAATGGTCAGGTGGAATGATGACTGCCAAGGGGCATGGAAAGAAAAAATGAGTAGCAGGAACCTCTGATTCTGATACCTTTCTTGGAAGAAACGATTGTTAATCTGGTACTTGACAGCCCTCAAGGGATCTATGAGGTGCGTATTAAGTTAGTGACTAGTCTTGTCGAAAAGAGCATGCAATTTACCTAAGCAAAAAGTTTATCGACTGTGAAACAATACACTCCCTGTTCGAGAAAACTTGGTGTACTTTGGCATAGGCTGCTCGCCGACTGAGACAGTATGCTGGTTCATACCACCTTGTGGATGTCCAAAATGGATCTGATCAAGTATGTGCTTGAGAAGTCAGCATGGACCGGACGGGTTGCGAGAGGGCAAATGGTGTCGACTGAATACGATATTCAGTATATCTCCCATAAAGCAATCAAGAGGAAGGTATTGTATGGTTATCTCGCCCAACAACCCATCGATGATTCTCAACCAAGGAAGTTTGAAGTCCCTGATGAGGACATCTCGAGGTACTCAAATCGAAAGATTGAGAGTGACCGATCCCGGAGGAGGGGCCTGACCCTGAATCTGAACGGATTCTGATGTCTGATGGGGAGAGTTTAAAGTGAGTGAGCTAGTGCTTCCCCCGATAACAGTTGAAAGCACCAACGATGGTGGCTGAGTACGAAGTTGGTATCCTGAGTGTCGTACTTCGATACGTACATCTACTGGGGCAACACCTTCCTCATTCAGTATGGGATGGAAGTGATATTGCCTGCTGGAGGCTAGATCTCATTGTGGGGAGTCCAGATGGATGAGAAGTTTGAAAAGGGCGAGTGGATGAGGACTCGGTACGACGCATGGAGCCTGATTGAGAGAAGAGTTTGACAGTTACTTGTCATGGGGCAGTTGTACCCAGTAAATGAAGCGTGTTGTTAACCGAGAAGTGCGACCTCGTGGGTAGCATGGAAGAGATGTGGTGTTGAAAAGGATCCTTCCTCCTCAACGATCGTGGGGCAAGTGGATAAACAAATTATGAAGGTTCGTTCGTGGTCAAAAAAGTCTCCTCTGACAGAGCTTTGTTATTGATGACCACGAATGATGAAGATTTTCCATTCCCTGTGAATGCGGACGCAGTTAGAAAATACTTCGTGAAAGAGACCCGTTGGACAAAAAGAATAAAAGAGTCCAGGCAAAAAAGGGCATCCCGGCGAACCGAAAAAAAAGAGAAAAGGTTCGGGCAAAAGTTAGGGATAAGAAGAGAAAAAAAAACTGTACACCCGACAAGTCGAAAACCCCACAAGGGCGACTTGGGCAAAAAAGGGTATCCCGGTGGACTGAAACCCGAAAAGGCGGTCCAGGCAAAAGAGGGGTTGAAACGAACAACTGCGTCTAGCATGATCGTTTGAGCTTTAGATGACTCGGCTAGTCTCCGACGGAGATCGATTGGAAGCGTCTTGTTCAGAAGGCCGAAAGTGCAGAAAGTCTTGAGGACGTATGGGGTGTAACCGAGTTGGAACTCGACGAGATCACGGTTTCACATTGCCATTAGGGTAGATTTTTCCTTTTATGCGCAATCACCTCTTTCCAGGGTTTGCTTCCGGTGTGTTGCTCAATTCTGAGCCACTTTTTTGTTTCAGTCAATAAAATGCGTTTAGTCAAATAGTTTTGTTTTTGTTTTCATTACCGCTTTGATTACGAAAACATCTGTTTATTTTGATAAGAATATTTGCATTTTGAAACATAGAGGTCCCTTCCGATGCATGCTTATAAGATTGAAATCTGGAAATCTTATTCGGAAGTTTGAGTGACCAAGATGTTGAAGTGTTGGCACGCCTGGGGCACGCTTTTATCTAAGAATCTCTTGTGCATGTGCCGTTAGATATCTTCATTCGCTGGCAAGTAGTGATATGAAGCCTTTTGACAAAAGATCCCCACAGAGTCCAACCAGGGGCAAGGGATAAACGAACAATGAAAGGACGGTGAAGGATTACGACGACGATCCTGGAGGGTTAATCAAGAAGACTCTTCAAAGTCTAAAGACTGGAAAGTTTGTATGGATCCCAGGAATTCGATCCTCGTGGGATGAATCAGAAAAGTCCAGATGAGCCTGGGAGTTCTCAAAAGTGGAAAGTCAACACTGTGGTAGGATGGTGAACACCAGTGTTCGACGAATCGAAGGGCGGCCCGTGTCCGATAGGCTGTATTTCCCCAATGGGTTTGAGAGTGTCATCTCCCTAGCAGGTTCGAGATCGGTGCCTCCTCAGCATGCCTGAAGGTTACCGTATCCCCAGCGGAGTTGTGATTGTTTTCCAAGTCCGAAGTTGTCTTCCCAGCAGAGTTTGTGATGATGGTCTTCCCTCAGCGAAGTCCCCCACGCAGGCCGGGTTCGGAGAATCATCCCCAGCAAGGTTTGTCTTTCCCCAGCAGGGAGGAAATCGACGCGGCAAGGAGATCCTCAGCACGGTTCTTAGAGTTCCCCGGTGTTGTCTCCGGAGGAGACGTGTGTTTATGCATCCATCATTTAGATAAGCATAACATAGTGCATCATTAGTGCATAGCATTTCCATGATCATGGGGCATTGTGTAAAACAGAAAAAAAACTCATGCATCAACATTACAAACATGTCCATTAGCCCTAAACCGTGGTGACCAGCCGAGATTGGGTTGTTGGAAAGAGTCTAGCATCGCGCCATTGGATCGGCTTCAGAGTTGGGTTCCTCAGCGTGGTTGGGAGGTTGGTGTTTTCTCAGCAAGCGACTCCTTAGTCGAGCGGGTATCCCCAGCAGTGTTATCCCCCTAGCAGATGTGGGTGTGTCCGATCTCTCAGTGTAGAGTCTACCCCTTAAGCAGAAAAGTGTCTACCATTTCCTTCTGCGCTCCCCACTGAGTTATACCCTCGTGGATGACGGTTGTTTCCGTTCCCTCCCTAACGGGACGGGTTTCCCTATTGAGTTCTTTCCTCATTAGGATGAGTCTTGTTTCAGTCTGCCTTTTGGGATTGATCCTAAATTGGCTCCCCGTTGACTGTTTCTTGTACTTCCCTGGGGCATAAATGAATAGTTGCTCGCTAACCGGCGCTCATTCATCTTATACTCAGCGGAATTTTTGTGGCTTCTACCGGTAGTTGTAAGTCTTGTCTTTGTGGTTTTCTACCTACTACTGGTAGTTGTAAAATCCCACTTTCATCCCCTAGCAGAGGTAACCTTTGTGGTTCATTCTGTTTGTTGGCCTCTACCTACAAACCGGTAGTTATAAGTCCTATCTTTGTGGTTTTCTACCTGCAAGCTGGTAGTTGTAAAATCCCACGTTCTCCCCTTGGTGGAGTTAACCCTTTGTGCTCATCCTAGTTGATGACGGTTACTTTCCCGTGGTTTTCTGCCTACAAACCGGTAGATGTAATCCCCTCTTTGCAGTTATCAGTACCCAGTTGGCGGTATTGATAGTCTTGTCCCCTCTGGATACTTGCCTTGATCAAGCAGTATTGTCCCCAGTGGGTCTCCCCCCTTCCTTTTGGATACTTGCTCCGAGTAAGCAATTTTACCCTTTTGATTGGTCATCTTTGCATACCTAGTCTGGTGCCCCGATGCCTTTCTTTTCGGTCGTTCATCCATTTAACAACCTACAACCCGGTTATGGATAATCTTCCATGCGAGTCTATTATCTACGTTCCGACGGCTATAGATTATATGTCTCATGCGCTCTCTGGTCAGTCTTTTGATTGTTTCCTCCAGCAGAGTAAGATTCGTATTCCTCGTGGAATCGGATGTCCATCCTTTAACAAGTTTGCTTTCGCTCTCTTCAGGATGATGTCGGTCGTTTATCCATTTAACAACCTACAACCCGGTTATGGATAATCTTCCATGCGAGTCTATTATCTACGTTCCGACGGCTATAGATTATATGTCTCATGCGCTCTTGGGTCGAAGTCGTCCTCCCCAGTCGAGTAAGATTCGTATTCCCTATGGAATCGAATGTCCATCCTTTAACAAGACTGCTTTTCTAGCCCTCTTCAGGATGATGAGTGTTTTGAAACACAAGCCAATTCACGCTTTGGTCGGTCACCCGTTTCATACCTACAATCCGGTATCCTTGGTGTTCCTCCCTGTTTGCTCGCTGTAGTGACTTTGTTCCCCAGTGAGATCCCTTGCAAGTGATCAGCCTTGCCCTGTCATCTTGTAGATGTCAGTATCCCGTTAGCACCCGCGTGTGTTACTTCTTTGGTGTCGGTAAACACCATCTTTCGGTGATTTCCAGTCATGCGTAGTGTCTGGTCTTCTTTGGTGTCGGTAAACACCATCTTTCGGTAATTTCCCAGTCATGCGTAAGTGTCTGGTCTGCTTTTGATGTCTGTAAACATCATCTTTCGATGTTCGTAACGTCGTCCTCCTTCCCTTGTGGAGAGATTTACTCCTCTCCGTTGGTGTCGATAAACGTCGAGTTTTTCCTATGCGTCCGTTGGCGTATAGTTGATATTTTTCCCCACAGGGTCGTCCCCAGAAGATTACTCCTCTCCGTTGGTGTCGATAAACGTCGAGTTTTTCCCAATTATCCGCTGATAATTTGGTTGTGTTCTCACTCTCCCTAGAAGAGTTTCCTCCTCTCCGTTGGTGTCGATAAACGTCGAGTTTTTCCTATTCGTCCGATGATGTATAGTTGCTTATTCCCCGCAGATCATTTGGTAATACCATATGATTCCCCTCAGAGTTCTCTCCTCTCCGTTGGTGTCGATAAACGTCGAGTTTTTCATATCCATCCTATGATGTCTAGCTGTACCTTTCCCCATGTGGATTTACCTCCCCGTTGGTTTCGATAAACGTCGAGTTTTTCTCATTCGTCCGATGACGTTTGATTGTATACGCTATTCCCAGTCATTCATTAATGTCTGGTTGATTCCCAGCCAGAATTCCCAGTAGACGTCCTATTCGGTTTCCGGGTGTGGTGCCTTTCCCTCGTGAAGTGGCTTTCTCCTTCTCCCTTTCGTCCGATGACGTCTGGTCGAGTCTCCCTTTCATCCTATGATGTCTGGTTGAGTTTTCTCCTTCTCCGTTGGTGTCGATAAACGTCGAGCTTCTCCCTTTCGTCCTATGACGTCTGGTCGAGTCTTCCCATTCATCCCATGATGTCTGGTTACCTCTCTGTTGGTCTTGGTAAACGTTGAGTTTTTCCCATTTCGTCCGCTGACGTATGGTTGTATCACTATCCTTCCAGTCATTCAATAATGATTGGTTACCTCTCTGTTGGTCTTGGTAAACGCTGAGTTTTTCCCTATTCGTCCTATGACGTCTAGTTGTACCTGTCCCCACGTGGATTTACCTCTCCGTTGGTCTTGGTAAACGTTGAGTTTTTCCTAGTTGTCCGTTGGCATCTAGTTGAGATGATTTCTGTTCCCATTCGTCGTGTGTCGATGTCTGGATGCGGTTGTATCCTGAAGAAAAGAAAACAAACAAAAAAACCAAATATCCCAGCAGTGTGCAAATTTCTACGGTTCTTGGTATTCAATCCCTGTTTACCCTGAAAGTCTGACAGCCATTGCTCTCATCCATTCGGGTTCCCAGTTGATTGAATAGGGGCAGCTGTAGCACCTCAAATTTGCACCCTACCTTTTGTACATTCATTTCATATTAGGTCATAACATAACATAGGCCACTGCATAACATTGCATTGTCCATTTGCCCAAGTGCAAGCTCAACTGACCAATTGGGTCAAACTGATCAGGAGAATCAGTCAATCAAGCAAGCGAGTGCCATTTTCATTGAGACAAAGCCCTAGGGTGGATTTATCAAGCTCATATGGTCCAAGGATCATTTTGAAGTGGTTTGGCCAAAGATTGGATGCTCAGAAGTCATCAGTCATTGTTCAGTCGACCAGAAACCCTAGAAAGTCAACTATGGTCAACTGTGGTCAACTGTGCCTGATTTTATGGATTGGAAGGTGTGAGATGGTTTGAAAGGCCTCATTCATGTTGAAACAAGTTTCATTTGACATTTCAAACATCAAGAATGAAGAAAATAAAGTCAGATGGAAACTTTCCAAAAATAGAAAGTGACTTGTAATTGAAAATTGTCAAAAATGGAAAGTTTTTCTCCTCAAAATTACGTGTTCAAAAATGTTTCAAATGAAATTTTGTCCAACATGAAAGTTGTATATCTTGCTCTCACCTTTCCAAAAAGTCCAAGAACATGAATTTCTCATTTGTGGTTGGCAAGTTATGGATTGATCTAAGCACAAAAAAATTGAATTTCAAAGTGGCATAACTCTCACATGGAGTGGCCAAATTGGATGGTTTTTCTTTGAGCAAACCACATTTGATGTGTGCTTTCATAATCCATCATCACATTTCATGAAAACTCATCACATAAAAAGTCCATTTTTCAAGTGATTTAATTTTAAAAAGTGGAGGGAAAAAGTGATTTTGAGAAATATTCATGGTTTACACATAATTTCACTTGCATTGGCTTACAAACATCATTTGAAACTTGCTCCAAAACATATTTTTTGAGTAAATTTGAAGGAAAATTCATGCACTATTCACCATGCATTTTCATGCATAGGGTGAAAACTCAATTTTCCAAAACACTCCCTAATTCATTCATTTCATTAACATTTGGCTTAAACATGATTAGAGAGTGATTAGTAGAGCATATATATACTCTAACCATAACAAAATTTAAGGGGTTAATCACTTTTTCACCATTTTTGGATCTTGAAACTTTTTCCCTCCAAATTTTCTCTCAATCAAAACTTGAAAATTCTCCACATAGCATAGCATTTTTCTTCCATATTCTGGTTTATTAAGTGTAGTGGATGAAGAATCAAGCATTGGATCATCAAATTCGAGCAAAATTTGTGTACATTTCAAGCAAACTCATGAAGATGGAAGTGGAAAATTAATCAAGATCTAGTTCGTTTCAAGCTTTAATTCACACATAAAGCTTCAAGTTATCATCTCAGGAGCTGATTTGGATCATTTAAAGCCTTGGATCGTACACATTTAGGGACTGCTCTTCAAGAGGTTCAGTTTTCGAATCTCTCAATTCTTAATTCCATTAACATGTTTAGATAGAGTTTTTCATGCTGATTAATTTGATATAAAATTCGTGTGAAATGGATAAAAAATGAATGAGTTATGCTTGCTTAAAGTTTGACATGTCCAAATGTTTTTGCTCGGATCTCTTAATCCATGGATTGTTAGGTTTAGATATTGATTGATCTGTAATCTACATTGAAAGAGCTTTCTGTTGATGTATGCATCTCAAAATTCTGGAAATTTTTCTGAACACAGCTCCGCCGTCTTCGCGAAGAAGATGGTGGAAACCACCGCTGGCCATACGCGTATCACTATGCGCCATACGCGTATCACTGTGCGCCATACGCGTATCACTATGCGCCATACGCGTATCACTGAGCCACCACTGGCCATACGCGTATCACTGTGCACCATACGCGTATCACCTGCAGCATGTTTTCAAACTTAAATCCATTTTATTTTTCCCTCCAATTTCCATATGCATTGTTTTCCAAACTTCAAAAATTCATAAGTTCTTCATTTCTTGTCCAAATTTGATGAGACTTTTTGAATTATTCTCCTTGTAATGTGTAGTTTTTTATGGTGATTTTTAATATTTTTGTGCACGTGTGGAAAAATAAATTGCCTAGGGATTGTTTGAATGTATCATTTGTGTACCATGCTCACCATATCATTCATAAAATGATGATGCTTTCAAATAAATGGATGAAAATTTTTATGCTTGTTCTGAACATCTTGATGGTGATTTTCATGTAGAGTTTATGATTTTTGGATACTTGGTGAGGGAGATATAAATTTTTGAATTAAGGTGTGACAATTTGTGTCACACCAAGCTAGGTCAACTTCATGATTTTATTTAAAATGCTTCGGGATGTTGATTTGAGCTGAAATTTTGCATGAATGATCATTGATATGTCAAGATAACATGTGATTTTTTCTGGAATTTTTGATGGAGTTTTCTAATTGATTGATAATTTTCTTCACTATATGCTCATTTGGTAACATTGTGTGATACATGTTGGCATTTTGCTTGTGAAATTCTCATAGTGTATTGGATGAAGATGGAACTTGACATGAGCATTTTAGAGACATTGTAGGACACCATGGTTTTGATCCCATTCATTCTCAATTGTTGTCACTGTTTTATGAATTATTGAAGATGATGCTTATGTGGAGGCCTTGAATTGGCTTGTATAAATGTGTCTGGACTTCTTGATTTTCATTGACCTACTTTATTTTGTCCAATTGAGCTGAAAATTGACATGCCATACATTGAATATGTCTTGTTTAGGTGTGAATTTTTGTGGAATTAATTGAATTGTTTTGGTATGCTTTTGAGTGAGATAGTTCTGTTTGGTCATTTGAAGTTGCAAATTGCATGATTGATGTTAAATTGTGCATGAAATGATAATGGTGAATGGTATGAGCATGGGACCAATTGCATTTGCTTTTGAATTGTTTTGATTGTGATTTTGGTTGAATATTACTTGCTGTTTTGATTTTTTTATCCCTTTTGGACCCTAGGCTTGGCCTAGTGGTCTTGTTTCTCACATTTGGTGTGGATTTTCAGGATGAAATGCACAATGCTTAAGGAGATTGCTTCAAGGCAATTTGAATTGAGTTTGGTTGATGTTTATAAACTAACTTGACTTTGTTTTGTAGGGATTGATGCTTGAGCTTGAGCTTATAGCTTGCACTTGTGTGCATTAACTTGCGTTGTCTGTATAGATTGACATTTGTTGTTTATTGTTGGTTTGTCTGAGTACTGATGATACTTGATTGATTTCAGGTACATTTAGTCGCTTACAGTTCTTTAAGAACTTGCTTGCTGCTGCTTGGTTTTTAAACCACTTGAGGTAGGACTTCTATTCTCCATGTAGTCTGGAAGACCTGGCCTGTTACTTGGCCAGGCAACTGTCTGAAGTCCTCCTTAAGAGGCGATGTTTGTGGTTGTTTACATTTGTGCCAAGCAGGTAAAGACCTCTATGAGGCAATTGGTGGATCAAAGGGATATGCAATCTATCCCCCACTATTCTGTTGAGTCGTCCCCCTGCTCACACGGCTGTGTGTTGATGCATTGGGACACAAACCCAAGATCTTGTGTTGTTGCACAATCGAGTCAGAGTCTTTGAGCGTAGAAGGGTCCCTCCATTCTGGACCCACGCTCCTTTGTCTGAAGCTCTCCCTGGTCAGGGATAAGAGCTGTGAAGTCTAATCTTCACTCACCTTTCATATGCTTCACCTTAGCCCCGCAATGGCAAGGTTAAGAGCGAATACTACCCATGTACAGATGGCTTGCCTTTGCAGCCTTACCCTTTGTTTGAGCCTCACTTGTGTGCATATAGTGTGTGCTGTTTGTGATTGATTTGCTATTGCTTGTGAATAGGATAGGCTGGCTCCCTGTGCCAGTTAGCTAGAAACCTTGACTTAGGGACAATCTCGCATGATAACATCTAGGCTCGAGTTAGTCTCCCTAGTTGTGTTTCCCTCTGTCATCTGGCTAGGCTAGTCCTGTGTCCCTTCGTAGGGGAACTACGTCGCCCTGATCCTCATACCAGATGAGGTACGTAGGCAGGAGATGAGCAGATCTCTCCGGGCGCCTGTGTCTTTGTTTTGTGTCGTTGTGTGCTTGGAAGCTGATGTAAGTCCATCGAGTGGCGGTCGGGTTCCAGTGTGGGTTTGCCTGGTTCGGATGCTGATGTAAGCCCAGTGATTGGCATTCAGGCTCCATGTTTGCCTTCTTGTGTGTGTTTTGGTTCGGATGCTGATGTAAGTCCAGTAATTGGCATTCAGGCTCCACGTTTGCCTTTGCCTGTGTTTGTTTGTGTGCGTATCAGCCGAGCTACGAATGCTCTGATTCTCCTTCGTCCAAATGAGATACGTATGCATAGGATGCGACATCCTAGCGAGCATGTTTTCCCCCAGTCCGAACTACTTAGACTCTGATGTCTATGCTTGATAGACTAAGTAGGCCCAGGATGCGACACCCTGTCGAGTCAGTCTTGTTTGTTTCCTTGTGTCTCTTTCAGCCTGAGTAGATGATCGTCTGTTTGAGCAGTGTTTTAGCAACCAATTTCCTCCCTATTGTGCGTGGATCCCGTCGAGTACGACGGATGCGTAGGAGTGCTAATACCTTCCCTTCGCATACCCGACTCCCGATCCCATTCTCTTTGGTCGCGAGACCATGCTTTTTCCAGGTTTACTCTGAGCGTTTCCTTTCCCTCTTTTGGGATAAATAACGCACGGTGGCGGCTCTGTTGTTCTTGTTTTCCCGCCGGTTTTTCGCGTAATGCGACACCTTCTACCCAGTAACTGGTAGTTATAAGTCCTATTTATGTGGCCTTCTACCCAGTAACCGATAGTTATAAGTCCTATTTATGTGGTTTTCTACCCAGTAACCGGTAGATGTAATCCCCTCTTTGATGGTTATCTTTATCCAATATTCGGTATTGATATTCCTCCGCTTTTGAGTATACCACCCAGTAACTGGTGATATATCTCTTGGATAATTGCTCTTATCAAGCAATTTATCCCCTTGCGAGTCATGTTTCAGTTACTCTTGTTTGGTAATGATTGTTTTTCCCTTTGATTGGTCATTATTTTTATACCCAGTACCCGATATTCCAATGTCCTTTCTTTTCGGTTGATCTATCCTTTATTAACCCAGTAACCGCTTGTGGATAATCTTCCATGCGAGTATGTTATCTACGTTATGATGGTAATAGATAATATATCTCATGCACTCTTCAGTTGAAGTCTTTTTCTTCCTTAGTTGGGTAAGATTCGTATTTCCTCGTGGAATCGAATTCCCATCCTGTAAGTTGAGTTTGCTTTTTCAGCCCTCCTTTCGGATGATGGGTGTCCTGGATATGTTCCCAATTCACGCCTGGTCGGTCACCTATTATATGCCTAGTAACCGGTATCCCTGGTGTTCCATCCTTCTGCTCCCTATTATGACTTTTTGTCCCCTGTGGAGTCAGATTTTCCTGAGTTGAGATGTGCCTTTTGGGTCTTCCTCAGATGTTTCGAATGATTGATATCTCTCACATTTATATCGGTCTTAGATATTCTTTCTCCCTGAGCGTGTTGTTCTCTCACCCAGTAACCGGTGTTTTGATGACATGTCTCTCTTCGAGTTTATTACCCAGTAACCGGTGATATCTCATTGTTTCTTCCTCAGCTGAGCCCTTTGTGGACGTCCCCGTCTGAGTTCGGATTTTTATCGATGTATCCTTTGTGGATAGTTTTACTGTATTGGCATATTCCCCAATACATGCATCTTTGCGTCAGCTCGAGTCTTTCCATCAATTTATTTTCGTGGAATCCCTTCGTGTCTCACAACAAGTTTTCAAGTCGTGACCTGCTCACGCATCTTATACCTTGGTTTCCCCCTAGAGTCTCTGCCTCCCTAGTGAGTGTGTTACTCCTATGGACTTTCAGTTTCTCCTAATTTCTTCTCCTTCGTGGCAATTATTCAACCATGAAGATTTTATTTTTTGCATACATACATTTGCATCATGAGGTCTCTTAGGGACCAAAATTCGTCTCTTTGTTATTATTTAAGCCCCTTCTACCGCGTCGAGACAAAGATTTTAACCTTCATATCTCTGGCTAGAATGACCTTAAATAGGGGCATCTGTAAGACCCTAATTTTGACCCTAAGATCCCTCATGGCATCATATCATCTGCTCATTGCTTTGCCTCAAGGATCATAGCATGTTTGGTTCCTTAACCCTTGGGTGGGACTTGTGTGAGTGGTTTGAGACCACCAAGCATGCTTGTATTGTATATTATTTATTTTCTTATTTTTATTACTAACCAAAAGCACAAAAATATGTCACTAACTCTTTTTGTTTTGAAGCTCAAGTGATCATGTGCTCCCTTTGCTCATAGGAGACTCCTAAGCTCAATGAAGTGGCTAGATGAAGATGAGAACAAGCATGAAAATGGCCCACAAAGTTCCTAATCATCATATATGTCTCCCAAGTATCTCAATTTGCCAATTTGATCAAGATAACCCAAAGGGCTTGAGGATTGTTTCCCAAGGAAACCCTAATTCAACTATGCATTGATTGTGCCTTGCTCATGAAGCAACATCAACCTATGATCAAATTCAATCAAGGGAAGTTCTTTAATTAATTATTTTATGCATATATGAGCCTATGTGAGTATCCTCAATCATTCATTCATCAAGATTTGAAGTTTGGCCTTGAGAAGTTTATCAGTCAACTCATCTGACTAAACTGAGGATCACTGAAACACAACTTGTGATGTGTTTGTCAAATGAAGATGACCCCAGGAGAAAAACTGTTCTTAAGAACCATATGAACAACTTCCATGTTCATTAAAAATCCATTTGAAACTTTGAAGGACATCATTCATTTCAAAACATTATAGGTCATTTTGACTGAAATCCTAATTTTGGGTCAACTTCCCAAGGATCTAACTTCTTTAATTTTTCAGATTTTGAGGTGAGACCAAATGAATGGGAAAGCTTAAGATGTCTACTTAAAATTTTATGTTGGACAAAAGTTCATAATCCTAAAAGAAACACATGTGATAATGCAAAACATTATAGGTCACTTTGGACCTAAGTCATTAAATTTGAAAAATGTCCAACTTCAAGTACCCATAACTTTCTCATTCAAAATTCAAATGATGCAAATGTTAAGTCTAAATTTATCATCTTGAAAATATCTACAACTTTGATGTTGGAGGTGTTTTCATTTGAGGCTTGCATCATTATAACAGATGGGTTTGATGTTGCTTGCTTTTAGCAAAAAATTTCAAAGGGAACCTATACATGTTTTGTACCCCAAACTTCATAGCCAGTTTTCATAAATTTGCAAACTCCAAATGGATTTTTTCCCAACATGACTTTTGTTCCTTATTCCAAGAGATTTCCAGCCATTACTCACATGACCATTTTTGGATTTTCCATGTAGGAGTTTCGAAGGGCTTAATGCTTATGTTCATTTATGCAATTCACATTGAAACTTCATGTGCAAGCAAATGCAGCTCCAATTACACGTCCAATTCACTTGCATTTGATCTCAGCATGCATTTCCATTCCTTTTGGGTCTCACATGCGCCTGTACAGGCCCATGCATGGAGGATCCAAAATTCATGCACACGAGCATTGCATCACCTTGCATCAAGTTCAGCTATAAATAGAAGTGCAACCTCATTCAAAATTCAACCTGAAGAAGATCTGAAACGCTGCAGAATTCAAAATCAAACCCGCACTAAAAGGAATTTCAGTTTTCATTTTCAATTTCAAGCTTGAATTTCAACATCATTAGTTGATCTTCAAGTCTTAATTCCTTAACCTTGCATCATCATTACATCTCCAGATCAAATTTAGATCAAGAGCTTGGACAATTCGTGCTGTTTGAAGCTCCATTTCAGAGGTATATCACCAAACTTCTTTGATTCAGATCTTGTTATACAATGTGAATTGCTTGAGTTTGTGCTGTTTTTTGAAGTCCTCAAGCATGAGGTTGGCCAGTGGTGGTCCTAATTTCATGAATCATGCCATTTCAGTTTGTGTACCATGATCTTCAAGCTCATGTTTCTCTTTAAATAGGAACATTAAGGAAAATCCATGGTTACAGGGGTGATGTACATCACCCTAGCTTCATTTTGATACCTTGCTTTTTCATTTTTATTGAAGTTGAAATCCCTGCGCGTGGTGGCTGGAATCAGTTGGCTGGCCGGAGAAGATGGTGGTTTTCACCACCATTCCCACGTGGGAGCCTCTCATCCCTTGGATCTCTCTCAAACGTTATAATCATGGTCGTGTGTTATGTTGACTTGTTTTAAATCCTTATGTTGCGCGCTTGACCAAGGAGTACCATATGACCGCGCCTCTGAGCCCTCAGATCATGGCCACGTCATTTAATGAATGATCCAAGCGCGTTGGTTTTTCCTATTTTCATTATTTCTATTTTAATTTCATTTATTTCCTTTTATTTTCAAAAATTCATCAATATTTTATTTGAAGTCACAAAAATATGAGACCAATGCCAAAAAATTTCTTGAAAAATCTAGTTTTATATTTTGATTTTAAATTATTTTTGTGACTTTATTTAATATTTTTTGGGAATTATTTGGTTTTTAATAGTTTTAATTCATTTTAAAATACTTTTTGATATCTGAAAAATCCAAAAATATTTTCTTAACACATATGGATCATGATAAGTCAATAAAAATAGTCTTATTAATTCTTAATTGATTTAAGATTTTAATTCATTTGTGTTATTGTTCATTATTTTTAATTTTTTTAAAATAGTTTTTGATTTCAAAAATTGAATTTTTTTGTCAAACCTTGTTTGACCATGTTAGACCTATGAGAATTCAATTGGACTTGTTGAAGTTGATTTGAATTGAATTTGAGGTTTGACCATATTTTGTCCATTTTATTTTTGCATTTATTTTAATTCCAAAAATACCAAAAAAAATATGTTTGACTTGTTGACTTATTAATCTTCATTTCTCTTTTGTTTAATATTGGTTGATGATGATTTGATTCACTTTTGACCAATTGTGTTTGACCTTTGATATCTCTTTCCATTCATTTCATCTTCATCTCTTTTCTTTCTTTTTTTTTCATTTTGGGCAATGAGTTAATGTCTTATGGTTGGTCTTGATATATGAGAGGTTTAACCTTCTTTGATCCAAATCAAACTCAACTTGATCCATGATCAAGTGATTTGCTTTGTGTCCAAGATAGGTTGCTTCTTGGTCAAGCAAAAAACCTAAAGTCCATACAAGGCCTTTCTTCTATTCTTTTGGCATGGAAAGTTGTAGGAGCTTGGCTTACTAGTCATGATCTCTAACTTGTGTTTATTTGCCTATAGTTTTAGTGACCGATCTCAGATGGGTGTGAGTACTACATTAGTCCACTTACGATTGCTTAACATAGCGCTAAATTGTCTTATGACAAACTAACATAACCATACTAATTACTAACTTTAATTTGAACATTTAATTTCTTGCAATTTACTTTAATGCAATTTACTTTCTTGCTCATTTATTCATATTGCTTTTCCCTTTGCTCACTTGAGCACATATTTTATGTTTATGTCATTTTCCTTTTGCTCATTTGAGCTCCATTATTGTATATAAATATATTGTTGCCTTATGTTGGTTTTGCTTTTGTTTTGTGTGAACCCAATGCAAAAAGGAGAAAGGACTTAGAATTAGGACTTACCAATGCTTAAAGGAGTTCAAGAGAAAATAGGCCTCATGCCTTTAGAATGCTAAATTTATTCAAGAGTAACTAGGCCTCATGCCTTTAGAATGCTAAATGTTAAAGTTGACTTCAAAGGACTTCCTTTCCAAAACTCATTCTTTGTCCATTCCTCTTATTGTATTATGAACTTTTTGATGTTTGCTCTTGTGTGATTAGGATTCCATTTTGAGATAGTAAGGAGGACCATTGTCATGAGTAGCCAAGTTAAGAGAGACAAGCCAAGTGGAGATCCTAGGAGCTTGAATCTTAATATTGTGTGATTGCTTGTTGTTTGCTAAGTCCAAAGGAAGGGAGCATCTTGAATCATCTCTATGATTTCAAGAAAAGGAACTCCAAGGGTTTTATCTCTTCTCTTATCTTTGTATGCTTTAGGACTAGCCTTTCTCTTCTTCTCCTCACTCTAACCCAAGCCAAACTCTTTTTGTGCAAACTTTGACTTTGTTTCAAATTAGAAACCTAGGCCTTATGCCTTTGACTTTTCAAAATCTTTTCATTAATACTCATTGAGAATGAATCTTAATCCAACTTTGACTTCATTTTTTTAAATAAATCTAACTTGTAAATACAACTCACTTCAAGTTGATTTTGTAGTTCCAATTACCATCGCTGTTAAAACTTTTTCATAAACATTAGCCATAGGTTTGAGTTATCATAGTGGTTGATGTAAACCTTACCTTATCCTTAGTGGTTGGATTATAAGTCTTCCATACTTATATATAGGGTTAACCCCTCACTAGTATGTTGAAGCTCTCCTCACAAGGTGGATTGTTGGTTTAGGTTGAGTTTTCTCCCTTTGATAACAAAAGACCTTGAGGCTTTTGATCAAATCAATTCACCAATCTTTGTGATTTTTACCCCGAACTACGAGGTTTTGATCCTACCTTTGTGATGGTACGTAGGCAATGGATTCATCCATTCAAACAACAAAATTGTAAATATATAATCTATTCTTTTCTCATCCCCCTAATCCTTTGCACATATTTTTTCACAAATACCAACCTACAACACATATTTGTAAAAAGAGGTTCCCTTAGAGTACTAAGGATGTTTTGGGAGCGTAAAACCTTCCCATTTCATAAGCAACCCCCTTACCTAGACCTCTGACATTTTTATTAGTTTTTGATTTGATGAAACTTCTTACTTGGCTTTTGTTCGCTTTTTAGCCTTTCCTTTGGACAAATAAAAGTGCGGTGGCGACTCGAATTGTATGTTTACTTTTGGTTTAGTCAATAAACCATAAGGTAATGAATAACCCACTACAATATCCTCCTTAGTACTTAAATTAGAATGGGTCCCTACTATTAGTCCTTTTGGGATTGATTGGATTATAAAAAACAAAATTGAGTTTGATAAAGCTGGTTTTGGTGTAGAAGGGACACACGTTGAAACCAATGTTCTAACATGTGGGCTACAACATCTGGTTTCTGACAATAATATTGCATTTTTGGTTCAGTATATCTCTATCCAAGATTCACTCTACAACAAAAGATATACTAGTTTCTGAGAGGAGTTAATTTGGATGTACTGGTGCAACATGTGTAACACAATGTTCCAGCATATGCAGTGCAACGTCTGGCCTTGTTCAGTAGGTCATAAGGTAATGTGTTTGGTGCGATTTTTCTTATTGATTCTCACTCAGATTTGTTGCATTTTTATTAGCAATATATGGTTGATTTGTTTGTCAGTTTTTTGGAGATCGAATCAAAATTAAATGGAGATTAAATTTTGAATTTGAATGTAACAAATCATATCTTTTAGGATATTTAAGGTGCAAATCATATCCAACTCATCCAACTATTATTCTGGATGAAATTAAATTAGAGATCCGTAAGGAAAAAACTAATAAGACATTGTTATATAAGGAGATCCAACTCTCATGTTTTAGTGAGTTTTATGCACAAGACTCAGTTCTTAGTGCTAAGGGTTTGTGAGTCTTATGTTTATTATATTCCATGCTAATGGTATATTAGTTTTGAATCTATTTGTTGTACACCATACTATGTTTCAGTAACTTGGTATAGTTGTTGGTTTGTCTTAGTTGAGTTGTAAATTTAACATGTTTGTGTACACCACTCTATTTTTTTTAGTAACTTGGCATAGTTGTTGGTTTGTTTTAGTTGAGTTGTATTCAACATCCATCATTGTGTTTGTAAGACCCCAATTTTGAGCCTAAGATCCCTCATGTCATCTCATCATATGCATTAGCATTGGGATCATACCTTGGCATCCTCCTTACCCCCCATCCATTGGGTTTGTCTTAGGAGAGATCACCAAGCATTATGTGATTGTATCATACTTCGTATTTTATCATTTACTAACCAAAATACCAAAAATATATCTTTGCATTTGTCTAACTCTTTTGTAGGTAGGACACATGATCACCTTTGATTCATCAACTTCATATCTAGGGTTAAGACCCTCAATGCAAGGAGCTCAATCAATAAATGATCTAAAATGGCTCTAGGCATCATATATGAGTCCCCATGAGCTTCACATGGTATTATGATCAAGAATCCTTCAAGAGTTTGGAATTGGTTATCCTTGGAAACCCTAGTTCATCTGGGTATTTTGAGTAACTTCTTCAATAAGCTTCTTCAAGGGGTATTTCAAATTTCATCATCTTATGCATATATTATCTTCCATGAGTCCCAAAAGTCAAGAGGATTGCAAGTTAGCATGTTGGTTGATGGTGGTTGACCAGAGGAATTCATCTGATCAAAACTGGGGTTCCCTAGACCCTATCTCCTACAATTTTTATCATATAAAAATTATTCCAAGATGAAAGTTACTCTAAATGACATTCCAAACAACTTTAATGTTGAGGTCTAAAGCTAGTTTTTCTTGGAAAGTCATTTTTTATGTTGAAAGATTATAGGTCATTTTGTCTAAACCCTAATTTGGAGGTCAACTTTCCAAGGATATTGTAGCACCTCAAATTTGCACCTCCCATTTTGTACATTCATTTTCATGTTTAGGTCATAGCATTGCATTGTCCGCTGCATAGCATTGCATTGTCCATTGTCAAGTCATCAGTTCATCACTCAAGACTGGTCAGGAGATCCAGTTATGCAAGCAAGCAAGTGCATTTCCTAGTGAAGCAAAGCCCTAGGGTTGGTTCATTGTGTTCATGTGACCTAGGGAGAATTTTGAAGTGGTTTGGCCAAAGGTTGGATGTTCAGAGATCATCAGTCAAGATGCAATTCATCTGAAACCCTAGAAAGTCAACCAAAGTCAACTGTCAATTCAATCATGGATTTGAAGGTGGGAGAGGGTTAGAGAGGCCTCATCCGTGTCCATACAAGTCTCATTTGACATTCCAAACATCAACAATGAAGAATTTGAGGTCAGATGAAAAGTTTCCAAAAATAGTAAGTGACCTGTAATTTGAAACTGCCAAAAATGGAAAGGTTTTCTCCTCAAGATTACATCATCAAGAAAGCTTCAAATGAAATTTTGTCCAACATGAAAGTTGAAGATCTTGTTCTCCCCTTTCTAAAAAGTCCAAAATCATGAATTTCTCATGTATGGTTGAAAAGATATGGATCAATCATTGCCAAGATAATTTGAACTTCACAAGTGCATAACTTTTGAACCATAAGGCCAAATGGAGTGGTTCTTTGTGCAACATTTCTCTCTTGACATGTACTATCTAATTCATGCATCATAAGCCATGCATTTTGATCACAAAAATATTTGCATTTTCATTTGAATTTTGGAGGGAAATTTCCAATTTGAAAATGGTGCATTGTTTTTACATTTTTACACTTGCCTTGGCTCTAAAACAACATTTGAAATGATTTCCAAGCCAGATTCGTGTACTGTAGCATTGGCATGCATGCATAAGGGGTGAATTTGCAAATTGGCCAAAACACCTGGATTTCACTAATACCTTTGCATTTGCTTAATTGTGATTAGCAAGCATCATTAGCAGCTCATATAAAAGCTAAAGCATAACTGTTTTCATGATTAACAACACCAGAATTCATATCTAGATCCAATCTTCACAAATTTTTCTCTCAACTTTTCTTCAATTTTCTTCATACACATTGCTATTTCCTTGATTGAATCATTATCCACAAGCATAATTGAGCTGGATTGAAGCAGGATCTAGAGTTTTTCATGCGGATTTGAGGACTGTTGAAGCATATACTCATCAATGGCAGTTGGAGTTTCTGGCCAAATCGTGCAAGGTTAAGCATCCAACATTCATCCATTCAGTCATATGAGAGCTTAGGATCATCTGTTTCTGCATTGCCAAGCCTAAATCCATCAAATCCAGTTCTGCATCTCCTTGAAGGTTAGAATTCGACTCTCATAATTCATGAAATAGTTATATGCATGTGGTAGATCTTTCAACACTGATTGCATTGAGCTTTGGATCGTCAATTTCCATGGAGAAATGAGTTAGATATTGTGACTTTAGGTTTAACATGTGAAACTTCTCTTGCTCGATCCATTCATGATAGTGAGAGTTAGGTTAAATTGAGCATAGCATGTTAATGTACGTGGAAAGATCTACAAGATGATGTGGTTATTTTCAATTTCTGGATGATTTTGTTCTTGAGCTCAAGAACACGTTGAAGGTTGATGAAGATCCTAGGGTTTTATTTCCAGATTTCTGTTTGATCCGCTTTAGCGCTTGTTTGCATGCATTTTCGTGTTATTAGCCATGCAGTGGTCCAGCGTGTAGCATGCATGGCGTATTGATTGGATGATATTCATTTGCCTTGCCACATCATTAAGTGAAACGGCGCGTTTCACTGCTAGCGCGTTTCAGTTTGAATTTTCCGTCACTTCGAATCCGGGCGAAGACATTTCCAAAACTAGCATTTTGCATTTTATCCATTTATTCCATATGCCATTCATGCTATGTGCTTCATGTGTTTTTATTTTTCCATTCACTTAGAAAATTCATAACTCATTGATGGATGATCCAAATGACCTGGGAATTTTTGCATGTTGATCCTCATGATTTCTAGTTTTTTATGACTATTTTTCCAGAAATTGTGCACGGTTGAAAAATATTTTTGCCTAGGGATTGTTCATGTGTGTGTTTTCTTGACCTACCTTGCCATATGCTTTGTGAAATGATGAGATTTCATCCAATGCTCTTGAAACTTTGCATGCTTAAACTAGACATCCTTAGGGACATTTTGGTGTTGAGTTTGCATTTTTAGCATTTCTGGTTGTTGAGATATGATCTGGTTAATGTAGGTGTGACAATGTGTGTCACACCTTTGCTTGCTCAACTTGTTGATTTTCTTTACCATGCCAATTAAATGCCAAATGATGTGATTTTTTGCATGATTCTTCTTTTGGATGTTAGGATTGATCATGAATGTTTGTGGATTTTTTGGATTGATTTCTGATTTGTTTGGAATTTTCCTTTCTGGCTTGTCATTTGTGGACTTTTGGATAGTCATGAACTTCAATGATTTGTGAAATGATGGATGTTTATCATATGAATTTGAAATTTTTCACATTGTTTCTAGACACTTTGAAGTTTATTGTGGCTTTGGTTTGAGGCATTTATCATTTGTCAATTCTGTTTTAGGCTTGTGCTAAGTTGATGTAGCATTTTGTGTCTCAATTAAGCTTGTTTGTGCTTACCTTGCCTTATGGAATTTGATTTCCATGCTTATACTTGTCCAAATGCCTTGATTTTTGGTATGTTGATCATGTGATGTGTTCTGTTTAGCCATGATTTTTCTTGAGATTTATTGAATCATTTTTGAATTGATGTGGATTTGTTTATTCTGTTGCTTCAATGAGCTTCCAACTTGTATGCTTTGCCTTATTTGACTTGTGAAATGATTTTGGTGCATGATATGGATGTGGAACTTTTTGGATGATGTTCTTATTTGATTGAAGTTGATTCATGTCAATTTTCATGTTCTGTTTTGAATTATTTCTCCCTCTTTGACCCTAGGCCTTGTCCTAGTGGTTGATGCTTATGTTTGAGCTTTGTTTTCAGGATAAGAAGCATATGGCCTTGAGGAGATTGATTCATTTGCTTAAAGTTGGTTGATTATTGAATGTTGACTAATCTTGACTTGTTTTGTAGGTGGCTTTTAGCTCATTTGAGTTGAGCTTGTGCCTTGCATATTGGTGCATTGTTTGTGGACTGTTGACTATTAACTGTCTGTTTGATTTTTTTGAGTTGTGTACTGGTTAAGTTGGATTGTTTTCAGGTACATTAGTTGCTTAAGTTCTTTTGAACTTGCTTTTGCTATTGCTTGGTTGCTTAACCACTAGAGGTATAACTCACTGACTTCATGTAGTCTGGAAGACCTGTCCTGTTACTTGGGCAGGCACCTGTCTGAAGTCCTCCTTAAGAGGCAATGCTTGTGTTTGTTTATTTTTGTGCCAAGCAGGAAAAGTCCTTTGATAAGGCAATTGGCATATAAAAGAGATGTGTAGTCTATCTCCTGCTAGTCAGTGTGTCATCCCTTTGCTCACATTACATGTTGATGCATTGTGGATATTAACCCAAGATCCTTGTTGAGTCAGTCATGTGGATAGAAGAGTTCCTGCTTTCTGAACTCCCACACCTTCTATTTGAGTCAAGCTCTCCCAGACCAGGGATAAGAGCTGTGAGGCACACCCCTCACTTCCCATTTCATCTGCTTCACCCTAACTCTCAATGTTAGGGTTAAGAGCTAACATCACCCGATTCCAGTTGGCTTGTGTTTCACGGCCTAACCTTGTGTGAGCCCACTTTGTTTGTATATAGTGTGTGCTATTTGTGTGATTGTTTGCTTTGCTTGTGCTGCTTAGGTTTGGCTTGCTCCCTGTGCAAGGTAGATAGAAACCTTGACCTAGGACCATGGTGAATTTGCATGATAACTATTAGGCTCGAGTTAGTCTCCCTTCTAGTATGTCATTTCCCAGTCTCTGGTTAGGCGAGTCCTTTGTCCCTGCGTAGGGGAACTACGTCGCCCTGATCCTCATACCAGATGAGGTACGTAGGCAGGAGATGAGCTGATCTCTCCGGGCGCCCTTTTTCTTTTTCAACCCTCTTGTTTGCTTGTTGGAGTCTGACGTAAGCCCAGCGATTGGCAGTCAGTTTCCTGTGTGCGGTTGTGTGTTTTGTCTGACATAAGTCCAGCGATTGACAGTCGGTTTCCTGTGTGAATTTGTTTGTCTGGAGTGTAACGTAAGTCCAGCGATTGGCAGTCGGTTTCCTGTGTGTGTTTGTTGGTTCGGAGTCTGATGTAAGTCCAGCGATTGGCATTCGGTTTCCATGTTTGCCTACTTGTATGGAGTCTGACATAAGTCCAGCGATTGGCAGTCGGTTTCCTGTTTGTGTTTTGATTGGCGTGCGTTAGCCGAGCTACGAGTGCTCTGATTCTTCTCCGGTTAGAGAAGATACGTATGCATAGGATGCGACATCCTAGCGAGCACGTTTCCCCTGTCCCAAACTACGTCGACTCTGATGTCTATGTATGACAGGCTACGTAGGCCCAGGATGCGATATCCTGCCGAGTCCCGTTTCTTTGTCTTTCTATGTTTCCTTCCAGTCTTGTGCAGTTTTTGAGCAGTTTCTAGCAACCTTTCTTCTATTCTTTCGAGCGTGGATCCCGTCGAGTACGACGGATGCGTAGGGGTGCTAATACCTTCCCTTCGTATAACTGACTCCCGATCCCATCCATCTCTGGTCGCGAGACCATGTTCTTTCCAGGTTTACTTCGAGCGTTTCCTTTCCCTCTTTTGGGATAAATAACGCACGGTGGCGGCTCTGTTGTGTCTTTCTCCCGCCGGTTTTTCGCGTAATGCGACAGCTGGCGACTCTGCTGGGGAAATAGAGAAGTTGACCTCTTGTTGGTCCATCTTCCCTAAGCGAATCTCTCCTAGCGCTCTCTAGGTTAGGGTTTGGTTGCTTTTGCTGTTTCATTTATTGCATTCATTTATTTATTGTTTGCATTTATGTTTGTATTTATGTTTGCATTCATTCATTTTCATCTTGTTCATCTGGCTGTGCTATGTTGTCTCTCTGTTGGGGTGGGAGTTACATGAGGTAAAAGGCCCAATACCCAGGCTATGAGTGAAATCTAGGAAACCTAGGAATAGAGTGATTCATGGGAAGCGGGTGGTATTGCGCCACTTAGCGGAACATGATATCACGAGCAGTTCAGACTCTGATGGGGTATTATCGGTGCATACATCGGGTGTGCACAGGATGATATTCTATGAAAGGGTTATCTATGCTGCGTTTCTCTCGACTTTACCCTGACCTAGAATTCACCCGTGAGTGGGGAGGGATTGAATCATTTGCAGGTACAGATGATGACTTTGGTTCAGATGAACTTATGGGTACTTACTCCTGTCACGTCGGAATGCTGTCCGTGATATCTATCAGCGGGTTCCGTTTATTTCGGATCCCCGGGGTGAATTTGAGAGTACTTGTTCAGGGGATCTGGTTGTCATCCGTTCAGTGGATGTTCCTGTGATGATAAGTGATGTAATCTCCGGTTCCGTTTATTTCGGAACTTCCCAAGTCGGATTCATGGTGACTTAGTCCCTCAGATGACTGTGACTGGTCCAGAGACTTAATGGGTCTTCAGATGACTTGGTGGCACAATGACCTGCATTCATGCATTTGCATCATTCCCATTTCGCATTCATCAGCATTCAACTCATGTCTATCCGTACTCAGGGTCCATTTTTGATTGAGATTCTGATCGAGGGACATCCGAATGTCAGAATGTTGTTAATGAAATATTATCCGTCTCAATGAAGCCAGAATCAAAGGACAAGATATTCCTCATATGGATAGACATTGCATGTGTGAGTCATACTAACCTATTTGCTATTTTGTAGGTGTCAGTATCTAATCGGTGCGCATACGTTCAGACATATAAGCTGATGGATCCACCCAACGCCGACATTCTCGAATTGAAAGAAATGATGGGGAAGTTGTTCAAAGTCGTGCAAGGGCTCGCCTTGGGGCAGAAAACAATTGCTGAGAGGTTGGAGAAGATTGAGAAATGGCTGATAGAGGAGAAAGTTCAGGGAAAGGCTCCGTTGTCCGAAGTAAACAAATCCTCTGACACTGTGGTAAAGAAACCCTCTGGCAGTGGTCAGCTCAAGAAGGAGGTCGAATCAAGTGGTGTGCAAGCCAAAAAGGAACGCGGTCGGGATCGTTACCACCCTTATGCTGCCACTGTATCCACTCCTGTTGGTAATCCACCTGTACAACAGCAACAACCACTACCTCAACAGAAAGCACCAAAAGCTAAAGGCCAAGCGAAGAAGGGGAAGACGGATCGTCAGTTCGATAAGCCACCTGTGACTTATACCCTTCTGTTTAGGAGGTTGAGGGATCTTGGGATGGTTCGACCAATGATATTGATTCCTGTAGAACCGCATCGGAGGCCTGCACATTACGATGAGAATGCCAAGTGCGAGTTCCATTCTGAGATACCCGGACACATCATTGAGGGTTGTAGGGCTTTTAAACATGTCGTCCAGGACATGGTGATTCCAAGGCCATCAGCTTGGCACAGATAATGAATGAGGATGTTAACCCCGTACCAAGGCATGGTCCTGTAATAGTGAAGGTAATGTCAAAAGACAAGAGAGGAACAGATGTGCCTGAGGGGGATCAGTTAAAAACTTCGGTGTCTGTGGTCCCAAAACATCTGATGCAGGAGGGAGCTTTCCCTAGTGTTGGTAATTGTTGGGCGACTGTCGCCACAAGCGGGGAAGTAGCGATGGGGGAAACGATTCCAAAGGTGATGGAAGTAGGAATGGAAGGTGAAAAATTTGAAACACTAAGTCAGGCTGTTGAAACCGTCAAGGTGGAGAATGCCATTTTTGCTGAGAAAGATAAGAAGCTGTCCATTTCTTCTTACAAGCAGGCCCTAGAAGTGGTGAAGAACGGAGAAGCCCTAGGCTGGGGAAAGATCATAGACATTATGGTGAAAGCGGATATGTTCGGGGTTGGCTATCAACCAGATCAAGAGTCGTCTAGACAAAACAGAGGACGTCGTCCACCGTTCACATTCGTCAGTGCCGGAATGCTGGATCCAGATCACACCTGTGCAGTGGGTGAAGAGATCGACAGTGACCGCGAACTTGAGTTGTGGATAAAATCGTGCGTACCAGGGAACTGGAAGGCCTCAAAGATCGCCACTGTCACTCATCCTGAAGTGTAGTATTTCTGTTTTTCAATTTTGTTTGCATGAAAGCCATACGTTTTGCCCGAAACGTAATGGTCCATTGTAAGGGCCATCTCGTGTGTTTCATTTTGCAACATTCTGCATCATTAATAAATGGATGTTTTTGTGATTAAAAAGCGGTGTTCCCTGTCTTTCATTTATTTTTGCAGTTTAAAAAAATAAAAATGGCAATGTGTATTTTCATTTTCTTTCCTTTTGATTTGTCTTGTTCCGACCTCAAAAGTGATTTTTCTCCTGATCTCATTGATAACAATTCGGTTACACCTCTGTATGACTTCGACAATCCGAGCTATCATGCCGAAGAATAAGGCAAAGAAGATTGTGATCTGCTAGAATTAGCCAGGTTGTTAAGACAAGAGGAGAAGGTGATTCAACCGAACGAGGAGCGATTCAAGATTGTTACTCCAAGCACCGCAGAGGTCAGAAAGGAAGTGAAAATTGGGGCCGCTTCAGAGGCAAATGTCAAGAGCAGAATGGTAACACTGTTGAAAGAGCATGTGGATACCTTCGCCTGGTCGTGTCAGGATATGCCAGGGTCGGATACCAATGTCGTTATACGCAAGCTACCATGGATAGAAGACTGTTCTTTAGAGAAGTGGAACGTCGGTGCCACGTATCAAAGTGACTTTGTTTAATGATATGATTCATCGTGGAATCAAATGATATGTTGATGACATGATAGCGAAGTCCCAAGCAGAAAAAGGGCATCTGGTGGATCCGGGGCAAGTCGTTTGACCGGGTTGAGACAACTCAGACTGAGGTTGAGTCCGAATCAGTGCACTTGTGGAGTGCTGTCTGGAAAACTGCTGAGGTTTATTGTGAACGAAAGAGGAATCGAGGTCGATCCTGCTAAAACAAATGAATGAAAAAAAAAAGAAAAAAAAAAGAAAAAAAGAAAGAAAAGAAAAAAGAAAAAATACCAGAAATGCCTGAACCGAAAAAGAGATCAAACGGTCAGGTGGATAATAATTGCCAAGGGGCGTTGAAAGATAAAAAAATTAAGTTGCAGGAACCTCTGATTCTGATACCTCCCATGGAAGGAACAACTATTAATCTGGTACTTGACAGCCCTCGAGGGGTCTATGAGGTGTGTATTGGGTCAGCATGACGAGTCTGGTCGAAAAGAGCATGCAATTTACCTTAGCAAAAAGTTTATCGACTGTGAAACGATACATTCACTGCTCGAGAAAACTTGATGTACTTTGGCATAGGCTGCTCGCCGACTGAGACAGTATATGTTGGTTCGTACCACTTCGTGGATTTCCAAGATGGATCCGATCAAGTATGTGTCTGAGAAGCTAGCATCGACCGGACGGGTTGCGAGATGGAAAATAATTCTGTCCGATTACATCGCCCCGCAACCCATTGAGGATTATCAACCAAGGAAGTTTGAGTTCCCTGATGAGGACATCTCGAGGTGCTTAAATCGAAAGATTGTGAGGAACCGATCCCGGAGGAGGGGCCTGACCCTGAATCCGAACGGATTCTGATGTCTGTTGGGGGGAGGTTAATGTGGATGAGTTAGTGCCGTGTTGGTTACGCTGAAGAGATCCCACAATCCTTTTGTTGCCCAGATAACAGTTGAAGACACCAACAAAGGTGGCTGAGTGCGAAGCTTGTATCCTGGGTATTGATCTTCGGTGCGTACGTCTACTGGGGCAACGCCGCGCTTGCTCGCATATGGGATAGAAGTGGTATTTCCTGCTGAAGTCTAGATCCCATTGTGGAGAGTCCTGATGGATGAGAAATTAGAGAAGGCTGAGTGGATAAGGACTCGGTATGACGCATTAAGCCTGACTGAGGAAAAGAGGCTGGCAGTTACTTGTCATGGGGCAGTTGTACCCAGTGAATGAAGCGTGTTGTTGACCAAAAAGTGCGACCTCGTGCGTATCATGTGGGAGACGTGTTGTTGAAAAGGATCCTTCCTCCTCAAGACGATCGTAGGGGCAAGTGGACGTACAGTTATGGATCCCCTTCGTGGTCAAGAAAGCGTTCTCTGGTAGGTCGTTGACGACCATGGAGGGTGAGGATTTTCCATCCCCTGTGAATGCGGACGCAGTTAAAAAATACTTCGTATAAAGAGACCCGCTGGACGAAAAGAATAAAAGAGTCCAGGCAAAAATGGGCATCCCGGCGAACCAAAGAAAAAAAAGAGAGAAAAGGTTCGGGCAAAAACTAGGGATAAGAACGAAAAGAAACTGTACACCCGGCAAGTCGAAAACCCCACAAGGGCGACTTGGGCAAAAAAAGGGTATCCCGGTGGACTGAAAACCCGAAAGGGCGGTCCAGGCAAAAGAGGGAATGAAACAAACAACTGCGTCCAGCATGATCGTTTGTGCTTTAGATATGACTTGGATAATCTCCGACAAAGATCGATCGGAAGCGTCTTGTTCAGAAGACAGAAAGTGCGGAAAGTCTTGAGGACATATGGGGTGTAACTGAGTTGGAACCCGATGAGATCACGGTTTCACATTGCCATTAGGATAGATTTTTCCTTTTGTTGTTTCCCGTATGTTGCTCGCTTTTGAGCCACCCTTTTTTTTCAGTCAATAAAATGCGTGTTCAGTCAAATAACTTTTGTTTTTGTCTTCATTACCGCTTTGATTGCAAAAAAACATCCGTTTATGTTTGATAAGAATATTTGCATTTTGAAACATAGAGGTCCCTTCCGATGCATGCTTATAAGATTGGAATCTGGAAATCTTATTCGGAAGTTTGAGTGACCTATGTGTTGAAATGTTGGCACGCCTGGGGCACGCTTTTATCTAACGATCTCTTTTGCAGGTGCTGTTAGATGTCTCCATTCACTTGCAGTTTGTGATGTGAGGCCATTTGAACAAAAGAGATTCCTGCAGAGTCCAATCAGGGGCAAGGGATAGAAGAACGGTGAAAAGACGATGAAAAGATTACGACGACGATCCTGGAGGGATAATCAAGAAGACTCTTCAAAGTCTGAGGACTAGAAAGTTTGTATGAATCTCAGGAGTTCGATCTCCGTGGAGTACGGAGGAGTCGGGAGTACAAGGTGATGAATCAGAAAAGTCCAGACGAGTCTGGGAGTTCTCAAAAGTGGAAAGTCGACACCGTGGCTGGGTGACGAACGCCAGTGTTCGGCGAATCGATGGGTGGTCCATGTCGAATAAGCCGTATCTCCCCAGTGGGTTTGAGAGTGTTATCTCCCTAGCAGATTTGAGATCGATGTCTCCTCAGCGAGCCTGAAGGTTGCCATATCCCCAGTGGAAGCGTCGATGGGTAGATTGTTCCTAAGGGTTGAGGATGTATTCCCAGCGTGGTCGTGAACGCTCGTCCCCAGCAAGGGTTGTCTTTCCCCAGCAGGGTGGAAATTGACGTGGTATTGAAATCTTCAGCATAGTTCCTGGAGCTCCCCGGTGTTGTCTCTGGAGGAGACATGTTTTTATGCATTCACCATTTAGATAAGCATAGCATATCGCATCATTAGTGCGTAGCATTTCCATGATCATGGGGCATTGCGCTAAAAAAAAACACTCATGCATCATCATTGCAAACATATCCATTAGCCCCAGGCCGTGGTAACCATCCGAGATTGGGTTGTCGGAAAGGGCTTGGCACTGCGCCGTTGGATCGATTTCAGAATTGGGTTCCCCAGCATGGTTGAGAGGTTGGTGTTTTCCCAGCAAGTGACTCCGTAGTTGAGCGGGTATCCTCAGCAATGTTACTCCCCACGAAATGGGTAGCGTCTTGCAAACTTGGATCTATTCCCCAAGCAGATGTGGGTGTGTCTGATCTCTCCATATAGAGTCGACCCCTTAAGCAGAAAGTGTCTGTCATTTCCTTCTGCGCTCCCCACTGAGTTATATCCTCGTGGATGACGGTTGTTTCCGTTCCCTCCCTACACACAACGGGGTGGGTTTTCCTTATTGAGTTCTTTCCTCATTAGGATGAGTCTTGATTCGGTCTGCCTTTTTGGATCGATCCTAAAATTGGATTCCTTGGGCTGTCTCTTGTGCTTCCCTGTGGTGTAAATGAATAGTTGCTCACTAACCAGCACTCATTCATCTTATCCTCAGCGGATCTTTGTGGCTTCTACCCACGAACCGGTAGTTGTAAGTCCTATCTTTGTGGTCTTCTACCTACTAACCGGTAGATGTGAATCCTCTTTTCTCCCCATTGTGGAGTCAACCCTGGTGCTCATCCTAGTTGATGACGGTTACTTTTCTGTGGTTTTTTGCCTACTAACCGGTAGATGTAATCCCCTCTTTTCGGTTATCATTATCCATTTGCGGTATCGATAGTCCTTTTCCCTTTTGGATGTTTGCTTTGATTAAGCAATCTTACCCCCCAGCGGGTCTTCCCCTTCCTTTTGGATATTTTTCCGAGTAAGCAATTTTATCCTCAGTGGGTCCTTTTTCATTCACCGTTTGCCGGTAATGTTTGTGATTTCCCTTTTTGATTGGTCATCTTTGCATACCCAGTCTCGGTATCCCGGTGCCTTTCTTTTTCGGTCGATCTATCCATTTAACAACCTACAACCCGGTTATGGATAATCTCCCATGCGAGTATGTTACCTACGTTTTGACGGCTATAGATAATATATCTCATGCGCTCTTTGGTCAAGGTCTTGTCCTTCCCAGTTGAGTAAGATTCGTATTCCTTGTGGAATCGAATGTCCATCCTTTAACAAGTTTGCTTTCGCTCTCTTCAGGATGATGAGTGTTTTGGAACACACACCAATTCACGATTTCGGCCGATTTATCCATTTAACAACCTACAAAACGGTTATGGATAATCTTCCATGCGAGTGTATTATCTACGTTTTGACGGCTATAGATAATATATCTCATGCACTCTTTGGTTGAACCCTTTGTTTGTTTCCCCAACTGAGTAAGATTCGTATTTCTTGTGGAATCGAATGTCCATCCTTTAACAAGATTGCTTTCGCTCTCTTCAGGATGATGAGTGTTTTGGAACACAAACCAATTCACGCTTTGGTCGGTCACCTGTTTTGTGCCTATAACCCGGTATCCTTGGTGTTCCTTCCTGGCTGCTCCCTGTCGTGACCTTGATCCCCAGTGAGCTACCTCTCCGTTGGTTTCGACAAACGTCGAGTTTTTCCTAGTTATCCGTTGATATCTAGTTGTATCTTTTCCCCAGTAGGGCTTACCTCTCCGTTGGTTTCGATAAACGTTGAGTTTTTCCCAATCGTCCGTTGACGTTTGGTTGTGATTAGCTTTTCCCCAGTCATTCATTAATGTCTGGTCTCCTTCTCCGTTGGTGTCGATAAACGTCGAGCTTCTCCTTCTCCGTTGGTGTCGATAAACGTCGAGCTTCTCCTTCTCCGTTGGTGTCGATAAACGTCGAGCTTCTCCCTTTCGTCCGTTGACGTCTGGTCGAGTCTTTCCCCAGTCATTCATTAATGTCTGGTCTCCTTCTCCATTGGTGTCGATAAACGTCGAGCTTCTCCTTCTCCGTTGGTGTCGATAAACGTCGAGCTTCTCCCTTTCGTCTATTGACGTCTGGTCGAGTCTTTCCCAGTCATTCATTAATGTCTGGTCTCCTTCTCCGTTGGTGTCGATAAACGTCGAGCTTCTCCTTCTCCGTTGGTGTCGATAAACGTCGAGCTTCTCCTTCTCCGTTGGTGTCGATAAACGTCGAGTTTTTCCCATTCGTCCGTTGACGTATGGTTGTATCCCTTTCTTTCCAGTCATTCATTAATGTCTGGTTACCTCTCCGTTGGTTTCGGTAAACGTCGAGTTTTTCCTAGTTGTCCGTTGACATCTAGTGGTATTCCCCCCCCCCCCACAGGTCATCCGTTGATGTCTGTTCACCTCTCCGTTGGTTTCGATAAACGCTGAGTTTTTCCCAATCGTCCGTTGACGTTTGGTTGTGGTTAGCTTTTCCCCTATCTTTTCCCCAATAGGGTCTCCTTCTCCGTTGGTGTCGATAAACGTCGAGCTTCTCCTTCTCCGTTGGTGTCGATAAACGTCGAGCTTCTCCCTTTCGTCCGTTGACGTCTGGTCGAGTCTTCCCAGTTCATTCATTAATGTCTGGCTACCTCTCCGTTGGTTTCGATAAACGTCGAGTTTTTCCTAGTTGTCCGTTGACACCTAGATGTATTTTCCCCATTCATCCGTTGATGTCTGGTTACCTCTCCGTTGGTTTCGATAAACGTCGAGTTTTTCCTGGTCGTCCGTTGACGTTTAGTTGTGATTTCTACTCCCATTCATCGTCTTTCGATGTATGGATGCGACTGTACCTTTGAAAAAAAATCAAAATCCCAGTAATAAACATCAGATCCCAGTTGAAGTTACTGTTGGATCCCCGCATTGTGCAAATTTCTATGGTTCTTGGTATTCAATCCCTGTTTACCCTGAAAGTCTGACAGCCGTTGCTCTCATCCGTTCGGGTTCCCAGTTGATTGAATAGGGGCAGCTGTAGCACCTCAAATTTGCACCTCCCATTTTGTACATTCATTTTCATGTTTAGGTCATAGCATTGCATTGTCCGCTGCATAGCATTGCATTGTCCATTGTCAAGTCATCAGTTCATCAGTCAAGACTGGTCAGGAGATCCAGTTATACAAGCAAGCAAGTGCATTTCCTAGTGAAGCAAAGCCCTAGGGTTGGTTCATTGTGTTCATGTGACCTAGGGAGCATTTTGAAGTGGTTTGGCCAAAGGTTGGATGTTCAGAGATCATCAGTCAAGATGCAATTCATCTGAAACCCTAGAAAGTCAACCAAAGTCAACTGTCAATTCAATCATGGATTTGAAGGTAGGAGAGGGTTAGAGAGGCCTCATTCGTGTCCATACAAGTCTCATTTGACATTCCAAACATCAACAATGAAGAATTTGAGGTCAGATGAAAAGTTTCCAAAAATAGTAAGTGACCTATAATTTGAAACTGCCAAAAATGGAAAGGTTTTCTCCTCAAGATTACATCATCAATAAAGCTTCAAATGAACTTTTGCCCAACATGAAAGTTGAAGATCTTGTTCTCCCCTTTCTAAAAAGTCCAAAATCATGAATTTCTCATGTATGGTTGAAAAGATATGGATCAATCATTGCCAAGATAATTTGAACTTCACAAGTGCATAACTTTTGAACCATAAGGCCAAATGGAGTGGTTCTTTGTGCAACATTTCTCTCTTGACATGTACTATCCAATTCATGCATCATAAGCCATGCATTTTGATCACAAAAATATTTGCATTTTCATTTGAATTTTGGAGGGAAATTTCCAATTTGAAAATGGTGCATTGTTTTTACATTTTTACACTTGCCTTGGCTCTAAAACAACATTTGAAATGATTTCCAAGCCAGATTCGTGTACTGTAGCATTGGCATGCATGCATAAGGGGTGAATTTGCAAATTGGCCAAAACACTTGGATTTCACTAATACCTTTGCATTTGCTTAATTGTGATTAGCAAGCATCATTAGCAGCTCATATAAAAGCTAAAGCATAATTGTTTTCATGATTAACAACACCAGAATTCAGATCTAGATCCAATCTTCACAAATTTTTCTCTCAACTTTTCTTCAATTTTCTTCATACACATTGCTATTTCCTTGATTAAATCATCATCCACAAGCATAATTGAGCTGGATTGAAGCAGGATCTAGAGTTTTTCATGCGGATTTGAGGACTGTTGAAGCATATACTCATCAATGGCAGTTGGAGTTTCTGGCCAAATCGTGTAAGGTTAAGCATCCAACATTCATCCATTCAGTCGTATGAGAGCTTAGGATCATCTGTTTCTGCATTGCCAAGCCTAAATCCATCAAATCCAGTTCTGCATCTCCTTGAAGGTTAGAATTCGACTCTCACAATTCATGAAATAGTTATATGCATGTGGTAGATCTTTCAACACTGATTGCATTGAGCTTTGGATCGTCAATTTCCATGGAGAAATGAGTTAGATATTGTGACTTTAGGTTTAACATGTGAAACTTCTCTTGCTCGATCCATTCATGATAGTGAGAGTTAGGTTAAATTGAGCATAGCATGTTAATGTACGTGGAAAGATCTACAAGATGATGTGGTTATTTTCAATTTCTGGATGATTTTGTTCTTGAGCTCAAGAACACGTTGAAGGTTGATGAAGATCCTAGGGTTTTATTTCCAGATTTCTGTTTGATCCGCTTTAGCGCTTGTTTGCATGCATTTTCGTGTTATTAGCCATGCAGTGGTCCAGCGTGTAGCATGCATGGCGTATTGATTGGATGATATTCATTTGCCTTGCCACATCATTAAGTGAAACGGCGCGTTTCACGGATAGCGCGTTTCAGTTTGAATTTTCCCTCACTTCGAATCCGGGCGAAGACATTTCCAAAACTAGCATTTTGCATTTTATCCATTTTTTCCATATGCCATTCATGCTATGTGCTTCATGTGTTTTTATTTTTCCATTCACTTAGAAAATTCATAACTCATTGATGGATGATCCAAATGACCTGGGAATTTTTGCATGTTGATCCTCATTTCATCCAATGCTCTTGAAACTTTGCATGCTTAAACTAGACATCCTTAGGGACATTTTGGTGTTGAGTTTGCATTTTTAGCATTTCTGGTTGTTGAGATATGATCTGGTTAATGTAGGTGTGACAATGTGTGTCACACCTTTGCTTGCTCAACTTGTTGATTTTCTTTACCATGCCAATTAAATGCCAAATGATGTGATTTTTTGCATGATGCTTCTTCTGGATGTTAGGATTGATATGCTTTGTGAAATGATGAGATTTCATCCAATGCTCTTGAAACTTTGCATGCTTAAACTAGACATCCTTAGGGACATTTTGGTGTTGAGCTTGCATTTTTAGCATTTCTGGTTGTTGAGATATGATCTGGTTAATGTAGGTGTGACAATGTGTGTCACACCTTTGCTTGCTCAACTTGTTGATTTTCTTTACCATGCCAATTAAATGCCAAATGATGTGATTTTTTGCATGATGCTTCTTCTGGATGTTAGGATTGATCATGAATATTTGTGGATTTTTTGGATTGATTTCTGATTTGTTTGGAATTTTCCTTTCTGGCTTGTCATTTGTGGACTTTTGGATAGTCATGAACTTCAATGATTTGTGAAATGATGGATGTTTATCATATGGATTTGAAATTTTGCACATTGTTTCGAGACACTTTTAAGTTTATTGTGGCTTTGGTTTGAGGCATTTATCATTTGTCAATTCTGTTTTAGGCTTGTGCTAAGTTGATGTAGCATTTTGTGTCTCAATTGAGCTTGTTTGTGCTTGCCTTGCATTATGGAATTTGATTGCCATGCTTATACTTGTCCAAATGCCTTGATTTTTGGTATGTTGATCATGTGATGTGTTCTGTTTAGCCATGATTTTTCTGGAGATTTATTGAATCATTTTTGAATTGATGTGGATTTGTTCATTCTGTTGCTTCAATGAGCTTCCAACTTGTATGCTTTGCCTTATTTGACTTGTGAAATGATTTTGGTGCATGATATTGATGTGGAACTTTTGGATGATGTTCTTATTTGATTGAAGTTGATTCATGTCAATTTTCATGTTCTGTTTTGAATTATTTCTCCCTCTTTGACCCTAGGCCTTGTCCTAGTGGTTGATGCTTATGTTTGAGCTTTGTTTTCAGGATAAGAAGCATATGGCCTTGAGGAGATTGATTCATTTGCTTAAAGTTGGTTGATTGTTGAATGTTGACTAATCTTGACTTGTTTTGTAGGTGGCTTTTAGCTCATTTGAGTTGAGCTTGTGCCTTGCATATTGGTGCATTGTTTGTGGACTGTTGACTATTAACTGTCTGTTTGATTTTTTTGAGTTGTGTACTGATTAAGTTGGATTGTTTTCAGGTACATTAGTTGCTTAAGTTCTTTTGAACTTGCTTTTGCTATTGCTTGGTTGCTTAACCACTAGAGGTATAACTCACTGACTTCTTGTAATCTGGAAGACCTGTCCTGTTACTTGGGCAGGCACCTGTCTGAAGTCCTCCTTAAGAGGCAATGCTTGTGTTTGTTTATTTTTGTGCCAAGTAGGAAAAGTCCTTTGATAAGGCAATTGGCAGATAAAAGAGATGTGTAGTCTATCTCCTGCTAGTCAGTGTGTCATCCCTTTGCTCACATTACATGTTGATGCATTGTGGATATTAACCCAAGATCCTTGTTGAGTCAGTCATGTGGATAGAAGAGTTCCTGTTTTCTGAACTCCCACACCTTCTATTTGAGTCAAGCTCTCCCAGGCCAGGGATAAGAGCTGTGAGGCACACCCCTCACTTCCCATTTCATCTGCTTCACCCTAACTCTCAATGTTAGGGTTAAGAGCTAACATCACCCGATTCCAGTTGGCTTGTGTTTCACGGCCTAACCTTGTGTGAGCCCACTTTGTTTGTATATAGTGTGTGCTATTTGTGTGATTGTTTGCTTTGCTTGTGCTGCTTAGGTTTGGCTTGCTCCCTGTGCAAGGTAGATAGAAACCTTGACCTAGGACCATGGTGAATTTGCATGATAACTGAAATTCTAGTTATCAGACTTTAGATGTCACACGGGTTGTTATGACATCCAATTCTGCACAGACAGGAATTATGCAGAACTTAAACGTAAGTGCAGTAAATAACACAAGTAATTGTTTACCCAGTTCAGTCCAACATGACCTACATCTGGGGGCTACCAAGCCAGGGAGGAAATCCACTATTAGTAGTATCAATTCAAAGCTAAACTCACCCGTTTACAACTTATCACTTAATCCCTACCCAATGCAATTTCAATCTTACACTAAGATCAAAGTTCCTACTCACTCCCCCTCAATCACCTCAGTGATTACTACCTTTAATCAATATTAAAGACAATTTGAAGTCACACTTCAAACAACTCTTGATTGTGCTTCACAGCTTTAATCAAGATACACAGCACTCACGCTTAAAAGCTTTGAGTGACACAACACTTACAACTCAATGAACACCCTATACCAAAATAATCATCAACGTGACAATGGCTTGGCTTACAAGATATGTCTAATACAAGACTCACAAAACTACAGCAGTGAAGTATGATGGACACACTTAATCTTCACGCCTCAAAATCCCCGAACCTGAATGAAGGAACGCCTTCCTTTTTATATTGCAGTACCTGGGCTTTTGCACCTGTATTCTCCTGAATTTAAGGTCACACGAGTTCCCATAAATTCAACATTTAGGTTACTAACAAATAGGCTATTTGTTAGGTTCATTAATTGTAACTTGGTTGTTGATTTCCTGGTTTTTCTCTAAGCTGTTGACTTCCTGAAGAATAGCCCAAGAAAAACTAAACAACCTACAATATAGCATATGCTGTCAGGAATGAATGTCACGACATTCAGCTTGACATCAAGGTCCATATGCTGAGTCTGTTTTTCCAGAAAACAGACTGTACAATTTTGCTGACCTGTACATGATCAAAATGACCATACTACAGTAACAGCTTACATTAATAAATGTCAAAGTGTCCAACTTAACATTTACACATTTGGCCTTAAGTTAGTTCTGTTATTCTCTTGAAGAACAAACTAAGTTACATGCTGAAGTATAGCAGAACACCACTCTGTCTAATGTTCAGTAGCTGCTGTCAATGATGAATGTCATAACATCCAGTTTGACATTCAGTCAGTAGGCCTTATGCCAGGTCTGGTCTTTCCTTGATAACCAGACTGGAAATAAATACTAAGTTCTAACAGAACACCAGCTGTTCTATTCCTTAGTATCTGCTGATAGGTATGAATGTCACAGTATCCAGTTTGACATTCAATAAACCCTGTGTTAGCTAATCCTGCAATGACTACTCAAGTGTGTCATGACATCAGTCAAGACATCAGAGTACAGTTAGATATTCTAACCTACAATGTAGTCACACGTACATACCATGTCATGACATCAGTCAAGACATTAGTAACCAGCTAGTGTTTTACCATATAATGCAGCCAATTAAACACCTACAAACTCCCCCTTTGGCAAATTTTTGGCTAAAACACTTTGATCCCCATAACAGAGTTCATAGCAGCGGAATCACACACCTAGCAGGAAATAATACTAGCTAATACACTCAGAGTGGCAGCACACTCACACACATGGAAGTTAAATAAAAACTTCACACAGCAGCACACACATACAGAAGTTAAATCTAAACTTCAACACACAGCAGCTGCAGGGGAGGGAGTTAAATAAAAACTTCACACACAACAGCATACAAGCAGAAGCTAAATACACACTTCATCACACAGCTGCAGTAGAGGAAAACTTCAATCTGTCATGAATGGGAACCTGTTTTAACAAAGTTTAACAAAGTAAACTTCAATTTGTCCTGGGGTATCACTTGTCACTCCCCCTTTTTGTCAAAAATGTTGCCAAAGCAACACCTTAAATTACAGATCCACAAATAGTAATTAGAATTACACAAATGACAGAAAACACACAAAGACAAGTATTTAATCCTCAGCCTCATCATCAGCCTCCTCTTCAGAGCTGGCCTCCTCCTCATCCTCAGAACTTTGCCTATCAGCTCCATCCATGTCCTCAACAGAAGTCTCCAATTGCAAGATGAGCTTTTCCAAAGCATGCTTTCTAGCCTCCAGCTCTTTGCAGGTCTCTCTGAGAACTGCAATAACAACAGCTTTGTCTGGTTGGTTGCCAGTTTTGGATGTTTCTTCCGATGTCAAGACAATATCAGGGACATGCTTTCCCAGAAACAGTTTGTAGCTGAAAGCCAATGGACTCTCTCTTCTTCTCACAAAGTCATTATCTGTCAGGATGTGTGGAAATTGATTCAGCACTATTCCACATATGAGAGACGGAAAGGCAATAGGTCCCTTCACACTAAAACTCCCAGCATGCTTCATGGTCTGCTCAAAGATGTAAGTCCCATAGTCCACCTTCGCCTTGGTTCCCACTGCATAGATGAACTTTCCTAACATCACAGACACAGTTGACTTGTGATTTGTGGGTACCCAGTTGGCTGCTCCAACTTTGTGTAACATTGCATACTTTACACTTAGTTGACTGGCCACCAGCTTCCCTTTGAGAGGCCATTTCCGGACTTGCTTTGCTGTGATGACTTGACAGATAGTATTGTCAGTCACTTCAAGCTCTGGTTGCACTTCATCTGCTCTTCCCAAATACAGATTTATCACTGAGGGGGAAAAGGTCACACACTTGCCACGCACATATACCTTTCTAAATTCTCTGGATTTCCCATCAGCACACTCCTCAGACAGATTAACAATGAACTCCTTCACTAAGGTCTCATAGCATTTAGGGAGTTGAGTCACAGTTCTCATCAGTCCTGCCTCTTTGATGAGATCCACAATTTCCTTACACTCCAATGCATTCTGAGCCAGTTCTCTCTCCAATGCCAGCCTCTTGTGGTATACATACTTCCACCTGTTAACACTGGAGGCAAAGTGGAAGGACACATTGTCAATAGGGACTTCTGGGACACTAGCAGCCAACCTGCTGGAAGAAGGCTTCTTCCTGGACATGGATGTTGTGACATCACATGGGACATCAGATTCAGACTCCACCACCACAGCCTTGGTCTTCAACTTCTTGGGAACCTCTTCGCTCCAAGATTTTGTAGGTCCATAACCTTTCCTCTTGTGTGCACTCTCTGTCCCTATTTGCTTGTGAGGAGTTGTCTCATCAACTTCCTTGGATGGAGACCTTTGCATCACTGTCTTTTTCCCTCTCCTAGTTCTGACTCTCTTGGCTATGCTAGGGATAACCGAGGCCAACAGTTCGTTATCAGAGAACTCGTCCAGGTTGACTGTGTCAGCTCTAGGGTTGGCCTCAGCCTCTTGAGGGACACTTGCCTTCTCACCTCTCACCTTGCTTACATGCTTATCATTCTTAGGGTTCTCTTCAGGTAATCCAGACACATTTTTCCTTACCACAACTGCGGTTTCACGACATGCACCATCATCGGGTACGATAGTGTTCAGGGGAACAGAAACCCCAGGAACATTCTGATCCTCGGACAGAATCTTAGTGACCAAAGAGGCAATGGCATTGTGCACATACCTCGATCCTTCCTTGGAAGGGTTGTCCAGAGCAATCGCTGAGGAGATTCTGGAGACCGTTTCTTTTGGTCTTCTTGCATGGGACGTCGTGGCAGCGTTGACACTAACTTCCTCCCGGTTGGGATTGCTGAGCTCCGTGTTGTGAGAATCGGACATGGTAGTATAGGAGGTGGTATCGGATTGATGTGCCATGCTGAATATCACAGAGGGAAGATGACCCGTTTCTTTGGAAGAGGGTTTGCACGAATGGGGTGTGAAGCGATGGAATGTGAAACGCTTTATGCAAGAGTAAGGTCTATTAGATTTTGACCACTCAGAGCTCACTATTTGTTGTTTAATAATTTGACTTACTAAACAATAGCTAACTAACTTCTTTAGTTGCTATAAATTTTCAGACGCACGCATTCCCTCTTTGCCCTTACTATTTTCACACTCAGTAGCGTACAATGTCATGACATTCCGGGTGACATTGTACTCTGTCTGCATCAGGTTCCTCCATACTAGAGGTGACCACCTGCTACCACAAGCTAGGTACTGAGTTTCTGCAGACGTCAATAATACACACCTCTGTCTATCCCTTGCTGTCATATCAGTTGTATGGTGACCAATGGGTGCCAAGGGCTCATTACTTTCAATCAGACACTTTCCACAGTCTGTCCTTTTATCTAAAGACAGATATGAGGCTCTTCTCATAGCTCCCTTGGAAATGCTCTTCTTCATTCCTTTTACCTGAAGGGGATCAAGTCTTCCATGTCCCAGCTTCCCTTCCTGATCTCCCTTGGCCAAAGGACACTTGGGAAGGTTGAGAGAGTCTTTAGATTTCCATAGATAGCAATTATCTTTGGATCTGTCTCCTCTCATCACTTCTTGATTACACCCATTCAACACCACATATCCTCCCTTGGTAAATTCCACCTTGTATCCTTGGTCACACAGCTGGCTTATGCTTATGAGGTTCATAGCTAGTCCTTTTACTAACAATACACCACTCAATTTTGGAGTTTCTGGACAGTCCAGCTTCCCAACACCCATGACTTCTCTTTTAGTTCCATCACCTAATGTCACAAACTTGGTGTTAGAAGGATGTAGATTCACCACTAGGTTGTTCATCTCAGTCATATGCCTTGAGCAGCCACTATCAAGGTACCAATCTTGTCTGATATGTCCCCTTGAAGAAGTGTGAGCAAGGTTAGCAACACACTGTTGATTCTCAGGAGATAAGTGAATCTTAGATGCCAACTGCTTAGGATTGACCTTAGGTGTCTGCTTAGCCGCCCATGTTAGTTTCTTAATGGGGACATTATGCGTAGACACCTTCTTCTTAGGCCTACCTTGAGAGGTCTGGTTTGGGTAACCATGCAGCCTATAGCAGAATGGTTTTATGTGACCGAATCTACCACAGTAATGACATTTCCATCTCTTGAATTTCTTCTTCTGATGATTGCTCATTCTGGTTCCTCGATGTTGTGACATTGGATGTGACTTCCCTTTGGATTTCTGAACTTTAGCCTTTGGGCGTTTGCGTTCAGCAGAGGATCTTTTACCAAAGCCTAAACCAGATGTGGTTCTAGACTTCTGTCCTGTCTTCAGGATCTCTTCCAAGGTGTCAGATCCCTTATTCAACATTTTGATGGATTTGTTCATTTGGTCTAGCTTCGAGGTCAGCAAAGAAATCTCACCCTTCAGACCCTCTATGACTTTCAGCTGCTCTAGTTTCTCAGCTTCTAGCTCTTTGATGAGTTTCTTGTGCTTTTCTCCTTGGATGCAAACTTCTGCACTTTTAACACATAATTCTTTATATGAGGCAGCAAGTTCATCCAAGGTGAGCTCATCTCCACTTGAGTTATCCTCTGAGGCACAGACACTGGTCAGAGCAGTGACATGTTTGGCCGATTCTCCTTCAGATTCACTCTCAGTGTCTTCTTCTGACCAGGTGACAGATAGCCCTTTCCTTTGCCTCGTGAGAAAGGTAGGGCAGTCAGCCTTAATATGACCATATCCTTCACATCCATGGCACTGGATTCCCTTGCCTTGGTTGAACTTTTCTTCAGAAGTTGATCTTTTATTTATGTCAGACGGGATGTTCTTGACATTAGGTCTACCCTGTTGATCAAATTTCTTTATGAACTTGTTGAACTGTTTCCCAAGCATGGCTAAGGCTTCTGATATACTTTCCTCACCTCCAGTATATCCTGCTTCTGACTCTTCTTCAGCATTAGATACAAAAGCTACGCTTTTGTTCTTCTTTTCAGTATTCTCACCCAAGCCCATTTCAAAGGTTTGGAGAGAACCAATGAGCCCATCTACCTTCATATTGCAGATGTCCTGTGCCTCCTCTATGGCTGTGACCTTCATAGCAAACCTTTTAGGCAAGGACCTGAGAATCTTTCTTACAAGTTTCTCTTCAGCCATTTTCTCACCTAGTCCACCAGAGGTGTTTGCAATTTCAAGGATATTCATGTGAAAGTCATGAATAGTCTCATCCTCTTTCATCCTCAGGTTTTCAAACTTGGTGGTCAACATCTGAAGTTTAGACATCTTCACCTTGGAAGTACCTTCATGAGTTACCTTGAGGGTATCCCAAACTTCCTTAGCTAGTTCACAGTGGTGCACCAGCCTGAAGATGTTCTTACTGATTCCATTGAACAATGCATTCAAGGCCTTGGAATTTCCAAGAGCTAGTGCCTCTTGCTCCTTGTCCCACTCTTCTTCAGGAATCTGCACACTGACTTCATCCTCACCTGTCTTCGTTGGATGTTCCCATCCTTTGTTGACAGCTCTCCAGACTTTGCTATCTAGAGACCTTAAGAAGGCTATCATACGAGGCTTCCAGTCATCATAATTAGAGCCATCCAACATGGGTGGTCTATTTGAGTGTCCTATATCCTTGTCCATGGTACTAGAAAGTAACTTCCCTAGATCTCACCCAGAAATTCACAGGCAGGGTGCCTGCTCTGATGCCAATTGAAATTCTAGTTATCAGACTTTAGATGTCACACGGGTTGTTATGACATCCAATTCTGCACAGACAGGAATTATGCAGAACTTAAACGTAAGTGCAGTAAATAACACAAGTAATTGTTTACCCAGTTCAGTCCAACATGACCTACATCTGGGGGCTACCAAGCCAGGGAGGAAATCCACTATTAGTAGTATCAATTCAAAGCTAAACTCACCCGTTTACAACTTATCACTTAATCCCTACCCAATGCAATTTCAATCTTACACTAAGATCAAAGTTCCTACTCACTCCCCCTCAATCACCTCAGTGATTACTACCTTTAATCAATATTAAAGACAATTTGAAGTCACACTTCAAACAACTCTTGATTGTGCTTCACAGCTTTAATCAAGATACACAGCACTCACGCTTAAAAGCTTTGAGTGACACAACACTTACAACTCAATGAACACCCTATACCAAAACAATCATCAACGTGACAATGGCTTGGCTTACAAGATATGTCTAATACAAGACTCACAAAACTACAGCAGTGAAGTATGATGGACACACTTAATCTTCACGCCTCAAAATCCCCGAACCTGAATGAAGGAACGCCTTCCTTTTTATATTGCAGTACCTGGGATTTTGCACCTGTATTCTCCTGAATTTAAGGTCACACGAGTTCCCATAAATTCAACATTTAGGTTACTAACAAATGGACTATTTGTTAGGTTCATTAATTGTAACTTGGTTGTTGATTTCCTGGTTTTTCTCTAAGCTGTTGACTTCCTGAAGAATAGCCTAAGAAAAACTGAACAACCTACAATATAGCATATGCTGTCAGGAATGAATGTCACGACATTCAGCTTGACATCAAGGTCCATATGCTGAGTCTGTTTTTCCAGAAAACAGACTGTACAATTTTGCTGACCTGTACATGATCAAAATGACCATACTACAGTAACAACTTACATTAATAAATGTCAAAGTGTCCAACTTAACATTTACACATTTGGCCTTAAGTTAGTTCTGTTATTCTCTTGAAGAACAAACTAAGTTACATGCTGAAGTATAGCAGAACACCACTCTGTCTAATGTTCAGTAGCTGCTGTCAATGATGAATGTCATAACATCCAGTTTGACATTCAGTCAGTAGGCCTTATGCCAGGTCTGGTCTTTCCTTGATAACCAGACTGGAAATAAATACTAAGTTCTAACAGAACACCAGCTGTTCTATTCCTTAGTATCTGCTGATAGGTATGAATGTCACAGTATCCAGTTTGACATTCAATAAACCCTGTGTTAGCTAATCCTGCAATGACTACTCAACTGTGTCATGACATCAGTCAAGACATCAGAGTACATTTAGATATTCTAACCTACAATGTAGTCACACGTACATACCATGTCATGACATCAGTCAAGACATTAGTAACCAGCTAGTGTTTTACCATATAATGCAGCCAATTAAACACCTACAATAACTATTAGGCTCGAGTTAGTCTCCCTTCTAGTATGTCATTTCCCAGTCTCTGGTTAGGCGAGTCCTTTGTCCCTACGTAGGGGAACTACGTCGCCCTGATCCTCATACCAGATGAGGTACGTAGGCAGGAGATGAGCTGATCTCTCTGGGCGCCCTTTTTCTTTTTCAACCCTCTTGTTTGCTTGTTGGAGTCTGACGTAAGCCCAGCGATTGGCAGTCAGTTTCCTGTGTGCGGTTGTGTGTTGGAGTCTGACATAAGTCCAGCGATTGGCAGTCGGTTTCCTGTGTGAATTTGTTTGTCTAGAGTCTGACGTAAGTCCAGCGATTGGCAGTCGGTTTCCTGTGTGTGTTTGTTGGTTCGGAGTCTGATGTAAGTCCAGCGATTGGCATTCGGTTTCCATGTTTGCCTACTTGTATGGAGTCTGACATAAGTCCAGCGATTGGCAGTCGGTTTCCTGTTTGTGTTTTGATTGGCGTGCGTTAGCCGAGCTACGAGTGCTCTGATTCTTCTCCGGTTAGAGAAGATACGTATGCATAGGATGCGACATCCTAGCGAGCACGTTTCCCCTGTCCCGAACTACGTTGACTCTGATGTCTATGTATGACAGGCTACGTAGGCCCAGGATGCGATATCCTGCCGAGTCCCGTTTCTTTGTCTTTCTATGTTTCCTTCCAGTCTTGTGCAGTTTTTGAGCAGTTTCTAGCAACCTTTCTTCTATTCTTTCGAGCGTGGATCCCGTCGAGTATGACGAATGCGTAGGGGTGCTAATACCTTCCCTTCGCATAACCGACTCCCGATCCCATCCATCTCTGGTCGCGAGACCATGTTCTTTCCAGGTTTACTTCGAGCGTTTCCTTTCCCTCTTTTGGGATAAATAACGCACGGTGGCGGCTCTGTTGTGTCTTTCTCCCGCCGGTTTTTCGCGTAATGCGACAGATATAACTTGATCCATTTTTATGAGATGAAATATCTCCAGGTTGCACAATCAAATTCAAGGTATCTACTTCAACTTTTATTTTTTGAGGAAGAGTTAATTAAACTTTTATGAGCATGTGATATGAGGATACATTATAGGTCTTTTTGGACCAATACCATTGAACAAGTGATTTTCCTCAACTTCAAAAATGCAAAACTCACTCATCCCAAATGAGGTCAAATTCGTAACCATTTTGAAGGATTTTGAAAGATCTACAACTTTGATGAGGACACTTTTCTAATTTGAAGCTCACATAAAAAGTTGACCAAGGTGGAATAAGTGAACATATGGCTTGACACCTAGAAATATTTTTATGTTAAAATTTTCAAACTTCCACCTCAAAATTCATCATGATACAAACTTCAAATGGGAAAGTGTTCAACATAAGAGTTGTTCCTATTGATCTAACCTTTCCAAAGAGTCCAATTTCATTCATTTTGGACAAGGTTTGAGTGGTATCTACATGGATTGAATAGGGCATCATCATTTGGAAAGGATCAAACTTCAAAGAACTCCACACATTTTCCTTCCATTCCAATTCATTTTCAAACTCAATTACACTTGATTATGGACTTAATTGAGTTGCTTCATGGGCCTGTACACGCCCATGCAAGCATGTATCATCTATTGTTAAATTTCAAATTTCAAATTCAAGGTGCAAATATCATGAGTTGCAGGTATAAATAAGAGCCTCTAGCATCAGAATTGGGGACCCTTACGTGCCAGCTTTGATCCAATACCTCAAACCCTCACATTTGAAAGGAGAAACCTGAGAATTTTCTTTTGAAAATTGAGTTTGAATCTCACTATTTGGAGATTCAAAACTTCAGGGATCCAAAGCTTCTGTTCAATTCTAAACCACTTCTGGAAGCTTCCTGAGTGAGATCAAGCTAAAATCAAAGCAAGAGAGATCATGTTCTGCACAACATTGAAGGTATTTTCCAAAAAAAATCTTCTCTTCGATTCTCTCTTAATTCTCATCAATTCTCTTAGATCCTTGGTTGTCTGAAGTCCTACCATTATAGGCAAGAAGATTGAGTTACTTTGAGATCAAATCGAAGCAACTCAATTCATGTACCTCAAATTTCAACTCCATGTATCTCTCAATATACTTGGAGTTAGGATGAATTGAGGTCAGATTCGTGATGAGTGCCATTTTTACTTTAAAATCATGTCCTTCTTTTTCATTTTTGTGATGGTGATGAGTTAACCAGTCCGACCAGGGTCGCCTGAGAAGGTGACCGGCGTTTTGCTTCGGTGATGCGCTGGAACGATTCAGAGCCACATGATCATCTCTTTTTTGTAATCACGAGCGTTAGTTTTAAATACCATTGGTGTGGCGCGCTGACTCGTGTGCATGGTGGAACACGTGTTTAGATCCACTTGATCTGCCACCTCAATTAATAAGGGAGATCAAGTGGTCCACGTTTTTTCTGAATATTTGAATTTCATTTTATTTCCTTTATTTTCATTAATTCATATTAATTTTAATATTGATCCAAAAAATATGGGAGTTTCACCAAAAAATTTCAAATAAAATCCTCTTTCATTTTCTGAATTAAAATTATTTTTTGGACCATTATGAATACTTTTCATGATTTAATTGATTTTGTGAATATTTTTAATTGTTTAAAAATACTTTTAAGTTTCCAAAAATTATGAATTTTTTTCTCCAAGGTCCTTTGACCTTGTTTGACCTATGATAAATCTCATGGCCATTTCTTTGGTATTTTGATGAGATTTTAGTAAATTGACCAACCATTATTTAATTTAATGCATTTTTGTTATTATTTTTAATTGTTTAAATGCCAAATTAATTGTGTAGAGCCATTTTAATTGACTTTGTGAGTTTGACTTGTGTTGTTGAGCCTTGGTCAAGGTTGATTTGACTTTGTTAGGTTAAGATCATTGGATTTAGGGGATTGATGGAATATACACTCCATCTCCCAAAATGAATGAATGATCTTAATTTGGTAAAAGTCATTCTTTGACCAATTTGTGTTGAATCCATTGCCCATCCCTCTTCATCTCATTCCCCTTCTTTATTCATTCATGTCCTGGACCTATAATATCTCTATATTCTAAGGCTAGTTGATTGCAAAATCAACATAAGTATGGATGAGATTAGGTCCCCCATTTTGCATATTCTTTTTGTGTGTGGTATGTTTCATGAGGACAGTCCATTATACTATGTCTCTAACATGCATTAACACCAAAATTCTATTGTCCGGCCTCAAATAGTTGTGACTTCTACATAAGTCCAATTACGATTGCTTAACATAGCGTTAAATTTTGATACAAAAAGGCATAGCATTCTAGTTAGTGAGTTGTAAGTCTCCCCTCTTTCATGGTATTATGTGGAAACTTTGCCTGTTTCCTTCCTTTGGAAGATGTCTTGGTTCAAGGATCCATGCTTGTGATAAGTGGGTTGAGTATTCTCCAAAGAATGACTTAAACAAAGAAAAAGCAATACTAACTTCTAATCAACTAACAAGTAACATTTAATTTCAAGTCATTTACTTTTATGCACTTTAATTTTTAAGCTTTTAATTCATTTGCCATTATTCATACCATCCAATTTATTTACTTTAATGCTATTTTCACTTTGCCCACTTGGGCCATATTTTGTGATACATTGTGTTTGTATATACTTGTTTGTTTGGTCTTTTGACCTTAATGTACATAATAAGAACAAAAACCCTAAAAAGCATCTTGTGTGGACTGTTGGTTTGATCTGAGATTATTAGACTTAGAATTTAGGCAACACTCCCTATGCAAATGACTTAGCTAATGCCAACTTTCATGAAACCAAGTTGCTTGTGAAGTGAACATTCATCTGATATAATATTGAAGATCCATTTGAGTTCATCTGCAACATGATCATATTAAAGATGTTATTTTGAACCAGTGTCTTATGCCATCTTTGGAGTCATCTGATACATGGGAAATTTTGGAAGAAGATCATGGAGTTGCTAAGCTTGGATATGGATATCTTTATTTGATGCCTTGCTCTTCATCTTTCTATTTGTGTATTGATATTGCTTGATTCTAAAGTCCAAGGGAATTTTGGGTTTCTATATGACATTCTTGTCTATGGAATTGCAGCCCATTGGTCAGATCTTTTCAACTCTTAACTTTTAAATTTGTGCTTAGGATTAGTCTCTTCTTCTCCTCCCCACTTCTTTAATTTCAAATCTATCCCTCCTTTTAAAATCTTCTTCGCTTGTGTTTGTTTTATAAACTTTGACCATATTGCAAATCAGAAACTTTGGCCTTATGCCAGTGCATTTTCAAAACTCTTTTATTAATCAAATTTGTAAATAAACTTAATTATACTTGACTTAAAATTTCAAAAGAAAAAAAGAACTAACACTCATTCAAACCTTTTTTAGGCCTCTTCTTCCTTTGTTAAACTTAAAAATTTATTAAAAGCAATGCACTCACTATGAAATTGATACCACGAACTATGATGTTTTGATCCCTCATTTTTATGTTGGTACGTAGGCACAAGTCCGAAGGTCTTGTGAAACACAAAAATATAACTAATGAATTCTTTTCTCATCCCTCAACTCTTTTTATTGCAAACATATTTTATACAAAAATACACATGAACACAAAAAAGGGCTCCCTAGGAGTACCTAGGACACTTTGGGTGCTAACACATTCCCTCTGTGTAACCAACCCCCTTACCTGTAATCTTTGGCATTTTATTAGTTTTCATTTGAAAACTTCTTATCTTTTGGGTTTTGTTCGTACTTTTCCCTTTTCCCTTGGAAACAATAAAAGTGTGGTGGCGACTCTGGTTTAGTTGACGTCTAGCTTATACATAGCTTGATGGTCATGAATTTACCGCTACAGTGTTTATTGAATGTGCCACTTGGAATTAGTGATTAAACAAAAGCGATATGGGTTCTCATATTAAGGGGAAACCTAAATAGAAAGTTACTAGGATTAGAGAGAGACATAAAACTTCAAAGAGTTTGAAGGTTCTTATAAGACTAGTTGTTATAATTCGAAGTGGTGAATTTTCTTTCTTGCGTAGACTATCCTCGGGCATAGGTGTGGTTTCATCGAACTAGGTTACCAATCTAATTTGTTATTTTACAGCTTTCTACATTGTTTTTTATTTCTGTCAAACTGTTCTTAAACTAGTTTTAAAAGATGGACTAATTGTGTCAACATCTGGTCCAATATATGTCCCCTGAGGAAGAGAACTTTAATTGGCATCAGAGCAGACACCCTGTTCTGTTTGGGTGAGCTCTATGGAAGATATTTTATGTTAAAATGGATAACATTAAGGATGTAGGTTCAATCAACATGACACGTTTGTTGAATGGAAAAAATTATGACTATTGAAAAGCTAAGACGGTTCTCTTTCTCAAATACATAGACAATAAAACTTGGAAGGTTGTGATTAAAGGGTGGAAACATCATGTGATTACTTCTCAAGATGGTACAACAAGTTTGAATCCTGAAGCAGAATGGACTAGTGCAGAAGATAATGAAGCTCTTGGAAAATCCAAGGCTTTGAATTCTATTTTCAATGGTGTTGACATGAACATATTTAGATTGATTAAAACATGTACTGAAGCCAAAGAGGCTTGGGAGATTCTCAAAACATCCCATGAAGGCATATCCAAGGTTAGGATGTCAAGGCTTTAACCCCTCACTACAAAGTTTGAGAATATGAGAATGTATTAGGGTGAATATGTCTCTGATTTCAAAATCAGACTTAGAGGCATTGCCAACAATTCACTTTCCTTGGGAGAAGTTGGTTAGAAAAACCCTAGATCTTTACCTAAGAAGTTTGACATGAAGGTAACAACTATTGAAGAACCTCAAGATTAAGCACCACTAAGGTTGATGAACTCATTGGCTCTCTTCAAACCTTTGAAGTGGCTATAAATGGAAGATCAAAAAAGAAGAACAAAAGTATAACTTTTGTGTCCAACACTGTAAAGGATGAAGATCAAGGTGGAGAAAGTTTTTTCAGAGGCTATAACTCTTGTTGGGAGAAAGCTTAACAACTCTTTGAAGAAACTTGACATAAGATGGATGACAAATGTCCAAGACAAGGTGTCAAACATCAGTCCCTTAAACATATGGAAAAGAGTTCAATGTCATGAATGTGAAGGTTCACATTTAAGTTGAATGTCCTACTTTTATAAAGAAATAAAAATAAGGGTTTGTCAATAACTTGGACTGATTTTGATGATGAAAGTGAAGGAGAAATAGGTAATAAAGTGATGACTTTAAGACTCTTGCAGTGAGTCTAGTGACGAAGATATGTCAGCAAAAGAACTTGCTGAAACATATAGAGAACTACTCATTGAATGGAAGGAATCTTGCTTGAGAGAACATATACAAAAGAAGACCATAAGCGCTCCACTCCTTGAAGAAGATAAGCTTGGTTCAACCATTTTAGATCTGGAAGAGGAAGTCACATTGTTAAAGTCCAAACTTGACAATATGATAAAATTTGTTCGTATGTTGAATAATGGTTTTGATATGTTAGATGATATCACGGAGATTGGGGAGAAGAAAGCTATAGGGTTTGACTATAGTTCCATGAACAAAAAGGTCAAATTCCATACTAAGAAGTTTGTTGCTCCTAAAAAGAAAATCGATTATGATGACGAACCACATGTCTCAACATCACGCTCAACATGTATCCCCTCACAACAAAAGCAAGAAGAAATCATCTTGGAGGTGTCACCATTATGGAAGATATGGCCATATAAGACCCTTTTTCTATAGATTGTATGGATATCCTCATCCTTATAGTCAGCCAAGGCACAACAGAAGGAAAGGAAAGAAAACTCAAGCAAAGGAAGTATGGAAACCCAAGGAAACTGTCACTTGTCTTATAGTTGATACATCAATTAAAGTTCTCTCGAGAGAAGATTAATATTTTGATAGTGGATGTTAAAGGTATATGACTAGTGAAAAGAGCTATCTTGAAGAGTTAAAGTAATACTTTAATGGTTACTTCAACTTCGGTAATGGAGTTAGAGAAAGAATAAAAGGCATATGCAAACTGGTTACTCCAGGTTTTCCTGGTATCAATGACGTATAATTGGTAGAAGGATTAACTGCTAACTTGATCAACATAAGTCAACTATGTGATCAAGGTCTAATTGTTAGCTACAACAAGTCTGAAGGTATTGCCTCTAGCAAAAGATCAAGAGATGCTAAATAATGATTCAAGATCCAATGATAAATGTTATTTGTGGATCTCTCAACCCTCATCCAAGATTAAAAGCATAGATGATATCATATCTGAAGATGAAGTCAAGGGGTTACCAAAACTCAAGACTGAAGAAGGTAAGCTTTTTGACGTGTGTCAAGTTGGGAAGCAAACCAAGATGTCATATAAGTTATTTCAAAATCTTACTATTGTTTCTAAATTACCACTTATGGACTTTATGAGACTTCTGCAAGGAGTTTTCATTGAAGGGAAGGCTGATGGTCAGGCTGGAGGTCCTCCCAACATTGAACAACCAATAATGGTTCAAAACAAGAAGCTAAAGAAGATTAGTGATTACGACATGATTCTTCCTATTGGGGTTCCTTCTAATTATTTTGGAATTTTGATTATTAAAAATCATGATTTTGTGTTTGGTGAGGTTGAAATTGGTGGTCCTAGTCTGTTAAATATCAATGATAAGTTGTATGTCAGGGAACATATCCTAGACATTGTTTTTACTAATGAGACCCAGGAAAACAATATGAGAGATCAAGATGTTGATATAGACGTGTTAGACTTCTAGTTCGACATGTTGAAGATAGAGTCTCAAATTCATAAGGTGAATGGTGTGAGTGACAACATTGATGATGGTCTTAATTATCCCGTCAGTACTGATGAGGATTCTATCTCTAAGAACAATGGAGTTCATGCTGGATATGCTTCTTTCAGTGAAGGTGTTACTAAAGATGTTGGTATTAGTAAAAGGTCTTACAAGAAGTTAAAGAAAATGTGAAAAATAGGAAGGTTATGTTGAAGGCTAAAAGGACTCCTTACAAGAAGATTCCTACCCCTACCAAGGCAAAAAAGACTCCTAAGAAGAAGAAGAAATATGTGGTTGGTATTAAGAAATCAGCTAGGAAGAAAGGAATGTTGCCATCATAAGAAAATGTCTATTGAAAAGGAACATTATGTTGAGGCACTGAAATATTATGAAATTACGGAGCTCCTTAGTAATTCTCAATATTTGAAGACAATGATGAATAATGGTATTTCTATGGGGTTGCTGAATTTGATTTACATTCTAAATGTTGGGAAATACGTCTCAGACATTGTATCCAACATCCATGCACCTATTGATGAAACTGGTCTTATTTTTTATGGAGAAATCTTTGAGCATTTTCACCTCAAATTATTATTGCTACTACTACAAGTTTGTGGCATGAGCTCTTGGGTTCTTGTCATCTAGTAATTATGGCCATACTGGGCTGATCTTTTTTACCCCTTGCCCCGTTTGAGAAAATTAATGGGGAGATGATGATATGATGATACTCAAGAAAGGATATTGCTCATAAGTAGTTGTGTCTTGTTGTTATCAGAAGAATGATTGGGGTAATGTGTGTAGTATCATGTCTGTCTATAGGATCTACTGCTAGGTTTTTTGATTGATGGTGGTCCTATGTCATTTGTCTCTTTTTAGACAAAGATGGGGAGAAAAAGGGAAAGGGAACACTTCTTTGATAATGTTTTCAAATACTCTTTTCCTATTGTTCACTAGCTTGGCGCAATCTTGAAGAAGTGTTTAATCTATGATTTTCCTAAAAAATAGCTAAAGGGGAATTTTATTCTTTGGTTGTATTGGAAAAATGGAAAGCAAGATGTCTGGAACATGTTGTGTGACATCTTGGCGTGCGTATTATATTGATTGTATTCTCATGCACTTCAGATGTGTTCCAAGGTTTGTTCAAGTCCAAGGTTTGAAAGACATCTTTGGATTAGTTAAGAAGATTGGATTTGCATTGAAGAATAAGCCTACTCAAATGAAGATGAAGACTATGTTAATTTTGTTTCATAAGGAGTTATTCTAGCTTATCTTTAGTCCTGATGTTCTGGATTTCTGTTCAACATTTGAGCTCATGGTTGTTGTTGATAATTTTTACTCCTGATTATATGTGTGATTGTCTGACAAGTTCGCTGATTATGCTCATGGCTAATACTGACCAAGCTGTTGTTAACTTTGCTAATGGAGCTTTTCCAAATTATGGGAAAAGGGGGGAGTAATAGTGTGTATAGTGAAATGGTATGTCTACTAACTTGACTATTGTCTTTGTGATACTATTGACCTAACATATGCTGACTGATATGATTGGTACTAACTAATGTGATATGTATTCTGTGTGCACACATGCTGAAGCATATGGCCTGTCATCTGGTCCTTAACTATCGTGTATGTTGATATCTCGGTGTATTAGTAGTAGCTTCTAACCTGTGACTACTAACTACTAACTGTGTGTACATGCATGAATAACTCATCTTGAATGATTGCATGTTGATTTTTATTGAGCATTATATGTAGCAAGCTCATAAAATTGTGTGTGTGTGTGTGTATGTTTAACTACCTCATGATTTATGAATTATGCTTTGTTATGTGCTGCTTCTGCTGCTACTGATGTACGCCCTGATGTTTTATGTGCGGTTCTTCAACTGCTGGTGTTGTTGGTATAAATATGTCTTTGCCACTTAGCTGCTTTTCTACTTAAAGAGTTGTTTTGCCAAAATTTGACAAAGAGGGAGATTATTTGTCCTTTTGGGATTGACTGCATTTTGTAAAACAACATGGAGTTTACTCAAGCTGGTTTTAGTGCAGAAGGGACACATGTTGAACACGATGTTATAATATGTAGGCTGCAACATCTGGTCTCTGACAATAATATTGCGGTTTTGTTTCAGTATATCTCTATCCAAGATTCACTCTAGAACAGAAGATCTACTAATTTTGGAGAGGAGTTAATTTGGATGTACTGGTGCAACATGTATAACACAATGTTCTAGCATGTGCAGTGCAACATCTGGCCTTGTTCAGCATGCCGTAAGGTATGTTGTTTAGTGTGAATTTTCTTATTGTTTTTCAATCAGATTTGTTGTAGTTTTATTAGCAATATGCGTGTTGATTTGTTTGTCAGCTATTGGAAATCAAATTAGAATTAAATGGAGATTTAAATTTGAATTTAAATGTAACAAATCATATCTTTTAGAGATATTTAAGGAGAAAATCATATCCAACTGATTCAACTATTATTCTGAATGAAATTAAATTAGACATCCATAAGAAAAAAGCCCATAAGACATTGCTATATAAGGAGACTCAATTCTCATGGTTTAATGAGTTTTGTGCACAAAACCGAGTTCTTAGTGCCTAAGTTTGTTATTCCTTTCTTTCATGTATTCCATGCTAATGGTATATTGGTGTTGAATCTATTTGTTGTACATAATACTATGTTTCAGTAACTTGGTATAATTGTTGAATTTTCTTAGTTGAGTTATAAATTTAACATATTTGTGTACACCACTCTATGTTTCAGTAACTTTGCATAGTTGCTGGTTCTTTTTAGTTGAGTTGTATTCAACATTCATCATTGTGTTTATTGAATGTGTCACTTAGGATTAATGATTAAAATAAAGTGAGATGAGCTCTCATCTTTAGGGGGAGACCTAAATAGAAAGTCACTAGGATTAGGGAGAGACATAAAACTCCATAGCATTTGAAGATTTTTATAAGACTAGTTGTTCTAATTTGAAGTAGTGAATTTCTTTTCTTGGATAGAGTGCCCCCAAACGTAGGTGTGGTTTTACCAAACTAGGTTACTAATCTCTTGTGTTATTTTAAAGCAATCTGCATTTTTTATTGTTGCTCCTAAACTATTCTTAAACTGGATTTAAAAGTTAGACAATTTGTCTCAACATTTGGTCCAACATCTGTCCCCTGAAGAACAAAATTTCAAGGACGACTCTACAAAGTTGTATCTAATCGCGATGGACGACTCTACAAACGTAACCCTTTTCAAGGATAGTTCATCAACCTCAATGACGGCCAATCCTTGCACTCTAGATGAGCCTTGATGAGAATATCATTGGGGTCTCTATTATTGGTTCGTCGATAAACCTAAATATAATCCCCTGCGTGTTCCCTCCTCAAACGAGTAGATTTCATTTCCTAAATCTACATACTAGGAGAACCCAAAATTTCATCAGCACAAGACGAAGGGGGAATGAATGCAATTACATGATCCCGCTCAGTCTCGTCATAAAAAAGAGAGCATCAAAAACTGAATCCCAAAAGGGAAGCTACCTCATCTTAGGAATCCCCATGAAGACTTTCAAAATCAAAATCATGGGTTATATGTATGACCTCCGGACCCAGGCGATCATAAATGAAGGGGGAAGAGTTTAAACCAGGAGATACTCCCGTTCTCATTACGGGAGATGCGCCACTCTTAGAATCTCTATCCAGACTAATAATATTATCACTCAAATTGATTAAAGTAAATGAAATGTTGAAGGGATTAAAAGCTTGAGGTAAGGAGAGTACTTAGTAACACGAAACTGAAGAAAGAAAAATGTGATGAAGAGAAATTAAGGCTTGGAGCAAGTAACGACAACTACCCTCGTAAATAGTTTCGGGAAGGAAGAGCGCAAGACGCTTACATATAGAAATTGACTCTCAAGGATTGCGAAAAGATTCATCAATATTCTGCAACCCATATATATATATATATATATATATATATATATATATAACACGTGTTGTTTATACTATCATATATGTGTGTGTGTTTGTGTGTGTGTCCGTGCGCGCGTGGGTGTGAAGGAAGGCAACGAGCCAAATCAACAAAGATGAGAAGTTACAAAATCAACGGCTGAATTCCTCATTGGAAATATAACCAAACTTAAGTGCACTATAAGCAACGCGATGCCCTAATTAATCATCTTAAGTCATGCGTCATAAAGGAAAAGCAAAACGTTTCAATGATGGGAATGCATTTAAATAACTTGTCGGTCATTACTTTTGCAACGGACCCTAAGGCTTTAAATTCTGACTCAAAGCGAGCGACATCCTTATAGACCGACCAAGATTTCTAATACTTCCTCGACTCATCATCGATTGACAAGCCTTGGGGGCAGTTATTATGGGTCAGCCAAAGGACCAAAGAGTTAAGGTTCAAACCAATGTCAATCCACTCTAAATGACTCAAAATATAAAAGTCATCACATGAGATATTCAAAGTACATTTCTTGATATTCACTTTTACTACATTCATCTTGAATTCTAAATTGACTTGTGTGTTGAAATCCTAACCTTCATTCTGATTTCAAATAAACAACTCAAATTTAAAATAAATTTTTTAATTAAAGAGATAAGATATGATAAATTTTAAGACTAAGTTATCATAACAAGTTGTTTCACCATAATAAATTGAGACAAAATATAATACTATTACAATTATCATATCTATACGATTATCATATCTTATCTTTTATCCTTCACACCAAAAGAGTTTAAGTTAAATATTAAACTCTAAATAAAATGCATATTTTTTCACAAAGTCTAAAATATTAAATCTTGTTGAATATACTTGACTTAAAATACTTGTGACATGGATGCTATTAATGGAAGCATATCAAAAACGTGCACGAATATAACACACTAAAAATACCATTTTAATTATAGAGATAGTTGACAATAATAAAAATAGTCATCATAATCTACATGTGTAAAATGTATTGCCATAAAAGTGCCTTTATAGGTTAAGAATTTGGCGACGGCTTATTCTCACCAAATTCTTACATTAGAGTAATATTAATGATTGAATATAACATACTACTTTATAGTGTATTCCTAGTATTGGCGTCTCAAGTGCTAGCTTAGTACAATCCTATTTCTACACGATGGTAGCTTAAATTTATATTTGCTCTCTTCTTCTAGTAGTTGAGGTTGTCAACATGATAATCTTTAAATGCATGCGCAAGATGTGATTCGAAAGTGTAATGAGTTTTATACTAACCTTGACATTACTTATTTATAAATAGTCTTTTGACTATGTCAAGTTTTAATTTGATAAAAAGTAACTGATAGTTGTTAAATTAATTTTTAATAGGTGAATTTATCAACTATAACTTTTAAATTAATGGAAAGCAAGTAGTGAATAATTAACTGGTTGTATTAAATTATATATATATATATATACATATATATATATATATATATATATATATATATATAGTGATGGAGTCCGAAATTGTGAGTAGTGAGGGTTAATATAAATATAACATTTCATTTTCAAAAATAAAAATAAAAATTATAATTGTTCTCTATGATTTTTCATGAAAATGTTGAATGATTTTCTCATTTTCAACATCAACAAAAACATCTCTCTCAATGTAAGTAACTAAGCAATCATTTAACCAATCATCACTCATGTGATTTTGCATTCGATTCTTGATAATATTCATAATAGAGAAAGCTCTTTCGTTATTGTAGTTGTCACGGTAATATCAGAGATAACTTTAAAAGCAAATATACCAACGGGTACACAACATCTTTTTTTGGTCTCTAAAAATAAATTTGTTGTCATTTAACAGAATCTCAAACTTAATAAAGTAATAATATATTTTTTACTCTTACTACACTAATAAAAATAAATTATAGATTCATAAATATTAAAATTAAAAAATTTACTCCCTCCGTTCGTTTTTAAGTGTCATTTTTTGACTTTTTACATATACCAAGAAAGCTAATCATTATTGTTACTTTTTAAACAATAATTCTTCTTTAGGTAATGTTAACTTGTGTCTTAGGGACACAAGATAAGAACTAAAAAAATTAATTTTGTGTTGGAAATTGTGAATTTATTTTAATAAAGGTATAAAATTAATTTTATAATTGATTTTTTCAATACAAACTTTCTACGAGTGGATGTCTTATCTTGTGCTCTTAGGGCACAAGATAGCATTACCCTTCTTCATTTACCTATAATATCTTTAACTATTTATTATATTCATTTTACTTTTTCTCTCTCTGTAATAATTACCTATGGGTAACTTTGACAATAGTGTATTTAATACTACCTTAAAATTTGGAAGTGACAATTAAAAAGAAATAATTTCTTTTCAAAAAAATGACCCTTAAAAAGGAACGGAGAGAGTACCTTTTAAAAGATCAACAATGGAGAAGAAGCTAGAAACACAAAGAAACTTTGTAGTGAGAGAATAAGGAGTGAGAGAAAGAAGAATATGAAAAGTGATTTGTTTCAATTTGGAAAGAATAAAAGAGAATTAATAGGAATATGAACAAAAATAGGAATTAAATTTTTTAATTTTATTTAAAGAATTTAATTTATTTTAAACCCATATGGATGTGTGTGATACTCCGAATCATTTTATTAAAGAGGATATTATTAACTTTTTCTTCTTAACTTTTAGGATATTAAATTATTAATATATTATTTATATTATTAAATATTAATCAAAGAAGAATGTGGTGGGGGCATGGGCCCACCATTTCTTCTTAATACCTCCGTCCTTATATATATATATATATATATATATATATATATATATATATATATATATATATATATATAAAAAAATATTTTTTCCAATTATGATAATAAAAGTAAAATTAATAGAGCCCTAGCTAGACTAATAGCTTATATCCATTTAGTTCAAATCAATTGAGCTACCTATTTACCAATGTAAATGTAGAGGGTTATAATATAAACATGATTAAGAAAATATAAAAATTTAAATACACAAATAAGAATAGTTTAAATGTGAGAGATAAAGAAGTTAAAAACCCGTGGAAAGAGAAAGATGAAGAAATAGGAAAGATGAAAGTGTTTTGAATTAGGCAGATAAAAAAATGAGGAAGATAACGATGCTTTATTGCGTGTTGAATTGCCTCTAACTTGTGTTCGTCGTGGATGCAATGCCTTTTATGAGTTCCTAATCTTGAAATGAGAGTTTGAGTTACGTGTATGGTTTTGTGCAAAAAATTAAGAGTGTTTCATTTGCTGTTAAATTCTAGAAAATATACAGACTAGCTATCATGATGTGGTTCCATTTCCATAGACATTTTGATGATGTCAAGGGGAAATAAACTAGGATGATGTCAAAGGGAAACAAACTAGGATATTATTAACAACATCAAATAATTAAAAAAAAGAATAAATTAAATAAAAAAAAGCGTGAGATTTTTAATGGTTGATTTAAACAAAAATCAAATGAAAATGAACAACATCAACAATCAAACTTGATTGTGAAACCTTGTCTTTGATATGAAGCCTTAAGTATCTTACTATTTTAGAATCAAACTTGTAACTTGTAAATAGTATGTATCTCTCTAAGGACTATGAATATTCACATACTCACTAGAAATCTTTTTTAAAAATTTATATTTTTCAAAATCTTTTTTAAAGACTCTTTGGAAAAGTCTAAAAACTATTTTTCTTAAGCCTAATTGATTATGACTCATTAATAATCGATTATGATTCGTTTTATGTGTTATATAATTGATTTTGGTTCGTATATAATTGATTATGGGGTGTTACTCGCATAATAATCAATTATGGAATGAGTGTAATCAATTATGGTGTGATTTGTGTCATTACATTCCTTATTTGCAAGTGCATCGTCGATAATGGCCTTGTCATAGTCGATTATGGGTAGGATTTTAGAGCTTTCTAGAGTTTCTTTTTCTATGAATCTTAACCAATGTTCTACTATAAAAGGAGGTTTTGTGTTCATTCTTATTCACAACAACAATCTAAAAATTGTTTTAGAAAGTCTTTTGCTCTTCTCTTCTCTCTATTTTAATTTCCATACACTATATATTCTTAGTGCGAGAGAAACCATTATATACACAGTTGTATAATTTATTGGTGTCCTCCTAATCTTAATTGTAAATACAGGAGATAGATGTTTACATGAACTTATAAGGTGTAAGCGACAGCAACCTATACATATTATAAAATTTTGGTGTTAGAGTCTGCAAGATGAATCCTATATAAAATTTTGTTGTAAAGGTTGTGGGGTAAACATATGTTAAAGCTTTGGCATTAATGGAAAATCTCAATATATTACCATTGGATACTAAACATAGGTCTCATGGTTTTGTGTTGAAAAGATCCATAAAGAAAGGTCACATGAAAATGGAGTCCTATAGGAAGCATATCTTACACTAACGATAAAGGATTCAAAATGATTTGGGTAGCAAAGATCAAAGTTAAGTTATAATGTCAGTATTCTGTATAAATCGAAATCAAAATGGTAACTCAATCATGATTGTTCAAAGCACATGACAGAAAATAAAAAAAAATCACTCATATTTTACTCCTAAAAAGGGAGGTTATGTGCCTTATGGTGACAACAAGGTAAATTTTTTTGTAGTGTTTAGTTTTAAATGTAAGAGGCATGATAATAAAATAAACATGTCTTACACTTACGCAAGAAGATCCAAAATGATTTGGTAGCAAAACTCAAAGACTTAAGTTATGATACAAGTGTGTTATAAAACTCGAATTCAAAATGATATATCAATAGTGGTTGTTCAAATCACATGACAAAAGACAAAAATAATCACTCACCTTTTACTCCTAAAAGTGAAGGTTATGTCCCTTATGGTGACAACAAGAGTAAAATTGTTGGTTCTTGTACTATTGGTAAGATATCAATGTATACTTCACTTTACATCATCTTATACATATATTATCCTCCATGAGTCCCAAAGATCAAGAAAACTTCCAGTTTGCAAGTTGGTTCAAAGAAGTTGACTAGAGAAAGTCAACTGGTCAAAATTGGATTTCCCTAGACCCTATATCCTATAATTTTTGTCATATGAAAATGATTCCAAGAGAAAATCTACTCTTTATTACATTCCAAAACAACTTTCATGTTTACATAAAGATCTAGTTTTTCTTGGAAAGTCATTTTTTATGGTGAAACATTATAGACCATTTTGTCTGTGCCCTAGTTAGGAGGTCAACTTCCAAGGACCATAACTTGCTCAATTCTTATGAGATGAAGGAAATCCAAATTTCATGATAAATTTCAAGATTTCCTCTATAACTTTGATTATTTGAGAAATGTCAAATTCAACTTGCAAGGGCATGTTCCAATAGGAAATATTATAGGTCATTTTGGGGCATTACCATTGAACAAGCAATTTTCTTCAACTTCTAAAATGCATAACTCCCTCATGCCAAATCCAAATAAGGTCAAATTTGTGACTAAATTGAAGATGGATGAAAGAGATAAAACTTTGGTGAAGAAAGACTTTCCATTTAAAGCTCATAGAAAAAGTTATTCAAGCTGGAAGAAGTGGTCATTTGACTTGGTATTTAGAAAATTTTCAATTATGTTTGATTTCTCAAACTTCCACCTAAAAATTCATCATGATCCAAGCTTCAAATGGAAAAGTAATCAACATCAAAGTTGTCCCCCTTGATATCACCTTTCCAAAAAGTCCAAGATCACTTCATTTGGACAAGATTTGAGGGACTTGCACATGGTTCCTTTCATAGGTTTGTTTTGGCAAGATTTGAATTCAATTAACCATTTCCTTTTGCATGCTTACATGTTATTGTTTCAGGATCCATTGTGCACGAATTGGAGTGAGATCACATCATGAATTGGGCCATAATCATTTCCCATGCATCCATGCACCAATGTTTCTAAATTTGTCAAAATTTCCAAATGTGTGAAAAGCAATGCATAACCCTATAAATACAGGTCAGTTGTGATAAGAAAGAGGATCCCTTCTGCACAAGCTATAAACCCTTGCATCCCTAGACTCCATTAAAGAATAAACTTGAAGATTTCACTTGAAATCGAGTTTCAATTCTCCTTCTGTTTTGAGATTGAAACTCCAAGAATTCAAGCCTCTCATTGATCCATTTCACTTCTTGCAAGCTTCTAGAGTCGAGCCAAGGTAAATTGGAAGCAAGATCAAACTGAATTGAAGCTACCTGAAGATGATTTTCTCAAACTTCTCTTCTTTGATTCTCCCTCATTTCTAAACTATTTTGCTTGGTAATTGGTTGTATGAAGTCATACCAATAATTGCTTGGTAATTGGTTGTATGAAGTCATACTAATATAGGTCCACTGGAGAAGAAGATCGGAGCTAGGGCTCCGGTGGTGTGTTGGCACCTTCCAAACCTTTTGATCTACCACCTCAATTAATGAGGGAGATCTGATGGCCCTTATTTTTTTTCTATTTTTTGAATTTTCATTTAATCCACTTATTTTATTTTATTCATAGAAATTTCATTTTTAATCCAAAAAATATGGGACTTTCACCAAAAATATATAAATATTTTTCTCTTCCATATTTCGAATTAAAATTATGTTTTGGATTAATTTTGGTATTTTTCATGAATTAAATGTTTTTGTGCATATTTTTAATTGTTTTAAAATAATTCTGACTTTCTAAAAATTGTGAAATTTTTTGTCTAAGGTCCTTTGACCTTGTTTGACCTAGGATAAACCACTTGGTCATTTATTTGGTGTTTTGAACGGATTTGAGGTTTTGTCCAAATTAAAATGCACTTTAATTCATTTTTAAATTGATTTTTAATTGAATAAATGCTTGAAAATTGTGTTGAGCCATTTTTATGGTCTTGTGATGTTTGACTTTCTGTTTGGCCTTGGTCATGGTTGATTTGACTTTTGTTTGATCAAAACCGTTGGATTTAGGGGATTGATGAAATGTACATTTCATCTCCTAAAATGAATGGATGGTATTGATCAGATGAAATTTCTCTCATGATCAATTTGTGTTTCTATTTTCCCTTCCCTCTTCATCTTCATCCTTATTCTTCCCCATTCCCTCATTTGACCAATGGAATCTCTAATGTCTAAGTGCTAATTGATTCATCAATGACCTTGTGTCAGATGAATCAATACAAGTCTGACTGAGATATGTCCATCCCATTTTCTTTTAGTGTGTGGTATATTTTAGGAGTTTGGTTCCTTGTGTCACACCCCAAAATTTGACTTTGGCTTTGTTGACCACATCTTGATTAATCTCGTTGTCTCGTATTCATCTCAATTTCTTAAACTTCGCGTGACAACTGGTTTGATTAGGTTTTGTGTGTTTTCGTTGCTTACCGTGTTGTATTTCGTTGTTTTAGCAAAACCTGGCCGATATCGTTGCCTCGTATTTATCTCGCTTATCTCTGTTGTGCGTGGCATCGCTTCGATTAGGTTTTGTGCGTTTTTATCTATTTAATTGTTTGTTTGTCGGTATTTTGACTGTATTTCGAATATATTAGAGTTTTCGTATTGTCCGATTATTTGTGATTGTGTTTGTCAGTGTTTTCGTGATGTCGTGTTGCTTTTATTATTGCCTAGGGTTGTTTATTTAATTACGTGTTGTGCCGTGTGATTTAATCGAGTCTGTTTGAGTCGTGTTGTTGATTTTACTGGTTTACCGGTTTACTGGTTTATTGGTTTTATCAATTTGTCTGTTTTGCTGTGCAAATTGTCATCGTTTTTATCGCGTTCGTGTCGCTCGATTTTATCATATTTTAATCGTGTGTCGTTTAATATTATTTGTGCTTAATATTAATTGTGTTTAGTTGTTAATTAGTTTATTTAATTAGGATTAATATTATATTAGTTTATTATTATTATTATTATATAATATATAAATTATATTATTAATTTATGTTAGATATTTTTTAGTTTTCTTATTGTTTAAGTAATCTAAATATATATTATTAATTTATGTTAGATATTTTTTAGGTTTCTTATTGTTTAAGTAATCTAAATATATATTATTAATTTATGTTAGATATTTTTTAGGTTTCTTATTGTTTAAGTAATCTAAATATATATTATTAATTTATGTTAGATATTTTTTAGGTTTCTTATTGTTTAAGTAATCTAAATACATATATATATATAGATGTGGTTAGTAAGAAGAAAAAAGAGTGGATCAGTAAGGAAAAAAACGTGTGGTGAGAGAAACAGAGAATTGAAAAGAAATATTTTTCCAAAAGGTTACCGTATTTCACTTGTTCTTCGTTTTCGGTAACTCAAAATCGTCCCGATTATTCACCGAAACACAAAACCGATTTCATATCTTTGAAGTTCGTTGAGTCCAGGTCACAAATATCCAAGGTTCATTTCATTCTGGCGTCGTTTCACCGATCAAAAGCGACGTTGAAGTCAGGTACTCACGAAGGCAGCCAGCACTGCGTCGGTGACGGTTTCCAGCTTTCGGTCGATCATTTGGACGATCAGAAGTTCATCCTCTTCACACAAGGTAATATTCTTCACTTATCTCTGAAATCGGCAAAGTTCCGGCTTGCCGACATGTGTTTTAATATATTATTTATCTAAATATATATATATAATATATATATATATATATATATATATAATATATATATATATATATATATATATATATATATATATATATTATTTTTGTCTATTATATATCTAAATAAATATATATATATATATATATATATATATTATGTTTGTCTATTATATCTAAAAAATATATATAATATATATATATATATATATATATATATATATATAATATATATATATATATCTATATATATATATATATATATATATATATATATTTATTTATTTATTAGATATATAATAGACAAAATATATATATATATTATCTTTGTCTATTATATATATTTATAGATATATATTATATATATATATTATATATATATATATATATATATATATATATATATTTTATATATATTTATTTTTGTCTATTATATATTATTTGTCTAAATATATATATATATATATATATATATATATATATATAATATATATATTATATATATATATATATATATATATATATATATATATATATATTACTTTTGTTTACTAAATATTGTTTATCTTTTATTATTATTTGCATATATGTTTTATTTAAATGTTAGTTAAATTAATTATTTGTTTAAATATTTATTTTAATTAAATGTTTATTTATATCAAATGTTTATTTTGTCTAAAGTAAATGTTTATATTGTTTTTTTTATATTTGTTTATGTTGTTACTAACCGTTTCGTTTCAGTTTCAGCTCGATTAACTCCACTAACTATTCGTAATACTAACTATTCATAGCTAACTGTGTTGTAATAATTTACTTTCTCGCATTTTTTATGTTCTGTATTGTGTGTTTAATCGTATTGTTCACGTTTTATGTTAAAAAATCGAAAAATCCAAAAAAGAGAAACCCGATGCGATTCCAACGGTCGCCGTTTAAGAAACCCTTTTCACACACTCACAAGCTTACTCTTGGGCTTCCTTATAATGAGCCCATTTATGTATTGTTTCAGGGTTTAGGCTCATTCAAATCTTTTGCCAGCTTTGGCTTTTCAGTTTAAAAACATTTTCAAAAGGACGTGTCAGTCTCGAAGCCTCCCGCCTAGGTCGAGCAAGAGATGGCAAGACACGCCAATCTAAAATCAACAAAACAGACTTTCCCTTTTCTTTTGGGAGAACTACGTGGATTCTGATTTCTCTATTGCGCCTTGGAGATACGTAGGCATGAAGTCTACGACTTTATCGAGTCCAAAAAGCAATAAAATCAAGTTCTTTTTCTCATCTCCCCAATCAAACGATCAAAGCGAAAAAAGCAAAGCATTCACATAAACATAAGCAAAAAGGTTCCTGTGGAGTACCACAGATGTAGAGGGTGCTAATACCTTCCCTTTGCATAACCAACCCCCGAACCCGTAACTCTAAAGGGATTTATCGTTATTTTTCCCTTCCTCTTTTTGGATAAAATAAAAGACGGTGGCGACTCTTGCATTTAAAATATTTTTCAAACGGCTTAAGTTCAATCAATACTTAATCTCGTGAAAAATCCCGCCGCGACAGAATGGCGACTCTGCTGGGGAAAACATGATTAAACTTATTTGAGGGTTTAGCCTATCTTTGCTTGTTTATATGTTTGCTTTGTGAATATTTGCTAAATTGTATTGTTTGTAATGTTTGTTATTTTGGGTTTTGGGGGATACTTGTGATAAATCCTATACCCGGATTTGGGGCACATTTGAGATAGGATGGATGATAATTCAGGTTGACTTGATAGGAGACAATCCTTACCGAGTTGACTTGAGCCTTTGTCCGCTTGGTGGAGGCCTCTTTGAGGGTGATAGTGCTAAACAAGTCATTTGTGAGGCCTTGTTGCTTTCGACGGGCCCGTGAAGCCAAGGACCTTAGTTTACCTTTACCCCATCTTGGCCTTACTTAGGATGTGATGCGGTGACCACTTCGGACCAAAAGTCTGTTTGGTTGATACGCGATATCACACTCAAGCGAGATTCTTTTGAGAATAATATTGGAAAGCGAGCAGTTGCTTAACCCGGTATTATCCAAGAAGGATCCATAACCTTGGGAACTTTTAGAACCCGTTTGGCAGGTGAACCTTAGAACTTATCTTGGGGCTTTGTCCTAAACTCCATGCTGGTGATGAACTTTGAGCCTTGTATTGTTTGACCATGTTTGTGTTTGTTGCATTCATGCATGACATGCATTCATTCCCATCATTTCAACCTTTTTCCAAGGAACTTAAAGTGAGGATTGCAAATATTGCAGGAAACATGGATTTTGGACGGAGAAGTGTGAAAAAGTACAATCTCATCAATCCAAAGATAGATGAACTAAAGAAACTGGTTTCTTCGATCGCAGATCCTGTTGGTTTCAGAGACAGATATGGGGCACTTATATCTTTATTGACACTTAGGATGGAAGAAGGGTTATTGCAGACATTAGTACAGTTCTATGATCCAGTCTATCACTGTTTCACATTCCCAGACTATCAACTCATGCCTACATTGGAAGAGTATGCCCAGTTGCTTCACATCCCAGTTGCTGATACAGTACCTTTCTCTAGTTCAGAAAAGTTACCCGAGCACAGTTCTCTTGCAAAAGTGTTGTACATGAAGAAGTCAGAATTCAAGAATAACTTCACCACCAAAGGAGGACTTCCAGGTTTCACTGCCAAGTTCTTAATGGGGAAGGTTTCTTATTTTTCCAATCAAGGTTGTGATATTATTGTGGAGCATCTGTTCGCCTTGTTGATCTACGGTTTGTTACTATTTCCTAATATTGAAGGTTTTGTGGATTCATATGCTATACGCATCTTCCTAAGTGGTAATCCTGTTCCAACTTTGCTCGGAGACACCTATCATTCCATCCATTACCGTACTTTGAAAGGAGGAGGAACCATAGTCTGCTGTATATCGTTACTCTACAAATGGTTTGCCTCTCATCTTCCTAAGTCAGCTACTTTTTGGGATCGCAAGTCAGGACTTCAGTGGTCACAGAGGATTATGTCTCTTACCCAGTCAGATATTGCATGGTATAGTAGAGTTTTAGACGATGTGAAGATCATTGATAGTTGCGGGGAGTTCCCCAATGTGCCCCTCATGGGCACAAAGGGAATCATTTCTTATAATCCAGTACTTGCTAGGAGACAACTCGGTTACCCTATGAAGGACAAGCCTCCTAACATTCTTTTAGAAGGTATTTTCTTGAGGGATAACGAGGAGGACCCTACCATGAAGAGAGAGTAGTAAGAGCTTGGCATCGTGTTTGTCGCAAAGGGAGACTTGAATTGGGTAAGAAAGATTGTACCTCCTATGAGCCGTACCTCCAGTGGATCAGAGCCAGAGCTATACAGTTGGAAATGCCATACCCACATCATGATCCTATCAAACCCGCTCCGTTGAAGACCCCCTACCTTCCGCTAGATGACAAAGAAGAACTCCAAGCCACCTTGGAGAGGGTCAAGAAAGAGAGAGACGCTTGGAAGGATAAGGCCCAGGTGCTCGAAATGGAAAATGAAGAACTTCAGAGACAGTTAAAGGAGCAGAGTGGAGAAGATCGTGCAGGTAAACGTCCAAGGGTGCAAGAGGATTTATTTTCCTCAGGCACAACAGATTACTCCCAGATTCCACAGTCCTCAGGTGCATGGAAAGGTCTTGTAGACAGTTTGGTGAAGGAGAAAGCTTTTATGCAGAAGGCCTATGAAGAAAGAATTGAGAGACTTGAAGGACAACTCCTACTTGTTTATGCTCGTCCTGATGACACATGTCCTTAAATGGTTTTCTTGGTTGTATTTTGGGTTGATAACTTTGTTTTGTTATCAAAAATGTTTGCAATTCTATCTTTTCCTTCACTTAGAGTTCCTTGGAAAATCATTCATTTTGCATATCCATGCATCACGCGCATACGGGTTGTCTGTCTTGGTCCAGTCTTCTAACAGTTGCTTCCCGCCAGCAGATCCATTTCAAGCTGACGCATAATTACAACACAAGAGCCAACTACAAAAGAAGAATGGAGATAACAGATAACGAGAACCGAGAATTAAAGCTCAGGTTGACCGCCTTTCTGCTATGGTCGAGACATTGATAGCAAACCAAGCAGCCCAAGCTGCTCAACTTCAAACAGCACAAGCTCAGGTTGCCGAAGCACAAGATGCACAGATCCAGGCGCAAGCACAGGCAGCAGAGATGCGCAACCAAATGTTAACCGCCCGTCTACAAGCAGAGGAAGCCCAGGCTAGGGCTCAAGTTCATAATTCAGGACAGACTTCGGCACAGAATCAACCTCAAATTCAGAATCAGACAACAGCAGCACCCGTCACTACAGTCATTGCTTCAGAAATCAACGCTGTCCCAGTCACTTCTGATACCATCACAGCATCCCGTCCTTGGGAAATACCTAGGGATCTTAATCAAGATAGATATCAACAAGAGTTCGTTCCACCAAATGCTCCTGTCTTCACTAATGTGCCTCCCGTTGTTCACTATACTCCTCACCTAGGAGAACCTGTCTATCACGGCCCTACCCCAAGTGAGGATCCTGGTCTCAATGATAGAATGGATGAATTCCAGGATCAGTTTGCGGAATTACAAAAAGAGATAAAAGCTCTTCGAGGGAAAGACAGAATGGCGACTGGAGTAGTTATGAAGAACTGGACCGCAGTTGACATCCCACATTGTGTCCACATATCAAAGTAATTAAGCTTTTCAGTTTTCAAAAACCTTCCGCTTTAGCCCAAAGCGCGAAGCATTAATTTTGTAAAATGGGCACTTTTGTCAAAAACGTACTATCCATGAAAAAGATCTTTTGTGTTCCTATACACTTGTGTCCTTTTATCTTTTCAGCTTTTTCGGAAAATGGTAACACAAAAAACCTTAAAAAGAACACATTTTTGCATGGCATGGTCAGTCCTCTAAAAACAATTGTTTGTACAGGTTACTTAAACCCGTTGAACACAATGACATCATGCCCTCTCCCAACTTTGAACATTCTGTATTCGAAGCTGAAGAGGAAGAGTGGGATGAGATTCCAGAAGAGGTCGCCCGCCAGCTTGAAAATGAAGAAGACACTATTCAGCCATACAAGGAGCCTTTGGAAACAGTCAACTTGGGTTCGGAAGAAAATGTGAAAGAAGTCAAAATTGGAGCATTGTTATCCCCACAGGTCAAGGAGCAATTGATCAGCCTGTTGAAAGAGTATGTAGATGTGTTTGCTTGGTCTTATCAAGATATGCCTGGTCTCGACACTGACATCGTAGAGCACAAGCTACCTTTGAAGCCAGAATGTCCACCGGTCAAACAGAAATTAAGAAGAACACATCCAGATATGGCCGTCAAAATTAAAGAAGAAGTTCTGAAGCAAATAGATGCTGGTTTTCTTGCCACTTCAGTGTATCCAGAGTGGATAGCAAATATTGTGCCAGTTCCTAAGAAGGACGGGAAGGTACGAATGTGTGTCGACTATCGTGACTTAAATAGAGCAAGCCCAAAGGATGATTTCCCCCTGCCTCACATTGACATGTTGGTAGAAAATACAGCAAAGTTTGACATATTCTCCTTCATGGACGGATTCTCCGGGTATAACCAGATCAAAATGGCTCCCGAAGACATGGAAAAAACTACATTCATAACACCATGAGGAACATTCTGTTATCAAGTGATGCCATTTGGGTTGAAGAACGCAGGTGCTACTTACCAGCGAGCCATGACAACGCTCTTTCACGACATGATGCACAAAGAGATTGAGGTTTATGTGGATGACATGATCGCGAAGTCTCGTTCAGAAGAAGGTCACTTAGTAGATCTATTGAAGCTGTTTCAACGATTGAGGAAGTTCCGTCTTCGCCTCAATCCGAACAAATGCACATTTGGCGTCAGGTCAGGTAAACTCTTGGGCTTCATTGTCAGCCAAAAAGGCATTGAAGTTGATCCAGATAAAGTAAAAGCTATCCAAGAGATGCCCGCACCAAAAACAGAAAGGCAAGTGAGAGGTTTTCTAGGACGATTGAATTACATATCCCGGTTTATTTCTCACATGACTGCCACTTGTGAACCTATCTTCAAATTGCTGAGAAAGAGTCAGAATTGTGTTTGGACAGAGGATTGTCAGAAAGCATTTGACAGTATCAAAGAGTACCTCATGGAGCCTCCTATCTTGTTACCACCTGTTGCTGGAAGACCGTTGGTTATGTATTTGACAGTGCTTGAGAATTCTATGGGCTGTATTCTGGGTCAACAAGACGAAACTGGAAAGAAAGAGCATGCCATTTACTACTTAAGCAAGAAATTTACTGACTGTGAATCACGATACTCCTTACTCGAGAAGACATGTTGTGCATTGGCTTGGGCTGCTAAGAGATTGAGGCAGTATATGTTAAGTCACACCACTTGGTTGATATCCAAAATGGATCCAATCAAGTACATTTTTGAGAAGCCTGCACTCACTGGTAAGATTGCAAGATGGCAGATGCTGTTATCAGAATACGACATTGAGTATCATACCCAGAAAGCTATCAAGAGCAGTGTGTTGGCGAGTACCTTGCTCACCAACCCGTTGAAGATCACAATGATAATGAGGATGAGTTTCCTGATGAAGATGTCATGTTCCTAAAATCCAGAGATTGTGAAGAGCCACTTCCTGAAGAAGGACCTGAACCAGATTCTCAATGGGGTTTAGTATTTGATGGAGCTTCCAACGCTTATGGACATGGAGTAGGTGCAGTCATTATCGCTCCAGAAGGTTCTCATATTCCTTTCACGGCAAGAATTTGTTTTGAATGTACAAACAACATTGCTGAATATGAAGCCTGTATCATGGGTCTTGAAGAAGCCATTGACCTCCGCATCAAAAATCTTACTGTTTATGGTGACTCAGCGTTAGTTATCAATCAGATCAAAGGAGAATGGGAAACACGCCACCCTGGCTTGATCCCATACAAAGACTATGCAAGAAGATTGTTGACTTTCTTCACCAAGGTTGAGTTGCATCACATTCCTCGGGATGAGAATCAGATGGCGGATGCTCTAGCTACGTTGTCTTCAATGTATCAAGTGGGTTTTCCAAACGAAGTACCCAGAATTGTGATCAAGCGACTTGATAGACCAGCACATGTGTTTACAGCTGAGGCCAGTTTTGATGATAAACCATGGTACCACGATATCAAGCATTTCCTTCAGACTCAGGAGTATCCTCTTGGAGCAACAGAAAAAGATAAAAAGACTTTGAGAAGATTGTCAGGCAGTTTCTTCCTTAATCAGAATGTGCTCTATAAGAGGAATTATGACATGGTCTTACTCAGATGTGTTGACAAAAAGGAAGCAGAAATGTTGATGAAAGAAGTTCACGAAGGGTCCTTTGGTACTCATGCAAACGGCCACTCTATGTCAAGAAAGATGTTGAGAGCTGGTTACTACTGGTTGACCATGGAATCAGATTGCTGCAAATTTGTAAAGAAGTGTCACAAATGTCAGATCTACGCTGATAAGGTTCATGTACCACCAACCTTTTTGAATGTGATTTCTGCTCCTTGGCCATTCTCAATGTGGGGCATTGACATGATCGGTATGATTGAACCCAAAGCTTCCAACGGACACCGTTTCATTCTCGTGGCAATTGATTACTTCACCAAATGGGTGGAAGCAGCTTCGTATGCAAAGGTGACAAAGCAAGTGGTGGTCAGATTCATCAAAAATAATCTCATTTGCCGATATGGCATTCCAAACAAGATCATCACTGACAATGGCTCCAATCTGAACAACAAAATGATGGATGAATTATGTGAAAGTTTCAGGATCGAGCATCACAACTCTTCTCCTTACCGTCCCAAGATGAATGGGGCAGTTGAAGCTGCAAATAAGAATATCAAGAAGATCATTCAAAAGATGGTTGTTACCTACAAAGATTGGCATGAAATGCTGCCTTTTGCACTACACGGATATAGAACATCAGTCCGTACTTCAACTGGGGCAACCCCATTTTCACTTGTATACGGTATGGAAGCTGTGTTACCGATAGAGGTTGAAATTCCATCAATGAGGATACTAATGGAAACTCAGTTGTCAGAGGCTGAATGGTGTCAAAGCAGATACGATCAGTTGAATTTGATTGAAGAAAAAAGAATGACTGCCTTGTGCCATGGACAGTTATATCAAAAGAGAATGAAGCAGGCATTTGATAGGAAGGTTAAGCCGAGAGAATTCAAAGAGGGTGACCTTGTGCTCAAGAAGATGATACTATTTCACAATGATTCTAGGGGCAAGTGGACTCCTAACTATGAAGGACCCTATGTTGTCAAGAAAGCCTTCTCAGGCGGTGCTTTAATTCTTACAAACATGGATGGTGAAGAGCTTCCACGTCCCGTGAATACAGATGCAGTCAAGAAATACTTCTCCTAAAAAATGAAAAGAACAGCTCGCTAAGTTAAAAACCCGAAAGGGCGGCTTAGGCAAAAATGAGCGTCTCGGTGGACTGAAAACCTGAAAAGGCGGTCCAAGCAGAAATTAGAGACATAAAAAAACAAAGAGAATATTATCCCGGTAGATTGAAAACCCGAAAGGGCAATCTAGGCAAAAGTTAGGGATTTCAGGAAAGTAACTACATAACAGAGATAAGATCATTGAAGTATCAGAATATTTTCAACAGTTCTCCAACTTTCTCAAGGCTGCAATACAGGTCAAAAGTGGAAGAGAGAATGATGTCATTGTAGTTCAACGTACCCTTTTTCCACGAATTTACCATTTTCCAATTTGTAAAGATCTATGAAATCACGCTGTTGGCTGATTACCATCCTATCAAATCAATTTGAGCCTTTCTATATTTCTTGGCACTCTTAATTTTCATTTCAATTTACGAAAGTTCTTTTACTTTGACAGATATGTTTTGAAACAAAAGTTTTGAATTAAAAACAGTTTTTGAAAATATAAAGATTATTTATTTTGATTTGTGGACATCAATAAAAGGATTGAGACATGTGGTCCCAGTAATTCTGAAATCATGTGATTCCAACTAGACATGTTCATGTTACTATCCTCATATGTATATGATGAAAAGATCTCCACAGGTGTCTTGGCAGTAATATTTCTCCAGCAGAGGTTGTGATTCTGGATATCCCCAGCTATGCTTCCTAGTTTTCCTCAAGAGATCATGCAAGAAATATTTCAAGAAGTTTATTCCCTTCACTTGGGGCATGAAGACTCCCCAGTTAATTGATCATGAAGACTCCCCAGTTTAATTGATCATGAAGACTCCCCGGTTAATTGATCATGAAGACTTTGATCCAGGTTTTAAGTTACAGATTTGGCCTATGGGATTACTACAGGTATTTCCCCAGTAATTTATTAAGGCGGGATCAGCAATGTCCCCAGCAGAGGATGAGAAGGAATATTTGATTTCCCTGAGCAGGAGTAATACAGAGGTCTCCATCCCTCAGCGAGTGAAGAAAGTTGATATTCAGAAACTACAGGGAATCTCTTGTTGTTCTCTGTCCATTCAATAGAAGGATATGTCTCCTCCTCAATAATGTTTTGTAGTAAAGAAGAGTGTGTTGCATTTTAAGCAAATTCAAGAATTACAGGATTCCTCCTGAATTCTCATTTACATTCAAAGGTCAGACATCACTGTTCCCCGGCAGAGTCTCCTAGAGGAAAGATCTCGTAACCAGATATCAGACACCATAATCCCCTGCAGAGTCTTCAGATACAGAAAGTCTCCATGATAATTAAAGCAAAAAAATCAAGGATAGATTTCCCCTATATTCTTATTCCTTGGAAAGATACCACCTATCCCCAGCGGACTTTATCCCCAGTGGAGTCTTCCAGAAGAATAATCCCTTCTGCATTATCAGCAAATTCAAGAATTGCAGGACTTCTCTTACAATATCATCTTATTTCCAGAGGATAACACCTTGTATCCCCAGCGGAGTCCTCAGAAAGGTCCAATCCTCATATACCTCACAAATTCAAGAACCACAGGGAATCTCTTGCATTTTTGAAGTAGAAGGCATCTCCATTCTTCTACGGAATCCTCAGCAGAGATAGACTTTTAAAGAAACCTGGATATTGTGCTCTTGTACCAATTCCCCAGCAAGTCTTTGTACTACTCCCTAGCGAGTCTCAGTGCAAATCTCCAACAAGTCCTTATGCAGCTGTTAACATTTTTAGTTATTCCTAGTTTTGTCTGTCCATCATGCATTCATTACTAAATATTCATGCATATCTATGACATATCATGCTTGTATTCATATGCACCTTGTTTCCTTGTTTATATTGTGGGTTGAGTCAATCTCTCCATATAGAGTATCCTCATAAGCAGCAAAATACCTTTTATTGGTCATGTTCCCCACAGAGATCTATGCCTCGTGGAAAATGGTTGTTTCAGTTGTAAATCCTGATGAGTTCATTCCTCTTCAGTTGAAGTCTTGTTTGACCGTTTCATTCTAGTTCTATCCTAGTTTGAACCTCGTGTCTCCAGATAAAGCTCAGAAATTGCCAGTAAAAGAAGGCAACAATATAGTCTTTGTGACTCTCATTCAGTAAAACAGACATGACAAATATTGTGTCCAAGTCCTTTATACCTTCATCTTTGAGTTGGTACCCGTTACAAACTTGAGTTACCTACATCCATGAGTGGTAACCTTTGTTATCCCTCGGATAAATTAATTACTATCTCCATCTATGAGTTGATAACATCCTCACAGAAAGTTCTATGGTTCTACCTGCAACTTTGAGCTGGTAGCGTGCTTTCGTCTTTGAGTTTAGCACAGATTCCTTTTGATTCCACCTTCGTCTTTGAGTTGGTGAAGTACCTGCAACTTTGAGCTGGTAATATGCATTCATCTTTGAGTTCGCACATTTTCCTGTGATTCCATCTTCGTCTTTGAGTTGATGGAGTACCTTCATCTATGAGTAGGGTATGTTTGATCCTTGTTGAACTGATAGTGTGCTTTCATCTTTGAGTCTGCACAGATAACTTCTGATTCCATCTTCGTCTTTGAGTTGATGGAGTACCTTCATCTATGAGTTAGGTACATTTTGTCCTTCCACCGTCATCTTTGAGTCGGTAACGATAAACATCTCCAGGAGAATATGTTCTAAATTCTTTTAAACACCTTTGTCAATGAATCGGTGGTTGCCTTCAACTTTGAGTCGGCATTTCTCTGTCTACCTCATCAATGAGTTGGTAGTGTGCATTCAACTGTAAGTCTGCACAATGATCCTTAGATCTGATTCTTCATCTACACCATCATCAATGAGTTGGAATTTGATTTCCCTAGCAGTGTTATTATCAATCTTTTGAAGCTTGCCTTCAACTTTGAGTTGGCATGTCCTGTTTACCTCATCAATGAGTGGGTAGTGAGCTGTCAACCATGAGTTAACCAGTTCGATTCTTATTATGCCCTTGTTATACCTTCATCCTTGAGTTGGTATTCATCTTTTCTGTTACCTCCATCTTTGAGTTGGTAATGTACTGTCACATCAGTACTCTTGTTATATTGATCTTTTCCCACTTTCATCTATGAGATAGTGATGTATCGTCAACATTGAGTCGATATCTCTTTTCCTCCTATTTCCATCTATGAATAGGTAGTGAATCTTCCCCAGCTGAGTATTCTCAGTGTTTACCTTCATGCATTGAGTCGGTGTATGTCCTTCCCCAGTAGAGTTTGCACTCCTGTGTCTCTGTGTCTGTCTGTCTTTTGCATCATGCATACATGCATTTGCGGTCAAATTTTGTGGCGTTTGTCATATTTAATTACCTTACGCCATTCGATAGCCTCCGGCTATCTGGCCTAAGTTAATTAAATAGGGGCATCTGTCGCACCCCAAAATTTGACTTTGGCTTTGTTGACCACATCTTGATTAATCTCGTTGTCTCGTATTCATCTCAATTTCTTAAACTTCGCGTGACAACTGGTTTGATTAGGTTTTGTGTGTTTTCGTTGCTTACCGTGTTGTATTTCGTTGTTTTAGCAAAACCTGGCCGATATCGCTGCCTCGTATTTATCTCGCTTATCTCTGTTGTGCGTGGCATCGCTTCGATTAGGTTTTGTGCGTTTTTATCTATTTAATTGTTTGTTTTCGGTATTTTGACTGTATTTCGAATATATTAGAGTTTTCGTATTGTCCGATTATTTGTGATTGTGTTTGTCAGTGTTTTCGTGATGTCGTGTTGCTTTTATTATTGCCTAGGGTTGTTTATTTAATTACGTGTTGTGCCGTGTGATTTAGTCGAGTCTGTTTGAGTCGTGTTGTTGATTTTACTAGTTTACCGATTTACTGGTTTATTGGTTTTATCAATTTGTCTGTTTTGCTGTGCAAATTGTCATCGTTTTTATCGCGTTCGTGTCGCTCGATTTTATCGTATTTTAATCGTGTGCCGTTTAATATTATTTGTGCTTAATATTAATTATGTTTAGTTGTTAATTAGTTTATTTAATTAGGATTAATATTATATTAGTTTATTATTATTATTATGATTATATAATATATAAATTATATTATTAATTTATGTTAGATATTTTTTAGGTTTCTTATTGTTTAAGTAATCTAAATATATATTATTAATTTATGTTAGATATTTTTAGGTTTCTTATTATTTAAGTAATCTAAATATATATTATTAATTTATGTTAGATATTTTTTAGGTTTCTTATTGTTTCAGTAATCTAAATATATATTATTAATTTATGTTAGATATTTTTTAGGTTTCTTATTGTTTAAGTAATCTAAATATATATATATATATAGATGCGGTTAGTAAGAAGAAAAAAGAGTGGATCAGTAAGGAAAAAAACGTGTGGTGAGAGAAACAGAGAATTGAAAAGAAATATTTTTCCAAAAGGTTACCGTATTTCACTTGTTCTTCGTTTTCGGTAACTCAAAATCGTCCCGATTATTCACCGAAACACAAAACCGATTTCATATCTTTGAAGTTCGTTGAGTCCAGGTCACAAATATCCAAGGTTCATTTCATTCCGGCGTCGTTTCACCGATCAAAAGCGACGTTGAAGTCAGGTACTCACGAAGGCAGCCAGCACTGCGTCGGTGACGGTTTCCAGCTTTCGGTCGATCATTTGGACGATCAGAAGTTCATCCTCTTCACACAAGATAATATTCTTCACTTAACTCTGAAATCGGCAAAGTTCCGACTTGCCGACATATGTTTTAATATATTATTTATCTAAATATATATATATATATATATATATATATATATATATTATTTTTGTCTATTATATATTATTTGTCTAAATGTACATATATATTATTTTTGTCTACTATATATTTATTGTCTAAAATATATATATATATATATATATATATATATATATATATATATATATATATATATATATATATTATATATATATATATATATATATATATATATATATATATATATATATATATATATATATATATATATATATTACTTTTGTTTACTAAATATTGTTTATCTTTTATTATTATTTTGCATATATGTTTTATTTAAATGTTAGTTAAATTAATTATTTGTTTAAATGTTTATTTTAATTAAATGTTTATTTATATCAAATGTTTATTTTGTCTAAAGTAAATGTTTATATTGTTTTTTTTATATTTGTTTATGTTGTTACTAACCGTTTCGTTTCTGTTTCAGCTCGATTAACTCCACTAACTATTCGTAATACTAACTATTCATAGCTAACTGTGTTGTAATAATTTACTTTCTCGCATTTTTTATGTTCTGTATTGTGTGTTTAATCGTATTGTTCACGTTTTATGTTAAAAAATCGAAAAATCCAAAAAAGAGAAACACGATGCGATTCCAACGGTCGCCGTTTAAGAAACCCTTTTCACACACTCACAAGCTTACTCTTGGGCTTCCTTATAATGAGCCCATTTATGTATTGTTTCAGGGTTTAGGCTCATTCAAATCTTTTGCCAGCTTTGGCTTTTCAGTTTAAAAACATTTTCAAAAGGACGTGTCAGTCTCGAAGCCTCCCGCCTAGGTCGAGCAAGAGATGGCAAGACACGCCAATCTAAAATCAATAAAACAGACTTTCCCCTTTTCTTTTGAGAGAACTACGTGGATTCTGATTTCTCCATTGTGCCTTGGAGATACGTAGGCATGAAGTCTACGACTTTATCGAGTCCAAAAAGCAATAAAATCAAGTTCTTTTTCTCATCTCCCCAATCAAACGATCAAAGCGAAAAAAACAAAGCATTCACATAAACATAAGCAAAAAGGTTCCTGTGGAGTACCACAGATGTAGAGGGTGCTAATACCTTCCCTTTGCATAACCAACCCCCGAACCCGTAACTCTAAAGGGATTTATCGTTTTTTTTCCCTTCCTCTTTTTGGATAAAATAAAAGACGGTGGCGACTCTTGCATTTAAAATATTTTTCAAACGGGTTAAGTTCAATCAATACTTAATCTCATGAAAAATCCCGCCGCGACACCTTGTACCAAATCTCTAACATGCATTAACACCTATATTTTTATTTCCCGACCTCATATAGTTGTTACTTCTAGATAAGTCCAATTACGATTGCTTAACATAGAGCCAAATTTGACCCTTAAAGTATATCATTCTAGTAAGTGAGATTGTAGGTCTTCCATTCTTCATGGCATTGTGTGGAAACTTGACCATTTTCCTTTCATGAGAGCTAGTGGCATACTTGTTAAATTATCCAAGTTGGAGCCCTTCTCATGGATGATGTCTTGGTTCAAGGATCCATACTTGTGAATGAATGGTTGAGTGTTCTCCAAAGAATGGCTTTACAAGAATTAAAACTCATCATTAATATTTGAGTAATACTTGACTAACTTTTATTCATTTTTGCTTTTACTTTAAAGTCATTTACTTTATGCAATTTAAATTTCAGTCAGTTATCATTCATTGCCATTTCCATTTCATATAACTTGTTTATGTTTAAGTCCTTTTCACTTTGCTCATTTGAGCCATATCTTATGATTGTATATATCTGTTTGTATGTTTTGATTTTGTCTGTGGTCTTAGGACCCTAAAACACCTAATAACAACAAAACCCTAAAAACATTTGGTGGACTGTTGGGATTTGATCTGAGCTTTTTTTGGACTTAGAATTAGGCAACATTACCTGTGCTAAAGGACTTGGCCAATGCCAACATCTGAGACTAAGCTATCTTTGACAGTGACTTTCATCTGATGCATTACCTTGAATCTCTTTGATTTATCTGCTACTTTGTCTCTGTGCTCAATTGTTATTTTGTTATTGATGATGTCTGATGATTATTCTGAGTTCACTCCATGGGATATTTTCATCTGATGCATGGGAAGAGATTGAAGACTGCTAGCTATTGGATTTTCTTACTTGGATATGGATATCTTTATTTGATGCCTTGATTTTTATTATGTTTGGATATTGCTCATTGCTTATTGCTTATTGCTTGTCAAAGTCCAAAGGAAAATGAGTTTCTATATGACATTCTTGTCTGTTGGATTGCATCCCACTGGTAAATCTTTTCAACTCTTAACTTTTAATTTTTACTTAGGATAATTAATGAATTCTTTTCTCATCACTGTAGCGGTAAATTCATGACCATCAAGTTATGGATAAACTTGACGTCAATAAAACCAGAGTCGCCATTGCGCTTTTATTGATTCCAAAGGAAAAGGGAAAAGTACGAACAAAACCCAAAGATAAGAAGTTTTCAAATCAAAACTAATAAAATGCCAGAGATTACAAGTAAGGGGGTTGGTTACACAGTGGGAAGATGTTAGCATCCAAAGTGTCCTAGGTACTCCTAGTGAGCCATTTTTTATGTGTGTATGTGTTTTTGGTATAAAATGATGTTTGAGAAAAGTAGAGTGTGAGGACGAGAAAAGAATTCATTGATTATATTTTTGTGTTTGACAAGACCTTCAGACTTGTGCCTACGTACCAACATAAAAATGAGGGATCAAAACCTCGTAGTTTGTGGTATCAATTTTAAAGTGAGTGAATTGCTTTTAATCAAAAATTTAAATTTAACAAGAGGCACAAAGGGCATAAAAGAGTTTGAATGAGTGTTAGGAACATGGATCCTTGAACCAAGACATCTTCCAAAGGAAGGAAAAAAGGCCAAGTTTCCATACAATACCATGAAAGGGGGGAGACTTACAATCTCACTTACTCGAATGTTATGCCTTTTGGGTCAAAATTTAGCGCTATGTTAAGCAATCGTAATTGGACTTATATAGAATTCACAACTATCTGAGGTTGGGCAATTGAAATTTTGGTGTTAATGCATGTTAGAGATATGGTATAATGAACCATATGTTGGTGTAAGCCCTAGAGGCCAATACTTTTGGTACTTGTATCGAATTGTTTATTAATAATAAAAGGCTTTTTCTTTATTATGTTTGTTTAATAAAGTCCCTGGAATAGATAGTCTGTTTAATGTATCAAGTGTGACTTAATCATGAGAGCACATTAAACATAAGGACACTATTCTTAAAGTATCCGTAGTCGAGCTTTATTGTGAAGTGGGATAACATTAAAGCATGAAGACTATTATGTTTATAGACTGATGATCACATCTCATGGATCATGGATAAGGAGTTATCAAGTCTCAAACATAGGTATGAATATTAAGAGTAATATTTATACTGGATTGACCCGCTATGAGAATACTATATATAATGTTATGCAAAGTGTCATAAGTTATTCTCATGGTGATAATGGTGTATACCACTCTTCGACATGAAACCACTATGGACCCTAGATGTAGAGTCGAGTGCCTTATTGCTGATCAAACGTTGTCCATAACTGGATGACCATAAAGACAGTTGATGGGTACTCCACGACGCATGCTAAGGGACATGAGTGACCTAGATGGAATATGCCCATCCTACGTAACAGGATAAATGTCTATGGGCCCAATATTGAACTGGATAAGGATGACACGGTCTATGCCTTGTGTTCAATATAGATATAAGGGCAAAAGGGTAATTATACACATAATTATTATCACAAAAGGATTTGTCAGATCACATGATATTTTCGTGTCTTGGGTAGCAGTGATGTGTTGCTAGATACCGCTCACTTTTTATTATGTTAAATACGTGATTTAATATAATTACCAATGCTGCGAAAACCTATAGGGTCACACACAAAGGACGGAATGATGAGAGATAGAGTAATTAAGGAATACCGTAATGTACGGTGCCCTTAAGTGAATTATAGAACATCGTAAGGTACGGTGTACTTAAGTAGAATACAAAATATGGTAAGGTACCACGAGCTTAAGTGATTTTGGCATATTATAAGATATGGGCCATATACACTTGAGTGGGCTTTTTAGCTTGCAGCCCACACAAGTGGTTCTATAAATAGAACCCTTGTGTAGAAGCATAAAAAAGACTTGCAATTTCGTTTCTCTCTCTCTCTCTCTCACTCAAAGCCTTCATTCGTAGCAGCTAGCACTGAGATTGAAGGAATCCGTTCGTGTGGACTGAGTAGAGGCGTTGTCATCGTTCAACGTTCGTGATCGCGACAAGAGGTAACGATTCTATCACTGATCATGCCCATTCGTAAGGATCATTAAAGGCTGCGTTTTGGATCGCCCTTCTCCTTCAGTGGTATCAGAGCCACTTACGAAACCATGAATCTGACAACTGTTTATTTTCTGTATTAATACAATTAAAGACAGAATGAATCAAAGAATAAACGGGTAATTAAATCGAGATCGATCAAGTTATATATATGATATAAGTAATCCTGATGCAAAATACGGTATATATGATATATTGTTCCTGTTTCATTCATTCAAACACTTAATGGTTGTTTTCCTTTGAGCGATCAATGGTCGTTTGCTTCTTGATCCGACATTAGTATGGTGAAGCAATGATGTGTTGATCAATCATACTGAATCAACAATCGAGATGTGTTTGACGGTCTGAAATTGGTGCATTAGGGTTAGTGACGGCACAAGGGTTGTGTTGTCAAAGAGTTATGCGATTAGGGTTGTGACTGCACAAGAGTTGTGCTTTCTAACAGACTTTCAAACAGTGTTAACCGGTTAACGTATATGGTTAACCGGTTAACGCAAGACGGAATACAACTTTCTAACAGATTTTCAACAGTGTTAACCGGTTAACGTATTTGGTTAACCGGTTAACGCAAAACAGAATACAAATTACGAACAGATTTTCAACAGTGTTAACCGGTTAACGCATTTGGTTAACCGGTTAACGCAAGACAAAATACACCCGTTCCCGCTGACCAGGCAGCGGACCCCGGCTAACTCTGTGTAGTGTGATCGGTCGTCGAAATTTAATTTGGTTTTAATTAATTAAAAGAATTAAAATTAATAATAATAATAATGTGTTTATTATTGTCTTGTGGTGATCGGTTATGGCCTTAGTTTTCCTTTATTTTGTTTTGGGTTTTAAAATATGACATGCGTATCGTGCCTCTCTTTTAATCTCTCAATGTAACTTCTTTTCTCATCTCACTCCCTCGTATGTAAAACGAGTTTCTTTTATGTAATGTAATTTTATGAAGAAAGAGAAGAAGTCAATATCAAAGGAGGACAACCTTGAAGATCTCGCTTGGAGAAGCTTAGATCGTTCTTAGGTTAACTTAGGTTCTCTCATTGGCTTGGGAGAACAATTGCGCTAGGGGCCATAATTGTTTCATTATGTATGTATGTTGATGCATGTGAGTGTATGTTGATGCATGTGAGTGTATGTTGATGCATGTGAGAGACGATTTATATGATAAATAAGCCGGTGAGATCAGAATAATTGCAAATTCCCTCAAATTAAATATTAAGTTTATGCTTTCCAAGTTTTAGCACTCATCAAGACTAGTATCGGATAATGTAGGTTTCGCCTACGCGAGGTGCATGTTCTATATTAGTAAGGTGCGATGGGATAATTGTAATATCCAATTGTTAAAACAATGGGTCAAACTTAACTAAACAAATTATAATAAGATTATATATGTTTAGAAGCAAGAGTTGGAAATGATCCATGTGATGGATTGGAATAAGGAGTTATTCACCCAACTAAAATATTCGAGAGTTGTATTAGATACAATTAGAAGGAGTTCCTACCTAAATAACCTAGTTTTGTGTAATCCGCCTACGCGGACTTAAAACAAAGTGAAATATGGATCTCGACCCACTAGAAAATCTTCCAACGGGATTTTTCGAATCAAATGGTGAGGGTCATTTGTTTTGAGTAAAATAGTGGGAGCGTATTTAATTAAAGGCCTAATTAAATATGTTATTGATACTTATATTTTCATTAATTCTTATGTAGATTACCATGACAACAAACACCTCTAACAACATCTTGCGATCAATCCTTGACAAAGAAAAATTGTCTGGGACAAATTTTCTGGAGTGGCACCGAAACCTGAGGATTATCCTCAAACATGATAAAAAGATGTATGTCTTGGAGAAACCTGTTCCTGAAGAGGAACCTCCTAGTTCTGCACCAAAGGCAGAAAGAGATGCTTATAAGAAGCATGTCGATGATGCCAATGAAACTTCTTGTCTCATGCTAGCTACCATGAACTCAGAATTACAAAAGCAACATGAGAACATGGCAGCATTCGATATGATCGAACACCTGAAGATGCTCTATCAAGAGCAAGCAAGACATGAGAGGTTTAAAGTTTCAAAAGCCCTTTTTCAAGGCAAGTTAGCTGAGGGAGCCCATGTAGGTCCCCATGTGCTCAAGATGATTGGGTATGTGGAAAATCTTGAGAGATTGGGTTTTCCCCTCGGAAAGGAACTTGCGATTGATTTGATCTTGCAATCGTTTCCAGATAGATTCAGTCAATTTTTCCTAAATTTCAATATGAATGATATGGACAAATCTCTTCCTGAACTGCTAGCCATGTTAAGAACTGCTGAGCAGAATCTGAAGTCAAAAGGGAAGTCCATTCTGATGATCAGAAATGGAAAGAGACAGAACAAAAGGCCCACCAAGCAGGGTGATAAAGGGAATAGCAAGGAAGTTGCCAAACCCAAACCCACCGTTGCTGCTTTAAAGCCTAGTGGAGGCATAGCAAAAGAAGGCACCTGCTTCCATTGCGGTAAGACCGGACACTGGAAGAGAAACTGCCCAAAGTACCTGGAAGATAAGAAGAATGGAGTAGAGACTTCAACTTCAGGTATTTTTGTTATTGAAATTAATTTATCTACTTCTGCATCATGGGTATTAGATACTGGATGCGGTTCTCACATTTGTACCAATGTGCAGGGACTAAAAAGGAGTAGAGATTTGGCAAAAGGTGAAGTCAACCTACGAGTTGGCAATGGAGCAAAGGTTGCTGCTTTAGCCGTAGGAACTTATGTATTGACTTTACCTAGTGGTTTAATAATTAAGTTAGAGAATTGTTATTATGTACCTGCAATTAGCAGGAATATTATTTCCGTTTCTTGTTTGGACAAGTTTGATTTTTCGTTTATAATAAGGAACAATTGTTGCTCAATTTATTTGAATGATATTTTCTATGCTACTTCACAAATGAACAATGGACTATATGTCCTTGATCTTGAAATGCCTATTTATAACATAAATACTAGAAGGATGAAACCTAATGAGTTAAATCCAACTTACCTTTGGCATTGTCGATTAGGCCACATAAATGAGAAACGCATTTCCAAACTCCATAAAGATGGACTCTTGGACTCTTTTGATTATGAATCATATGAGACATGCAGATCTTGTTTAATTGGAAAGATGACAAAGTCTCCATTCACAGGAAAAGGTGAAAGAGCTAATGATCTTTTGGCCCTCATACATAATGATGTATGTGGACCACTGAACATACCAGCCATATGAGGTTTTCAGTACTTCATCACATTTACTGATGATTTCAGTAGATATGGTTATGTGTATTTAATGAAACACAAATCAGAGTCCTTTGAAAAGTTCAAGGAATTCAAGAATGAAGTACAAAACTAACTAGGTAAGAATATTAAAACTCTTCGATCAGATCGAGGTGGTGAGTATTTAAGCCTAGAGTTTGATGACCATCTGAAAGAGTGTGGGATCCTATCCCAACTTATTCCTCCTGGAACACCCCAATGGAATGGTGTATCTGAGAGAAGAAATCGAACCCTGTTAGACATGGTCCGATCCATGATGAGTCACGCCCATCTTCCAAACTCCTTTTGGGGACATGCACTATTGACAGCAGCTTATACACTTAACCATGTTCCATCCAAAAAGGTTGAGAAGACACCATATGAGATATGGAGTGGTAAGAAACCACATATGTCTTACATGAAGATTTGGGGTTGCGAAGTTTATGTGAAACAATAAATTTCAACTAAGCTTGAGCCCAAATCTGACAAATGCTTATTTGTGGGGTATCCTAAAGAAACAAGAGGGTATTACTTCTACAATCCTTCAGAGGGCAAAGTGTTTGTCGCTCGAACTGGAGTTTTCCTAGAAAAGGATTTCATTTCCAAAGGAATCAGTGGGAGGAAAGTAGACCTTGAAGAAATTCAAGAATCACAAAGCATCGATACACCTATGGAGGAATTAGAGCAGGAAACACAAGTAGTTGTGGAAGAGCAACCTGCTCAAGTAGAACAAGACCAACGTAGATCAAGCAGGATACGTCACATACCTGAGAGATATGGATATCTCATAACTGATCAAGGTGATGTATTACTCATGGATCAAGATGAGCCTGTGACCTACCAAGAGGCCATAACAGGTCCCGAGTCTGAGAAGTGGCTAGAAGCCATGAAATCTGAAATGGATTCCATGTACACAAACCAAGTTTGGACCTTGGTAGAGCCTCCTGTAGGAGTTAACCCTATAGGATGCAAGTGGGTCTTCAAAAAGAAGAGTGACATGGATGGTAAGGTACACACCTATAAGGCAAGACTGGTTGCAAAAGGATATAAACAAATTCATGGGGTTGACTATGATGAAACCTTTTCACCAGTTGCAATGCTTAAATCTGTTTGGATTTTACTTGCTATCGCTGCATATCATGATTATGAAATTTGGCAGATGGATGTCAAAACTACTTTCCTTAATGGGAATCTTCTTGAGGATGTGTATATGACACAACCTGAAGGATTTGACATTCCAGAAGAAGCCCAAAAGATATGTAAGTTACAAAGGTATATCTATGGATTGAAGCAAGCTTCCAGAAGCTGGAATCTTTGTTTTGATGAAACAATAAAACAATATGGATTCATCAAGAACGAAGATGAGCCTTGTGTCTACAAGAAGGTTAGTGGGAGCATGATCGTGTTCCTGGTATTATATGTAAATGACATATTACTCATTGGAAACGATGTCCCTACCCTGCAACAAGTAAAGTCTTGGTTGGGGAAATGCTTTTCTATGAAGGACCTAGGTGAAGCAGCCTATATATTAGGAATCAAAATCTATAGAGATAGATCACAAAAACTGCTTGGCCTAAGTCAGAGTACGTACATAGACAAAGTGTTGAGACGCTTTAACATGCATGATTCCAAGAAAGGATTCATACCTATGCAACATGGCCCGTGTCTATCAAAAACACAATCCCCTTTAACTAAGGAAGAAAGGGATCGCATGAATAAGATTCCATATGCATCTGCAATAGGATCTATCATGTATGCCATGTTATGTACTCGACCAGATGTCTCGTATGCTTTAAGTGCAACGAGTAGGTACCAATCTGATCCTGGTGATGCCCGTTGGGTAACTGTCAAGAATATCCTTAAGTATTTGAGAAGGACTAAGAACTCATTCTTGATATATGGAGGTCAGGAAGAGTTGTCTGTAATTGGATACACCGATGCTAGCTTCCAGACAGATAAGGATGACTTTAGATCGCAATCTAGTTACGTGTTTTGCTTAAACGGTGGCGCTGTGAGCTGGAAAAGTTCAAAGCAAGATACAGTTGCTGATTCTACAACCGAGGCCGAGTATATTGTTGCCTCAAGTGCAGCAAAGAAAGATGTTTGGATCAAAAAGTTCATTAGTGAATTTGACATAGTTCCTAGCATTGTGGATCCCATTGGTCTTTATTGTGATAACAATGGTGCTATCGCACAAGCTAAGGAGCCTAGATCTCACCAACGATCCAAACACATACTTAGGCGTTATCACCTCATTCGAGAGATAATAAATAGAGGAGATGTGAAAATATGCAGAGTATCTACACTTGACAATATTGTTGACCCACTGACAAAGCCTCTTGCGCAGTAGAAGCGTGATGGCCATACTAGATCTATGGGCATTAGGGGTATGCCTGATTGGCTCTAGTGCTAGTGGGAGATTGTTGGTGTAAGCCCTAGAGGCCAATACTTTTGGTACTTGTATCGAATTGTTTATTAATAATAAAAGGCTGTTTCTTTATTATGTTTGTTTAATAAAGTCCCTGGAATAGATAGTCCGTTTAATGTATCAAGTGTGACTTAATCATGAGAGCACATTAAACATAAGGACACTATTCTTAAAGTATCCGTAGTCGAGCTTTATTGTGAAGTGGGATAACATTAAAGCATGAAGACTATTATGTTTATAGACTGATGATCACATCTCATGGATCATGGATAAGGAGTTATCAAGTCTCAAACATAGGTATGAATATTAAGAGTAATATTTATACTGGATTGACCCGCTATGAGAATACTATATAGAATATTATGCAAAGTGTCATAAGTTATTCTCATGGTGATAATGGTGTATACCACCCTTCGACCTGAAAACACTATGGACCCTAGATGTAGAGTCGAGTGCCTTATTGCTGATCAAACGTTGTCCGTAACCGGATGACCATAAAGACAGTTGATGGGTACTCCACGACGCATGCTAAGAGACATGAGTGACCTAGATGGAATTTTCCCATCCTGCATAACAGGATAAATGTCTATGGGCCCAATATTGAACTGGACAAGGATGACACGGTCTATGCCTTGTGTTCAATATAGACATAAGGCCAAAAGGGTAATTATACACAATTATTATCACAGAAGGATTTGTCAGATCACATGACATTTTCGTGTCTTGAGTAGCAGTGATGTGTTGCTAGATACCGCTCATTGTTTATTGTGTTAAATACGTGATTTAATATAATTACCAATGCCGCGAAAACCTATAGGGTCACACACAAAGGACGGATTGATGAGAGATAGAGTAATTAAGGAATACCGTAATGTACGGTGCCCTTAAGTGAATTATAGAACATCGTAAGGTATGGTGTACTTAAGTAGAATACGAAATATGGTAAGCTACCACGAGCTTAAGTGATTTTGGCATATTATAAGATATAGGCCATATACACTTGAGTGGGCTTTTTAGCTTGCAGCCCACACAAGTGGTTCTATAAATAGAACCCTTGTGTAGAAGCATAAAAAAGACTTGCAATTTCGTTTCTCTCTCTCTCTCTCTCTCACTCAAAGCCTTCATTCGTAGCAGCTAGTACTGAGATTGAAGGAATCCGTTCGTGTGGACTGAGTAGAGGCGTTGTCATCGTTCAACGTTCGTGATCGCCAAAAGAGGTAACGATTCTATCACTGATCATGCCCATTCGTAAGAATCATTAAAGGAGAAATTTTAAATTCCGCTATATTTTGGATCGCCCTTCTCTTTCACCATACTCCTAAAACATACCACACACAAAATGAAAATGATCAAAGGGCGAACCTAATCTCATCCATACTTGTATTGGTTCATCTAACATGAAGTTATTGATGAACCAATTTGCCTTAGGATATTGAGACTTCATTGGTCAATGAAAGGAATGAGATAGAATGGATTGAAGATGAAGAGGGAGGGGAGATGAGACAAACACAAATTGGTCATGGGATGAATTTTATCAAATTAAAATCATTCATTCATTTTGGGAGATGAAATGTACATTTCATCAATCCCCTAAATCCAATGATTTTAATCCAACAAAAGTCAAATCAACCTTGACCAAGGTCCAAACACATAGTCAAACTTCACAAGTCAATAAAAATGGATCAACATAATTTCTACATAATTAATCAATTAAAAATCAAATTAAAAGGCATTTAAATTATATTATGTTTGATCAAAAACCTAAAACCTCTTCAAAACACCAAATAAATGGCCAAGAGATTTATCTTAGGTTAAACAAGGTCAAAGAACCTTAGACAAAAAATTTCATAGTTTTTGAAAAGTTAGAAGTATTTTTAAATAATTTAAAATATGCACAAAAATAATTAATTCATGAAAAATATCAAAATTAATCCAAAAAATAATTATAATTCATAAAATGAAAGAGGAAAATATTTGAATTTTTTTGGTGAAAGTCCCATATTTTTTGGATTAACAATGAAATTGATATGAATTAATTAAAAATAATGGATTAAATGAAATAATCAGAAATTCAAAAAAGGAGAGCCTTCTGATCTCCCTCATTAATTGAGGTGGCAAATTAGATGGTTGGAAACGTGCGTTCCACATGTTCTCCAGTCAACTGTCCCACACGTGTGGTAATGAGAAGCAACGCACGGGATTAAAAAATTTCAACTAGATCCTATGGCTGAGATGTGTGACAACACATCACCGGAGCTAGGGCTCTGGTCTTCTTCTCCGGTGGACCTCATCGGACTGGTCCATCACCAACCATCACCAAAATGAAAAACAAGGACATGGATTTAAAGAAAATATGCCCAAGAGCTCGAATCTAACCTCTATTTTGTCCAATTCCAAGTATATAAAAAGATACAAGGATTTTAATTTTAAGGATCATGAATTGAGTTTCTTCGATTTGGCCTTAAAGCAACTCAATCTTCTTGCATACATTGATAGGACTTCAGACAACCAAAAATCACGAATAATGGTGGAGAATTGAGAGAGAATCGGAGAGATGAAGTTTCTAAAAAATCACCTTCGAGTTGATCCAATTTCACTTGATCTTGATCTGTATTTGCTTGCTTTCTCTTCCACTTGCTTGCAGAAACCAATTGAGATGAAAAGGGAAGTGAATTTTTGGAGTTTGAACTTCCAAGTAGAAGATGAAGTTCAAGCTCGATTTCAAGAGAAATCTTCAGAAATTCTATGGCATTGAGGGTCTAAATCAGTCTAGCAAAGCTTGGGAAAGGTGTTGATGTTGATTCTGAAGCCTTGAGCTTGTTTAAATAGGCAATGCATTTGATTTTTGCACCACTTGAATTTTTGGCCAAACATGGAAATCTTCTTGCATGGGTGCATGGGCAATAGTTTGGGCCTAATGAGTGATGTAATCCACTTCCTAATCGTGTGCAAAGTATACTGAATTCATCATGTGGAAGCATGCAAAGAAGAATGATCATTTAAGTTCAAAACTTTCCAAAACACTTCCCACAATAGAACCATGCGCAAGTCCCTCATACTTTGGCCAAATGAGATGATCTTGGACTTTTTCGAAAGGTGAGATCAAGGAGAACAACTTTCATGTTAAACACTTTTTAATTTGAAGCTTGGATCATGATAAATATTTAGGTGGAAGTTTGGGAAATCAAACATATTTGAAAATTTTCGAAGTCCCAAGTCAAATGTTCACTTCTTCCACCTTGAATAATTTTTTCTATGAACTTCAAATGAGAAAGGTTCCTTTATCAATGTTTTATATATTTCAAACCTCTTCAATTTGGTAACAAATTTGACCTCATTTTGTTTTGGCATGAAGGAGTTATGCATTTTAGAAGTCGGGGAAAATCACTTGTTCAATGGTATTGGTCCAAAGTGACCTATAATGTTTCCTCTTGGAACATGCATTTTCAAGTTGAATTGGAACTTAATCAAAACATAAAAGTTTAATTAGACACCTTTAATTTGGTCATGAAATTTTAATGGCTTCCATCTCCTAAAAATTGGTCAAGTTATGGTCTTGGGATTTTGACCTCCATACTAGGGTTCAGACAAAATTACCTATAATCTTTTACCATAAAAATGACTTTCCAAGGAAACTTAGCTCTAGACTCGAACATGAAATTTGTTTGGAATGTCAATTTGAGTAACGTTTCTCTTGGAATAATTTTAATATGAAAAAAATTGTAGGAGATAGGGTTTAAGGAACCCCAGTTTTGACCAGTTGACTTTCTCTGATCAACCACCATGAACTAACTTGCTAGATTGATATTCTCTTGAGTTTTGGGACTCATGGAGGATCATATATGCATAAGATGATGTAATGTGAAGTATCCCTTGATATATTTGATTAATTGTTCAAGAAACTTGTTGAAGAAGTCACACAAGATACCTAGATGAATTAGGGTTTCCAAGGCAAACAAACTCCAAACTCTTAATGATTCCTTGATCAAAATAATATGGGAAGATTATGGGGATCCATATATGATGATTAGAGTTAATGTGAACTAAATCTTGATTGTGCTCCTCGCATTGAGGGTCTTAAACCCTAGATATGAGCTTGATGGAGCATAGGTGAGCATACCCACTACCTACAAAAGCAACAAACTATACATTGACATATTTTTGGTATTTTGGTTAGTGAATAATGAAAAAAAAGTATGATACAATCAAATTATGCTTGGTGATCTCTCCCAATGCAAACCCAATGAAGGAAGGTAAGGAGGATGCCAAGGTATGATCCCAATGCTAATGCATATGGTGAGATAACATGGGGGATCTTAGGGTCAAAATTGGGGTCTTACAGCTGCCCCTATTTAAGGACATTCTAGATGAGGAAATGAAGGTTAAAATCTTCGTATCGACTCAGTAGAATGGGCTTAAATAACAACAATAGACGCAAACTTTGATCGTTAAGAGACCTCATGATGCATATGATATGAAATGTTAAAAATAATCTCTATTGGTAAATGTTGCCACAAAGGAAAAGAATCCGGAGACTGAAAGTCCGTAGGAGCATAATACATTCCCTAAGGAAAACTCACTGGGGGGACATAGACTCTGGGGGGATAAAAATTTATGCCTAGGCCATGCTACGACTTAAAGCTTCCAGGGGACATGAGGGATTCCATGAAAATAAATCAATGGAAAGACTCAACCGGGGATAAAGGAAAAATCTGCAGGGGGAACGGGTAAATCAGGGTAAAACTGAAATACTCGAACCAAACAGGAAACAATGATTTCACTGAGGAAATACACACTCAGACTCGACTGGGGAATAAATGAACTTCAACACAAGAGTAACAAAAGTATATTATCCACAACCGGTTACTGGGTAAGGAGATAACATTATCTGACAGAGAGGACATCCATTATAAGTTAGGGTAAACATATCAAGGATGACTCACTGAGGGTAATAGAAGGTGTATTCATTACCAGTTACTGGGTAAGAATAACCAGCTGAGGAAAAGCCAAATAGGATTTACGACTGTCGGTTACTGGGCAGAAGACCGCAGAGAAAGAGAATATCTGCCACTGGTTAAAGTGAACATATCAAGGATAGACTCAAAGGGGAGAATATTCGTCATCAATCAAGATGAACATATCAAGGATAGACTGCCGAGAAAAAGTAGGAATTATATCTATCAGTTATTGGATAGAATACCAAAAAGAGAATATCCGTCACCGGTTAGGATGAACATATCATGGATAGACTCTGAGGGGAGAAACAGGATTTACAACTACCAGTTACTGGGTAGAAAACTGCAAAGAGGAGGAAACCTGTAATCGGTTAGGATGAACATATCAAGGATTAACCCTCTGGGGAATGAAATAGGGATTACAACTATCTTTTTACTGGGTAGAAAACCAAAAATAAAATATCCGTCACAGGTTGAGGTGAACATATCAAGGATAGACTCAAAGGGAAACGTGAAAACGGATCCGCTGGGGAAAATAAAAGGAAATAAATTACTATTACCGGGTATTGGGAAAAAGCAAAGTACTCACAAATCGAGAAGAATATTATCATTTACTTGGTAACAGACTCTCGGGGGATCAAGGTATCTATCTAGGCAAGAAATAGAAAGAAAACGCCAATCAAAGACTCAACCCAATGAGGATATAACTCAGGGGGAGTGGTTCCATCTAGATAATCATCTGGGGAGGAAGCTAAAATAATGATCATCCACGAGGAAATAACTCAGAAGGGAATGAAAAAGGTTAAATTCTTTCTGCTTAAGGAAGTTGACACTCTACAATTGAAAGAGAACAAACACACCAAATCTGCGTGGGGGAGAGGATACCGCCATAGCAGAGGATCAGAAAAAGAATGAATCACAAAATGAAATAATAATGCAATAATGAAATCTATGAATGTATATATATATATATATATATATATATATATATATATATATATATATATATATATATATATATATATATATATATATATATATATATATATATATATATATATATATATATATATATATATATATATATGTTTATGCTAACAAAATAATCACAAGGATATAAATGTCAATAGTCTGAATTATCGTTACAACACTTAGCCGATCTTGACAGGATGGAGGCATCAACTGGAGAAAGAGATGTTAAGATGAACATGAATTATCCGTCTCGAAAGCTCGACCCTGGCTAGGGAAAGTGGATAATTTTGCTGAGGACCTGCTCCATCAACTATGCGGGGGGAATTTTAGGTCAACGCCATATCAGATGGGATACAACCTTACAGAGGACCAGAAATATTGCTCAAGAATCAGTGCTATCAGGCACAAATTCTGCTAATGACTCGAGCGGGGTAACAATCTGTGCTGAGTCTATACAAACCTGCTGAGACGATGCACCTACAACTCAAAGATAGGGAGGCAAATACGAACTCGGCTGGGGAAACCAACAAAACTCGATCGGGGAAGTTGAGTTGCCGTTCGAAAAAGATGACCGAACCAACTACTTGGGGAAGACCAACAATGCATCACATTTTGGGACTTACCTGTTCTCAGACTGCTGTTGATGTTCCTTTAATGGAGTCAATTGCTCTTAAAAAGTAATTGCTTTTATTATTTTAAGAAAAACATGATTTTGATTTTTAAATTCAATTTCAAAATGATCATCAGAAAATTTAACTCTATTTAGCTGAATAAACAAGAGTAGCAACAATTGGATAAAAAGCTCAAATTTATTTAATAGAATGGTAGTCTGTAAATGACAAGACTCAATAGATCCTTACAAAAGTTGAAAAATGGTAATTTACATGGAAGATGACTACATTGAATACAATGATCACTACTTCTTCTACCCACTTTGATATCCATTGTTCTCTTGGCTTCGGTTGAAGATGAATAAGAACCAAATGATGTGCTCAAGAATGTCTTTGAGACTGAAGATCAGCAGGATGCAATTACTTGCCATAATCCCTAATTTTTGCATAAATTTCCCCAAGACGGGGTACTCAATTTATCGGGATAAATATTTCTGTTTTATGTCTCTAACTTTTGCCTGAATCGCCCTTTCGGGTTTCCAATCCATCGAGACGCTCATTTTTACCTAAGCTACGCTTTCGTGTTTTCGACTTTGTGAGTTGTTCTTTTCTTTTTTAGGCGAAGTATTTCTTGATTGCATCGGCATTCACAGGACGCGTGAACTCTTCACCATCCATAGTTGTAATAATCAAAGCACCACCTGAAAAGGCTCTCTTAACAACCTATGTTCCTTTATAATTAGGAGTCCATTTTCCCCTAGAATCAGATTTGAAAGATAAGATTTTCTTAAGCACAAGGTCACCTTATCTGAACACACGAGGTCTGACCTTCTTATCAAATGCTTTCTTCATTCTTTGCTGGTACAACTGATCATGACACATAGAAGTCAACCTCTTCTCTTCAATTAAATTCAACTGATCATACCTGGATGACACCATTCAACCTTAGTCAACTTGGCTTCCATCAACACATGCAGTGATGTGATCTCGACCTCTATCGGGAGCATAACTTCCATGCCATGAACAAGTGAGAAAGGGATTTCCCCTGTTGAAGTGCGGATGGATGTACGGTACCCATGCAAAGTAAATGGGAGCATCTCATGCCAATCCTTATAGGTCATAACCATCTTCTGAATGATCTTCTTGATGTTCTTATTCGCAGCTTCAATAACCCCATTCATGTTGGGTCTGTAGGGAGAAGAATCATGATGTGCTATCTTGAAGTCTTTGCAAACAGCTTCCACCATATTATTGTTCAAGTTAGATCCATTATCATTAATGATCTTACTTGGCACACCATACCGGCATATAATTTGATTATTAATAAACCTTACAATAACTTGCTTGGTTACATTTACATACGATGCCGCTTCAACCCACTTTGTGAAGTAATCAATAGCCACCAGAATGAAACGATGTTTGTTCGAAGCTTTGGGTTCAATCATGCCAATCATATCAATTCCCCACATGGAGAAGGGTCATGGGGAGGAAATGAAATTTAACAGTGTCAGTGGAACATGAATCTTATCTGCATATATTTGACACTTATGGCACTTCATCACAAACTTGCAACAGTCAGATTCCATTGTCAGCCAATAATAACCTTCCCTCAATATCTTCTTAGCCATAGCATTTCCATTGGAATGGGTACCAAAGGAACCTTCAGTCATCAATAAGTCTGCTTCGTGTTTATCCACACATCTGAGCAGAACCATATTGAAGTTTCTCTTATACAATACATCACCATTCAGGAAGAAATTACCAACTAACCTTCTCAAAGTCTTCTTCTCTTTCAAAGATGCCCCAGGCGGGTAAATCTGACTTTGGAGGAAACATTTGATATCAAAATATCACGGCTTTTCATCTTTGATCTCTTCAACAGCAAATACATAAGTTGGCCTATCAAGACGCATCACAATCAAAGTGGGAACTTCATTCCAGAATTAGACCACAATCATTAAAGCCAACGTTGCAAGAGCATCTGCATCCGGTTTTCATCTCGAGGGATGTGATGAAATTCAACCTTTGTAAAGAAAGTTGAAATCCTCCTCGCATAATCTCTATATGGTATAAAACCGGGTTGATTCGTCTCCCATTCACCTTTTATTTGATTCACAACCAAAGTTGAATCTCCATAAACGTCCAAATACTTGATTCTGAGATCAATGGCCTCTTCAAGCCCCATAATGCAAGTTTCATACTCAGTGATATTATTTGTACACTTGAAAGTTAATCTAGCTGTAAACGGAAAATGAGTGCCTTGAGGAGTAATAGTCACTACCCCAATGCCATTACCATACTGATTAACAGCTCCATCAAATACCATGCCCCAACGGGAACCAGGTTCTGGCCCTTCTTCAAGCAATGGTTCATCACAATCTTTCATTTTCAAGTACAAGATCTCTTTGTCAGGAAAATCATATTGTACTGACTGATAGTCTTCAATTGGTTGGTGAGCCAAATGGTTAGCCAAGACACTACTTTTAATTACTTTTTGAGATCAATATTCAATATCATACTCGGATAACAACATCTGCCAACGGGAAATCCTCCCAGTTAAAGCAGGTTTCTCAAAAATGTACTTGATTGGATCCATTTTAGATATCAACCAAGTAGTATGATTCAACATATACTGGCGCAGACGCTTAGCAACCCAAGCTAATGCGCAACAAGTTTTTTCAAGCATAGAATACCGAGTCTCACAGTCGGTGAACTTATTACTGAGGTAGTAAATAACATATTCTTTCTTTCCAGTTTCATCTTGTTGACCCATAACACATCCCATACTTTCTTCAAGCACAATCAAATACATGATCAATAGTCTTCCTTCAACAGGCGGAGACAAAATTGGAGGCTCAAGCAGATACTCCTTAATACTGTCAAAAGCTTTCTAGCAATCTTTAGTCCAATCACAAGACTGATCTTTCTGAAGAAGCTTGAATATAGGCACACACGTGGCAATTATATGCAAAATGAATCTTGAGATATAATTCAAACGGTCGAGAAAACCTCTTACTTGCTTCTCAATTTTTTGGCGCAGGCATCTCTTGTATTGCTTTGACCTTGGTAGGATCAGCTTCAATACCTTTCTCACTGACAATAAAACCTAACAACTTACCAGAACAAACACCAAATGTACACTTATTGGGATTCAAGTGGAGTTTGTACTTCCTCAAACGCTGGAATAACTTCAAGAAATGCTCGACATGTTCTTCTTCGTCACTTGATTTTGCAATCATGTCATCAATATAGACTTCAATCTCTTTATGCATCATATCATGAAAAAGAGTGGTCATTGCTCTCTGGTATGTTGCACCAGCATTCTTTAAACTGAAAGGCATCACTCTATAACAAAATGTTCCCCAAGGTGTAATGAATGTGATCTTCTCCATATCTTCGGATGCCATTTTGATCTGATTATAACCGAAAAATCTGTCCTTAAACGAAAATACTTTGAATTTAGTTGTATTGTCTACCAACATATCAATGTGTGGCAGAGGGAAATCATCTTTCAGACTAGCTTTGTTCAAATCTCTATAATCAACACACATATGGACTTTTCCATCCTTCTTCAGAACAAACACAATATTGGCCACCCACTGTGGATACTCAGTGGTAATAAGGAAACCGACATCAATATGCTTTTGTACTTCTTATTTGATCTTTACTGCCATTTCAGGGTGAGTCCTCCTCAATTTCTGCTTGACTGGCGGGCATTCTAGCTTCAACGGCAATCTATGCTCCACAATCTCAGAATCCAAACCAGGTATGTCTTGATAGGACCAAGCAAACACATCTGAATACTCTCGAAGAAGATCAATCAACCCCTTTTTAACCTCTGGACACATTTGAGACCCAATCTTGACTTCCTTCACATCATCTTCGGAACCCAAGTCGACTAACTTAATCTGCTCTTCGAACGGCTGAATGGTTTTTTCCTCGTGCTCAAGTAGACGAGATAATTCATTAGACACTTCTTCATCACTTTCTTCCTCAGTCTGAAACACAAGGAATTCAAAGATTGGAGAACGAGTAGGATCTTTGTATTCAATGAGATTAGAAACCAACCTGCATAATGATTTGATATTTTGATTTTAGAGAAGTGAATTGTGACCAAATATTTTGTAGATGGACAATTATTATTTATTTATGTTTTTTTGTGATTACCATTTTCAGAAAGGCAGAAAGTAAAAATAAAACATCATAGATGTGGATGAATAGAATTGCATTTTATTAATGATAATTTTGAAAATGCCCAACAATGTTCACTTCTCACTTAGGCATAGGAGAAGGATTTTTCTAAAAACAAATGAAAAACAAATGAAAAACAAATTACTTAGAGAGATGGATAATAATAGGAACGTCAACAGCAACCCAATTGTTGCAAGTATTTCCATGCATCACAAAATTGGCGTAGTGTTCATCTTCGTCACCCTCGACCAAAGCAGCTGAGTGTTGTTCAATACCATGGATGAACCCTCCGCTACGGAAACTCGGTTGCACTTAAACTTTGACATGAGATGGCCCTCGCTGAAATCCCAATCTGGCCCTATTCTTGTTCTCGGAGACCTCTACCATACGACCCCACTGATCAGAACGACCATCTTCAATAATTTTCTGCGCATCTTTGAAAGAGGACATGAATGCCCCAGTTTTCTTTACTTCAGCAATAGATAGAGCTTGAAACGAAGTTCCAACTTCCTCCTCAACTTCCACATACGAAAAAGAAGACATATGGCTCACCAACAACGCTTTCTCTCCACCCACAATGACAAGCTTGCCATTCTTCACAAATTTCAACTTTTGATGCAGAGTAGACGTCACAGCTCCAGCCTCATGGATCCATGGCCTTCCCAACAAGCAACTATAGGTCGGGTTGATATCCACTACTTGAAACGTAATCTGAAAATCACTCGAACCTATTTTTACTAGAAGGTCCACTTCTCCTATAACAGTGTTCCGAGAACCATTAAAAGCTTTAACTATTACACCATTATACCTCATCGGGGCACCTTGATATGATAATATGAACAAATTTGACTTGTGGAGTACATTCAAAGAAGAACCGATATCAACTAGCACATTTGACAATACATCCTCCTTACAATTCATCGAAATATGCAATGCTAGATTGTGATTTCTGCCTTCCTCAAGAAGTTATTCATCACAAAATCTTAAGTTGTTGTAGGAAGTGATGTTAGCCACAATGTGGTCAAATTGATCCACAATTACATCGTGCTCAATGTAAGCTTTCTCCAACACTCTTTGCAATGCTTCTCTGTGCGCTTCAGAATTCATGAGCAAAAACAACACTAAAATCTTCGAAGGAGTTTGGAGCAGCTGCTCAACCATATTAAATTCCCTTTTCTTAAACAATCTCAACACTTCGTCATCATCATTAGGCTTCAATTTGCTGGATTCACCAGACTGACACATTGGAGCACTAACTGGATTCACTGCATGTACATCAATCTTCTTACCAACAGACACATCTTCTATCACCTCTTTCGGAAAGACATGTCCAAAAAGACGACCACTACGGGTCACCTTGGTAATGTCGGCGATGTTCACAACATAATTGGTCAGAGGCAATAGAACCTCTTGATCGTTATCCATCATTGTAGCATTATATTGGTAAGGAATAACTCTATCGGATGCATACGGGACGTGACCCGCTAACCGTATTACTAACAACGATACCGATGTGTTGACGTTGTTAGTGCTGCTGCTGTCAAACTGAATTACTACCCACTCAGGGGTCTCGAACACTGAAACAATAAAATTGACATCATTTATATCCCTCGACTATTGAATCTGGATTTCATTCTCATCCATCAACTTCTGGATATCTCTCTTGACGATCAAACACCCACAGGGATTCACGCTACAAATTGCACAACCATCACGGTTGTGCTCACAATCACTGATGGTACACAGGGTCCTATGCATCTCCACTAAGGACCTACGAATACGTCGCACATCGAAGATTCAGAAGCTTCCTGGACAACCATCTACCATATTAGCATAGGAATTACCATGAGCGGGCAATGGGTTAGCTTTCACGTTCGGCGCACGGTCCTCAAAGGATACCATCCCACTTTTTACAATTTTCTGGACCTCATACTTCAACGGGTAACAGTTCTTAATATCATGACCAGGAGCTCCTTGATGAAAGGCACAACGGAGTTCGGGCTTATACCACCATGGAAGAGGGTCTGGAATTTGCGGCGGATTTCTTGGTTGGAGTAGGTTCTTAAGAACCAAAGACGGATAAAGTTTGGCGTATGACATAGGAATAGGGTCAAAAGATACCTTCTTCCTCTCGAAGTTTGGTTGTTGTTGATTATTGTTGATGTTATTGTAGTTGTTGGTTCTTTGTTGCGGCTGTTGTTGACATTTTTGTTGAACTGACATTGATTGATTGTTTGAATTGTTTGAAAATACTGGAATAACTGATGAAACCTTATGACGATGCTGACGTGGTTGTGGATTTCTTTTGACATGAGGCCTCTTCTGCCTCCCTACTGACACTGCATTAGTTTCACCTTCCTTCTTTTTGGCGAAACTGCTTCCATATTTCTTACTTGATGACACCTCTTCCTTAGACAGACGTCCCTCTCGGACTCCTTCCTCTAATCCCATCCCCATGTTTACCATCTCGGTAAAGTCATTGGGGGCACTAGCAATCATTCGTTTGTAATAAAACAAACTTAGGGTCTTAAGGAAAATCTTGGTCATCTCCTTTTCTTCCAACAGAGGATTGATCTGAGCAGCAAGCTCTCTCCACCTCTGGGGATACTCTTTAAATGTCTCTTTGTTCTTCTGAGACATAGACCATAGTTGGTCTCTATCAGGCGCCCTATCCATGTTGTACTTATACTGTTTCACAAAAGCTTCACCGAAATCATTAAATGTGCGAACACTTGCACTATCTAGCCCCATGTACCACCTCAAAGCGGCACCAGTTAGATTGTCTTGGAAGTAGTGAATCAATAACTGATCATTATCAGTTTGCATTGACATTTTCCAGAAATACTTAACAAGATGGATAAGTGGACAAGTATTTCCTTTATACTTTTCAAAGTCAGGGACGTTCAACTTCATCGGGATCTTGACATTCGACACTAAGCAAAGTTCAACAACACTCTTACTGAACAAGTCCTTTCCTCTCAACGTCTTCAATTCCTTTCTCATCTCAAGGAATTGATCCTTCACCTCATCTATCTTCTCATAAACATCAAGGCCCTCGGACGGCTCGGATTGGTAGATGATGTCCTCAACACGAGGCAGAGTGTGAACGACTGGAGGCAACACATACATGATCGGGCTAGATGCCGACATAGAAGCAAATGTGGGTGCAAACCCTTCAGGCATAAAATTCGGTGGCATCCCCCACGGGAATCCAGTAGGCATATTTGGGCCGAATTGAGTAGCAGTAACATGAATGGTCGAGGTAGCAACCTCGGAGATGACAATCCTCTAAGGAGGAGGAGTTGTAGGAGTCAGAGAAGACTAATTCTGGGTAGCTAGAACAGACTCCATCATAGTAGTCAGGCGATCAATCTCATCTTTCAGTTCTCGGTTCTCTTGCTCTACGTGCTACATGATTCTCGGTTGATTGGCCCGAGGGTTGTATCGGTGAGTCAGCTTGGCTGAAGCACAGAAGAATAACTGATAAGACATCTGGCAAAAAAAACCTGTTATGCAAATGATGCATGAAATGAAATGTTTTGTTTTTTTTTATTTTCAAGGAACATACTACTTTATTTGCAAATATATATAATAACAATAGTAACAATTTGATTGACCATAAAAATCTCTTTTATTCATAAAATTTGGAAGGATTACACTGAGTACAATTTTAGAAACCAAAATACAAATACAAGAGAAAAGGAAACAAACATCCTAAGGATCCCTAGCAACAGTGTCAGATGATCTAGTTGTACGTGCGTATTTCCTTCAGATGCGTCGGATCTCGGTCTCAAAAGATGTCTTCATTTGAGCCTTCTCGAGGACAAGCTGGTCAACAATCTTCTTCAAAGCACCGGAATGCTGAGGCATACTAGAAGAAGATGGACCCTTTGGCTCTCTCTTACTCTTCACTGCTCGGTCTTCAAGAATTTCAATAAGCACGTCTTTGTCCTTCGACTCAAGCTGCAACTCCTCATGCTTTTCGCTCAAAGCATGAAACTGCTCCTCCCACATATCCATCTCTTGCTTCATCTTGGCGAGTGCGTCTTCCAACTCCTCTACATCTTGGGTAGGGAGAGTTAATGGCACAACCACAACCATAGACATAGGTCTCTCACAAGCATAAGGCATCTTCAACTCCAAAACTCTCTTCTTCACCCAAGTAGTGTAAGCCTACAATGCTACACAGTTGCACGAACCAAGCTCGGATCTTCCTTTCCTATGCACATTATGTTAAGCATGTACCATATTCTACTTTAAATGTTGGAGATATTTACCCTCTTGATAGAAAATACCCTCTATCTAAGTGTTATAAGTTTTGTCTCTCAAGGGGAACCCAAGTTGACGACGAGTCAAAGCAGGGTTGTAGTTAATTCCTCCTTGTGTACCAATGAGAGGCACATTAGAGAATTCACCACAACTATCAATAATATCCAAGCTACTCAATAAAGAATCATACCAAACAATATCATCATTATTGAGAGACATAAGTCTCTGAGACCACCGTAGACATTGTTTATTCTCCACAAAAGCAGGCGTCTGAGGCAAGTGCGAAATAAACCACTTGTACAGAAGAGGAACACAACACACAATAGTTCCACCACCTTTAGAATTCCTCAAATGCAAGGAGAAATACATATAACCCAATAAAGTAGGAACAATATTCCCAATCAAGAAGATCCAAAATGCGTTAACATCAACAAAACCATCAACGTTAGGGAACAAAGCCAAACCATAGATGAGAAACACAAAAATGGCTTCAAATGCATCCACACTACCGGCTTGAGCAAAGGCAGTAGCTTTCCCAATAAGGAACTCAGAAGTCAAACCAAAAGTTCCTCCTTTCTTCATCTAATGAGCCTCAATCTCATACTTCTTCAGATGAAGGGCTTCAACTATGATATGAGATTTGGGAATCTCCTCCAATCCAATAAAGGACAACTTGTTAGAAACAGGTATTCCCAAGAGAAGGGCATATTCCTTCAACGTAGGCATAAGTTGATAATCAGGAAAAGCGAAGCAACGATAGAGAGGGTCATAAAACTGAACCAAAACACTCAAGAGCCCTTCCACTACATCAGCAAATAACACGGATAAAAGCTTCCCATGACGTTGCTTGAAGTCCAAGGGATCTAATACAAAAGATGACAGCTTCCTTAGCTCTTTCAAATTGGGACATCTGAAACTGTACTTGTTAGTGTTCCTTCATCCATAATTCATGGTCTGAAAATATTTGTAAATAAAACCTCAGTTCCTTGAAGCTATTTTTCGTGTGATGAATGTTATGATGCGCATGAATGCATGAATACAACAATCACAAATAAGGGATCACACACAAGGTAAATAAACAAAGGTCAAGGGATGAATAAAGTCATTGTTAAGATCAATCATCCATTATGGCGGATTATGATTTTCACCTTATCAACACCCAAGTTCCATTGATATTGACAATACTTGATTAGATCAACCAAGAATCAAGGGTTTGTTATGAGTCACGAGCCTGGAGTCAGGTTAAGAACCATCTCAAAGGAGTATACTAAGGATAAAAACCTGTAGATCATGTTCTAAAAAGTTCCCAGAGTCTTAATTCCATCTATCGGATATTACAGGTCAGGATGACTGACTCATCAACCCAAAATATTCTCAAGAGAAACTCGTCTTAGTGTAGTATCGCGTAACAACTATTATCAGGTCTACACTCGAACAGTCTCCGCACTAAGTCTTAAATAGGCCAAGTTGGGTTAAATGTTCTACGGTCCTCAGCTTCTCGGACCCCAAATCAGAGAAAGTAATGCCTAACCACAAATAACTTATGTGACATTAATAGCTCCAGAAGGATCTCCACTGAGTAGATGGATCTCAAGCCAACTTGTTAAGGACTACTCCACACAAGTCAAACATTATTATACCATCCTCCTTTCTTAATTGCACTCAAGTTCGGGGTAGAACTTATCTCACCACTCAGAGATCACCAAGCACAACAGACGGATTATATCACACAAACAAGTATACAAACATCAAATATACAAATATATACACATAAAAAAGTAGGCTAAACCCACTGGGGACTACTCCCCAGCAGAGCCGCCACTTAATTTTTGTAGCGGTAAATTCATGACCATCAACCTATGGATAAACTTGACGTCAATAAAACCAGAGTCGTCACCGTGCTTTTATTGTTTCCAAAGGAAAAGGGAAAAGTACGAACAAAACCAAAAGATAAGAAGTTTTCAAATCAAAACTAATAAAATGCCAGAGATTACAAGTAAGGGGGTTGGTTACAAGAGGGAAGGTGTTAGCACCCAAAGTGTCCTAGGTACTCCTAGGGAGCCCTTTTTATGTGTGTGTGTATGTTTTTGGTATAAAATGATGTTTGAGAAAAATAGAGTGTGGGGATGAGAAAAGAATTCATTGATTATATTTTCATGTTTGACAAGACCTTCGAACTTGTGCCTACGTACCAACATAACAATGAGGGATAAAAACCTCGTAGTTTGTGGTATCAATTTCAAAGTGAGTGAATTTCTTTTAATCAAAAAATTAAATTTAACAAGAGGCACAAAGGGCCTAAAAGAGTTTGAATGAGTGTTAGTTCTTTTTGTCTTTTGAAATTGTAAGTCAATATGGTTAGATTCACTTACAAGTTTGAAATTGTAAGTCAATATGGTTAGATTCATTTGCAATAAAGTCTAAGTTTAGAAATCCCAAGCAAAGAAGGTTTTTGAAAAAGGGGGGAGAGATTTGAAATTTAAGAGAATGGGAGGAGATGAAGAGACTAATCCAAAGCAAAAATATAAAAGTTAAAAGTTGAAAAGAACTGACCAATGGGATGCAAACCAAATAGACAAAAATGTCATATAGAAACCCACTTTTCCTTTGGACTTTAAATCAAGAAATATCAACAAGCAAGTAGCAAAATGAAGAGCAAGGCATCAAATAAAGATAGCCACATCCAAGCAAGCAACTTCACAATCTTCTTCTTAATCTTCCCATGTATCAGATGAAATACTCCTTGAATGACTCAAAATAAGGCATTAGACACAGGTTCGAAGTAACATTTGCATTAAGACCATGTAGCAAATGAACTCAAGTGGATACCAATACTTATATCAGATGAAAGATTAAATCACAATCACTTTATTTTCAGAAGTATTGGCATTGGCCAAGTCCTTTTGCATAGGGAATGTTGCCTAATTCTAAGTCCAAAGCTCAGATCAAATCCAACTGTCCACACAAATATTTTTTAGGATTTTTGTTGTTTATTAGGTATTTTAAGGTCCTAAGACCACAAACACAAACAAGATACACAAACAAATATATTCAATCACAATATATGGCTAAAGTGAGCAAAGTGAAAATGGCACAAACATGAACAAGTTAAATGATATGTAAAATGGAAAATGGAATGGTAAATGACTTAAATTTAAATTGCATAAAGTAAATGATTTGAAATTAAAAGCAATAATAATTAAAGTTAGTTAAATGTTAGTTGATTAGAGGTTAGTGGAGTTTTTCTTTTCAATTGATTAAGTCATTCTTTGGGGAACACTCAACCCTCTATTCACAAGAATGGATCCTTGAACCAAGACATCTTCCAAAGGAAGGAAAAAAGGCCAACTTTCCACATAATACCATGAAAGGGGGGAGACTTACAATCTCATTTTTACTAGAATGCTATGCCTTTTGGGTCAAAATTTAGCGCTATGTTAAGCAATCGTAATTGGACTTATGTAGAAGTCACAACTATCTGAGGTCGGGCAATATAAATTTTGGTGTTAATGCATATTAGAGATATGGTATAATGAACCATACTCCTAAAACATACCAAACACAAAAATAAAATGATCAAAGGGTGGACCTAATCTCATCCATACTTGTATTGGTTCATCTAACATGAAGTTATTGATGAACCAATTAGTCATGGGAGGAGAGATGAGACAAACACAAATTGGTCATGGGAGGAATTTTATCAAATTAAAAGCATTCATTCATTTTGGGAAATGAAATGTACATTTCATCAATCCCCTAACTCCAATGATTTTAATCCAACAAAAGTCAAATCAACCTTGACCAAGGCCCAAACACATAGTCAAACTTCACAAGTCAATAAAAATGGCTCAACATAATCTCTACACAATTAATCAATTAAAAATCAAATTAAAATGCATTTAAATTAAATTATGTTTGATCAAAAACCTAAAACCTCTTCAAAACACCAAATAAATGGCCAAGAGATTTATCCTAGATCAAACAAGGTCAAAGGACGTTAGACAAAAAAATTCATAATTTTTGAAAAGTCAGAAGTAATTTTAAACAATTAAAAATATGCACAAAAATAATTAATTCATGGAAAATATCAAAATTAACCCAAAAAATAATTTTAATTCAGAAAATGAAAGAGGAAAATATTTGAAAGTTTTTGGTGAAAGTCCTATATTTTTTGGATTAAAAATGAAATTGGTATGAATTAATTAAAAATAATGGATTAAATGAAATAATCAGAAATTCAAAAAAAGGAGAGCTATTTGATCTTCCTCATTAATTAAGGTGGCAGATCAGATGGTTGGAAACGCACGTTCCATATTTTCTCCAGTCAATTGTCCCACACACGTGGTAATCAGAAGCAACGCACGAGCTTAAAACATTTCAACTAGATCATATGGCTCAGATGTGTGACAACACATCACCGGAGCTAGGGCTCCGGTCTTCTTCTCCGGTGGACCTCACCGGACTGGTCCACCATTAACCATCACTAAAATGAAAAACAAGGACATGGATTTAAAGAAAAAATGCCCAGGAGCTCGAATTTGGTCTCAATTTTGTCCAAATCCATGTATATAAAAAGATACAGGGATTTGAATTTTGAGGATCATGAACTGAATTTCTTCTATTGGGCCTAAGGAGTGATGTAATCCACTTCCAAATCGTGTGCAAAGTGTACCGAATTCATCATGTGGAAGCATGTAATAAAGAATGATCATTTAAGTTCAAAACTTGCCAAAACTCTTCCCACAATGGAACCATGCGCAACTCCCTCATACTTTGGCGAAATGAGATGATCTTTGAATTTTTGGAAACACGAGATCAAGGAGAACAACTTTCATGTTTAACACTTTTTCTATTGAAGCTTGGATCATGATGAATTTTTAGGTGGAAGTTTGGGAAAACAAACATATTTGAAAATTTTCTAAGTCCCAAGTAAAATGTTCACTTCTTCCACCTTGAATAACTTTTTCTGTGGACTTCAAATGAGAAATGTTCCTTCATAAAATTTGTATCTCTTTCAAACATATTAAATTTGGTCACAAATTTGACGTCATTTGGTTTTGGCATGAAGGAGTTATGCATTTTAGAAGTTGGAGAAAATCACTTGTTCAATGGTATTAGTCCAAAGTGACCTATTATTTTTCCTCTTGGCACATGCATTTTCAAGTTAAATTTGCACTTCCTCCAAACATAAAAGTTGAAGTAGACATCTTGAATTTGATCTTCCAATTTTAATGACTTTCATCTCAAAAGTGAGCAAGTTATGGTCTTGGGAAGTTGACCTCCATACTAGGGTTCAGACAAAATGACCTATAATCTTTCACCATACAACATGACTTTACATGCAGAATTAGCTCTAGACTTTAACATGAAAGTTGTTTGAAATGTCATTTTAAGTAACGTTTCTCTTGGAATAATTTTCATATGACAAAAATTATAGGATATAGGGTCTAGGGAACCCGAGTTTTGACTAGTTGACTTTCTCTTATCAACCACCATGAACCAACTTGCTAGCTTGATATTCTATTGACTTTTGGGACTCATGGAGGATCATATATGCATAAGCTGATGTAATGTGAAGTATCCCTTGAAATATTTGATCAATTGTTAAAGAAACCTTTTGAAGAAGTCACACAAGATACCCAGATGAATTAGGGTTTCCAAGGCAAACAAACTCTAAACTCTTGATGATTCCTTGATAAAAATAACATGTGAAGATCATGGGGATCCATATATGATTCTTAGAGTCAATGTGAACCAGTTCTTGATTGTTTTCCTTGCATTGAGGGTCTTAAACCCTATATATGAGCTTGATGGAGCATAAGTGAGCATACCTACTACCTACAAAAGCAACAAACTATACATTGACATATTTTTGGTATTTTGGTTAGTGAATAATGAAAAATAAAGTATGATACAATAAAATTATGCTTGGTGATCTCTCCCAATGCAAACCCAATGAAGGAAGGGTAAGGAGGATGCCAAGGTGTGATCCCAATGTTAATGCATATGATGAGATAGCATGAGGGATCTTAGGGTCAAAATTGGGGTCTGACAATTCCCACACTCTATATTTAATCAAACATAATTTAGAACCAAAAACATATGCACACAAGAAAGGGATCCCTAGGAGTACCTATGACACTTTGGGTGCTAACACCTTCCATTTGTGTAACCAACCCCCTTACCTGTAATCTCTGCCATTTTATTCGTTTTGATTTGAAAACTTCTTATCCTTGGTTTTTTTTCGTACTTTTCCCTTTTCTTTTGGAAATAATAAAAGCGCGGTGGTGACTCTGGTTTTACTGACGTCAAGTTTATTCATAACTTGATGGTCATGAATTTACCGCTATAGAAATTAAGTGGCGACTCTGCTAGGGACTAGTCCTCAGTGGGTTTAGCCTACTTTTTATGTGTATATATTTGTACATTTGGTGAAGAAAGGAGGGATTCTTGGGTTGACTTCTGGGTTTCTCATTGGTAGAGATACTATATTTTCTCAAGCCAATAACATGGATTCTTTTGAAGCTATATTGGTATTGCTCATCTATGGCTTAGGTTTGTTCCTTGATATTAACGGTTTTGTTGATGTTAACGCAATTAGAATTTTCTTGATTGGGAATCCTGTTCCGACTTTGTTGGGTGACATGTATTTCTGTTTGCATTTGAGGAATTCTAAAGGTGGTAGGACTATTGTGTGTTGTGTTCCTCTTCTATACAAGTGGTTTATTTCGCACTTGCTGCAGACGCCTACTTTGGTGGAGAACCAACAATGTCTACGGTGGTCCCTGAGACTTATGTGTCTCACTAATGATGATATTGTTTGGTATGATTCTGCATTGGGTAGCTTGGATATTATTGACAGTTGTGGTGAGTTCTCTAATGTGTGTCTCATTAGTACACAAGGAGGAATCAACTACAACCCAACATTGTCCCGTCATCAACTTGGGTTCTATAACACCCCTTTTTATACCCCAAAATACTTAACATATAATCAGAGTGAATAAGCATGCATATAAACAAAAGGGCGTCACATCGATGTTTTCAAAAACTAAAAGCTTTCAAAAACCAACATGATTCATCATCAATATACAATACACCTGGTCATTTAAAATAACACATTTCAAATATCATGAATATACAAGAATATGCGTTCGCAGCGGAAAATAATGTATACTCATGTATTTCATAAAATGATTCATGTCCCATACCATGATCATCTCTCAATAATCTCCTCAAGATAAAATAAAATCATATCCAGACTATTTGGCATTATGGCCTCTCAAATAGCAAATTGCAATTAAACGTGTTCACAGGTAATAACATAATACATATCCAAATAAGAGATGAGTTCAATACTATTAATCTATCCCCCGTTACATGACCAGAGCATTGACTCACTACCTAGTCTCTAAACCAAAACACGGAAACTCTCCGGCTAAATCTCGAGTGAACTACCTTCCACTTACTTCAGCAATCCTACTCCTGAATATCTGCACGATGCCCATGTAAAGGCAACATTCAAACAGAAGGGTGGGAATTCGAATCATTATGAAGAAGTATAATAAAGCATAATGATTAAATCAACAATTAAAGGAATTCATCACACCTTGTATAGCCATATAAATAATACTAACCAATATTTATTTCACATGTTTCCAGCACACATCAAAACTCAAGGAGTATAATATTAAAATTCCAATGCTATATTCCCAAATATACACATAACTATAATTATCACATAATCACACATTTTACCAAGTTATGTATCCAATAATCACCAACTCAATTACCATATCTCATACACACATAACAATCATATCAATGCATATATTCAATTATCACATAACTCTAATGTGACTCAATGCAAGACATGTGACTCTATGCATGTGGTACCGCAATGTGAACCCAACGTTTCACTGCTTTCCTGATTCAATATCTAGAATCCAAGCCACGCTTCCGATCCGGACAAGATCAAAGCCACTACATCTATTTCCAATTAAGGATCAATGTCTGCTACGCCTATTTCCATTCAAGGATCAACGTCTGCTACGCCTATTTCCATTTAAGGATCAACTTCTGCTACGCCTATTTCCATTCAAGGATCAACGTCTATTACCATGTGAACCCACAGTTTCACCGCTTCCACCATAAAGCCGACTATGCCATGAATGAATGTACAAATACCAACAATATATGCAATTAAGATCATCTCTACCATCTTAACATTCCACATATAACCATAATTCAACTCTATGAATTATCCACCAATGGTACGTATACACATTCATAACAAATTACCATTCACAAATATAGGCTATTTATCAAATACGCACACTTAGATTTTATTTCAAAATGGTTACAGCATTTAAAATCCTCAATTTTCCTTTTTTCAGCAGTGGTAACCGGTTAACGCTTTTACGATAACCCGTTAACCCGAAACAAAATTCAATTCCTGGGCAGATTTTTCAGCATGTAACCGGTTAACACATTTTGGTTAACCCGTTAACACGAAAACATAATTCAATTCCTAGGCAGGTTTTCAGCAAGTAACCCGTTAACACATTTTGGTTAATCCGTTAACACGAAAACATAATTCAATTCCTAGGCAAATTTTCAGCAAGTAACCCGTTAACACATTTTGGTTAACCCGTTAACACGAACACATAATTTTTCTTAACGTTACCATTACTGTAATGAAATTTATTAAACTAAGTGGTTTCTCAATCTATCCCTCAATTTCATCCATATATCCATTCCAAACGCAATTAAACATCACAAATCAAAGATTACTCATCAAAACCTAACAATTCCATAACCATAAAAATTAGGGATTTCAACCTAAACATATTTCTACCCATTGACTCAATTATACTAACCCATACACAAATCAAATACAACAGGATGGAAAACATTAACAACTATTGACCAACTGGTCGACCATGCTCTGATACCACAAATGTAACACCCCTTTTTATACCCCAAAATACTTAACATATAATTAGAGTGAATAAGAAGGCATATAACAAAAGGGCGTCACATCAACGTTTTCAAAAACTAAAAGCTTTCAAAAACCAACATCATTCATCATCAATATACAGTACACCTGGTCATTTAAAATAACACATTTCAAATATCATGAATATACAAGAATATGTGTTCGCAGCGGAAAATAATGTATACTCATGTATTTCATAAAATGATTCATGTCCCATACCATGATCATCTCTCAATAATCTCCTCAAGATAGAATAAAATCATATCCAGACTATTTGGCATTATGTCCTCTCAAATAGAAAATTTCAATTAAACGTGTTCACAGGTAATAACATAATACATATCCAAATAAGAGATGAGTTCAATACTACTAATCTACCCCGTGTTACATGGCCAGAGCATTGACTCACTACCTAGTCTCTAAACCAAAACACGGAAACTCTCCGGCTAATGCTCGAGTGAACTACCTTTCACTTACTTCAGCAATACTACTCCTGAATATCTGCACAATGCCCAAGTAAAGGCAACATTCAAACAGAAAGGTGAGACTTCGAATCATTATGAAAAAGTATAATAAAGCACAATGATTAAATCAACAATTAAAGGAATTCATCACACCTTGTATAGCCATGTAAATAATACTAACCAATATTTATTTCACATGTTTCTAGCACACATCAAAACTCAAGGAGTATAATTTTAAAATTCCAATGCTATATTCCCAAATATACACATAACTATAATTATGACATAATCACACATTTTACCAAGTTATGTATCCGAACATCACCAACTCAATTACCATATATCATACACATATAACAATCACATCAATGCATATATTCAATTATCACATAACTCTAATGTGACTCAATGCAAGACATGTGACTCTATGCATGTGGTACCGCAATGTGAACCCAACGTTTCACCGCTTTCCGATTCAATATCTAGAATCCAAGCCACGCTTCCGATCCGGACAAGATCAAAGCCACTACGTCTATTTCCAATTAAGGATCAACGTCTGCTACGCCTATTTCCATTCAAGGATCAACGTCTACTACGCCTATTTCCATTCAAGGATCAACGTCTGCTACGCCTATTTCCATTCAAGGATCAACGTCTATTACCATGTGAACCCACAGTTTCACCGCTTCCACCATAAAGCCGACTATGCCATGAAAGAATGTACAAATACCAACAATATATGCAATTAAGATCATCTCTACCATCTTAACATTCCACATATAACCATAATTCAACTCTATGAATTATCCACCAATGGTACGTATACACATTCATAACAAATTACCATTCATAAATATAGGCTATTTATCAAATACGCACACTTAGATTTTATTTCAAAATGGTTACAACATTTAAAATCCTTAATTTTTCATTTTTCAACAGTGGTAACCGGTTAACGCTTCAAGGGTAACCCGTTAACCCGAAACAGAATTCAATTCCTGGGCAGATTTTTCAGCATGTGGCCGGTTAACACATTTTGGTTAACCCGTTAACACGAAAACATAATTCAATTCCTAGGCAAATTTTCATCAAGTAACCCGTTAACACATTTTGGTTAACCCGTTAACACGAGAACATAATTCAATTCCTAGGCAAATTTTCAGCAAGTAACCCGTTAACACATTTTGGTTAACCCATTAACACGAAAACATAATTCAATTCCTAGGCAAATTTTCAGCAAGTAACCCGTTAACACATTTTGGTTAACCCGTTAACACGAAAACATAATTCAATTCCTAGGCAGATTTTCAGCAAGTAACGCGTTAACACACTTTGGTTAACCCGTTTACACGGACACAAATTTTTTCTTAACGTTACCATTACTGTAATCAAATTTAATAAACTAAGTGGTTTCTCAATCTATCCCTCAATTTCATCCATATATCCATTCCAAACGCAATTAAACATCACAAATCAAAGATTGCTCATCAAAAAGTAACAATTCCAAAACCATAAAAATTAGGGATTTCAACCTAAACATATTTCTACCCATTGACCCAATTATACTAACCCATAATAATAAGGATTCTCCCCCTTACCTCTTCAATTTTCTGGAAATCCTAGCTTCTCCCTCGTTCTTCCCCTCTTCTCCTTACTTTTTCCTCTTTCTTTCTCTGTTGCCTTGAAAATGACCAAATGAGTGCTACTTCTCACTCTCCCCACCTCTTACTATTCTAGTTTGGGCTTAAGGAATGATACCTCTAATTTAATTATTAGGCCCAATAACACATAGTGTTATAATATTTCTATTTAGTTCAAATAAATTAAACCAACACAATATACACACCAAGTCAATTAATTCAATTATTCAATTATATCTCATATCAACTAAATAATTGATTAACACACCAAATTAATAAAATAAAATATAATAATAATATAAGAAATAAATACTAAAAAAATGGGTTGTTACAACTCTCCCCCACTTAAAAGATTTTCGGCCTCGAAATATACCTCAAACGAACAACTCCGGATACGATTCCTTCATCTTATCCTCGAGTTCCCAAGTGATATTGCCATTGGCGGCTCCGCCCCATATCACATTCACCAAAGCAATCTCTTTACCACGAAGCTTCTTCACTTCTCGATCTTCAATTCTCATAGGTGATGTATCAACCATCAAATTATCCCTCACTTGAACATCATCTAATGGAACAACATGCGATGGATCTGTAATGTACCTCCTCAATTGAGACACATGGAACACATCATGAAGATTAGAAAGTGACGGTGGCAATGCAATCCGATATGCCACTTCACCTACCCTCTCGGAAATCTGATAAGGACCAATGAAACGCGGCGTCAACTTACGCGACTTCAAAGCGCTACCAACACCCGTTATTGGCGTAACTCGAAGAAACACATGCTCATCTTCTTCAAACTCAAGAACTTTCCTCCTCTTATCATGATAACTCTTTTAACGACTCTGAGTAGCCTTCATCTTCTCTTGAATCATCTTAATCTTATCCGTAGTCTCTTGAATCAACTCGGGTCCAACCACAACACTCTCTCCCGATTCGTACCAACACAAAGAAGTTCTACACCTTCTACCATAAAGAGCCTCAAAGGGTTCCATTCCAATACTCGAATGGAAATTGTTGTTATACGTAAACTCGACCAAAGGCAAGAAACTATCCCAATTTCCTCCTTGTTCCAAAACACAAGACCTCAAAAGATATTCAAGTGACTGAATAGTTCTCTCCGTTTGACCATCAGTTTGCGGATGATATGCCGAACTCAAATGCAACTTCGAACCCAAAGGACTTTACAAACCCTCCCAAAATCTCGAAGTGAACCTCGGACCTCTATCCGAAACAATGCTCGACGGAATACCATGCAAACACACAATCCTCTCGATGTACAACTTGGCCAGTCTCTCCATCGAATAATCCATCCTCATCGGAATAAAATGAGCATATTATGTCAACCTGTCCACAACGACCCAAATCGCCTCACAATTACTCGATGTTCTCAGCAAGCCCGAAACAAAATCCATAGAGATAATATCCCACTTCCACTCGGGAATAGATAACGGTTGCATCAAACCAGACGGCTTTTGATGTTCAATCTTTGACTTTTGACAAGTCAAACATGAATACACAAATTCCGCAACATCCTTCTTCATACCTTGCCACAAAAACACCTTCCTCAAGTCTTGATACATTTTAGTAGCACGAGGATGAATACTCAGACCACTTCTATGCCCTTCCTCAAGTATCCTCTTTCTCAAATAAGCAACATCCGGAACACAACCTCGATCACGACACCTCATGATAGCATTCTCATCAATCCGAAAGTCACCACCTTTGCCTTGATTAATCAATGTCGTAACATCGACTAATTTCAAATCTGACTTCTGACCTTCTCTAATCTCGTCAAGAATGCCCCACGTAAGCTTCAACATACCAAGCTTAACACACGAAGGCGTCGCTTCACAAACCAAACTCAAATCTCTAAATTGCTCCAACAATTCATACTCTCAAATCATTAACATAGACATATGCAATGACTTCCTACTCAATGCATCGGCTACAACATTCGCCTTTCAAGGATGGTAATTCAAACCAAAATCATAATCTTTCAAGAATTCCAACCATCTCCTTTGCCTCATATTCAATTCTTTCTGATCGAACAAGTACTTCAAACTCTTGTGATCACTAAACACATCAAATCTCGATCAAAACAAATAATGTCTCCAAAGCTTCAACACAAACACAATGGCGGCCAACTCTAAATCATGCGTTGGATAATTCCTCTCATGAACTTTAAGTTGCCTTGAAGCATAAGCTACCACTTGCCCTTTTTGCATCAAAACACCTCCCAAACCCAACAAAGAAGCATCATAATACACAACGAAAGGTTCTAACGGATCCAGTAAAATCAAAATAGGAGCCGTAGTCAATCTTCTCTTAAGCTCTTGAAAATTCGCTTCACACTACGAAGTCCTTATGAAAGCTTGACCTTTCCTAGTCAACTGCGTCAATGGTAACGACAACTTAGAAAATCCTTCAATGAACTTCCTATAATAACCAGCCAAACCAACGAAACTTCTAATCTCAGCAACAGACTTAGGAGCTTCCCATTGAGATACAGCTTCAACCTTCATAGGATCCACATAAATACCACCACTCAAAATCACATCAAGCTGCTCTAAAGGAAGACAAACTAAATCAATTCCAAAATCCCTACCAAAGATACTCAACGGACAATTCAGACACACATAAGAAGTAGAAACAAAACCCATAGCAAGTGTATCAATAACCATACTTCTATGCATATCAGATAATATAAGATTCAATCTCTTAGCACAATCCAAAGAAATGAAAAAATGTGTTGCACCGGTATTAATAATGGCAATCAAAGGTGTACCATTAATAAAGCATGTACCTTGGATTAGCATATCATCGGTAATGACCTCTACACCAGACAATGCAAACACCTTTCCCTTCGCTTGCTCCTTCTTTGGCTTATCACATTTGGTACTAATGTGACCTTTCTCACCATAATTGTAACAAGTCACACTCGAATCAACTCCACACTTGTTTGCTTTATGACCACTCTTTCCACACTTGAAACATGTCACAGAATCCTTACCACAATCAACAACACGATGACCTTCAATACCACATTTGAAACACTTAAGTGGAGTAGAAGATCCTCCCCCACTTGGCTTCTTGCCAAAACCAGATTGTTTCCTCTTGTCATCATATGGTTTCCCACGATCATGATTTTTTCCCTTCAAACTCTTGTAGAAAGAAGCACTCTCCCTACTATCCTCATCATAAATCCGACTCTTGTAAACCAACTCCGCAAAACGAGTAATCTGTTGGTAACCAATAGCCTTCTTGATATCATGTCTCAAGCCATTCACAAACTTCAAGCATTTAGATCTCTCAGCATTAGCAGTATTATAATGAGGACAATACTTGATAAGCTCCTGAAATCTAACAGCATATTTCGCAACAGTACCATTTCCTTGCTTCAATTCAAGGAACTCCATCTCTTTCTTCCCACGACAATCTTCTGGAATATAGTTCTCCAAGAAGACATCACGGAAAAGAGCCCAAGTAACCTCAATGCCATCTTCTTCAAACCTCTGCAGAGTGTTGTTCCACCAATCTTCAGCTTCCTTCTCAAGCATATGAGTACCAAACTGCACTTTCTGAGCATCAGTACAATTCATGACTCTGAATATCTTCTCAATTGCCTTAAGCCAAGCTTGAGCTTTGTCAGGTTCATGCTCACCCTCAAAGACAGGAGGATTGTTCCTCTAGAACCTCCCCAAAGCACGGAACTCATCATCATCTCCATTCCGGTTACCAGCATTCGCTTGAGGGATCTGACCAATGGAGCTAGCCAACATCCTCAACACCTCAGCAATGGCATCATCATTCTTGCCTGAAACCATCGTCCTAAACAGCCTGAACAACCAGACAAACAGTATCGATCGTGTCAGATACACAAATCAAATACAACAGGATGGAAAACATTAACGACTATTGACCAACTGGTCGACCATGCTCTGATACCACTAATGTAACACCCCTTTTTATACCCCAAAATACTTAACATATTATCAGAGTGAATAAGCACGCATATAAACAAAAGGGCGTCACATCGACGTTTTTAAAAACTAAAAGCTTTCAAAAACCAACATCATTCATCATCAATATACAATACACCTGGTCATTTAAAATAACACATTTCAAATATCATGAATATACAAGAATATGCGTTCGCAGCGGAAAATAATGTATACTCATGTATTTCATAAAATGATTCATGTCCCATACCATGATCATCTCTTAATAATCTCCTCAAGATAAAATAAAGTCATATCCAGACTATTTGGCATTATGGCCTCTCAAATAGCAAATTGCAATTAAACGTGTTCACAGGTAATAACATAATACATATCCAAATAAGAGATGAGTTCAATACTACTAATCTACTCCGTGTTACATGACTAGAGCATTAACTCACTACCTAGTCTCTAAACAAAACACGGAAACTCTCCGGCTAAATCTCGAGTGAACTACCTTCCACTTACTTCAGCAATACTACTCCTGAATATCTGCACGATGCCCATGTAAAGGCAACATTCAAACATGAGGGTGAAAATTCGATTCATTATGAAGAAGTAAAATAAAGCACAATAATTAAATCAACAATTAAAGGAATTCATCACACCTTGTATAGCCATATAAATAATACTAACCAATATTTATTTCATATGTTTCCAGCACACATCAAAACTCAAGGAGTATAATATTAAAATTCCAATGCTATATTCCCAAATATACACATAACTATAATTATCACATAATCACACATTTTACCAAGTTATGTATCCAAACATCACCAACTGAATTACCATATCTCATACACACATAACAATTACATCAATGCATATATTCAATTATCACATAACTCTAATGTGACTCAATGCAAGACATGTGACTCTATGCATGTGGTACCGCAATGTGAACCCAACGTTTCACCGCTTTCCGATTCAATATCCAGAATCCAAGCCACGCTTCCGATCCAGACAAGATCAAAGCCACTACGTCTATTTCCAATTAAGGATCAACGTCTGCTACGCCTATTTCCATTTAAGGATCAACGTGTGCTACGCCTATTTCCATTTAAGGATCAACGTCTGCTACGCCTATTTCCATTCAAGGATCAACGTCTGCTACGCCTATTTCCATTCAAGGATCAATGTCTGCTACGCCTATTTCCATTCAAGGATCAACGTCTATTACCATGTGAACCCACAGTTTCACCGCTTCCACCATAAAGCCGACTATGCCATGAAAGAATGTACAAATGCCAACAATATATGCAATTAAGATCATCTCTACCATCTTAACATTCGAAATATAACCATAATTCAACTCTATGAATTATCCACCAATGGTACGTATACACATTCATAACAAATTAACATTCACAAATATAGGCTATTTATCAAATACGCGCACTTAGATTTTATTTCAAAATGGTTACAGCATTTAAAATCCTCAATTTTCCTTTTTGCAACAGTGGTAACCGGTTAACACTTTTAGGGTAACCCGTTAACCCGAAACAAAATTCAATTCCTGGGCAGATTTTTCAGCATGTAACCGGTTAACACATTTTGGTTAACCCGTTAACACGAAAACATAATTCAATTCCTAGGCAAATTTTCAGCAAGTAACCCGTTAACACATTTTGGTTAACCCGTGAACACGAAAACATAATTCAATTCCTAGGCAGATTTTCAACAAGTAACCCGTTAACACATTTTGGTTAACCCGCTAACACGAAAACATAATTCAATTCCTTGGCAAATTTTCAGCAAGTAACCCGTTAACACATTTTGGTTAACCCATTAACACGAAAACATAATTCAATTCCTAGGCAGATTTTCAGCAAGTAACCCGTTAACACATTTTGGTTAACCCGTTAACACGAACACATAATTTTTCTTAACGTTACCATTACTGTAATGAAATTTAATAAACTAAGTGGTTTCTCAATCTATCCCTCAATTTCATCCATATATCCATTCCAAACGCAATTAAACATCACAAATCAAAGATTACTCATCAAAACCTAACAATTCCAAAACCATAAAAATTAGGGATTTCAACCTAAACATATTTCTACCCATTGACCCAATTATACTAACCCATAATAATAAGGATTCTCCCCCTTACCTCTTCAATTTTCTGGAAATCCTAGCTTCTCCCTTGTTCTTCCCCTCTTCTCCTTACTTTTTCCTCTTTCTTTCTCTGTTGCCTTGAAAATGACCAAATGAGTACTACTTCTCACTCTCCCCACCTCTTACTATTCTAGTATTATGTATGGGCTTAAGGAATGATACCTCTAATTTAATTATTAGGCCCAATAAGACGATGTGTTATAATATCTCTATTTAGTTCAAATAAATTAAACCAACACAATATACACACCAAGTCAATTAATTCAATAATTCAATTATATCTCATATCAACTAAATAATTGATTAACACACCAAATTAATAAAATAAAATATAATAATAATATAAGAAATAAATACTAAAAAATGGGTTGTTACAGGTTCCCCTTGAGAGATAAGCCTAATAATATTAAGTTAGAGGGACTATTTTATCAGGAGGGTAAAGATCCCCAATTTTCGAAGAGAATGGTGATTCATGCTTGGCATAATGTGCATAGGAAAGGAAGGTCTGAGCTTGGTCCATGAAACTGTGTAGCTTTGGAAGCTTACACTATTTGGGTGAAGAAAAGAGCTTTGGAGCTGAAGATGTCGTACACTTGTGAAAAACCTATGTATGTGGTTGTGGCTGAGCCATCAACTCTCCCTAACCAAGCTGTAGAGGAGTTGGAAGATGTACTTGCCAAGATGAAGCAAGAGAAAGATATGTGGGAAAAGAGGTTCCATGCTTTAAGCCGAAAGCATGAGGAGTTGCAACTTGAGTCAAAAGACAAAGATGCACTTATTGAGATTCTTGAAGACCATGCAATAAAGAGACAGAGAGAGCCAAAGGGTTTAGTTGCCTCTAGTATGCCTCAGCCTTCAGGTGCTTGAAAGAAGATTGTTGATCAACTTGTTCTTGAGAAGGCTCAGATGAGGATAATTCTTTGAGTCTGAGATTCGACACATCCGAAGGAAGTATGCACCCATAGCCATATCATCTAATGTAGTTACTAAGGATCCTTAGGATGACATTTTTCTTTTCTCTTGTATTTGTACTTTGGTTTCTGAAATTGTACTCAGTGTAATCCTTCCAAATTTTATGAATAAAAAGATATTTTATGGTCAATTGAATTATTATTATTAATTGAATATATATCTAAAAATAAGGCTTCATATATTCCTTAAAACTAAAAACAATAAAAAACATTGCATTTCATGCATCATTTTCATAACATGTTTCTTCCGCGAAATGTCTTATCAATTCTTCTTTTGTGCATCAGCCAAGCTGACTCACCACTACAACACTCGAGCTAATCAACTGCGAAGAATGGAGCATCTAAAGAAAGAGAATAGAAAGATGAAGGATGAGATCTCCAGACTTATGGCACTAATGGAATCCGTGATTACTGCTTAGAACCAGCCGTCACCGTCTTCTACAACTCCTCCTCCTCAGAGGACTGTCATCTCAGAAATATTTCATCAACTGTTCCTGTGACTGCTGCCAACCAGTCTGTTCCTACTATGCCTGCTGGATTCCCTTGGGGAATGCCATCAAATTTCGTGCCAGAAGGGTATGCGCCAACGTTTGTTTCTCTGTCGGCATCTAGCCCGATCATGTCAGTACCTCCTCCCGTCGTTCACACTTTGTCTCGTGTTGAGGAGACTATCTACCACTCTGAGTCGTTTGAAGGTCCAGATGTCTATGATAAGATGGATGAGATGAAAGATCAATTCCTTGAGTTGTGCAAAGAATTGAAAACTTTGAGAGGAAAAGATTTGTTTGAAAAGAGTGCTACTGAACTCTGTTCGGTTCCCAATGTCAAAATTCCAGCGAAATTCAAGGTCCCAGACTTTGAAAATGTCTACTTAAACTGATAATGATCAGCTGTTGATTCACTACTTTCAAGACAGTTTAACTGGAGCTCCCCTCAAATGGTATATGGGTCTGGATAGTGCTAGCATTCGCACTTTCAATGACTTGGGCGAGGCCTTTGTCAAGCAGTATAAGTACAATATCGATATGGCACCGGATAGAGGTCGGTTGAAGTCGATGTCTCAGAAGGATAAAGAGACATTTAAAGAATATGCTCAAAGATGGAGAGAATTAGCTGCTCAGATCAGTTCGCCTCTGGAAGATAAGGATATGACTAAGATTTTCTTGGATACATTGAGTTCGTTTTATTAAGAACGCATGATTTTAAGTTCCCCCAATGATTTTACCTAAATGGTGAGTATGCGGATGTGACTAGAAGAATGAGTTCGTGAAGGGCGTCTGTCTAGAGAAGAAGCGTCAACCAGCAAGAAGTATGGTGGGGGGTTTTTCTAAGAAGAAAGAAGGAGAGACTAATGTTGTATCAATGGGGAGGCAAAGGAGGCCCCATGTCAGGAAAATTTCTCAATCTCGTCAACATAAGAACCAAGTTTCTTCAGTGATTCCATTTTTTTCCAACAATTCAACCAATCAATCAGTTCCAATTCAGAAACAATAACATTAACAATAACCGCAACAACGAACCAACTTGAACAACAACAATCATAAACAAAATTTTGAGAGGAAGAAGGTCTCTTTCGACCCTATTCCTATGACATATGCAGATTTGTACGCATCTTTGGTACTTAAGAATCTTATCCAGCCAAGAAACCCTCCGCAAATTCCTGAGCCAATACCATGGTGGTTCAAGCCTGACCTTCATTGTGCTTTCCACCAGGGAGCCCCTGGTCATGATATAGAGAACTGTTACCCTCTGAAATATGAAGTTCAGAAGCTTGTGAACAATGGCATGGTGTCCTTTGAGGACATAGCGCCGAATGTGAAAGCCAATCCATTGCCTGCTCATGGTAACGCTTCTATCAACATGGTGGACGATTGTCCAGGGAATTTCAGAGTTTTTGATGTGCGACATATCCATAGGTCATTGGTGGAAATGCATAGAACTCTGTGTTTGATTAGTGATTGTGAACATGACCATGATGGTTGTGCCATTTGCAGTGTGAACCCCCGTGGGGGTATGATTGTCAAAAGGGATATCCAAAAGTTAATGGATCAGAATGTAATCTAGATTCTACAATCAAGGGATATAGGAGATGATGTGAATGTCATTGTTCCAGTGTTCAAGACCCCTGAGTGGGTAGTCATTCAGTTTGATAGTAGCAACAACAATAATGTCAATAGATCGATATCTCTGTTAGTTATTCGGTTAGCGGGCCCTATCCCCTATGCATCCGATAAAGCAGTACCATATCCGTATAATGCCACAATGATTGAAAATGGTCAATGTAGTGGGGTATTCGTTACCTTTAGATTTATTGACTAAATCAAAAGTAAGCATACAATTCGAGTCGCCACCGCACTTCTATTTATCTAAAGGAAAGGTTAGAAAGCGAACAAAAACCAAGTAAGAAGTTTTATCAAATCAAAAACTAATAAAAATATCAGAGATCAGTGTAAGGGGGTTGGTTATGAAATGGGAAGGTTTTAAGCATCCAAAACTTCCTTAGTAGTCTAAGGGAGCCCTTTTTGCAAATGTGTATTGTAGGTTGGTATTTGTGAAAATATTTGTTCAAACAAGATTGGGGGGATGAGAAAAGAATATACATTATATTTACAATTTTGTTGTTTGAATGGATAAACCCATTGCCTACGTACCATCCCAAAGGTAGGATCAAAACCTCGTAATTCGGGGTAGAAATCTCAAAATATTGGTGAATTGATTTGACCAAAAGCCTTAAGGTCTTTTGTTATCAAAGGGAGAAAACTCAACCTAAACCAACAATCCACCATGTAAGGAGAGCTTCAACATACTAGTCAGGGGTCGACCCTATAATAAGTATGGAAGACTTATAGTCCAATCACTAAGGATAAGGTGAGGTTTATATCAACCACTATGATAACTCAAACCTATGGCTAATGTTTATGAAAAAGTTTTAACAAAGGTGGCCATTGGAACCACAAAAACAACTTGAAGTGAGTTGTATTTACAAGTTAGAAGTATTCACAAAATGAGGTCAAAGTTGACTTAAGGTTTATTCAAAATGAGTATTAATGAAAAGAGTTTTAAAAAATCAAAGGCATAGGGCCTAGGTTTCTAATTTGAAACAAAGTCAAAGTTTGCACAAAATGAGTTTGGCTTGGGTTAGAGTGGGGAGAAGAAGAGAAGGGATAGTCCTAAACATGCAAAGATAAGAGAAGAGATAAAACCGTTGGAGTTCCTTTTCTTGAGATCATAAAGGTGATTCAAGATCCTCCTTTCCTTTGGACTTAGCAATCACTCAAGCAATCAAACAAATATTATATTCAAGCTCCTAGGATCTTCATTTGGCTTGTCTCTCTTAACTTGGCTATTCATGACAATGGTCCTTCTTACTATCTCAAGATGGAATCCCTATCACACAAGAACAAACATAAAAAAGTTCGCAACACAATAAGAGAAATGGACAAAGAATGAGTTTAGACTAGGGGGTCCTTTGAAGTCAACTTTTAAGATTTAGCATTCTAAAGGCATGAGGCCTAGTTGCTCTTCAACAAGTTTAGCATTCTAAAGGCATGAGACCTAGTTGCTCTTGAACTCCTTTAAGCATACGTAAGGTCCTAATTCTAAGTCCTTTCTCCTTTTTGTATTGGGTTCACACAAACAAAGACAAACAAACACAAAGCAACAATATATTTATATACAATAATGAGCTCAAATGAGCAAAAGGAAAATGACATAAACATAAAATATGAGCTCAAGTGAGCAAAGGGAAAAGGCAATATGAATAAATGAGCAAGAAAGTAAATTGCATTAAAGTAAATTGCAAGAATTAAATACTTGAATTAAAGTTAGTAGTTAATGGTTAATGTTAGTGTGTCATAAGACAATTTAGCGCTATGTTAAGCAATCGTAAGTGGACTAATGTAGTAGTCACACCTATCTGAGGTCGGTCAATAAAACTATAGGCAAATAAACACAAGTTAGAGATCATGACTAGTAAGCCAAGCTCCTACAACTTGCCATGCCAAAAGAAAAGAAGGAAAGCCTTGTATGGACTTTAAGTTTTTTGCTTGACCAAGAAGCAACCTATCTTGGACACAAAGCAACTCACTTGATCTTTGATCAAGTTGAGTTTGATTTGGATCAAAGAAGGTTAAGCCTCTCATATGTCAAGACCAACCACAAATCATTAACTCATTAGCCAAAATAAAAAGAAGAGGAAGATGAAGATGAAATGAAATGGATAAAGAAGAATTCAAATGGAATATCAAAACACAATGATCAAATGTGAATCAAATCATCATCAACCAATGTAAAACAGAAGAGAAATGAAGATTAAAAGTCAACAAAGTCAAACATATTTTTTTTCTATTTTTTGAAATTAAAATAAAACATAAAATAAAATGAACAAAATATGGTCAAACCTCAAATTCAATTCAAATCAACTTCCTCAAGTCCAATTGAATCATCACAGGTCTAACATGGTCAAACAAGGTTTGACAAATTTTCTCAACATTATTTGAAAATAAAAACTATGTTAAAACAATTAAAAACAAAGAAAAATAACATAAATGAATTAAAATCTCAAATCAATTAAGAAATTGATGAGAATATTTTTCATAGACTTATCATGATCCATATGTGTTAAGAAAATATTTTTGGAATTTTTGGATATCAAAAAGTAATTAAAATGAATTAAAAACTATCAAAAACAAAATAATTCACAAAAAATATTAAATGAAATCACAAAAATAATTAAAAATCAGATTATGAAACTAGATTTTTCAAGGAAAATTTTAGTGTTGGTCTCATATTTTTGTGACCTCAATTAAAATAGTTATGAATTTTTGAAATAAAAGGGAATAAAAGAAAATAAAACAGAAAATAGAAAATATGAAAAAACAAGGAGCGCTGGATAGACTTCATTAAATGACATGGCTGCATCCAATGGCACAGAAGCGCTAGAGTACCATGGTCATGAGTCAAGCGTGCCACAAACTGAATTAAAATAAGTCAATAGAACCAAATGCCATGATTATATCGTTCCAAACAGATCCAAGGGCTAGGAGTCATCCACGTGGGGATGGTGGTGGAAACCACCATCTTCTCCGGTGGACCAACCAACTCCGGCCACCAGTTGCAGGGTTTTGAACCTCAACCAAAATGCACGAGCCAGGTACCAAAATGAAGCTAGGGTGATGTACATCACCCCTGTAACCTTGGATTGTCCTCAAGATTTCTATCAAGTGAGAAATCTAAGCTTGAAATTCAAGGTGTGCAAACTGAAAAGCTTAAAATCACGAAATCAAGACCACCACTGGCCTGCCTCTTGCTCGATGACTTCAGAAAACAGTTTGAACACAAGCAATTCACATTATATGATGAGATTCAGATCAAAACAGTTAGATGATAAACCTTTGAAGTGCAGCTTTAAACAACACGATCTGCTCCAATTCTTGCTTCCGATTTGATCAGGAGATGATGAGGATGCAAGGCTAAGGAATAAGACTTGAAGCTCAACTGATTTTGTTGAAATTCAAGCTTGAATTTGAGAAATAAAAATTGGAATTCCTTTGAGTATGGTTAGGTTTTCACTTCAGTAGAGTTTCAGGTTGCCTTGAGGTTGAGATTTGAATGAGGGAGAGCATGTATTTATAGCTGAGCTGCAAGCAATGAGGGAAAATACTCGTGTGCATGAAGCTTTGGGTCCTCCATGCATGGGCCTGTATAGGCGCATGTGAGGCCCCAAATCAAGTGTATTTGCAAGCTGAGCCCATTCTGAATTGAATTGGACGTGCAATTGGCCTTGTGTTTGCTTGTGCATGAAGATTCCAAGTGAATTGCATATTTGATCATAAATGTTCACCTCTTCGAAAGTCACACATAGAAAATCCAAGCATAGGCATGTGAGTAATGGTTGGAAAGGTCTTGACATAAGGAACAAAAGATATGTTTGGAAAAAATCCATTTGGAGTTTGGAAATTTGTGAAAACTGGTCTTGAAGTTTGAGGTACAAAACATGTATAAGTTTCCTTTGAATTGTTTTACCAAAAGTGACCAACTTCAAGCCCTTCGGTTTCAATGATGCAAGCCTCAAATGGAAAATCCTCCAACAACAAAATTTTATATATTTTCAAGATGATCAATTTAGACTCAAATTTTGCATCATTTGGATTTTTGATGAGAAAGTTATGGGCACATGAAGTTGGACATGTTTCACATTCAATGGTTTTGGTCCAAAGTGACCTATAATGTTTTGTATTATCACATGTGTTTATTTTAGGATTATGAAATTTTGTCCAACATAAAATTTGAATTAGACATCTTAAGATTTCCAATGCAATTGGTCTCACCTTAAAATAACGAAAAATAAGGAAGTTTGGTCCTTGGGAAGTTGACCCAAAATTAGGGTTTAAGTCAAAATGACCTATAATGTTTTGAATTGAATGATGACCTTAAAAGTTTCAAATGAATTTTTTATGAACACGAAAGTTGTTCATATGGTTCGTAAAAACATATTTTCTCTTAGGGTCATCTTCATTATACAAACACATCAAAAGTTAGGTCTCAGGGCTCCTCAGATTGGTCAAATGACTTGACTGGTCAACTTCTCAAGGTCAAACTTCAAATATTAATGAATGAATAATTGAGGATGCTCACACAGGTTCATATATGCATAAAATAATTAATTAAAGAACTTCCCTTGATTTAATTTGATCATAGGTTGAGGTTGCTTCATGAGCAAGGCACAATCAATGCATAATTGAATTAGGGTTTCCTTGGGAAACAAGCCTCAAGCCCTTTGGTTTATCTTGATCAAATTGGCAAATTGAGATACTTGGTAGACATATATGATGATTGAGAGCTTTGTGGACCATTGTCAGGCTTGCTTTAATCTTCATCTAGCCATTTCAATGAGCATAGGAGCCTCCTAGGAGCAAGGGCACACTTGATCACTTGAGCTTCAAAATAAAAGAGGTTAGTGACATATTTTTGTGCTTTTGGTTAGTAAACAAAATAAGAAAAACAATAATATACAATTCAAGCATGCTTGGTGGTCTCAAACGAACTCACACAAGTCCTAACCCTAGGGTAAAGGAGCCACACATGCCATCCTTGAGGCAATGCAAAGAGCAATGATATGATACCATGAGGGATCTTAGGGTCAAAATTAGGGTCTTACAGTCAAGAGGTTCCTTTACCAGTTGCAGACTCAATGGTAAATATTGCAGATATTGTGAAGGTGACCCATAGTGGTCGTGTGTTCAGTCTGGTATTCCCGAAGGTTGTGGAAGATGTTTCTGTAGGGAAAAAGGCAGAGATTCCTGCAATGAATCTGGTTAGTGCTCCAATGTGTCAGTCTGGTGAATCCAGTAAATTGAAGACTAACGATGATGATGAGGTGTTAGGACTGATAAAAAGAAGTGAATTTAACGTTGTGGAGCAGTTGCTCCAGACTCCGTAAAAAAATTATGTGATATCATTGCTAATGAATTTTGAGGCGCACAGAGAAACATTGCAGAAAGTGTTGGAACATACTTATGTTGAACACGATGTTACCGTGGATCAGTTTGAAAACATTATTGTTAACATCACTTCTTGTAACAATCTGAGCTTTTGTGATGAAGAGCTTCCCGAGGAAGGCATAAATAACAATTTGGCATTACATATTTCAAACAATTGTAAGGAGGACACTTTGTCCAATGTGTTGGTTGACACTGGTGTAAGACCCCAATTTTGACCCTAAGATCCCTCATGATATCTCATCATATGCATTAGCATTGGGATTATAACTTGGCATCCTCCTTACCCCTCATTCATTGGGTTTTCATTGAGAGAGGTAACTAAGCACATTTGATTGTATCATACTTCATTTTCTATTATTTACTAACCAAAATACCAAAAATATGTCAATATATAGTTTGTTGCTTTTATAGGTAGTGGGTGTGCTCACCTATGCTCTATCAAGCTCATATCTAGGGTTTAAGACCCTCAATGTAAGGATCTCAATCAATAAGTGGTTCACATTGTCTCTAAGTATCATATATGGATTCTCATGATCTTCACAAGAAATCATTAAGAGTTTGGAGTTGGTTTTCCTTGGAAACCCTAATTCATTTGGGTATCTTGTGTGACTTCTTTAAAATGTTTCTTCAACAATTGATCAAATTTTTCAAGGGATACTTCATATTACACCATCTTATGCATATATGATCCTCCATGAGTCCCAAAAGTTAAGAGAATGTCAAGCTAGCAAGATGGTTCATGGTGGTTTACCAGAGAAACTCAACTGGTCAAAACTAGGGTTCCCTAGACCTTATCTCCTACAATATTTGTCATATGAAAGTGATTCCAAGGGCAACATTACTCGAAATGACATTCCAAACAACTTCCATGTTGAAGTCAAGATCTAGTTTTTCTTGTAAAGTCATTTTTTATGGTGAAATATTATAGGTCATTTTGTCTGAACCCTAGTTTGGAGGACAACTTCCCAAGACCATAAATTGCTCATTTTTTATGAGATGAAAACCATTCAAATTTCATGATCAAATTCAAGATGTCTAATTAAACTTTGATGTTTGGAGTAAGTACATATTCAAATTGCAAATGCATGTTCCAAGAAGAAACATTATAGGTCATTTTGGACCATTACCATTGAACAAGTGATTTTCCTCAACTTCTAAAATGCATAACTCCTTCATGCCAAATACAAATGAGGTCAAATTTGTGATAAAATTGAATAGTTTTGAAATATCTACAATTTTTATGAAGGAACGTTTCTCATTTGAAGTCCATAGAAAGTTATCCAAGGTGGAAGAAGTGAACAACTTTGACAAAATTTTCAAATATGTCTGATTTCCCAAACTTCCACCTCAAAATTCATCATGATCCAAGCTTCAAATGAAACGGTGTTCAACATGAAAGTTGTTCCCCTTGATATCACCTTTCCAAAAAGTCCAAGATCATCTCATTTGGATAAAAATTGAGGGACTTGAGTATGGCTTCATTAAGGGAAGTGTTTTGGCAAGATTGGATTTCAAGTGATCAAATTCTTTTGCATGCTTCCACATGATGGATTCAGTACACTTTGCACACGAATTGGAAGTGGATTGAATCATTCCTAAGGCCCATATCATTTCCCATGCATCCATGAAAGGAGGTTTCTAAAATTGGCCAAATTTCAAGTGGTGCAAATATCAAGTGCATTGCCTATTTAAACAAGCTTAAGGCTTCAGATTCATAATCAACACCTTGCCCAAGCTTCGCTAGACTGATTCAAACCCCCACTTCCCTAGAATTTATGAAGATTTCTCTTAAAATTAAGCTTGAACTTCATCTTCTATTTGGAAGTTCAAACTCCAGAAATTCACCTCTCTTTTCATCTCAATTGGTTTCTACAAGCAAGAGGCAGAGAAAGCAATCAAATCCAGATTAAGATCAAGTGGAATTAGATCAACTCAAAGGTGATTTTTCAAAAACTTCTTCTCTTCGATTCTCTCTCAATTCTTCATCATTCTTGTTGATTTTTGGTTGTCTTAAGTCCTATCAATGTAGGCAAGAAGATTGAGTTACTTTGAGGTCAAATCGAAGCAACTCAGTTGATGATCCTCAAAATTCAAATCCCTGTATCTTTTTATATACTTGGAATTGGACAAAATTGAGGCCAAATTCGAGCTCCTAAGCATTTTTTCTTTAAATCAATGTCTTGCTTTTTCATTTTGGTGATGGTTGATGGTGGACCTGTCTGGTGAGGTCCACCGGAGAAGAAGACGAGAGCTCTAGCTTCGGTGATGTGTTATGATGCATCTCAACCATATCATTCGGTTTAAATGTTTTAATCTCATGCGTTGCTTTTGATTTCCAAGCCTATGTCGCGTTGACTACAGTACATCATGGAACATGTGCTTATCACCATCTGATCTGCCACCTCAATTAATGAGGGAGATCAGATGGTTCTCATTTTTTTGAATTTCTGATTATTTCATTTAATAGCTTATTTTTAGTTAATGCATATTAATTTCATTATTAATCCAAAAAATATAGGACTTTCACACAAAAAAATCAAATATTTTTCTCTTTCATTTTCTGAATTAAAATGATTTTTTAGATTAGTTTTGATATTTTTCATGATTTAATTGTTTTTGTGCATATTTTTAATTGTTTAAAAATACTTTTGACTTTTCAAAAATAATGAATTTTTTTGTCCAAGGTCCTTTGACCTTGTTTGACATATGATAAATCTCTTGACCATTTATTTGGTGTTTTGAAGAGGTTTTACGTTTTTGATCAAACATAATTAAATTTAAATGCATTTTAATTTGATTTTTAATTGATTAATTGTATAGAAATTGTGTTGAGCCATTTTTATTGACTTGTGAAGTTTGACTATATGTTTAGGCCTTGGTCAAGGTTGATTTGACTTTTGTTGGATTACAATCATTGGATTTAGGGGATTGATGAAATGTACATTTCATCTCCCAAAATGAATGAATGATTTTAATTTGATAAAATTCCTCCCATGACCAATTTGTGTTAGTCTCATCTCCCCTCCCTCTTCATCTTCAATCCCATTCTATCCCATCCTTCTTATTGACCAATGAAGTCTCAATATCCTAAGGCTAATTGGTTCATCAATAACTTTGTGTTAGATGAACCAATACAAGTATGGATTAGATTAGGTCCATCCTTTGACCATTTTCTTTTTATGCGTGGTATGTTTTAGGAGTATGGTTCGTTATACCATATCTCTAACATGCATTAATACCGAAATTTCTATTGCCCGACCTCAGATAGTTGTGACTTCTACATAAGTCTAATTACGATTGCTTAACATAACGCTAAATTTTGAACCAAAAGGCATAACATTCTAGTAAGTCAGATTGTAAGTCTCCCCCCTTTCATGGTATTGTGTGGAAACTTAGCCTTTTTTCCTTCCTTTGGAAGATGTCTTGGTTCAAGGGTCTATGCTTGTGAATAGAGGGTTTAGTGTTCTCCAAAGAATGACTTAATCAATTGAAAAGAAAAAACTCCACTAACATCTAATCAACTAACATTTGACTAACCTTTATTATAATTGCTTTTAATTTCAAGTACTTTACTTTATGCAATTTAGATTCAAGCCATTTACCATTTCATTTGTCATTTACATATCATTTAACTTGTTTATATTTATGTCATTTTCACTTTGCTCACTTGAGCCATATATTGTGGTTGTATATATTTGTTCGTGTATCTTGTTTGTGTTTATGGTCTTAGGACCTTAAAACATAATAAATAACAAAAAACCTAAAAAATGTTTGTGTGGACTGTTGGATTTGACCTGAGCCTTGGACTTAGAATCAGGCAACATTCCCTATGCAAAAGGATTTGGCCAATGCCAACATCTCTGAAACCCAGCTATTGTGAAGTGAGCTTTCATCTGATGCAAATATTAAGATCCTTTTGAGTTCATGTGCTACATGGTCTTCAAGTTGATATATTGTGCATTGTTTGTTGCTTGATTCTAAAGTCCAAAGGAAAATGGGTTTCTATATGACATTCTTGTCTATTGGATTGCATCCCATTGGTCAGATCTTTTCAACTCTTAACTTTTAAAATTTTGCTTAGAATTAGTCTCTTCATCTCCTCCATTTCTTAAATTTCAAATCTCTCCCTCTTTTCAAAATCTTCTTTGCTTGTGATTTCTAAACTTAGACTTTATTGCAAATTAGAAACTTTGATCTTATGCCATTGCATTTTTAAACCCTTTTCTTAATCAAACTTGTAAATGAATCTAACCATATTGACTAAAAAATTTAAAAGACAAAAAGAACTAACACTCATTCAAATTCTTTTAGGCCCCTTTGTGCCTCGTTTAAACTTAAATTTTTGTTAAAAGCAATTCACTCACTTTGAAATTGTTACCACGAACTACGAGGTTTTGATCCCTCATTTTATGTTGGTACGTAGGCACAAGTCCGAAGGTCTTGTCAAACACAAAAATATAATTAATGAATTCTTCTCTCATCCCCACCTTCTATTTATTGCAAACATCATTTTATACAAAAAACACATACAGACATAAAAAGGGCTCCCTAGGAGTACCTAGGACACTTTGGGTGCTAACACCTTCCATTTGTGTAACCAACCCCCTTACCTATAATCTCTGGCATTTTATTAGTTTTGATTTGAAAACTTCTTATCTTTGGGTTTTGTTCGTATTTTTCCCTTTTTCTTTGGAAACAATAAAAGCGTGGTGGCGACTCTGGTTTTATTGACGTTAAGCTTATCCATAACTTAATGGTCATGAATTTACCGCTACAGAAATTAAATGGCGACTCTGCTTGGGAATAATCCTCGGTCAGTTTAGCCTACTTTTTTATGTGTATATAATTGTATATTTGATGTTTATATACTTGCTTGTGTGATATAATTTACTTGTTGTGCTTGGTGATCTCTGAGTGGTGAGATAAGTTCTAACCCGAACTTGAGGATGGTATAGTCATGTTTGACTTGTATGGAGTAGTCCTTAACAAGTTGGCTTGACACCCATCTACTCAGTGGAGACCCTTTTGGAGCTATTAATGTCACACAAGTTATTTGTGGTTAGGCATTACTTTCTCTGATTTGGGGTCCAAGAAGCTGAGGACCATAGAACATTTAACCCAACTTGGCCTATTTAGGACTTAGTGCCGAGGCTGTTCAAGTGTAGACTTGATAATAGTTGTTACGCGATACTACACTCAAACGAGTTTCTCTTGAGAATATTATGGGTTGATGAGTCAGTCATCCTAACCTATAATATCTGATAGATGGAATTAAGACTCAGGGAAATTTTTAGAACCTGATCTACAGGTTTTTATACTTAGTGCACTCTTTTGGGATGGTTCTTAACCCGACTCCATGCTCATGACTCACAACAAACCCTTGATTCTTGGTTGATCTAATCAAGTCTTGTCAATATCAATGGAACTTGGGTGTTGATAAAGTGAAAATCATAATCCACCAAAATGGATGATTCATCTTGACAATGATTTGATTCATCCCTTGACCTTTGTTTCTTTGCCTTGTGTGTGATCCCTTATTTGTGATTGTTGAATTCATGCATTCATGCACATCATAACATTCATCACACGAAAAATAACTTCAAGGAACTGAGGTTTTATTTGCAAATATTTTCAGACCATTGATTATGGATGAAGGAACACCAATAAGTACAGTTTCATATGTCCTGATTTGAAAGAGCTAAGGAAGCTAGCATCTTTTGTATTAGATCCCTTGGGCTTCAAGCAACATCACGAGAAGCTTATATCTGTTTTATCTGCTGATGTGGTTGAAGGAATATTGAGTGTGTTGCTTCAGTTTTATGATCCCCGCTATCGGTGCTTCACTTTTCCTGATTATCAGCTTTTGCCTACATTAGAGGAGTATGCCCATCTCTTGGGAATACCTGTTTCTAACAAGTTTCCTTTCAGTGGATTGGAGGAGATTCCCAGATCTCATGTTATCGCTGAAGCTCTTCACTTCAAGAAGTCTGAGATTGAGGCTCATTGGGTGAAGAAAGGAGGAATGTTTAGGTTGACTTCTGAGTTCCTTATTGGGAAAGCTACTGCCTTTGCTCAGGCGCGTAGCGTGGATGCTTTTGAAGCTATATTTGTGTTTCTCATCTAAGGATGCACTCATTGAACTTCTTGAAGACCGAGCAGTGAAGAGATAGAGAGAACCAGAGGGTCCATCTTCCTCTAGTATGCCTCATCCTTCTGGTGCTTGGAAGAAGATCATTGACCATATTGTCCTCGAGAAGGCTTAGATGAAGACTTCTTTTGAGTCCGAGATTCGACGCATCTGAAGGAAGTACACGCCAACATCTAGATCGTCTGACACTGTTGTTAGGGGATCCTTAGGATGATTAGTTTATTTTTCTATTGTATTTGTATTTTGGTTTCTGAAAGTGTACTCAGTGTAATCCTTCCAAATTTTACAAATAAAAGAGATTTTTATGGTCAATCAAATTTTTATTATTGTTATTATATATTTGCAAATAAACTAGTATGTTCCTTGAAAATAAAAACAATAAAAAACATTGAATTTCATGCATCATTTTCATCGTAGGTTTCGTCTGCCAGATGTCTTATTGGTTATTCTTCTGTGCTTCAGCCAAGCTGACTCACTGATACAACACTCGCGCCAATCAACCGAGAATTATGGAACATTTGGAGAAAGAGACCAGAGAGATGAAGGATTATATTTCTTGTCTAACTGCTGTAAGACCCTAATTTTGACCCTAAGATCCCTCATGGCATCATATCATTTGCTCATTGCATTGCCTCAAGGACTAGAGCTTGTTTGGCTCCTTAACCCTAGGGGTGGGACTTGTATGATTGGTTTGAGACCGCCAAGCATGCTTGAATTGTATATTATTGCTTTTCTTATTTTTGTTTACTAACCAAAAGCACAAAAATATGTCACTAACTCTTTTTGTCTTGAAGCTCAAGTGATCATGTGCTCCCATGCTCCTAGGAGGCTCCTAAGCTCAATGAAGTGGCTAGATGAAGATGAAAGCAAGCATGAAAATGGTCCACAAAGCTCTTAATCATCAGATATGTATCCCAAGTATCTCAATTTACCAATTTGATCAAGATAACCCAAAGGGTTTGAGGATTGTTTCCCAAGGAAACCCTAATTCAACTGTGCATTGACTTTGCCTTGCTCATGAAGCAACCTCAACCTATGATGAAATTAAATCAATGGAAGTTCTTTCATTCATTATTTTATGCATATATGAGCATATTTGAGTATACTCAATCATTAATTCATCAAGATTTGAAGTTTGGCCTTGAGAAGTTGACCAGTCAAGTCATCTGACTAAACTGAGGATCACTGAGACATAACTTTTGATGTGTTTGTCAAATGAAGATGACCCCAAGAGAAAAAATGTTCTTAAGAACCATATTAACAACTTTTATGTTCATAAAAAATCCATTTGAAACTTTGAAGGTCATCATTCATTCCAAAACATTATAGGTCATTTTGACTGAAACCCTAATTTTGGGTCAACTTAACTTCCTTATTTTTTGTGATTTTGAGGTGAGACAAAATGAATTGTAAAGCTTAAGATGTCTAATTCAATTTTTATGTTGGACAAAATTTCATAATCCTAAAAGAAACACATGTGATAATACAAAATATTATAGGTCACTTTGGACCAAAACCATTGAATTTGAAAAATGTCCAACTTCAAGTGCCCATAACTTTCTCATTAAAAATGCAAATGATGCAAAATGTAAGTCTAAATTGATAATCTTGAAACGATCTAAAACTTTGATGTTGGAGGTTTTTCCATTTGAGGATTTCTTCTTTGAAATAGAAGGGCTTGAAGTTGCTCACTTTTGGCAAAAAAATTCAAAGGGGACCTAGACATGTTTTGTACCCTAAGCTTCAAAGCCAGTTTTCATAAATTTCCAAACTCCAAATGGATTTTTGCCCAACATAACTTTTATTCCTTATGTCAAGAGATTTCCAACCGTTACTCACATGACCATTTTTGGATTCTCCATGTGGGACTTCGAAGAGATGAATATTTATGTGCATTTTGGCAATTCATATCATAACTTGAAATGCAAGCAAATGACAGGCCTTGTGCACGTCCAATTCACTTCAATATGACTTCAGGATGCATTTCCATTCATCCTTGGGCTTTGCAAGCGCTTGTACATGCCCATGAATGGAAGGTCCAATCTTCATGCACACGAGCAAATCACCACCTTGCAGCACAGTTCAGCTATAAATAGAGGCTCTTGCTCATTCAAACTGGAACCTGAAGGAGATCTGAAACTCTGCTGGATTGAAACCTCACCCTCACTCAAAGGAATTTCAATTTTCATTTCTCAATTTCAAGCTTGAATTTCAACATCCTTAGTTGATCTTGAAGTCTTAATTCCTTAGCCTTGCATCATCATCACATCTCCAGATCAAAATTGGATCAAGAACTTGAGCAAATCGTGCTGTTCAAAGCTGCATTTCAGAGGTATATCACCAAATTTGTTTGATCTGGATCTTGAAATACAATGTGAATTCCTTGAGTTTGAACTGTTTTCTGAAGTCCTCGAGCAAGAGGCAGGCCAGTGGTGGTCTTAATTTCATGAATCATGACATTTCAGATCAAACACCATGATCTTCAACGTCTTGTTTCTCTCTAAATAGAAACATTGAGGAAGATCCAAGGTTACAGGGGTGATGTACATCACCCCAGTTTCATTTTGATACCATTGTTTTTCATTTTCATTAACTTTTGAAAACCTGCGCGTGGTGGCCGAAACCAGTTAGCTGGCCGGAGAAGATGGTGGTTTCCACCACCATCCCCACGTGGGATCACCAGAGCCCTTGGATCTCTCTCAATTGTTCTAATCGTGGCCTTGCATTTGTTTGACTTATTTTAATATAACATGTAACGCGCTTGACCAAGGCATATGGTATGACCACGCCTCTGAGCCGTGTGATGATGCCACGTCAATTAATGAGACAAATCCAATGGCAGCGCATTTTTGCTATTTTCTTATTTCTGTTTTAATTTCATTTAAGTCCTTTTATTTTCAAAAATTCATAAATATTTTATTTGAAGTCCAAAAATATGAGACCAACACCAAAAAATTTCTTGAAAAATCTAGTTTCATATTCTGATTTTTAATTATTTTTGTGACTTTATTTAATATTTTTTTGTGAATTATTTGATTTTTAATAGTTTTTAATTCATTTTTAATACTTTTTGATATCTGAAAAATCCAAAAATATTTTCTTCACACATATAGATCATGATAAGTCAATGAAAAATAGTCTCATCAATTTCTTAATTGATTTGAGATTTATTTGATATTTTAATTCATATTGTGTTATTTTTATTGTTTTTAATTGATTTTAAATAGTTTATGATTTCAAAAATTATTGAGAAAATTTGTCAAACTTTGTTTGACCATGTTAGACCTATGAAAATTTAATTGGACTTGTTGAAGTTGATTTGAATTGAATTTGAGGTTTGACCATATTTTGTCCATTTTAATTTTGCATTTATTTTAATTCCAAAAATACCAAAAAAATATGTTTGACTTGTTGACTTCTAATCTTCATTTCTCTTCTGTTTAACATTGGTTGATGATGATTTAATTCACTTTTGACCAATTGTATTTGACATTTGAATTCTCCTTTTATTCATTTCATCTTCATCTCACTTCTTTTTATTTTGGCCAATGAGTTAATGTCTTATGGTCGGTCTTGACATATGAGGGGGTTTAACCTTCTTTGATCCAAATCAAACTCAACTTGATCCATGATCAAGTGAGTTGCTTTGTGTCCAAGATAGGTTGCTTCTTGGTCAAGCAAAAAACCTAAAGTCCATACAAGGCCTTTCCTCTTTTCTTTTGGCATGGCAAGTTGTAGGAGCTTGGCTTACTAGTCATGATCTCTAACTTGTGTTTAATTGCCTATAGTTTTTATTGACCGGCCTCAGATAGGTGTGACTACTACATTAGTCCACTTACGATTGCTTAACATAGCGCTAAATTGTCTTATGACAAACTAACATAACAACTAATTACTAACTTTAAATTTAAGCATTTAATTTCTTGCAATTTACTTTAATACAATTTACTTCTTGCTCATTTATTCATATTGCCTTTTCATTTTGCTCACTTGAGCACATATTTTATGTTTATGCCATTTTCCTTTTGCTTATTTGAGCTCATTATTGTATATAAATATATTGTTTCCTTGTGATTGTTTTGTCTTTGTTTGTGTGAACCCAATGCAAAAAGGAGAAAGGACTTAGAATTAGGACCTTACCCATGCTTAAAGGAGTTCAAGAGCAACTAGGCCTCATGCCTTTAGAATGCTAAATTTGTTGAAGAGAAACTAGGCCTCATGCCTTTTGAATGCTAAATTTCAAAGTTGACATCAAAGGACCCCTAATCTAAGTTGAGCTCATTTTTTATGTTTGCTCTTGTGTGATAAGGATTCCATCTTGAGATAGTAAGAAGGACCATTGTCATGAGTAGCCAAGTTAAGAGAGACAAGCCAAATGGAGATCCTAGGAGCTTGAATGTATATTTGTTTTGATTGCTTGTTGCTTGCTAAGTCCAAAGGAAAGGAGCATCTTGAACCATCTCTATGATTTCAAGGAAAGGAACTCCAAGGGTTTTATCCTCTTCTCTTATCTTCCTATGCTTTAGGATTAGCCCTTCTCTTCTTCTCTCCACTCTAACCCAAGCCAAACTCATTTTGTGAAAACTTTGACATTGTTTTCAAATTAGAAACCTAGGCCTTATGCCTTTGATTTTTTTCAAAATATTTTCATTAAATACTCTTTGTGAATAAACCTTAATTCCACTTTGACTTCCCTTTGTAAATACACTTAACTTGTAAATTTAACTCATTTCAAGTTGTTTTGGTGGTTCCAATGGCCACCTTTGTTAAAACTTTTCATATACATTAGCCATATGTTTGAGTTATCATAGTGGTTGATGTAAACCTCACCTTATCCTTAGTGATTGGACTATAAGTCTTTCATACTTATTATAGGGTTAACCCCCTCACTAGTATGTTGAATCTCTCCTCACATGGTGGATTGTTGGTTTAGGTTGAGTTTTCTCCCTTTGATAATAAAAGACCTTAAGGCTTTTGATTAAATCAATCCACCAATCTTTTGAGATTTTTACCCCGAACTACAAGGTTTTGATCCTACCTTTGTGATGGTACGTAGGCAGTGGGTTCATCCATTCAAACAACAAAATTGTAAATATAATCTATTCTTTTCTCATCCCCCCAATCCTTTGCACATATTTTCACAAATACCAACCTACAACACACATTTGCAAAAAGAGGTTCCCTTAGAGTATGGGAGCAGTTTTGCTAGAAAGAAGGTAGGTGAAACCAATGCAGTGCCAGTTGGGAGGCAGAGGAGGCCTTATATCAAAAGAAATCCGCAACCGCGTCAGTTATTCCAGTATTTTCTAACAATCAATTAATGCCAGTTCAACAACAACATCAACAACAGCCGCAACAAAGAACAAACAACTACAACAACAACAACAATAATCAACAACAACAGAATTGCTAGAGGAAGAAGGTATCTTTTGACCCCATTCCTATGTCGTACGCCAAGCTCTATCCGTCTTTGGTTCTCAAGAACCTACTCCAACCAAGAAATCCGCTGCCAATTCCAGAACCACTTCCATGGTGGTGTAAACCAGAACTCCGTTGCGCCTTTCATCAAGGAGCTCCCGGCCATGATATCGAAAACTGTTAGCCATTCAAGTATGAGGTCCAGAAGTTAGTCAAAAGTGGGATGGTGTCCTTTGAGGACCGTGCACCGAATGAAAAAGCTAACCCAATACCTGCTCATGGTAATTCCTCTGTTAATATGGGAGATGGTTGTCTAGGAAGTTTTCGAGTTTTCGATGTTGTAGCGGTAAATTCATGATCATCAAGCTATGGATAAGCTAGACATCAAATAACAAGAGTCGCCACCGCGCTTTTATTGTTTCTAAATGAAAAGGGAAAAGTACGAATAAAAACCAAAAGATAAGAAGTTTTCAAAACAAAAATAATAAAATGCTAGAGATTACAGGTAAGGGGGTTGGTTACATAGAGGGAAGGTGTTAGCACCCAAAATGTCTTAGGTATTCATAGGGAGCCCTTTTTTGTGTGCATATGTATTTTGTACAAAATGATGTTTGCAAATAAATAGAATGGGGGGGATGAGAAAAGAATTCATTAATTATATTTTTGTGTTTGACAAGACTTTTGGACATGTGCCTACGTACCAACATAAAAATGAGGGATCAAAGCCTCGTAGTTCGTGGTATCAACTTCAAAGTGGATACATTGTTTTAACAAAAATTTAAGTTTTAAAGGCACAAAGGCCTAAAAATGGTTTGAATGGGTTAATTTTTTTGGGCTTTCTGAGAATTTTAAGTCAAGTATAGTTAAGTATATTTACAAGTTTGATTAAGAAAAGAAGTTTGAAAATGCAATGGCTTAAGGCCAAATTTTCTAGTTTGCAAAAGTGGTCAAAGTTTGAAAATCTACAAACACAAGCAAATAATATTTTTGAAAGGAGGGAGAGATTTTGAAATTAAAGAAGTGGGGAGGAGATGAAGATAATAATCCTAAGCAAAATTAAAACGTTAAGAGTTGAAAAGATCTGACCAATGGGCTACAATCCAATAGACAATAATGTCATATAGAAACCAAATTCCCTTTGGACTTTTAGAATCAAGCAACAAATAATGCCCAAAATTTCAACTTAAAGAGCAAGGCATTAAATAAAGATAACCACATCCAAGCTTTGCAACTCCATGATCTTCCTCAAAGTCTCCCATGCATCAGATGAATTCCAAGATGGCACAAATCATAGGTTTAAAATAACAGCTTCATAATGATCATGTTACAGATGAATTTAAATGGATCTTCAATGATGTATCAGATGAAGTTTCAAATCACAAGCACTTGGTTCCATGAAAGTTGGCGTTGGCCAAGTCCTTTTGCATAGGGAGTACTGCCTAAATTCTAAGTCCAACAGTCTCAGATCAAACCAACAGTCCACACAAAGTGGTTTTTTAGGGTTTTTGTTCTTATTATGTACAGTAATGGTCAAAGACCAAACAACCAAACACAATATACACAAAAAAGTATATCACACAAATATGGTCCAAGTGGACATGTAAAAATGACATTAACATAAACAATTAGAATGGTATGAATAATGGGAAATGAATAAGGCTTAAAAAAATAAAGTTCATTAAAGTAAATGACTTGAAATTAAATGTTGGTTGTTAATTAGTTAGAAGTTAGTATTGCTTTTGCTCTTATTTTTTCTAAAGTCATTCTCTAGAGAACACTCAAGCCACTTATCACAAGCATGGATCCTTGAACCAAGACATCTTCCAAAGGAAGGAAAAAAGGCCAAGTTTCCACACAATACCATGAAATAGGGGAGACTTACAATCTCACTAACTAGAATTTTATGCCTTTTTGTGTCAAAATTTAGTGTTATGTTAAGCAATCGTAATTGGACTTATGTAGAAGTCACAACTATTTAGGACTGGTGTAAGACCCCAATTTTGTCCCTAAGATCCCTCATGGCATCATATCATAGCATTACATAGTCTCAAGGATCTTTGAGCATCTTGCCTTCCTTCCCTGTGGGTGGGATCTCTTTGAGAGTGGTTCTAGATCACCAAGCTTTGCTTGCATTGTATATCATTGCTTTTCTTGTTTAATCACTAACCAAAAGCACCAAAAATATGTCATTTAACCTTTGTTTTGCAGTCTAAGCAGCCACAAGTCAAGGCAATTCAGGGTTTTCCTTGGTACAAGAGCAGATGGTATTTTCTTGGTATGAGTGTAAGACCCCAATTTTGGCCCTAAGATCCCTCATGGCCCATAGCATATCATATCATGGCCTCAAGGATCATTGCATGCCCTAGCTTCCCTCCTAGTGGGTAGGTTGCCTTGTGAGTGTGGTTCTTGATCACCAAGCATGTCTTGCATTTGTATATATTTGCTTTTCATATGTTTACTAACCAAAAAGTACAAAAATATTGTCATCTAACCATGTTACTTGCAGATGAAGCAAATTAGGTCAAATCAGTCAAAATCAGTCAAAGTCAGTCATTGTAGTGGATGGTGGCCATTCTTGCAGAATTTGGGCACCATGATCAATCATCAAGAGTTCTTATATGTTGTGACATCATTTGGAATCAAGATCTCAAGGAATTAGGGTTTGGAATTCATCAGAACATGACCCAGTCATGCAAAACCCTAGAAAGTCAAACTTGGTCAACTGTCCATTTAATCAGTGATTTGATGATGGGATTTGGTCTGAGAGGTCTCATTCATGTCTATACAAGCCTCATATATCATGTCAAGCATCCACAGTGAAGAAAATAAAGTCAGACAAGAAATTTCCAGAAATAGAAAGTTGACCTGTAATTGGAATTTGCCAAAAATGGAAACTTCTTGATCTTAAACTTACATCATGATACAAGCTTCAAATGAATTTTTGCCCAACATGAAAGTTGAAGATCTTGTTCTCCTATTTCCAAAAAGTCCAAGAACACTCAATTCCCATGTATGGTTGGCAAGTTATGATCAATTCAATCTCAAACATTTTTGAACTTCAAAAGGCCATATCTCTCAAACCATTTGGCCAAATTGGGTGGGGTTTTTTCCTACAAGTCACATTTGATCCCCTCTTTCCAAAAATGCCATCATCATGCACCAAAACATCACCAATCAAAATTTCCTTTTTGAACTTGCTTGAATTAATTTCAAGTGAGGGTGAAATTTGACTTTTCCAAATAATCATTTTTAATCATTTTGGCCAATTGGGAATGTTCTGAAATGTCATTTGAAACATGTTTGTAAGCCCAAATTCGTGCAGCACATACACCCCATGCCAACTTGGTGAATTTTTAGCAAATGGCAAAGTTTACTTCATTTAAGCTAATTGTGATTAGCATCTCATTAGCCAACCTTAAACAGCCAATATATAGCTCATTTTCTGCCAGAAGAGAACCCTAGCAGCCTCTTACCAAAACAAAAAAAAACATTTTCTCTCAAATGCTCATTTCTTTCACTTTGCATTTTTTCTGAAAAATCTCAAAGCATACGAGCTTGGTTTGGTTTGTCCATCATTTGCCAACACTTGTGAAGCATTTTCAAGCTCCATTCCTGAACTGTAAGCACAGCACGCGACTGTTTTCTCCATGAACTCATCAATGGCAGATTGGGATTGAAGTCATTCCAAGCTTTCTTGAGCTAAACACTCTTCACCATTCGCCTTGTGGAAGCTTTGTGAGCATCTGTTTCAAGCAAGAACTACCAAAAAACACCTGAATCGACACTGCCTTGCAGATTTGGTCAGTTTTCGAATCTCTTATTTCACTAAACTATGCTATGCCTTATGTAGACCCTTTCTTGCTGGTCATTATGAGCTTTGAGTTGATGAAAATGGTTGTGTATTTGGAAAGTTATGCTGATTTAAAGATTGATGTATGAATATGTTCTTGCTCGATTCATGTTGATTAGCTCGATTCTTGAAAAATGGTTGTTAGATTCGTGTTAGTTGTGCTTTGCTGAGTTTAATGGTGTGCTTGATTTCATGTTCTGGGCGAATTATTTTTGCACGATTTGTGAAGAAGATGATGATGAATACTGTAGCTGCCAAACCCTAAAATGCATTTTCCAGAATCCTGTTCACGTGTTTTGCATGTGTATGGTACTGTTACATTAAGCGGACCAATCAGAACATTCCGTTTCCATGGCCCTGAACGCCGCGTTTCATTAACCGGCTCCATTATTTACCAATTTGCCATCGTGCCCAATTAATCCATTAAATCATATTTGTTTTCAATGTTTATTTCATTTTGATGCAACAACTTACAAAAATCATAGCATCTTCAATTTTAATCCAAATTTCATGGGAATTTTTGCAGTGTGTTCATCTGGATCTCTACTTTTTTATCATGATTTTTCCTGATTTTTTGCATGAGTAGATTTTAAATGGTGCTAGGGTTTGTGACATGTATCCATTTTTTGTACCTTTTGCCAAAACCTTTGTGAAATGATGATGCTTTATCCAATGGCCTTGAAATTTTTTGTGCATAAACTAGACACATTCATGGTGATTTTGGTGTAGAGTTTGTGAATTTATACTATCTGGTTTGTGAGTTATGAATTTTTGAAATAGGGTGTGACAATTTGTGTCACACCATTGATATGCAACTTGATGATTTTCTTTACCATGATTCTTGAGCTCCAATTGATGTGAATTTTTGCATGATTGTACTCTTGTATGTCTAGTTCACATGTAAATTTCCTTGGAATTATTTGTGACATTTCCTAATTGTTTGAGATTTTCTCCCCTTTTTAGTCTTATGTTGACTTTTTGTGACACATGTTCCCATTTCATTTGTGAAATTCTCATACTTTATTGGATGAACATGAAATTTGACATGTGATTGGTAGACATCTTAAGCTTTGTCATGGTGTTGATCCCATTCATTTATCATATGTTATCACTGGTTTATGATTTTTTGAAGTTGATACATGTTTGGTTGACTTCTTTGAGCATGCATAAACTTGCTTTGACTTTCTGATTTTCATTGACCATCTTCCCATGATCCAAATGAGCTGAAATTTTATAGGCATGACATGTTATGGGTTATGAGTGATCATGATTTATTTGATGATTTTTGGAAATGTTTATGATTGGTTTTGAGCTAAGTCTTGCTGTTGACTTCTATGAGCTTTCATTTGCCATGCTTTGACTTCTTTTGCTTATGAAATCATGATGATGAATGATATGAATGTGGGACCAATTAAGTTTGCTTCTTGATTGTTTAAACTTGATTTTGGTTGGATATTACTTTCTGTTTTGACTTTCTCATCCCCTTTTGACCCTAGGCTTGTCCTAGTGGTCCTGTTGCTCATGTTTGAGTTCATGTTTTCAGGTTAAGCAACAATGCTCCAAAGAGATCATACAAATTTGATTAAGCTTGATTGTTTATCATGAGCTAACCTTTTTGTTTTGTAGGTTGCTTGGCTCACAAGCCTTGAGTTTTGTGCTTTGCACAATTATCTGTTTGTTTTGACTGTTGATTCCTACCTCCTTTTGCTTTAACTTTTGAATTGTGTACTGATTCTGTTTGACTATTTCAGGTACCATTAGTTGCTTAGTTCTTTGAACTTGCTTTGCTTTGCTTAAATAGCAATTTGCATTGAGGTATAACCCCTTTTCTTCATGTAGTCTGGAAGACCTGGCCTGTTACTTGGCCAGGCAACTGTCTGAAGTCCTCCTTAAGAGGCAATGCTTGTGTGTGTTTACATTTGTCCCAAGCAGGAAAAGTCCTTTAAATAAGGCAATTGGTAGATCAAAGAGATATGCAACCTATCTCCTACTATTCTGTGAGTCTTCTCCTTGCTCCCATTACATGGTTGTAGCATTGAGATCCAAACCCAAGATCTATAGAGTCTAATATGTGGAGAGAGTTCCTACTTTCTGAACTCCCACACTTTCTGATATTCAAATGCTCTCCCTGATCAGGGATAAGAGCAATGAGGCACACCCCTCATATCCTTTCATCTGCTTCACCTTAGCCCCTCAATGGCAAGGTTAAGAGCACCTTTAACCCTATTCCAGTTGGCTTCAATGCCTAACCCTTTTGTATGAGCCTCCTTGTTTGGTTATAGTGTGTGCTGATTGACTTCATTGATTGATTTTTGCTTCATATACACATGTTTGCTTGCATGCTTTGTGCATTTATCATCATTAATTGTTCATTAATGCATGATCATCTCATTTGTCTTTGTGACATTATCATTGTTGTTTACCCATTGAGGACAGTTGTAAGACCATCCTTTGGCTATTGTTCCTATGATGTGGAAGTGAGTATAAGACCATTTCATTGGCCACTCATCTTATCTTTGCTTGATACATTTGTTTGATTGTATGTGAGGATGCAATTATAAGTCCCTGTAAGTTGGCATTTGCTTTCCCATGATCATATGTTGCTTTGCTTGTTTGCATGTGAGGATACAATTGTAAGTCCGTGTAATTTGGCATTTATATTCCTAGGACCATACTGTGAAGGTTAGAGTAAGCCCAGATAGATTGGCATCTGACATCCATGTTTTGTTTTTCTTTGTATGTGAGGATACAATTGTAAGTCCGTGTAATTTGGCATTTGTTTTCCTATGATCATATGTTGGAGGTTGGTATAAGCCCAGATAAATTGGCATCTGACATCCAAATGTTGTCTTTGTTGTTGGAGATTGGTATAAGCCCAGTGATTGGCATCCGGTATCCGTTCTTTTTATTTCTTTGTTTGAGGAGATTAGTGTAAGTCCATAGAGTGGCCTCTGATATCCAGTTCTGTTTTAGGAGATTGGTATAAGCCCAGTGATTGGCATCCGGTATCCGCTTTTGTTGACTTTCTTCTTTATTTGTTTGTTATTACTCATTTCCATTCCAAAGGACACACTTGAATCATCTTCTATATGATTTCAAGAGGTGAACCTTCTAAGAAGTTTTACAATCCATCTTCATCCATTCATCCCCATTATGTCCTAAACCTTTTCACACATTACTTTCAAAACTTGAGATAGATATTGTGCAAACATCTTCATGCTTTCAAATTAAAAACCTGGACCCCAAGTCCTTGACTTTTTTTCAAACTCCATTTCATAATACTTCTTTGAATTAATCTTAATCATACTTTAACTCCACTTTCATAATCATAATCAATTAACTTCACCCATTCAATTGTTTTGGCTTTGTCCATTGTTAATCTTTTCATACATGAGCTATAGGTTTGATTTATCTTAGTTGGTTGATGTCAATCTCACATATTTGTCCTTAGTTGATTGAATTGTAAGTCTTCCTTGCTTATTATAGGGTTAACCCCTCACTAGCAAGTTGAAGCTGTTCTCACATGGTGGACTTGTTGTTTGTATAAGGTTGAGTTTTCTCCCGTGGATAACGTAAGACCTTAGGGCTTGTGTTTAAAATTGAATCCACCCACTTTTGGAAATTTTTTAGCCGAACTACGGCGTTTTGATCCTTACCTTTGATGGAAGGTACGTAGGCAACGGGTTCATCCGTTCAAACACAAAAATAATAAAAATGTATATTCTTTTCTCATCATCCCAATCATGTTTGCACAATACTTATGTCATAATAAATAACAATTTAATACAACAAGTGTGAAAAGGGCTCCCTAGGAGTACCTAGGACGTATTGGGTGCCTAACACCTTCCCATTGCGTAATTTACCCCTTACCCAGACTCTCTGATCTTTTTATTAGTTTTCTACGTGTAAAACTTCTTAGGCTTTTGTTCGCTTTTTAGCCAGTCCTTTGGATAAATAAAAGTGCGGTGGCGACTCGAAAATTCATTGTATGCTCTGCTTATGGTTTAATCGATAAATCATATAGCGACGAATACACCGCTACAGAAAAGTGGCGACTCTGCTGGGGATCAAAAGCGATCCTTGGTGGTATTGCCTACTTTTCACCCTTGTTGTGATATATTGTTATTTGTTATATGACATATTTTTGTACAATTTGGGATCACTGTATTGATTGTAATGTTTGAATTGCTTGATATACAATTGCTGTTTGCTTTGGTGATCTGTGAGATGAGTTCTATACCCGAACTCGAGTGCACTCTAGGATAGGAGAATGGCATAGTCTTGTCGATTGGTGTGGAGTATTCCTTAGCCAGTTGACTTGCGAGTCCATTCACTTGGTGGAGGTCATGTTGGATTAATAATGTCACACAAGTTATTTGTGGTTAGGCATTATTCTTTCAATCATGTGCCGCAGAAGCCAAGGACCTTAGTTTACCAAACCCATCTTGGCCTATTTTTAGGACCGTAGTGCGGAGGTCGTTCAGATGTCAGTTCTGATACGATTGTTACGCGATACTACACTCATAAGGGTTTCTCTTGAGAATATTCTTGGAATACGAGTATTCGTTCCTCCGATAATATTCGAAAGATGGAACGATGATTATGGGAACCTCTGATAGAACACGTCTGGCAGGTTTAAACCCTAGTACACTCCCTTTGGGTGGTTCTTAACCGAGACTCCATGCTCGTGACTCTCAACAAACCCGTGATTCGTGGTTGAGTCGTTCAAACATTGTTAATATCAATGGATCCCGGATCAGGTGTAAAACCTAAAATCCACCAAAGCGGCTGGTTGATATTAAGGATGTTAGAGCCGGTTCATGTACCGTTAATATCAATGGAACTTGGGTGTCGATAAGGTGAAAACCTAAATCCACCAAAATGGATGATTGATATTAGGGATACGATGAGCTTTCCCACGACCTTTGTTTGGTGTGCTTTGCTTGATCCTTGAGTGTGATTGTTGCATTCATACATTCACGCATTCATCCGCATTCATGTCATAAGAAAAAGAAAATTTTCAAGGAACTTAAAGGGTTTATTTGCAAAATTTTCAGACATGGAAAGACCAAAAAGGCATACAAAGAAGTACAGCTTCAAGCAGCCCGACGTAAAGGAGTTAAGGAACCTGACATCATATGTATTAGATCCCTTGGGTTTCAAAGCTCGCTATGGAAAGCTTCTACCTCTGCTCACCACTCAGGTTGACGAAGGGTTGATGAGTACCTTGGCTCAGTTCTATGATCCGTTGCATCATTGCTTCTTATTTCCGGACTTCCAACTATTGCCGACTTTGGAAGAGTACTCTCATCTCATTGGGATTCCGATTCTGGATCAAATGCCGTTCAGTGGCCTAGAGAGTATTCCATCTGCTCGAGAGATTGCCAGCTTGTTGCACATAGATGAAGATCTGATTAGAGCTAATCTGACTACCAAAGGCGGAATTCAGGGTTTTCCTTCCGAGTTCCTCATTGCCCAAGCTACCTTCTATGGGAAGGCCATGAGTGAGGATGCCTTTGAGGCTCTATTTGTGTTACTCATCTATGGATTGGTGTTATTTCCCAACTTCGACAAGTTCGTTGACATGAACGCCATTAGGATCTTCTCAGTTCTTAATCCAGTTCCGACTTTGTTGGGCGATGCTTATGTCTCTCTGCACCTAAGGAATATGAAAGGTGGAGGAGTTATTGTCTGCTGTTTACCCCTGCTGTACAAGTGGTTTATTTCGCACTTGCCGCAGACAGTTGCTTTCAAGGAGAACAAGGGATGTCTACGGTGGTCTCAGAGACTCATGTCTCTCACCAATGATGATATCACCTGGTATGATCGCGTGTATGATACCGTCCAGATCATTGATTATTGTGGTGAATTCCCTAATGTGCCTCTTCTTGGCACATGTGGTGGGATTACCTACAATCCTATTCTCGCACGTCGTCAGCTTGGGTTCCCCCTAAAGGATAAACCTAATAACATTCTGTTAGAAGGTGTGTTCTATCAGGAGGGTAAAGATCCCCAAGGCCTGAAAGCCAGATTTGTCCGTGCTTGGCGCAGTATTCACAAGAAGAGTAGGAATGAGTTGGGTCCAAAGAACTGCATTGCTTTGGAGCCATACACCTCCTGGGTCAGACAAAGAGCTGCCACCTACCTGATGCCGTATGATCATCCAAGACCTACACCGTTGGATGTGGCTGGGCCTTCAACTCTCCCTACCCAACGTGTAGAGGAGTTGAGAGAAGAAGACCTTTCGCGTGCGTGGATCCGTGAAAGAGAGGAATTGCTGCAGCAACTCAAGGAGAAGGATGCTATGATCGAGTTTCTCGAGCACCGAGTGATCGACGACCCGAACGACACTTGGACTTCTCTGCTTCCTCAGTCATCCAAATTCTGGAAGAGGAGGTATGATCGACTTGCAAAGGAGAAAGCTGATATGGAGGCTGCCTATGAGAGAGAGATCAAGAAGTTGTGTACTTCTCGTCTTCCAGCATCCCGAACTTCTAGGGATCCATAGGATGTCATTTACCTTTTCTCTTTGTAATAATCAAAAAATGTTGTACTTCTTTGTCTCAATATATTGAATGAAATATTTTCCATGAGCAATTAAAATGTTCAACTATTCAAAAATATTGCAAATAATACCCTAAGGGTTCCTTGAAAACAAAGCATCTGCACAAGCATTTCATGCATCATTCTTGCATGAGCAGGTACTCCTTTTCTGGTCTTCTTGTCCTAACCTTGTGTTCTTCATTTATTTTGAAGACAAGCTGACTCACCGGTATTATACGCGGGTCAACTCTGCAAGAGTCATGGAGCAATTGGAACAAGAGAACAGAGAATTAAAGGAAGAGGTCGCCAGACTTGGCGCTTTGATGGAGCAACTCCTTGCTGCTCAGAATCAGCCTGCTCAACAGCCAGCAACTCCTGTTCAAAGGACGGTTATATCCGAAATAGCTACTTCAACGGTGCCAGTCAGCACCCATCAGCCTAATGCTATGCCTCCCGGTTTTCCTTGGGGGATGCCTCCAGGTTTTATGCCTGATCTGCCAGCTCCAACATTTTCTCATATGCCGGCATCTAGCCCGGTCCCTGTTCCCGCTCCTCCTGTCGTGCATACGATGCCCAGGGTAGACGACACCATCTATCACTCCGAGCCATCTGAGAGCTCAGACGTTCATGAAAAGATGGATGCCATGAACGATCAATTCCTTGAGCTGAGAAAGGAATTGAGGACCCTCCGTGGTAAAGACCTATTCGGCAAGTCTGCTGCCGAGTTGTGTTTAGTTCCCGGTGTGAAGATCCCGATCAAATTCAAGGTCCCAGACTTTGAAAAGTACAAGGGGAACACCTGTCCGCTTGCTCACCTGGTCATGTACGCCAGGAAGATGTCAACACAGACTGATAATGATCAACTCCTGATTCATTATTTTCAAGACAGTCTGTCTGGTGCCGCGCTCAGATGGTACATGAGCCTGGACAGTGTCAACATCCGATCTTTCAACGAACTTGGCGAAGCTTTTGTCAAGCAATATAAATACAACGTCGATATGGCGCCTGACCGTGATCAACTCAGGTCTATGTCGCAGAAAGATAAGGAATTGTTCAAGGAGTACGCCCAGAGATGGCGAGAGCTGGCAGCTCAGATCACTCCACCGCTGGAAGAGAAGGAAATGACCAAGATCTTTCTGAAGACTCTTGGCTCATTCTATTATGAGCGGATGGTAGCGAGCGCTCCCTCTGATTTCACCGAGATAGTGAACATGGGGATGCGTCTTGAAGAAGGTGTCCGTGAAGGACGGTTGGCAAAAGATGATGGTTCTTCCTCTAAACGATATGGGGCGTTTAAGAGGAAAGAAGGGGAAGCACATGTCGTGCAATCTCAGCCAAAACATAGAAGACCCTCTGTTCAGAGGAAGCCTGCACGTCGTGCCGGTCATCAGCACCAGGTGGCTCATATAGCACCTGTATTTAAAGATAATGCTCAGCAATATCAACATCAACAGTATCAGCATCAGCAGCAATATCAACAACCGCAATACCAACAACAACAGCAACGTCCACAGCAACAGGCTTACCAGCCTCGTGGAAGTACAACCAATCAAGCTAATGTGAATTATGATAGGAAGAAGATCAGCTTCGATCCAATTCCTATGTCATATGCAGAGCTTTATCCTTCCTTGTTGGAAAGGAAATTGGTTTCTCCCAGGGATCCTCCTGCCATTCCTGCGAACCCCCAATGGTGGTACAAACCCGACCAGCATTGTGTCTACCATTCCGGTGCTCCGGGCCACAATGTGGAAAATTGCTTCCCACTGAAGACTAAGGTGCAAGACCTTATGAGAAGTGGAATTCTGAGTTTTGAGGACTCAAGCCCGAACGTCACCAAGAACCCATTGCCGCCGCATGGGAAATCTGTCAACATGATTCAGGAATGCCTTGGGAAGTACAAGGTCAAGTATATCAGCCACATCAGGCAGTCGTTGGTTGATTTACATAAGATGCTGTGTCAGTATAGCTATCTGGAGCATAACCACGACAAATGCCGCGTCTGTTCGGTTAATCGCCTGGGTTGCGATCAGGTCCGCCGTGAACTTCAGAAGTTATTGAATGAGGGTACCATTGAGATTCTCCAGAATCGCAATGTTGATAAAGTTGAGCCTGAAGTGAATGTCATATCACCAGTGTTCAAGCTGCCTGAGCCCGTTGTTATCCGCTACAATAGCAACAAGCCGAAGGCTTCCCCTTCTTTGATTATCAAACCTGCTGGCCCTGTGCCTTATTCATCTGATAAAGCTGTGCCATTCCGGTATAATCCTGTTGCTGTGCAAGATGGGGTCGAAGTACCTTTGCCTTCAACATCCGTGACCACTATTGCTGATGTCAGTGGGTTGACCCGAAGTGGTCGTGTATTTTCTGCGCCTCCAAAGGCTATTTCTTCTGAATCTGTTGTACGTCCGGTTGGGACCGCTGTTAATGTTCAGAATCCGGCACTTGATGTCGCCAAACCCTCCTCATCCGTACAAAAGACTCATGTTTCTTCAGTTGGCCCGAGTGGCATTGTTGATGAAGAATCTGATGAGATGCTGAGGCTCATCAGAAAAAGTGAGTACAACATTGTAGACCAGCTTCTACACACGCCCTCCAAGATTTCCATTCTTTCTCTGCTGCTGAATTCAGAACCCCATAGGGAGTCTCTGCAGAAAGTCTTGGATCTGGCGTATGTTGATCATGACGTCACCCTTGAGCAGTTTGATAGTATTGTTGCAAACATAACCGCCTGCAACACTTTGAGCTTTTGTGACGCTGATCTCCCTGAGGAGGGAAGAGACCACAACATGGCTTTACATATCTCCATGAACTGCAAATCTGATGCAATGTCCAATGTGCTGGTGGACACTGGATCATCTCTTAATGTATTGCCAAAGACCACACTCTCCAGATTGTCATATCAAGGTCCTCCTATGAGGCAGAGTGGGGTCGTTGTGAAAGCATTTGATGGGTCGCGCAAGACCGTGATTGGGGAAGTTGATCTCCCAATCAAGATAGGACCAAGTGATTTCCAAGTTACTTTCCAAGTAATGGATATCCACCCATCTTATAGCTGTCTCTTAGGCAGACCATGGATTCACGAGGTTGGTGCCGTGACATCCACCCTACACCAGAAGCTGAAGTTTGTCAAAAACAAGAAATTGGTTGTAGGAGGGGGAGAAAAGGCTCTCCTGGTTAGCCATCTGTCTTCTTTCTCGTACATTGACGCAGAGGATGAAGTTGGAACTCAGTTTCAAGCTTTATCTATTGATGAACTAATCGAGAAGAAGTCTCCTTCATTCACTTCCTACCGAGATGCGAAGCTGGCCATTGAATGTGGTGCAATTGCTGGATTAGGGAAAGTGCTTGAACTTGAAGACAACAGATCCCGGGCTGGCATTGGCTATGGTTCTGGGGCATGTAATGAGCAAGGTCTGTTCACAAGTGGAGGATTCATCCATGATGATCAACCTGAAGAAGAGGAAGTTGCTGCTATCTTGGAAGAGGACGCAGAAGACTTGAACAATTTTGTTATTCCTGGTGGTGTCTGCCACAATTGGGTCGCTGTAGATGTTCCTACAGTCATCCATAGATCAGAGTAATTGTTCACTTTGATTAAAACCCTTCTCCCATGCCAAAAGGAGAAGTGATGACATTATTGGCAAAGCATATATACAATGATGTTTTCATTCAATTAATGCATTGTTTAACATTTGTTTTTCCTTTGTTTTCACTTTTTGCTTTTCTGCATGAAATCAGTGATCACAAAAAACCCATAAAAACAAAAACAAGAATAAAAGCGAACATTTTTCATCTGCATAATGATTTGCTTGTTTAAATGCTGAAGTTTTTCTTAACCAAAATCATTATGCAGGTTGATCCTAAAACCCATTGAACATAATGATCCAACGCCATCTCCCAATTTTGAATTCCCTGTATTTGAGGCAGAGGAAGATGACGTTGAAGAGATTCCTGATGAGATCACCCGTCTCCTTGAGCACGAAGAGAAGACCATTCAGCCGCATCTTGAAGACTTGGAAACAGTCAACTTGGGATCTGAGGATTGTGTTCGTCTGGTGAAGATTGGGGCACTTCTTGAAGGGTCTGTCAAAGAAGATTTGATCAGCTTGCTACGAGAATATTCAGATATCTTTGCTTGGTCCTATGAAGACATGCCGGGTTTAGATACAGATATTGTGCAACATTTCCTGCCTTTGAAGCCTGAGTGCATGCCTGTGAAGCAGAAGCTCAGAAGAACTCATCCAGATATGGCAGTGAAGATCAAAGAGGAAGTTCAGAAGCAAATCGATGCGGGGTTTCTGGTGACTTCGACATATCCTCAATGGGTGGCCAACATTGTGCCTGTTCCTAAGAAGGACGGAAAAGTCTGTATGTGCGTTGATTATAGAGATCTGAATAAGGCTAGCCCGAAAGATGATTTTCCTCTACCACACATTGACATGTTGGTAGACAATACAGCTAAATTCAAAGTCTTTTCCTTTATGGACGAATTTTCCGGTTATAATCAAATCAAGATGGCACCAGAGGATATGGAGAAGACAACATTCATCACACCTTGGGGAACATTCTGTTATCGAGTGATGCCCTTCGGTTTGAAGAACGCCGGAGCCACGTATCAACGAGCTATGACTACCTTGTTTCATGATATGATGCACAAGGAGATAGAAGTCTATGTTGATGATATGATTGCCAAATCCCGAACGGAAGTTGAGCATATTGAGCATTTGTTGAAGCTTTACCAGCGTTTGAGGAAATTTAAACTTCGTTTGAATCCGAACAAATGTACTTTTGGAGTCCGTTCCGGCAAGTTGTTGGGTTTTGTGGTTAGTGAAAGAGGTATTGAGGTTGATCCTGCGAAGGTCAAAGCAATACAAGAGATGCCCGCACCCAAAACTGAGAAGCAAGTCCGAGGTTTTCTTGGCCGCTTGAACTACATTTCCAGATTTATATCCCACATGACTGCCACATGTGCGCCGATATTCAAGCTCCTCCGGAAAGATCAGTCTCATGATTGGACCGAGGATTGCCAGAAAGCTTTCGACAGTATCAAAGATTATCTGTCTGAACCTCCGATATTGTCTCCGCCTGTGGAAGGAAGACCTCTGATTATGTACTTGACAGTTCTTGAAGACTCGATGGGTTGTGTACTCGGTCAGCAAGATGAATCAGGGAAGAAGAAATTTGCTATATACTACCTCAGTAAGAAGTTTACTGATTGTGAGTCTCGGTACTCTACGCTTGAGAAGACGTGTTGTGCTTTGGCTTGGGCTGCTAAGCGTTTGCGCCAGTACATGATAAATCATACAACTTGGTTGATATCCAGAATGGATCCAATTAAGTATATCTTCGAGAAGCCTGCTTTAACTGGGAGGATTGCCCGTTGGCAGATGTTGTTATCTGAGTATGATATCGAGTATCGAGCTCAAAAAGCTATCAAAGGTAGTATCTTGGCTGACCATTTAGCGCACCAGCCAATTGAAGATCATCAGTCTGTTCAGTACGACTTCCCTGACGAGGAAATTCTGTATTTGAAGATGAAAGATTGCGATGAGCCTACTCTTGATGAAGGTCCAGAACCTGGTTCCAGATGGACAATGGTGTTTGATGGCGCTGTTAATCAATATGGAAATGGAATTGGGGCAGTGATCATTACTCCTCAAGGTTCACACATTCCGTTTACAGCAAGGCTAACTTTCAAATGCACGAATAATATGGCGGAGTACGAAGCCTGCATTATGGGACTTGAAGAATGCATTGACTTGAGAATCAAGTATCTTGATGTCTATGGTGATTCGGCCCTGGTTGTCAATCAGATCAAGGGGGAGTGGGAGACGAATCAGCCTGGTCTCATCCCATACAGAGATTATGCAAGGAGAATTTCAACTTTCTTCACAGAAGTTGAATTTTATCATATTCCTCGAGAGGATAATCGGATGGCAGATGCTCTTGCCACGCTTGCTTCCATGATTGTGGTCAGATGGTGGAATGATGTCCCCAATATTACTGTGATGCGCTTGGACAGACCAGCTCACATATTTTCAATCGAAGAAGTGAAAGATGACAAGCCTTGGTATTTTGATATCAAGAATTTCCTCCAGAACCAGGTCTACCCGCCTGGGGCATCTGTGAAAGATAGGAAAACCTTAAGAAGGTTGTCAGGCAGTTTCTACCTCAGTGGTGAAGTGCTATACAAAAGAAATTTCGATATGGTTTTGCTCAGATGCGTGGATAGACACGAAGCAAACCTATTGATGACTGAGGTCCATGAGGGTTCATTTGGTACTCATTCCAATGGACATGCCATGGCTAAGAAGATGTTGAGAGCAGGCTACTATTGGTTGACAATGGAGTCTGACTGTTGCAAGTATGTGAAGAAATGTCACAAGTGTCAAATTTATGCGGATAAGATTCATATTCCTCCGACACTCCTGAATGTGATTTCATCACCATGGCCTTTCTCTATGTGGGGAATCGACATGATCGGCATGATTGAGCCGAAAGCGTCCAACGGACATCGATTTATTCTCGTAGCAATTGATTACTTCACCAAATGGGTTGAAGCCGCTTCGTACGCGAATGTAACCAGACAGATGGTTGTGAAGTTTATCAAGAATCAGTTGATTTGCCGTTATGGTGTGCCAGAGAGGATCATTACTGATAATGGATCTAATCTGAATAACAAGATGATGGATGAGTTGTGCGCTGAATTCAAGATTGCACACCATAATTCCTCTCCCTACAGACCTAAGATGAATGGGGCTGTTGAAGCTGCTAACAAGAATATCAAGAGGATTATCCAGAAGATGACTGTCACGTACAAAGATTGGCATGAGATGCTGCCATTTGCTTTGCATGGATATCGTACGTCTGTACGCACTTCAACAGGGGCAACCCCTTTCTCTCTTGTTTATGGCATGGAAGCTGTTCTCCCAGTAGAGGTGGAGATCCCATCAATGCGAGTCTTGATGGAAGCCAAGTTGACCGATGCTGAATGGATTCAGAGTCGTTATGACCAATTGAATCTGATTGAAGAGAAGCGTTTAACTGCCATGTGTCATGGTCAGTTATATCAGCAGAGAATGAAGAAAGCATTCGACAAGAAGGTCAAGCCTCGCGTGTTCCGAGAAGGTGACCTCATGCTCAAGAAAGTCTTGTCTTTCGCGCCCGATTCCAGGGGCAAGTGGACTCCAAACTACGAGGGTCCATATGTTGTTAAGAGAGCCTTTTCAGGCGGAGCTTTGATGCTTACAACAATGGATGGGGAGGATTTCACTCGTCCTGTGAATTCAGATGCAGTCAAGAGATACTTTGCCTAAAAAAAAAAAGTATATGCAAATAAAAAAAAACAGAATAGCTCGCTAAGTTGAAAACCCGAAAGGGCGGCTTAGGCAAAAATGAGCGTCTCGGTGGAGAACCCGCAAGGGTAATCCAGGCAAAAATTAGAGACTTGAAAAAGAGAATATTTGCATCCCGCTAGATTGAGTACCTCACCCTGGGGCAATCTAGGCAAAAATTAGGGATTTGGCAAGTAACTGCATCCTGACAAGACTTTCTGTTCATCAGTCGTCACTTCGTCAGAAGATTCTCGATTCGTCGTCAACCGAAGCTTTGGATACATCGAGATTCAAATTGGTAGAGAAAGGATCATTATGTTCAATGTAGCCCTCTTCCAATATATATCACTGATTTCAAATTTGTACAGATTTATGGAGTCTTGCCATTTGCAGGCTACCATTCCATCAAATAAATTTGAGCTTTTTATCCAATTATTTGCACTCTTATTTGTTTCAATTCAACAAATGTTTTGCATGTTAAATTGATAAAATGTCATTGTTTTAAACAAATCAAATTTTTCAAAATTATTGTTTTAAACAAAGTGAACATTCACAATATTAAAAGGATACTCAAGAATATCTCAGTGCTCTCCCGAGGGTGGCATGATCTCCAACAGGTAAGACATTGGTTCAAATTCCTGGTTTGGTGGTATCTTCTTTCTTCAGATCTTTGTTGAGGTTGTTCCTCAGACAGAGTTGTTGTTGGGGTTTGTTCCCCAGTATAGTCGCAAGCAGAGTGTTGTTGAGGACTTCGTTTTCTCCAGCAGCAGTTCTCCCCAGCATGGGTGTTTCCTTGTGAGTTTCGATGTTTGATGGTTTGTCATCTTGGTGCCCCGTCACTTTCTCCAGTGGGTCGTCTGCCCCAGACTTTATTTGTCTCCTCAGCGCAGTCATGAGTAGAGCTGTTATTGATATCCCCATCGGATTTGCGAGCAGAGTTGTTATCACTCTTCCCAGTGCAGTTGCCAGTGGAATTGTCTGTTTCCTCAGCACGATCGTTTTCTTTTTAGAGACTCGGTAAGTCAGTGGTGTGATACCCGGTACTTTACCTTTTCCCCGGCGAAGTCGTCTGTGGAATTGTTGCTATCTCTCCATCAGAGTTCTTTCTCCTCAGCAGAGCAGGATTTATTTTCCTACTCAGTGGTTGATTTGGGTTGATATCCCAGTATTTTCAACCATATTTTCCTCAGCATAGTCTGCAGAGTGTTTGTTGTGGCAGTTTTGCCTGTTGAATACTCCTCCAATCCCCAGTATGGTCGGATGATGGCTCTAGCATCCCGAGAACGGATTGATTTCCTGACTGTTTGTGATCCCTAGTAGAGTGGCTTATATTGCAGAATCTACTTGTTGTGATCAGTTTGCTATGCATATTCTCCCCAAGTAGAGTGGTTTGTTGCAGAATCTACTTGTTTGATCTGTCCTCCCTCAGTGGTTTGTTCCCCAAGAGAGTAGCCGACAGTTTTCCCCAGTAGAGTTGCTTATGCAGTCAGATTCTATTTGGATGATATCATTCTCCCTCAGTGGGTTGTTCCCCAGCAGAGTTGTGTGGTTTTGCTTCTACAGCAGTTTGTGCTTGTGCAACGCACTTTTTGTTTCTCAGTTAACACTGGGATCCCCTGCAGATATCGTGGGTTTTCTCTTGTTCCCCTACAGATCCGTCTTGGTGGCTGCTTTGCCCGTTGTGACTTTATGTACCCTGATTGGGTTGTTTCCTGATATCTCTGATCCTCTGCTTCTTTAGCAGTACCCGCAGATCTTTGCTTTACAGCATATAGATCTCCGCAGATTGGCTCTCCAGCTGGTTTTTCCCCTGGAAGTATAATACCGGGCGTTTGATTCCTGGACCTGTTGTGTTAGAATTGTCTGTTTTGTCAGCATTCATCAAACATAAATCACGCATATTCATGCATATTCATAAACATTCTGATATTCATGTCGCATTTCTTGCCATATATCCTTTGTTTGTTGTTCCCTGCTTTAGGGTGATATAGATCTCTTTATAGATCTCCCCAAGCAGATGTCGGGTGTTTAAAATCTCTCCATATAGAGTCAGCCCATAAGCAGAAAATGTTGTCTTTCCTTCTGCAGTTCCCCACTGAGATATATCCTCGTGGATGACGGTTTCTTCCGTTTCCTCCCAACACATATATTGGGATGGATGTTCCTATTTGAGTTATATCCTCATTAGGACGTGTCTTGATTCAGTCTGTCTTTTCGGATCATTCCCGAATTGGCTATTTGTCAAATGTCTTGTGCTTCCCAGTGGGTTGTTCCCCAGCGGAGTAGTTTCGGGCCTCTACCCTCATACCGGTAGTTATAAGTCCTATTTTCACTTGGTTTTCTTGGCAGAATTTATGGTTATACACCTTTTATTCTCCAGCCAGGGTTGTTGGTTTTCTACCCTCATACCGGTAGTTGTAAATCCTATTTTCCTGCTCTTCAGCAGTTTGTGGTTTGTTATAAACCCTATTTTGGTTTCCCGTGTGGATTTGTGATTTGTTCTATCCCCACGCGGAGTTGTTGGTCTTCTACCCCGTATTCGGTAGATGTAAACCCTAATTTTGTGGTTACCTCCACCCTTTTTGGCCCTCTGCCTGCAAACCAGCAGTCGTAAGTCCTATCTTTGCGGTTTTTCTACATACGAACCGGTAGTTATAAACCCTGTTTTCCCCACTTGCAGAGTTAACTTTGTTGTTCATCCTAACCGATGACAATTTCCCCCTTGTGGTTATCTTCATCTAGTTCTTGATGTTGATTTTCCTTTGCTTGGATAAGTTGCTCAGATAAGCACTTATATCCCCAACAAATCTTTTGTGGATAATTGCCGTATGCTAGCAATTTTATCCCCAGCAGGTCCTTTCACCTTTTGTCAGTGATTGTGTTCCCCGGATCATTGATTTTCATCAATGCATCCCAGCGAGTCTTCTTTCATTCACCCTCTTGTTGGTAATGTCTGTCGCTCCCTTTGATTGGTTATCATTATATACCTAGTTTGGTATCCCGATGCCTTTCTTTTCGGTTGATTTATCCTTTATTAACCCAGTAACCGGTTGTGGATAATCTTCCATGCGAGTATATTATTCACGGTCTGCCGGTAATGAATAATATATCTCATGCACTCTTCAGTCGAAGCCTTTTGTGTTTTCTTTGTTGAGTAAGATTCGTTATTTCCCTTTGTGGAATCGAATATTTCTTTGTTGTCGGAAAATTGCCGGATGCTTGCAATTTATCCCTTTGAGTTGTCTTTCGTTTACCCGGATGCTTGGTATCGATTGTCTCTCTTGTTGGTTAGTCACCTATTATATACTTCGGTATCTTTGGTGTCTTTTCCTTTCGAGGATATTATTCACGGTCTGCCGGTAATGAATAATATATCTCATGCGCTCTTTAGTTGGAATCCTTTGTTGATTTTCCCCAGCTGAGCAAGATTCGTATTCTTTGTAGAATCGAATATCCATCCTTTAACCAGTTTGTGTTTGGATGATGTGTGTTTTGGCATATATACCAATTCACGTTTTCGGTAGATCACCTATTATATACCCAGTAACCGGTATCTCTGGTGTTTCTTACCATGCGAGTTTATTATCTACGTTCTGACGGTAATAGATAATATATCTCATGCGAGTATTCTTATCCACGGTCTGCCGGTAATGGATATTATATCTCATACACTTTTTGGGTTTGTGTCCCCAGTTGAGTAAGATTCGTTTTCCCGTTGTGGATTCGAATGTCCATCCTGTAAGTCGATTTGCTTTTTCAAGCCCTCCTTTCGGATGATGAGTGTTTTGGCATATACACCAATTCACGTCTTTGGTTAGTCACCTATTATATACTTCGGTATCTCTGGTGTCTTTTCCTTTCGAGTATATTATTCACGGTCTGCCGGTAATGAATAATATGTCTCATGCACTCTTGAATTAATCTTTTGATTGTTTTCTCCGCAGAGTAAGATTCATATTCCTTGTGGGATTGAATATCCATCCTATAAACAAGTTTGCTTTCGCTCTCTTCAGGATGATGAGTGTTTTGGCATATATACCAATTCACGTTTTGGTCGGTCACCTATTATATACCTCGGTATCCCTGGTGTCCCTCCCTTTCTGCTCCCTATTATGACCTTGGTCCCCCTGTGGAGTCAGATTTTCCTGAGTTTATGTACCTTTTTCAGGTCTTTCTCAGATGTTCGGTTGATTGATATCTCTCACCCTTATACCGGTCTTAGATACTCATTCTTCTTGAGTTTGTTGCCCTTATACCGGTAACATCTCATTTCTTTGGTGCTTCCTCAGTGAAGTTTTCCTATTGCTTCTCCCCAGGAATCAGCTTGTGTCTCTCCAATGGATTTATTTTCCTTTGGAATTCTTTTCCCCGGTGTGAGTCCTTCACTCCTTAGTGAAGCCTCCAGTCTGATTTCTGTATTCCCTAATCAGAGTCGTGTCTTGTTCGCGCTGTGTCAGTATTGTTTATCCCCAACAAGAATCTTGTTAGAGTCTCTGTTCCTGGTGAGCGTATTACTCCGATGGATCATCTTTTCTTCTGTGTGAACCATATTCCCCACAGAATTTGTATCTTTTGCATGCATACATTTGCATCATGAGGTCTCTTAGGGACCAAAATTTGTCTCATTACTGTTATTTAAGCCCATTCTACCGCATCGAGATGAAGATTTCTAAACTTCACTTCTCCGGCTAGAATGACCTTAAATAGGGGCATCTGTAAGACCCCAATTTTGGCCCTAAGATCCCTCATGGCCCATAGCATATCATATCATGGCCTCAAGGATCATTGCATGCCCTAGCTTCCCTCCTAGTGGGTAGGTTGCCTTGTGAGTGTGGTTCTTGATCACCAAGCATGTCTTGCATTTGTATATCTTTTCTTTTCATATGTTTACTAACCAAAAAGTACAAAAATATTGTCATCTAACCATGTTACTTGCAGATGAAGCAAATTAGGTCAAATCAGTCAAAATCAGTCAAAGTCAGTCATTGCAGTGGATGGTGGCCATTCTTGCAGAATTTGGGCACCATGATCAATCATCAAGAGTTCTTATATGTTGTGACATCATTTGGAATCAAGATCTCAAGGAATTAGGGTTTGGAATTCATCAGAACATGGCCCAGTCATGCAAAACCCGAGAAAGTCAAACTTGGTCAACTGTCCATTTAATCAGTGATTTGATGATGGGATTTGGTCTGAGAGGTCTCATTCATGTCTATACAAGCCTCATATATCATGTCAAGCATCCACAGTGAAGAAAATAAAGTCAGACAAGAAATTTCCAGAAATAGAAAGTTGACCTGTAATTGGAATTTGCCAAAAATGGAAACTTCTTGATCTTAAACTTACATCATGATACAAGCTTCAAATGAATTTTTGCCCAACATGAAAGTTGAAGATCTTGTTCTCCCATTTCCAAAAAGTCCAAGAACACTCAATTCCCATGTATGGTTGGCAAGTTATGATCAATTCAATCTCAAAAAATTTTGAACTTCAAAAGGCCATATCTCTCAAACCATTTGGCCAAATTGGGTGGGGTTTTTTCCTACAAGTCACATTTGATCCCCTCTTTCCAAAAATGCCATCATCATGCACCAAAACATCACCAATCAAAATTGCCTTTTTGAACTTGCTTGAATTAATTTCAAGTGAGGGTGAAATTTGACTTTTCCAAATAATCATTTTTAATCATTTTGGCCAATTGGGAATGTTCTGAAATGTCATTTGAAACATGTTTGTAAGCCCAAATTCGTGCAGCACATACACCCCATGCCAACTTGGTGAATTTTTAGCAAATGGCAAAGTTTACTTCATTTAAGCTAATTGTGATTAGCATCTCATTAGCCAACCTTAAACAGCCAATATATAGCTCATTTTCTGCCAGAAGAGAACCCTAGCAGCCTCTTACCAAAATAAAAAAAATCATTTTCTCTCAAATGCTCATTTCTTTCACTTTGCATTTTTTCTGAAAAATCTCAAAGCATACGAGCTTGGTTTGGTTTGTCCATCATTTGCCAACACTTGTGAAGCATTTTCAAGCTCCATTCCTGAACTGTAAGCACAGCACGCGACTGTTTTCTCCATGAACTCATCAATGGAAGATTGGGATTGAAGTCATTCCAAGCTTTCTTGAGCTAAACACTCTTCACCATTCGCCTTGTGGAAGCTTTGTGAGCATCTGTTTCAAGCAAGAACTACCAAAAAACACCTGAATCGACACTGCCTTGCAGATTTGGTCAGTTTTCGAATCTCTTATTTCACTAAACTATGTTATGCCTTATGTAGACCCTTTCTTGCTGGTCATTATGAGCTTTGAGTTGATGAAAATGGTTGTGTATTTGGAAAGTTATGCTGATTTAAAGATTGATGTATGAATATGTTCTTGCTCGATTCATGTTGATTAGCTCGATTCTTGAAAAATGGTTGTTAGATTCGTGTTAGTTATGCTTTGCTGAGTTTAATGGTGTGCTTGATTTCATGTTCTGGGCGAATTATTTTTGCACGATTTGTGAAGAAGATGATGATGAATACTGTAGCTGCCAAACCCTAAAATGCATTTTCCAGAATCATGTTCACGTGTTTTGCATGTGTATGGTACTGTTACATTAAGCGGACCAATCAGAACATTCCGTTTCCATGGCCCTGAACGCCGCGTTTCATTAACCGGCTCCATTATTTACCAATTTGCCATCGTGCCCAATTAATCCATTAAATCATATTTGTTTTCAATGTTTATTTCATTTTGATGCAACAACTTACAAAAATCATAGCATCTTCAATTTTAATCCAAATTTCATGGGAATTTTTGCAGTGTGTTCATCTGGATCTCTACTTTTTAATCATGATTTTTCCTGATTTTTTGCATGAGTAGATTTTAAATGGTGCTAGGGTTTGTGACATGTATCCATTTTTTGTACCTTTTGCCAAAACCTTTGTGAAATGATGATGCTTTATCCAATGGCCTTGAAATTTTTTGTGCATAAACTAGACACATTCATGGTGATTTTGGTGTAGAGTTTGTGAATTTATACTATCTGGTTTGTGAGTTATGAATTTTTGAAATAGGGTGTGACAATTTGTGTCACACCATTGATGTGCAACTTGATGATTTGCTTTACCATGATTCTTGAGCTCCAATTGATGTGAATTTTTGCATGATTGTACTCTTGTATGTCTAGCTCACATGTAAATTTCCTTGGAATTATTTGTGACATTTCCTAATTGTTTGAGATTTTCTCCCCTGTTTAGTCTTATGTTGACTTTTTGTGACACATGTTCCCATTTCATTTGTGAAATTCTCATACTTTATTGGATGAACATGAAATTTGACATGTGATTGGTAGACATCTTAAGCTTTGTCATGGTGTTGATCCCATTCATTTATCATATGTTATCACTGGTTTATGATTTTTTGAAGTTGATACATGTTTGGTTGACTTCTTTGAGCATGCATAAACTTGCTTTGACTTTCTGATTTTCATTGACCATCTTCCCATGATCCAAATGAGCTGAAATTTTATAGGCATGACATGTTATGGGTTATGAGTGATCATGATTTATTTGATGATTTTTTGAAATGTTTATGATTGGTTTTGAGCTAAGTCTTGCTGTTGACTTCTATGAGCTTTCATTTGCCATGCTTTGACTTCTTTTGCTTATGAAATCATGATGATGAATGATATGAATGTGGGACCAATTAAGTTTGCTTCTTGATTGTTTAAACTTGATTTTGGTTGGATATTACTTTCTGTTTTGACTTTCTCATCCCCTTTTGACCCTAGGCTTGTCCTAGTGGTCCTGTTGCTCATGTTTGAGTTCATGTTTTCAGGTTAAGCAACAATGCTCCAAAGAGATCATACAAATTTGATTAAGCTTGATTGTTTATCATGAGCTAACCTTTTTGTTTTGTAGGTTGCTTGGCTCACAAGCCTTGAGTTTTGTGCTTTGCACAATTATCTGTTTGTTTTGACTGTTGATTCCTACCTCCTTTTGCTTTAACTTTTGAATTGTGTACTGATTCTGTTTGACTATTTCAGGTACCATTAGTTGCTTAGTTCTTTGAACTTGCTTTGCTTTGATTAAATAGCAATTTGCATTGAGGTATAACCCCTTTTCTTCATGTAGTCTGGAAGACCTGGCCTGTTACTTGGCCAGGCAACTGTCTGAAGTCCTCCTTAAGAGGCAATGCTTGTGTGTGTTTACATTTGTCCCAAGCAGGAAAAGTCCTTTAAATAAGGCAATTGGTAGATCAAAGAGATATGCAACCTATCTCCTACTATTCTGTGAGTCTTCTCCTTGCTCCCATTACATGGTTGTAGCATTGAGATCCAAACCCAAGATCTATAGAGTCTAATATGTGGAGAGAGTTCCTACTTTCTGAACTCCCACACTTTCTGATATTCAAATGCTCTCCCTGATCAGGGATAAGAGCAATGAGGCACACCCCTCATATCCTTTCATCTGCTTCACCTTAGCCCCTCAATGGCAAGGTTAAGAGCACCTTTAACCCTATTCCAGTTGGCTTCAATGCCTAACCCTTTTGTATGAGCCTCCTTGTTTGGTTATAGTGTGTGCTGATTGACTTCATTGATTGATTTTTGCTTCATATACACATGTTTGCTTGCATGCTTTGTGCATTTATCATCATTAATTGTTCATTAATGCATGATCATCTCATTTGTCTTTGTGACATTATCATTGTTGTTTACCCATTGAGGACAGTTGTAAAACCATCCTTTGGCTATTGTTCCTATGATGTGGAAGTGAGTATAAGACCATTTCATTGGCCACTCATCTTATCTTTGCTTGATACATTTGTTTGATTGTATGTGAGGATGCAATTATAAGTCCCTGTAAGTTGGCATTTGCTTTCCCATGATCATATGTTGCTTTGCTTGTTTGCATGTGAGGATACAATTGTAAGTCCGTGTAATTTGGCATTTGTATTCCTAGGACCATACTGTGAAGGTTAGAGTAAGCCCAGATAGATTGGCATCTGACATCCATGTTTTGTTTTTCTTTGTATGTGAGGATACAATTGTAAGTCCGTGTAATTTGGCATTTGTTTTCCTATGATCATATGTTGGAGGTTGGTATAAGCCCAGATAAATTGGCATCTGACATCCAAATGTTGTCTTTGTTGTTGGAGATTGGTATAAGCCCAGTGATTGGCATCCGGTATCCGTTCTTTTTATTTCTTTGTTTGAGGAGATTAGTGTAAGTCCATAGAGTGGCCTCTGATATCCAGTTCTGTTTTAGGAGATTGGTATAAGCCCAGTGATTGGCATCCGGTATCCGCTTTTGTTGACTTTCTTCTTTATTTGTTTGTTATTACTCATTTCCATTCCAAAGGACACACTTGAATCATCTTCTATATGATTTCAAGAGGTGAACCTTCTAAGAAGTTTTACAATCCATCTTCATCCATTCATCCCCATTATGTCCTAAACCTTTTCACACATTACTTTCAAAACTTGAGATAGATATTGTGCAAACATCTTCATGCTTTCAAATTAAAAACCTGGACCCCAAGTCCTTGACTTTTTTTCAAACTCCATTTCATAATACTTCTTTGAATTAATCTTAATCATACTTTGACTCCACTTTCATAATCATAATCAATTAACTTCACCCATTCAATTGTTTTGGCTTTGTCCATTGTTAATCTTTTCATACATGAGCTATAGGTTTGATTTATCTTAGTTGGTTGATGTCAATCTCACCTATTTGTCCTTAGTTGATTGAATTGTAAGTCTTCCTTGCTTATTATAGGGTTAACCCCTCACTAGCAAGTTGAAGCTGTTCTCACATGGTGGACTTGTTGTTTGTATAAGGTTGAGTTTTCTCCCGTGGATAACGTAAGACCTTAGGGCTTGTGTTTAAAATTGAATCCACCCACTTTTGGAAATTTTTTAGCCGAACTACGGCGTTTTGATCCTTACCTTTGATGGAAGGTACGTAGGCAACGGGTTCATCCGTTCAAACACAAAAATAATAAAAATGTATATTCTTTTCTCATCATCCCAATCATGTTTGCACAATACTTATGTCATAATAAATAACAATTTAATACAACAAGTGTGAAAAGGGCTCCCTAGGAGTACCTAGGACGTAGTGGGTGCCTAACACCTTCCCATTGCGTAATTTACCCCTTACCCAGACTCTCTGATCTTTTTATTAGTTTTCTACGTGTAAAACTTCTTAGGCTTTTGTTCGCTTTTTAGCCAGTCCTTTGGATAAATAAAAGTGCGGTGGCGACTCGAAAATTCATTGTATGCTCTACTTATGGTTTAATCGATAAATCATATAGCGACGAATACACCGCTACAATGAGGACCACATATCATTATCTTGAGCTTATATGATCTAGAGGTTCATTTTGGAGCAAATTCCCCAAGTGGTTGAGGCCCAAGTTCATCAGGTAATTTCAGGTCATCTAAGGACCAATGCAAGTCAACTGAAAGTCAACTGAAGGCTTTGAGTGTGAGAATTGAATTTCTTCATCCCATTCATGTTCAAACAAGGCTTATTCATCATGTCAAACACTTATATTGAAGAATTTGAAGCCAGTGCAAAAGTTTCCCAAAATGGAAAGTGACCTATAATTTCAAGTTTCCAAAAATAGCAAGTTTTTGGTTCACATTCAACTCAACTTTCCAACATCACATAAGCTTCAAATGAATTTTTGTCCAACATGAAAGTTGAAGATCTTTCTCTCCCATTTCCAAAAAGTCCAACATCATGAGAATCTGATGAATGGTTGAGAAGATATGGCCAAATGATTGCAATGTGTGCATGGAACTTCAACAAGCCATAACTTTTGATCCAAAGCTCCAAATTGAGTGCCTCTTTTTGCATATTGCTTCTCATGACCTATAATTTCCAAATCCATCTTTACATTGCATGAAATTTATTCATATGATCATTTGCCCATGCATATTCATTTTGGAGGGAAAATGACAAATTCAAAATTGGTGCATCATATGAACAAAATACCATTGCCATTATGCTTATGAGATGATTTTAAGTGAATTTGAGCCTCCACATGCTACTGTTCACGTCCAAATTTGCCATGCACCACACACTTTTTCAATTTTGGTCATGCACCTTATTTTCCTTAATCTTCCATTAACCATTGCTTAATTAATTTTTCAGAGTGATTAACATGTCATATAAAGCCTTAATCCTAACAGAATTTTCATAACAATCACATTCTAGATCTAGATTTTTCACTTCCCTCTCAAATTTCTCTCTCTTCAATTTTCAAAATTCTGCATCTAAATCATCAAAATTTTTGTAGAATCGTGTTCATCATGTGTCATTGAGTAGGATTTGGTTATTGATTTGAAGAATTCGAGCCAGAATCAAGCACACCAAGCTCAAGAACATGAAGATGGAAACTGCCATTTGAGCTAGATCTAGGTCGTGCCAAGCCTCAATTATTGCATCAAACTTCAAGTCATCATCTTAGGATTGGATCTGGATCAATTGAAGCCTCAAATCCACTGTTTCATCGTTCTGCTCTTCAAGAGGTGAGAAATTCGATCCTCTTAATTCTTGATTTTGTGCACATGTTTAAGTAGATCTTTCCATGCTGATTACACTGATATGAATACTTTTGAATTTGGTTGAGAATTGACTGAGTTATGTGGATTTGAAGTTTGCATGTCAAAAATGTTTTCATTCGATTCTCATTATTCATGGACTTTTAGCCGAAAATAATGATAGATTTGTGTTCTACATGTGATAAGCTTTCGAACCATGTATATATTGCCTATTTCTGGAAAAAAATTGATGTGCGTTACTGTAGCACCACCGTCTTCATGAAGAAGACGGTGGAAACCACCGTCCCAGCCGCCGTCTAGGGTTTCCTGGTTCGTGCGTGTGAATTCCACTGTGCATGCGCCTTTCACCAACGAGTCCTGCGTTCGATTCCTTCTTATGGCATATGTTTGTTTTAATTCTTTTCTTGCTGGCGCTTGCGTGTGCGCTCCGTTGGCACATCCATTGGCCTAGGTTCCTTGACCGTGTCCACGCGTGCTCTGACCAAGCTGATTGGACGCCACCTCAATTAATGGAACGCTGCGTTTTGGACGCGCTTCCTTGGACCATGAGCGCCAGTTCGATCCTGGCCTTGTGCAGTTTTTAATTTCATTTTTCATTTCATATTATTTTCATGATTCACATTTATTTCCATTATTTTCATCAAATTACAAAAATCATAAAAAATAGAATATGCATCCAATTAATTCCATATTTTTTCCTACATGATCATGTGAATGTCTACTATTTTGTGGTTGTGATTTCATGATTTTATCATTTCTGGATTTTTATTTGTGGACTGTTATTTGAACATGTATGCAAATGTGACATGTTGTACCAATTCTATTGTGAAATGCTCATACATTGGCCAATTGACTTGAAATTTGGTATGCTGATTCCCAACATGTTGCATGATTTTTTAGGCTTGGTTGTGCATTTTTATCATATTTCATCTCTGTTTTAGACACATGAATGCATGGTGTGACAATGTGTGTCACACAATTTGATGTCATACTTGTTCATTTTCATATACATGTCAATTGAGTTTTTCTGATTCCAATTTTTTGCATGATGCTTGCGTTTGACATGTTGTGTGCATATAAAAGTTTTCATGATTGTTTGATTCATTTCTGTTTTAATATGGAATTTTCATTCTTGATGACCAATTGTGTGCTTTGTAATTGCCTTTGCCATATCTTGCTCATGTGATGACTTTGCTTGATTCTTTAGACTTGGTCCTTTTTAGGACATGTTCTTGCTTGATTAAATGAGCTTCATGTTGAATATTGGTTGCTGTTTTGACTTTTTGCTTTGCCTTTGACCCTAGTCTTTGGACTAGTGGTTTATACTCACCTTTTGAGCTTTGCCTTTCAGGTTCAAGCAATTAGTTCCAATGGATGATGTGATCTCCTTGCTTGAGATGCAATTTACTTTGGTTAACTAATTTTGATTGTGTTGTAGGTCCTTTGGTGGCTAACTCACTTGAGTGTTTGCCTCTTATGGCTCATATGTTGTACATATTGGGAATGTCTGACTGTTGTTGATTGTTTGGTTGTCTGAACATAGTACTGATTGTTTAGCTTTTCATACAGGTACATTAGCCGCTTTAGCTCATTATTTGAGCTTTGCTTTGCTTGTGGTTGGCATACCACTTAGGTAATTTCTCTAACTCCATGTAGTCTGGAAGCCCTGTCGTTTCTGTTTGGCAGGCATTTGGCTGAAGTCCTCCTTAAGAGGCAATGATTGTGATTGTTTATATTTGTGCCATGTATTTCAAGTCCTCCTAAGTGAAGAGGCGATTGGCAGATAGAAGGGATTTGCAATCAATCCCCTGCTATTCAGTTGAGTCATTCATTATGCTCGCACTACGTGCTGATGCATTTGAATAAACACCCAAAATCTTGTATATAGAGTCAGTCATGTGGAATAGAGTTCCTCATTCTGGACCCCCACACCTTCTTTGATTCAAGCTCACCCAGGCCGGTCAATGTCAGTGGTTAAGAGCATCTCAGCACCCATAACAGTATTGGCTTGTTTGTCGAGGTTGATATGACCTCTTGACTAAACCCCAGCTTTGATTGAGCCTCTTGCTTGTGTATAGAGTGTGCTAATTGATTGCTGTGATTTCTTGTGTTTGCTTTTGCATATTGTTTTGCATATTGCTTTTGCATTTGTTATTTGCTTTGTTTGAGGAGTCAGATGTAAGACCATTGATTGGCTATCTGTTTCCTGTTCCTTTTGGGGAGCTGGATATAAGACCATTGATTGGCACTCCATTTCCTATATTGTTTTGTTTGAGGAGTCAGATGTAAGACCATTGATTGTCTATCTATTTCCTGTGTTTGTTTCTTTGTGGAGTTAGATGTAAGACCATTGATTGGCTATCTGTTTCTTGTTTTGTTCTGTGGAGTTGGACGTAAGACCATTTATTGGCACTCCGTTTCCCATCTCGTTTCGGAGTTGGATGTAAGACCATTTATTGGCAATCCATTTCCAGTTTTGTTGCTCCTTTAAGCTTGCTTATTTGCTTATTGCTTTGTATTGCTTAATTCCAAAGGAACTTCCTTGGATCATTTCTATGATCTTGATAAAGCGATTCCTCTTTGTGGCTTTGTTCCCTTAACCCTCTTACATGCTTAATCTCGAGCCTTGTTTTCAACTTTAACCCGAACCAGAAAACTTTTGTGCAAACATTCTCACTTGTTTTCAAAACTAGAAACCTAGGCCATAAGCCTTTGACTTTCACAATCTCATTTCATAATACTCATCTTGTAAATGAACTTTAATTCATACTTTGACCATCTTTGTGAATACTTCTAATTGGTTAATTCAACCCACTCAATTGCTTTTGTGGCCCCTGTCCACTTCTTAATCAAATTTTCATGCATTAGCCATAGATCTGAATTATCTTAGCGGTTGATGTAAATCTCACCTCATCCTTAGTGATCGAATCGTAAGTCTTCCATACTGATAACAGGGTTAACCCCTCTAGTATATCGAAGCTATTCTCACATGGTGGATTGTTGGCTCAGGTCGAGTTTTCTCCCTTTGATGATGAAAGACCTTAAGGCTTTTGTTTAAAATCAATTCACTCATCTTTTTTTGGAAATCATTTAGCCAAACTACGGCGTTTTGATCCTTATCTTTCATGAAAAGGTACGTAGGCAATGGGTTCATCCATCCAAACATAAAAATGTAAATAAATTCGCATATTCTTCTCTCATCCCTTCAATCATGTTTGCATAAAAATAATTTCATAAAAAAATAACAATACAACATTTGTGAAAAGAGGTTCCCTAGGAGTACCTAGGATGTTGTGGGTGCCTAACACCTTCCCACAACATAATTACCCCCTTACCCAGATCTCTGACCTTTTATTAGTTTTCTTTGCAAAACTTCTTAGGCTTTTGTTCGCTTTCTAGCCATTCCTTTGGATAAATAGAAGTGCGGTGGCGACTCTATCTTTGTATGATTTACCTTGGATCTAGTTAATATTTCCAATGGTGACGAATACACCGCTACAGAAAAGTGGCGACTCTGCTGGGGATCAGAATCTTCCTAGTGGGTTTGCCTGCTTTTCACACTTGTTGTGTTATATTTATTTATATGACATATTTTTAGTGCAATTTGGGATTACTGTATTGATTGTAATGTTTGAATTGCTTGATATATCAATTGCGTGCTTGCTTGGTGATCTCTGTGAGATGAGTTATATACCCGAACTCGAGTGCACCTTAGGATAGGAGAATGGCATAGTCTCGTCGACTTGTGAGGAGTTATTCCTTAGCAAGTTGACTTGCGAGTCCATTCACTTGGTGGAGGTCATGTTGGGATCATAATGTCACACAAGTCATTTGTGGTTAGGCATTATCTTTCCAATATGTGCCTTAGAAGCCAAGGACCTTAGTTTACCAAGCCCATCTTGGCCTATTTTTAGGACGTAGTGCGGAGGTTGTTCAAATGTCAAATTTGATGCGATTGTTACGCGATACTACACTCATAAGAGTCTCTCTTGAGAATATTTTTGGAATACGAGTATTCGTTCCTCCGATAATATTCGAAAGATGGGATGATGACTATGGGAACCTCTGGTAGAACATGTTCGGCAGGTGTAAACCATAGTACACTCCCTTTGGGTGGTTCTTAACCGAGACTCCCTGCTCGTGACTCACAACAAACCCGTGATTCATGGTTGATCCGTTCACACATCCTTAATATCAATGGAACTTGGGTGTCGATAAGGTGAAAACCATAATCCACCAAAATGGATGATTGATATTAAGGATAATATGAACCATCCCATGACCTTTGTCTGGTGTGCTTTGCTTGATCCTTGAGTGTGATTGTTGCATTCATGCATTCATGCATTCATCTGCATCCATGTCATCAGATAAAAAGAAAATTTTCAAGGAACTTAAGGGGTTTATTTGCAAAATTTTCAAATATGGAAAGACAAAAAAGGCATACAAAGAAGTACAACTTCAGACAGCCCGATCTGAAAGAGTTAAGGAATCTGAGATCCTATGTACTAGATCCCTTGGGTTTCAAAGCTCGTCTTGGGAAGCTTCTGCCTCTTCTGACTACTCAGGTTGACGAAGGGTTGATGGGTACTTTGGTGCAGTTCTATGATACGTTGTATCATTGCTTCACTTTTCCAGACTTTCAGCTATTGCCTACCCTTGAGGAGTATGCTCATCTTGTGGGTATTCCGATTCTGGATCGGTTGCCGTTCAGTGGCTTGGAGAGTATTCCTACTTCTCAAGAGATAGCTGACTTGTTGCACATAAATGAATCCTTGGTTAAAGCTCATATGACTACCAAAGGTGGAATTCAAGGTCTCCCTTCTGAGTTCCTCATCGCTCAAGCTACCGTGTATGGGAAGGCCATGAGTGAGGATGCCTTTGAAGCCATATTCGTGCTTCTCATCTATGGACTGGTATTGTTCCCCAACATCGACAAATTTGTGGATGTGAACGCTATTAGGATCTTCTCTGTTCTTAATCCCGTTCCGACTCTGTTGGGTGATGCTTATGTCTCTTTGCATCTGAGGAATGCAAACGGTGGTGGCGCTATCGTGTGTTGTTTGCCTCTGTTGTATAAGTGGTTTATTTCTCACTTACCTCAGACGTTCGCTTTCAAGGAGAACAAGGGATGTCTACGGTGGTCTACGAGACTTATGTCTCTCACTAATGATGATATCTCTTGGTATGATCGTGCATATGACGGTGTCCAGATCATCGATTCTTGTGGTGAATTCTCCAATGTGCCTCTTCTTGGTACATATGGTGGGATTAGCTACAACCCTATCTTAGCACGTCGTCAGCTTGGGTTCCCCCTAAAGGATAAACCTAATAACATTCTGTTAGAAGGTGTGTTCTTTCAGGAGGGTAAAGATCCCCAAGGCTTGAAGAGCAGAATGGTTCGCGCTTGGCGCAAGATTCACAAGAAGGGTAGAAGTGAGTTGGGTCCGAAGAACTGCATAGCTTTGGAGCCGTATACTACTTGGGTGAGGAAGAGAGCATCTGAGTATCTCATGCCTTATGATTATCCGAGACCTACACCTTTGGTTGTGGCTGGGCCTTCAACCCTCCCTAACCAAGGCGTAGAGGAGTTGAGAGACGAAGACCTTTCACGTGCCTGGATCCGTGAAAGAGAAGAGTTGCTTCAACAACTTAAGGAGAAGGATGCTCTGATCGAGTTCCTCGAGCATCAGGTCATTGATGATCCGAACGATGCATGGACTTCTCTACTTCCTCAGTCTTCCAAGTTTTGGAAAAGGAGGTATGACAGACTCGCCAAAGAGAAAGCGGATATGGAAGCAGCATATGAGAGAGAGATTAAGAGGCTTCGTGTAGCTTATCTTCCAACATCCCGAGCTTCTAGGGATCCATAGGATGTTTATTTTCCTTTTCCCTTGTAATGATGTTGTACTTCTTTCTCAAATATATTTGATGAGATATTTTCTATATGCGATCAAATGCTTAATATTCAAAATTTGCAAATAATACCCTAAAAAGTTCCTTCGAAAATAAAAACAAATCATATGCACGAGCATTTCATGCATCATTTGCATAAGCAGGTTTTGTTCCGGTCTCCTGTCCTGTGATCTGACTCTGTTGTTCTTCATTTATTTTGAAGACAAGCTGACTCATCGGTACTACACCAGAGCCAACTCATCGGTAAGACCATTGATTGGCTATCTGTTTCCTGTGTTTGTTTCTTTGTGGAGTTAGATGTAAGACCATTGATTGGCTATCTGTTTCTTGTTTTGTTCTGTGGAGTTGGACGTAAGACCATTTATTGGCACTCCGTTTCCCATCTCGTTTCGGAGTTGGATGTAAGACCATTTATTGGCAATCCATTTCCAGTTTTGTTGCTCCTTTGAGCTTGCTTATTTGCTTATTGCTTTGTATTGCTTAATTCCAAAGGAACTTCCTTGGATCATTTCTATGATCTTGATAAAGCGATTCCTCTTTGTGGCTTTGTTCCCTTAACCCTCTTACATGCTTAATCTCGAGCCTTGTTTTCAACTTTAACCCGAACCAGAAAACTTTTGTGCAAACATTCTCACTTGTTTTCAAAACTAGAAACCTAGGCCATAAGCCTTTGACTTTCACAATCTCATTTCATAATACTCATCTTGTAAATGAACTTTAATTCATACTTTGACCATCTTTGTGAATACTTCTAATTGGTTAATTCAACCCACTCAATTGCTTTTGTGGCCCCTGTCCACTTCTTAATCAAATTTTCATGCATTAGCCATAGATCTGAATTATCTTAGCGGTTGATGTAAATCTCACCTCATCCTTAGTGATCGAATCGTAAGTCTTCCATACTGATAACAGGGTTAACCCCTCTAGTATATCGAAGCTATTCTCACATGGTGGATTGTTGGCTCAGGTCGAGTTTTCTCCCTTTGATGATGAAAGACCTTAAGGCTTTTGTTTAAAATCAATTCACTCATCTTTTTTTGGAAATCATTTAGCCAAACTACGGCGTTTTGATCCTTATCTTTCATGAAAAGGTACGTAGGCAATGGGTTCATCCATCCAAACATAAAAATGTAAATAAATTCGCATATTCTTCTCTCATCCCTTCAATCATGTTTGCATAAAAATAATTTCATAAAAAAATAACAATACAACATTTGTGAAAAGAGGTTCCCTAGGAGTACCTAGGATGTTGTGGGTGCCTAACACCTTCCCACAACATAATTACCCCCTTACCCAGATCTCTGACCTTTTATTAGTTTTCTTTGCAAAACTTCTTAGGCTTTTGTTCGCTTTCTAGCCATTCCTTTGGATAAATAGAAGTGCGGTGGCGACTCTATCTTTGTATGATTTACCTTGGATCTAGTTAATATTTCCAATGGTGACGAATACACCGCTACAGAAAAGTGGCGACTCTGCTGGGGATCAGAATCTTCCTAGTGGGTTTGCCTGCTTTTCACACTTGTTGTGTTATATTTATTTATATGACATATTTTTAGTGCAATTTGGGATTACTGTATTGATTGTAATGTTTGAATTGCTTGATATATCAATTGCGTGCTTGCTTGGTGATCTCTGTGAGATGAGTTCTATACCCGAACTCGAGTGCACCTTAGGATAGGAGAATGGCATAGTCTCGTCGACTTGTGTGGAGTTATTCCTTAGCAAGTTGACTTGCGAGTCCATTCACTTGGTGGAGGTCATGTTGGGATCATAATGTCACACAAGTCATTTGTGGTTAGGCATTATCTTTCCAATATGTGCCTTAGAAGCCAAGGACCTTAGTTTACCAAGCCCATCTTGGCCTATTTTTAGGACGTAGTGCGGAGGTTGTTCAAATGTCAAATTTGATGCGATTGTTACGCGATACTACACTCATAAGAGTCTCTCTTGAGAATATTTTTGGAATACGAGTATTCGTTCCTCCGATAATATTCGAAAGATGGGATGATGACTATGGGAACCTCTGGTAGAACATGTTCGGCAGGTGTAAACCATAGTACACTCCCTTTGGGTGGTTCTTAACCGAGACTCCCTGCTCGTGACTCACAACAAACCCGTGATTCATGGTTGATCCGTTCACACATCCTTAATATCAATGGAACTTGGGTGTCGATAAGGTGAAAACCATAATCCACCAAAATGGATGATTGATATTAAGGATAATATGAACCATTCCATGACCTTTGTCTGGTGTGCTTTGCTTGATCCTTGAGTGTGATTGTTGCATTCATGCATTCATGCATTCATCTGCATCCATGTCATCAGATAAAAAGAAAATTTTCAAGGAACTTAAGGGGTTTATTTGCAAAATTTTCAAATATGGAAAGACAAAAAAGGCATACAAAGAAGTACAACTTCAGACAGCCCGATCTGAAAGAGTTAAGGAATCTGAGATCCTATGTACTAGATCCCTTGGGTTTCAAAGCTCGTCTTGGGAAGCTTCTGCCTCTTCTGACTACTCAGGTTGACGAAGGGTTGATGGGTACTTTGGTGCAGTTCTATGATACGTTGTATCACTGCTTCACTTTTCCAGACTTTCAGCTATTGCCTACCCTTGAGGAGTATGCTCATCTTGTGGGTATTCCGATTCTGGATCGGTTGCCGTTCAGTGGCTTGGAGAGTATTCCTACTTCTCAAGAGATAGCTGACTTGTTGCACATAAATGAATCCTTGGTTAAAGCTCATATGACTACCAAAGGTGGAATTCAAGGTCTCCCTTCTGAGTTCCTCATCGCTCAAGCTACCGTGTATGGGAAGGCCATGAGTGAGGATGCCTTTGAAGCCATATTCGTGCTTCTCATCTATGGACTGGTATTGTTCCCCAACATCGACAAATTTGTGGATGTGAACGCTATTAGGATCTTCTCTGTTCTTAATCCCGTTCCGACTCTGTTGGGTGATGCTTATGTCTCTTTGCATCTGAGGAATGCAAACGGTGGTGGCGCTATCGTGTGTTGTTTGCCTCTGTTGTATAAGTGGTTTATTTCTCACTTACCTCAGACGTTCGCTTTCAAGGAGAACAAGGGATGTCTACGGTGGTCTACGAGACTTATGTCTCTCACTAATGATGATATCTCTTGGTATGATCGTGCATATGACGGTGTCCAGATCATCGATTCTTGTGGTGAATTCTCCAATGTGCCTCTTCTTGGTACATATGGTGGGATTAGCTACAACCCTATCTTAGCACGTCGTCAGCTTGGGTTCCCCCTAAAGGATAAACCTAATAACATTCTGTTAGAAGGTGTGTTCTTTCAGGAGGGTAAAGATCCCCAAGGCTTGAAGAGCAGAATGGTTCGCGCTTGGCGCAAGATTCACAAGAAGGGTAGAAGTGAGTTGGGTCCGAAGAACTGCATAGCTTTGGAGCCGTATACTACTTGGGTGAGGAAGAGAGCATCTGAGTATCTCATGCCTTATGATTATCCGAGACCTACACCTTTGGTTGTGGCTGGGCCTTCAACCCTCCCTAACCAAGGCGTAGAGGAGTTGAGAGACGAAGACCTTTCACGTGCCTGGATCCGTGAAAGAGAAGAGTTGCTTCAACAACTTAAGGAGAAGGATGCTCTGATCGAGTTCCTCGAGCATCAGGTCATTGATGATCCGAACGATGCATGGACTTCTCTACTTCCTCAGTCTTCCAAGTTTTGGAAAAGGAGGTATGACAGACTCGCCAAAGAGAAAGCGGATATGGAAGCAGCATATGAGAGAGAGATTAAGAGGCTTCGTGTAGCTTATCTTCCAACATCCCGAGCTTCTAGGGATCCATAGGATGTTTATTTTCCTTTTCCCTTGTAATGATGTTGTACTTCTTTCTCAAATATATTTGATGAGATATTTTCTATATGCGATCAAATGCTTAATATTCAAAATTTGCAAATAATACCCTAAAAAGTTCCTTCGAAAATAAAAACAAATCATATGCACGAGCATTTCATGCATCATTTGCATAAGCAGGTTTTGTTCCGGTCTCCTGTCCTGTGATCTGACTCTGTTGTTCTTCATTTATTTTGAAGACAAGCTGACTCATCGGTACTACACCAGAGCCAACTCATCGGTAAGACCATTGATTGGCTATCTGTTTCCTGTGTTTGTTTCTTTGTGGAGTTAGATGTAAGACCATTGATTGGCTATCTGTTTCTTGTTTTGTTCTGTGGAGTTGGACGTAAGACCATTTATTGGCACTCCGTTTCCCATCTCGTTTCGGAGTTGGATGTAAGACCATTTATTGGCAATCCATTTCCAGTTTTGTTGCTCCTTTGAGCTTGCTTATTTGCTTATTGCTTTGTATTGCTTAATTCCAAAGGAACTTCCTTGGATCATTTCTATGATCTTGATAAAGCGATTCCTCTTTGTGGCTTTGTTCCCTTAACCCTCTTACATGCTTAATCTCGAGCCTTGTTTTCAACTTTAACCCGAACCAGAAAACTTTTGTGCAAACATTCTCACTTGTTTTCAAAACTAGAAACCTAGGCCATAAGCCTTTGACTTTCAAAATCTCATTTCATAATACTCATCTTGTAAATGAACTTTAATTCATACTTTGACCATCTTTGTGAATACTTCTAATTGGTTAATTCAACCCACTCAATTGCTTTTGTGGCCCCTGTCCACTTCTTAATCAAATTTTCATGCATTAGCCATAGATCTGAATTATCTTAGCGGTTGATGTAAATCTCACCTCATCCTTAGTGATCGAATCGTAAGTCTTCCATACTGATAACAGGGTTAACCCCTCTAGTATATCGAAGCTATTCTCACATGGTGGATTGTTGGCTCAGGTCGAGTTTTCTCCCTTTGATGATGAAAGACCTTAAGGCTTTTGTTTAAAATCAATTCACTCATCTTTTTTTGGAAATCATTTAGCCAAACTACGACGTTTTGATCCTTATCTTTCATGAAAAGGTACGTAGGCAATGGGTTCATCCATCCAAACCTAAAAATGTAAATAAATTCGCATATTCTTCTCTCATCCCTTCAATCATGTTTGCATAAAAATAATTTCATAAAAAAATAACAATACAACATTTGTGAAAAGAGGTTCCCTAGGAGTACCTAGGATGTTGTGGGTGCCTAACACCTTCCCACAACATAATTACCCCCTTACCCAGATCTCTGACCTTTTATTAGTTTTCTTTGCAAAACTTCTTAGGCTTTTGTTCGCTTTCTAGCCATTCCTTTGGATAAATAGAAGTGCGGTGGCGACTCTATCTTTGTATGATTTACCTTGGATCTAGTTAATATTTCCAATGGTGACGAATACACCGCTACAACTGGGCAATAGAATTTTTGTGTTAATGCATGTTAGAGACATAGTATAATGGACTATGCTCATGAAACATACCACACACAAAGAGAATATGCAAAAGTGGTGGCCTAATCTCATCCATACTTATGTTGATTTTGCAATCAACTAGCCTTAGGATGTAGAGATATCATAGGTCCATGACATAAATTCATAAAGAATGGGAATGAGATGAAGAGGGAGGTGTAAGACCCCAATTTTGACCCTAAGATCCCTCATGAAATTTCATCATATGCATTTGCATTGGGATCATACCTTGGAATCCTCCTTACCCCTCTTTCATTGGGTTTGTTTGGGGAGAGATCACCAAGCACGATGTGATTGTATCATACTTGTATATTATCATTTCCCTAACCAAAATACCAAAAATATGTCTTTGTTATTTTCCTAACTCTTTTGTAGGAAGGGCGTGATCACCATTGATCTATCAAGTTTACATCTAGGGTTTGAAACCCTAATTGCTAAGAGTACAACCAAGGAGTGATCCACAATTCCCCTAAGCATCATATATTAGTCCCAATGATCTCTACATTTTATTTTGATCAATCATTCTTCAAGAGTTTGAAGTTGGTTTGCCTTGGAAACCCTAGTTTGTCTGGGTATCTTAAGTTACTTCTTCAACAAGCTTCCTCATCCATTGATCAAATTCCTTAAGGGACACTTCAAAATTCATCATCTTATGCATATGTGATCTACCATGAGCCTAAAAAGTCAAGATAATTGCAAGTTATCAAGTTGGTTGATGGTGGTTGGCCAGATGAATTCATCTGATCAAAACTGGATCTCCCTTGACCCTATTTCCTACAATTTTCACCATATAAAAATGATCCCACAAGAAACGTTACTCTAAATGACATTACAAACAACTTTCATGTTGAGGCCTAGAGCTAATTTTTCTTGGAAAGTCATTTTCTATGTTGGAACATTATAGGTAATTTTGTCTAAACCCTAATTTGAAAGTCAACTTCCCAGCTCCATAACTTACTCAATTTTTATGAGATAAAATATTTCCAAGTTGCCCAATAAAATTAAATATGTCTACTTCAACTTTGATGTTTGGAGTGAAAGCTACATCAACTTTTATTAGCTTGTGATATGAGGATACATTATAGGTCATTTTGGACCAATACCATTGAACAAGTGATTTTCCTCAATTTCAAAAATGCATAACTCTCTCATTATAAGTCCAAATGATGTCAAACTAGTGACTATTTTGAAGTTCTTTCAAATATATACAACGTTTATTAAGGCACATTTCTCATTTGGAGCTCACATAAAAAGTTTAGTAAGGTGGAACATTGAAGTATATGACTTGACACTTAGAAATTTTTTTAACATGTTGAACTTTCCAAACTTCCACCTCAAAATTCACCATGATCCAAGTTCCAAATGGAAAAGTGTTCAACATAAGAGTTATTCCTCTTGATCTAAGATTTCCAAAGAGTCCTAATTCATGGATTTTGGATCAAGTTTGTTTGGGTTGCGTATGGTGTTAACAGGCCTACATCAATTGGTAAAATTAAAACTTCAAATGATCAATTCGGATTGCCTTGTCAATCAAGCTTGATTCAGACATCACTTCAGTTGATTTTGGACCTTAGTGCATTGCTTCATGAGCCTGTACATGCCCATGCAAGCTTGAACATGACATTGCCAAATTTGGAAGAAATTGCAAGTATACAAATAACACTTGAATTTGCTATAAATAGAGACCCTCTGAGCTCATTTCAAAGAACCGTTGCGCGCCAGCTTTTCCTCCACTCTTCAAACCCTCACAAATAAAAGGAAAACCTGATTATTTTCACTTGACAAATGAGTTTGAATCTCACTGTTTGGAGATTCAAAAACTCCAGGATCCAAAGCTTCTTACCATTCCTAATCCACTTCTACAAGCTATTGGAGCAAGATCAAACAAGAATTGAAGCAAAAGAGATTAAGTTCTGCACAACATTAAAGGTATTTTCAGATTTTTCTTCTCTTGGATTCTCACTCATTTCTCATTAATTCTCTTGGATCTTTGGTTGTCTGAAGTCCTACAAATGTAGGCAAGAAGATTGAGTTGAATATGCCTTATCCTTGTGAAAGACCTATATCTATGGTTATGGTTGAGCCATTAACTCTCCCTAACCAAGATATAGAAGAGTTGGAAGACGCACTCGCCAAGATGAAGCGAGACAAGGATATGTGGGAAGAGCAGTTCCATGATTTAAGTAAAAAGCATGAGGAGTTGCAACTTGAGTCTAAGGACAAAAATGCACTTTTTGAGATACTTGAAGACCGAGTGACAAAGAGAAAGGGAGAACCAGAGCTTTCATCTTCCTCTAGTATACCTCAGCCTTCCGTTTCTTGGAAGAAGATTGTTTATTAGTTTGTCCTCGAGAAGACTCGCATGAAGGCTTCTTTTGAGATCGAGATCCGATGTATTCGAAGGAAGTACGCGCCTACAACCACATCATCTGACGTTGTTAGGGATCCTTAGGACGACTAGTCTCTTTTTCTCTTGTATTTTTCATTTGGTTTCTGAAATTGTACTCAATGTAATCCTTCCAACTGTATAAATAAAAGAGATTTTTATGGTGATATCAAATTGTTGCAATTGTTATTATATATATATATATATATATATATATATATATATATATATATATATATATATATATATATATATATATATATTTGCAAATAATATAGTAAGTTCCTTGAAAATAAAAATAATCAAACATTGCATTTCATGCATCATTTGCATAAGCAGGTTTCTCTTTCGCCAGATGTCTCATTGGGGTTTCTTCTGTGCTTCAGCCAAGATGACTCATCGATACAATACTCGCGCCAATCACTCCAGAATCATGGAACACCTCGAGCAAGAGAATAGATATTTGAAAGAGGAGATCGCCCGCCTGACTGCCATGATGGAGTCAGTTCTAGCTGCACATAGCCAGTCTTCTCCAACATCTGCAACTCCTCCTCCTCAGAGGACTGTTATTTCAAAGGTGGCTACCTCTACTGTTCCCACAAGTGCCGCTCATTTCGCGCCTGCCATGCTTGCCAGATTTTCGTGGGGAATGTCTCCAAACTTCGTGCTTGAAGGCTTTGCGCCTACATTTTCTTCTATGCCGACATCTAGCATCGTCATGTCTGTGCCACCGCCTGTCATGCATACTTTGCCTCGTGTGGAAGAAACCATTTATCATTTTGAGCCGTCTGAGGGCCCGGATGTATATGGGAGAATGGATGAAATGAAAGATCAATTTCTTGAGTTGCGCAAGGAGTTGAAGACTTTGAGAGGTAAGGACCTGTTTGGAAAGAGTGTTGTTGAATTGTGTCTGGTGCCGAATGTGAATATTCTGGTGAAATTCAAAGTGCCTGGCTTTGAAAAATACAAAGGGAGCACATGTCCGCTCAGTCATTTGATGATGTATGCCCGCAAAATGTCTACCCAAACAGATAACGATCAGCTGTTGATCCACTACTTTCAAGATAGTCTGACCGTCGTTGTGCTAAGATGGTATATGGGGTTGGATAGTGCGAGCATCCGCACTTTCAACGATTTGGGTGAAGCATTCGTAAAGCAGTACAAGTACAACGTTGATATGGCTCCCGATCGGGACCAATTGAGGTCGTTGTCTCAGAAAGACAAGGAGACGTTTAAGGAGTATGCTCAAAGATGGAGAGAGCTTGCTGCTCATATTACCCCTCCTTTGGAAGATAAAAGATGACTAAATTTTTTCTCAAGACCTTGTGCTCATTTTATTATGAGCGGATGATTGTCAGTGCCCCTAGTGATTTTACCGAGATGGTAAACATGGGGATGAGGCTAGAAGAAGGTGTCCGAGAGGGACGATTATCTAAGGAAGAAGTATCGTCCATCAAGAGGTACGACAACAGTTTTGGTAAGAAGAAGGACAATGAAGTCAATGCAATTTCCAGTGGGAGGCAGAGAAGGCATCAAATTAGAAAAAGTCAACCATCTTGTTAACATCATCATCAGGTATCATCAGTAATTCCTGTGTTTTCAGCAAATCAGTCAACACCAGTTCAACAACCACAGCGTCAACAACAACAACTACAGCAACAAACAAACACCTACAACAACAACAATACCAACAATTATCAATAACATAATTTTAAAAGGAAGAAGGTCTCTTTCGACACAATTCCGATGACCTATGCAGAGCTTTACCCATCATTGGTTCTCAGGAACCTACTCCAACCAAGAAATCCTCCGCAAATACCTGAACCACTTCCATGGTGGTACAAACCAGATCTTCGTTGTGCTTTTCATCAAGAAGCACCCGGACATGACATTGGGAACTGTTATCCACTCAAATATGAAGTCCAGAAGCTAGTGAAAAGTGGAATGGTGTCGTTTGAGGACCGTGCACCCAACGTAAAAGCTAACCCACTACCCGCTCATGGAAATTCATTTGTCAATATGGTGGACGGCTGCCCTGGGGAGTTCAAAGTGTTCGACGTCCGTTTTATTCGAAGGTACTTGGTGACGATGCATAGGGACATTTTCTTGGTGAGCGATTGTGAGCATGACCATGATGGTTGTGCTATCTGCAGTGTTAATTTAAGAGGTTGTGAGATCGTGAAAAGAGACATCCAACGGTTGATGGATGGGGGTATGATTCAGATTGTTCAAACCCGACACATAGATGAAGATGTCAATGTGATTGTTCCTGTGTTTAAGAATCCCGAGAGAATAGTAATCTAGTATGATAGTGGCAACAGTAACAGTATCAGCCAAAGATCGGTATCGCCGTTGGTCATACGGTTGGCGGGTCCAGTCCCGTACGCATCCGATAAGGTTGTTCCTTATCAGTATAATGCAACTATGGTGAAATATGGTCAAGAGGTTCCATTACCTACGACCAATTCCACCCGGCCTATAGTTGTCTATTGGGAAGGCCATGGATCCACGAGGCAGGAGCTGTTACCTCAATGTTGCATCAGAAGCTCAAATTTGTGAAGAATGGCAAGCTTGTCATTGTTGGTGGGGAGAAGGCATTGTTGGTTAGCCACTTGTCATCTTTCTCTTATGTTAAAGCTAAGGATGAGGTTGGAACTCCGTTCCAAGCCTTATCTATTGCTGCTGAAAAGAGAGTTGGGGCACCTCTGTCCTCATTGAAGGATGCAAGGAAGATTGTGGAAGAAGGAAGTGTTGATCAGTGGGGGCGAGTGTTAGAGGTCGCCGATAACAAGACTAGGATCGGTCTGGGTTTTCAGCAAGGTTCGTCAGCTGCTAGATCAGAGGATATGCAACTTAGATTCCGTAACGGAGGGTTCATTCTTGGAAATGAACAACACTTAGTTGTTGTGCTAGAGGACGACGAAGAGGAAGACTGCACCAATTTTGTGACGCATGGAAAGGCTTGCAACAATTGGATTGTTATTGATATTCCTGTTATTATGCATCGATCTAAGAAATTGCTTTTATTTGTTTTCAAAAATCCTTCTCCTATGCCAGAGGGAGAAGTGAATATTGTTTGGCATTTTCAAATTTGATCATCAATAAAATATAATTATATTCATCCACATCTATGATGTTTTGTTTTTACTTTTTGCTTTATTCTGAAAATGGTAATCACAAAAAAACATAAATAAAAAATATAATTGTCCATCTGCATAATATTTGGTCACAATTCACTTCTCTAAAATCAAAATATCAAATCATTATGAAGGTTGGTTTCTAACCCCATTGAATACAATGATCCTTTTCCTTCTCCAAATTTTGAATTCCCTATGTTTAAGGCTGAGGAGGAAAGTGATGAAGAAGTGAGTGATGAATTGTCTCGTCTTCTTGAGCATGAAGTAAAAGCCATTCAACCATTCGAATATCAGATTGAGCTAGTCAACTTGGGTTCCGAAGATGATGTGAAGGAAGTCAAGATTGGGTCGCGACTGTGTCCAGATGTTAATAAGGGGTTGATTGATCTTCTTCGAGAGTATTCAGATGTGTTTGCTTGGTCCTATCAAGACATGCCCGGTTTGGATTCTGAGATAGTGGAGCATAGATTGCCGTTGAATCCAGAATGCTCTCCAATCAAGCAGAAGTTGAGACGAACGCATCCTGATATGGCAGTGAAGATCAAAGAAGAAGTGCAAAAGAAGATTGGCGCTGGTTTCCTTGTGACCGCTGAGTATCCGCAATGGGTGGCCAATATTGTGTCTGTGCCAAAGAAGGATGGAAAAGTTCGCATGTATGTTGATTTTAGAGATTTGAATAAAGCCAGTCCGAAAGATGATTTCCCTCTGCCACACATTGATATGTTGGTAGACAATACTGATAAATTCAAAGTCTTTCCATTTATGGATGGATTTTCCGGATATAATCAGATCAAGATGGCACCCGAAGATATGGAGAAAACCACATTCATTATACCCTAGGGAACATTCTGTTATATAGTGATGCCTTTCGGTTTGAAGAATGCTGGTGCAACTTACCAGAGAGCAATGACCACTCTTTTTCATAATATGATGCATAAAGAGATTGAAGTATATGTTGATGATATGATTGCTAATACTGATGAAGAGGAACATGTCGAGCATATGTTGAAGCTACTCCAACATTTGAGAAAATACAAACTCCGCTTGAATCCTAATAAGTGTACTTTTGGTGTTCGTTCTGGTAAGTTATTGGGCTTCATTGTCACCGAGAAGGGTATTAAAGTTGATCCTGCCAAGGTCAAAGTAATACAAGAAATGCATGCGCCCAAAACTGAGAAGCAAGTCAGAGGTTTTCTCGGTCGCTTGAATTATATCTCAAGATTCATTCACACATGACTGCCACATGTGCGCCTATATTCAAGCTTCTTCAGAAAGATCAGTCTTGTGATTGGACCGAAGATTGCTAGAATGCTTTTGACAGTATCAAGGAATATCTGCTTGACCCTCCGATAATGTCTCCACTTGTTGAGGAAAGACCGTTGATTATGTATTTGACTGTGATCGAAGATAGTATGGGTTGTGTTCTAGGTCAGCAAGATGAGACTGGAAAGAAAGAATTTTCAATTTACTACCTCAGTATGAAATTCACCGACTGTGAGACTCAGTATTTTATGCTAGAGAAGACTTGTTGCACATTGGCTTGGGATGCTAAGAATCTACGTCAATATATGTTGAATCATACCACTTGGTTGATATCCAAAATGGATCCAATCAAGTATATATTTGAGAAGCCTACTTTAACGGGGAAGATTGCTTGTTGGCAGATGTTTTTATCAGAGTATTATATTGAATACTGATCTCAAAAAGAAATCAAAGGTAGTATCTTTGCTGACCATTTGGCTCACCAACCGATTGAAGATTACCAGTCAGTTCAGTATGATTTTCCTGATGAAGAGATCTTGTACTTGAAAATGAAAGATTGTGCTGAACCATTGCTTGAAGAAGGTCCAGAAACTGGTTCCCGTTGGGGCATGGTATTTGATGGAGCTGTTAATCAGTATGGTAATGGCATTGGGGCAGTGATCATTACTCCTCAAGGCACACACTTTCCATTTACAGCTAGATTGACTTTCAAGTGTACAAACAATATGGCGGAGTATGAAGCTTGTCATTATGGGGCTTGAAGAAGCCATTAATCTCAGAATCAAGTATTTATATGTCTATGGAAATTCAATTTTGGTTATGAATCAGATCAAAGGTGAATGGGAGACAAATATACTCGGTTTGATACCATATAGAGATTACGCGAGGAGGATTTCAACTTTATTTACAAAGGTTGAGTTTCATCATATCCCTTGAGATGAAAACCGGATGGCAGATGCTCTTGCAACGTTGGCATCAATGATTGTAGTGAAGTATTGGAATGAGGTGCCCAATTTGACTATGATGCGTCTGGATAGGCCAACTCATGTGTTTGCTGTTGAAGAGATCAAAGACGAGAATCTGTGGTATTACGACATCAAATGTTTCCTCCAAAGTCATATTTACCCGTCTGGGGCATCTTTGAAAGATAAGAAGACTTTGAGAAGATTAGTTGACAATTTCTACCTGAATGGTGATGTGTTGTATAAGAGAAACATCGAGATGTTTTTGCTCAGATGCGTGGATAGACACGAAGAAGACCTATTGATGACTGAAGTCCATTAAAGTTTATTTGGTACTCATTCCAATGGACATGCAATGGCAAAGAAGATGTTGCGAGCAGGTTACTATTGGCTGACAATGGAATCTGACTGTTGCAAGTTGGTGAAGAAATGCCACAAGTTTCAAATATATGCAGATAAGATTCATGTTCCTCTGACACTGTTGAATGTCATTTCCTCCCCATGGCCCTTCTCCATGTGGGGAATTGATATGATTGGCATGATTGAGCCCAAAGCTTCAAACGAACATCGTTTCATTTTGGTGGCAATTGATTACTTCATAAAATGGGTTGAAGCGGCATCATATACGAATGTAACCAAGCAAGTTGTTGTTAGGTTTATCAAGAATCAGATTATATGTCGTTATGATGTGCCAAGCAAGATCATTACTGATAATGGATCATACTTGAATAATAACATGGTGGGAGCTCTTTGTAAAGACTTCAAGATTACACATCATAATTCTTCTCCCTATAGACCCAAGATGAATGAGGTTGTTGAAGCTGCAAATAAGAACATCAAGAAGATTAGCTAGAAGATGGTCATAACGTACAAGGATTGGCATGAGATGCTCCCATTTGCCTTGCATGGGTATCGTACATCCATCTGCACTTCAACAGGGGCAACCCCTTTCTCACTGGTTTATGGTATGGAAGCAGTACTCCCTGTAGAAGTTGAGATCCCATCACTGTGTGTGGTAATGGAAGCCAAGTTGACTGAGGTTGAATGGTGTCAGACCAGGTTTGATCAATCGAATTTGATAAAAGAGAAGAGGTTAACTGCCATGTGTCATGGTCAGTTATATCAGTAGAGAATGAAGAAAGCTTTTGATAAGAAGGTCAGACCTCGTGTTTTCAGAGAAGGTGACCTTGTGCTCAAGAAAATCTTATCTTTCTAACCAGATTCTAGGGGCAAATGGACTCATAATTATGAAGGCACATACGTTGTCAAGAGAGCCTTTTCAGGCGGTGCATTGATTCTTACAACTATGGATGGTGAAGAGTTCACTCGTCCTGTGAACACAGATGTAGTTAAGAAATACTTCGCCTAAAAAGAAAAGAACAACTCGCTAAGTTGAAAACCCGAAAGGGCGACTTAGGAAAAAATGAGTGTCTCGGTGGATTGGAAACCTGAAAGGGCGATCCAGGCAAAAGTTAGAGACATAAAGTAGAAAAGAGTTATCCCGACAAATTGAGTACCTCATCTTGGGGCAATTTATGCAAAAATTAGAGATTATGGCAAGTAAATGTATCCTGCTGATCTTCAGATTTAGAGACTTTGTTGAGCACAATGGTCGACGGTGATGTATTATCCCCAGTAGCGGCCAAAAGCATAGTGGACATCAAGAGTTGGTAGACGGATTAGTGGTCATTTGTATTCAATGTACCATTTTTCCATGTAAATTACCATTTTCAACTTTATAAATATCTATGGAGTCTTGTCATTTACATGCTACCATTCTATTAAATAAAGTTGAGCTTTTACCCAATTGTTTCTACTATTATTTATTTCAGCCAAATAGTTTTAAATTTTATTTTGATCATTTCTTAAAATTAAAGTTTTAATCAAAATCATTTTTCTTAAACATATAAAAGCATGAATTTTAAGCAATCGATTTGATTTAAAAAAAGAATATCAACAGTGGTTTGAAAGCAGTAAGCCCTTAGTGTGGAGCATTATCGGTTCTCCCCAAGCAGTAGGCGCAATTTTTCTTTGATCCCCATCCGTATGATCAGCACCCGATGTTTGGATGAGTGATTCTCTGTTATCCCCAGCCGAATTTATTCCCAGCTGAGTATGGACATTTCATTACGGCAGTTTGCGTGATTTCGACAGAATCTTGGTTTCCCCGTCAGTAGCCATCAGATTTGCTCCCAGTCAGAGTTTCCTCCGGGTTTCTGAGCAGTTGTTTGTATTTATCCTCTGCATGGTTATCTCCCATTTGATATGGTGTTTACTTAAAATTCTTCGCAGACTCGATAACAGTTTTTCCTCGGCAAATCTCCTCTTTCCCCGGCTATGTTTGAGCCTTTGGGATGTTGATTTCTATTTTCTCCAGCAGTTGTCTCCCTCTTTTGTGGATTGACCGAGAATTGTATCGATGATTCAATTCTGCGACATCCTTGTATCCTTTGCGATCGTTTTGTCAGCATAATCATCATATATATATATATATATATATATATATATATATATATATATATATATATATATATATATATATATATATATATACATATATATATATATATATATATATATATATATATACATATACACTCATATAGTTTCATGGTTGCATCATCACACTTGTTGAATCATTCTTATTCTTATTCTCTGCTATGGTTGTACTTTATCCCCATACGAGTTTGGCATCTGTCCTCCCTCAAATATAAAGTGTTAGTCCCCTAAGCAGAAAGATTTTAACCTTTCTCCTTTACCCACTGAGTTGTTTCCTCATGGATGATTAGTATTTCAATTTCCTCCCTAGTTGATTATCTGGATGGAACCATTCCCCTTGAGTTATATCCTCATTGGGTCGAGTCTCGATTGACCGTTTCTTTCTAGATCCCACCTAGATAGATGTTCTGGGTCCCCTAAGAGTTTATTTCCCAGTAATTGGTAATATTATTCTTGGTTTGTAGTTTGTTACTTCTTGCCCAATACCCGGCCAAAGTACCCCTGTTTTCTCCCCATTGGAGTCCCCAACGGATTCATTTTTATGTTTCCCCAGGAAGTTTATCCTTGATATGTTCATCCTAACTGGTGACAGATATTTTCTTCCTCTGTTTGACTTTATCCTTGATATGTTCATCCTAACCGATGATGGATACTCTTATCTTTGGTGTTCTACCCGATAAAAGGTAGTTGTAATCCCTACTTTGTTCCTCATAGAGTTAATCCTTGATATGTTCATCCTAACCGATGACGGGTTTCCTTCTCTTTGTGGTATTCTACCCAGTAAAATGGTAGTTGTAAATCCTGCTTTTCTTTCCCCTTGCAGAGTTTGTCCTTGATATGTTCACTTTAACCAGTGACAAATATTCTCTCCTTAGGTATTCTATCCAGTAACTGATAGATGTAATTCCTATTTATCTCCTCTAAGAGTCTATCCTTGATGTGTTCATCCTAACCGATGAAGGATTTTCTCTTTAATGGTATTCTATCCAGCATTCGATAGATGTAATTCCTACTTTTTGTTTATTTGGTTTATCCTTGATATGTTCATCCTAACCGATGATGGATATCCTCATTGGCATCCCCAGACAAGTCTATCCTTGATATGTTCATCTTAACTGATGACGGATTTTCTTTCCTTTGAGTATATCCTTGATATGTTCACTTTAACCGGTGACAGATATTCTCATCTTTGGTCTTCTGCCAAGTAACTCGTAGTTATAAATCCTATTTTTTCAGTTTTCCCCAGCAACGCTATTCTTACCCAGTAACCGGTAATGAATACTTCCTCCTGGCGGTTCGAAGCGAGTCATCCTTGAGATGTTCATCTTAACCCATGACATGCGTCCTCTCTGTCAGATCTTTATTATCTCCTTACCTAGTAACCAGTAGTGGATAATAAATTTCTGCCCCTCCTGCATTGAAGTCTATTTTTTCCCCAGTTGAGTTGAGTGCGCATTTCCTCAGTGAAATCGCTTTTCCTGCATGAGTCGAGTACTTCCATTTTATCCTGATCTACTCGTTTCCGCTGCAGATGTTTTTGTTTCCCCGGATGAGTCCTTCCATTTTTATGGAATTCCTCTGGTCCCCAACAGTTTTTAAGTCGTAGCCTGGCCTACGCATAACCCTTTTACCCCCTCAGAGTCTATGTCTCCCCAGTGAGTTTTCCTTACGTTATGCTCATGCGGACCTTCGGTCTCTCTGATTTATTTTCCTTTGTAGGAACATTTCCCCACAGAGAATTTGCTTTTACATTCATAACATATGCATCATGAGGTCTCTTAGGGACCAAAATTTGTTTATATAGGTTGTTATTTAAGCCCATTCTACTGAGTTGATACGAAGACTTTAACCTTCATCTCCTCAGTTAGAATGTCCTTAAATACGGGATGCTGTAAGACCCCAATTTTGACCCTAAGATCCCTCATGCTATTTCATAATATGCATTAGCATTGGGATCATACCTTGGCATCCTTCTTACCCCTCTTTCATTGGGTTTGTTTGGGGAGAGATCACCAAGCACCTTGTGATTGTATCATACTTGTATATTATCATTTCACAAACCAAAATACCAAAAATACTTTGTTTCTTATTTGCCTAACTCTTTTGTAGGAAGGACATGATCACCATTGATCTATCAAGTTCACATCTAGGGTTTGAAACCCTCATTGCTAAGAGTACAACCAAAGAGTGATCCACAATTCCCCTAAGCATCATATATGAGTCCCAATGATCTCTACATGTTATTTTGATCAAGCATTCTTCAAGAGTTTGGAGTTGGTTTGCCTTGGAAACCCTAGTTTGTCTGGGTATCTTGAGTAACTTCTTCAATAAGCTTCCTCATCAATTGATCAAATTCCTGAAGGGACACTTCAAAATTCATCATTTTATGCATATGTGATCTACCATGAGCCTAAAAAGTCCAGAGAATTGCAAGTTAGTAAGTTGGTTGATGGTGGTTGGCCAGATGAATTCATCTAATCAAAACCGGTTCTCCTTAGACCCTATCTCCTACATTTTTCACCACATGAAAGTGATCCCAAGATCAAAGTTACTCTAAATGAGATTACAAACAACTTTCATGTTTAGGCCTATAGATAATTTTGCTTGGAAAGTCATTTTCTATGTTGGAACATTATAGGTCATTTTGTCTAAACCCTAATTGGAAATTCAACTTCCCAAGGCCATAAATTGGTCAATTTTTATGATATGAAAGATTTCCAAGTTGCACAATCAAATTAAAGATTTATAATTCACCTTTTATATTTGGAGTGAAAGGTAAATCAACTTTTATGAGAATGTGATATGAGGATACATTATAGGTCATTTTGGACCAATACCATTGAACAAACGATTTTCCTCAACTTCAAAAATGCATAACTGTCTCAGTCTAAATCCAAATGATGTCAAATTGGTGACCATTTTTAAGGTCTTTGAAAGAGCTACAACTTTGATGAAGTCACTTTTCTCATTCGGAGCTAACATAAAAAGTTTAGTAAGGTGGAACATTGAAGTATATGACTTGACACTTATAAATTTTTTCAAAATGTTTAATTTCCAACTTTCCACCTCAAAATTCACCGTGATCCAAGTTCCAAATGGAAAAGTGTTCAACATAAGAGTTGTTCCTATTGATCTAAGCTTTCCAAAGAGTCCTAATTCATTCATTTTGGGTCAAGTTTGCTAGGGATGCACATGGTGTTAACAGGCCTGCATCAATTGGTAAAATCAAAACTTCAAATGATCATTTAACATTGCCTTGCCAATCAAGTTTGATTTAGACCTCATTTAAGTTGGTTTTGGACCTTAGTGCATTGCTTCATGGGACTGTACATGCCCACGCAAGCTTTAAATGACATTGCCAAATTTGGTAGAAATTGCAAGTGTGTAAATAACACTTGAATTTGCTATAAATAGAGACCCTTTGAGCTCATTTCAAAGGACCCCTGCGCGCCAGCTTTTCCTCCACTCTTCAAACCCTTACAATTCAAAGGAAAACCTGATAATTTTCACTTGAAAATTGAGTTTGAATCTCACTATTTGGAGATTCAAAAACTCCAGGATCCAAAGTTTCCTACCATTCCTAATCCACTTCTGCAAGCTATTGGAGCAAGATCAAACAAGAATTGAAGCAAAAGAGATCAAGTTCTGCACAACATTGAAGGTATTTCCAGATTTTTTTTTCTTCGATTCTCACTCAATTCTCATCAATCCTCTTGGATCTTTGGTTGTCTGAAGTCCTGCCAAATAGTGAGATTTAAACTCAATTTTCAAGTGAAAATTATCAGGTTTTCCTATGAATTGTGAGGGTTGGAAGAGTGGAGGAAAAGCTGGCGCGTAAGGGTCCTTTGAAATGAGCTCAGAGGGTCTCTATTTATAGCAAATTCAAGTGTTATTTGCACACTTGCAATTTCTTCAAAATTTGGCAATGTCATGTTCAAGCTTACATGGGTGTGTGCAGGCCCATGAAGCAATGCACTAAGGTCCAAAGCCAACTGAAATGAGGTCTGAATCAAGCTTGATTGACAAGGCAACATTAAATGATCATTTGATGTTTTGATTTTACCAATTGATGCAGGCCTATTAACACAATACGCAGCCCTAACAAACTTGATCCAAAATGAATGAATTAGGACTCTTTGGAAAGCTTAGATCAAGAGGAACAACTCTTATGTTGAACACTTTTTCATTTGGAACTTGGATCATTGTGAATTTTGAGGTGGGAGTCTGGAAATTTCAACATGTTGAAATTTTTTGTAAGTGTCAAGTCATAGACCTCAATGTTCCACCTTACTAAAAAATTTATGTGAGCTTCAAATGAGAAAAGCGCCTTCAACAAAGTTGTATCTCTTTCAAAGACTTTCAAAATGGTCACAAAATTGACATGATTTGGATTTAGAATGAGAGAGGTATGCATTTTTGAAGTTGAGGAAAATCATTTGTTCAATGGTATTGGTCCAAAATGACCTATAATGTATCCTCATATCACATGCTCATAAAAGTTGATTTAGCTCTCACTACAAACATAAACGTTGAATTAGACATACTGAATTTGATTGTGAAACTTGGAAATCTTTCATCTCATAAACATTGAGCAAGTTATGGCCTTAGAAATTTGACTTTCAAATTAGGGTTTAGACAAAATGACCTATAATGTTCCAACATAGAAAAATGACTTTTCCAAAAAAATTAGCTCTAGTCTACAACATGAAAGTTGTTTGTAATGTCATTTAGAGTAACGTTTCTCTTAGGATCCTTTTAATATGGTGAAAATTGTAGGAGATAGGATCTAGGGAGACCCAGTTTTGATCAGATGAATTCATCTATCCAACCACCATTAACCAACTTGCTAACTTACAATTCTCTTGACTTTTTAGGCTCATGGTAGATCACATATGCATAAGATGATTAATTTTGAAGTTATACTTGAGAAATTTGATCAATTGATGAGGAAGCTTGTTGAAGAAGTTACTCAAGATACCCAGACAAACTAGGGTTTCGAAGGAAAACCAACTCCAAACTCTTGAAGAAATCTTGATCAAAATAATAAGAAAAGATCATTGGGACTCATATATGATGCTTAGAGATATTTTGGATCATTCCTTGGTTGTTCTCTTAGAAATGAGTGTTTCAAACCCTAGATGTGAACATGATGGATCAATGGTGATCATGCCTTACCTACAAAAGATTTAGGCAAATGCAAAGACATATTTTTGGTATTTTGGTTAGTAAAATGATAATATATAAGTATGATACAATCACATGGTGTTTGGTAATCTCTCCCAAAGCAAACCCAATGAAAGAGGGGTAAGGAGGATACCAAGGTATGATCCTAATCTTAATCCATATGATGATATAGCATGAGGTATCTTAGGGTCAAAATTTGGGTCTTACAGTTGCCCCTATTTAAGGACATTCTAACTGAGGAGGTGAAGGTTAAAGTTTTCGTATCGACTCAGTAGAATGGGTTTAAATAACATCATATAAAAAAAAGTTTGGCCCCTAAGAGACCTCATGATGCATATGTTATGAATGTAAAAGCAAATTCTCTGTGGGGAAATGTTTCCATAAAGGAAAAGAAATCAGAGAGACCGAAGGTTCGCAGGAGCATAACATAAGGAAAACTCACTAGGGAGACAAAGACTCTAAGGGGGGTAAAAGGGTTATGTGTAGGCCAGGCTACGACTTAAAAACTGCTGGGTGACTAGAGGAATTCCATGAAAATGGAAAGACTCAACCGGGGAAATGAAAACATCTGCAGGGGAAACGAGTACATGAGGATAAAACTGAAATACTTGAATCATGTAGGAAAAGCGATTTCACTAAAGAAATGCGCACTCAACTCAACTGGGGAAGAAGCAAACTTCAACACAAGAGGAGCAGAAATTTATTATCCACTACCGGTTACTGGGTAAGGAGATAATAAAGATCTGACAGAGAGGACACCCGTCATCGGTTAAGATGAACATATCAAGGATGACTCGCTGGGAACCTCCAGGAGGAAGTATTCATTACCGGTTACTGGGTAAGAACAGCCTTGTTGGGGAAAACTACAGAAATAGGATTAACAACTACCAATTACTGAGAAGAAGACCAAAGATGAGAGTATCCGTCACCGGTTAAAGTGAACATATCAAGGATAAACTCAAAGGAAATAAAATTCGTCAGCGGTTAAGATAAACATATCATGGATAGACTTTCCCGGGGATGCCAAGGAGGATATCCGTCATTGGCTAGGATGAACATATCAAGGATAAACCAACTGAACCAAAAGTAGGAATTACATCTATCGAATGTTGGATAGAATACCACAAAGAGAACATCTGTCATCGGTTAGGATGAACATATCAAGGATAGACTCTGGGAGGAGAGAAATAGGAATTACATCTATTAGTTACTGGATAGAATACCGAAGGAGAGAATATCCGTCACTGGTTAAAGTGAACATATCAAGGATAAACTCTACAAGGGGAAAGAAAAGCAGGATTTATAACTACCGTTTTACTGGGTAGAATACCACAAAGAGAAGGAAACCCGTCATCGGTTAGGATGAACATATCAAGGATTAACTCTCTGAGGAACAAAGTGTAAGACCCCAATTATGACCATAAGATCCCTCATGCAATTTCATCATATGCATTAGCATTAGGATCATACCTTGGCATCCTCCTTACCCCTCTTTCAATGGGATTGTTCTGGGAGAGATCAACAAGCACCATGTGATTGTATCATACTTGTATTTTATCATTTTACTAACCAAAATACCAAAAATATGTCTTTGCATTTGCCTAATTCTTTTGTAGGAAGGGCATGATCACCATTGATATATCAAGTTCATATCTATGGTTTGAGACCCTCATGACAAAGAGCACAACCATGAATTGATCCAATAATGGTTATGAGCATCATACATGAGTCCCAATTATCTCTACATGTCATATTGATCAAGTTTTCTTCAAGAGTTTGAGGGTGATTTGCCTTGGAAACCCTAGTTTGACTGGGTATCTTGAGTAACTTCTCCAACAAGCTATCTCACCAATTGATCAAACTTTTCAAGGGGAACTTCAAAATTCATCATCTTATGCATATATGATATACTATGAGCCAATAAAGTCAAGAGAATTGAGAGTTAGAAAGTTGGTTGATGATGGTTGGCCAGATGAATTCATCTGATCAAAACTGGGTCTCCCTAAACTCTATATCCTACAATTTTCACCATATGAAAATGATTACAAGAGAAACGTTACTATAAATGACATTCTAAATAACTTTCATGTTGGTACCTAGAGCTAGTTTTGCTTGTAAAATCATTTTCTATATGGAAACATTATAGGTCATTTTGTCTAAACCCTAATTTGAAAGTCAACTTCCCAAGGCCATAACTTGCTTAATTTTTATGAGATGAAAGATTTCCAGGTTGAAAAATTAAATTCAAGATGTCTACTTAAACTTTCATGTGTGGAGTGGAAGAAAATTCAACTTTTATGAGCATGTGATATGAGGATACATTATAGGTCATTTTTGACCTATACCATTGAATAAGTGATTTTTCCAAACTTCAAAAATGCATAACTCTATCATCCTAAATCCACATGACATGAAGTTGGTGACCATTTTGAAGGTATTTGAAAGATCTACAACTTTTATGAATACACGTTTCTCATTTGAAGCTCACATAAAAAGTTAAGTAAGGTGGAATATTGAGATATATGGCTTGACACTTAGAAAAAAATTCAACATGTTGAAATTTCCAAACTTCCACCTCAAAATTCACCATGATCCAAGCTCCAAATCAAAAAAGTGTTGAACATCAAACTTGTTCCCCTTGATCTAAGATTTCCAAAGAACCCAAGTTCATGCATTTTGGATGAGGTTTGCTAGGGTTGCACGTGTCTTTAATAGAGCTGCATCATTGGAGGAAATCAAATGTACAAACTTCATTTCACCTTGCCTTGCCATTCAAGCTTCATTTAGACTTCAACGTGATTGATTTTGGACCTTAATGCATTGCCTAATGGGCATGTACATGCCCATGCACTCGTGTCATTCACATTGCTCAATTTGGACAAAATTTCAAATGTGCAAATATCACTCCCTCATGCTATAAATACATGACCTCTGTGCTCAATTCAAAGAGACCTTGCGTGCCAACTTTGCCCCCCAATTCAAACCCTCTCATTCTAAAGGAAACCTTGAGAATTTTCAATTTGAAAATTGAGTTTGAATCTCAATTGTTGGAGATTCAAAAACTCCATGATCCAAAGCCTTGCACCCTTGCTAATCACTTCCTACAAGCTTCTCAAGTGTGATCAGATCGTGTTTGGAGCAAGCAACATAAGGTTCTGCACATCATTGAAGGTAATTTTCAGAAAACTTCATCTCTTCAATTGTCACTCAATTCTCATCAATTCTCTTGGATCTTTGGTTGTCTGAAGTCCTACCAATGTAGGCAAGAAGATTGAGTTGCTTAGAGGTCAAATCGAAGCAACTCAGTTAACACACCTCAAAATTCAACTCCTCATATCTTTCTATATATGTGGAGTTAGTTAAAACTGAGGTGATATTCGTGATCTACACCATTTTATCTTTCAGATCATGTCCTCCTTTTTCATTTATGTTATGGTGATGAAAGAACTAGTCTGGCCAGGGTCATCGGAGAAGATGACCGACCTTTGGCTTCGGCGATAAGCTGGAAGTGTTTTGAGCCATTAGATAGATTTAAAATGTTTTAATCTCGTGCGTTTCTTTTAAATACCAAGCCTATGCCGCATTGACTGCAATGCACCATGGATCGCGCGCGCTGATCCACTTGATTTGTCACCTCAATTAATGAGGGAGATCAAGTGGTCCACGTTTTTTTTTATTTTCTAATTTTTATTTTAATTAGCTTATTTTCATTAATTCATGTTAATATTAATATTGATCCAAAAAATATGAGAGTTTCACCAAAAAATTTCAAATAATTTCCTCTTTCGTATTTTGAATTAAAATTATTCTTTGGATCATTATTAATATTTTCATGATTTAATTGATTTTGTGATTGTTTTGAATTGTTTAAAAATACTTTTAAGTCTTTAAAAATTCTGAATTTTTTTCTCCAAGGTCCTTTGACCTATGATAAATCTCATGGCCATTTCTTTGGTTTTTTGATGAGGTTTTAGGAATTTGACAAACCATATTTAATTTAAATGTTTTATTTTCGTATTTTTAATTTGAATAAATGCCAATTAATTGTGTTGACCTATTGTGATGACTTGTATAAGTTTGACTCTTGTTGTTGGGCCTTGGTCAATGTTGATTTGACTTTGTCAAGTTCATATCATTGGATTTAGGGGATTGATGGAATGTACATTCCATCTCCCACAATGAATGGATGATATTAATTTGGTAAAAGTCCTCCTTTAATCAATTTTAGTTTTGATCTATTCCCTTCCCTCTTTATCTCATTCCAATTCTTTAAGCATTCATCCCATTTGGCCTATGATATCTCTAAGTCCTAAGGCTAGTTGATTGCAAAATCAACATAAGTATGGATGAGATTAGGCCACCTCTTTTGCATATTCTTTTTCTGTGTGGTATGTTTCATGAGCATAGTCCATTATATTATGTCTCTAACATGCATTAACACCAAAATTCTATTTCCCGACCCCAAATAGTTGTGACTTCTACATCAATCCAATTACGATTGCTTAACATAGCGCTAAATTTGTGACACAAAAAGGCATAGCATTCTAGTTAGTGAGGTTGTAAGTCTCCCCTCTTTCATGGTATTATGTGGAAACTTGGACTTTTTTCCTTCCTTTGGAAGATGTCTTGGCTCAAGGATCCATGCTTATGATAAGTGGGTTGAGTGTTCTCCAAAGAATGACTTAAAATGAAAAGAAAAAGCAAAACAATATTCTAACTCATTAACAACTAACATTTAATTTCAAGTCCTTTATTTTAATTCACTTTAATCTTTAAGTTCTATTCATTTGCCATTATTCATACCATTCTAATTGTTTATGTTAATGCAATTTTCGCTTTGTCCATTTGGACCATATTGTGTGATATATCTTGTTTGTGTATATTTTGTTTGTTTGTATGGTCTTTGACCATTAATGTACATAATAAGAACAAAAACCCTAAAAGACTTTTGTGTGGACTGATTGACTTGATCTAGACCAATTGGACTTAGAATTTAGGCAACCTCCCTATGCTAAAGGACTTAGCCAATGCCAACTTTCTATGAAACCAAGTGCTTGCAATTTGAAACTTCATCTGATACATCATTCAAGATCCCTTTGAGTTCATCTGCAACATTATCACTGTGAAGCTGTTATTTTGAACCTGTGACTTATGGAATTCATCTGTTACATGGGCTAATTTTAAGAAGATCATGGAGTGGCTAAGCTTGGATGTGGCTATCTTTATTTGATGCCATGCTCTTCAAGATTGATATAATTGTGAATTTGTGTGTTGCTTGATTCTAAATATCCAAGGGAATTTGAGGTTTTGTTGACATTCTTGTCTATTGGATTGTTACCCATTGGTCAGATCTTTTCAACCCTTAACTTTTAATTTTGTGCATAGGATTAGTCTCTTCATCTTCTCCCCATTTCTTTAATTTCAAAATATCTTCCTCCCCTTTTTAAAATCTTCTTTCATTGAACTCATTTTGTTCTAAACTTTGACCACTTTGCAAACTAGAAACTTTGGCCTTATGCCATTGCATTTTCAAACTTCTTTATTTAATCAAACTTGTAAGTGAACTTAATTACACTTGACCTAAACTTTCGAAATCCAAAAAGAACTAACTCATTCAAACCATTTTTAGGCCTTTGTGCCTTTCAAACTTAAATTTTGTTAAAAGTAATGCATCCACTTTGAAATGTGTATCACGAACTACGAGGTTTTGATCCCTCATTTTTATGTTGGTACGTAGGCACAAGTCCGAAGGTCTTGTCAAACACAAAAATATAATTAATAAATTATTTTCTCATCTCTCCATTCTATTTGTTTGTAAACATCATTTTGTACAAAATACACATGCACACAAAAAAGGGCTCCCTAGGAGTACCTATGACACTTTGGGTGATAACACCTCCCCTCTGTGTAACCAACCCCCTTATCTGTAATCTCTGACATTTTATTAGTTTTGATTTGAAAACTTCTTACTTTTGGATTTTGTTCGTATTTTTTCCCTTTTCCTTTGGAAATAATAAATGCGCGGTGGGGACTCTGGTTTTATTGATCTCTAGCTTATCCATAGCTTAATGATCATGAATTTACCGCTACAGAAATTAAGTGGAGACTCTGTTGGGGAGTAGTCTCCAGTGGGTTTAGCCTACTTTTTTGTGTGTATATAATTGTATATATGTGATGTTTGTATATTTGTTTGTATGATATAATCTGCTTGTTGTGCTTGATGATCTCTGAGTGGTGAGATAAGTTCTAACCTGAACTTGAGTGCAATTAAGATAGGAGGATGGTATAGTCATGTTCAACTCAAGGGGAGCAGTTCCATCCAGATAATCAACTAGGGAGGAGGCTGAAATAATAATCATTCATGAGGAAATAACTCAGTGGGGAAAGGAGAAAGGTTAAAATCTTTCTGCTTAGGGGGGTGACACTCTATAATTGAAGGAGGACAGACACACCAAATTTGTACGGGGATAAAGTACCGCCATAACAGAGAACAAGAATGAATTAACAAAGTGAAAAAAATGAAGTTATATGAATGCATATATGTGTATGTGTATGTATATATGGTGATTATGCTGACAAAACGATCTCAAAGGATACAAAGATGTCACAAATTTGAATCATCGATACAATTCTCGTCCAATCCACCAAAGATGGACACAACTGCTGGAGAAAAGAGAGATCAACATCCCAAAGGCTCAACCCTAGCTGGGTAAGGAGGAGATCTATTGAGGAAAATGTTACCAACTCTGCGGGGAATTTTAGGTCAACACCACATCAAATGGGAGACAACCCTGCAAGGGATAAACATAAATAGCTGCTCATAAAACAGGAGGAAACTCTGACTGGGAGCGAATCTGATTGCGACTAGCGGGGAAACTAGAGTTCTACCGGAACCATGCGAACTGCTGCAACAAAATATCCGCATTCCGCTGAAGAACAAATATAAACTCGGATGGGGAATAAACACCCACTCAGCTGAGGACAACAAACAATTAACCTCCTGGAGAAATCAACAAACACTAGGTGTTGAACAATGCTGTCGGGGATGAAAGAGAAATCTCACCTACTGCTTGGGGAGAACCAATAATGTTCCACACTCAGGGCTTTACTGCTTTCGAATCACTGTTGATATTCCTTTTCAATGAAATCGATTGCTTAAAATTAATGCTTTTATATGTTTAGGAAAATATGATTTTGATTAAAATTTTAATTTTCAAGATGATCATAATAAAATTTAAAACTATTTGGCTGAATTAAATAAGAGTGGAAACAATTGGATAAAAAGCTCAACTTTATTTAATAGAATGGTAGTCCGTCAATGACAAAACTCCATAGATCTTTACAAAGTTGAAAATGGTAATTTACATGGAAAAGGGTTACATTGAAGACAATGATCACTAATCCTTCTACCAACTCCTGATATCCACTGTTCTCTTGACCGCTACTGGGGACGACAAATCAAAACCGACTGTTGTGCTCAAGAAAGTCTTCAAATCTGAAGATTAGTAGGATACAGTTGCTTGCCTTAATCCCTAATTTTTGCATAAATTGCCCCAAGGTGGGGTACTCAATTTATCGGGATAATTTTTCTATTTTATGTCTCTAATTTTTGCCTGGATCGCCCTTTTGGGTTTTCGATCCACCGAGATGCTCTTTTTTGCCTAATCCGCCCTTTTAAGTTTTCAACTTAGCGAGTTGTTCTTTTCTTTTTAGGCGAAGTATTTCTTGACTGCATCTGCGTTTACAAGACGCATGAACTCTTCACCATCCATAGTTATAAGAATCAAAACACCGCCTGAAAAGGCTCTCTTAACAACGTATGGGCCTTCATAATTAGCAGTCTATTTTCCCTTAGAATTTGGTTTGAAAGATAATATTTTCTTGAGCACAAGGTCACCTTCTCTGAAAAAACGAGGTCTGACCTTCTTATCGAATGCTTTCTTCATTCTCTGCTGATACAATTGATCATGACACATGGCAGTTAACCTCTTTTCTTCAATCAAATTTAACTGATCATACCTGGTCTGACACCATTCAGCCTAAGTCAACTTGGATTCCATCAGCACAAGCAATGATGGGATCTCAACCTCTACCGAGAGCACAACTTCCATGCCATATACAAGAGAGAAAGGGGTTTCCCCTGTTGAAGTGCAGATGGATGTACGATACCCGTGCAAAGCAAATGGGAGAATCTCATGCCAATCCTTGTATGTTACAACCATCATCTGAATAATCTTCTTGATATTCTTATTTGCAGCTTCAACGGCCCCATTCATCTTAGGTCTGTAAAGAGAGGAATTATGATGTGCAATTTTGAAGACCTTGCAAAGAGCTTCCACCATATTGTTATTCAAGTTCGATCCATTATCAGTAATGATCTTACTTGACACACTATATCGGCATATAATTTAGTTATTGATAAACCTCATAACAACTCGCTTGGTTACATTTGCATACGATGCCACTTCAACCCACTTTGTGAAGTAGTCAATAGCCACCAAAATGAAATGATGTCCATTCGACGCTTTAGGCTCAATCATGTCAATCATATCAATTCCCCACATGGAGAAGGGCCATGGGGAGGAAATGACGTTCAATAGTGTCGGAGGAACATGAATCTTATCTGCATATATTTGGCACTTATGGAATTTCTTCACAAACTTACAATAGTATGATTCCATTGTCAGCCAATAGTAACCTTCTCGCAACATCTTCTTTTCCATTGCATGTCCATTGGAATGAGTACCAAAGGAACCTTCATGGACTTCAGTCATCAATAGGTCTGCTTCGTGTCAATCCACGCATATGAGCAAAACCATATGGAAGTTTCTCTTGTATAACACATCACCATTCAGGTAGAAATTGTCGGCTAATCTTCTGAAAGTCTTCTTATTTTCAAGGATGCCCCAGACGGGTAAATCTGACTTTGGAGGAAACACTTGATGTCGTAATACCACAGCTTTTCGTCTTTGATCTCTTCAACAGCGAAGACATGAGCTTGCCTATCAAGACGCATTAAAGTCAAATTGAGAACCTCATTCCAATATTTTCCCATGATCATTGAAGCCAATGATGCAAGAGCATCTACCATCCGGTTCTCATCTCGAGGGATATGATGAAACTCAACCTTTGTAAAGAAGGTCAAAATCCACCTCGCATAATCTCTATATGGTATCAAATTGGGTTGATTCGTCTCCCATTCACCTTTGATTTGATTCACAACCAAGGTTGAATATCCCTAGACGTCTAAATACTTGATTCTGAGATCAATGGCCTCTTCAAGTCCCATAATGCAAGCTTCACATTCTACCATATTATTTGTACACTTGAAAGTTAATCTAGTTGTAAATGGAAAATGCGTGCCTTAAGGAGAAATAATTATTGTCCCAATGTCATTCCCATACTAATTAACAGCCCCATCAAATACCATGCCCCAATGAGAACCAGGCTCTAGCCCTTCTTCAAATAATGGTTCATCACAATTTTTCATTTTCAAGTACAAGATCTCTTCATTAGGAAAATCATATTGTACTAGCTGATAATCTTCGATCGGTTGGTGAGCCAAATGGTCAGCCAAGACACTACCTTTGATTGCTTTCTGAGATCGGTATTCGATATGATACTCTTATAACAACACCTGCCAACAGGCAATCCTCCCAGTTAAAGCAGGCTTCTCAAATATATATTTGATTGGATCCATTTTGGATATCAACCAAATGGTATGGTTCAACATATATTGACGTAGACGCTTAGCAGCCTAAGCCAATGTGCAAAAAGTCTTCTCATGCATAGAATACCGAGTCTCACAATCGGTCAACTTCTTACTGAGGTAGTAAATAGCAAACTCTTTCTTTCCAGTCTTATCTTGTTGACCTAGAACACAACTCATACTCTCTTCAAGCACAGTCAAATACATGATCAATAGTCTTCCTTCTATAGACGGAGACAGAATCAGAGGTTCAAGCAGATACTCTTCGATACTATCAAAAGCTTTTTGGCAATCTTCGGTCTAATCACAAGATTGATCTTTCCAAAGCAGCTTGAATATAGGTGTACATGTGGCAGTCATGTGTGAAATGAATCTTGAGATATAATTCAAGCGACCGAGAAAACCTCTAGGTTGCTTCTCAGTTTTGGGCGCAAGCATCTCTTGTATTTCTTTGACCTTGGCAGGATCAACTTCAATACCCTTCTCGCTGACAATAAAGCCCAACAACTTACTAGAGCGAACACCAAAAGTACACTTATTGGGATTCAAGTGGAGTTTATACTTCCTCAAATGCTAGAATAGCTTCAACAATTTCTCAACATGTCCCTCTTCATCAATAGTTTTAGCAATCATATCATCAACATAGACTTCAATCTCTTTATGCATCATATCATGAAAAATAGTAGTCATTGCTCTCTGGTAGGTTTCACCAGTGTAGATGTTTGATTGGCTGCATTGTATGGTAAAACACTAGCTGGATTCTAATGTCTTGACTAATGTCATGACATGCTGTGGAGATGGTTGTGTAACTGCATTGTAGGTTAGAATATCTAACTGTACTCTGATGTCTTGACTAATGTCATGACATACTTGAGTAGCTTACTGCAGGATTAGCTAATACAGGATTTATTGAATGTCAAATTGGATGTGGTGACATTCATCCCTGTCAGCAGATACTGAGGAATAGAACAGTTGGTGTTCTGTTAGAGCTCAGTATTCATTTCCAGTCTGGTTATCAAGGAAATACCAGACCTGGCATAAGGCCTACTGTCTGAATGTCAAACTGGATGTTATGACATTCATCATTGACAGCATATACTGAAAAATAAGCAGATTGGTTTTCTGCTACATTTCAGTATGCAACTCAGTCTGCTTATCAAGAGGATAACAGACCTGATGTAAGGCTCTATGTGTGAATGTCAAATTGGATTTTTTGACATTTATTAATGTACGCGGATACTGAAGTATGGACAGATTGGTTCTGTACAGTACAGCAAATTGTACAGTCTGTTTTCAGGAAAAACAGACTTAGCATATGGTTAATGATTTGGAAGTCAAACTGAATGTTGTGACATTCATTCCTGATAGCATATGTTATATTGTAGGTTGTTTAGTTTTTCTGTTTCAGCTTTTTTCTCAGGCTAAAATCCAGGAAACCAACAACCAAGCTGCAATTAAGGAACCTAACAAATAGCCTATTTGTTAGCACACTAATATGTGGAAATTAGTTAGAATCCTATGTAGCATTATTTGTGGAGGTCTTGAGATATTTTAGGAACTAAATATGGAGATATTATAGGAACTAAATATGGAGATATTTTAGGAACTAAATATGGAGATATTTTAGGAACTAAAAGATTGAAGACCTTGTTTGTAGCAGAAAGTTTCTGCTGATTTTGTAACAGCAAAGAAGAAGTTTGCTGCGATTTCTGAAGGCCCAAATCCAGTTGGGTGATTAGGTTATAAATAGCATATTGTAACCTAGTTTTTTGTAAGCCTCATAGAATGAAAATTTAGGGGTGTGTGTGAGGTAAACCTCCCAATCTGTGGGAAGGTTACCATGTGTTTCTCAGTGGTAAAAGCTAAGAGTATTTGTAACTCAAAGCCTGTAAGCAAGAGTGATTATGTTCTTGAATGAAGTTGTGACACAAGTTCAAGTTGGTTTAACATTACATTGTAATTGTAGTGATAGGAATGGAAACTGGAGGTTTCTATCTAGGAGTTCCTAGGTATAGATTGCATTGGGTAGGGATTAAGTGAAGAGTTGTAAACGGGGGAGTTTAACTCTGAATTAATACTGCTGATAGTGGATCTTCTTCCTGGCTTGGTATGCCCCCAGACGTAGGTGAGTTGCACCGAACTGGGTTAACAATTGCTTGTGTTTTTACCTTCTGCACACTATATTTTGTCTGTTATAACTCAGTTTGGTTTTAGTCTCTTTATGAAGGGAATAACAGATATGACACATAGCTTGCAGTCTGAATGTCAAACAGAATGTTATGACATTGATCATTGACTGCTGATATTGATGGACTGGTTGATCTGTTACAGTTCACTCATCTGTAATGTTGGGACAGGTGATGTTCAAACCAATGTTGATACATCATGCTAATAACTGGGCAGGATAAATAAACATAAGGGCTATGTTTGTGTGTTTGCACTAGATGGACAGAACTGGATGTTCTTCTTTCCTGTGTTTGCATTAGCAAATGTTGTAACATCTGTGAATGTGTGCATATGAGTACTGGATCATAATTTATATAACTGTCTTGCTGTATTTGCAAAAATGTTAGATCAGATTTCATGATATGGAGTAGAACATCTGAACTCTGACTACACCAGAATTACAGATGGTATCAGAGCAGACATCCTGTTCTGTTTCTGGATGAGATCCATGGGTGATACTTTCTAGTATCTTGCAAGGAGTTATATTAGTACTGATGTTGGAACCCGTGGAAGGTTCTGTGAGTTCCCTGAATGGTCCCTTGAAGTAGGTAGATGGACTATTCATGACAGGAACTATGGGTACCAGTCTTTAGTGGTTGGCACTTGGCCTATGTGTGGGACAGCTGTGCTAGTATTGAATCATATTCAAGCCTGGTATGTTCTTGGAGGCTGATCTGGTGAAGGGTGTGTACATAAGTTGAGTTGTATTATGATTTCCGCTGCATAATACCTGGAAAAACTCAAACTCTGATGTAGTTTCTCCTCTTGTGGATGAAAGGCTGATGTATTCAAGATTTCATCATAACCTACTGAAGATGTCAAAGATACTTAAGTCTCCTCAAGTCCACCCATCATGACGTTCTCTCTTCAGGATGGTAAGAATCACCTGATCACTGATTCTTTTACACTCTTGGGTATTATATATGAAGACCTTGAAGACTTTCAAGGAGGGTTTGTTTCAAGGAGGTGGAACCAATGCTCTATGTGATGTTAGAACATGTTGTTCAACAAGTATGCAGCTGCTGGTTGAAGAACAAATGTTTTTAGGTGTCAAACAAAGGGATACTTTTGTTTGGAACCTACTCCTGAACTGGAAGAGGAGACATCTGTGTGTGCTAAGTTGACAAGGGTAGGGTCAACTGTGTGTGTGCTCAAGAAGGTCACTGTTAGAAGTCTGATCTCTAGAAGTAGAGCTGGTTGAGATGTGACATTGTGCAATTTCCTGCCGATTGTCTTATTTCTGTAGTTTGATCAAGGTTGGATAGTTGTTCCCTGAAGTACTATGTTGTGTTGGAAGATAAGTCCCCTGGATGTTAGAAGTCAATAATGGGGTAACCTGATTGCTATTTCATTTAAGAGGATTGGGACCATGAATCTTATTTTTCAAACACCTCGCTCAGAAGTGGCAGTTCCTTCAAGGAGTGAGAATATGAAGATTCAGAGGTTGGTTAAGGTAGTATGCTCTGGAAATGCATATCTACTATTGACTGGTGTTGTGTTTCACTAGTACTTATGGTCAGCTGAAGTCTGATTGGTGTGATTGGAGTATGTATAGGTATAACTCATAGAGTTAGGTGCCACTGGTAGGGATGGTGTATGTCATGTTGACACATGTCTGTACAATGCATGGATATTGGTGTGAAGTTTCCATGATTGTTAATTTGAGGGGGAGTTTTGGTTAACCTCCTCACATTTGGTCAGCCTAGGGTCTGGTTGGCTGTTGACCTATGTCACATGGGTTCTGGTGGTTGTGTGACACATTTGCAAGGAAGAATTCATCTCTCTCATTCCTAAGGGTGAATTTAATCTGAGAAGATTTTCAAAACTGTTGAAGTGCTTGCAAGCAGAAGATGTTGACACTTGAAGAGTATTTTCAAAGTAGTCTTATGGTGGAAGTATCTGAAAGGAATATTGGGAAAGGATTTAAGATCAATGTCAACTTGTGCCAAGTACAAGTAGTTAATTGATTATCCTTGGAGCTCAAGATAACTGATGTTCTTAAAGATGTTGGAACATCTCTTCTTTAAGACCCTGTGCAAAATCACAGGAAGGATAGTACATTGGTTTATGATCTATCTCTTTGGTGGCAGCAAAAGCATATGATCTCTGAAAAGGTTTCCTGGCAAGAAACATGTTCAGCCTTGGTGTGTACAAGAAGAAGACATCATAGTTTTGATGGTGGTTACATGGATCAGTTTATCTCTGATCTAAGTAAGGAAGTGCATTGGCTAATGCAAACTATGAAGTTAAGAACAAGTGGCAGCATTCTTAACATCATGGAAACAGCCTTGCTTTAGGAAGTGGAATCCTTGGTATAGCTGAAGGGTTAGTTTCTAACTGGTCCTTCTAAAGACTCATGCATCAGAGTGTCTGATGACTTTGGAGAAGAAGCAGGGATTCATCAAGGTGTGATCTTGGATGACTTAACTGCAAACCTGCAGGATGGAGGTTGTTTACTCAAACTTGGTTCCACAATCAAGTCTATGAGAACATTGAACTCTTGCTCTGTGAAGGGAGGAAGTTCTTTCAAGTGGCAAAAGAAGGAGCTGAATTCAACAGCTAGATGTCAAAACACAATGTTGTGACATTTGGTTCAACATCAGATTCTTAGTTGGTGAAGTGGCACATAAACTTGAGATAAAAGGGTCTACAGGGTTGTAGATTGGATACTTCAAAAAGGTCGTTCTCGTTGCAGTTCCTTGGAGTTGCTGGATAGAAAGGATGTTACATGTGCATGTCTTAGAAAATCTAAGTTTTGTTCAACATGTAGCTTGAAGTTCAAGTCTCACTTGGAAGGTCAGAATATCTTTGGGAGAGGTCTGATAAACGTGGAGAGGTCAAAGAATGGCATTTGACTTTTTCAAATGAGGATTCATGAAGGAGGTAATCAACCAGTGGCATTTGGTCTATCTCAGAAGTGAGTTCGAAGAATCAAGATAATCCACATATGTCAGCTGATTATTCTTGAGGAAAGTCTGAGACAAATTACTTTTGAGCAGAAAAGTAGTAAGTTGAAGACAAAAGGAGGTGTTTTCTATTCATCTCTTGGAGCTTGTGGTAGGAGTTCTGAGCTATCTATGGAAGATTATCTCTCGTAATGGGATGAGAATGTATATGTCCCAATTTATGTCTGGGTTCTTTTGGATCAAGCTGGTGACTTAGTGATATCTGAAGATTATCAGACGGTGTTCCTTGTTATGTTGTGAAGGATGTCCTAACGAATGTTAGAACATTTTGTGAAGTGGTTTTCTGTTCTGGGTAGAAGAGAGATTAACACAGAGTGTGGATGTGTTCAGCCAAGAGGGTTGAACAGAGGGTGTTCTCTTGAAGACATGAAGATGAGTCTTATGTTTTCCATTCATCAAGTGGTCTGGGTTCTCTTTGAATCAGGAATTATGTGAAGGTCCAACTTTGGGGTGTTGGATATGTTCATGTGTGATCTCCAAGTTTCAAGAGGAGAGTTGGTTGTTCATGACAGGGGGAGTTCTGTCTTTGGGCTGCAAGTAATCATCAAGCTTATGGTCTATGTGTTCTCAGATAACAAGGTATGGCACCTGATATACCTGCTGTGAAGACAGTGTGTGACTACTTGATCAAAGTTGTGAAGCAAGATCAAGTGGGTAGTGTCTTGATCAAAGCTGTAAAGCAAGATCAAGAGGGGGTATTCTTGATTGAAACTGTGAAGTAAAATCAAGATTGTGTATCTGTCATTTGTGTGTAATTCTGTTTATGTTGGTCGGTAATTTAAAGTGTTGCTTTGGCAACATTTTTGACAAAAAGGGGGAGTAACACCTGTGATGCCCCAGGACAACAGAGTGTTTTGCTAAACAGATATTGAAGATCCTCTAATCCAGAGGTAGTGCTGCAGCTGAGGCCCCACTTCTATGAGTGTGAGTATGTGTATGTGTGCTGCAATTAGAAGTTTTTATTTAACTTCTGTATGTGTGCTATTATGTGAAGTTTTTATTTTACTTCCATCTGTGTGAGTGTGTTGCTACTCTGAGTGTATTAGCTAGGTTAATTTCCTACTAGATGTGTGTTTTCCGCTGCTATGGACTCTATTGTGAAACCAAAGTGTTTTAGCCAAAAATTTGCCAAACGGGGAGTTTGTAGATGTTTGATTGGCTGCATTGTATGGTAAAACACTAGCTGGATTCTAATGTCTTGACTGATGTCATGACATGCTGTGGAGATGGTTGTGTAACTGCATTGTAGGTTAGAATATCTAACTGTACTCTGATGTCTTGACTAATGTCATGACATACTTGAGTAGCTTACTGCAGGATTAGCTAATACAAGATTTATTGAATGTCAAATTGGATGTGGTGACATTCATCCCTGTCAGCAGATACTGAGGAATAGAACAGTTGGTGTTCTGTTAGAGCTCAGTATTCATTTCCAGTCTGGTTATCAAGGAAATACCAGACCTGGCATAAGGCCTACTGTCTGAATGTCAAACTGGATGTTATGACATTCATCATTGACAGCATATACTGAAAAATAAGCAGATTGGTTTTCTGCTACATTTCAGTATGCAACTCAGTCTGCTTATCAAGAGGATAACAGACCTGATGTAAGGCACTATGTGTGAATGTCAAATTGGATGTTTTGACATTTATTAATGTACGCTGATACTGAAGTATGGACAGATTGGTTCTGTACAGTACAGCAAATTGTACAGTCTGTTTTCAGGAAAAACAGACTTAGCATATGGTTGATGATTTGGAAGTCAAACTGAATGTTGTGACATTCATTCCTGACAGCATATGCTATATTGTAGGTTGTTTAGTTTTTCTGTTTCAGCTTTTTTCTCAGGCTAAAATCCAGGAAACCAACAACCAAGCTGCAATTAAGGAACCTAACAAATAGCCTATTTGTTAGCACACTAATATGTGGAAATTAGTTAGAATCCTATGTAGCATTATTTGTGGAGGTCTTGAGATATTTTAGGAACTAAATATGGAGATATTGTAGGAACTAAATATGGAGATATTTTAGGAACTAAATATGGAGATATTTTAGGAACTAAAAGATTGAAGACCTTGTTTGTAGCAGAAAGTTTCTGCTGATTTTGTAACAGCAAAGAAGAAGTTTGCTGCGATTTCTGAAGGCCCAAATCCAGTTGGGTGATTAGGTTATAAATAGCATATTGTAACCTAGTTTTTTGTAAGCCTCATAGAATGAAAATTTAGGGGTGTGTGTGAGGTAAACCTTCCAATCTGTGGGAAGGTTACCATGTGTTTCTCAGTGGTAAAAGCTAAGAGTATTTGTAACTCAAAGCTTGTAGGCAAGAGTGATTATGTTCTTGAATGAAGCTGTGAAGCAAGTTCAAGTTGGTTTAACATTACATTGTAATTGTAGTGATAGGAATGGAAACTGGAGGTTTCTATCTAGGAGTTCCTAGGTATAGATTGCATTGGGTAGGGATTAAGTGAAGAGTTGTAAACAGGGGAGTTTAACTCTGAATTAATACTGTTGATAGTGGATCTTCTTCCTGGCTTGGTATGCCCCCAGACGTAGGTGAGTTGCACCGAACTGGGTTAACAATTGCTTGTGTTTTTACCTTCTGCACACTATATTTTGTCTGTTATAACTCAGTCTAGTTTTAGTCTGTTTATGAAGGGAATAACAGACATGACACATAACCTGCAGTCTGAATGTCAAACAAAATGTTATGACATTGATCATTGACTGCTAATATTGATGGACGGGTTGATCTGTTACAGTTCACTCATCTGTAATGTTGGGACAGGTGATGTTCAAACCAATGTTGATACATCATGCTGATAACTGGGCAGGATAAATAAACATAAGGGCTATGCTTGTGTATTTGCACTAGATGGACAGAACTGGATGTTCTTCTTTCCTGTGTTTGCATTAGCAAATGTTGTAACATCTGTGAATGTGTGCATATGAGTACTGGATCATAATTTATATAATTGTCTTGCTGTATTTGCAAAAATGTTAGATCAGATGTCATGATATGGAGTAGAACATCTGAACTCTGACTACACCAGAATTACAACCAGCATTCTTTAAACCAAAAGGCATCACTCTATAACAGAATGTTCCCCAGGGTGCAATGAATGTGGTCTTCTCCATATCTCCGGGTTCCATCTTAATTTGATTATAACCGGAAAATCCATCCATAAACGAAAAGACTTTGAATTTAGATGTATTGTCTACCAACATATCAATGTGTGGCAGAGGGAAATCATCTTTCAGACTAGCTTTGTTCAAATCTCTATAATCAACGCACATACAGACTTTTCCATCCTTCTTCGGGACAGGTATAATATTGACCACCCATTACGGATATTCAGCGGTAAGAAGGAAACCGACATCAATCTGCTTATGCACTTCTTATTTGATCTTCACTACCATGTCAGGATGAGTTCTTCTCAACTTCTGCTTGACTGGCGGGCATTCTGGATTCAATGGCAATCTATGCTCCACAATCTCAGAATCCAAACCAGGCATGTCTTGATAGGTCCAAGAAAACACATCTGAATACTCTCAGAGAAGATCAACCAACCCCTTCTTGACATCTGGACACAGTCGAAACCCAATCTTGACTTCCTTCACGTCATCCTCGGAACCCAAGTTGACTAACTCATTCTGCTCTTCGAATGGCTGAATGGCTTTTTCCTCGTGCTCAAGAAGAAGAAATAATTCATCACTTTCTTCTTCATCACTTTCTTCCTCAACCTCAAACACAGGGAATTCAAAATTTGGAGAAGTAGAAGGATCATTGTAATCAATGGGGTTAGAAACCAACCTGCATAATGATTTGATTTTTGATTTTAGAGAAGTGATATGTGATGAAATATTATGTAGATGGACAATTTATTATTTATTTATGTTTTTTGTGATTACCATTTTCAGAATAAAGCAAAAAGTAAAAACAAAACATCATTGATGTGGATGAATAGAATTGTATTTTATTCATGATCAAATCTGAAAATGCCCAAACAATGTTCACTTCTCCCTTAGGAATAGGAGAAGGATATTCAAAACAAATAAAAGGAATTACTTAGATCGATGCATAATAACAGGAATATCAATAGTAGTCCAATTGTCGCAAGCTTTTCCATGTGTCACAAAATTGGTGCAGTCTTCATCTTCATCATCCTCTAGCACAACATCTAAGTGTTGTTCATTACCATGAATGAACCCTCCACTACGGAAAATGAGTTGCACATCTCCAGATCTAACCATTGGTGAACCTTGTTGGAAACTCAAACCGGCTCTGCTCTTGTTGTCGGAGACCTCTATCATCCGCCCCCACTGATCTGATAGACCATCTTCAACAATCTTTAATGCATCTTTGAATAAGGACATGGGTGCCCAACTTTCTTTTCCTCATCAATAGATAAGGCCTGGAACAGAGTTCCAACCTCATCCTCAACTTCAACATAAGAGAAAGACGATAGGTGGCTAACCAATAACGCCTTCTCCCCACCAACAATAACAAGCTTCATATTCTTGACAAACTTCAGCTTCTGATGCAACGTTGAAGTAACGGCTCCTGCCTCATGTATTCATGGCCTTTCTAACAAGCAGCTATAGGCCGGGTGGATGTCCATTACTTGGAAAGTAATTTGGAAATCACTCGGACCTATCTTCACAGGAAGGTCCACTTCACCTATCACAATCTTGCGAGAACCGTCAAATGCTTTGACGATTACACCACTATATCTCTGCGCTCCTTGGTATGACAACTTGGACAAAGTCGACTTTGGAAGTACATTCAATGAAGACCTGATGTCTACCAACACATTTGACAGAGCGTCATCTTTAAAATTCATCGAGATGTGCAGATCCAAATTATGATTTCTACCCTCCTCGGGGAGCTCTTCATTACAGAAACTGAGATTATTGCAGAACGTGATGTTATCCATAATATGATCGAACTGATCCACTATAACATCATGTTCCACATACGCTTGCTCAAGAACCTTCTGCAATGCTTCTCTGTGCACTTCTGAGTTCATTAACAGAGACAATATTGAGATCTTCAAGGGGGTTTGGAGCAACTGCTCCACCATGTTGAATTCACTCTTCTTGATCAGTGTGAGTACCTCATCATCATCATTAGACTTCAAGCCGCTGGATTCACCAGACTGACACCTTAGAACGCTAACAAACTTTACTGCTGGTACTTCAGCTTTCTTATTGCCAGACAAATCCTCCACGTTCTTTGGGAGCACCGGCCCAAACACACCACCACTACGGGTCACCTTGGTAACATCAACTATGCTTACAACAGAACTGGTCGTAGGGAAAGTAACCTCTTGACCATTCTCCAACATAGTAGCATTATACTGATATGGAACAGCCTTATCGGATGCATACGGGACTGGACCCGCTAACCGTATAACCAACGACGATATTGATCTGTTGCTGACATTGTTACTGCTGCTGCTATATATTGAATAACCATTCTCTCAGGAGTTTTGAATATTGGGACTATAACATTCACATTGTCATCTTCATCTATATGACGGGACTGGACAATCTGAATCAAACCTTCATCCATAAACCTCTGGATGTCTCTCTTCACAACCATACAACCTCTAGGATTGACACTGCAAATTGCACAACCATCATGATCATGCCCACAATCGCTAACCAAGCAAATATCCTTGTGCATCATCACCAAGGATCTTCTTATGAAGCATACATCAAATACCTTGAACTCGCCAGGACAACCGTCCACCATATTAACAGATGAATTCCCATGGGCAGGTAGTGGGTTAGCTTTGACATTCAGAGCACGATCCTCAAAAGACACCATTCCACACTTAACCAGCTTCTGGACTTCATACTTAAGGGGGTAGCAATTCTCAATGTCGTGGCCGGGAGCTTCTTGATGAAAAGCACAACGGAGTTCCGGTTTGTACCACCATGGAAGTGGTTCAGGGATTTGTGGAGGATTTCTTGGTTGCAACAGGTTCTTGAGAACCAAAGACGGATATAACTCTGCGTATGTCATCGGAATTGGGACGAAGAGACCTTCTCCCTCTCAAAATTTGGTACTGGATGATTATTGGTATTGTTGTTGTTGTAGGTGTTTGTTCATTCTTGTGGTTGTTGTTATTGACGTTGTTGTTGAATTGGTGTTGACTGGTTAGCTAAAAATACTGGAATGACTGATGATACTTGATGATGATGTTGACGAGATGGTTGATTTCTTCTTACGTGAGGCCTCCTTTGCCTCCCAACTGAAACTGCATGAGCTTCACTCTCCTTCTTCTTACTGAAATTATTACCATACCTCTTGCTGGATGATACTTCCTCTCTAGATAACCATCCCTCTCGGACACCTTCTTCGAGCCCCATCCCCATGTTCACCATCTCGGTGAAATCATTGAGGGCACTGGCGATCATTCGCTCATAGTAAAATGAGCTCAGGGTCTTGAGAAATTTTTTGGTCATCTCCTTTTCTTCCAAAGGAGGGGTAATCTGAGCGGCAAGCTCTCTCCAACTTTGCGCATACTCCTTGAATGTCTCCTTATCCTTCTGAGACAATGATCTCAACTGGTCTCTATCTGGAGCCATATCAATATTATACTTGTACTGCTTCACGAATGCTTCGCCCAAATCATTGAACGTGTTGATTCCCGCACTATCTAATCCCATGTACCACCTCAGAGTGGCACCGATCAAGCTGTCTTGAAAATAATGGATCAACAATTGATCATTATCGGTTTGAGTAGACATCTTCCTGGTGTCCATTACCAAATGACTGAGTGGACAAGTATTCCCCTTGTATTTTTCAAAGTCATGCACTTTGAACTTCATTGGGATCTTCACATTTGGAACCAAACAAATTTCCGCATCACTCTTCCCAAACAGATCCTTACCCCTCAAAGTTTTCAATTCCTTATGCAGCTAAAGGAATTGGTCCTTCATCTCGTCCATATTTTCATACACATTAGGGCCCTCAGACGGCTCAGAATGATAGATGGTGTCTTCTACATGGGGTAGAGTATGCAAAACTGGTGGCGGCACATGCATGACCGAGCTAGATGCCAACATGGAAGCAAAAGTAGGCGCAAAGCCTTCAGGCACAAAATTCAGAGGCATTCCCCATGGGAATCCGGAAGGCATGTTAGATGTAAAGTGAGCAGCGGTTTTAGGAATGGTAGAGGTAGCCATCTCTGAAATGATAGTCCTCTAAGGAAGAGGAGTTGCAGGCGTTGGAGAAGACTGACTCTGAGCAGCTAGGACCGACTCCATCATGGCAGTCAGACGGGAAATCTCATCCTTCAGGTCCATGTTCTCTTGTTCAAGATGCTCCATAATCCTCGAGTGATTGGCACGGGTATTGTATCGATGAGTTAGCTTGGCTAAAGCATAGAAGAAACACCAATGAGACATCTGGCGAAAGAGAAAGATGCTTATGCAAATGATACATGAAATGCAATGCTTGATTATTATTTTTATTTTCAAGGAACTTACTATATTATTTGCAAATACATGTATATTTAACAATAATTGTAACAATTTGATATGACCATAAAAAAACTATTTTATATATATAATTGGAAGGATTACACTGAGTACAATTTCAGAAACCAAATGAAAATACAAGAGAAAAGGAGACTAGTCATCCAAAGGATCCCTAACAACAACGTCATAAGATCTGGCTGTAGGCACTTACTTCCTTCGAATACGTCGGATCTCGGCCTCAAAAGAAGCCTTCATCTTAGTCTTCTAGAGGACAAGCTGGTCAACATTCTTCTTCCAAGCAACGGAAGGTTGAGGCATACTAGAGGAAGATGAAACCTCTGGCTCTCTCTGTCTCTTCGTCACTCGATCTTCAAGTAGCTCAATAGGTTCGTCTTTGTCCTTAGACTCAAGCTGCAACTCCTCATGCTTTCGGCTTAAATCATGGAAACGCTCTTCCCACATATCCTTCTCTCGCTTCAACTTGGCGAGCACGTCTTCCAACTCCTCTACATCTTGGTTAGGGAGAGTTAATGGCTCAACCACAACCATAGACATAGGTCTTTCACAAGCATACGGCATCTTCAACTCTATAGTTCTCTTCTTCACCCAAAGAGTGTAAGCTTCCAAAGCTACATAATTGCGCAGACCAAGCTCGGATCTTCCTTTCCTATGCATATTATGTCAAGCATGCACCATCTTCTACTTCAAATGTTGGGGATCTTTACCCTCTTGATAGAAAAGACCTTCTAACAAAGTTTTATTAGGCTTGTCTCTCAAGGGGAACCCAAGTTGACGACGAGCCAAAGCAGGGTTGTAGTTGCTTCCTCCTTGTGTACCAATGAGAGGCACATTAGAGAATTCACCACAACAATCAATAATCTTCAAACTACTCAATGAATAATCATACCAAACTATATCATTATTAGTGAGAGACATAAGTCTCTGAGACCACCGTATACATTGTTTGTTCTCCATAAAAGCAAGTGTCTGAGGCAAGTGTGAGATAAACCACTTGTACAGAAAAGGAACACAACACACAATAGTCCCACCACCTTTAGAATTCCTTAGATGCAAAGAGAAGTACATATCACCTAACAAAGTAGGCACAGGATTTCGAATCAAAATGATTCTAATGGCGTTAACATCAACAAAACCGTCAATGTTAGGGAACAAAGCCAAACTATAGATGAGTAGTACAAAGATAGCTTCGAAAGCATCCACACTACCGGCTTGAGCAAAAGCAGTAGCTTCCTTGTTGAGGAACTCAGAAGTTAACACAAACAATCCTCCTTTCTTCACCCAATGAGCCTCTATCTCAGACTTCTTCAAGTGAAGAGCTTCAGCAATAATATGAGATCTGGGAATATCTTCCAATCCACTAAAAGGCACTTTGTTAGAAACATGTATTCCCAAGAGATAGACATACTCCTCCAACGTAGGCACAAATTGATAATCAGGAAAAATGAAGAAACGGTAGAGAGGGTCATAAAACTGAACCAACACACTCAGAAGTCCTTCAACCACATCAGCAGACAAAATAGACAGAAGCTTCCCATGGCGTTGTTTGAAGTCCAAGGGATCTAATACAAAAGATGATGGCTTCCTTAACTCTTTCAAGTCGGGACATCTGAAACTGTACTTCTTAGTGTTCCTTCGTCCATAATCCATGGTCTGAAAATATTTGCAAATAACACCTCAGTTCCTTGAAATTTTTGTGTGATGAATGTTATGGTGCGCATGAATGCATGAATACAACAATCACAAATAAGGGATCACACACAAGGAAAAGAAACAAAGGTCAACGGATGAATCAAGTCATTGTAAAGATCAATCATCCATTTTGGTGGATTTTGGTTTACACCTTATCAACACCCAAGTTCCATTGATATTGATAAGACTTGATTGGATCAACCAAGAATCAATGGTTTGTTGTGAGTCACGAGCATAGAGTCTGGGTAAGAACCATCCCAAGGGAGTGAACTAAGGATAAAAACCTGTAGATCATGTTCTAAAAAGTTCCCAGGTCTTAATTCCATGGTCAATTTTGAGGTGGAAGTTTGGGAAATCAAACATATTTGAACATTTTCTAAGTCCCAAGTCAAATGTTCACTTCTTCCACCTTGAATAACTTTTCCTATGGACTTCAAATGAGCAAAGTTCCCTTATCAAAGTTGTAGATCTTTCAAAACTATTCAATTTGGTCACAAATTTGACATCATTTAGATTTGGCATGAGGGAGTTATGCATTTTAGAAGTTGAGGAAAATCACTTGTTCAATGGTATTGGCCCAAAATGACCTATAATGTTTCCTCTTGGCACATGCATTTACAAGTTAAATTTTCACTTCCTCCAAACATAAAAGTTTAAGTTTACATCTTGAACTTGATCATTCAATTTGAATGTCTTTCATCTCATAAAAATTGAGCAAGTTATGGTCTTGGGATGTTGACCTCCAAACTAGGGTTTAGACAAAATGACCTATAATATTTCACCATAACAAATGACTTTCCAAGTAAAACTAGCTCTTGACTTCAACATGAAATTTGTTTGGAATGTCATTTAGAGTAAAGTTTCTCTTAGAATCATTTTCATATGATAAACACTGTAGGAGATAGGGTCTAGGGAACCCTAGTTTTTACCACTTGACTTTCTCTGGTCAACCACCATGAACCAACTTGCTAGCTTGAGATTATCTTGGCTTCTGGGACTCATGGAGGATCATATATACATAATATGATGTCATGTGAAGTATCCCTTGAAAATTTTGATCAATTGTTGAAGAAGTCACACAAGATACCCAGATGAGTTAGGGTTTCGAAGGCAAACAAACTCCAAACTCTTAATGATTTGTTTATCAAAATAACATGTGAAGATCATGGTGTAGCAGTAAATTCATTACCATCAAGATATAGATAAGTTAGACGTTAATAAAACCAGAGTCGCCACCGCATTTTTATTGTTTCCAAGGGAAAAGTACGAACAAAACCCCAAAATAAGAAGTTTTCAAATCAAAACTTATAAAATGCCAGAGATTGCAGGTAAGGGGGTTGGTTACACAGAGGGAAGGTGTTAGCACCCAAAGTATCCTAGGTACCCCTAGGGAGCCGTTTTTTGTATGCATGTGTGTTTTTTGTACAAAATGATGTTTGCAATAAATAGAGTGGAGAGATGAGAAAAGAATTCATTAATTATATTTTTGTGTTTGACAAGACCTTCGGCCTTGTGCTTACGTACCAACACAGAAATGAGGGATCAAAACCTCGTAGTTCGTGGTATCAATTTCAAAGTGAGTGTATTACTTTTAACAAAACTTAAGTTTAAAAGGCACAAGGGCCTAAAATGGTTTGCATGAGTGTTAGTTCTTTTTGGCTTTTGAAAATTTAAGTCAAGTATAGTTAAGTTTATTTACAAATTTGATTAAGAAAAGAGTTTAAAAATTCAATGGCATAAGGCCAAAGTTTCTAATTTGCAATATAGTATAAGTTTAGAAAACAACAAACACAAGCAAAGAAGATTTTAAAAGGAGGGGGAGATTTTGAAATTAAAGAAGTGGGGAGGATTTGAAGATACTAATCCTAAGCATAAATTTAAAAGTTGAGAGTTGAAAAGATCTGACCAATGGGTTGCAATCCAATAGACAAGAATGTCATATAGAAACCCAAATCTCCCTTGGAATTTTGAATAAAGCAACAAACAATACACAAATAGAAAGTTGAAGAGCAAGGCATCAAATAAAGATATCCACATCCAAGCTTAGCAACTCCATGATCTTCTTCAAAATTTCCCATGTGTCGGATGAATTCAAAGATGGCATAAGTCATAGGTTCAAAATAACAGCTTCATAATGATCATGTTGCAGATGAACTCAAATGGATCTTCAAAGTTGTATCAGATGAATATTCTTCACAAGTACTTGGTTACATGAAAATTGGGAATGGCCAAGTCCTTTGCATAGGGAGTGTTGCCTAGATTCTAAGTCCAATAGTCTCAAATCAAACCAACAGTCTGCACGAGATGTTTTTTAGGGTTTTTTGTTATTATTATGTACATTTAGGTCAAAAGACCACACAATTAAACAAGTATATACAAACATAATCTATCACAGAATATGGTCCAAGTGGACAAAGTAAAAATGCCATAAAAGTAAACAATTTGAATGGTATGGATAATGGCAAGTGAATAAGGCTTAAAAATTAAAGTGCATTAAAAGTAAATGACTTGAAATTCAATGTTATTTGTTAGTGAATTAGAGGTTAGTGTTGCTTTTGCTTTGCTTTTGTTCAAGTTATTCTTTGGAGAACACTGAACCCACTTATCACAAGCATGAATCCTTGAACCAAGACATCTCCTAAAGGAAGGAAAAAAGGACAAGTTTCCACATAATACCATGAAAGAGGGGAGACTTACAATCTCACTAACTAGAATGCTATGCCTTTTGTGTCAAAATTTAGCGCTATGTTAAGCAATCGTAATTGGACTTATAAAGAAGTCACAACTATTTGAGGTCGGGCAATAGAATTTTGGTGTTAATGCATGTTAGAGACATAGTATAATGGACTATGCTCATGAAACATACCACACACAAAAAGAATATGCAAAGTGGGGGACCTAATCTCATCCATACTTATGTTGATTTTGTAATCAACTAGCCTTAGGATATAGAGATATCATAGGTCCATGACATGAATGGATAAAGAAGGGGAATGAGATGAAGAGGGAGGGGGAATGGATCAAACACAAATTGGTCAAACAAGGATTTTTACCAAAATTAAGATCATTCATTCATTTTGGCAGATGGAATGTACATTCCATCAATCCCCTAAATACAATGATCTTAACCTAGAAAAGTCAAATCAACCTTGACCAAGGCCCAACAACACAATTCAAACTCACAAAGTCAATTAAAATAGCTCCACACAATTAATTTAGCATTTAAATAATTAAAAATAATAAAAATCTGCATTAAATTAAATTATGGTTGGTCAATTCCCTAAAACCTCATCAAAACACCAAAGAAATGGCCATGAGATTTATCATAGGTCAAACAAGGTCAAAGGACCTTGGAGAAAAAATTTCAGAATTTTTCGAAACTTAAAAGTATTTTTATATAATTAAAAATATTCACAAAATCAATTAAATCATGAAAAATATTAATAATGATCCAAAAACACTACGCCAAAAAGTGCTTTTGGCAGCACCAAAAAGAAAGCGCTTTTTAAAAAAAGCGCTGTAATAGCTTGAAAAAAAATTCGCCTATGTAAAGAAAGCGCTTTTAAGGTAAAAGCGCTCTTATAGGTCTCCACTTATGAAAGCGCTTTTAAGGTAAAAGCGCTCTTATAGGTCTCAATCTCACATCTATGAGTTTCACACTTATGAAAGCGCTTTTAAGGTAAAAGCGCTCTTATAGGTCTCATGGGTTTCACACTTATGAAAGCGCTTTTAAGGTAAAAGCGCTCATATAGGTCTCAGTCTCACATCTATGAGTTTCACACTTATGAAAGCGCTTTTAAGGTAAAAGCGCTCTTATATGTCTCATGGGTTTCACACTTATGAAAGCGCTTTTGAGGTAAAAGCGCTCTTATAGGTCTCATGGGTTTCAGACTTATGAAAGCGCTTTTAAGGTAAAAGCGCTCTTATAGGTCTCAGTCTCACATCTATGAAAGCGCTTTCATGGTAAAAGCGCTCTCATAGGTCATTTATAAAAATTATAATAAATCTAATATTACAAAATCCCTGACTTTCAGAAATCCCTCTTTCACTCTCTCTCGTTCGAAGCTCTCGCTGCCCTGGAAAAAATTCCACAGAGTACCTGGAAATCTCAACGATAAACACTGCAAATTTGAAAGAGACTGCATTCGAAAGAGAAGGATTCAATACCTGGAAATCTCATTGCGTTTTAAGGTTAGGTTTTCGTGTCTTTCTGTTTTGCCCTAGAAGTCAAAGAATAGGTGGTCGATTTTGGTTTGAATGGACTTGCATTGCTACATTATGGGTTATTTATTTGTCAGTATCGATTATTAGAGTTTGTGACTATGTTTGCTTAATATTCTGTAACTTACCGAAAGTTTCATCTTGTTCTGATATAAATGATATTCTGTAACTTGCATCGCCATTGACTTAGAAATAATGTTGGGAGTTCTAATAGAATCAGTGCCTTTTCAACATTTGTTTAAATTTGCTGAGAAAGTAGGAAGGAATGAACTGATATGTTTGCACCATTGTATCCTCATATTCTAACTATTACTGAAATTTCAGAAAGTGATTTTGATGTTAAATGTTGGATACTCAAATGGAATAACTTTGTCTGCTACAGTGATATATGTGATATGGTTTCAAGAACTTAGAGCAATGTCTCATATTTTGGCAATCCTATTACATGTTGGTTTGAATGAACAGTTAAACTTCAAAATGTACATTCATATTTTGGCATAACTTTGTCTGCTACAGTCATATTTTGGCAATCCTATTTAATGTTGTAAAATGATGTTTTAATATTATGTGAATTTTTAAGATGGTCACTGTAGTGTAAAATGAACCCTGATGGACTATATGTACATTTTTCATGTGCTTGTCTGCAGGTTGTTGAGTATCGTGGTGAGCAAATAGGAGGTCTTGAGGATCTGAGGGAACCATATATGTTGTTTTCTTCCTTTATAGATAAATTCTTGCTTAGCTTTTATTACATGGTTTGCGTCTAATTGAAAACTTCACGTCTTTGCCCATTTCAGGTTCTTACAAAATCGGTACTGCGTCTGAATCTGTTAATGCAGCTTACATATTTTCTAGAAAAGATCTTTCTCGGTATGTCTTTCAGCTTAGATATTATACAAACCCAAAGCATGTGTTTAATCATTTAGTATCTAGAATGAATCATTATGTTCAATTATTCATGTTAAGCTAATGAATCAAGTTACCAAAATATGTTAGTTATGTATGTTGCTTTATTATTTGACCTTGATATGCAGGCCTGCTATACAGATTCCCTGCGCAAGCAAAGCTGTTGTAGCTGTCCGGTTCTGTCCTATATTTTTTAATCTCAAAGCGACAAACTCAGGTACTTGTGCACTTAGTATAGTTCTATTTACAACCAGTAACTATGTACAACCAGTTATATGTGGTACTGTTCCAATTAAACTGCCTGTGTGGGATGTATTCCGTCTTAAATCTATATGACCTCTTACTAGTAAAGATCATGAGTGGTGGCCTAGAGGTTCAAAGTGATTGGTCTGAGCTAATTAGACAGTTTTATATTATTTAGCTCTAATTATGCATTAGGAAGCAGTTATGATATTTGGAACTGTGTTTTGGTCGCAACAAGCTCTTGAGTTCTTGGAAAGGAGACAGACAAAAGACTCAAAATAGTGGGACTTAGACGAGTTTCACCCAATAAAAGAGTGTTAGAGTTGGTATTGTTAGCACTCCTTTTATTAATATTAGTCCACGTAGTTTAACTATTGATATACCGGTTCGTCCATTGACACACTAACCTTATATCCCCATCGAATTGATAATTTAATAAAATTGATAATGTGAATTGAATTTCTTGGTTCTTGAATTTCTTGGTTCTTACTTGTGAATTGAATTTCTTGAATGATCGATTACTTGGTTCTTGAATTGTTCATGTGCATCATATAAGTTTCTTGAATTGTTTTATACGTTATGACTTATCCTTGATGTTGTTTTATATGTACAGCGCTCATTCCCTGTGTTTCCGTGAGTTTGACCTTCTCGACGTTGCTGTTCGGTAAATCCGAGGTAAATTTCTTCCTCAAATTACTGGTACACTGTGATGAATTTGTCTGAAATTGCGTGAATATGTTGTGTTTTCTTGCTCCGTATTCATTCCGTGTATACTTTGGGTTTTGACAGAAACGCGTTATACCGTTTTGTACCCTAATTACTTTGCGTTAAAACCATGGATAAGACATGGATGTATTCCAATCGATTGTCGAAAGAGTACGAGAATGGGGTATTGAAATTTGTTAAGTTTGCTATTGCGCACGCCAAAGACCCCAATCGAATGACATGTCCTTGCTTGAGTTGTTGCTATGGGAGTCAGGTTGACGCGGTTCAGTTGGCATCGCATTTACTACGGTATGGAATTGATAGAAGTTATACATGTTGGAATTTGCATGGTGAGAAAAGTAACGAGAATGTTGAATCGGGGTATAATACGACCTATGCTTCAAACGACGATTGCACAGATACATATGATTATGATCGAGTCGAAGAGATTGCAGAAGCGCTTGAAGAAGATCTTAAGGACTGTCCCAAAATGTTCGAGAGGTTGGTAAGCGATGCAGAGAAACCGTTGTATAATGGTTGTACAAAATTCACAAGATTGTCTGCGTTATTAAAGTTGTACAACTTAAAGGCGGGCAATGGATGGTCGGATAAAAGTTTCACAGAGTTATTAGCTCTTATGAAAGATATACTACCAGAGGATAATGTTCTTCCCAATCGAACGTATGAGGCCAAAAAGATGTTGTGCTCTATTGGCATGAGCTATGATAAGATACATGCCTGTTCAAACGATTGCGTTTTGTTTCGAAACGAGTATGCATCGTTAAATGAGTGTCCTAAATGTGGTGCCCCTCGATATAAGAAAAAGTTGTCTCCAGCAAAAGTCTTATGGTATTTTCCTATAATTCCGAGATTTAGACGCATGTATCGTAGTGAAACCGATTCAAGACACTTGACTTGGCATGCAGATGAAAGAATTATTGATGGAAAGTTTCGACATCCGGCAGATTCACCCCAGTGGATGAAAATTGATAATGATTATCCTGAATTTGGAAAAGAAGCAAGAAACCTTCGCTTGGCATTGTCTACTGATGGAATGAACCCACATGGTATTCAAAGTATCTCGCATAGCACATGGCCTGTGATTCTTATGATTTATAACCTACCTCCATGGCTATGTATGAAGCGTAAGTACATGATGTTATCTATGTTAATTTCTGGGCCTAAACAACCAGGGAATGACATAGACGTATACTTGACACCCTTAATCGAAGATTTAAAGTTTTTGTGGGAGAACGGTGTGGAGGTTTATGATGGGTATAGGAAAAAAAGTTTCAACTTGAGGGCGATGTTGTTTGGAACAATTAATGATTTTCCAGCATACGGAAATCTATCAGGGTACAGCATTAAAGGTGAAAAAGCGTGTCCTGTTTGTGAAGACGGAACCGATACGATGCGATTGGACCTTTGTCATAAGAATGTCTTTCTCGGTCATCGTAGATTCTTAAATTCTAATCATCACTACCGTGGGTGGAGAAAAGCATTCAATGGAAATACAGAAGAAGGTAGAGCTCCAACAATGTTGACAGGTGATCAAATTTTTGAAAAGGTGAAGGACGTAAGTACTAAGTTTGGCAAGCCTTTTGCACATACACTTGTCAAGAGTGGGTGGAAGAAAAGGTCAATTTTTTTTGAACTGCCATATTGGAAGTCTTTGTATGTAAGACATTTCCTCGATGTTATGCATATTGAAAAAAATGTATTTGACAGTGTTATTGGTACGTTACTCAATATACAAGGAAAGTCTAAGGATGGCCTTAATGTAAGGAAGGACATGGTAAACATGGGAATGAGAACTGAATTGGGACCCGTGAAGAAAGGAAAACGAACATATCTACCACCTGCTGTTTACACTCTATCTAGAAAGGAGAAAAAAATATTGTGTAAGTTCCTAAGTGAAGTTAAAGTTCCAGAAGGCTACTCATCAGATATTAGAAGACTTGTGTCTATGAAAGACCTCAAGTTAAAGAGTTTAAAGACGCATGATTGCCATGTTATAATGGAACATTTTCTACCGATAAGTATACGTTCTATTCTGCCAGAAAAAGTAAGAAGCGCAATAACTAAATTGTGTTTTTTCTTCAAGTCAATTTGCAGTAAGATGATCGATCCTGCGATCTTACCAACATTGCAAAAAGAAATAGTTGTTACTTTGTGTGATCTTGAAAAGTATTTTCCTCCCTCGTTTTTTGACATAATGGTCCATCTAGTCGTTCATCTTGTGAAAGAGACACAATTGTGCGGACCAGCTTATATGAGATGGATGTACCCTGCTGAACGTTATATGAAAATATTAAAAGGGTATGTGAAAAACCGAAGTCGACCAGAGGGTTGTATTGCCGAACGATACATTGTTGAAGAAGCGGTTGAGTTTTGTACAGAATATTTGTCAAATGTTCAATCAATTGGACTCCCCAAATCTCATATTGTTGAAAAAAAAGAAGGTAAACAGCTAATTGGAAATAAAGTTGTGACAGTATCAAGGGTCGAACGAGATCAAGTGCATTTGTATGTTCTGCACAATGAGATTGAGGTTGAGCCGTATGTTGAAATGCACAAGGGTGTTCTTCGAGGTTTAAATCCGAATAGAAATGAGAATTGGATAGTACGAGAGCACAATCGAAGTTTCATACCATGGTTTAAGGAACATATTTATTCAAAGTATCGTTCAGATCCCGCTTCAATAACAGAAAGGTTGAGATGTTTAGCATATGGTCCAAGTTTGGTTGTGTTTTCTTATAGCGCATACGCAATTAATGGATACACATTTTATACCAAAGAACAAGATGATAAAAGTACTATGCAAAATAGTGGTGTCACCTTGGTAGCTGAAGCAATGCACATATCAAGTGTGAAGGACTTAAACCCGAAATTTGCAAATCTGTCATATTTTGGGGTTATCGAGCGCATTTTGGTGTTTGATTATGAGAAGTTTCAGATTCCTATATTTGGTTGCAAGTGGGTTGAAAATAATAATGGCATACGAGTGGATAAGTCAGGATTTTTGCAAGTTGATCTTAATAGGGTGGGTTACACAGATGAGCCTTTCATTCTAGCCTCTCAAGCTAAACAAGTATTCTATGTCACTGATCCGACAAGTACGAAATGGTCTATAGTGCTTTTATCTAACAAAGTAATTGATGAAAGAATTGGAGATCAAGGTGATATTGATGTTGAGATTGAATCTTTTACCATAAATGATCAAAATGAGAATGAATCATGTATTAGAAATGATCATAATGAGGGTATTTAGATCAATCCAACCGTCCGCGTTGTTAAAAGAAAAGTAGAACATATTCCTACCAAGAAAAGAAAGAGACGTTACTGAAAAAGGTAATAGTATAATTATAGCCTATGTCATTCAAGAAAATTTAATTATAGCCTATGTCATTTTATATTATTCAATATATATATGGATTATTGATTATGGATTTTTATATTTTTCATTTCATTTTTATATTTTTTCTTTATTACAGGTTAAATGGCTAGTGATCAAGAAAACTCACAAGATGCAAATGCTCCTGATGATACTTCAGAAAAAGAAATTACACGAGGCATCACTATTATGAAGAGTATCATTCGTGATAGAGATAAAGCAGTAACATATAATGTAAATTGGAATGCTGATAACCAACTAATTGGGTCTAATGCTGCAAAGTTGGCAAGCTACATTGGTACACTTGTTCGTATGCACATTCCAATCACTGCTACAAGATGGAGTAATAAAGAGTTGGGTAGCGCTAAAGATAAGATTTGGACTGAGATACTGGTACAATATATGATTGTTTATATTTTCTTTATATTGACGATAATGTGTTTAAATTACTTATACTAACACACTCTATTCCAATATTTTTTCGTAGAGGTCTTTTAACATTGAAGATACAACTATCCGAAAAAAGTATATACTTCAATTGGCCGGAAAAAGACACAGAGGGTGGAGAACGTTTTTAACAAACAAGTATCTTAAGGACAAAGAAAAAATTTTTGTTGAATATGATCCGGAATATCCAGTGAAGTATGCGATCTTCATTACAGAAGAAGAATGGGTTGCTTTTGTAGCCCAAAGAAGAGACGAAAATTTCAAGAAAGTGAGTGCCACAAATCGCAAGAGAGCGTCAAATCCCACGTATGCATACAAAAAAGGGCGTTTGGGATATGCACGCTTAGAGGAAAAAATTGTAAGTATACAAAAATGCTACGATCTTATTAATTGTCTCAATGTGTTATAATTGATTATCTTATTATTTGTGTCAATGCGTAGTTAGACGAGACGAAAAGTGACGCAACATCACTTCCGCCACATGTTTTGTGGAAAGAAGCTCGTGTGGGAAAGGATGGAACTGTTAGGGATGACGTTCAACATATTTATGATGAATGTGTAAGTAGAACATTGTGTCTTTAATTAAATCAAAAGTTTAATAATATATAATTAATTTTTTTATCTCCACTAATAATTTCCGATATGTAAATGAATTTCAGGAGACCCTATCTCAATCGATAAGCACAGCTGAGGACCAGGAGAACAGGAGCGTACTTAGTAGAGCACTAAATGTTCCTGAGTATCCCGGTCGGGTGAGGGGTAAAGGCCATGGTTGTACTCCAACTTCCTTGTATAAGAATCCAAGGAGAAGAAATCCTAGCAATCAAGAAGTGATGGAGACGTTGCAGGCATTACAAGCGCAAGTTCTTCAATTGCAAAAGGATAATGAGAGATATAGGTGTATGGAAAAGTGCAGTTCACAGTTGAAAGAAACTAGTGAGAAAGCCAGTATCAATTGTCAAAATAAATTTCCCGAGGTAATTATATATGTTATTTTGAAATTAAAATAGCACATTTATGTTAATTGAAATATATACACATTAAAAGTAACATATTTATTATTGGTTTAGGGCATTTCATCTTGTCAGCTATACTTATCGTCACCGACTTATCGCCTAGTTGGCAAGGGAAAAGTGCACAACACTTCGGGAGATTTACTTCACCATAGACCGCTCCCGGATGGACACCTTAAAGCATCGGTTGATGTTGTATTAGATAAGGATGCGTTGCTACCGATACCTGACATTGTTTCAGAGACAACATTCCTGCGAGATGCAATAGGATCATTTGTTGCATGGCCCTTGGATCTCATTTTCATTGATGATGAGGTATGTTGAATTCAAAAACCACTATGAATCTTTTAGTATTCAAATGTCAATTCTGAACCGTTAAGTTAATTTTTTTTACATGGTAATTTTAGACGCCTACAAAACCCGCATCTAAGGATAAAGGGATTTTGCGGCACAACGAGTCTGTTGCATCACAAAAAGAGGTATATTGAAAGTGTTAATTATATGATCCGAATCAAAAAATGCATGATTTTATAATTTACCTATGTTATATGATTTATAGGTATTTGCTCAAGGGTCACAACAACTGAGCCAGAAAATTGGTAGTCGACAGAAAAACAAAAGGGATCTTCCAGTGACTTCTTTGCCAAAAAAAGGTGCTTTTGTGCCTCGATACCAGATATCTCTTGAAACACTTGTTGACTCATCAGATATGGCAACAGCTGGTGCTATTCGCTTACTGGATATGGAGGAAGATATCTTTGGTTATTCATGCACTGAAACAATCGGAAAAGAAGATCTGGAACATATTTTTCGGCATCAAGAATTAGGCGTCGGTGTTATACACACATACATCCGGTAATCCGATCTATATATTATTTAATTACTTGAACAATTTATTTACACATTTCAATAAAAATAGTCTAATGTTTATTATGTTTTTATTGAAGGTTCTTGTATGACAATTTCATGCGCGGGAATGATCAATTGTCAAACAGATTCCGTTTCGTGTCTTCCTCCCTGGTCAACAAAGCATTAATTTGTAGGGAACCGGATTCATGTAGAGAGTACTTAGTCAAGAGATTCATGGTCAGCAGTACAAACAACTTGTATCTTTGGCCGTATAATTCAGGGTTAGATTTTAATTCTAAGTTTATTCTAATCTTTAATTGTTTCTTTTACGTAAAAAATTTCCATATAAACTTTTGTTTTAATTTATAGGTGTCACTGGTTGTTGCTTGCTATTGATCCTTTAAAAGAAGTGGTATATTTTCTGAATTCGATAGATGGTGAATGGACAAATTATCCGGATATGAAGCAATTAGTTGATACGTAAGTGAGACTGTTCTAAATATTCGTGTATATTTATGTGAGATTGTTCTAAATATATGTTTTTATTTTGTTAGATCAATAAAAGTGTTCCGATCTCAAAGACAAGCTCGAGTACCACGTACTAAATCCAGCAACATTACGTGGATAAAAGTGCAGGTACTTTAATTTTCACAATTTTGCTTATAATAGTGATGCTACTTGATAAGAAAAGATAACTATACATTCTTATTTATTTTTCTATGTAGTGTCCTCTACAGCGCAACGGTATCGATTGCGGATACTTTGTAATGAGGTTTATGAGGGAAATCATTAATATGAATCAAATAGAGATTCCAATCACGGTATGGATTTATAACTTAGGATTTGTTTTAATATTTATCGAATATTTCATATTATTTATTACTTTTAACTAAATCATGCATATTATGTTTTGTTATGTAGTACTTTGATGAATACAAGTGTGCTCATTACACGAGACTGCAGTTGGAACAAATCAAGGAGGAATTGTGTCAATATTTTATTGAGAAAAGATTAATTATATAATGGTTTCAAAATAACATGAATACTTTGATGAAGAATGGTTTCTGGTTGGCAAGTGTATAGTTCTTTATATTTTTAACAGATTAGTTATGACTCCAAATAGGCCGTATAACATATTAGTTTTGACTTGTGTATAGTTCTTTATAATTTTAGTGATATCTTTAATTTCATGGATAGATTAATGTGTTCATTCTTGTGTTGGTTTGCTTTAAAAAATTACAAATGCTTGAATTATGACTCCAAATGTGTTCAGTGCCTATCTATCCTTGTGTTGGTTTGCTTGAATTATGACTCCAAATGTGTTCATTCTTGTGTTGGTTTGCTTGTGTTGGTTTAAAAAATTACAAATGCTTGAATTATGACTCCAAATGCTTGAATTAGAGAGGCTTGATTTACAGGTTTATGGGATTATTCCCAAAAAATATTACAGGTTGAAATGGTAGGCTTAAACTGAAGGCAGCGTTTTGTTATTTTACTAGAGGAAAAGACAGCGCTTTTTAGTAAAAAGCGCTGCTAAAGGTTGTCAATAGAGAGCGCTTTTTACTAAAAAGCGCTGCTAAAGGTTGTCAATAGAGAGCGCTTTTTAGTAAAAAGCGCTGCTATAGGTTGTCAATAGAGAGCGCTTTTTACTAAAAAGCGCTGCTATAGGTTGTCAATAGAGAGCGCTTTTTAGTAAAAAGCGCTGCTATAGGTGGTATATAGACAACCTTTAAGAGCGCTTTTTACTCAAAAGCGCTGCTAAAGGTTGTCAATAGAGAGCGCTTTTTAGTAAAAAGCGCTCTTAAAGGTTGTCTATATACCACCTTTAGCAGCGCTTTTTACTAAAAAGCGCTCTCTATTGACAACCTTTAGCAGCGCTTTTTAGTAAACAAAAAGCGCTGCTAAAACCTATAGCAGCGCCACCTACGGCAGCGCTTTTAAGCGCTTTTAAAGGCCAAAAAAAGCGCTCTCATAGGTCTTTTTTGGCGTAGTGAAAGTAATTTTAATTCAGAAAATGAAAGAGGATTTTATTTGAAATTTTTTGGTGAAACTCTCATATTTTTTGGATCAATATTAAATTTAATATGAATTAATGAAAATAAAGGAAATAAAATGAAAATCAATTAATCAGAAAAAAACGTGGACCACTTGATCTCCCTCATAAATTGAGGTGGTAGATCAAGTGGTCTGAAACGCGCGTTCCACTAAACACATGAGTCAGTACCCTACACCAATGGTAATCACAAAACGCGCTCAAGAATAAAACAAATTGAAATGATCAAATGGCTCAGAACGTGTCCAGCACATCCCCAGAGCAAACCACCAGTCATCTTCTCCTATGACCTTGGCCGGACTGGTTCTCTCGTCACCATCACAAAAATGAAAAAGAAGGACGTGATCTTAAAGAGAAAATGGCACTGATCACGAATCTGACCTCAATTCAAACTATCTCCAAGTATATTAAGAGATACATGGAGTTGAATTTTGAGGTGTATGAACTGAGTTGCTTCGATTTGACCTCAAAGCAACTCAACATTCTTGCCTATATTGGTAGGACTTCAGACAACCAAGGATCCAAGATAATTGATGAGAGTTGAGAAAGAATCGAAGAGAAGAAAAATATGGAAAAATACCTTCAATGTTGTGCAGAACTTGATCTTTCTTGCTTCAATTCGTGTTTGATCTTGCTCAAGAAGCTTGCAGAAGTAGATTAGGATTGTTACAAGGCTTTGGATCCTGGAGTTTTTGAATCTCCAAACAGTGAGATTCAAACTCAAATTTCAAATGAAATTTCTCAGGTTTTCCTTTCAAATGTGAGGGTTTCAAATGTGGAAGGCAAAGCTGGCGCGCAACGATCCTCATTCTGATGCAATGGACCTCTATTTATAGCAAATGCAAGTGATATTTGCACCTTTCAAAATACTTCCAAATTTGGCAAAGTTAAGTACATGCTTGCATAGGCGTGCATAGGCCCGTGAAGAAACTCAATTAAGTCCAAATGTAAGTGAGATTTAGTCTGAATGTGGATTGTGATGCAAGGCAAAATTGTATTGTGTTTGAAGATTGATTCTTGCCAATTGATGCATCCATGTTCAGACCATGCGCGGACCACTCAAACCTTGTCCAAAATGGATGAAATTGGACTCTTTGGAAAGGTAAGATCAATAGGAATAACTCTTATGTTGAACCCTTTTCCATTTGAAGCTTGTATCAGGATGAATTTTGAGGTGGAAGTTTGGAAATTTTAACATGTCAAAACATTTCCTAAGTGTTAAACCATATGTTCAATTATTCCACCTTGGCTAACTTTTTATGTGAGCTCCAAATGAGAAAAGTGTATTCATGAAATTTGTAGCTCTATTAATGAGAAAAGTGTTAAACCATAAATGTAACCTCATTTGGATTTGGGATGAATGAGTTATGCATTTTTGATGTTGAGGAAAATCATTTGTTCAATGGTATTGGTCCAAAATGACCTATAATGTATCCTCATATCACATGCTCATAAAAGTTGAATTAACTCTTCCTCCAAACATCAAAGTTGAAGTAGATACCTTGAATTTAATTATGTAACTTAGAAATATTTCATCTCATAAAAATTAAGCAAGTTATGGCCTTGGGAAGTTGACTTTCAAATTAGGGTTTAGACAAAATGACCTATAATCTTTCAACATAAAAAATTGACTTTCCAAGAAAAAATAGCTCTAGACCTAAACATGAAAGTTGTTTGGAATGTAATTTAGAGTAAATTTTCTCTTGGAATAATTTTTCATATGATGCAAATTGTAGGAGATAGGGTCTTGGGGACCCCAATTTTGATCAAATGATCTCCTCTAGTCAACCACTATCAACCACCTTGCTAACTTGCAATTATCTTGACTTTTGGGACTCATGGGATATCATATATGCATAATATGATGAAATTTGATATGACCCATGAAATATTTGATCAATTGGTGAAGAAGCTTGTTGAAGAAGTTACACAAGATACCTAGATGAACTAGGGTTTCTAAGGCAAACCAACTCCAAATTCTTGATGATTTCTTGATCAAAATAACATGTGAAGATCATGGGGACTCATATATTATGCTTAGAGTCATAGTAAAGAAATTCTTGATTGAACTCCTGGCATTTAGGGTCTTAACCCTAGATGTGAGCTTGATAGATCAAAGGTGATCAAGTGTCTTACCTACAAAAAGAAGTAGACAAATGCAAAGACATATTTTTGGTGTTTTGGTTAGTAAATGATAAAATAACAAGTATGATACAATTACATGGTGCTTGGTGACCTCTCCCATGACAAACCCAATGAGTGAAGGGTGAGGTGGATGCCAAGGTGTGATCCCAATGCTAATCCATATGATGTGAATAGCATGAGGGATCTTAGGGTCAAAATTGGGGTCTTACACATGGGGATTCATATATGATACTTAGAGCCAATGTGAACCATTTATTGATCGATCTCATTGCATTTAGGGTCTTAAACCCTAGATATGAGCTTGATAGAGCATAGGTGAGCATGTGCACTACCTACAAAAGAGTTAAACTATATAATGACATATTTTGGTATTTTGGTTAGTAAACAAAGAAAAATGAAGTATGATACAACCAAATGTGCTTGGTGACCTCTCCCAATGTAAACCCAATGAATGAGGGGTGAGGAGGATTCCAAGTTGTGATCCCAATGCTAATGCATATGATCAGATAGCATGAGGGATCTTAGGGTCAAAATTGGGGTCTTACAGCTTCCTATATTTAAGGACTTTCTAGCTGAGGAGATGAAGGTTAAAATCTTTGTATCGAATCAGTATAATGGACTTAAATAACAACATAGAAACAAATTTTGGTCCCTAAGAGACCTCATGATGCATATTATATGAAATATTAAAAAATAATCTATGTGGGGAAAAAGTTGCCATAAAGGAAAAGAATTCGGAGAGACTGAAAATCCACAGGAGCATAGTGCATTCCATAAGGAAAACTCACTGAGGAGACAGAGACCCTAGGAGATAAAAGGTTATGCATAGGCCAGGCTACGACTTAAAACTGCTAGGGGACACGAGAGATTCCATGAAAATAAATCAATGGAAAGACTAAGTCGGGGATAAAAAAAGGGAAATTTGCAGGGGACACAAGTATATTAGAACAAAATTGAAATGCCTGAACCAAGCAGGGGACAGTGCTTTCATTGAGGAAATGTGCACTCAAACTCGACTGAGGAAGAAATGAACTTCAACACAGGAGTAACAGAAGTATATTATCCACTACCGGTTACTGGGTAAGGAGATAACAAAATCTGTCAGAGAGGACATCTATTACCGGCTAGGGTAAACATATCAAGGATGACTCGCTGAGGGTAGCCAGGAGGTGTATTCATTACCAGTTATTGGGTAAGAATAAACTACTGGAGAAAAGCCAGAATAGGATTTACAACTATTGGCTACTGGGAAGAAGACCAAAGAGAATATTCGTCACTGATTAAAGTAAACATATCAAGGATAGACTCAAAGGGAAGAATATTCGTCATCAGTTAAGATGAACATATCCAGGATAGACTCCGAGGGGAGAAATATGAATTATATCTATCAGTTACTAGATAGAAAACCAAAAAGGAGAATACCCATCATCGGTTAGGATGAACATATTAAGGATAAACTCCTCAAAGGGGAAACAGGATTTACAACTATCAGTTACTAGGCAGAAGACCACAAAGATGAGGAAACCCGTCATCGGTTAGGATGAACATATTAAGGATTAACCCTATGGGGAAAGAAATAGGGATTACAACTACCTTCTTACTTGGTAGAATACCAAAAAGAGAATATATGTAATCAATTAAGATGAACATATCAAGGATAGACTCAAGGCAGGGGAAGAAAATATTTGTCATCGGTTAGGATGAACATATCAAGGATAGACTTCCTAGGGAAACGTGAAAATGGATCCGCTGGGGAGAATAAAGGAAATAGATTACTTTTACCAGGTATTGGGCAAAAGTAAAGTATTCACAAATCGAGAAGAATATTACCAATTACTAGGTAATAGACTCTCAGGGGACCAAAAGCATATATCTAGGAAAGATCTAGAAAGAAACGGTCAATCAAAGACTCAACCCAATGAGGACATAACTCAGAGGGGGTGATTCCATCCAGAAAATCAACTGGGGAGGAAGTTGAAATAATAATCATCCACGAGGGAGTAACTCAGCGGGGAATGAGAAAGGTTAGATTCTTTTTGCTTAAGGAGCTGACACTTCTACAATTGAAAGAGAACAAACACACCTAATCTACACGGGAGGAAAGGATACCACCATAGTAGAGGATTAGAAGAATAATGAATCACAAAGTGTAATAATGTAATAATGTAATAATGAAATCTATGAATGTATATGTATATGTATATGTATATGTATATGTATATATATATATATATATATATATATATATATATATATATATATATATATATATATATATATATATATATATATATATATATATATATATATATATATATATATATATATATATATATATATGTATATGTATAGGTATATGTATATATGTTTATGATGATTATGATGACAAAATGATCACAAAGGATACAAACGTCCCCAATTTGAATCATCAATACAACACTCAGCCAATCTCAACAGGAGGGAATCAACTAGAGGAAGAGAGGTAAGGGACGAACGCGAATTATCCATCTCAAAGGCTCAAACTTGGTTGGGGAAAGGAAAGGATCAGCCGAGGATCTACACCATCAACTCTGCGGGGAATTTTAGGTCAACACCATATCAAATGGGAGACAACCTTACAGAGGACAAAAGAATTGCTCAAAAATCAGTGCTAGCAGGGATCAAGCAGAAACTCTACTGATGACCTGAAGAGAGTAGTAATCTGTGTTGAATATATGCAAACCGTTGAGATAACACACCATCAAAACGAAGGAGGTAATTATAAACTCAGCTGGGGAAACCAATAAAACTCGGTTGGAGATGCTAGGATGCGGCTGGGGAGGGAACAAAGGTCACACTAACTTCTTGGGGAAAACCAAACAAAGCTTTGCATTTTAGGGCTCAACTGTTCTCAGACCGCTGTTGATATTCTTTAAATAAAATCGATTGCTCTTTAAAATTAACTGCTTTCATTATTTAAGAAAATAAGATTATGATTTTTAAATTTCAATTTCAAAATGATCATCATAAAAGTTTAATTCTATTTAGCTTAAATAAACAAGATTAGAAACAATTGGATAAAAAGCTCAACTTTATTTAATAGAATGGTAGTCTGTAAATGACAAGACTCCATAGATCTTTACAAAAGTTGAAAATGGTAATTTACATGGAAAAGGGCTACATTGAATTTAATGATCATTAATCCTTCTACCGACTTCAATATCCACTGTGCTATTGGCTTTGGTTGAAGATGAATCAGAACCAAACGCCGTGCTCAAGAATGTCTTCAAGACTAAAGATCAACAGGATGCAGTTACTTGCCATAATCCCTAATTTTTGCATAAATTTCCCCAAGGTGGGGTACTCAATTTATCGGGATAGATTTTTCTGTTTTATGTCTCTAACTTTTACCTAGATCGCCCTTTCGTATTTTCAATCCACCGAGACACTCATTTTTTGCCTAAGTCTCCCTTTCGGGTTTTCAACTTAGCGGTTTTTTCTTTTATTTTTAGGTGAAGTATTTCTTGACTGCATCAGCATTCACAGGATGTGTGAACTATTCCCCATCCATAGTTGTAAGAATCAAAGCACCACCCGAGAAGGCTCTCTTAACAACGTATGGGCCTTCATAATTAGGAGTCCATTTGCCCCTAGAATCTGGTTTGAAAGATAGAGTTTCCTTGAGCACAACGTCACCTTCTCTGAACACACGAGGTCTGACCTTCTTATCAAAAGCTTTCTTCGTTCTCTGCTGATACAACTGACCATGGCACATGGTAGTCAATCTCTTCTCTTCAATTAATTCCAGCTGGTCATATCTGGTTTGACACCATTCAGCTTCTATCAACTTGGCTTCATCAAGACACGCAATGATGGGATCTCAACCTCCATTAGGAGCACAGATTCCATACCATAAACAAGTGAGAAAGGGGTTACCCCTGTTGAAGTGCGGATGGATGTAAGGTACCCATGCAAAGAAAATGGGAGCATCTCATGATAATCTTTGTACGTTACAACCATTTTCTGGATGATCTTCTTGATGTTCTTGTTCGCAGCTTCAACAACCCCATTCATCTTAGGTCTGTATGGAGAAGAATTATGATGTGCAATCTTGAAGTCTTAGTAAATAGCTTCCACCGTGTTATTGTTCAAGTTCGACCCATTGCCAGTAATGATCTTACTTGGCATACCATGGCGACATATAATCTGATTTTTATAAACCTCAAAACAGCTTGCTTGGTTAAATTCGCTTACGATGCCGCTTCAACCCACTTTGTGAAGTAGTCAATACCCATTTTGGGCTCAATCATGCCAATCGTATTGATTCCCCACATGGAGAAGGGCCTTGGGAGGAAATAAAATTCAACAGTGTCGATGGAACATTATTCTTATCTGCATATATTTGACACTTGTGGCATTTCTTCATAAACTTACAACAGTCAGATTCCATTGTCATCCAATAGTAACCTGCTCTCAATATCTTCTTTTCCATAGCATGCCCATTGGAATGAGTACCAAAGGAACCTTCATGGACTTCAGTCATAAACAAGTCTGCTTCGTGTCTATCCATGCATCTGAGCATAACCATATCGAAGTTTCTCTTGTAAAACACATCACCATTCAGGTAGAAATGGTTGGCTAATCTCCTCAAAGTCTTCTTATCTTTCAAAGATGCCTCTGACGGGTAAATTTGACTTTGGATAAAACATTTAATATCAAAATACCACAGCTTCTCATCTTTGATCTCTTCAACAGCAAACATGTGAGTTGGCCTATCAAGACGCATCACAGTTAAATTGGAAACTTCATTCCAAAACTTTACCACAATCATCGAAGGTAACGTTGCAAGAGCATATGCCATCCAGTTTCCATCTCGAGGGATATGATGAAACTCAACCTTTGTAAAGAAAGTTGAAATCCTACTCGCATAATCTTTATATGGTATCAAACCGGGTTGATTCGTCTCCCATTCACCTTTGATCTGATTCACAACCAAAGTTGAATCTCCAAAGACGTCTAAATACTTGATTCTGAGATCAATGGCCTCTTCAAGCCCCATAATGCAAGCTTCATACTCAGCCTTATTATTTGTACACTTGAAAGTCAATCTAGCTGTAAATGGAAAATTCGTGCCTTGAGGAGTAATAATCACTGCCCCAATTCCATTATTATATTGATTAACAACTCCATCAAATACCATGTCCCAACGAGAACCAGGTTCTGGCCCTTCTTCAAGCAATGGTTCATCACAATCTCTCATTTTCAGGTACAAGATCTCTTCGTCAGGAAAATCATACTGCACTGACTAATAATCTTCAATCGGTTGGTGAGCCAAGTGGTCAGCCAAGACACTACCTTTAATAGCTTTTTGAGATCGGTATTCAATATCACACTCGGATAACAACATCTGCCAATGGGCAATCCTCCCTGTTAAAGCAGGCTTCTCAAAAATATTCTTGATTGGATCCATTTTGGATATCAACCAAGTGGTATCATTCAACATATATTGACGCTGACGCTTAGCAGCCCAAGCCAATGCGCAACAAGTCTTTTCAAGCATAGAATACCGAGTCTCACAATCGGTGAATTTCTTACTGAGGTAGTAAATAGCATATTCTTTCTTCCCAGTTTCGTCTTGCTTACCTAGAACATAACCCATACTTTCTTCAAGCACAGTCAAATACATTATCAACGGTCTTCCTTCAACGGGCGACGATAGAGTCGGAGGTTCAAGCAGATATTCTTTGATATTGTCAAAAGCTTTATGGCAATCCTTGGTCCAATCATAAGACTGGTCTTTCCGAAGAAGCTTGAATATAGGTGCACATGTGGCAGTCATATGCGATATAAATCTCGAGATATAGTTCAAGCGGCCAAGAAAACCTCTGGCTTACTTCTCAGTTTTGGGCGCATGCATCTCTTGTATTACCTTGACCTTGGCAGGATCAACTTCAATACCCTTCTCGCTAACAATAAAGCCCAAAAACTTACCAGAACGAACACCAAATGTACACTTTTTAGGATTCAAGCGGAGTTTGTATTTCCTGAAACGCTGGAATAGCTTCAACAAATGCTCAACAATATCTTCTTTGTCACTTGATTTAGAAATCATATCATCAAATAGACCTCAATCTCTTTATGCATCATATCAACAAATGCTCGTGTTTTATGTGATTACCATTTTCAGAAAAGCAAAAAGCAAAAAGAGTGGTCATAGCTCTCTAGTACGTTGCACCAACATTCTTTAAACCGAAAGGCATCACTCTATAACAGAATGTTCCCTAGGGTGTAATGAATATGGTCTTCTCCATATCGTCGAGTGCCATCTTGATCTGGTTATAACCGAAAAATCCGTCCATAAACGAAAAGACTTTGAATTTAGTTGTATTGTCTACCAACATGTCAATGTGTGGTAGAAGGAAGTCATCTTTCGGACTAGCTTTGTTCAAATCTCTATAATCAACAAACATATGGACTTTTCCATCCTTCTTAAGAACAGGCACAATGTTGGCCACCCACTACGGATACTCAGCAGTAACAAGGAAACCAGCATCAATAGGCTTTTACACTTCTTCTTTGATCTTCACTGCCATATCAGGATGAGTTCTCCTCAACTTCTGCTTGACTGGCGGGCATTCTGGCTTCAACGGCAATCTATGCTCCACAATCTCAGGATCCAAGCCATGCATGTCTTGATAGGACCAAGCAAACACATCTGAATACTCTCGAAGAAGATCAATCAAACCTTTCTTAACCTCTGGACAAGTTAAGACCCAATCTTGACTTCCTTCACATCATCTTCGGAACCCAAGTTGACTAACTCAATCTTCTCTTTGAACGACTGAATGGCTTTTTCCTTGTACTCAAGTAGACGAGACAATTCATCAGACACTTCTTCATCACTTTCTTCCTCAGCCTCAAACACAGGGAATTCAAAGTTTGGAGAAGGAGTAGGATCATTGTATTCAATGAGTTTAGACACCAACCTGCATAATGATTTTCTATTTTAATTTTAGAGAAGTGAATTGTGACCAAATATTATGCATATGGACACTTTTTTATTTATTTAATCATGTTTTATGTGATTACCATTTTCAGAAAAGCAAAAAGTAAAAATAAAACATCACAAATGTGGATGAATAGAATTGCATTTTATTGATGATAAAATTGAAAAATGCCCAACAATGTTCACTTATCCCTTAGGCATATGAGAAGGATTTTCTCAAAAATAATGAAAACAAATTACTTAGAGCGATGGACAATAACAGGAACATCAACAACGATCCAATTGTTGCAAGCTTTTCCATACGTCACATAATTGGCGCAGTCTTCATCTTCATCGCCCTCGATCACAACAGCTAAGTGTTGTTCATTACCGTGGATGAAACCTCCGCTACAAAAATTCGGTTGCATATCTTCAGCTTTAGCATAAGACGATCCTCGCTGAAATCCCAAATCGGCTCTGTTCTTGTTCTCGGCGACCTCTATGATATGGCCCCACTGATTTGAACTTCCATCTTCAGTAATCTTCTGAGCGTCTTTGAAAGAGGACATGGGTGCCCTAGTTTTCTTCACTTCAGCAATAGATAAGGCTTGGAACGGAGTTCCAATCTCATCCTCAGCTTCCACAAACGAAAAACACGAAAGATGACTTACCAACAGTGCCTTCTCTCCACCAACAATGACAAGCTTGCCATTCTTGACAAATTTTAACTTCTGGTGCATAGTGGATGTCACAGCTCCAGCCTCATGTATCCATGGCCTTCCCAACAAGCAACTATAGGTCGGGTGGATGTCCATTACTTGGAAAGTAATCTAGAAATCACCCGGACATATCTTCAATGGAAGGTCCACTTCTCCTATAACAGTCTTGCGAGAACCATCAAAAGCTTTGACAATCACGCCATTGTACCTCATATGGGCACCCTGATAGGATAATCTTGACAGAGTTGACTAAGGGAGTACATTTAAAGAAGAACCGGTATCAACCAACACATTTGACAACGCATCTTCCTTGCAATTCATCGATATGTGTAGCGCTAGGTTGTGATTTCTTCCTTCCTCGGGAAGTTCTTCATCACAGAAACTCAAGTTGTTACAGAAACTAATGTTAGCCACAATGTGGTCAAATTGATCCACAGTTACATCATGCTCTACGTAGGCTTGCTCCAACACTCTTTATAATGCTTCTTTGTGCGCTTCAGAATTCATAAGCAGAGACAACACTAAAATCTTCGAAGGAGTTTGGAGCAACTGCTCCACCACATTAAATTCACTCTTCTTGATCAATCTCAGTACCTCATCATCATCATTAAGCTCATATTGTTGGATTCACTAGACTGACACTTTGGAGCACTAATCGGATTCGTTACTGGCACATCAACCTTCTTACCAATAGACACATCTTCTATCACCTCTTTTGGAAAGACAGGTACAAATACATGACTGCTACGAGTCACCTTCGCAATATCGTCTATGCTCACAACATAATTGGTCGTAGGCAACGGAACCTCTCGATCATTCTCCAACATAGGAGCATTATACGGGTACGGAACAACTCTATTGGATGCATACGGGACTGGGTCCGTTAACCGTATTACTAACGGTGATACCGATATATTGACGTTGTTACTACTGCTATTGTCAAACTGAATCACTACCCGCTCAAGGGTCTTAAACACGGGTACTATAACATTGTTATGATCTATATCCCTCAATTGTTGAATCTGGATTACATTCTCATCCATCAACTTCTGGATATCTCTCTTGACGACTGAACACCCACGAGGGTTTACACTGCAAATTGCACAACCGTCATGGTCGTGCTCACAATCACTGATGGTACACAGAGTCTTATGCATTTCCACCAAGGATCGTCGAATACATTGCACATCGAACACTCGGAAACTTCCTGGACAACCATCTACCATATTAATAGAGCAATTAGCATGAGCAGGCAATGGGTTAGCTTTCACATTCGGCGCACGGTCCTCAAAGGACACCATCCCACTTTTTACTAGCTTTTGGAACTCATACTTCAATGGGTAACAGTTTTCAATATCATGGCCAGGAGCTCCTTGATGAAAGGCACAACGGAGTTCCAACTTATACCATCATGGAAGTGGTTCTGGAATTTGTGGCAGATTTCTTGGTTGGAGTAGGTTCTTGAGAACCAAAGATGGGTAGAGTTCGGCGTATGACATGGGAATAGGGTTGAAAGAGACCTTCTTCCTCTCAAAATGTTGTTGTTACTGATTATTGGTGGTGGTGGTGTAGTTGTTTGTTCTTTGTTGTGGTTGTTGTTGACATTGTTGTTGAACTGGTGTTGATTGATTGTTTGAAAATACTGGAATAACGGATGAAACTTGATGATGATGTTGACGTGTTTGCGGATTTCTTTTGACATGAGGCCTCCTCTGCCTCCCTACTGACACTGCATTGGCTTCACCTTCCTTCTTTCTGGAGAAACTGCTCCCATACTTCTTGCTCGATGATACCTCTTCCTTAGAAAAACGTCCCTCGCAGACTCCTTCTTCTAACCTTATCCCCATGTTTACCATATCGGTAAAGTCATTGGGGGCACTAGAAATCATGCGCTCGTAATAAAACAAACTCGGGGTCTTAAGGAAAATCTTGGTCATCTCTTTCTCTTCCAACGGAGGATTGATCTGAGCAGGAAGTTCTCTACACCTCTGGGTATACTCTTTGAATGTCACTTTATCCTTCTGAGACATATACCTCAGCTAGTCTCTATTAGGCGCCATGTATACGTTGTACTTATACTGTTTCACAAAATCTTCACCCAAATCATTGAATGTACGAACACTTGCACTATCCAACCCCATGTACCACCTCAGAGCACCACCAGTCAGACTGTCTTGGAAATAGTGAATCAATAACTGATCATTATCAGTTTGAGTTGACATTTTCCTGGCATACATGACGAGATGGCTAAGTGGACAGATATTTCCCTTATACTTTTCAAAGTCAGGGACTTTGAACTTCATCGGGATCTTGACATTGGGAACCAAACAGAGTTCAGCAGAACTCTTACCGAACAAATCCATATGTCTCAGAGTCTTCAACTCCTTTCGCAGCTCAAGGAACTGATCCTTCATCTCGTCCATCTTCTCATAAACATTTAGGCCCTCAGACGGCTCGGAATGGTAGATGGTGTCCTCGACACGAGGCAGAGTGTGAACAACTGGAGACGGAACAAACATGATTGGGCTAGATGCCGACATGGAAGAAAAAGTAAGTGCAAAACCTTCAGGCACAAAGTTCGGTGGCATTCCCCACGGGAATCTGGCATGCATAGTTGCAGCAAGCTGAGTGGCAGGCACAGTTGAGGTAGCAACCTATGAAATGATAGTCCTATGAGGAGGAGGAGTAGCAGGCGTTGGAGAAGATTGATTCTGAGCAGCTAAAATAGACTCCATCATTGCAGTCAAACAAGAAATCTCATCCTTCAACTCTCGGTTCTCTTGTTCCAAATGTTCCATGATTCTTGGTTGATTCGCGCGAGTATTAGATCGATGAGTCAGCTTGGCTGAAGCAAAAAAGAATATCCATTAAGACATCTGGCAGAAGAAAACCTGTTATACAGATGATGCATGAAATGCAATGTTTTGATTGTCTTTATTTTCAAGGAACATGCTATTTTATTTGCAAATATATAATAATTTGATTGACCATAAAAAATTTCTTTTATTCATATAATTTTTAAAGGATTACACTGAGTACAATTTCAGAAACCAAAATACAAATACAAGAGAAAAGGAAACTAATCATCCTAAGGATCCCCTAATAACAGTGTCAGATGATCTAGCTGCAGGCGTGTACTTCTTTCGGATGTGTCAAATCTCAGACTCAAAAGAATTCTTCATTTGAGCCTTCTCGAGGACAAGATGATCAACAATATTCTTCCAAGCACCGGAAGGCTGAGGCATACTAGAGGAAGATGGACTATATGGCTCTCTCTGTCTCTTGATTGCTCGGTCTTAAGAAGCTCAATAAGCGCGTATTTATCCTTAGAATCAATATCCAACTCTTCATGTTTTTGGCTCAAAGCATGGAACCGCTCTTCCCACATATCCTTCCCTTGCTTCATCTTGGCGAGTGCGTATTCCAACTCCTCTATATCTTGGTTAGGGAGAGTTAATGGCTCAACCATAACCATAGACATAGGTCTTTCACAAGCATACGACATTTTCAATTCCAAAGCTCTCTTCTTCACTTAAGTAGTGTAAGCCTCTAAAGCTACACAGTTGCGCGGACCAAGCTTGGACCTTCCTTTCCTATGCATATTATGCCAAGCATGTACCATCTTCTACTTCAAATTTTGGGGATCTTTACCCTCTTGATAGAAAAGACCTTCTAACTGAGTGTTATTAGGTTTGTCTCTCAAGGGGAACCCAAGTTGACGACGAGCCAAAGCAGGGTTGTAGTTAATTCCTCCTTGTGTACCAATGAGAGGCACATTAGAGAATTCACCGCAACTATCAATAACATCCAAGCTACCCAATGCAAAATCATACCAAACCATATCATCATTAGTGAGAGACATAAGTCTCTGAGACCACCGTAGACATTGTTTGTTCTCCACAAAGTAGGCGCAGGATTCCCAATCAAGAAGATTCTAATGGTGTTAACATCAACAAAACCGTCAATGTTAGGAACAAAGCTAAACCATAGATGAGAAACACAAAGATGGCTTCAAAAGTGTCCACACTACCAGCTTGAGCAAAGACAATAGATTTCCCAATAAGGAACTCAGAAGTTAACCCAAATATTCCTCCTTTCTTCATCCAATGAGCCTCAATCTCGGACTTCTTCAAATGAAGAACTTCAACTATAATATGAGATTCGAGAATCTCCTCCAATCCACTAAAAGGAACCTTGTCAGAAACAGGTATTCCCAAGAGATGGGCATACTCCTCTAACATAGGCATAAGTTGATAATCGGGAAAAGTGAAGCAACGGTAGAGAGGATCATAAAACTGAACCAAAACACTCAAGAGTACTTCAACCACATCAGCAGACAACACAGTTAGAAGCTTCCCATGACGTTGCTTGAAATCCAAGGGATCTAATACAAAAGATGACAGCTTCCTCAGCTCTTTCAAATCGGGACATCTGAAACTATACTTCTTAGTGTTCCTTCGTCCATAATCCATGGTCTGAAAATATTTGCAAATAAAACCTCAGTTACTTGAAGTTACTCTTCATGTGATGAATGTTATGGTGCACATGAATGCATGAATGCAACAATCATAAGTAAGGGATCACACACAAGGCAAACAAATAAAGGTGAAGGGATGAATCAATTCATTGTCAAGATCAATCATCCATTTTGGTGGATTATTGTTTTCACCTTATCAACACCCAAGTTCCATTGATATTGACAAAACTTGATTGGATAAACCAAGAATCAAGGGTTTGTTATGAGTCACGAGCATGGAGTCGGGTTAAGAACCATCCCAAAGGAGTGACTCATCAACCCATAATATTCTCAAGAGAAACTCGTCTGAGTGTAGTATCGCGTAACAACTGTTATCAAGTCTACACTTGAACAACCTCCGCACTACATCCTAAATAGGCCAAGTTGGGTTAAATGTTCTACGGTCCTCAACTTCTCAGACCCCAAATCAGAGAAAGTAATGCCTAACCACAAATAACTTGTGTGACATTCATGACTCCAAAAGGGTCTCCACTGAGCAGATGAACCTCAAGCCAACTTGTTAAGGACTACTCCACATAAGTCAAATATGACTATACCATCTTCCTATCTTAAATTCACTCAAGTTCGGGTTAGAACTTATCTCACCACTCAAAGATCACAAAGCACAACAAGTAGATTATATCATACAAACAAATATACAAACATCAAATATACAAATATATACAAAAAAAATTAGGCTAAACCCACTGGAGACTACTCCCCAACAAAGTCGCCACTTAATTTCTATAGCGGTAAATTCATGATCATTAAGTTATGGATAAACTTAACGTCAATAAAACCAGAGTCGCCACCACACTTTTATTGTTTCCAAAGGAAAAGGGAAAAGTAAGAACAAACCCCAAAGATAATAAGTTTTCAAATCAAAACTAATAAAATGCTAGAGATTACAGGTAAGGGGGTTGGTTACACAGAGGGAAGGTGTTAGCACCCAAAGTGTCCTAGGTACTCCTAGGGAGCCCTTTTTATGTGTGTATGTGTTTTGGGTATAAAATGATGTTTGCAATAAATAGAGTGTGGGGATGAGAAAAGAATTCATTAATTATATTTTTGTGTTTGACAAGACCTTCGGACTTGTGCCTTCAAACCAACATAAAATAAGGGATCAAAACCTCGTAGTTCGTGGTATCAATTTCAAAGTGAGTAAGTTGCTTTTAACAAAAATTTAAGTTTAAAAGAAGCCCAAAAGACCTAAAAGAGTTTGAATGAGATTTATTTCTTTTTGTTTTTGAAATTTTAAGTCAATATGGTTAAGTTCATTTACAAGTTTGATGAAGAAAAGAGTGTAAAAATGCAATGGCATAAGGCCAAGGTTTCTAATTTGCAATAAAGAGTCTAAGTTTGAAGTCACAAGCAAAGATGGTTTTTGAAAAGAGGGAGAGATTTGAAATTTAAGAAATGGGAGGAGATGAAGAGACTAATCCTAAGTAAAATTTAAAAGTTAAGGGTTGAAAAGATCTGACCAATGGGATGCAATCCAATAGACAAGAATGTCATATAGAAACCCATTTTTCCTTTGGACTTTAAATCAAACAATATCAATAAGCAAGTAGCACAATGAAGAGCAAGGCATCAAATAAAGATAGCCACATCCAAGTTAGCAACTTCATAGTCTTCTTCATAACCTTCCCATGTATAAGATAACATACTCCTTGAATGACTCAGAATAAGGCATTAGACACAAGTTCAAAGTAACATTTGCATCAAGATCATGTGGTAGATGAACTCAAGGGGATTTCAATACTTGCATCAGATGAAAGTTCAAATCACAAGAACTTGGTTTTAGAAATGTTGGCATTGGCCAAGTCCTTTTGCATAAGGAATGTTGCCTAATTCTAAGTCCAAAGCTTAGATCAAATCCAACAGTCCACACAAACATTTCTTAAGGTTTTTTGTTGTTTATTAAGTATTTTAGGGTCCTAACACCACAAATACAAACAAGATACACAAACAAGTATATACAATCACAATATATGGCTCAAGTGAGCAAAGTGAAAATGGCATAAACATAAACAAGTTAAATGGTATGTAAAATGGCAAATGAAATGGTAAATGACTTGAATTTAAATTGCATAAAGTAAACGACTTGTAATTAAAAGGTTAGACAAATGTTAGTTGATTAGATGTTAGTGGAGTCTTGATTTTCAATTGTTTAAGTCATCCTTTGGAGAACACTCAACCCTCTATTCACAAGCATGGATCCTTGAACCAAAACATCTGCCAAAGGAAGGGAAAAAGGCCAAGTTTCCACACAATACCATGAAAGGGGGGAGACTTACAATCTCACTTACTAGAATGTTATGCCTTTTGGGTCACAATTTAGCGCTATGTTAAGCAATCGTAATTGGACTTATGTAGAAGTCACAACTATCTGAGGTCGGGCAATAGAAATTTTTGTGTTAATGCATGTTAGAGATATGGTATAATGGACCATACTCGTAAAACATACCACACTCAAAAAGAAAATGATCAAAGGATGGACCTAATCTCATCCATACATGTATTGGTTCATCTAACATAAGTTATTGATGAATCAATGATTTTAATCTAACAAAAGTCAAATCAACCTTGACCAAGGCCCAAGCACATAGTCAATTTTCACAAGTCAATAAAATGGCTCAATATAATTTTCCCATAATTAAACAATTAAAAATCAAGTTAAAATGCATTTAATTTAAATTATGTTTGATCAAAAACCTAAAACCTATTCAAAAAACCAAATAAATGGCCAAGAGATTTATCATAGGTTAAATAAGGTCAAAGGACCTTGGATACAAAAATTCATTATTTTTGAAAAGTCAGAAGTATTTTTAAACAATTAAAAATATGCTTAAAAACAATTAAATCATGAAAAATATCAATATTGTTCCAAAAAATAATTTTAATTCATAAAATGAAAGAGAAAAATATTTGAATTTTTTTGGTGAAGGTCTCATATTTTTTGGATCAATAATGAAATTAATATGAATTAATGAAAAATAAGCAATTAAATGAAAAATTCAAAAATTCCAAAAAAGGAGAGGCATCTGATCTCCCTCATTAATTGAGGTGGCAGATCAGATGGATGAAAGTGCATGTTCCACCATAAACCAAGTCAAGTGTGCTGCAACATTGGTAATCAGAACTAAAGGCTAAGATTAAAACATTTTAAATGGATAATGTGGCTGGGAAGCAAGGCACCTCATCACCGGAGCCAGAGCTCTGGTCTTCTTCTCCGGTGGACCTCATCAGACTGGTTCACCATCAACCATCACCAAAATGAAAAAGCAATACATGGATTTAAAGAAAAAAAGCTCAGGCGCTCGAATCTGGCCTCAATTTTGTCCAATTCCAAGTATATAAAGAGATACAAGGATTTGAATTTTGAGGGTCATGATCTGAGTTGCTTTGATTTGACCTAAAAGCAACTCAATCTTGTTGCCTACATTGGTAGGACTTCAGCAAACCAACGATAAGTCAAAATGGATGAGAAATGAGGGAGAATCGAAGAAGAAAAGTTTCTGAAATCTCACCGTCGAGGAGCTTCAGATTTGCTTGATCTTGCTTCCAAATTGGCTTGGCTTGACTCTAGAAGCTTGTAGAACATGATTTGAATGGTTAGAAAGCTTGGACTCTTGAAGTTTCAATCCTAAAACAGAAGGAGAATTGAAACTCGGTTTCTCAATAAACCTTCAAGATTATCCTTTCAATGGTGTTTGGGGATGAAGGGGGTTGAAGCTTGGGCAAAAGGGATATAATTTCTGATCAACAAGGGTCTTATTTATAGCCAATGTGAATGATATTTGCACACTTCCAAATTTAGAAAATTTTCAAATTCTCCCTTGCATGGATGCATGGGCGTGCATGAGGCCCATGAAATGATGCTATCTGATCCAAAGTCCAATGTACAATATGTTGAAATCATGTTAGAAGCTCATGCAAGTGTGTGTGGAAATTGGAACTTGAAATTATCCAAATCGTGCTTCAACTTACACTCATGCGCAAGTACCTCATACTTTTTCCAAATGCGATGATTTTGGACTTTTTGGAAAGGTGAGATAAAGGGGAACAACTTTAATGTTGAGAACTTTTTCATTTGAAACTTGGAATGGTGAATTTTTAGGTGTAAGTTTGGGAAATCAAACATATTTAAAAAATTTCTAAGTCCCAAGTCAAATGTTCACTTCTTCCACCTTGAATAACTTTTTCTATGGACTTCAAATAAGAAAACGTCATTCATAAAAGTTCTAGATCTTTCAAATCTATTTAATTTGGTCAAAAATTTGACCTCATTTGGATTTGGCATGAGGGAGTTATGCATTTTAGAAGTTGAGGAAAATCACTTGTTCAATGGTATTAGCCCAAAATGACCTATAATGTTTCCTCTTGGCACATGCATTTTCAAGTTAAATATGCACTTCCTCCAAACATAAAATTTTAAGTATACATCTTTAATTTGATCATTAAATTTTAATGGCTTTCATATCATAAAAATTGAGCAAGTTATGGTCTTGGGAAGTTGACCTCCAAACTAGGGTTTAGACAAAATGACATATAATCTTTCACCATAAAAAATGACTTTACAAGCAAACATAGCTCTTGCCTTAAACATGAAAGTTTTTTGGAATGTCATTTAGAGTAACGTTTCTCTTATAATCATTTTCATATGACAAATATTGTAGGAGATAGGGTCTGGGGAACCCTAGTTTTGACTAGTTGACTTTCTCTGGTCAACCACCATGAACCAACTTGCTAGCTTGACGTTCTCTTGGCTTTTGGGACTCATGGAGGATCATATATGCATAATATGATGTAATGTGAAGTATCCCTTGAAATATTTGATCAATTGTTGAAGAAACTTGTTGAAGAAGTCACACAAGATACCCAGATGAGTTAGGGTTTCCAAGGCAAACAAACTCCAAACTCTTGATGATTTCTTGATCAAAATAAAATATGAAGATCATGGGGATTCATATATGATACTTAGATCCATTGTGAACCATTTATTGATTGAGCTCCTTGCATTGAGGGTCTCAAACCCTAGATATGAGTTTGATAGAGCATAGGTGAGCATGTGCACTACCTACAAAAGAGTTAAACTATACAATGACATAGTTTTGGTATTTTGGTTAGTAAACAAAGAAAAATGAAGTATGATACAACCAAATATGCTTGGTAACCTCTCCCAATGCAAACCCAATGAATGAGGGGTGATGAAGATGCCAAGTTATGATCCCAATGCTAATGCATATGATGAGATAGCATGAGGGATCTTAGAGTCAAAATTGGGGTCTTACAATACCACTTCCTGGAACGAATGACTTGTCGGACAGTGGTGCTCCCAAAAGGATCTACTATATGTGTGGTGTCTCATGTTGACCATGATCGAGGCATAACACAAAGTAGGTCAACACGAATTTTTCCACATATTATCTTGTGTGTATACTCAAGTTGGGGTATAGAGCTTTTCTCTCATGTAACATCATAAAGCCCAACACACAACACAGAATATAACATATATCCACAATATGATGAATATATAAAGCAATAAAGGTGTGATAAATGAAATAAAGATAAATCAAGTAAAGAAATAAAGGTAAATACCCAAACATGCAATGGAACAAGAAAAACTAGGTTTGACTTACTTATGGAAAACTATTCCCCAACAAAGTCGCCAACTGTCACGTCGCAAGAAATACTTGAGCGCATCACGCGCTGAAAGATATAACAGAGTCTCCACCAAACTTTATTTATTCCCGAAGGAAAGGTAAAATATCGATAAAACCCAAAGAGAAGAGAAAATGGGTAAGGAAGTCGGATATGCAAGGGGAAGGTATAAGCACCTCTCACATTTGTTGTACTCAACGGGAACCGTTTTTATTTTTCTTTGCGTGGATGGGTGTTGTTATCTAAAATTTACTTGAAAATGGTAAAAGGGAAAAAATAAGTTTATTAATTAATGTGCTCGCCGAGATTTTGAAATCTATTGCCTACGTATTACCATAGTGCAATGAGAAAATCAAAGCTCTGTAGTTCGTGGTAGAAAATAATGATTTGTTGGTTGTTTTTTTGAACGATGTTAACATTTGAGTTCTAGCAGTTAAACGTTGCTTGTATACTTGTGCTTGAGAGGTTTAAGCATTGGTTGTATTGCGGTAGAACGAAAATAACATGTCCTTTGTGAAAAGGTTTTGAATGTTTCCCTAAGGAGAAAATTAAATTTGATGGGTTATGATTGATTTTAAGCTTAAAAATTTTGTTTTGATTTGAATTGCACTAAAGTCCATGAATGGAGGTGAATACTTTAAATAGTTGGGGCCTACATCTCGTATTCAAAGGTATTCAAAATAAGGATAGTAATGATCCCTCTCATTCTTCTCCATTTCTTAAGGCTCGTGACGCACAATTCTCATCGTATTTTTAAAGTGATTTTGAATTTATTTGCAATAAACGAATTTAGTCTTGGATGAACAAGGAAATGAAACGAATGTGAATGGGGTAAAGCATCATGTTGTCATGCATTGGCTCTAGGGTTTTGAATGGGAACGGATTAATGATTGACCTAAAGGATAAAATATGGAATTAAGTCAATGATCTAATCCAATTTAAGTGATCAAGGGACTTGTGATCACTCAAATAGATAAAAACCTAAGGGAGAATGCAATTGTTTATGAGAAGTCATACAAGTTAAATACTAAAGTAATTAATTGATCAAGAATGAACTTGATCAACTAATCAAGGGGATGAACGTACCAAAAACATACACTAAGCAAATGGAATTATGAAGAATAAAAAGGCATTGAATTAAAATTAACCTAAAGTTAGACCTAATCTCAATTAGTCTAAAAATTCTAAGCAATTTAATGTAAATGTTTTTAGTATTTTTCTAGTATTAAATATGTATAAAAATGTTTAGTGAAAGAATTAAAAAAACAAGAAAAAAACAAAGATTAATCGAAAGCTAAAACAACTTTGCAAGGGGTGTATTGGATTAGGGGAGGTGTCCAAGAAGAAACTAGCATCGGGCCCATGATGAAGGCCCATAGTGTGTTCAGAAGGGGGTGTACAAGCAGTTTGTAGGTGTGGCCAGCAAAAGCCTCAAGGCTTGGCATTTCAAGGAGGCCCAACGCGTGCATGGTCAAGGGTGGAAAGCTTCAATTCATTCTTATTTCCAATTCCATTCAAAATCATCTCCTCTCAAACACTATATCCTTCTCTCCTACACGTCCCATACCAGGAATTGCTCTGCCGTGCCGAAGGAGGTAGAGCAGTTCATAATTGTCATCAACCACCACTATCCAAGCCTTCTTAACCGCCTCCTTATAGTTATTGCATCATTGTTATCAAGTTCTCACCAAACTCTCCATATCACCTAAATTAGTTCAAGAACTCTAATACTACAAAATGCAACTTAATGGAAATGGAAGTCCAATTAGAACTAAAACCTTAAGGGTTTGGTTCGTCTAATCACATGCTACATCATGGTAACCTATTTGAGGAAAAAATAAGCAAGGAGAAGAAAGTCCTACATGCGAGACCGTGGCTTACATTGGAGTTTGTTGGAGGTGAAGATGATGAAGTTGAAGAATGCAGTAGACCAGAGGTATTCAGAAAAAAATTCAAATTCTTACTCCTTTTTGCAGCAATTTCTTCTTCTTCTTGAATTTATCCTGTAGGATGAGAATTCGTGTTATTGTTGTTTTTTATTAGAGTAGAGTGGAGTGTATAACATGCATGTTTAGCTTTGTTGTTGCAAGCTTCAATGTGAAGCTTGCTCCAACAATGGTGGAATCGAGCTTTTGGTGAGTGGTGAGGGAAAAGATGAATTCAGAGAGAGTGATTGAGAGTGAAGAATTTTCAGAATGAATGAGGTTGAAAGAGATTGAATGGCGACGAATGTTTATATAGAGATTGATTGTAACAACTTTGGGCAACGATTAGGGAAGAGTTGGTTCCAAGTTAGGGCAGAAGTTACAGTTAAGTAGATTCATGAAAAAGTTTGTTAGAAGCTTAACAGAGTTAGTGAACTGTTAAATTGTTTAGGAGTTTGCAGTTAGTGAATTCGTTTATTTAGTGAGATTATGAGGTTAGCTATGTCAATGAGCTATAGTGAATTAAAGTTAGCAGAAGAGGAAAGTGATTAGTGAACTGTTAGAGTCAATTGATAGATAGAATTGAATTTTGAAGTTATTGAAATTAGAGTTCAATTGGAATTTAGGAAGTTAGTTATGATTAGTTAAAATAGTTTAGAAAAATGTTAGTGAATCAAAATTAACAGTTAGTGGATTAGTTTAGCTATGTTTGAATTGGTGTTAGGGTGAACTATTGTGAATGTGAATTGCAATGTAGTGAATTGTTGTTAGAGGGAATATTATTGTTATTAGAATTTTTTGTGACTAAACTTGTTATATGAATTTGGATTGGTTAGTCAATGCTTAGAGTTATGTGGAAAATTAGGAAGGTTAAGGGATATGGTTAATTGTTGGGAACTAGAGTTAGGAGACAGTAAAATTTGGCTCGAGTTAGATTACATCTTGAATTTATTGCCCTTCCCATCACCTCTTCCATTTCCCTTTTGAATTGCTTGCATTTGGACTGGCTTGAACTAGAGAATTAGAAATCCTGATACTTCATATTGTGTTGTGTTTTTTAATGCTTGCACTTGTTTTTTCTTTGAATTGGATGGTATGAAATGAATGTTGACTGGTTGCATTGTGGATATGGATTATTTAGATTGAATTGTTATTGAATTTGTATGGAGATGGTATTGAAATGATATAATGGTATTGAATTGTCTTGATGTTGTACTTGTGAATTGGCAATGTACCTAGATCATAAAAATGTGTTTAGCATGAACTCAATCTGATGTAGATTCAATGTATGTTTATTTGAACTTTGTAATGTGATAAGTTTGTGAAGATTGCAAATTTGTTTTGGAAAAAAGGATTATGAAAGAAGAGTCTTAGAGATTGCTTGAAGTACAAAGGCTTAGGGAATCCTTGAGGCACAAGGCAATATGGAGGACTTAGGATAGGTCTCGGAAATGGCCAACATGGTCAACCCTCCATGGTTGAACTGTTGACCAAAAAGTCAACCTTTTTCCCTTTTGCATTTTTTTGTAATCTCCATGTATTCTTTTGTAACAGCTTGTTTTATAGTTGAATATGCTCTTGTAACATTGACTTGTAACATGATTTTCCTTTTGTAACACTTATAGTATTTGATAAAAATACTTTCTTCATTACTTCATGTTCAACATTAATTAAGTAATAGTCCATGACCAAATCAAATTCTTAGAGACTATGCACAATCCTTTTCCATAAGTTACAACCAAAGTCCAATGAATCATACCCAAGTAACTTGAATCATAAATCAAATAGAATGAGAGTTATATTCACATTGAATGCTAAAATATGACTTATAATTCACCATGTAATGAATGTTAGTATTATGTCTCGCCCTTTGGCAGTCCCCGACAACGACGCCAAAATCTCGATCGGAAAAATAGAAAGTGTACTATTTTTCCTGTTATAGTAATAAAGGGAAAGTTCATTGAATGTCGATCTCAAGGACTGCAAGTTAATATTGAGTTCAATTTATCATTCAATTAAACAAAAATTATAATTTGGGTTTTTAAATTCAAAATTATAAAAATAAAGGCAAAGGGAATAATAATATAAAATAAGGGTTTGCAAGGTAAGAGGAACAATGCCAGGGAAGGTGTATGATTTATCCGTGTAACAACTCTGAGTCACTATTGCATCAACAAATACCAATTACTACCAGTTCTCAAAGGTATTTTCTCCCAAGTCCTTGGTGAGAAAACCTTTAATCATTCTACCCTAATTTCTATGTCCATAGGCAATTAGGGTGAAGTTAAGCTTTATTATATCAAGAATGCTTTGATTCATACAGGGTATCCCTAGTCCTAGGTGATATCTACTGTAGATTAATCTAATGAAAACCTTATCAATGGCGGTCAAGCCTTATTGATAACCATACAACAATCTCGATTGGTCTGAAAGAGAAAGCATTAAACACATCAAAAGATTACCGTAAAAATAATATTATAAATGCAATCTTAAACTCATAGTCATTACAATTCTAAATCAGGGACATCCCATAGCATTGGGGGGTTTAGCTACTCATATTGTTCAAAAAAATTTAGGATAAAAAATACATATTACAAGTAATTGGATAACTTGGATCTTCAATCGCTTCCGCTCATGAAAACCTTTCGCTCTCTGAATTCCTTGATCTGTGTAATCCTTGCTTCTCTGATAATATTGTGTTCGCCTCGTTCCCAACTCTCCTTTTCTCTTGTAGAATCTCTTCTAATATAGTGAAAATCCCTTGGAAGAAGGTAGAAATATCCAAAACGTCCCTACAACTTAAGCCCGAGTAAAAAGCCCGAAAACTGGAAAATTAGTGTTTTGGGATGACACTGCCCGTGTCAGGCTGACACGGGCCATGTCAGCTGACACGGGCGGACGTTTCAGGCCATTGTCTTGGGCATTACTTCTTCTTTCTTGGTGTAACAGCCCAATTTTTAGGAATTAATTATTATATTAATTTTATTATATTATATTTAATTATTTGGAGTGTTAAGTAATTAAGCGGTTGTGAGGTAGTATAATAATGGATTAGTTAATTTAATTAGTCTGATAATTAATTATTTAGTGATATGAGATATAATTAAATAATTGAATTAATTAATTAACTTGGTTGCATAGTGAGTGGTTAATTATTTAAATTTAAATAGAGGTATTTAAATATTAGGTATTATTGGACCTAGTGATTAAATTAGATGATTTAAGCCCAACTAGAATATTATTATAAATAGTAAGAGTGAAGGAAGTGAGAATTAGAATTCACTTGAGCATTGAAGGCAATAGATTAGGTTGAAATCCTTAATTGGCATGGTTTTGGAATTATTAGGACCTCCCTGAATCTGTACATGCCTTACCACTAGGCTAGAGAGGTTGTTGGTGAATACTTATGCAATGAATAAATATTAATCTAAATCTTGATTAAGATAGATTAATGAATTAATTGGGCATTATAGCTCCGTTTTGAATGCGGACGGATGCATTGGTAAGATAATGAAAAAGGCTATTATTATGATATCATATTATAGTGTATTATGCGTCTTACAAATTCTATGAATTTTATTTTGATGAGTGTTAAACATGGTTGATATGTTTGATTGTGAAATAACATGATGAATTCTTAAATTGTGTTTTAATTCATTGTGCCTTATTATGCTATTTCATGATGATTTGGAATTCTCACCCTTTCTGTTTGAATGTTACCTTTACATGGGTATCGTGCAGATACTACAGAGTAGTATTGCTGGAGTAGGTGGACGGTAGCTCGCTCAAGAATAGCTGGAGAGTTTCCGTATTTAGTTTGAAATTAGGTAATGAGTCAATGCTCTGGTCATGTAACACTGGGTAGATTAGTGGTATTGAACTCATATCTTATTTTGATATGCTTTATGTCATTAATTGTTTTATTTTATTTGAAGTGATTATGGAGAGGTGATCATGGTATGGGACATGGATCATATTATGAATTACATGAGTATTCTTTATTTTCCGCTGCGAACGCATATTGCTTGAATATTCATGATGAGTGAAATGTGTTATTTTGAATGACCAGGTGTATTGTTGGTTTTTTGAAAGTTTTAAGTTTCGAAAACATCGATGTGACGCCCTTTTCTTTATATGCGTATTTATTTACTCTGATTATATGTTAAATAATTTGGGGTAGAAAAAGGGGTGTTACACTTGGTATTCCTCCTGAGACGGTTCGTATCAGGTGACACGGGTGGCCGTGGCCTCCTGAATTGTGAAATCTTCTTTTTTCGACCATCGGAACTTTCCACTTTCTCGCATTGAGTCCGTTGGATCTTCTCTGTGGACCTGGAGGGCATAAACACGAAAACAAAGCGTAAAATCACGAAAATATAAAATAAAACTGGCAATTAATAAAATTTCTTAAATAACTTACATGAATGAGAATTAACTTTAAAGGTACCATAATATGTACACAGTGTCTCAAAATCCTTGGTTTCTTGTCGGATAAGCAACGAAAATATAGTGAAAATGGTGACCGATCACAACCCCAAACTTAGCTCATTGCTTGTCCTCAAGTAATGTCCTATACGACACAATGTGTAACTTCCCAAAAAATTTATTCTTACCATGATACTGTTGAGATCTTTCGCAAACGCCTTCACTCTCTCTTTTATAGTTACTACTTTTCCTAATGAGTTTTCTACCGCACTTCCACATTGAAGTACCGCTTCACCTGTCATCTTATATCACACTCTCACCAAGTCTCTCAGGGTTAAATTGTTTTCACTCACAATTCAAAATATGCAATATCAACTCATAAGTTTGAATAGTTTCTCCTTTCATATCAACTACACACAACACACACTTTTTGAGGTCTTTCGGGTTGTAATAGGGCTTGGGTTATGGTGTGGAAAATACAAACAAAAGGGGAACAAGTGGTTTTGGTTTCAGATCCAATGTCATTATTCTTTTCACTGTGTTTGTTCATTTTACTTCTTTTCTTTTTCAATTACTCGGTTTTTTGATCTTCTTTTTTTTTCAACTGAGTGTTCTTCCTTTGGTGAGTGCTTCTTTCGAACCATCGACTACATTTCGTTTTCTCATTTTTCGATGGTCGTTTTTCTTCTTCTTAATTTTTTTCGCACTCACATTGGTTTTTGATACTTATGGGGTTTACCCCAAACTTAGAATTTAACACAACTTAATGACATCACATTGACTCCGAACAGGGTAAGGAAGTGTTTTGGACCGCAGGTTACATTTATGTGGTTAGACAAACAAAGGGTACAGGCTCAAATGGGGCTAACAAAGAATAAAATTAACAGGATGGCTAGAAAGGCTCAGGGCTATAATCAAACAACGTGCCTCAGTGTGTGTATACATGCAGTGAAATTCCTAGAGAACCTACGCAAAGTCATAGTGATAAAGACATACCTGAATATCGCTCATGATGACAAATGTGTTTGGCTTTTTATGCACTCACCATGTTAGGTAAAGCTTGACAGCATCCACAATACTTCGAGTATGGTGCAGCTTCTTACTCAACTCGGAATACACAGTGAACCTACGTTAGTTGAGCTTTAGAAGTTGCGTCCGATCTTTTCTTCAGCAGTATCGAATTTCTAGGAAGATCCTTCACAACAAGCAATAGTAAGTGGAATGATCATTTCATCCACCACCGCTATTGATCATTACCTCATCCAACTATAATACCAAGAACCTAAAATACATGTAACACATGATACCCGATAGTAAAAATAAACCAAATGTGAATGGTAAAAATTGGGAACTAATCAAATAAAACATAAAGCAAAACAAAAACAAAGGAAAAAAGCATAGGAAAGCCTCTCCCACACTTGAACTAAACATTAACCTCAATGTTTTAGAACAGGATAGAAAGAGGGTGACTCACAGTGCCCCATTGAGGGGCATTGGGGCGGAAAATGCAACATGCCCACACGAAATTCAAATTTTCCAAACAAATTTCAAATCTGCAGGCCTGACACGGGCGGCCGTGTCAGGCCACTGTATCTTCTCTTGGTTGGGTGTGGCCTTCAGTATTCCTAACACAGGTCGTGTCAGTTGACACTGGTGCCGTGTCAGACTGCTGTTATGCTCATTTTTCCAACTTTTTCCATGTGAGTACCTTCTCCCTTTTATGCATGACACTGTGCAAACCCAAAATAACAAACAAACACAAACAATCATTAGAAATAGTAATACATGGGTTGCCCCCATGAAGCGCTTCGTTTAACGTCGCATGGCTCGACGGTTCACTCCCCTTGTTATGAGGGGTACTTCAGTCTCCAAACCTTGTTGCACCTCTTGTCCAAGGCTATGAAGTTGTCTCTTTCATCAGTATGGATTCCTTTGTGCCACAAGTCCTTTTTAACCTCCATCTCCTAACCTTGTTTTCATTTTCTTTTCTTTCTCTTGGTTTTTGGAATGGAGATGGGAGTCTTTCCATTCATGGTGGTGAATGGAAGTGGTGAGAGTCAAGAGGGCTTTGATGTATCCTTCTCTGATGTTGGTATGTTACTTTGCCTTCTCGTCTCTGTCCTGATTAAGCCTACTTGATAGTGAGATTATGTATCTTCCTCTAGCTCCTGGTCTTCAATAGCATTCAACGTTATCTCTTTGTCATGAACTTTCAAGGTTAATATGCCTTGATCCATGTCAAGATTACATCGACTTGTCTGCATGAAAGGTTGACCTAGAATGATGGGTGCCTCATCATCTTCAGGTATGTCTAGGATTACAATATCAACAGGAAAACTCAATTCCTTTATTGTTACCACTACGTCTTCTGCTATACCATATGCATCCTTTCTTGAGTGATCCGCAAACTTCAGATTGGTCTTTGTATCACTGACATTTTTAATACCCAACCTGTGATAGATTGATAATGGCATCAGACTTGCACTCGCTCCAGAATCTATTAGTACCTTTTTGAAGGTTCTTTCTTTAATCGTGCATGGTATTGTTACCGTTCCCGGATCCTTTTGTTTTTTAGGAATTTTCTGCCCTAGTGAGTTTGCATTATACTTTTCCTTCCAGGCTACCAGTTCTTCTGCTGTTGGTTTCTTTTCGGCCATTACCTCTTCCATGAATTTCTTGTACATGGGCATTCTTTCGAGTGCTTCAAACAAATACATATGACCATCAAGCTTTTTAAAAAATTTCATGAATTTCTCCAAGTCTAACTCGCTTAGTTCCTTCTTTGTCACTCTCTGAGGGTAGGGCAACTTAATCACCGGTTTAGTCTCCTTTGTAATTTCTTCTTCAGTCGACTCTCCCGGTGATATAACTTTTTTCTTTTTAGCGGCCTTTTTCTTTTTCGTCGTGATAATACTAATACTCTCTTGATTTCTCGGATTTTGAGTTGTTTCACTTGGTAAGGAACCCGGTGTTCGAGAACTTGCTAGTTGTTGTGCTATCTGACCCAACTGAACTTCAAGATTCTTTAGAGAGGCGGTGGTGTTTTTCTGATTACTTCTAGTATCTTCTTCGAATTTCCTATTTTGAGCGACCATGTTTTCAATGGCAATCTCCCATTTTGCTTTCCTTGGAGCTTACTGTTGCTGCTGTTGTTGATATTGAGTCTGATATTGACCTTGACCCTGATGTGGAACATTCCCTTTTTGATCTTTCCAGGAGAAGTTTGGATAATTCTTCCAACCTGGATTGTAAGTGTTTGAGTAGGGTTTATTCTGCTTTAAGAATTGTATCTCTTTAATTTGTTGAGGAGTTGCAAAGTGATACACAGTGTGGTGAGGTCCATTACGGATTTCACAAGTGATGGCCTGAGCAGGTTGAATATGAGATACCTGTTGAGTACCTATATTCATCGCTTTCAATTTCTTCTCTACTTCAGCAGCGATTGTATCTTCCAAACGGATTTTATTTGCTTCTACTTTCAGGTCAATAATTCCTTCAGGTTTGCTTGTACACCTATCATATAATTCCAGATGCTCATTTGTGGCTATCGCTTCAATGATCCTTTTAATACCGGCGACTGTTGAGAAATTTGTTGAGCCATCGGCTGCTGTATCAATTAATTCTTTTGTCTTTATTCTCAGCCCATTGACAAACATCTACATTTGTTCATTCTGATCCATATTATGAGTTGGGCATGCTACACGGGCCCCTTTTGAATCTTTTGTAGGTATCTCCCAAAGACTCACCATCATTCTGTTTGAAGTTCAAGATTTCATACATTTTTCTCAAAAATACTGATGCTGGAAAATACTCATTTAAGAAAGTTGTTTCCATCTCTTCCCATGATGTAATACTGCTAGCTGGAAGAGAGTAGAACCACTCTCCCGCCTCTTTAGATAAAGTGAACGGGAACATTCTTGACTTCTTTGCTTAATCAGTATGACCATCAATTTTCAAAGTAGTACTCATGATTAAGAATCTATGCAGGTGCTTATTGGCATCTTTATTAACCTTTCCGGTGAAAGATTTTCTCTCAAGTTGATTGATTGTGCTAGGATTCAGTTGAAAGTTTGTCACATTCACCGGTTGGTTGACAATGGTCAATCTACCGCCCGGTGCATTTGCCCCTCCATAGTCACCTAGGAGTCTTTCCTGAGGTGGAGGCGGTGGAACTGGAGGAATTTCAGCCATAGTTACTTTTTATGAATCTGAGTGATCAGAGGAAACTTCTTTTGTGGAATCCAATCTAGCGTTTCTACGTCTCCGGTGAAGGGTTCTCTCAATTTCTGCGTCAAAAAGAAACTATGTTGAGGGTTTTCCTCGCGTATACAGATTAGTGAATGAAAATATATAAATGACAAAAAAATAATTTTATTGCAGAGCAACAAAATTTTAATTGAACTTAAAATTAAACTCTATATTTTGGCAGTCCCCAACAACGACGCCAAAATCTCGATCGGAAAAATAGAAAGTGTACTATTTTTCCTGTTATAGTAATAAAGGGAAAATTCACTGAATGTCGATCTCAAGGACTGCAAGTTAATATTGAGTTCAATTTTGTCATTCAATTAAACAAAAATTGTAATTAGGGTTTTAAATTCAAAATTATAAAAATAAAGGCAAATGGAATAATAATGAAAAATAAGGGTTTACAAGGTAAGAGGAACAATGCAAAGGAAGGTGTATGATTTATCCCTGTAACAACTCTAAGTCACTATTGCATCAACAAATATCAATTACTACCAATTCTCAACGGTATTTTCTCCCAAGTCCTTGGTGAGAAAACCTTTAATCATTCTACCCTAATTTCTATGTCCATAGGCAATTAGGGTGAAGTTAAGCTTTATTATATCAAGAATGCACTGATTCATACATGGTATCCCTAGTCCTAGGTGATATCCACTATAGAGTAATCTAATGAAAACCTTATCAATGGCGGTCCATCCTTATTGATAACCATACAACAATCTCGATAGTTCCAAAAGAGAAAGCATTAAACACATCAAAAGATTACCGTAAAAACAATATTATAAATGAAATCTTAAACTCATAGTCATTACAATTCTAAATCAGGGACACCCCATAGCATTGGGGTGTTTAGCTACTCATATTGTTCAAAACAAATTTAGGATAAAAAATACACATTACAAGTAATTGGATGAATTGGATCTTCAATTGATTCCGCTCATGAAAACCTTCCGCTCTCTGAATTCCTTGATCTCTATAATCCTTGCTCGTTTGACAATATTATGTTCGCCTCGTTCCCAGCTCCCCTTTTCTCTTGTAGAAACTCTCCTAATATAGTCAAAATCCCTTGGCAGAAGGTGGAAATCTCCAAAACGTCCCTGCAGCTTAAGCCCGGTGAAAAAGCCCGAAACTAGAAAATTAGCGTTTTGGTTGACACTGACCGTGTCAGGCTAACACTGGCCATGTCAGTTGACACGGGAGGACGTGTCAGGCCACTATCTTGAGCATTTCTTCTTCTTTCTTGGCCTTCCTCCTGACATGGCCCGTGTCAGGTGACACGGGTGGCCGTGTCAGGCCTCCTGAATTGTGAAATCTTCTTTTTTCTACTGTCGGAACTTTCCACTTTCTCGCATTGAGTCTGTTGGATCTTCTTTGTGTACCTGGAGGGCATAAACACGAAAACCAAAGCGTAAAATCACAAAAACACAAAATAAAACTGACAATTAATAAAATTGCTTAAATAACTTACGAGAATGAGAATTAACTTTAAAGGTACCATAATGCGTACACAGTGTCTCAAAATCCTTGGTTTCTTGCCGGATAAGAAACGAAAATATAGTGAAAATGGTGACCGGTCTTGCTTATGTAAAAAAATTAATTATGGACTTTCCATTGAGAGAAAAAATTAAGTCACTTGTTAGGAAATAAATTTAGAAAAAAAATGGTTATTTCTCTAACAGGTGCTAAATTATCAAATTTTCATCACGTTTATTTTTCTACTAATTGTGTATTAAAAATAAAGCTTTTGAGAGAAAAGGGGTCAGAAACTAGAAGGGGGAGGTCTCAAAAGCATTTCAAGCCCAAATCTTGTTGCAGTCCCAAAAGAATCAAAGAAGTTTAAAATATTGATTCCTTATCGTTTAAACCTAGATACTAGTCAATTTCAGCATTTTATTTTTCACATTCGGTGCCATATATTTGATTAAATAGTAAATCTAATTGATTAGAAGCTTAGATCAGCAAAAAATATCTCAAAATGAAACTCAAATCAATAACAAATCTTAAAAAAATCAGAAATCAATCACATTTGATGACAAATAAATTAGCATTGGTAATCAAATATATTAGAAGCTCTAATGAGCAACAAATCTTAAAACGGAAAATAAAAAATCAATCAGATTTAATGGCAAATTAATTAGCATTGGTAATCAAATTGATTATAACAAATTCTAATCGATTACAGATTCATTATAAATAGGTATTATCCTTCCTCACTTTTCTTCATCCCAAATATCTTTCTCTCTTCTTGTTTTTCATTCTTCTTGCTACTTTTGTGTTTGCTCTCATCATCCAATGGCATCAAAGAGGGCTCACATTTTTGCTAGCTCATCATCAAGTGTTTATGAGTCAAGAGACTTCACTTCGCAAAACCCATAAGACATCTACATCAATAACTTCCTCAACCATAATGTTCTTTAATCTATATACCTTGTCGGAATTTTTTATATAAAGTTTAATTTATTCCTCGATATATGTCAAGTAAAGCTTAAAGATTTCATATGCAGCAAGTAAAAAAAAACGTGTTTCCAAGGTTGGTAAATATGTTTTATTCTAACCTCAACTTCATTGAAGGAGTAATCACATATGAGGTATGTAAATTCAAAATTTCTCTCTCTATTGAGGATTTTTTGAAACTTTGTCATTTACCTTCTTGTAACACCCTAGACTCTTTTGATGGTCTATCTAGTTTTGATAACTTCAATCTGCTCGTTGCTACTGATTCCTTACTTATTGATCCATATATGTGTCATACTTGTTGGTGTAAGCCCTAGAGGCCAATACTTTTGGTACTTGTATCGAATTACTTATTAATAATAAAAGGATTTTTCTTTATTATGTTTGTTTAATAAAGTCTCTAGAATAGCTAGTTCGTTTAATGTATCAGGTATGACTTAATCATGAGATCTCATTAAACATAAGGACACTATTCTTAAAGTATCCGTAGTCAAGCTTTATTGTGAAGTGGGATAACATTAAAGCATGAAGACTATTATGTTTATAGACTGATGATCACATCTCATGGATCATGGATAAAGAGTTATCAAGTCTTAAACATAGGTATGAATATTAAGAGTAATATTTATACTGGACTGACCCTCTATGAGAATACTATATAGAATGTTATGCAAAGTGTCATAAGTTATTCTCATGGTGATAATGGTGTATACCACCCTTCGACCTGAAACCACTATGGACCCTAGATGTAGAGTCGAGTGCCTTATTGTTGATCAAACGTTGTCCGTAATTGGATGACCATAAAGACAGTTGATGGGTACTCCACGAAGCATGCTAAGGGACATGAGTGACCTAGATAGAATTTGCCCATCCTGCGTAACAGGATAAATGTCTATGGGCCCAATATTGAACTGGACAAGGATGACACGGTCTATGCCTTGTGTTCAATATATACATAAGGGCAAAAGGGTAATTATACACATAATTATTATCACAGAAGGATTTGTCAGATCACATGATATTTTTGTGTCTTGCGTAGTAGTGATGTGTTGCTAGATACCGCTCACTATTTATTATGTTAAATACGTGATTTAATATAATTGCCAATGCCGCGAAAACCTATAGGGTCATAAACAAAGGACGGATTGATGAGAGATAGAGTAAGTAGAATACGAAATATGGTAAGGTACCACGCGCTTAAGTGATTTTGGTATATTATAAGATATGGGCCATATACATTTGAGTGGGATTTTTAGCTTGGCAGCCCACGCAAGTGGTTCTATAAATAGAACCCTTGTGTAGAAGCATTGTTGCAGTTGCAATTTCGTTTCCCTCTCTCTCTCTCTCTCTCTCTCTCTCTCTCTCACTCACTCACTCACTCAAAGCCTTGATTCGTAGCAGCTAGCACTGAGATTGAAGGAATCCGTTCGTGTGGACTGAGTAGAGACGTTGTCATTGTTCAACGTTCGTGATCGCTCCGTAGATCTGCATCAAAGGTTATAATCGCCACAAGAAGTAACGATTTTATCATTGATCATGCCCATTCGTAAGGATCATTAAAGGAGAAATTTTAAATTCCGCTGCGTTTTGGATTGCCCTTCTCCTTCAATACTCTCTCTCTCTCTCTCTCTCTCTCTCTCTCTCTCTCTCTCTCTCTCTCTCTCTATATATATATATATATATATATATATATATATATATATATATATATATATATATATATATATATATATATATATATATATATATATATATATATATATATATATATATATATATATATATATATATATATATATATATATATATATATATATATATATATATATATATATATATCTGTATGTGTGTGTGTGTGTGTGTGTGTGTGTGTATTAGAGGGGGTATATAAAAGCATGTTATTTTAAGCTAGCAGAAATATACCCGAATATGTTGCACAATCGAACATACAACAGAGTCGCCACCGAACTTTATTTATCCCAAAAGAGGGAAGGAAAAATATCGATGAAACCCAAAAGGAAAAGAGAAATTGGTAAGGAAGTCGGTTATGCAAGGGGGAGGTATTAGAACCCCTCACATCCATGGTACTCCATGGGAACCATTTTGATTTCTCTTTCTTAGATGGGTGTTTCTATCTTCATGTACTTGAAAAATAGAAAATAGGTTAGAAAAAGAGTTCTCGAGGAGGATTGGGGCCCCCATGCCTACGTATTCTCATAGTAGAATGAGAAAGTCAGAGCCTCGTAGTTAGTAGAATCAGAGAAATAAATGGGGGAAAAGAAAGAAAAATTCTCTCCAAGGATTCGCATCCTCGTGCCTACGTATCCTCATAGTGCAATGAGCAAGTCAGAGCTCCGTAGTTTGGAGGACTAAGACTGAAAGATAGAATGATTTAGGGTGGTGTTTAAACCGGAAATAAAGCTTGCTAAGCAACTGGAACTAACAAGGCAAGTGAAAGAAAACAGGAAGTTGTCAAAGCACTGGGACTAACATGACAAGGATCTTACCAAAGCACTAGGACTAACATGGTAAGGGAAAAAGCAGGAACTTGTCAAAGCACTAGGACTAACATGACAAGGATCTTACCAAAGCACTAGGACTAACATGGTAAGGGAAAGAAAGCAGGAATTTGTCAAAGAACTAGGACTAATATGACAAGGATCTTATTAAAGCACTGGGACTGACATGGTAAGGGAATGAAAACATCAACTTATCAAAGCACTAGGACTAACATGACAAGGATCTTATTAAAGAACTGGGACTGACATGGTAAGGGAATGGTGTTAAAACCAATAGAGGGGTGTATAACCACCGAAGGTGTCAACCCAAAAAATAAAGGTAAAGGTATATAACCAATGAAGGTTTCAACCTAAAATGTGGTGTTTAAACCAAAGATAAAAGGAAATTGGTGTTTAAACCAAGAAATAGGTGTATAACCATAAAGGTGTCAACCCAAGTTATGGTGTATAAACCAAATAGAAAAGGAAAGTGGTGTTTAAACCAAGAAAGATGTGTATAACCATAAAGGTGTCAACCCAAGTTGTGGTGTTTAAACCAAAGAGAAAAGGAAAGTGGTGTTTAAACCAAGAAAGAGGTGTACAACCATAAAGGTGTCAACCCAAGTTATTGTGTTTAAACCAAAGAGAAAAGGAAAGTGGTATTTTAGACCAAGAGTATTGAGATGGGAGCATCGGGATAACTGCAGACTTGATAGTGAATTAACTTGAATTGCACTAAATTCTATGAATAGATGTGAATAATCTGAGCAACTAGGGTCTACACCTTGTGCACTGAGGTACTCTAGACAAGGGTAAGAGATATTCCCTATCATCATTCCCTATTACTTAAGGCTCATGACATGCTATTCCAATCATGACTGACAAGTTATTGAAACAGGTCCTCAGGGATGCTCTATGGGGATGAGGCAGATGATTGATGCCTTGACTGATGCTTGAGGTCTTGTACTTGTTGGGAGGCTTGAGCTCCAAGGTAGCAGAGACGAGTCCCATCAAGTGACCAAGAATGTGCAAAGTCAAAGAATCTAGTTGATCAAATGGAATTTGATCAAACTAAATCAAAGGGAGGGAAATGGATCAAACATACAATGAATGACCATACAAAGGCTAGCCTAAAGTCTCATCGTTAGGTATCCCAAGAGAAAGCCATGTGTTTTCAAGTGTATTGAGCTTAGGTCTTATTTTTAGGTTGCCCAAGAGTAAGTCATGTGTGTGATAATGTATGCTAACCTAAACAAATGAATGTGATAAGCAGAGGCATAAGGAAATGAACAATAAACAAGATGACAAGATCACAAGTTTAAAAGTTCAATATGTGAAAAAGGTGTAAGTGATCAATATGTCAATGAGTCCAAGATCAATAAAAGGTCTAAGGTCCCAAGTCTAAAGTCCAAAGTCCAAAGTCTTCACCATCACACCAAGTCAAGCATATGTCTTAAGGATCAAGTCTATACATTTTTATCATGTTTTGATTAATTGAGATTATCAAGAAAACCAAACACAAGATAAGAAGCATCAGATGAACAAGACAAGATAAACAATGTATGAAGTGAGATGATAAATGAGGCATAAGAATAAATTGCAATAACAGAAGTTGCAAGAATTGTAAAGTGTTAGAGGTTTATCAGTTAGATGTTAGGTGTTAGATGTTAGAAGGCAAATTCAAACATATTGACTTATAGAAGATTGAATCAACCAAGGGACCATCTATGAATGATTTGAAATGTTGAAGATTTAATCAACCATGTAACCAAAGTCAAACAAAGTCAAGATTTGTATTGAAAATCCATTTAAAATGAAATAAAATGATTTAAACTTTATTAAAAAAGGAAATTAAAAGGAAAATCCCAACCCATAAGCAAAACAATAAATAAATGGCTGAAACAAATACACAAAGTCCCAAATATTACACATGAATGGACTTCAAAAGTTGGGTGCAAAAAGGTTTTAAAATGATTGAAAAATAAACTACAAAAGGAAAATTAAAAGAAAATGAAATAAAAATAACCAAAAATGAAAAAAATGATTTTAAAAAAGTGAGAAAAATGTATGTGATACAAAATACTTTTAGAGACCTTGTGTAAATAATTTGGATCAAAATGGATTAAAAATGAGTGCAAAATTAATTTAGAAATAAAAGGAATAAAATAAAATAAAATAAAAAGAACTTAGGGTGCAAACGGCTACTAAAATTAAAAAAAAACGCGTGGAAGGATATGGTTGACTGGACTCAAACGTTTGGCACCAAGGCACACGAACCAGACTTCGTCTTCAACCTTTGCTCAATTTTTGAAAATCATGAACTCGTGTTTTTAGCAACTCCAAAACATAGAGTTAGCTTCGCAACACATCATCGTTCATGTCTCCCTAGATCAAAGCCATTGATTGGCCCTAAGCAGGGAGAATTTTACTCAAGAACACAAAGAACCATAAGTGTTCAAAGTAAAATTAAATGACTAATATGAAAGATAAATTAATGGTAGGAGAGGGCTTTTGATCAATGGAACAATGCAAAGATATTGGTAACTTGTTTGCTCAAGGATTTAACTCATAACTTCCTATCCAGTTGAAGCTTCGAAGGTCAACAACAGCAAAAATGGTGAGCACAATAGAAGACGTTTCAAGGTAAAGTGATGATGCAGTTAGCTTCATAGGATGTCGATGAAGCTTTCTGGGAAAATATTTGAGTTTGAAATAGCTTGAATCGAAGGAACCACAAACTGGTTTTGGAGCAATATCGGGTTCAAGTGAGGTAGGGTTTTCTGGCTATTCAAGCTTGCAAATCAAGGAAAAATGATCCTTTAATTATAGGAAATGAAATGGGAATCTCACACATGCCAAACAGATCTGAATTCGTGTGAATTAGGGTTGAAAATTTTGCAAATGGTGCTCGTGTGAAGTGAGGCATGGAATGTGTGAATTGATGATGAAACCTGGTCATTTTATGTTGGGTTCCACGCATTTTAGCATCAAAAACAAGTTTCACATGTGAAAGTGGTCCGAAGATGAGATATGGCCTATAATTTCAAATTCTGGGCATCGGGAAAAACAGAGTTCAACATGCCATGTTTGAAGCTAGGCCTAATGGAATCCACTCTTGCGTGTTTGATTTTCTTTGTGCCTTTTGTTCACTTAAATGCCATGAATTAAATGCAAAAATAACCAACTCAAAATGAGGCCTTAGGTGAAAATGACAAGTGTTGAAAGTTGAGGTCATGCCATGCCTTCTAGTTTAGGCATTTGGTCAAGCAGTCTTGGCACATTTTGGGCATCTTGAGGCCCCAAAATCACGACACCATAACTTTTGATTCCCATGTGAATTTTGAGCCAAAATTGGGCCAAATGAACTTTGTTATAAGCTTGACAAAATGCAAAAGGAATAAGATCAAAAGGATGCTTGAGTTGAAAATGGCATGGCTGAAAAGTGGGGGTCATGACAAGGTTTTGGCCCAATTTTGCAACTTAGCCCTTTCCAAATAAGCTTGGAAATTGGTTGAAAATTGAAGGAGTTATGCGGTTTAGACCAAAAGTAAGCCATACTTGCAAATTAGGTCAACCAAACGTGTGCCAACTTATGCAAACTTGAAGTTTTCTTGCATCCCAAGCCAAAATTATGATGAAATGAGCATTACTTGAAGATAAATTGAATAAATATTGAATAATATTGAGGATGACCTGATGATTGGATGAAATGGCACATGAACCACCCTTGAATCAATGAACCATACTTGCATCTTTCTTGACCAAAATGACCATTTGTTTTGTCTTGAATTTAGGCATGATCACCTACATGAACAAGGTAACAAACAAGTACCATCTCTTATGATGATTTGGTTAGTTGATAAGTAGAACAAAATGGAAAACCCTAATGTTAAGATCAAACCAAAGAATATGGCCATGCTTGTGAATCCAATGACCAAATGCAATGGTCATGCTAATGTTATGATGATGCATGATATGGTTCCATGTATGAAAATAAAACAAAGAAAAAGGTTGGGAAAAGGAGGGTAAATTTTAGCATATGACATTATTTTCTCATTCACTATGTGGTGACTCATGTGCTATTTCTATGAAACTCAAAGCATGAGGAATTGTTAAGGACATATGTCGTGGTCACATGACTTTTAGCCAAAAATATTGAGACCAACTAGGACACTAGGGTAATTCAACATATGCTAGATTGTTAAAGAATGAGTAGTATGTCATTTCCATATGGGGGCTTGATCACGAAAATAATGATTCATCACAGAGTCAATTTAGAGGGAGATTTATATGACTCAACCTCATCAATGATTGGAAGGATCGTTGATGAACTTTTAGCAAATGTACCAAAATTAGTTGCAAGTAATAAAAAAATTCATTTTCACAGGATTTGTTATATATCGATGATGCAATTGAAATGATACTATTATTGTAAAATTAGGTTTTTCTTGAAAGTATGTTTGAATAGAAAATAAGCAAATAGTTGGAAAAATATCAGATAAAGAGAATATCATGTTTTATTTCAAATCCACTGAATCTCAGAGTTGATGACTATGTTTATTTGCTTTAAATTGATTTTCAAGAGTTACGACAAACTAACACAATCATTATAATTAATTCCTTGGTGTATAACTCACTCTTTTAAACTACAAATATCCCTAATTCCTTAGGTCAGTTTGAAGCAAAAATAGGCGATAACAGTTCATTAATTTTAGAGTCGCAAACTTATAATTATTTATTCCTATATCAATTGCTAAGTCTTAATGATCAATCTTTGTTCAGGTTTATAGAGTGAGGTTCAATAATCACGACAACCTAGGTTCAGTTCACGAGTTCATCAATACACAAAAACCAATAAGAATGACATTGATTGAATAAAAATGAGAGTATCAATTTATGCAAATAATATAAAGTCAGTCATATGTCTCATCAAATCAAAACAGGTTCATCTCATAAAACTAAATCTAAAAGAACTTAGCTACTCCGAGTATAGAAATTCATAGTAATAAGTTTAAAGAGAAAATACAGTAAAATCAGGATAGAATTTGATCTTCGACGGAGAAAACATTGGTTCCAGAGTTGCCTTGCAATTCCTCTTTGTCAGAGTTATTCTTGAAAATGGTCAACCCTTAAAATTATGAACAAATTCCCTTTTAAGAAGCTTGAACACGTTAGGAAAATGTGTCACAATTGTGTCTCAATTGCTTTTTATCATGGTGTGATTTTTCTTATATATAGATAGTATTGTTGACTTTCATTTTACGTTTATCCTGCCTCAATCAGAGTTACGAAGCTCAAGATATGATCAAATTACTAGACACACGCCATGATGTAAAATATGCTGAAATTATGGGTTCAAACGTGTCCAAATCGCATCATGATTTTTTCAACAACTTTCGTTTCTTGCTTCCAAATTCTTTTTTTTATTGACATATTTGATCTTCATATCACATATTGATAATTTTCACTCCATATCCATGTATTTTTTCATTTATTACAACTAAAAACATAAAAGGTTATTGATAAAATTACATGATGACTAACTGTCATCAATCACTTTGAGAGAGATGCATATTATATATAACAATGATTCTAGATCATGATCCAAAAAACATGGAAGTTTTCAAATTTGAGGATCATCACACTCCTTCAACAGAAGTTCGGTTGACCTCTATCCTTGCAAGCATCCAAGACAACAACACAATGATTTAAGACAACACCAAGGCATTTTCTCGGATTGGCGTCCAAGTAGTCTTTCTTACAAATAATCTCATCAACATTGGTGTACCAATTCCTCATAGTTTTTTTTACTTTGATGATGTAATCATCTATGAGTACCTATCTTGGTGAGTTTGTTTTTGTGTCTTTATCTATATATTATATGTTTCGCTTTTTACTTTTTATTTTGTAGTCTTTAGTAACAAATATAAGTATTTGTGTTTATCATCTCAACGAAGGCTAATGTGATATTCAAAATTTGTTCATTAATATTTATGATTATAAGAGAATATATTTTAAAATTTTGATTGTTTGATAACTAAGTTAATGTTACAGTGAATGAAAATAAGATTTATCAAATGAAAATGAGATTGTTGGGGTTAGATTTCATTATCATATCCTCATGCATCCTCTTGATCAATTATATATATTTTTAGTCATTAATTAATAATATCACCTATTGTTTTGTGTGTGTTGTATATGTCTAAACAATGATGTGAAATCAATTGTATTTCTTAACTTATGATTTCTTAGTCGGTTAACTAATACAATAACATTAAGTTTTGATAGTATACATGAATGATATATCTAAATTTGTGTCAAGAGTTTTAGCATTTAACCGATTAAAATATTTGATCTAGTTAAGAAAGGTATTTCTCAATATCAATTCAAAATCAGTATAACAAGTTATAAGTAATTAATTCATAAAAAAGAATTAAGAATAAAGATAATCATCAATATTAATAAATAACTAGAGCACATATAATTCCATGATCAAGATGAATACATGAATATTTGGAAAATTACATCTAACTCCAATAAAAGATCATTTAGTTATTCTTACTCATAGTAGCTTTACAATGATGATCAAGAAGAAAGAGATGGAATAGCATATACGATGATTTCTCTGACCAGACGAAGCCTCCACCTTCAATCTTCAATACCTCTCTAGGAATTTCTCCCTTTGAATCCTTTTTTTTATTATTCAATTATACAATGAATTCCTTTTTCAATGGACTAGTTGTGACTTCTATTTATAGGGGTCTGAGTAAGCATTTTCTCCCAACGAGGTCTTTAGCCTGCCTAGTGAGCCTACTTTCTTCACCTAGATTTTATGTCCAGTTCATCCAAGTGGAATTTTTCTGCCTCCCTTCTTCAAGCGAGCCTCTTTATTTTCCCAACGAGTAAATTATTCCTTCACATTTAAGTTACTTAGCTAAGAGATCTATGGATCTCCTTGTTTCACCATACGAGTGTGTCACCTCACCCAGTAAGTTGTCTTGCTTTTACATGAAGTAACCTGGTATGGAAGTCATCTTGAACCGACTATCCTCGTCCATTGAGTTTGTATCTTTCCATAACAAGAATGACTCAAAAAGTTTGTCCTGTTTTTGCCATGTTTTGGATGACCAAGACCCTGCTTCGTCCAACGAGTTCTCTTCTATTTAACTTCTATATTGTGGGTTTTATTGGGATTTTTTTATCTGTACACATAAATAGCATAGTAAAATTGTTCTTACAAGTGTTTTATATCCTTTTTATGATAGGTTAGGGTTTTTTATCATGTGATTTCTTGTAATTTAAGTTAGTAAGTTTTTATGTGAAACAAGTAATTTTGGTACTTATGAAGCACTTATGTTAGTGAATTTGTTTTCATGTATTTATCTATATACTTTATGTTTCTTTCTTTACCTTTAATTTTTTAATAAATGTTTTCTAATATATGAAATTCAGTTTATTTTGCCCCAAAATTAGAGTATGTAATGTGCTTAATCATATATGTTTGTATATTATCTTTACTAGTGTCCAAATGGACACTCCCGTGCGCTCCCTTTTTTTAATGAGTAAATGTGTCAAAATATAAACATAATATTTTGATTTAATTTTGATTTTAATTTAAACTATTTGTGTAACAAATTTTGCAGAAGCACTCTCATATTTCTATATGTTTTTTTAAGTATGCAACCTATAAATTATAAATTTCTATCTATCTATTCATCTATCTATCTATATTCATAATTTTTTTAGTCATAATATTTTATTACAAATAATTTAGTTTTATTCTCTACTTTATAAACACAAACATTCAAAATGAATAATTCAATTAATCGAGGAAGTTAAAATTTGATAAGATTAACCGTTTTTGAGTTCGACACTCGCTAGGATACTTGTTAAAATCACAATCATCACTTTAATATGGCTTGAAATCGAAGGAAATAGGTGGTTGAGAAAAAAAGTATTGAAGCAAATTAGAGGGGGCTTGGATAGAAAAAATGGAGATTGTATAGAGTAGTTACCCAAGATGAATCATTCATCTCCTTTTCTCTTATCATATCCTTCCATTGAAATTATAATAATTAAATTTTAAAAAATCTCTTTAAAATCCCTTACATTCTTTTTATATAGATGTTATGTTTTTATTGAAAGGACAAGGAAAGAAATAGAATAACATATAGGATAAGTGATTCCAATCCAATTTTGATTCTCATATCTCTGTTACATATTATCACCCACCCAAAATCCTTTAGCCTATAGCCTTGTGTTAAGAGACAACATGGATATCCCAAAAACTTGGCTGTAAAAGAAAGTGGTAAAGGTTGGCATTTTATTTCTACCTATAAATATCCATATATCAATAGTATGCAAATAATTAACAAAGCACAACATTGTTAATTAACTCCATTAACTTTACATGTGCAACTTTGCAAGTAGACCAATTAAATTTTTTTATGGCATAACAAGTTCTTTAATTAAATCAATTACTCTAATAATAAATATTTTTACTTTTTATAACAATATTTGTCTTCTTCTATAAAAAATATAAATTATCTTTGTTAAAATAATATTCAATGTTACATTAAAAACTATAAATCAAACAAGAGATAAGTCACTTTTTTTTTACCAATAGTAGGTACATCTGAATGAGGCTGCTGTTACTAGAGTTTGAAAGATTGAATGTGACTATAATAAGTACAAAAAACATATCTTTCTCTTAAGGTCCTTATGGTGTTAATAACTATTGTCACATAAAATTATTTACTTTTCAAATGAGAACGACATTTGATATTCCACCATTTCATTCCTCATAGGCAATTCTAGCATGACAAGTTGAGAGAGATAATCAGTTTCACACTTTTTAGTCAAGTTGCCCAAGCACCATGGAAATGCACATAATTGTTTGTAATCAATGTCAATGGAAATTGGAATGTACCTTTTTTATTCCTTTTAAGTCGAAGATCTTTGCTAGTTACCTTTCTTCTTTAATTTTTAGTTTTTGCTAATTTCCTTTCTTTATAATTTTTTCAGATCCGTCTTACAAAAATTTCTATCACAATTCTTTTAGGGAATTCGAGGAGCGAGATTCAGAAGTGTTTGTGAAATGCTGAGAATTCAAGAGACTTTGACACTACATATTCATCGAACATTTTAAGGTAATAGATGTATGTGTCACCTCTCTTATAAACTCAACATTTTCTTCATTCTTAGTAGATGTGGGATTTTAGCACCTTCACACTTAAAATCTCATAATCTCCCTCACAAGTGTGAGACATCCACGTCACTAGCCTTGATCCACACTAGGATCCAATTCCGCTCTCTCATCGAACCCACCAGACACTGATACCACTTGTTGGGAAGTTCGGGGAACACCGAAAGTGTCAATGGATCAAACATCCCGAATCCAAAAGACTTTGACACCACATATCCACTCAAAGTCTTAAGGTAATGGGGTATGTATCACCTTTCTTATAAACCCAACATTTCCTCCCAGGACCGGCCCTGTGGATGTGTTGGATGAGCCACCACACAGGACCTCAAATAATCGGGGGCCTCGATAAAAAAATCGGGTTCAATTAATTTATATATAATTTAGTTATAATATATACAAGTTTGTGGGTTGATTAACAAATTAACATAGTACTTGTAGTTCAGTGGAGAGGTCCTCTATTCAAATCTTGAAATTTGATTTTTATGATTTTAATTGTTTTATTAAAAAATATATCATTATGAAGACTAGAACACATGACCATCACCATAAAAACTCCATCAATAGTAAATTATTTAATATTTATTTATTAATGACTGATTTTTTTCTATAAAAAAATTATATTATTTAATAGAGGCCTTATTTTTAAAATAAGAATAGGGTCACTAAAATGTTTGGGCCGACCCTATTTCCTTCATTCCTAGTTGATTTGGGACTTTAGCACCTTCACTTGAAACCCAACAAATTCAACGGTATAGAAATTATAATTAATCATAATTTAATTTTGGATTTTGTTCCAATAGTCTAACACTCTTTAATATTATCTTCTACATTTCTATGATTGAAAATCGTTACACAAGTTATTCAAGAGTATTTGGATGAGATGGTGGGGGTCTCTTCTATATCAATCAGAAGTTTTGGGTTCGAACTCAGTCATGGACACGCAACAATGTTAAATCTCTTGAGGAAGAGTTTTGCTTCTTATTGTAGTCTTACGCGGCTCGAGAAATTAGTCTCTCCAGTTGTACGTAGGCGGTGAACAATAAAGAAAATATTCAGTGCATTGAACATCAGACACACCCCTAGGCGGTGATATCATAAATATTCAGTGCATTGAACATCAGACACACCCCTAGGCGGTGAGATCATAACTTAATAGTATATAGCTGAATAAATATTGGATTAGTTTTAATATATCATCTTATAATTATTTGAGTAAAGTATGATATAATACTATGATATAAATTTGTAAGTTGGAAACTATCTACTAGTAAATATACTTTTGAAACATCTCGAATGTATTTAATTTTTAATTAATTCATTATTTTATTTTTATTTATAAGAGGATCGATTTTAGCATAAAGAATAAAACTCTCAAAAGAATATTAACACAATATAAAGATTTAGTCATATTTTAAATTATAAATGTATTTTGTCTAGATTGGTTCTGATGAATACCAATCTTGCAGGTTTTACAATATTTTTTTAGACATAATATTTTTTGACTATATCTGAGTTTATCGATATCGGCAAGTCATCCACATCCATTATAGTGAGAATGAGATCCCCTCATGAAAATGCCTTTTTGACAACAAATTATCCTTCATAGTTGGGAGTCCACTTGCCCCTAGGATCCGAGTGTGTAGGAGAAAGTCTATTGAGCATAAGCTCGTCGCTAGGAATGAGCAAGGAAGAATCTTCTTATCAAAAGTTCTCTTGCAGCGTCGTTGGTACAACTGACCATGGAAAATGGCCGTCAAACTCCTCTCTTCAATGAGATTCAGATGATCATATATGGACTACACACATTCATCTTCATCGAGGTCTGATTCCATGATGACCTTCAGGGAGGGGATTTCAACTTCAATAGATAGGACAACCTCCATTCCATATACTAGCGAATAAGGAGTTTCTCCGATAGAAGTACAAACTGAAGTTTTGTAGCCATGTAGAGAAAATGGAAGCATCTCATATCAATCCTTGTACGTCTTGACCATCTTCTGGACGATTCTCTTGATATTCTTGTTAACTGCTTCCACGACACCATTCATCTTGGGCCGATATGATGAAAAGTTGTGATGCTCGATCTTAAACTCTTGACACAACTCACTCTTCATCTTGTTGTTAAGGTTATTGGCATTGTCAATAATAATCTTCCTAGGAACACCATAGCGACAAATTATTTAAATAAAATTGTTCTATTAATCAAATATTTTTTTTCTTCACAATATCGAGTCGAACCGAATTCAAATCAACATGTCAAATTGAATTGTCTCAAATTGAGATCAAACTGAAAAAAATATAGTAACCTTGAGTCGAATTTAGAACTAATATAATTTTAATTGAGTCAAACTTAACCAATTTCGATTCAAATCCACTCATTTTCAATCCTAGGATAATTGCCAACAAAAAATTATAGAGGATCTTTATGCTTCACATGTTACTAACTCATTATTTGATGAAAATTATAAAATATGCTATAAAGTATCCATTAACGAGGACCATATGTTTTTTAAGTTTGTTACATGACCATATATATGTTGATACTAAAGGTTTCATCATTGATAGATTTTATCCTTCTGGATTCAAGGTGGAATCAACCAAATTGAATAATTCATAATTTATTATTGAAGGGTTCTCATTTGGGTGGGAAACATTGAATTTAATTGAATGTTTTTGACTAATGAGCAAAGGCTAAGGTTATTCATTCTTTTGAGTGGAGACTGTATAAAATAGTGATAAGGACATTACCATTAAGGCCAAACCAAAGTGGCCAATTAAAGAAAGTATATAAATAAAATAATAATAGAAATGTACTAAAGATATTTGACCTATTTTTGTTTTATTTTTTGAATTATTATAATTCAACCTCCGAACCTAACTCCAACTTCCAATACATGCATTGCTCCCTTAAGGCATTAACCAAGAAAAAATAAATATTTTAGCTATAAAATATGTGATCTAAAATATTCCATGATTAGGAGAGTTTCTCCAATAATTTGATGTGAAATTGGGTGATGTCATGAAAATTATAAACTACCTTATAATTTGTCAATACACTGATTTAAAGTTAATACACTAAAATTCCACTATAAAGCTCATAGCGATAGCATTGAAATTATGACATCATATAAAGTTATGAACATTTTATTTTATTTTGCTCCAATAAAAAATGAACTAAAGTGTATGGAAATGTCAACGATGTTTATATAATGGAACACTATCTCATAGTATGAAATTACAGTTTATGAAACTACAGTTTAGTTCTCCTACTTGATTTAGTGGCTCATTATAAACCTGAACTACCAAGTCACCATTAACAAGAAATTGACACCATTGTGACCTTCATCATGAGACCTTGATGAATTTTCATCCTCATTGTTTAATCTTAAGCAAAGGTTGTGTTTGGCTAATGATCTAGGAAGATCTTTTTTCTTTTAAGTCTTATGAGTGATGGTGAAAGTACTCACAAATTTTGGTGCGGAGAACCTTCGTACATATATTTTATGGTGGGGTGGACCTTCAAACACTCTAACAATCAAATCAATAACGAACTTAAGTGTGAGGTTTAACATTTAAAATAGTGTACACTTGTGTCTCAATCATTCGTTAAATTATATAGCTAGGATTTTTGTGAGATTATCCCTAGAATCATCTTTGTAAAAACTTTCTTGTTGGATATATGTCTTAAGATCTTGTGAATTCTTTATCAAAGAGATAGTAGATGTCCGCTCAACTTGAATCTCCTATGCATCTAGAGTGTGTCCATCTATTAGTTCTTGTATGTTGAGGTCTATATGCCTCATGATCTGGAAGTTAGGCATTAACCTAGTTCAGAACAACATCCTCTTAAGTCTTGGTAAACATAGTCAGGTTATGGTTTTGTTTTAAGGCTTTCAAGTTAAACCAACCTTCGTTGAATAATGGTTACAATTATGATCCTCAATGGGATTTGGTGAGACGGTTCCATTAAGGAGTCCTAGAGTAAACGCCATAGATGTCTTGTATTTTTTATCTTGAGTTTATTAGAATTTTCTAACCGATCAAATTTTGGTGTAACCTCTACTCCTAACCATTGTTAGTGGTGATTCGAAACTCGTCCTAACCTTTTCCTTTTCTTTTTTCCACGTGGATTGTAGCTTTAAAAGTAAGTAGTATAGATTGAACATGTGTCGGTTACTTTTAAGGGGACCATAAACGTAACGATGGTTTTAATGGAAAACAAATTTCTTCTAAATTATATAGCCTTCAAAAATATGTACTTTTGAGGCCCCTGTAGATCCCAAGCTAAAAGTCATTTGGATTTGCAAGTATTTAAACTTCTTATTCTGGATGAAAATGTATTTAAGAGGAACAGTAATTGTAATTTCCCCTTATTTTCATTTCTTCCCTTTAAACTCTTTGTTTCTAAAAGCTTTGATGTCATTACTTCTTATTAGAGTACTATTTGCAAAGTGCTTTCTTCCTCATCTTCTTCATTTATTGTTGAGTTTCACTCATCTATCTTATAACTTCTTCTAATTACTAGTTCATTTATCATTGTGCCTTGTATTCCATTTGTGTCGGTCGTTTATTGTGTTTTTGCTAGATGGTTGTCTTTGTGGATGAAGGTGCCACTCTAGATGTTACCTCCCCACTAACTTGAGGATGGTGGAAACTAAATTATGACATATTGAATAGAAATTAGGGATCTTTCATTCAATTAAAGCTTTGGGAAGGAAATATGATGTGTTCTTCGACCCTTTCACGCTAAGTGAAAGGGCGGGTAAATTGGGCTCTTTCTTGGACTAATTTGTCTTTGTGTGGACATGTAGAAGATGATTAATAGGATTATACACTCTCTTGGAAGGCCTATTATGGAAGAATATATGGCCAATAACTGTAAGACCTCAATTTTGACCCTGAGATCCCTCATGCTCTTCTCGTCATATGCATTAGCATTGGGATCACACCTTGGCATCCTCCTTACCCCTCATTCATTGGGTTTGCATTGGGAGAGATCACCAAGCACCATGTGATTGTATCATACTTCATTTTTCTTTTATTACTAACCAAAATACCAAAAATATGTTATTGTATAGTTTAACTCTTTTGTAGGTAGTGCACATGCTCACCTATGCCCTATCAAGCTCATATCTAGGGTTTAAGATCCTTATTACAAGGAGTACAATCAAGAACTGGTCTACATTGGCTCTAAGTATCATATATGGATCCCCATGATCTTCACATGTTATTTTGATCAAGAAATCATGAAGAGTTTGGAGTTGGTTTGCCTTGGAAACCCTAATTCACCTAGGTATCTTATGTGACTTCTTCAACAAGTTTATTCACCACTTGGTCAAATATTTCAAGGGATACTTCACTTTCATCATCTTATGCATATATGATCCTCCATGAGTCCCAAAAGTCAAGAGAACATCAAGCTAGCAAGTTGGTTCATGGTGGTTGACCAGAGAAATTCAACTGGTCAAAACTGGGGTTCCCTCGACCCTATCTCATACAATGTTTATCATATGAAAATTATTCCAAGATAAAAGTTACTCTAAATTACATTTCAAACAACTTTCATCTTGAGGTCAAGAGCTAGTTTTGCTTGGTAAGTCATTTTTTATGGTGAAAGATTATAGGTCATTTTGTCTAAACCCTAATTTGGAGGTCAACTTCCCAAGACCATAACTTGCTCAATTTTTATAATATGAAAGCCATTAAAGTTTCATGATCAAATTAAATATGTATACTTAAACTTTTATGTTTTGAGGAAGTGAAAGTTAAACTTACAAATACATGTGATAAGAGGAAACATTATAGGTCATTTTGGGCCAATACCATTGAACAAGTGATTTTCCTCAACTTCAAAATTGCATAACTCCCTCATGTTAAATCCAAATGAGGTCAAATTTGTTACTAATTTGAAGTAATTTGAGATAGCTACAACTTTTATGAAGGCACTTGTTTCATTTGAAGTCCATAGAAAACGTTACTCAGGGTGGAAGAAGTGAACATATGGCTTGATACTTAGAAAATGTTTTGATGTGTTTGATTTTCCAAATTCCACCTCAAAATTCATCATGATCCAAGCTTAAAATGAAAAAGTATTCAACATGAAAGTTGTTCCTCTTGATCTAAACTTTCGAAAAAGTCCAAATTCATCTCATTTGGAAAAAATATGAATGACTTGCGCATGGCTTAAAGTTGAAGGAACATTTGGAAGATTTAAAGTTCCACTTTTCATACACCATTGCATGGCCTTTCCACATGATTTCAGCATTGCTTACACATAATTTTGGACCTAAGTGCATTATTTGATGGGCCTATCACACGCCCATGCAAGCATGCAAGTGAGATTTCCAACTTTAGCAAAAAATGAAAGTGTGCAATTATCAATCTCCTTAGCTATAAATAGAAGTCCTCTTGCTTAGAATTAAGGACCCTGACGCTCAAGCTTTGAATCAGCAACCCTAAACCCTTACATTCAAAGGACAAGCTTAAAGATTTTCTTTGAAAATCGAGTTTGAATCTCTCACTGTTTTTGAGATTGAAACTCCAAGAGTCCTTCCTTATCTTTGATCCATTTCCACTCCATCAAGCATCTGAAGCAAGGCCAAGTATAATTGAGAGCAAGATCGTGCCAATTTGAAGCTACATTGAAGGTGATTTTCAGAATTTTTCATCTCTTTGATTCTCACTCAATTCTCCATTATTCTTGTTGATTTTTGGTTGTCTGAAGTCCTACCAATGTAGGCAACAAGATTGAGTTGCTTAGAGTTCAAAGCGAAGCAACTCAGATCATGATCCTCAAATTTCAACTCCCTGTATCTTTCTATATACTTGAAGTTAGAAAAAATTGAGGCCATATTCGAGTTCCTGAGCATTTTTTCCTTAAATTCATGTCCTCCTTTTTCATTTTGGTGATGGTTGAAGGTGGACCAGTCCGGTGAGGTCCACCGGAGAAGAAGACTGGAGCTTTGGCTCCGGCGATGTGTTGGCATTCTTCTGAACCACATGATCCGTTCAATTTATTTTAATCCTGAGCGTCCAAAGTGATTACCACGCGCATGGGACATTTGACTTGGTTTATGGTGGATAGCGCGCTCTGATCCACTTGATATGCCACCTCAATTAATGAGGGAGATCAAGTGGTCCACATTTTTTTGTAATTTTTGATTTTCATTTTAATTACCTTATTTTCATTACATATTAATTTTAATATTGATCCAAAAAATATGGGACTTTCACCAAAAAAATTCAAATATTCTTTTCTTTCATTTTCTGGATTAAAATTATTTTTTGGATCAATATTAATATTTTTCATGATTTTATTATTTTTGTGCATATTTTTTATTGTTTAAAAATACTTTTAAGTTCCCAAAAATAATGAAGTTTTTTGTCCAAGGTCCTTTGACCTTGTTTGACCTATGATAAATCTGTTGGCCATTTATTTGGTGTTTTGAAGAGATTTTAGGTTTTTGATCAAACATAATTTAATTTAATGCATTTTTAATTGATTTTAATTTGTTTAATTGTGACTAAATTGTGTTGAGCTATTTCCATTGACTTGTTGAGTTTGACTATTGTTATTGGGCCTTGGTCAAGGTTGATTTTACTTTGTTGGATTAAAATAATTGGATTTAGGGGATTGATGAAATGTATATTTCATCTCCCAAAATGAATGAATGATTTTAATTTGATAAAAGTTTTCCCATGAAAAATTTGTGTTTGTCTCATTTTCCCTCCCTCTTCATCTTCAATCCCCTTCTATCCCATTAATTTCATTGACCTATGATATCTCTATATCCTAAGGCTAACTGGTTCATAAACCAATACAAGTATGGATGAGATTAGGTTCACCCTTTTGCCATTTTCTTTTAAGTGTGGTATATTTTAGGAGTATGGTTCATTATATCATATCTCTAACATGCATTAACACTAAAATTTCTATTGCCCGACCTCAGATAGTTGTGACTTCTACTTAAGTCCAATTACGATTGCTTAACATAGCGCTAAATTTTGAAACAAAAAGGTATAGCATTCTAGTAAGTGAGATTGTAAGTCTCCCCCCTTTTCATGGTATTGTGTGGAAACTTGGTCTTTTTTCCTTCCTTTGGAAGATGTCTTGGTTAAAGGATCCATGCTTATAAATAGAGGGTTGAGTATTCTCCAAAGAATGACTTAAACAACAAAAAGTAAAAACAATACTAACTTCTAATCAACTAATATTTGACTAACTTTTAATTTCAAGCCATTTACTTTATGCAATTTAAATTCAAGTCATTTATCATTTCCCATTATTCATACCATTTAACTTATTTATTTTAATGCCATTTTTACTTTGCTCACTTGAGCCATATATTGTGATTGTATATACTTGTTTGTGTATTTTATTTGTGTTTATGGTCTTTTGACCTTAATGTACATAATAACAACAAAAAACTCTTAAAAAATGTTTGTGTGGACTATTGGATTTGATCTGAGACTTGGACTTAGAATTAGGCAACATTCCCTATGCAAAAGGACTTGGCCAATGCCAACATTTCTGAAACCAAGTGCTTGTGAATTGAACTTTCATCTGATGCAAGTATTGGGATCCACTTGAGTTCATATGCTACATGGTCTTGATGAAGATGTTACTTTGAACCTGTGTCTAATGCCTGCCATCTGATGCATGGGAGCTTAAGAAGAAGACCATTAAGTTTCTAGCTTAGATGTGGCTATCTTTATTTGATGCTTTGCTCTTCATCTTGCTATTTGTGTATTGATATTGCTTGATTATAAAGTCCAAGGGAAAATTGGGTTTCTATATGACATTCTTGTCTATTGGATTGCATCCCATTAGTCAGATCTTTTCAACTCTTAACTTTTAATTTTTGTTTAGGATTAGTCTCTTCATCCCCTCCCACTTCTTAAATTTCAAATCTCTCCCCTCTTTCAAAATCTTATTTGCTTGTGATTTTTAAATTTAGACTCTTTATTGCAAATTAGAAACTTTGGCCTTATGCCATTGCATTTTCAAACTTCTTTTTCTTAATCAAACTTGTAAATGAACTTAACTATACTTGACTAAAAATTTCAAAAGACAAAAAGAACTAACACCCATTCAAACTCTTTTAGGCCTTTTGTGCCTCTTTCAAACATAAAATTTTGTTAAAAGCAATCAAATCACTTTGAAATTGATCCCACGAACTACGAGGTTTTGATCCCTCATTTTATATTGGTACGTAGGCACAAGTCCGAAGGTCGTGTCAAACACAAAATATAATTAATGAATTCTTTTCTCACCCTCACACTCTATTTATTGCAAACATCATTTTATACCAAAACACATACACACATAAAAAAAAGGGCTCCCTAGGAGTACCTAGGACATTTTGGATGCTAACACCTTCCCTCTGTGTAACCAACCCCTTACCTGTAATCTCTGGCATTTTATTAGTTTTGATTTGAAAAATTCTTATCTTTGGGTTTTGTTCGTACTTTTCCCTTTTCCTTTGGAAACAATAAAAGCGTGGTGTTTATCCATAACTTAATGGTCATGAATTTACCACTATAGAAATTAAGTGGCGACTCTGCTGGGGAGTAGTCTTCAGTGGGTTTAGCCTAATTTTTTGTGTATATATTTGTATATTTGCTTGTGTGATATAATCTGCTTGTTGTGCTTGGTGATCTCTGAGTGGTGAGATAAGTTCTAACGTGAACTTGAGTGAAATTAAGATAGGAAGATGGTATAGTCATGTTTGACTTGTGTGGAGTAGTCCTTAACACGTTGGCTTGAGATCCATCTGCTCAGTGGAGACCCTTTTGGAGTCATGAATGTCACACAAGTTATTTGTGGTTAGGCATTACTTTCTCTGATTTGGGGTCCGAGAATCTGAGGATCGTAGAATATTTAACCCAACTTGGCCTATTTAGGACGTAGTGCGAAGGTTGTTCAAGTGTAAACTTGATAATAGTTGTTACGTGATACTACACTCAGACGAGTTTCTCTTGAGAATATTATGGGTTGATGAGTCAGTCATCCTAACCTGTAATATCTAATAGATGGAATTAAGACTCTGGGAACTTTTTAGAACATGATCTACAAGTTTTATCCTTAGTACACTCCTTTGGGATGGTTCTTAACCTGACTCCATGCTCCTGACTCACAACAAACCCTTGATTCTTGGTTGATCCAATCAAGTCTTGTCAATATGAATGGAACTTGGGTGTTGATAAGGTGAAAACCATAATCCACCAAAATGGATGCTTCGTCTTGACAAGGACTTGATTCATCCCTTGACCTTTGTTTGTTTGCCTTGTGTGTGATCCTTTACTTGAGATTATTGCATTCATGCATTCATGCACATCATAACATTCATCACACGAAAATTGACTTCAAGGAACTGAGGTTTTATTTGCAAATATTTTTCAAACCATGGATTGTGGACGAAGGAACACTAAGAAGTACAGTTTCAGATATCCCGATTTGAAAGAGCTAAGGAAGCTATCATCTTTTGTATTAGATCCCTTGGACTTCAAGCAACATCATGGGAAGCTTCTATCTGTATTGTCTACTAATATGGTTGAAGGACTCTTTAGTGTGTTGGTTCAGTTTTATGATTCTCTCTACCGTTGCTTCACTTTCCCCAATTATCAGTTTTTGCCTACGTTAGAGGAGTATGCCCATCTCTTGGGAATACCTGTTTCTGACAAGTTACGCTTTAGAGGATTGGAGGAAATTTCCAGATCTCATATCATAGCTAAAGCTCTTCACTTGAAGAAGTTTGAGATTGAGGCCCATTGGGTGAAGAAAGGGGGAATGTTTGGGTTGACTTTTGAGTTCCTCATTAAGGAAGCTACTACCTTTGCTCAAGTCGGTAGTATGGATGCTTTTGAAGCCATCTTTGTGTTGCTCATCTATGGTTTGACTTTGTTCCCTAACATTGATAGTTTTATTGATGTTAACGCCATTAAAATCTTCTTGATTGGGAATCCTGTGCCTACTTTGTTGGGTGATATGTATTTCTCTTTGCATCTAAGGAATTATAAAGGTGGTGGGACTATTGTATGATGTGTTCCTCTTCTGTACAAGTGGTTTATTTCGCACTTGCCTCAGACGCCTACTTTTATGGAGAACAAACAATGTCTAAGGTGGTCTTAGAGACTTATGTCTCTCACCAATGGTGATATAGTTTGGTATGATTCTTCATTGAGTAGCTTGGAGATTATTGATAGTTGTGGTGAATTCTCTAACGTGCCTCTCATTGGTACACAAGGAGGAATCAACTACAACCCTGCTTTGGCTCGTCGTCAACTTGGGTTCCCCTTGAGATACAAACCTAATAACATTCAGTTAGAAGGTATTTTCTATCAAGAGGGTAAAGATCCCCAACATTTGAAGCAGAAGATTGTGCATGCTTGGCATAACGTGCATAGGAAAGGAAGATCCGAGCTTGGTCCGTGCAACTGTGTAGCTTTGGAAGCTTACACTCTTTGGGTGAAGAAGAGGGCTTTGGAGTTGAAGATGATGTATGCTTGTGAAAGACCTATGTCTACGGTTGTGGTTGAGCCATTAAATCTCCCTAACTAAGATGTAGAGGAGTTGGAAGAAGCACTCACCAAGATGAAGCAAGAGAAACATATGTGGAAAGAGCGGTTTCATGCTTTGAGCAAAAAGCATGAGGAGTTGCAACTTGAGTCAAAGGACGAAGATGCGCTTATTGAACTTCTTGAAGACCTGGAAGTGAAGAAACAGAGAGAGCCAGAGGGTTCATTTTCCTCTAGTATGCCTCAACCTTCCGGTGTTTGGAAGAAGATTGTTGATCAGCTTGTCCTCGAGAAGGCTCAGATGAAGACATCCTTTGAGTCCGAGATTAGACGCATCCGAAGGAAGTATGCGCCTGCAGCTAGATCATCTGAAACTATTGTTAGGGGATCCTTAGGATGACTAGTTTCCTTTTCTCTTGTATTTGTATTTTTGTTTCTGAAATTGAACTCAGTGTAATCCTTCCAATTATATGAATAAAAGAGATTTTTAAGGTCAATCAAATTGTTACAATTGTTATTATATATTTGAAAATAAAATAGTATGTTCCTTGAACATAAAAACAATCAAAGCATTGCATTTCATGCATCATTTTCATAGCAGGTCTTTCTTCCGCCAAATGTCTTATTGGTTATTCTTTTGTGCTTTAGCCAAGCTGACTCATCGATATAATACTCGCGGCAATCATCCGAGAATCATGGAACACTTGGAGCAAGAGAACCGAGAGTTGAAGGACGAGATTGCTCGCTTGAATGCCCTGATAGAGTCTGTGTTAGCTGCTCAGAGTCAATATTCTCCAACGCCTGCAACTCCTCATCCTCAGAGGACTGTCATTTCAGAGGTTGTTACTTTAATCGTGCCTGCCACTCAGTTTTCTCCTGTTATGCCTGTCAGATTCCCGTCGGGAATGCCACCGAACTTTGTGCCCGAAGGATTTGCACATACTTTTTATTCCATGTCGGCATCTATCCCGGTCATGTCCGTTCCGCCTCTAGTTTTTCACACCGAGCCGTCTGAGGGTCCGTATGTTTATGAGAAAATGGATGAGATGAAAGACCAATTCCTTGAGCTGCAAAAGGAGTTAAAGACCTTGAGGGGAAAAGATTTGTTCGGTAAGAGTGTTTCAGAACTTTGCTTGGTTCCTAATGTCTAGATCTTGATGAAGTTCAAAGTCCCTGACTTTGAAAAGAATAAGGGAAACACCTGTCCACTTAGCCATCTTGTCATGTACGCCAGGAAAATGTCGACACAAACTGATAATGATCAGTTACTGATTCACTATTTCCAAGACAGTCTGACTGGTGCCGCTCTGAGGTGGTACATGGGTTTGGATAGTGTGAGTGTCCGCGCGTTCAATGATTTGGGTGAGGCTTTTGTGAAGCAATATAAATATAATGTTGATATCGCTCCAGATAGGGACTAGCTGAGGCTGATGTCTCAAAAGGATAAGGAGATGTTTAAAGAGTATGCCCAAACATGGAGAGAGCTTGCCACTCAGATCAACCCTCCATTGGAAGAAATGGAGATGACCAAGATTTTTCTCAAGACCCTGAGCTCATTTTATTATGAGCGAATGATTGCTAGTGCCCCTAGTGACTTTATCGAAATGGTAAATATGGGGATGAGATTAGAAGAAGGTGTCCGTGAGGAACAGTTATCTAAGAAAGAGGTATCTTCAAGCAAGAGGTATGGTAATATTTTCGCTAAGAAGAAAGAAGGCGAAGCCAATGCAGTAACAGTTGGGAGGAAGAGGAGGCTTCGTGTCAGAAGAAGTCCGCAACCCCGTCAACTTCATCATCAAGTATCATCTGTTATTCCAGTGTTTTCCAACAATCAATCAAAGCCAGTTCAATAACAACGTCAACAATAGCCACAACAAAGAACAAACAACTACAACACCAACAATAATCAACAACAACAGAATTTTAAGAGGAAGAAGGTCTCTTTCGACCCCATTCCTATGTCCTATGTTGAATTGTACCCGTCTTTGCTTCTCAAGAACCTACTCCAACCAAGAAAGCCACCGCAAATTCTAGAACCACTTCCATGGTGGTATAAGCCAGAGCTTCATTGTGCCTTTCACCAAGGGGCTCTTGGCCAAGATATAGAGAACTGCTACCCATTGAAATACGAGGTCCAGAAGCTAGTAAAGAGTGGGATGGTGTCCTTTGAGGACTGTGCGCCAAATGTGAACGCAAACCCATTGCCTGCTCATGGTAATTCCTCTATTAATATGGTAGATGCTTGTCCAGGAAGTTTCCGTGTGTTTGGTGTACGACGTATTCGTCGATCTTTGGTTGAGATGCATAAGACCTTGTGCACTATTAGTGATTGTGAGCATGATCACGACGATTGTGCAATCTGCAGTGTGAACCCCCGTGGGTGTTCGGTTGTCAAGAGAGATATCCAAAGGTTGATGGACGAGAATGTAATCCAGATTCAACAGTCAAGGGATGTAGATGATGTCAACATGATAGTGCCAGTGTTCAAGACCCCTGAGTGGGTGGTAATTCAGTTTGATAGCAGCAGAAGTAACAATATCAATAGATCGGTATCGCCGTTGATAATACGGTTAGCGGGTCCAGTCCCATATGCATCCGATAGAGTTGTTCCATATCAGTATAATGCAACTATATTGGAGAATGGTCAAGAGATTATGTTGCCTACGACTAATTCTATTGTGAATATTGCCGATATAGCGAAGGTAACCCGTAACGGTCGAGGATTCTATCCTGTTTCCCCGAAGGATGTAGAGGATGTCAGTAAGAAGGTGGAAGTGCTTGTAGTAGATCCGGTTAGTGCTCCAAAGTGTCAGTCTGGTGAATCCAGCAGTTTGAAGACTAATGATGATGATGATGAGGTGTTTCGTTTGATTAAGAAGAGTGAATTCAATATGGTGGAGCAGCTGCTCAAACTCCTCCCAAGATTTCAGTGTTGTCTCTGCTTATGAATTTTGAAGCGCATAGAGAAGCATTGCAAAAAGTATTGGAGCAAGCTTATGTGGAACATGATGTGACAGTAGATCAGTTTGACCATATTGTGGCTAATATCACTTCCTGCAACAACTTGAGCTTTTGTGCCGAAGAACTTCCTGAGGAAGGCAGAAATCACAATCTGGCATTGCATATATCGATGAATTGTAAGGAGGATGCGTTGTCAAATGTGTTGGATGATATCGGTTCCTCATTGAATGTACTCCCAAAGTCAACTATGTCCAGATTTTCGTATCAAGGAGCTCCGATGAGATACATGTAAGACCCCAATTTTGGCCCTAAGATCCCCCATGGCATCGTAACATTGCATTTGCATTGCCTCAAGGATCTTTAGCATCTTGGTTCCCTTTGCCTCTGGGTGGGACTCCTTGTGATTGGTTTGAGATCACCAAGCATGCTTGAATTATATATCATTGTTTCTCTTACTTTTGTTTACTAACCAAAAGCACAAAAATGTGTCACTAACATCTTTTGTTTGAAGCTTGAGTATCATCCAAGACACTTTGTGGATTCTACTCGGGTGATCAGTCAGTACAAGGGAATGATGTGGGTTACTTCCAACATGTTCCAATGGGGTCTATTCATCATTCAAACACTAATCTTGAAGGAGCGAAAAGCAGAGCCTGAGCTGTCATGCTCGCTAGGCGAGCAACATGGTTCGCTTAGCGAAAGGAACTGTCATGCTCGCTAAGCGAGCAGATCCTTCGCTAGGCGAAGAGCGCGCATTTCAGAAAATAACAGAAAATTTTGGGCTTGATTCTGAGCCCATCAAGTCACCAATATCAGGCTATAAATAATAGAGTTTCATTGAGACAAATAGAAGGAGGAGAAAAAGAGAGAGAGAAGAAGAGGAAGGGAAACCAACTAACTAATCTGCAGCAACCTCAAAACAGCTCTGAAAAGTTCACTCTGACTCACACACTTCACCTCCATCTCACGCAAACCCTGACATTGCCTTGCAAACCCAGCCGTGCCTTTCAAGTTTTATCGGTCTCTCCAATCAGGTTTGCTCTTATTCCCATTACTTTTAATTTGAATGCTCTGAATGTATGAGGTATCGTTCAGTTTTTCCCTCGGGTTTAGATATGCATGAATGTATAAACAATACCTTGAATGTTTAACCGTTTCGTTTCTGAGATGGATGCCGTAGGGTTTGGGGTTTCTGAGATCGTACTGTTATCTATGAAGAATCCAAAACCCGCAGGCGCTCGCTAGCACCTTCGCTAGGCGAGCACGCAGCAAAGCTTCGCTAAGCTTTCGCTAGGCGATGCAGCAGCGATCGCGACAACATTTGTTTTTTCTATTTGCTCTAATATGTTTTGTGTTCGGCATTGTTTTCTCCCGATTCCATCCTGTTACTCTAACCTTTTTGTTGAGTTTTTGTGAGGACTCACATACTCTTCCAGGGATAGCTTGTTTGGTGTTCTACTTTATTTGTGGGATACCACCTGGAGGTTTATTCCGATTACCTGTACTGACTGACTTTCTTTGACGGTGCCAGCTTGAAAGATCTTTGGTTTTCTTACCTCTTAAATTGTTGTTGCTTTGGATCTTTATTCGCGTGGTACTTTTACATCTTTCTTGCATTTTACCGCTTTCCTAGCTGGAAGACCTCGATAGGAGGCAATGTTTTGTGTGTTTATTATTGTGCCTAAAGACCTCCACGGGGAGGCAATTGACGGAAAAAGGGATTAGTAATCAATCCCCCGTTATTCAGTGCGTCGTTCTTTATGCTCACACTACGTGGCGATGCTTCAGAACAAAAGCCCAAGATCTTTTGTCCGGTCGGTCAATGAAGAGGGTTCCACCTTTCTGAATCCCCACTTTTTGTCATAAGCTCACCCTGTCCAGGGTTAAGAGCTATGAGGTCTTATCCTCATTACCCTGTTAATCTGCTCACCTTCGCGTTCAATGTCAGAGGTTAAGAGCCCGTTTGATTACCCTTCCATGGCTTGTTTGTCGAGGTTGATATGACCCCTCTAGACTAAAGCCCCACCCATATGTTTGAGCCCCCATGTTGGCTTGTTTACTTTATGCATGCTCCTTCGCCTAGGACTCCCTTTTTGCATGAGCGTTCCTAAAACGCAAACAACCCATTGATTTTTCTTCTCCTAAGAACACGTTTACTCCTTCTACTACAGGCGAGTAAGTCTCCAAAGGTCGAGCATCCGGTAGATTGCGTAGTAACGTTGTTCAACCCTTACCCCATAGGTAGTCGAACTACGTTTCGCTCTGATTGTCATTCTAGATGAGATACGTAGGCATAAGATGCGATGTCTTACCGAGCACATTCCTCTTTAACCCATAGGTAGCCGAGCTACGAAGACTCTGATTCTCAGATTCAGATGAGATACGTATGCAGTGGATGCGACATCCGTGCGAGTCATTTTCTTTTGACCCTTCTTTTAGTAAGTAGTACATTAGATAAACCTACATGCTTTTCTCATCCCTTCAATCATGTTTGCACAAATAAATTTTCACAAAAAAAAAAACAACAACCTTTGCAACAAATGTGAAAAGGGCTCCCTAGGAGTACCTAGGATGCTTTGGGTGCCTAACACCTTCCCATTGCATAACCAACCCCCTTACCCAGATCTCTGACATTTTTACTAGTTTTTGATTCGATAAAACTTTTAGGTTTTTGTTCGCTTTCTAACCATTCCATTGGATAAATAGAAGTGTGGTGGCGACTCGACTTGTATGATTTACCTTGGATTTAGTCAATATCTCTAATGGTAACGAATACCCTGCTACAATACAGTGGCGACTCTGCTGGGGATAGAAATCCTAGTGGGTTTTGCCTACTTTTCATATTTGTGGTGTTGCATTGTATATTTTTTTTTGTGACATATTTTTGTGCAATTTGGGATTACTGTATTGTATGTAATGATTGAATCGCTTGAATATTAATTCCTTGTATGCTTGGTGATCTTTGTGAGATGAGTTCTATATCCGAACTCGAGTTCACTTAGGATAGGAGAATGGCATAATCTTGTGGACTTGTGTGGAGTTATTCCATAGCAAGTTGACTTGCAAGCCCATTCACTTGGTGGAGGTCATGTTGGGATCAATAATGTCACACAAGTAGTTGTGGTTAGACATTACTCTTTCTAATATGAACCTTAGAAGCCAAGGACCTTAGTTTACCAATCCCATCTTGGCCTATTCTTAGGATTGTAAGACCCCAATTTTGTCCCTAGGATCCCTCATGGCATCATATCATATCATCACATTGCCTCAAGGATCATTGTGCACATTGCCTCCTTCCCTGTGGGTTGGTTATCTATTTTAGAGTGGTTCTTGATCACCAAGCATGTTTGCATTTGTATATCATTGCTTTTCTTTTCATCACTAACCAAAAAGTACAAAAATATGTCATCTAACCTTTGTCTTGCAGATGAAGCAATAACAGGTCAAGGCATTCAAGGCATTCATTGAGCAATAGATGGTGGCCATTCTTGAGATTTAGACCCCACAATCATTCACAAGAGTTCATATGAGTTATGATGTTATTTTGAAGCAAAACCCCAAGTGGTAGAGGCTTGAATTTCATCAGAACATTTTCAAGTCAACTGAAGGCCTAGAAAGTCAACTGCCAAGTCAACTGTGGATTTGGAGGTGGGAAGTGATTAGAAATACTTCATTCATGTTCAAACAAGTCTCATTTGACATTTCAAACATCAACATTGAAGAATTTAAAGTCAGGTCAAAACTTTCCAAAAATAGAAAGTGACCTATAATTTGAATTTGCCAAAAATGGAAAGGTTTTAGCCCAACTTCAACTTCAAATTACATCATCAAGAAAGCTTCAAATGAAATTTTGTTGAACATGAAAGTTGTAGATCTTTCTCTCCCATTTCCAAAAAGTCTAAGATCATCAATTTCTCATGTGTGGTTAAGGAGATATGATCAAAACATGGCAAAATATGCATGGGACTTCAAATGGCCATAACTTCTCAACCAAAACTCCAAAATGGATGGCTCTTTTTGCATTCTTCTCCTTTTGACCTCTAGTTTCCAAACCATGCATTGCATTACACAAATTATATTCACATGAGCACTTGCTAATTCATTGATTTTTGGAGGGAAAACATGAAATTTAAATTTGGTGCATTATTTGAACATTGTGTTATTGCCATTGGCTCCAAAATCAGATGTTAAGTGAAATTGGAAGGAATTTCGTGCACTGTTCATGCATGCATTTCATGCATAGAGGTGAAAGATCAATTTGCACTTACACTCCATAATTTGCTAATTACAATTAGCATTGGCCTAAGCATGATTAAAACAGGTTTAGCATTGCATATATAAACTAAAACCTAACTGTTTTCCGCATTAACAACAACTTTCAGATCTAGATCCAAAACTCTCAAAAAAAATTCTCTCAAATTTTCTTCAAATTTCTTCACATCAAAGCCATTTCCATTGCTTGATTCTTGATCCTGAGGTATTATTGAGCAACTTTGCACGTGGAACCAAGAGAAGCAGTGCAAGATTGAAGCATACACAAAGCTTGAAGCAACAATGGTGATTCCAAATTTTGGTAGATTCGCGCATAATTGAGCCTCAATCTCTATTCCAATCATCCATACAAGCATCATAGAAGAGATTTGGAGCATCACAAGGCCTGGATAACACGATTCAACAGTTCTGCTCTTCAAGAGGTCATGACTCGATCTCTTTATTTCTCAAAATTATTATGATGATGTTCTAGATCTTGTTATGCTAGTTATCCTGAGCTTTGAACCATGAATTTTGGTGCAAAATTGAATGAGTTAGGTTGATTTAAAGTTTCATGCATGATTTTCCCATTGCTCGATTCTCTTTGTATGCGTTGATTCAAGCTTAGCTATGCATGTATTTGTGATATATGATGAAGGATCTACATATTAGTGTATTCAATTTTGATTTCTGGAACAAATGTTCTTGAGGTGTGGTACTGTTCATGAGAAGCACGATGAAGAAGATGATGTTCTTGCTTTGGCCATGTTTTTGATCTTTAGAGAACGCTTTTCTTGTTCTGCATGTGTTAGTTTAGGGTTTGTTCATGCATTGGTCCACGTTACTACACACACAGCACATCCATTGGTTCACACGCGTTTGACTATGTACACGTCAGCTTTGACTTGCCACTCGGATTAATGAAACGCAGAGTTTCATCCTTGGCGCGCTGGACAATTCAAATCCGTCCCTGGGTCGATTCCAGGCGGTGACCATAATTCAAATGCCTTCATTGTTTATTCCATTTCCCTCCATATATTTCCATGCCATGGCTTCATATGTGTTTTCAATTTTTCTCATCTTAGAAAATTCATATCAATTTGAAAATTCATCCAAAAATTACCAGATTTTTTGCATTGTGTTTCTTTTTTTGTCTATTATTTGTTTGATCATTAATTTTAAAGTTGTGCTTGGCTAGATAAGTTTTTGTGCTAGGATGTTTGAACATGTATGCTTATTTGACCTTGCCATGCTTATACCTTTGTGAAATCCTGGTCTTTGATCCAATGAATCTGAAAATTTGCATGATGAAACTAGGCACATTGCTTGACATTTTGGTGTTGATTTGGTATTTTTACCATTTATCATTTTTGTTTTATGATCATTCTAAGTTGGTGTGACAATTTGTGTCACACCTTTTGATGTTCAACTTATGTGATGTGTTTGCCATGCCAAATGATCTCCAATTGCCCTGATTTTTTGTGTGATGCATGCCATGGATGTTGTGATTGAGCATGAATTTTGTTGGAATTATTTGAATCCTTTCTGATTTAATTGAGATTTTTCATTCTGGTTGGTCATATTTGAGCTTTAAAATTGCCTTGAACTTCATTTGATCATGAAATGCTTTGGGTATATGATATTGATGTGAGACCTTTTGGAATGTTTCAAGATGTGTTTGAAGTTGATTGATGTTAATTTTCAGCTTCTGTTTTGAATTTTTTCTCCATATTTGACCCTAGGCTTTGACCTAGTGGTTTGTTGCTTATCTTTGAGCTTTGATTTCAGGTTGAACATCCAAGTTCCATGGTTAATGATGCTTCATCACTTGAGCATTGATGTTTCCCTTTGATTACTAATCTTTGTGTGTTTTGTAGGTTGATGTTGACTCATTTGAGTTTGACCTTTGGCTTACACATTTTTGTACATTGGGATTGTTGGTTGCTTATTGACTGTTGTTTGATTGTCTGAGTCTTGTACTGATTTGTTTGATGTTTCCACAGGTACATAAGTTGCTTTAAGTTCATTTGAACTTGCTTTTTCTTGGTTGCTTAACCACTTAGGTATAACCTCTAATCTTCATGTAGTCTGGAAGACCTACTGTTATTGGTAGGCACCTGTCTGAAGCCCTCCTTAAGAGGCAATGCTTGTGATTGTTTAATTTTTGTGCCAAGCAGGAAAAGTCTTCTTATGAGGCAATTGGCAGATAAAAGAGATGTGTAATCCATCTCCTGCTATTCAGTGTGTCATTCACTTTGCTCACACAATGTGTTGATGCATTGTGAATACTAACCCAAGATCTTATAGAGTCAAATCATTTGTGGAGAAGAGTTCCAACTTTCTGAACTCCCACACTTTCTATTGTTTAAAGCTCTCCCAGGCCAGGGATAAGAGCTATGAGGCACACCCCTCATCTCCATTTCATCTGCTTCACCCTAACTCTCAATGTTAGGGTTAAGAGCACAAAATACCCCATTCCAATTGGCTGTAAAGCCTAACCTTGTTTGAGCCTAATTGCTTGTGTATAGTGTGTGCTAATTGACTTGTTTGATTGTTTACCTGATTCATCTGTGCATATTTGTTTGAGTGTGCCTCTGTGCATTTATCATCATTAATTGTACATCATTTCATGATCATTGTTCATATCTTTGTGACATCTTTGTTTGTCCATTGAGGAGTCAATTGTAAGTCCATTTATTGACAGTTGTTTCCTATGATCTGGAAGGAGTTGGGACTAAGACCATTTATTGGCATCCTATTTCCTTGGAGTCGAGTGTAAGACCATTTATTGGCAACTTGTTTCCTCTTGCTTATTGCATTTGCTGTTTGTTTCTTGTGAGGAGTCAATTGTAAGTCCATTTATTGGCAGTTGTTTCCTATGATCATTCTTGTAAGACTAGTATAAGTCCATTGATCGGCATCTGGTATCATTGTTTCATTTTGCCTTAGGAGATTGGTATAAGTCCATAGATTGGCATCTGGTATCCTTGTTGGTTTTAATTTAGGAGATTGGTGTAAGTCCATTGATTGGCATCTGGTATCCACGTTTTGTTTTAGGAGATTGGTGTAAATCCATTGATTGGTATCCGGTATCCACTTATGTTTTGTGAGATTGGTGTAATTCCAGTGATTGGCATCCGGTATCCATTTGCTTTGTTGTTTATCTGTTATTGCTCATTGCCTATTCCAAAGGAATCACTTGGATCATCTACATATGATTTCAAGAGGTGAACATCTAAGAAGTTTTACATCCCTTCACCCTCCCACCTTTTTGTTTCTTTAAACCTCTATTTGCATGTTAACTCAAATTTGAAAACTATTGTGCAAACATTTTGACATGATTTCAAATTAGAAACCTAGGTCGTAAGCCTTTGATTTTTCAAACTTCATTTTCATAATACTTCTTTTGAATTGAATTCTAATCATACTTTGACCACTTTTGTGAATAATCCTAATTGGTTAATTTCACTCATTCAATTGTCTTGTGGCTTTGTCCATTCTTGATAAGTTTTCATACATTAGCCATAGATCTCAATTATCTTAGTGGTTGATGTTAATCTCACCTTTTGTCCTTAGTGATTGAATTGTAAGACTTCCTTGTTTATTATAGGGTTAACCCCTCACTAGCAAGTTGAAGCTTTTCTCACGTGGTGGACTTGTTGTTTGTATAAGGTTGAGTTTTCTCCCGTGGATAATGAAAGACCTTAAGGCTTTTGTTTTAAAATCAATTCACCCATATTTTGGAAATCTTTTAGCCAAACTACGGCGTTTTGATCCTTACCTTCCATGGAAAGGTACGTAGGCAACGGGTTCATCCGTTCAAACACAAAAATAATAACTTGTACATTCTTTTCTCATCCCTTCAATCCATGTTTGCACAATAAATATTTCATAAACAAATAACATTTCGTACAACAAGTGTGAAAAGGGCTCCCTAGGAGTACCTAGGACGTTTTGGGTGCCTAACACCTTCTCATTGCGTAATTTACCCCTTACCCCGATCTCTGATCTTTTCATTAGTTTTCTATGTGTAAAACTTCTTAGGCTTTTGTTCGCTTTTTAGCCATTCCTTTGGATAAATAAAAGTGCGGCGGCGACTCGATTCTTTGTATGCTTTGCTTTTGGTTTAATCAATAAATCATAAAGTGACGAATACACCACTACAGAAAAGTGGCGACTCTGCTGGGGAGTAATGATCCTGAGTCCTTGGTGGTATTGCCTACTTTTCACCCTTGTTGTGTGATATTTGTTATTTGTTATATGATATATTTTTGTACAATTTGGGATAACTGTATTGCTTGTAATGATTGATTTGCTTGATATATCAATTGCTTGCTTGCTTGGTGATCTCTGTGAGATGAGTTCTATACCCGAACTCGAGTGTACCCTATGATAGGAGAATGGCATAGTCTTGTCGACTTGTGTGGAGTATTCCTTAGCAAGTTGACTTGCGAGTTCATTCACTTGGTGGAGGTCATGTTGGATTAATAATGTCACACAAGTTATTTGTGGTTAGGCATTATTCTTTCAATCATGTGCCCTAGAAGCCAAGGACCTTAGTTTACCGAACCCATCTTGGCCTATTTTTAGGACGTAGTGCGGAGGTCGTTCAGATGTAAGATCTGATGCGATTGTTACGCGATACTACGCTCATAAGAGTCTCTCTTGAGAATATTTTTGGAATACGAGTATTTGTTCCTCCGATAATATTCGAAAGATGGGATGATGACTATGGGAACCTCTGGTAGAACATGTTCGGCAGGTTTAAACCCTAGTACACTCCGTTTGGGTGGTTCTTAACCGAGACTCCATGCTCGTGACTCTCAACAAACCCGTGATTCATGGTTGAGTCGTTCAGACATCCCTAATATCAATGGAACCTGGGTGTTGATAAGGTGAAAACCATAATCCACCAAAACGGATGATTGATATTAAGGATGATTGAGCCGGTTCATGTATTGTTAATATCAATGGAACTTGGGTGTCGATAAGGTGAAAACCATAATCCACCAAAATGGATGATTGATATTAAGGATGCTATGAGCTTTCCCATGACCTTTGTCTGGTGTGTCTTGCTTGATCCTTGAGTGTGATTGCTGCATTCATGCATTCATCTGCATTCATGTCATCAGAAAAATGAGAAAATTTTCAAGGAACTTAAAGGGTTTATTTGCAAAATTTTCAGACATGGAAAGACCAAAAAGGCATACAAAGAAGTACAGCTTTAGACAGCCCGATGTGAAAGAGTTAAGGAATCTGACATCCTATGTATTAGATCCCTTGGGTTTCAAAGCTCGCTATGGGAAGCTTCTGCCTCTGTTGACTACTCAGGTTGACGAAGGGTTGATGAGTACTTTGGCGCAGTTCTATGATCCTCTGTATCACTGCTTCTCTTTTCCGGACTTTCAGTTGTTGCCTACGCTCGAGGAGTATGCTCATCTTGTGGGTATTCCTATTCTGGATCAGGTGCCGTTCAGTGGCCTAGAGAGTATTCCGACTTCTCGAGAGATCGCAGACTTGTTGCACATAGATGAATATCTTATTGAGGCGCATATGACCACCAAAGATGGAATTCAGGGTCTTCCTTCTGATTTCCTCATCGCTCAATCTACCGTTTATGGGAAGGCCATGAGTGAGGATGCCTTTGAGGCTTTATTTGTGCTGCTCATCTATGGTTTGGTATTGTTCCCCAACATCGACAAATTCGTGGATGTGAACGCCATTAGGATCTTCTCAGTTCTTAATCCCGTTCCGACTCTGTTGGGTGATGCCTATTTCTCTTTGCATCTGAGGAATGCAAAGGGTGGAGGAGTTATTGTGTGTTGTTTGCCTCTGTTGTACAAGTGGTTTATTTCTCACTTACCGCAGACGGTTGCTTTCAAGGAGAACAAAGGATGTCTACGGTGGTCTACGAGACTTATGTCTCTCACTAATAACGATATCTCTTGGTATGATCGCGTGTATGATACTTTTCAGATCATTGATTATTGTGGTGAATTCCCTAATGTGCCTCTTCTTGGTAAATGTGGTGGGATCAGCTACAATCCTATCTTAGCACGTCATCAGCTTGGGTTCCCCCTAAAGGATAAACCTCATAACATTCTGTTAGAAGGTGTGTTCTTTCAGGAGGGTAAAGATCCCCAAGGTCTGAAAGCCAGGATGGTCCGCGCTTGGCGCAAGATTCACAAGAAGGGTAGAAATGAGTTGGGTCCGAAGAACTGCATTGCTTTGGAGCCGTATACTTCTTGGGTCAGACAGAGAGCATCAGAGTATCTTATGCCTTATGATTATTCGAGACCTACACCTTTGGTTGTGGTTGGGCCTTCAACCCTCCCTAACCAAGGCGTAGAGGAGTTGAGAGAAGAAGACCTTTCACGTGCCTGGATCCGTGAAAGAGAAGAGTTGCTTCCGAAAATCAAGGAGAAGGACGCTCTGATTGAGTTCCTCGAGCATCAGGTGATAGATGATCCGAATGATACTTGGACTTCTCTGCTTCCTCAGTCTTCCAAGTTTTGGAAAAGGAAGTATGATCGACTTGCTAAAGAGAAAGCAGATATGGAAGCAGCATATGAGAGAGAGATCAAGAAGCTTTGTGTTTCTCGTCTTCCAGCATCTCGAGCTTCTAGGGATCCATAGGATGTTTATTTTCCTTTTCCCTTGTAATATAATCAACAATGTTGTACTTCTTCTTCTCGAATATATTTGATAAGATATTCTTCCATATGTTATTAAATGTTTTAAATTTCAAAAAAATTGCAAATAGAACCCTAAAAGTTCCTTGAAATAAAAAAACAGAGCATGTGCACAAGCATTGCATGCATCATTTTGCATAAGCAGGTGTTGTTCTGGTCTTCTTGTTTGTGGCCTAACTCTGTGCTCTTCATTTATTTTGAAGACAAGCTGACTCATCGGTACTACACCCGAGCCAATTCTGCAAGAGTGATGGATCAGTTAGAACAAGAGAATAGAGAGCTGAAGGAAGAAGTTGCCAGACTGAGCGCTCTGATGGAGCAGTTCTTGGCTGCCCAGAATCAACCGTCTCCACCGCCTGCAACTCCTCCCCAGAGGACTGTTATATCTGAAGTGGTTTCCTCAACTGTGCCAGCTGTCAGTGCCCACTTCGTGCCAGCCATGCCAGCCGGGTTTCCGTGGGGTATGCCTCCAGGTTTCATGCCAGATATTCCAGCTCCTACCTTTGCTTCCATGTCGGCATCTAGCCCGGTCCTTGCAATGCTTCCTCCTGTCGTGCATACCATTCCCAGGGTAGACGACACCATCTATCATTCTGAGCCGTCTGAGGGCCCAGATGTTAATGAGAAGATGGAAGCTATGAATGACCAATTCCTCAAACTCCGCAAGGAATTGAAGACCCTCCGAGGGAAAGATCTATTCGGCAAGTCTGCAACCGAGCTCTGTTTGGTTCCCGGTGTTAAGATACCCGTCAAATTCAAAGTCCCTGACTTTGAGAAGTATAAGGGGAACACCTGCCCTCTCAGCCACCTGGTCATGTACGCCAGGAAAATGTCTACTCAGACTGATAATGATCAGCTTTTGATTCATTACTTTCAGGATAGTTTGTCCGGTGCAGCTCTTCGTTGGTATATGAGCCTTGATAGCGCAAACATCTGATCCTTCAACGATCTTGGCGAAGCCTTCGTCAAGCAATACAAGTACAATGTTGATATGGCTCCTGACCGTGATCAACTCAGGGCCATGTCCCAGAAGGATAAAGAGACATTCAAGGAATACGCCCAGAGGTGGCGAGAGCTGGCAGCTCAGATTACTCCTCCGCTGGAAGAAAAGGAGATGACTAAGATTTTTCTGAAGACTCTTAGTTCATTTTATTATGAGGGGATGGTCGCGAGTGCTCCCTCTGATTTCACTGAGATGGTGAACATGGGGATGCGCTTGGAGGAAGGTGTCCGGGAAGGACGGTTATCTAAAGATGAAGGCTCTTCTAAACGATATGGGGCGTTTAAGAAGAAAGATGGAGAGGCACATGCTGTGCAATCTCATGCTAAACCTAGAAGACCCTCTGCCAAGAGGAAGCCTATGCGTCATGCCAGCAGCCAGCATCAGGTGGCTCATATAGCACCTGTCTTCAGAGACAACAATCACAATCAGCAACAACCTCAGTATCAACAGCAACATCGTCCACAGCAACAAGCTTACCAGCCTCGTGGCAGCACCAGTAATCAGGCTAATTTGAGTTATGATAGGAAAAAGATCACTTTCGATCCCATTCCTATGTCATATGCTGAGCTATATCCCTCTTTAATAGAGCGGAAACTGGTTACTCCCAGAGAGCCTCCAGCTGTACCTGCCAACCCGCAGTGGTGGTACAAGCCCGATCAACATTGTGTTTATCATTCCGGTGCTCCGGGTCACAATATAGAGAACTGCTATCCATTGAAGACTGAGGTTCAAGACCTTATGCGATGCGGCATTCTGAGCTTTGAGGACTCAAGCCCCAATGTTACGAAGAACCCATTGCCCGAGCATGGGAAGTCGGTTAACATGGTTCAGGGTTGCCCTGGAAAATATAAAGTCAAATATGTGAGCCATATTCGACAGTCATTGGTCGAGTTGCATCGTTTGCTGTGTAATTATAGTCATATGGAGCACGACCATGACAGATGCCACATCTGTTCTGTTAATAGATTGGGTTGTCGCCAGGTGCGAAGAGAGCTGCAAGAGTTGTTGGATGAGGGTACCATTGAGATTCTGCAAAATCGAAATGTTGATGAAGACGAACCAGAAGTAAATGTGATTTCTCCTGTGTTCAAAATTCCTGAGCCTGTTGTCATCCGTTATGATGGTAGCAAGTCGAAGGTCTCTCCTTCTCTGGTAATCAAGCCTGCAGGCCTTGTGCCTTATTCTTCGGATAAAGCTATTCCCTTTCGCTATAATCCAGTTGCTGCGGAAGATGGGAAAGAAGTGTCGTTGCCTTCAACTTCCGTTGTTAATATTGCTGATGTGAGCAGATTGACCCGGAGTGGTCGCGTGTTTTCAGCACCTAAGCCTCAGGCTAGAGCTGTTGTTTCTAATTCTACTGAGCATCCGGTTGGAACTGCAGTGAATGTTCAGAATCCGACACCTATTGCCAAACCCTCCTCTGTACAAAAGACTCCTGCTTCTTCTGTTGGCCCTAGTGGCATTGTGAATGAAGACTGTGATGAGATGCTGAGGCTCATCAAGAAGAGTGAGTACAACGTTGTAGACCAGCTTCTACAAACGCCGTCCAAGATCTCCGTGCTATCTTTGCTTCTGAATTCAGAACCCCATAGGGAGGCTCTGCAGAAAGTATTGGACCTGGCTTATGTCGATCATGACGTCACCATTGAACAGTTTGATAGTATTGTTGCAAACATTACCGCTTGTAACACTTTGAGTTTTTGTGACGCTGATCTCCCTGAGGAGGGAAGAGACCACAACATGGCTCTACATATTTCCATGAATTGCAAGACTGACGCCATGTCCAACATGTTGGTGGACACTGGATCATATTTGAATGTATTGCCGAAGACCACTCTTTCTAGATTGTCATATCAGGGACCTCCCATGAGACAGAGTGGTGTTGTTGTGAAAGCTTTTGATGGGTCGCGTAAGACTGTGATTGGGGAAGTTGATCTCCCAATCAAGATTGGACCAAGTGATTTCCAAGTTACCTTCCAGGTTATGGATATCCACCCATCTTATAGCTGTCTCCTTGGTAGACCATGGATTCACGAGGCTGGCGCCGTGACATCCACCCTACACCAGAAGCTGAAATTCGTTAAGAATAAGAAATTGGTTGTGGTAGGGGGAGAAAAGGCTCTCCTGGTCAGCCACTTGTCTTCTTTCTCATATATCGATGCTGAGGATGAAGTTGGAACGCCTTTCCAGGCTTTATCTATTGCTGAGCCAATTGAGAAGAAGTCTCCTTCATTTGCTTCCTATCGTGATGCGAAACTGGCCATTGAATGTGGTGCAGTTGCTGGTTTGGGGAAGATGATTGAGCTTAAAGACAACAAATCCCGGGCTGGCATTGGCTATTCTTCTGGGGTCTTTAATGAGCAAGGGCTGTTTAAGAGTGGAGGTTTCATCCATGCTGATCAAGCTGAAGAAGCTGCTGCTATTTTGGAAGAGGATGCAGAGGATTTGAGCAACTTTGTTATCCCTGGTGGTGTCTGCCATAATTGGGTCGCTGTGGATGTTCCTACGGTCATTCATAAGTCAGCGTAATTTGTTCACTTTGTTCAAAACCCCCCTCCCATGCCAAAAGGAGAAGTGATGACATTTTTTGCAGCATTTATACAATGATATTTCATTCAATTAATGCATTGTTAAACATTTGTTTTCCATTTGTTTTCACTTTTTGCTTTTTGCATGAAATCAATGATCACAAGAAACCCTAAAAACAAGAATAAAAGCAATCTTTTCATCTGCATAATGATTTGTTTGTTTAAATTCTAGAGTTTTTCATTAACCAAAATCATTATGCAGGTTGATTCTAAAACCCATTGAACATAATGATCCAACGCCATCTCCCAATTTTGAATTCCCTGTATTTGAGGCAGAGGAAGATGATGTTGAAGGGATTCCTGACGAGATTACCCGCCTTCTTGAGCACGAAAGGAAGCTCATTCAGCTGTATCTTGAGAATCAACAAAACAGCCAGACCGGGGCATTACAAATGTAATAAAAAAAGAGAGAAGAGGGTGAAAAACAAAATAAAAAAAAAAATCAAATCAAAAAAAAAAAATTCAAAAGAAAAAAAGAAAGAGTATACCCTCAAATCCCTGGATTGACCGGTGCTGAATGGATTCAGAGTCGTTACGACCAGTTGAATTTGATTGAAGAGAAGAGATTGACTGCCATGTGCCATGGTCAGTTGTATCAGCAGAGAATGAAGAAAGCATTCGATAAGAAGGTCAAGCCTCGTGTGTTCCGAGAAGGTGACCTCGTGCTCAAGAAAGTCTTGTCTTTCGCGCCTGATTCCAGGGGCAAGTGGACTCCAAACTATGAAGGTCCATATGTTGTTAAGAGAGCCTTTTCAGGCGGTGCTTTGATGCTTACAACAATGGATGGGGAGGATTTCACTCGTCCTGTGAATTCAGATGCAGTCAAGAAATACTTTGCCTAAAAAAAAAGAGTATACAAAGAAAAACAGAATAGCTCGCTAAGTTGAAAACCCGAAAGGGCGGCTTAGGCAAAAATGAGCGTCTCGGTGGAAAACCCGCAAGGGTGATCCAGGCAAAAGTTAGAGACATAAAAAAAATGAATTTGCATCCCGCTAGATTGAGTACCTCACCCTGGGGCAATCTAGGCAAAAATTAGGGATTTGGCAAGTAACTGCATCCCGATAAGACTTTCTGTTCCACAGCTGTCTCTTCGTCAGAGATCCTCGATTCGTCGTCGACTAAAGCTTCGAATACATCGGATTCAAATTGGTAGAGAAAGGATCATTATGTTCAATGTAGCCCTCTTCCAATATATATCACTGATTTCAAATTTGTACAGATCTATGGAGTCTTGCCATTTGCAGGCTGCCATTCCATCAAATAAATTTGAGCTTTTATCCAATTATTTGCATTCTTATTTGTTTCAATTCAACAAATGTTTTGCATGTTTTAATTGATAAAATGTCATTGTTTTAAACAAATAAATTTTTCAAATTATTGTTTTTAACAAAGTGAACATTCACGACGATGAAAGGATGCTCAAGAATTTCTCAGTGCTCTCCCAAGGGTGGCATGACTTCCAACAGGGTAAGACATTTGTTCATATTCCTGGCATGGTTGTATCCTTTTTCTCCTGGTTTGTTGTTGGGGTTGTTCCTCAAGCAGAGCTTTTGGGGTTGTTCCCCAAGCAGAGCGTTTGTTGAGAACTTCACAATCCTCTCCAACAATATGTTCTTTCCTCAGCATGGTTGCTTTCCTTTGGAAGATTCAGTGGTGGGTGGGTTGACATCCCGGTACTTCATCACTTTCTTCAGACAGTCGCTAGCCGAATTGTTGCTGATGTGATATACTTCATTTATGCTATCTTTCCCCCATCAGAGTGCTTATTGAGGTTTTTACCTCTTATCCCTTCAGCAGAGCAGTGATTATTTTCCTCCTCAGCGATTGTTGATTTCTTCTTGGATGGTTCAACATTTGGTGGTTAATCCCCAACTCTCCTCCTCATCCCCAGTGAAGCCACCAGCAGATTGGTGGTATGATGGATTGTATCTGTGATGTTTCCCTACAGAATCCCTGCCAGAGTTGGTATCCCCAGTTGGGTCGGTTGGTGATCTATCATCCAGAGATTTGGTTGAGTCCCTGATTCTTTTGATCCCTAGTAGAGTGGCTTGTTGCAGAATCTACTTGTGTGATCTATCTTCCCTCAGTGGGTTTATCCCCAATGGAGTGGCTGACATGTATCCCAGTAGAGTTGCTTGTGCGGCCATATTCTACTTGTGTGTTCGGTTCTCTTCAGCAGTTCTTGCTTATGCAGTGAACTCTTGTTCCCAGTTGATACTGAGGATCCCTCTGCAGAAATCTCGGGATTTCTCCTCTTCCCCAACAGATTTGCTTTGGTGGTAGTTTCTGCCTGTTGTGAACTTCTGTTCCCCAGTTGGGTTGATTGATGATCCATCACTCAGAGATTTTGTGGTTTCTTTGATATCTCTGACCTCTATTGCTTCCTCGCAGATCTTCGCTTTTTAGCTTGAAGATCTCCAGCAGATTGGCTCTCCAGTTGGTTTTCCCTCTGGAAGTGTAGTACCGGGCGTTTGATTCCTGGGCCTGTTGGTGTTAGAAATGTCTGTTTTGTCAGCATTCATCAAACATAAATTACGCATATTCATGCATAATCATAAACATTCAGATGTTCATGTTGCATTTTTGCCATATATATTTTGTTTGTTGTCTCCTACTAATGGGTGATATAGATCTCTCCAATAGATCTTCCCAAGCAGATTTCGGGTGTCTAATCTCTCAATATAGAGTCAACCCCATAAGCAGAAAGTGTCTGTCTTTCCTTCTGCAATTCCCCATTGAGATATATCCTCGTGGATGACGGTTTTTCCGTTTCCTCCCAACACATATATTGGGATGGATTTTCCTATTGAGTTATATCCTCATTAGGACGAGTCATGTTTCAGTTTGCCTTTTTGCTTTGACCCTGAATAGGCACTTGTCAACTGTTTCTTGTGCTTCCCTGTGGAATAAATGAATAATTTGCCCAGTAACCGGCAAAAATTCTTTTTTTATCCCCAGCGGAATCTTTTGGGCCTCTACCCAGTAACCGGTAGTTATAAGTCCTATGTTCCTTTTCCTCTTGGCGGAATTTGTGGTTATATACCTTTTATTCCTCAACAAGAGTCGATGGTCTTCTACCCAGTAGTCGGTAGTTGTAAATCCTAGTTTTTGCTTGCTCCTCAGCAGTTGGTGGTTTGTTATAAACCCTTTGTTGTTTCCCGTGCGGAATTGTGATTCTTTCATCCCCACGCGGACGTTTTGGTTTTCTACCCCGTATTCGGTAGATGTAAACCCTATCTTTTTATCCTCATCAGAGTTGTTGGCTACTACCCAGTATTCGGTAGTTGTAAGTCCTATCTTTTATCCCCTAGCAGAGGTAACCTTTGTGGTTCATTCTGGTTGACGGTGGATTTTGTGGTCTTCTACCCAGTATTCGGTAGTTGTAAATCCTATGTTGTTGTGGTTTTATCCCCAACGGAGTCTTTGCTTTCTTGTGGATAATTGTCGGATGCTAGCAATTTTATCCTCAACCAGAGCTTGTGGTCTTCTAGCCCGTATTCGGTAGTTGTAAACCCTAATTTCTCCCCTTTGTAGAGTTAACCTTGTTGTTCATCCTAACCGATGATGGTACTCTTTGTGGTTATCTTCATTCAATACGCGATGTTGATATTCCCTCCTTGCTTCTGGGTAATTGCCGTATGCTAGCAATTGTATCCCCAGCAAGTCTTTTGGATAATTGCCGGATGCTAGCAATTTTATCCTCAGTGGTTTCTTTCACCGTTTGCCAGTGATTTGTTCCCTGGATCATTGATGTTTATCAATGCATCCCTTGTGAGTCTTCTTTCATTTACCCTTTTGCTTGGTAATGATTGTTGCTCTCTTTGATCGGTTATCTTTATATACCTAGTTTTGGTATCCCGATGCCTTTCTTTTCGGTTGATTTATCCTTTATTAACCCGGTAACCGGTTGTGGATAATCTTCCATGCGAGTATATTGTCTACGTTCTGACGGTAATAGATAATATATCTCATGCGAGTATACTATCCACGTTCTGACGGTAATGGATAATATATCTCTTTCACTCTTTGGTTGGAATCTTTTTTTGATTTTCCCCAGCGGAGTAAGATTCGTATTCTTTGTAGAATCGAATATTCATCCTTTGATAAGTTTGCGTTTTGCTCTCTTCAGGATGATGAGTGTCTTGGCATATATACCAATTCACGTTTTCGGTTGGCCACCTATTATATACCCAGTAACCGGTATCCCTGGTGTTTCCTTCCATGCGAGTGTATTATCTACGTTCTGACGGTAATAGATAATATATCTCATGCGAGTATACTATCCACGATCTGACGGTAATGGATATTATATCTCATGCGCTCTTTGGGTTTGTTTCCCCAGCTGAGTAAGATTCGTTTTCCCATTGTGGATTCGAATGTCCATCCTGTAAGTCGATTTGCTTTTTCAAGCCCTCCTTGCGGATGATGGGTGTTTTGGCATATATACCAATTCACGCTTCGGTCGGTCACCTATTATATACCCAGTAACCGGTATCCCTGGTGTTCCTTCCTTTCTGCTTCCTATTATGACCTTGGTCCCCTGTGGAGTCAGATTTTCCTGAGTTGATGTACCTTTTTCAGGTCTTTCTCAGATGTTTGGTTGATTGATATCTCTCACCCTTATACCGATCTTAAATATTCATTCTTCCTGAGCTTGTTACCCTTATACCGGTAACACCTCATTCTTTGTTGTTTCCCCAAGAGAGTCTTTTTGTTAGACCTTCTCCAGTGGAGTTTCCGTTGTGATTTTACCCTTTTGCTGTATTGGCGTTTTCCCCAATATATGCATTTTTTCCCGGCAGGGAGGTTCTGTGTGAATCTTTTCCCCAGTCCGAGTCCGGATTTTTATCCGAGGTATCCTTTGTGGATAGTCTGAGTCAGCTTGAGTCTTTCCAATGGATTTGTCCTCCTTTGGAATTCTTCTTTTCCCCGTTTGAGTCCTTTGCTCCCCAGTGAGGTCTCTAGTCCAGTCGTGTCTTGTTCACGCCGCGTCAGTTTTACCCTAATTCAGAGTCGTGTCCTGCTCACGCATTCTTTTTCTTTTTCCCCGTAAGAGTCCTGTTAGAGTCTCTGTTCCTGGTGAGTGTATTACTCCGATGAATCGTCTTTTCTTTGTGGATCATTACTCACCACAGAGTTTGTTTGTTTTGCATACCTACGTTTGCATCATGAGGTCTCTTAGGGACCAAAATTTGTCTCATTACTGTTATTTAAGCCCATTCTACCGCGTCGAGATGAAGATTTTTAAACTTCACTTCTCCGGCTAGAATGACCTTAAATAGGGGCATCTGTAAGACCCCAATTTTGTCCCTAGGATCCCTCATGGCATCATATCATATCATCACATTGCCTCAAGGATCATTGTGCACATTGCCTCCTTCCCTGTGGGTTGGTTATCTTTTTGAGAGTGGTTCTTGATCACCAAGCATGTTTGCATTTGTATATCATTGCTTTTCTTTTCATCACTAACCAAAAAGTACAAAAATATGTCATCTAACCTTTGTCTTGCAGATGAAGCAATAACAGGTCAAGGCATTCAAGGCATTCATTGAGCAATAGATGGTGGTCATTCTTGAGATTTAGACCCCACAATCATTCACAAGAGTTCATATGAGTTATGATGTTATTTTGAAGCAAAATCCCAAGTGGTAGAGGCTTGAATTTCATCAGAACATTTTCAAGTCAACTGAAGGCCTAGAAAGTCAACTGCCAAGTCAACTATGGATTTGGAGGTGGGAAGTGATTAGAAATAATTCATTCATGTTCAAACAAGTCTCATTTTACATTTCAAACATCAACATTGAAGAATTTAAAGTCAGGTCAAAACTTTCCAAAAATAGAAAGTGACCTATAATTTGAATTTGCCAAAAATGGAAAGGTTTTAGCCCAACTTCAACTTCAAATTACATCATCAAGAAAGCTTCAAATGAAATTTTGTTGAACATGAAAGTTGTAGAGCTTTCTCTTCCATTTCCAAAAAGTCCAAGATCATCAATTTATCATGTGTGGTTAAAGAGATATGATCAAAACATGGCAAAGTATGCATGGGACTTCAAATGGCCATAACTTCTCAACCAAAACTCCAAAATGGATGGCTCTTTTTGCATTCTTCTCCTTTTGACCTCTAGTTTCAAAACCATGCATTGCATTACACAAATTATATTCATATGAGCACTTGCTAATTCATTGATTTTTGGAGGGAAAACATGAAATTTAAATTTGGTGCATTATTTGAACATTGTGCTATTGCCATTGGCTCCAAAATCAGATGTTAAGTGAAATTGGAAGGAATTTCGTGCACTGTTCATGCATGCATTTCATGCATAGAGGTGAAAGATCAATTTGCACTTACACACCATAATTTGCTAATTACAATTAGCATTGGCCTAAGCATGATTAAAATAGGTTTAGCATTGCATATATAAACTAAAACCTAACTGTTTTCAGCATTAACAACAACTTTCAGATCTAGATCCAAAACTCTCAAAAAAAATTCTCTCAAATTTTCTTCAAATTTCTTCACATCAAAGCCATTTCCATTGCTTGATTCTTGATCCTGAGGTATTATTGAGCAACTTTGCACGTGGAACCAAGAGAAGCAGTGCAAGATTGAAGCATACACAAAGCTTGAAGCAACAATGGTGATTCCAAATTTTGGTAGATTCGCGCATAATTGAGCCTCAATCTCTATTCCAATAATCCATACAAGCATCATAGAAGAGATTTGGAGCATCACAAGGCCTGGATAACACGATTCAACAGTTCTGCTCTTCAAGAGGTCATGACTCGATCTCTTTATTTCTCAAAATTATTATGATGATGTTGTAGATCTTGTTATGCTGGTTATCCTGAGCTTTGAACCATGAATTTTGGTGCAAAATTGAATGAGTTAGGTTGATTTAAAGTTTCATGCATGATTTTTCCATTGCTCGATTCTCTTTCTATGCGTTGATTCAAGCTTAGCTATGCATGTATTTGTGATCTATGATGAAGGATCTACATATTAGTGTATTCAATTTTGATTTCTGGAACAAATGTTCTTGAGGTGTGGTACTGTTCATGAGAAGCACGATGAAGAAGATGATGTTCTTGCTTTGGCCATGTTTTTGATCTTTAGAGAACGCTTTTCTTGTTCTGCATGTGTTAGTTTAGGGTTTGTTCATGCATTGGTCCACGTTACTGCACACACAACACATCCATTGGTTCACACGCGTTTGACCATGTACGCGTCAGCATTGTGTTTCTTTTTCTGTCTATTATTTTTTTGATCATTAATTTTAAAGTTGTGCTTGGCTAGATAATTTTTTGTGCTAGGATGTTTGAACATGTATGCTTATTTGACCTTGCCATGCTTATACCTTTGTGAAATGCTGGTCTTTGATCCAATGAATCTGAAAATTTGCATGATGGAACTAGACACATTGATTGACATTTTGGTGTTGATTTAGTATTTTTACCATTTATCATTTCTGTTTTATGATCATGCTAAATTGGTGTGACAATTTGTGTCACACCTTTTGATGTTCAACTTATGTCATGTGTTTGCCATGCCAAATGATCTCCAATTGCCCTAATTTTTTGTGTGATGCATGTTATGGATGTTTTGATTGAGCATGAATTTTGTTAGAATTATTTGAATCCTTTCTGATTTAATTGAGATTTTTCATTCTGGTTGGTCACATTTGAGCTTTAAAATTGCCTTGAACTTCATTTGATCATGAAATGCTTTTGGTATATGATATTGATGTGAGACCTTTTGGAATGTTTCAAGATGTGTTTGAAGTTGATTGATGTTAATTTTCAGCTTCTGTTTTGAATTTTTTTCTCCATCTTTGACCCTAGGCTTTGACCTAGTGGTTTGTTGCTTATCTTTGAGCTTTGATTTCAGGTTGAACATCCAAGTTCCATGGTTAATGATGCTTCATCACTTGAGCATTGATGTTTGCCTTTGATTACTAATCTTTGTGTGTTTTGTAGGTTGATGTTGACTCATTTGAGTTTGACCTTTGGCTTACACATTTTTGTACATTGGGATTGTTGGTTGCTTATTGACTGTTGTTTGATTGTCTGAGTCTTGTACTGATTTGTTTGATGTTTCCACAGGTACATAAGTTGCTTTAAGTTCATTTGAACTTGCTTTTGCTTGGTTGCTTAACCACTTAGGTATAACCTCTAATCTTCATGTAGTCTGGAAGACCTACTGTTATTGGTAGGCACCTGTCTGAAGCCCTCCTTAAGAGGCAATGCTTGTGATTGTTTAATTTTTGTGCCAAGCAGGAAAAGTCCTCTTATGAGGCAATTGGCAGATAAAAGAGATGTGTAATCCATCTCCTGCTATTCAGTGTGTCATTCACTTTGCTCACACAATGTGTTGATGCATTGTGAATACTAACCCAAGATCTTATAGAGTCAAATCATTTGTGGAGAAGAGTTCCAACTTTCTGAACTCCCACACTTTCTATTGTTTAAAGCTCTCCCAGGCCAGGGATAAGAGCTATGAGGCACACCCCTCATCTCCATTTCATATGCTTCACCCTAACTCTCAATGTTAGGGTTAAGAGCACAAAATACCCCATTCCAGTTGGCTGTAAAGCCTAACCTTGTTTGAGCCTAATTGCTTGTGTATAGTGTGTGCTAATTGACTTGTTTGATTGTTTACCCGATTCATCTGTGCATATTTGTTTGAGTGTGCCTCTGTGCATTTATCATCATTAATTGTACATCATTTCATGATCATTGTTCATATCTTTGTGACATCTTTGTTTGTCCTTTGAGGAGTCAATTGTAAGTCCATTTATTGGCAGTTGTTTCCTATGATCTGGAAGGAGTTGGGACTAAGACCATTTATTGGCATCCTATTTCCTTGGAGTCGAGTGTAAGACCATTTATTGGCAACTTGTTTCCTCTTGCTTATTGCATTTGCTGTTTGTTTCTTGTGAGGAGTCAATTGTAAGTCCATTTATTGGCAGTTGTTTCCTATGATCATTCTTGTGAGACTAGTATAAGTCCATTGATCGGCATCTGGTATCATTGTTTCATTTTGCCTTAGGAGATTGGTATAAGTCCATAGATTGGCATCTGATATCCTTGTTGGTTTTGTTTTAGGAGATTGGTGTAAGTCCATTGATTGGCATCTGGTATCCATGTTTTATTTTAGGAGATTGGTGTAAATCCATTGATTGGTATCCGGTATCCACTTATGTTTTGTGAGATTGGTGTAAGTCCAGTGATTGGCATCCGGTATCCATTTGCTTTGTTGTTTATCTGTTATTGCTCATTGCCTATTCCAAAGGAATCACTTGGATCATCTACATATGATTTCAAGAGGTGAACATCTAAGAAGTTTTACATCCCTTCACCCTCCCACCTTTTTGTTTCTTTAAACCTCCATTTGCATGTTAACTCAAATTTTAAAACTATTGTGCAAACATTTTGACATGATTTCAAATTAGAAACCTAGGTCGTAAGCCTTTGATTTTTCAAACTTCATTTTCATAATACTTCTTTTGAATTGAATTCTAATCATACTTTGACCACTTTTGTGAATAATCCTAATTGGTTAATTTCACTCATTCAATTGTCTTATGGCTTTGTCCATTCTTGATAAGTTTTCATACATTAGCCATAGATCTCAATTATCTTAGTGGTTGATTTTAATCTTACCTTTTGTCCTTAGTGATTGAATTGTAAGACTTCCTTGCTTATTATAGGGTTAACCCCTCACTAGCAAGTTGAAGCTTTTCTCACGTGGTGGACTTGTTGTTTGTATAAGGTTGAGTTTTCTCCCGTGGATAATGAAAGACCTTAAGGCTTTTGTTTTAAAATCAATTCACCCATATTTTGGAAATCTTTTAGCCGAACTACGGCGTTTTGATCCTTACCTTCCATGGAAAGGTACGTAGGCAACGGGTTCATCCGTTCAAACACAAAAATAATAACTTGTACATTCTTTTCTCATCTCTTCAATCCATGTTTGCACAATAAATATTTCATAAACAAATAACATTTCATACAACAAGTGTGAAAAGGGCTCCCTAGGAGTACCTAGGACGTTTTGGGTGCCTAACACCTTCCCATTGCGTAATTTACCCCTTACCCCGATCTCTGATCTTTTCATTAGTTTTCTATGTGTAAAACTTCTTAGGCTTTTGTTCGCTTTTTAGCCATTCCTTTGGATAAATAAAAGTGTGGTGGCGACTCGATTCTTTGTATGCTTTGCTTTTGGTTTAATCAATAAATCATAAAGTGACGAATACACCGCTACAGAAAAGTGGCGAATCTGTTGGGGAGTAATGATCCTGAATCCTTGGTGGTATTGCCTACTTTTCACCCTTGTTGTGTGATATTTGTTATTTGTTATATGACATATTTTTGTACAATTTGGGATAACTGTATTGCTTGTAATGATTGATTTGCTTAATATATCAATTGCTTGCTTGCTTGGTGATCTCTGTGAGATGAGTTCTATACCCGAACTCGAGTGTACCCTATGATAGGAGAATGGCATAGTCTTGTCGACTTGTGTGGAGTATTCCTTAGCAAGTTGACTTGCGAGTCCATTCACTTGGTGGAGGTCATGTTGGATTAATAATGTCACACAAGTTATTTGTGGTTAGGCATTATTCTTTCAATCATGTGCCCTAGAAGCCAAGGACCTTAGTTTACCGAACCCATCTTGGCCTATTTTTAGGACGTAGTGCGGAGGTCGTTCAGATGTAAGATCTGATGCGATTGTTACGCGATACTACACTCATAAGAGTCTCTCTTGAGAATATTTTTGGAATACGAGTATTCGTTCCTCCGATAATATTCGAAAGATGGGATGATGACTATGGGAACCTCTGGTAGAACATGTTCGGCAGGTTTAAACCCTAGTACACTCCGTTTGGGTGGTTCTTAACCGAGACTCCATGCTCGTGACTCTCAACAAACCCGTGATTCATGGTTGAGTCGTTCAGACATCCCTAATATCAATGGAACCTGGGTGTTGATAAGGTGAAAACCATAATCCACCAAAACGGATGATTGATATTACGGATGATTAAGTCGGTTCATGTATTGTTAATATCAATGGAACTTGGGTGTCGATAAGGTGAAAACCATAATCCACCAAAATGGATGATTGATATTAAGGATGCTATGAGCTTTCCCATGACCTTTGTCTGGTGTGTCTTGCTTGATCCTTGAGTTTGATTGTTGCATTCATGCATTCGTGTATTCATCTGCATTCATGTCATCAGAAAAATGAGAAAATTTTCAAGGAACTTAAAGGGTTTATTTGCAAAATTTTCAGACATGGAAAGACCAAAAAGGCATACAAAGAAGTACAGCTTTAGACAGCCCAATGTGAAAGAGTTATGGAATCTGACATCCTATGTATTAGATCCCTTGGGTTTCAAAGCTCACTATGGGAAGCTTCTGCCTTTGTTGACTACTCAGGTTGACGAAGGGTTCATGAGTACTTTGGCGCAGTTCTATGATCCTCTGTATCACTGCTTCTCTTTTCCGGACTTTCAGTTATTGCCTACGCTCGAGGAGTATGCTCATCTTGTGGGTATTCCTATTCCGGATCAGGTGCCGTTCAGTGGCCTAGAGAGTATTCCGATTTCTCGAGAGATCGCAGACTTGTTGCACATAGATGAATCCCTTATTGAGGCGCATATGACCACCAAAGGTGGAATTCAGGGTCTTCCTTCTGATTTCCTCATCGCTCAAGCTACCGTTTATGGGAAGGCCATGAGTGAGGATGCCTTTGAGGCTTTATTTGTGCTGCTCATCTATGGTTTGGTATTGTTCCCCAACATTGACAAATTCGTGGATATGAACGCCATTAGGATCTTCTCAGTTCTTAATCCCGTTCCGACTCTGTTGGGTGATGCCTATTTCTCTTTGCATCTGAGGAATGCAAAGGGTGGAGGAGTTATTGTGTGCTGTTTGCCTCTGTTGTACAAGTGGTTTATTTCTCACTTACCGCAGACGGTTGCTTTCAAGGAGAACAAAGGATGTCTACGGTGGTCTACGAGACTTATGTCTCTCACTAATGACGATATCTCTTGGTATGATCGCGTGTATGATCATTGATTATTGTGGTGAATTCCCTAATGTGCCTCTTCTTGGTACATGTGGTGGGATCAGCTACAATCATATCTTAGCACGTCGTCAGCTTGGGTTCCCCCTAAAGGATAAACCTCATAACATTCTGTTAGAAGGTGTGTTCTTTCAGGAGGGTAAAGATCCCCAAGGTCTGAAATCCAGGATGGTCCGCGCTTGGCGCAAGATTCACAAGAAGGGTAGAAATGAGTTGGGTCCGAAGAACTGCATTGCTTTGGAGCCGTATACTTCTTGGGTCAGACAGAGAGCATCAGAGTATCTTATGCCTTATGATTATCCGAGACCTACACCTTTGGTTTTGGTTGGGCCTTCAACCCTCCCTAACCAAGGCGTAGAGGAGTTGAGAGAAGAAGACCTTTCACGTGCCTGGATCCGTGAAAGAGAAGAGTTGCTTTAGCAAATCAAGGAGAAGGACGCTCTGATTGAGTTCCTCGAGCATCAGGTGATAGATGATCCGAATGATACCTGGATTTCTCTACTTCCTCAGTCTTCCAAGTTTTGGAAAAGGAAGTATGATCGACTTGCTAAAGAGAAAGCAGATATGGAAGCAGCATATGAGAGAGAGATTAAGAAGCTTTGTCTTTCTCGTCTTCCAGCATCTCGAGCTTCTAGGGATCCATAGGATGTTTATTTTCCTTTTCCCTTGTAATATAATCAACAATGTTGTACTTCTTTGTCTCGAATATATTTGATGAGATATTCTTCCATATGTTATTAAATGTTTTAAATTTCAAAAAAATTGCAAATAGAACCCTAAAAGTTCCTTTTGTAGAACATGTTTGACAGGTTTAAACCTTAGTACACTCCCTTTGGGTGGTCCGTAACCTAAACTCCATGCTCGTGACTTGCAACAAACCCTTGATTCATGGTTGATTCGTTCATGTATCCTTAATATCAATGGAACTTGGGTCTTGATAAGGTGTAAACCATAATCCACCAAAATGGATATTGATATTAAGGATGATATGATCCATCCCATGACCTTTGTGTGGCGTGCTTTGCTTGATCCTTGAGTGTGATTGTTGCATTCATGCATTCATGCACCCATTTGCATTCATATCATCAAAATAATGAGAAAATTTTCAAGGAACTTAAGAGGTCTATTTGCAAAACTTTCAGACATGGAAAGACAAAGAAGGAATACAAAGAAGTACAGTTTCAGACAACCAGACTTGAAAGAGTTAAGGAATTTGACATCTTATGTATTAGATCCCTTGGGTTTCAAAGCTCGTTTTGGGAAGCTTCTTCCTCTTCTGACTACTCAGGTGGATGAAGGTCTGATGAGTGTATTGGTGCAGTTTTACGATCCTTTGTACCGTTGCTTCACGTTTCCGGATTTTCAGCTTTTGCCTACACTTGAGGAGTATGCTTATCTTGTGGGTATACCTGTTCTGGATCAGTTGTCGTTCAGTGGCTTGGAAAGGGTTCCCACTTCTCAAGAGATAACAGACATGTTACACATAGATGAATCTCTGGTTGATGCTCATATGACTACCAAAGGGGGAATTCAAGGTCTCCCTTCTGAGTTCCTCATTGCTCAAGCTACTATGTATGGGAAGGCCATGAGTGAGGATGCCTTTGAGGCCATATTTGTACTTCTCATCTATGGGCTAGTGTTATTCCCCAACATCGACAAGTTTGTGGATGTGAACACTATTAGGATTTTCTCTACTCTTAATCCCGTTCCGACTCTGTTGGGCGATACCTACTTCTCTTTGCATATGAGGAATGCAAAGGGTGGTGGCGCCATTGTGTGTTGTCTGCCTCTATTGTATAAGTGGTTTATTTCTCACTTACCTCAGACGGTCGCTTTCAAGGAGAACAAGGAGTGTCTACGGTGGTCCACGAGACTTATGTCTCTCACTAATGATGATATCTCTTGGTATAACCATGTGTATGATGGTGTGCAGATTATTGACTCTTGTGGCGAATTCTCCAATGTACCTCTTCTTGGTACATGTGGTGGGATTAACTACAATCCTGTTTTGGCACGTCGGCAGCTTGGGTTCCCCTTAAAGGATAAACCCAATAACATTCTGTTAGAGGGTGTATTCTTTCAGGATGGTAAAGATCCCCAAGGCTTGAAAGCTAGGATGGTCCGCGCTTGGCGCAAGATTCATAGGAAAGGAAGGAAAGAGTTGGGTCCTAAGAATTACATCACTTTGGAGCCTTACACTATTTGGGTTAGGAAGAGGGCGTCTGAGTATCTCATGCCTTACGAGTATCCGAGACCTACACCTATGATTATGGCTGGGCCTTCAACCCTCCCTAATCAAGGAGTAGAGGAGTTGAGAGACGAAGACCGTTCACGTGCCTGGATCCGTGAACGTGAAGAGTTGCTTCAGCAGATTAAGGAGAAGGATGCGTTGATTGAGTTTCTTGAGCATCAGGTTATTTATGACCCTGACGATGTATGGACTTCTCTACTTCCTCAGTCTTCTAAGTTCTGGAAGAGGAAGTATGATCAACTCGTCAAAGAGAAGGACGATATGGAGGCGGCCTACGAGAGGGAGGTGAAGAGGCTTCGCGCATCTTATCTTCCTGTGTCCCGAGCTTTAGATGATTGTTTCTAGGGATCCATAGGATGATTATTTTCCTTTTCTCTTGTACATGATTGACGATGCTGTACTTCTTTTCCCTGATATTATTTGATGAGATATTTCCATATGTGATAAAATGCTTAATATTTCCAGAATTTGCAAATAAAACTCTAAAGTTCCTTTGAAATAAAAAAACAAATCATATGCACAAGCATTGCATGCATCACATTCATAAGCAGGTTTTGTTTCCGGTCCCTTGCCCTGTGGTCTCACTCTGTGTCCTTCATTTATTTTGAAGACAAGCTGACTCACCGGTACGACACTAGAGCCAACATTCAAGACTGATGGATCACTTAGAGCAAGAGAACCGCGAGCTGAAGGAGGAAGTGGTCGCTGGCAACTTCATCATCCCTGGTGGGGTCTACAACAATTGGGTCGCTGTGGATATTCCGACAGTTGTCCATAAGTCAACGTAATGATCACTTTGTTTAAAAACCCTTCTCCCATGCCAAAAGGAGGAGTGATGACATTGTTGGCACATAAATACAATGATATTTTCATTCAATAAATTCATGTTAAATGTTTGTTTTTCCATTTATTTTCCCTTTTTGCTTTTTGCATGAAAATGGTGATCACATAAAACCCTAAAAAATAGAATAAAATCATTTTTTTTCATCTGCATAATGATTTGCCTTGTTTGATTTCTAAAAAGCTTTTCATATCCAAAATCATTATGCAGGTTGATTTCTAAACCCATTGAACATAATTACCCAACACCATCTCCCAATTTTGAATTCCCTGTATTTGAGGCAGAGGAAGACGATGTTGAAGAGATTCCTGATGAGATCACCCGGCTACTTGAGCATGAAGAGAAGATCATTCAGCCGCATCTTGAGAATCTGGAAACAGTCAACTTGGGGTCTGAAGATTGTGTGCGAGAGGTAAAGATTGGGGCACTTCTGGAAGAATCTGTTAAGAAGGGGTTGATTAAGTTGCTACGAGAATATGTCGACGTCTTTGCTTGGTCGTATGAAGACATGCCAGGTCTAGATACTGATGTTGTGCAACATTTCTTACCTTTGAAGCCTGAGTGCGTGCCTGTAAAGCAGAAGCTCAGAAGAACTCATCCTGATATGGCAGTAAAGATTAAAGAGGAGGTTCAGAAGCAAATTGATGCAGGGTTTCTGGTGACTTCTACATATCCTCAATGGGTGGCCAATATTGTGCCCGTGCCTAAGAAAGATGGAAAAGTCCGGATGTGTGTGGACTATAGAGACTTGAATAAAGCTAGTCCGAAAGATGATTTCCCTCTACCACATATTGATATGTTGGTAGACAATACAGCTAAATTCAAGGTCTTCTCGTTTATGGATGGATTTTCCGGATATAATCAGATTAAAATGGCACCCGAGGATATGGAGAAGACAACATTCATCACACCTTGGGGAACATTCTATTATCGAGTGATGCCCTTCGGTTTGAAGAACGTCGGAGCCACGTATCAACGAGCTATGACTACCTTGTTCCATGACATGATGCACAAGGAGATTGAGGTGTATGTTGATGATATGATCGCTAAGTCAAGATCGGAGGTTGTACTCCCTGTAGAGGTGGAGATCCCATCAATGAGAGTCTTGATGGAAGCCAAGTTGACTGATGCTGAATGGGTTCAGAGTCGTTATGATCAGCTGAATTTGATTGAAGAGAAGAGATTGACTGACATGTGCCACGGTCAGTTATATCAGCAAAGGATGAAGAAAGCTTTTGATAAGAAGGTCAAGCCTCGTGTGTTCCGAGAAGGTGGCCTTGTGCTCAAGAAAGTCTTGTCTTTCGCGCCCGATTCCAGGGGCAAGTGGACTCCAAACTATGAGGGTTTGTATGTTGTTAAGAGAGCCTTTTCAGGCAGTGCTTTGATACTTACAACTATGGATGGGGAGGATTTCACTCGACCTGTGAATTCAGATGCAGTCAAGAAATACTTCGCCTAAAAAATAAAAAAATTGAATAGCTCGCTGAGTTGAAAACCCGAAAGGGTGGCTTAGGCAAACATGAGCGTCTCAGTGGATTGAAAACCCGAAAGGGCGGTCCAGGCAAAAGTTAGAGACACAAAAGATATGTAATAATGATATATGTATCCCGCTAGATTGAGTACCTCATCCTGGGGCAATCTAGGCAAAAATTAGGGATTTGGCAAGTAACTGCATCCTGACAAGACTTTGTTCCACAACTGTCGTCCGTCAGAGATTCTTGCTCATTATCAACCAAAGCTTCAAATACATCGGATTCAGAATTGGTGGAGAAATGGTCAATATGTTCAATGTAGCCCTTTTCCAATATATATCACCAATTTCAAATTTGTAAAGATCTACGGAGTCTTGCCATTCGCAGACTACTATCCTATCAAATAAATTTGAGCCTTTTATCCAATTATTGGCACTTTTATCTGTTTCTATTCAACAAATGTTTTGCATGTTTTGATTAAGAAAATATCATTGTTTTAAACAATCAAGTTTTTTATAATTTGTTTTTAAACAAAGTGAACATTCACAATGACGAAAGGATACTTAGGAGATCCTCAGTGCTCTCCCAAGGATAGTACGATCCCCAACAGGGTAAGATTTTTGTCCATATTCCTGGCATGACTGTATCTCCTCCCTCCGGAACCTTTTGTGGTTTATCCTACCAAGTGGATTGCTTGTTGAGAGTCACCTCTCTTCCCTTCAGCAGAGTAGCAATCTTTCTTCCTCAGCAGCTTGGATCTCTTTGGGCAAGAGCAGTATTTGGTGGTTGATCCTGATAAATCCTTTATCTCCTTATAGATTCCCCAGTAGAGTTGTTGGTGTGGTGGACCTTGTCTGTGATAACTCTCGTCCCCAGCTGGAATGATTGATGATTCATCCCCTGCAAAGTTCTTTGCTTCCTGGTATCTCTGATCCCCAACAGATTGGATACTCTCCGGTGAACTTGGCTTTCTCTCTTGAGATGTAGTACCGGTCGGTTGATTCCTGGACCTGGTTGTGTTAGATATGTCTGTTTGTCAGCATACATCATACATAAACCATGCATATACATGCATAATTATAACATTCAGATATTCATGTTGCATTCTTTGCCATATATCGTTGTTTGTTGTCTCCTGCTATTTGATGATATATTCCCCCAAGCAGATGTGTGTGTCTGATCTCTCCATATAGAGTCAGCTCCATAGGCAGAAAGCGTCTATCCTTTCTTTCATATTCCCCACTGGGTTATATCCTCGTGGATGTTGATTGTTTTTGTTCCTTCCCAACACATATATTGGGATGGTTATCCCCATTGAGTTATATCCTCACCGGGACAAGTCTTGATTTGGTGGGCCTATCTAGTTTGATCCTAGATCGGTCTCTTGAGACTCTTTTCCTGTTTCCCCGTGGTAAATGAATAATTGCTCAATAATTAGTAATTATTATCCCCGGCGGAGTCTGTGGTTCTCTACCCTCATACCGGTAGTTGTAAACCCTATTTCTTCCCTTTTTTCAAAGTAACTATTTTTGCTCATCTTTAATTGGTGACAGTTATCTTCATCCAATATTCGGTGATGATATCCCCTCATCTGCTTGGATAATTGCCCTGATTACGCAATTTATCCCCAGCGGGTCATCTCTCGTCTACCTTGTTGTTGTTGGTGACGATTGTTTCTCTCCTAAATTGGTCATCATTATATACCTAGTTTCGGTATCCCGATGCCTTTTCTTTTCGGTCGATTTATCCTTTATTAACCTAGTAACCGGTTGTGGATAATCGCCCATGCGAGTATATTATCTACGTTCTGACGGTAATAGATGATGTATCTCATGCACTCTTTGGTCGAAGCTTTGTTCTTCCCCAGTCGAGTAAGAGTCGTATCCCCTTTACGGAGTCGAATATTCATCCTATAATCGAGTTTGCTTTTTAGCCCATTTGTGGATGATGAGTGTCTTGGGAATATTCCCCAATTCACGCTTCAGTTGGTCACCTATTATCTGCCCAGTAACCGGCATCCCTGGTGTTCCTTCCTTCTGCTCCCTATTATGACTTTTTGTCCCCTGTGGAGTTAGAGTTCCTGAGTTGAAATATACCTTTTAGGTCTTCCTCAAATGTTTTGAAGTCTTGATATCTCTCACCCTTATACCGGTCTTGGATATTCATCTCTTCCTGAGCATGTTGTATCTCTCACCCTCATACCTGGCGTTCAGATCACATGTCTCTTTGAGCTTATAACCCAATAACCGGTAATACCTCATCTCGCTGCTTCCCCAGGAGAGTCTTTTTAGACATCCCCAGCGAAGTCCCTTAGTGGATTGTTTTCATCCAGATTTTATCCGAAGTATCCTCTGTGGATAGTTTTTATTGTATTGGCATATTCCCCAATACATGTATCTTCGAGTCAGCTCGAGTCTTTCCATTGGATCTTTTCCCTTTGGAATTATGTTCCCCATGCTTTGAGTCGTGACCTGCTCGCGCATTTTTATCCCTTTTCTATCCCCAGGGTCTTGGTCCCATGGAGTGAATTGCTCATATGGATTATCAGTGGCTTCTGATTTCCTTGCTTTTATGGACACATATCTCCACAGAGTGTTACCATTTTTCATACCTACATTTGCATCATGAGGTCTCTTAGGGACAAAAATTCGTCTCTTTGTTATTATTTAAGCCCATTCTACCCCGTCGAGACGAAGATTTTAACCTTCACTTCTCCGGCTAGAATGACCTTAAATAGGGGCATCTGTAAGACCCCAATTTTGGCCCTAAGATCCCCCATGGCATCATAACATTGCATTTGCATTGCCTCAAGGATCTTTAGCATCTTGGTTCCCTTTGCCTTTGGGTGAGACTCCTTATGATTGGTTTGAGATCACCAAGCATGCTTGAATTATATATCATTGTTTCAATTACTTTTGTTTACTAACCAAAAGCAAAAAAATGTGTCACTAACATCTTTTGTTTGAAGCTTGAGTATCATCCAAGACACTTTGTGGATTCTATTCGGGTGATCAGTCAGTACAAGGGAATGACGTGGGTTACTTCCAACATGTTCCAATGGGGTCTATTCATCATTCAAACACTAATCTTGAAGGAGTGAAAAGTAGAGCCTGAGCTGTCATGCTCGCTAGGCGAGCAACATGGTTCGCTTAGTGAAAGGAACTGACATGCTCGCTAAGCGAGCAGATCCTTCGCTAGGCGAAGAGCGCGCATTTCAGAAAATAACAGAAAATTTTGGGCTTGATTCTGAGCCCATCAAGTCACCAATATCAGGCTATAAATAATAGAGTTTCATTGAGACAAACAGAAGGAGGAGAAAAAGAGAGAGAGAAGAAGAGGAAGGGAAACCTACGAACTAATCTGCAGCAACCTCCAAACAGCTTTGAAAAGTTCACTCTGACTCACACACTTCACCTCCATCTCACACAAACCCTGACATTGCCTTGCAAACCCAGTCGTGCCTTTCGAGTTTTATCGGTCTCTCCAATCAGGTTTGCCCTTATTCCCATTACTTTCAATTTGAATGCTCTGAATGTATGAGGTATCGTTCAGTTTTGCCCCCGGGTTTAGATATGCATGAATGTGTAAACAATACCTTGAATGTTTAACCGTTTCGTTTCTGAGATGAATACCATAGGGTTTGGGGTTTCTGAGATCGTACTATTATCTATGAAGAACCCAAAACCCACAGGCGCTCGCTAGCACCTTCGATAGGCGAGCATGCAGCGAAGCTTCGCTAAGCTTTCGCTAGGCGATGCAGCAGCGATCGCGATAGCATTTGTTTTTTCTATTTGCTCTAATCTGTTTTGTGTTCGGCATTGTTTTCTCCCGATTCCATCCTGTTACTCTAACCTTTTTGTTGAGTTTTTGTGAGGACTCACATACTCTTGCAGGGATAGCTTGTTTGGTGTTCCACTTTATTTGTGGGATACCACCTGGAGGTTTATTCCGATTACCTGTACTGCCTAACTTTCTTTGACGGTGCCAGCTTGAAAGATCTTTGGTTTTCTTACCTCTTAAATTGTTGTTGCTTTGGATCTTTATCCGCGTGGTACTTTTACATCTTTCCTGCATTTTACCGCTTTCCTAGCTGGAAGACCTCGATAGGAGGCAATGTTTTGTGTGTTTATTATTGTGCCTAAAGACCTCCACGTGGAGGCAATTGACGGAAAAAGGGATTAGTAATCAATTCCCCGTTATTCAGTGCGTCGTTCTTTATGCTCACACTACGTGTCGATGCTTCAGAACAAAAGCCCAAGATCTTTTGTCCGGCCGGTCAGTGAAGAGGGTTCCACCTTTCTGAATCCCCACTTTTTGTCATAAGCTCACCCTGTCCAGGGTTAAGAGCTATGAGGTCTTATCCTCATTACCTTGTTAATCTGCTCACCCTGACGTTCAATGTCAGAGGTTAAGAGCCCGTTTGATTACCCTTCCATGGCTTGTTTGTCGAGGTTGATATGACCCCTCTAGACTAAAGCCCTACCCATATGTTTGAGCCCCCCTGTTGGCTTGTTTACTTTATGCATGCTCCTTCGCCTAGGACTCCCTTTTTGCATGAGCGTTCCTAAAACGCAAACAACCCATTGATTTTTCTTCTCCTAAGAACACGTTTACTCCTTCTACTACAGGCGAGTAAGTCTCCAAAGGTCGAGCATCCGGTAGATTGCGTAGTAACGTCGTTCAACCCTTACCCCATAGGTAGTCGAACTACGTTTCGCTCTGATTCTCATTCTAGATGAGATACGTAGGCATAAGATGCGATGTCTTACCGAGCACACTCCTCTTTAACCCATAGGTAGCCGAGCTACGAAGACTCTGATTCTCAGATTCAGATGAGATACGTATGCAGTGGATGCGACATCCGTGCGAGTCATTTTCTTTTGACCCTTCTTTTAGTAAGTAGTACATTAGATAAACCTACACGCTTTTCTCATCCCTTCAATCATGTTTGCACAAATAAATTTTCACAAAAAAAAAAAACAACAACCTTTGCAACAAATGTGAAAAGGGCTCCCTAGGAGTACCTAGGATGCTTTGGGTGCCTAACACCTTCCCATTGCATAACCAACCCCCTTACCCAGATCTCTAACATTTTTACTAGTTTTTGATTCGATAAAACTTTTAGGTTTTTGTTCGCTTTCTAACCATTCCTTTGGATAAATAGAAGTGCGGTGGCGACTCGACTTGTATGATTTACCTTGGATTTAGTCAATATCTCTAATGGTAGAATACCCCGCTACAATACAGTGGCGTGATCGTCAAAGCTTTTGATGGTTCTCGCAAAACTGTTATTGGTGAGGTGGACCTTCTAGTGAAGATAGGTCCGAGTGATTTCCAAATTACTTTTCAGGTAATGGATATCCACCCGACCTATAGCTGCTTGTTAGGAAGGCCATGGATACATGAGGCAGGAGTTGTGACGTCCACTCTGCATCAGAAGTTGAAGTTCGTGAAGAATGGCAAGCTCGTCATTATGGGTGGAGAGAAAGCTTTGTTGGTAAGCCACCTATCGTCTTTCTCATATGTTGAAGCTGAGGATGAGATTGGAACTCCGTTACAAGCTCTATCTATTGCTGAAGAAAATAGAGTTGGGGCACCTATGTCCTCTTTTAAAGAAGTTCAGAAGATTGTTGAAGATGGTAGTTCTGATCGATGGGGTCGGATGGTAGAGGTCCCCGAGAACAAGAACAGAGCCGATTTGGGTTTCCAGCAAGGGGTTTCTGTTGTCAAAGTTGAAGATGTGCAGCCTAGTTTCCCTAGCGTATGGTTCATCCATGGTAATGAACAACACTCAGTTGCAGTGATTAAGGGGGATGAAGATGAAAATTGCACCAATTTTGCAATGCATGGAAAAGCTTGCAACAATTGGATCGTTGTCGATGTTCTGTTATTTTTCATCGCTCTAAGTAATTGCTTTATTGTTTTTGAAAATCCTTCTCATATGCCTAAGGGAGAAGTGAATATTGTTTGGCATCTTTCAAATTGATCATTAATAAATTGCAATTCTATTCATCCACATCTATGATGTTTATTTTTACTTTTTGCTTTTCTGAAAAATGGTAATCACAAAAAACATAAATAAATAAATAATAATTGTCCATTTGCATAACATTTGGTCATAATTCACTTCTCTAAAATCAAAATATCAAATCATTATGCAGGTTGGTTTCTAAACCCATCGAATACAATGATTCTACTCCTTCTCCAAACTTTGAATTCCCTGTGTTTGAGGCTGAGGAAGAAAATGATAAAGAAGTATCTGATGAATTGTCTCGTCTACTTGAGCACGAGGAAAAAACCATTCAGCCGTTCAAAGAGCATATTGAGTTAGTCAACTTGGGTTCCGAAAATGATGTGAAGGAAGTCAAGATTGGGTCTCGATTGTGTCCAGAGGTTAAGAAGGGGTTGATTGATCTTCTTCGATAGTATTCAGACGTATTTGCATGGTCCTATTAAGACATGTTTGGTTTGGATTCTGAGATTGTGGAGCATAGATTGCCGTTGAAGCCAGAATGCCCGCCAGTCAAGCAGAAGTCGAGGAGGACTCATCCTGATATGGTAGTGAAGATCAAAGAAGAAGTGCAGAAATAGATTGATGTTGGTTTCCTTGTTACTGCTGAGTATCCGTAATGGATGGTCAATATTGTGCTTGTTCCTAAGAAGGATGGAAAAGTCCGCATGTGTGTTGATTATAGAGATTTGAACAATTCTAGTCCGAAAGATGATTTCCCTCTGCCACACATTGATATGTTGGTAGACAATACAACTAAATTCAAAGTCTTTTCGTTTATGGACGGATTTTCCGGTTATAATCAGATTAAAATGGCACCCGAGGATATGGAGAAGACCATATTCATTACACCCTAGGGAACATTCTGTTATAGAGTGATGCCTTTCGGTCTAAAGAATGTTGGTGAAACTTACCAGAGAGCAATGACCACTCTTTTCATGATATGATGCATAAAGAGATCGAAGTCTATGTTGATGATATGATTGCTAAATTCAGTGATAAAGAAGAACATGTTGAGCATTTGTTGAAGTTATTCCAGCATTTGAGAAAGTACAAACTCCGCTTGAATCCCAATAAGTGTACTTTTGGTGTTCGTTCTAGTAAGTTGTTGGGCTTTATTGTCAGTGAGAAGGGTATTGAAGTTGATTCCACCAAGGTCAAAGCAATACAAGAGATGCCTGCGCCCAAAACTGAGAAGCAAGTCAGAGGTTTTCTCGGCCGCTTGAATTATATCTCAAGATTTATTTCACACATGACTGCCACATGTGCGCTTATATTCAAGATCCTTCGGAAAGATCAGTCTTGTGATTGGACCAAGGATTTCCAGAAAGCTTTTGACAGTATCAAAGAATTTCTGCTCGAGCCTCCGATTCTGTCTCCGCCTGTTGAAGGAAGACCGTTGATCATGTATTTGACTGTGCATGATGAGAGTATGAGTTGTGTTCTTGGTTAGTAAAATGAAACTAGAAAGAAAGAATATGCTATTTACTACCTCAGTAAGAAGTTCACCGACTGTTAGACTCGGTATTCTATGCTTGAGAAGACTTGTTATGCATTGGCTTGGGCTGCTAAGCGTTTGCGCCAGTATATGTTGAATCATACTACCTGGTTGATATCCAAAATGGATCCAATCAAGTATATTTTGAGAAACCTGCTTTAACTGGGAGGATTTCCCGTTGGCAGATGTTGTTATCAGAGTATGATATTGAATATCGATCTCAGAAAACAATCAAAGGTAGTATCTTGGATGATTATTTGGCTCACCAACCAATTGAAGATTACCAGTCAGTGCAGTACGATTTTCCTGATGAAGAGATCTTATACTTGAAAATGAAAGATTCTGATGAACCATTGCTTGAAGAAGGGCCAGAACCTGGTTCCCGTTGGGGCATGGTATTTAATCGAGCTATTAATCAGTATGGTAATGGCATTGGGGTAGTAATTATTATTCCTCAAGGCACGCATTTTTCGTTTACAGCTAGATTGACTTTCAAGTGTACGAATAATATGGTTGAGTATGAAGCTTGCATTATGGGGCTTGAAGAAGCCATTGATCTCATAATCAAGTATTTGGACGTCTATGGGGATTCAACTTTGGTTGTAAATCAGACCAAAGGTGAATGGGAGACGAATCAACCCAGTTTGATACTATATAGAGATTATGTGAGGAAGATTTCAACTTTTTTTACAAAGGTGAAGTTTCGTCATATCCCTCGAGATGAAAATCGGATGGCAGATGCTCTTGCAACATTGGCTTCAGTGATCATGGTGAAGTATTGGAATGAAGTTCCTAATCTGACGGTGATGCGTCTTGATAGGCCAGCACATGTGTTTGCTATTGAGGAGATCAAAGATGAGAAGTCGTGGTATTTTGATATCAAATGTTTTCTCTAATGTCAGATTTACCCACCTGGGGCATCTCTGAAAGATAAGAAGAATTTGAGGAGATTAGCTGGAAACTTCTACCTGAATGGTGATGTGCTTTGCAAGAGAAATTTCGATATTGTTTTGCTCAGATGCATGGATAGATACGAAGCAGACCTATTGATGACTGAAGTCCATGAAGGTTCCTTTGGTACTCATTCCAATGGACATTATATGGCTAAGAAGATGTTGAGAGCAGGTTACTATTGGCTGACAATGGAATCTGACCGTTGCAAGTTTGTGAAGAAATGCCACAAGTGTCAAATTTATGCAGATAAGATTCATGTTCCTCCGACACTTTTGAACATCATTTCCTCCCCCATGGCCCTTCTCCGTGTGGGAAATTGATATGATTGGCATGATTGAGCCTAAAGCTTCGAACGGACATCGTTTCATTCTAGTGGCTATTGACTATTCACAAAGTGGGTTGAAGCAGCATCGTTGCAAATGTAACCAAGCAAGTTATTGTGAGGTTTATCAAGAATCACATTATATGCCGGTATGGTGTGCCAAGTAAGATAATTACTGATAATGGATCTAACTTGAACAATAATATGGTGGAAGCTCTTTGCAAAGACTTCAAGATTGCACATCATAATTCTTCTCCCTACAGACCTGAGATGAATGGGGTTGTTGAAGCTGCAAACAAGAGCATCAAGAAGATCATTTAGAAGATGGTTGTAACGTACAGAGATTGGAATGAGATGCTCCTATTTGCTTTGCATGGGTATCATACATCCATCTGCATTTCAACAGGGGCAACCCCTTTCTCACTTGTCTATGGCATAGAAGTTGTGCTCCCGGTAGAGGTTGAGATCCCATCATTGTGAGTATTGATGGAAGCCAAGTTGATTGAGGCTGAATGGTGTCAGACCATGTATGATCTGTTGAATTTGATTGAAGAGAAGAGGTTGACTGCCATGTGTCATGGTCAGTTGTACCAGCAAAGAATGAAGAAAGCTTTCGATAAGAAGGTTAGGCCTCATGTATTCAGAGAAGGTGATCTTGTGCTCAAGAAGATTCTATCTTTCAAACCCAATTCTAGGGGCAAATGGACTCTTAATTATGAAGGCACGTACGTTGTTAAGAGAGCATTTTTAGGCGGTTCTTTGATTCTTACAACTATGGATGGTGAAGAGTTCACATGTCCTATGAGTGTCGATGAAGTCAAGAAATACTTCGCCTCAAAAGAAAAGAACAACTCACTAAGTTGAAAACCCGAAAGAGCGGTTAATCGGGAAAAATAGTAAGTGTACTATTTTTCCGTTTATAGTAATAATGGTTAAATTCCCCTAATGTCGATCTCAAGGACTGCACGTCAATATCGAGTTCAAATTATCATTCAATTAAGCAAAAAGTATTAATTTGGTTTTTAGATGTAAAAGTATAAGGATAAAGGCAAAGGAAAATAAGAATGAAAATAAGGGTTTGTAGGGTAAAAGGAACAATGCCAGGGAAGGTGTATGATTTATCCCTGTAACAACTATGAGTCACTATTGCATCAACAAATATCAATTACTACCAGTTCTCAAGGGTATCTTCTCCCAAGTCCTTGGTGAGAAAACCCTTAATCAATCTACCCTAATTTCTATGTCCATAGGCAATTAAGGTGAAGTTAAGCTTTATTATATCAAGAATGCTCTGGTTCATACAGGGTATCCCTAGTCCTAGGTGATATCTATTGTAGAGTAACCTTATGAAAACCTTATCAATGACGGTCCAGCCTAATTGATAACCACAAAACAATCTCGATTGGTCCGAAAGAGAAAGCATTAAACACATCAAAAGGTTACCGTGAAAATAATATTATAAATGCAAATGTAAACTCAAATTCGTTACAATTCTAAATCAGGGACACCCCCTAGCATTAGGGGGTTTAGCTCCTCATATTGTTCAAAACAAATGCAAGATAAAAATTACACATTACAAGTATTTGGATGACTTTGATCTTCAATCGCTTCCGCTCATGAAAACCTTCAGCTCTCCAAACTCCTCGCTCTCTATAATACTTGATTGCTTGACAATACTGTGTTTTGCCTTGTTCCAAGATGATCTTTTCTTAGGTAGAAGGTCCTCTTTTATAATGAAAATTCTAAGCAACAGGTGGACATGTCCAAAAATCTCTCTGAAAGCCCGATACTCAAAAGCCCGCTGAAAAAGAGCAATTTTTGGTCCTGGGATGACACGGCCCGTGTCAGTTGACACGGGTGGCCGTGTCAGCCTACTATTCTTATGACACGCCCATGGCTCCCTTGACACAACTAGGGATGTTGCCTGACACGGCCCGTGTCAGGCTACTCTTTTCCTTGACACGCTCCCTCTGCCTGACACGGCCCGTTTCAGGCCTCCTGTACTGGGGTTTTCGACTCCTTTTCTTGTCGGAATCTCGCATTGTCTTGCTACGAGTTCATTGGTTCTTCTACCTAGACCTGTCAGACAAAAACACAGATATCCCACGCATAAAATCACAAAAATATAAATAAAATGTAACAATGAATGGAAATGCTTAATTATTATACTGGAAGTGAAATTGCCTTGAAAAGTACTACAAATGCTTGCACAGTGTCTCAAAATCCTCGGTTTCTTGTTGGACCAGTAACGAAAACTTAATGTAAATGGTGACTGATCACAACCCCAAACTTAGCTCATTGCTTGTCCTCAAGCAATGTTTCAGATGACACTGCGTGTCACTCCCCAAGATTCTTTATGCTTCCTAACACTTCTGAGATCATTCGTTAATGTTTTCCCTCTTCCTTCTATAAGTCCTGCATTTCCTTGTGAGTTTTCAGTCGCACTCCCACTTCAAAGCACCGTTTCACCTGTCAGCTTATATCACATTCTCACCAATTCTCTCGGGGTTAAGTGTTTTCCCTCATAATTTAGAATATACAATATCAACTTGCAAGTTTGAATAGTCTCTCTTTTCATATCACCTACATACAACACACACACTTTTGAGGTCTTTCGGGTTGTAACGAGGCTTGGGTTAAGGTGTGGATATTCAAAAAAATGGGAAACAAGTGGTTTTTGGTTCAGAGTCAATGTCACCATCATGTTTACTGTGTTGGTTTGTTTTTCTTTTGTTTTTTGCCCGACTTCTCTTTTTTTTCTATTTTTTCAACCGAGCGCCCTTCCTTGGCTCGTGCTTCTTTTGAACCTTCGAGTTTATTTATATATATTTTTTCTCCCGATGATTTTCTACTTTTTCTTTTTTTTTCTTTGTTTTCACACGTACCTAGGCTTTTGGAACTCTTGGGGTTTTTACCTCAAACTTAGCTTTTCAACACAGTTTAATAATATTAACATGACTTTGAATAATGGAAGGAAGTGTTTTGGACAAGGGGTACATTTACGGGGTTTAAACAAACAAATGGATACAGGCTCAAATGGGGTTTACAAGGGATAAAATTATTTGGGATAGCTAGAAAGGCTCGAGGGTAATTTCAAACGACGTACCTCAGTGTGTGTAATCATGCAGTGACAGTTCCAGAGAATCTATGCAAATTTAGAGTGATAAAGACATACCTGAATATCGCTCATGATGATCAATGTGTTTGGCTTTCTATGACTCACTCTGTTAGGTTAAGCTTCGACAGTATCCATAGTACTTTTTAGCCTGGTGCGACTTCTTCCTTACTTCGGAATGTATAGGACACTTATGTTGGTTAAGTTGTATACGTTGCGTCCGATCTTTCTTTATCAGCAGTGTCGATTTCCCGGGGAGATCCTTCATAACATGCAATGGTAAGTGTAGTGGTCCTTTCATCCACTCCCAGTCGTGATCACTACTAACTCCACAATATTACCACAGACTTGAAACACTCGCAGGATACTGTACCTTCAAACAGAAAAACCAAATCTAGAATGCAATGAAGTAAAATAACAAAGTACTAAAAATAACCATACTAAAATTAACAATAAAAACATAAAATCACCGCCACACTTGAACTAAACATTGGCCTCAATGTTTGCGAACAAGAGCGAAAGAGGACACTCACAGTACCCTACTTAGGAGGTGTGTGTGGAAAATGCAGCATCAATTGTCGCATCATGCTACTCATCTTATGCAACATTGCCCCCTGTCGGGCTTGCTCGATGCCTTGTCGTTGTTGCTCCGTCCTTAAGTCACCCATATCAGTTTGTACCCAGGTCAATTGGTCAGTAGACCAGGAAGAGGATCCTGCCTCCTACTGGGTAGGCTCCTGATGTGGGGGTATAAACTATTCCTGTGGTTCTTGAGGTTCCTCTTCTTCTGCCTCTGTGGCATCCACCTAGTCATCTACAAATTCCTCACCTGCAGCAAAATGCTCAGTGTTGTGGCCTTCCTCAGCATCGGGGTTAGCACTTCTATACAACCAGTTTGTATAATCAGTAATACCAACTCTGTCCGGATCCTTACAGGCTCATAAACTCCAACATTCCTAAGACGTTGAACATCCGGTACACCTCAATTTTGAGCCCTAGAGTGTTCAGAGTGTGCTCGCACATGTACCTGGTAGGTGTGAGCTTCCGTTTTCGATGGACTTGATACCGCTTTTCTTGTTCTGGATTGTCAAATAGGATGTTGTGCGGATTTCGGTTTTGGCTCGGCCACTTCCGTGACCTTGACATCTCAGCAAGTTGTTGCTTTCTGGTGAGAATTCTCCTCGGGGGCATTTTGGACCTGCAAAAATAGATTTTTTTTGAAGTAGGGAGTTACAAAATTCTGAAACCGTGGTTAGAACGGGGATTAAGAGTGGAGTAACATTCGTGAAGGGTGTTTTGGAAATAGGATAGTGGAAGTGGTGGTTATGGAAGCTTTGAGGTGTGGGTTTTAATGGAGTTTATGAGGGTTTAGAGAGAGAGAGAGAGTTATAATGATGATATTGATGAGAGAGAATATGGAGAGTGGAAAGGAAAATCTGATAATGATAAGGTAAATGGTGGTTAAAGTGTGGTTAAGATGGAACAAATAGGTGGGGCCCATAAAAAAATTTAAATTTGAAAAGTTTTCAGAAATCCCGTCTGCCTGACACGGGCCGTGTCAACTGACACGACCACCCGTGTCATGCCACTGTCCATCACCACTTTTACATTTTTCCTTCGGTGTTCCTGACAGGGGTCGTGTCAGTTGACACGACCTCCCGTGTCAGGCCACTGTCCATCACCAAACTTTCTCAACCTTCAGTGTTCCTGACACGGCCCGTGTCAGTTAACACGGATGGCCGTGTCAGGCCACTGTTATTTCATCTATTGACCTGGTTCTTCACCCTTCTAACACGGCCCGTGCCAGACTGCCCGTTTGGCCGTTTTTTGGATTTTTCTCCCGTTCAACCTCTGGTCACGTTATTTATCCGTTTTTCATGACTTAGACATTTATTGAAGTGATGTTCCCCTTCTTGTAGAGCTCCTGTGTAAACCTACAAACATATATAACTTATTAGAATTAAAAATGTGTGGGTTGCCTCCCACGAAGCACTGTGTTTAAAGTCGCATGGCTCGACAGTTCTCTATCTTTTCAGGTAAGACTGATTTTGTCTATCAGACCACCCTCCTGGTCTTGTACGTACGGTTTGACTCTCTGCCCATTCACCTTGAACGTGTCTCCGTTTGCGGGATTGCTTAGTTCAACGGCTCCATGTGAAAATACTTTTTGTATCATAAAGGGTCCTGACCATCTCGACTTTAGTTTCCCAGGGAATAACTTCAACCTTGAATTAAATAATAAGACCAGTTGTCCTTCCTAAAGTTCTTTCTTCTGAATGTGCCTGTCATGCCATGTTTTGGTTTGTTCTTTGTATATCTTGGCATTCTCATATGCTCGATTGCTGAATTCTTCCAGATCTTGTAATTGAAGGATCCGAGATTTCCCCGCTTTGGACAGGTCATAGTTGAGAAATTTGGTAGCCCAGAATGCCCTGTGCTCCAGTTTGAGCGGAAAACGAAAAGCTTTACCATAGACCAGTTGGTACGGGGACATACCTATGGGGGTTTTGAACGTTGTTCGGTATGCCCATAGTGTATCCTCTAGCTTGATCGACCAATCTTTTCGTGATGCGCAAATTGTCTTTTCTAGAATCTGCTTGATCTTCCGATTTGACACCTCAACCTGTCCACTAGTCTGGGGATGGTACGGTGTGGCGATTTTATGCTTTACATTGTATTTCCTTAGCGGGTTCTCCATCAGCTTGTTCAGAAAGTGGGTACCTTCGTCACTAATTAGTGCTCTTGGTACCCCAAACCGCACGAAGATACGGCTCTTTAGGAAATTGATCACCATTTTCGCATCATTCGTGGGTAGTGCTACTGCTTCTATCCATTTTGACACATAGTCAACAGCGACCAAAATGTATTGCTTTCCAAAGGACGGTGGGAAGGGTCCCATAAAATCTATTCCCCACACATCGAAAAGTTCTACCTCTAACATTGCATTCTGAGGCATCTAATTTTTCTTTGATATGTCTCCTGTTCTCTGACATCTGTCGTACTCTTTTATTATCTCTTTGCATCTCTGAATAGTGTAGGCCAGTACAATCTAAACTGGAGGACTTTTTTTGAGGTTCTATCTCCGCTAAAATTTCCTCCATATTCTGAGTTGTGACAAGCTTTGAGGATGTACCTTTGCTCTTCCTCCGGAACACATCTCCTCACCAGGCCATCTATTCCCTTTTTGTACAGGAACGAATCGTCCCACACAGAAAACCTGCAATCATGCAAAAACTTTTTTCTTCTGTTAGAGTCAAAGTCATCAGGTATTAGTCCACCTACCACAAAGTTCGTGTAATCTGCGAACCATGGGATATGCGTAACGGATATGATACGTTCATCGGTGAACTCATCTCTGATGGGGTGTGTTTCTTCTGTTTCTTGAATCGGAGTCATCCGAGACAAGTGATCAGCAACAGTGTTTTCACTCCCTTTTTTGTCTCTGATCTCCAGGTCAAACTCTTGTAGTAGTAGGATCCATCGCAGCAACCTTCATTTTGATTCCTGTTTGGCAAAAAGATATTTTAAAGTTGCATGGTCAGTATACACAATTACCTTTGATCCCAATAAATAGGATCTGAACTTATCAAACGCATACACAACCTCCAAGAGCTCTTTTTCGGTGGTTGCATAGTTCATTTGAGCAGGGTTTAATACGTGGCTTGCATAATATATCACATGCAAAAGATTCTCCTTTCGTTGCCCTAATATTGCCCATACTGCATTATCACTAGCATCATACATTATCTCAAAAGGGAGAGACCAATCAGGGGCAATAACTATGGGGGATGACACAAGTTCCTTCTTCAAGGTCTCGAAGGCTTGCCTGCACTCTTTGTCAAATAAAAATGGTGTATCCTTCACTAGTAGACTAGTTAGTGGTTTTGCGATCTTGTAGAAATCTCTTATGAGCCTGCGGTAGAACCCCGCATGTCCCAAGAAGCTTCAGATGCCTTTTTCATTTACCGGAGGTGGTAAATTAACTATTACCTCAACTTTTGATATGTCCACTTCGATACCTCAGTTGGAGATCTTGTGTCCCAACACTATACCTTCACGTACCATAAAATGACACTTTTCCCAGTTCAGGATCAAATTTGTTTGCTGGCATCTTTCTAACACAAGTGACAAGTTAGTTAAACATTTATCAAATGAGGAACCAAATACTGAAAAGTCGTCCATAAATACTTCCATACGCTTTTCGAGCATGTCAGCAAAGATTGATGCCATACACCTTTGAAAAGTGGTCGGTGCGTTGCACAACCCGAATGTCATTCTTCTATAAGAGAAAATATCGTAGAGGCATGTGAATGTAGTCTTCTCTTGATCTTCAGGGGCCACCGTAATCTGGTTGTACCCCGAGTATCCATCTAGGAAACAATAATAATCGTGTCCAGCTAACCTTTCCAACATTTGATCAATGAATGGTAACGGAAAGTGGTCCTTTCGTGTTGCCATGTTTAGTCTCCTATAGTTTATGCACACTCTCCAACCTGTAATAGTTCTGGTTGGAATTAACTCATTCTTCTCATTTTTTTATTACCGTAGTGCCCCCTTTTTTTGGTACCACATGGACTGGACTTACCCATGAACTATCGAAAATGGGATAAATTAATCATGCATCTAACAATTTTACAACCTCTTTGCGTACCACTTCTTTCATGGTTGGGTTAAGTCTTCGTTATGGTTGCACCACTGGTTTGTGATCATCTTTCATTAATATCTTGTGCATGCAAACGGTCGGGCTTATACCTTTCAATTCCTCAATTGCCCATCCGATTGCGCCTTTGTATTTTTTTAGCACTTGAATGAGTTCTGCTTCTTGGGCATTTTGTAGACTGGAATTGATAATAGCTGGGCATTTTTTTCAGTATCCAGAAATACATACTTCAGATTTGTTGGTAGCTGCTTCAAATTTACCCCTATTTTGGGTTCTTTAGTGACATCTGATGGTGGTGGTGGTCTTAAATCTTCCCACCGGTGTGGTCTAGATCTAATCCATTCAGGTTGTTTTTCCATCATAGCGAGCACCTCAGACTCTCCTTCATCTTCATCACTTTTAAAAATCGATAAACTTAAGACACGTTCTAATGATGACTAGGGTATATGCTTTTTAATTTCTTGAGCAATTACTTCATCTATTATCTCTATAGTGTGGCTTGTGCCAATATCATCTTTGTATTGCATTGTATTCCTCACATCTATTTTTAACACTTCATCATAGACTTCGAGGGTCATTGTTCCTTCCTCGGTGTCTATCATACACTGTCCTGTTTCCAAGAAATGTTTTGCCCAATATGAGAGGAATATCCTCATCTTCGGGCATTTCCAGAATGATGAAGTCAACTGGGAAAACAAACTTGTCAATTTTTACAAGAACGTCTTCCACAATCCCATAGGATCGCCTAACAAAGCGATCCGCAAACTGAAGTGTCATTCGAGTATCTTGAACGGTGCCAATGCCTAATTTCTTATAGATGGATAGTGGCATCAAGATTACACTTGCTCCTAACTCAATCAGAGCTTTCTTGAATTTTCTATCACCAATAATGCATGGAATAGTAATCGATCCCCTGTCTTTCTTTTTCACTGGGATTTTCATACCTTGGAGAATGACACTGCATGTTTCAGTTAGAATGATCAGGTCTATATCAGTGGAACACTTCTTGGAGATGATGTCTTTCATGAACTTGGCATATATTGGCATTTGTTCTAATGCCCCAGAAAAAGGGATGTTTATTTCAAGCTTTTTAAACATTTCCAGGAACCTCTAAATTTTTTTTTCATGTTGATCTTTTTTCTTCTGTCTTGGAGGGTAAAGGAGTTTGATGACTGGTTTTGGAACCTTTTATTTCTCCTTGACAGGTGGTAGTACCACTTCTTCATTTTGGTCATTGGTTTCCTTGATTTCTAAATCCACTTCTAACAATCCATCCTTCTCCATACTGTTTTCCTCTGTTGACTTCCCACTTCGGGTTACGACAGCGTTAACAGTGTTATGTTCTCATGGATTTGTTACCGTACCACTGGGTAGGGTACCTGGGGCTTGAGAATTTGAAGCTAACTGTTGTGTTATCTGATCCATTTGGACTTCGAGATTTTTTATGGAAGCAGTGGTGTTTTTCTAATTAGTCCTGGTTTCTTCTTGAAACTACATGTTGTGGGCGGCTAATTTTTCAATGGCAATTTCCCATTCAGCCTTTTTAGGTGCCTGTTGTTGTTGCTGTTGTTGATAATGAGTTTGATATTGCCTTGTACCTTGTTGCGGAACATTCATTCTTTGATCTTTCCAGGAGAAATTCTGATGGTTCTTCCAACCTGGGTTGTAAGTGTTAGAGTAGGGATTATTTTGCTTCAAGAATTTGATCTCTTCAATTTTTTAGGGGGTAGCAAAACAATAGACCGTGTGATGAGGTCCATTACAGATTTCACAAGTGCTAGCCTGAGCCAGCTGGACCTGAGCTATCTGTTGAGTACCTATATTCATAGCTTTCAACTTCTTGTCTACTTCGGCAGTAACTGTGTCTTCCAGACGGATTTTATTTGTCTCTAATTTTAGATCAATCACCCCCTATGGTTGACTAGTACACCTGTCGTATAATTCTAGATGCTCATTGGCAGCCATTGCTTCAATAGTCCTCTTAATACCAGTGGCTGTTGAGAAATTTGTTGAGCCACCAGTTGTTGTATCAACCAACTGTTTTGTTTTTATTTTCAGCCCATTAACGAACATCTGCATTTGTTCGGTCTAATCCATATTATGAGTTGGACACGCTACCAAGACCCTTTTGAATCTTTTGTATGCGCCTCCCAATGATTCACCATCCTTCTGTTTGAAATTAAGGATTTCATACCTTTTTCTCAGGAATACTGATGCTGGAAAGTACTCATTTAAGAATGATGTTTCCATCTCTTCCCATGATGTGATACTGCCGGCTGGAAGAGAGTAAAACCACTCTTCTGCATCTTCAGCTAAAGTGAACGGGAACATTCTTAATTATTTTGCTTCATCAGTATGACCATCAATTTTCGACGTGGTGCTCATGGTCAGAAATCTTTGCAGGCGTTTGTTGGCATCTTCATTAACATTTTCGGTGAAAGGTTTTCTTTCCAATTGATTGATTATGCTAGGATGTAGTTGAAAATTAGTCACATTCACCGGTTGGTTGATAATGGTCAGTCGACCACCCGGTGTGTTTGCACCTCCATAGTCACCTAGGAGTCTTTCCGGAGGTGGAATTGGAGGAACTTCAACCATTGGTTCTTTGAATTCTGAGTGATCAGAGGTACTTTCTTTTTTGGAATCCACTCTTTGGTTTTTGCGTCTTCGGTGAAGGGTTCTCTCGATCTCTACATCAAAAAGAAATTCAACTGAGGGTTCTCCTCGCATACACAAATTAGTAAATTATAAATGACAGAAAAATGATTTTATTGCAGAGCAACCAAATTTTAATTGAATTTAAAATTAAACTCTATATTTTGGCAGTCTCCGACAACGGCGCCAAAAACTTGATCGGGAAAAATAGCAAGTGTACTATTTTGTCTCTTATAGTAATAATGGGAAAATTCCCCGAATGTCGATCTCAAGGACTGCACGTCAATATCGAGTTCAAATTATCATTCAATTAAATAAAAAGTATTAATTTGGTTTTTAGATGTAAAAATATAAGGATAAAGGCAAAGACAAATAAGAATGAAAATAAGGGTTTGCAGGGTAAAAGGAATAATGCCAGGGAAGGTGTATGATTTATCCCTGCAACAACTCTGAGTCACTATTGCATCAAAAAATATCAATTACTATCAGTTTTCAAGGGTATTTTCTCCAAAGTCCTTGGTGAGAAAACCTTTAATCAATCTACCCTAATTTCTATGTCCATAGGCAATTAAGGTGAAGTTAAGCTTTATTATATCAAGAATGCTCTGGTTCATACAGGGTATCTCTAGTCCTAGGTGATATCTATTGTAGAGTAACCTTATGAAAACCTTATCAACACCATTGAATAAGTGATTTTCCTCAACTTCAAAAATGCAGAACTCCCTCATGCTAAATCCAAATGAGGTCAAATTTGTGACTAATTTTAAGGAATTTGAGAAAGCTACAACTTTGATCAAGGCACTTTTTTCATTTGAAGTCCATAGAAAAAGTTACTCAAGGTGGAAGAAGTGAACATATGGCTTGATACTTAGAAAACGTTTTGATGTATTTGATTTTCCAAACTTCCACCTCAAAATTCATCATGATCCAAGCTTCAAATGAAAAAGTGTTCAACATGAAAGTTGTTCCTATTGATCTAACCTTTCCAAAAAAAAGTCCAAATTCATCTCATTTGGACAAAATATGAATGACTTGCGCATGGCTTAAAGTTGAAGGACCATTTGGAAGATATGAAGTTCCACTTTTCATACACGATTGCATGGTCTTTCCACATGATTTCAGCATTGCTTACACATAATTTTGGATCTAAGTGCATTATTTGATGGGCCTATCACACGCCCATGCAAGCATGCAAGTGAGATTTCCAACTTTGGCCAAAAATGGAAGTGTGCAATTATCAATCTCCTTGGCTATAAATAGAAGTCCTCTTGCTCAGAATTAAGGACCCTGGCACGCAAGCTTTGAATCAGCAACCCTAAACCCTCACATTCAAAGAATAAGCTTGAAGATTATCTTTGAAAATCGAGTTGGAATCTCTCACTGTTTTTGAGATTGAAATTCCAAGAGTCCTTCCTTCTCTTTGATCCATTTCCACTCCATCAAACATTTGAAGCAAGGCCAAGCATAATTGAGAGCAAGATCGTGCCAATCTGAAGCTACATTAAAGGTAATTTTCAGAATTTTTCATCTCTTCGATTCTTACTCAATTATCCATTATTCTTGTTGATGTTTGGTGTCTAAAGTCCTACCAATGTAGGCAACAAGATTGAGTTGCTTAGAGGTCAAATCGAAGCAACTCAGATCGTGATCCTCAAATTTCAACTCCCTGTATCTTTCTATATACTTGGAGTTAGACAAAATTGAGGTCAGATTCGAGCTCTTGAGCATTTTTTTCTTTAAATTCATGTCCTCCTTTTTCATTTTGGTGATGGTTGAGGGGGGACCAGTTCGGTGAGGTCCACCGGAGAAGAAGACCGGAGCTCTGGCTCCGGCGATGTGTTGACATTCTTCTAAACCACATGATCCATTCAATTTGTTTTAATCCTGAGCGTCCAAAGTGATTACCACGCGTGTGGGAAATTTGACTTGGTGTATGGTGGATAGCGCGCTCTATTCCACTTGATCTGCCACCTCAATTAATGAGGGAGATCAAGTGGTCCACGTTTTTTTGTAATTTCTGATTTTCATTTTAATTGCCTTATTTTTATTAATTCATATTAATCCAAAAAATATGGGACTTTCACCAAAAAAATTCAAATATTTTTTTCTTTCATTTTCTGAATTAAAATTAATTTTTGGATCAATATTAATATTTTTCATGATTTAATTGTTTTTGTGCATATTTTTAATTGTTTAAAAATACTTTTAAGTTCCCAAAAATAATGAAATTTTTTGTCAAAGGTCCTTTGACCTTGTTTGACCTATTATAAATCTCTTGGCCATTTATTTGGTGTTTTAAAGAGATTTTAGGTTTTTGATCAAACATAATTTAATTTAATGCATTTTTAATTAATTTTAATTTGTTTAATTGTGAATAAATTGTGTTGAGTTATTTCCATTGACTTGTTGAGTTTGACTATTGTTGTTGGGTCTTGGTCAAGGTTAATTTGACTTTGTTGAATTAAAATCATTGGATTTAGGGGATTGATGAAATGTACATTTCATCTTCCAAAATGAAATAATAATTTTAATTTGATAAAAATTCTCCCATGACCAATTTGTGTTTGTCTCATTTCCCCTCCCTCTTCATCTTTAATCCCCTTCTATCCCATTCATTTCATTGACCTATGATATCTCTATATCCTAAGGCTAATTGGTTCATAAACCAATACAAATATGAATGAAATTAGATCCACCCTTTTGCCATTTTCTTTTAAGTGTGGTATGTTTTAGGAGTATGGTTCATTATACCATATCTCTAACATGCATTAACATTAAAATTTATATTGTCCGACCTCAGATAGTTGTGACTTCTACATAAGTCCAATTACGATTGTTTAACATAGCGCTAAATTTTGACACAAAAAGGCATAACATTCTAGTAAGTGAGATTGTAAGTCTCCCCCCTTTTCATGGTATTGTGTGGAAACTTGGCCTTTTTTCCTTCCTTTGGAAGATATCTTGGTTCAAGGATCCATGCTTGTGAATAGAGGGTTGAGTGTTCTCCAAATAATGACTTAAACAACAAAAAGCAAAAACAATACTAACTTCTAATCAACTAACATTTGACTAACTTTTAATTTCAAGCGATTTACTTTATGCAATTTAAATTCAAGTCATTTATCATTTACCATTATTCATACTATTTAACTTATTTATTTTAATGTCATTTTTACTTTGCTCACTTGAGCCATATATTGTGATTGTATATACTTGTTTGTGTATTTTATTTATGTTTATGATCTTTTGACCTTAATGTACATAATAACAACAAAAAACTCTTAAAAAATGTTTGTGTGGACTTTTGGATTTGATCTGAGACTTGGACTTAGAATTAGGCAACATTCCCTATGCAAAAGGATTTGGCCAATGCCAACATTTCTGAAACCAAGTGCTTATGAATTAAACTTTCATCTGATGCAAGTATTGGGATCCACTTGAGTTCATCTGCTACATGGTCTTGATGAAGATGTTACTTTGAACCTGTGTCTAATGCCTTATTCTGAGCCATTCAAGGAGTATGTCATCTGATGCATGAGAGCTTAAGAAGAAGACTATGAAGTTGCAAGCTTGGATGTGGCTATCTTATTTGATGTTTTGCTCTTCATCTTGCTATTTGTGTATTTATATTGCTTGATTCTAAAGTCCAAGGGAAAATTGGGTTTCTATATGACATTCTTGTCTATTGGATTGCATCTCATTGGTCAGATCTTTTCAACTCTTAACTTTTAATTTTTGCTTAGGATTAGTCTCTTCTTCCCCTCCCACTTCTTAAATTTCAAATCTCTCCCCTCCTTCAAAATCTTATTTGCTTGTGATTTTTAAATTTAGACTCTTTATTGCAAATTAGAAACTTTGGCCTTATGCCATTGCATTTTCAAACTTCTTTTTCTTAATCAAACTTGTAAATGAACTTAATTATACTTGACTTAAAATTTTAAAAGACAAAAAGAACTAACACCCATTTAAACTCTTTTAGGCCTTTTGTGCCTCTTTCAAACTTCAAATTTTGTTAAAAGCAATCAACTCACTTTGAAATTGATACCACAAACTACGAGGTTTTGATCCCTCATTTTATGTTGGTACATAGGCACAAGTCCGAAGGTCTTGCCAAACATAAAATATAATTAATGAATTCTTTTCTCATCCCCACACTCTATTTATTGCAAACATCATTTTATACCAAAACACATACACACATAAAAAAGGGCTCCCTAGGAGTACCTAGGACACTTTGGGTGCTAACACCTTCCCTCTGTGTAACCAACCCCCTTACCTGTAATCTCTGAAATTTTATTAGTTTTGATTTGAAAACTTCTTATCTTTGGGTTTTGTTCGTACTTTTCCCTTTTCCTTTGGAAACAATAAAAGCGCTGGCGACTCTAGTTTTATTGACGTTAAGTTTATCCATAGCTTAATGGTCATGAATTTACCGCTACAATAACCATAGTTATGTGCATGTAGACTACAAGGGAATGCCCTCCATCTATTCGGAACCAACCCGATTTGAAGTCCAATATAGAGTCTTGTATGCCTAAATATAATGAGCATGTAAACCCTCCTCAAGAGGCTACACATTGGAACTCAAAGTTATGATCATCGTAGCTGTTGGAATTAATCTAACAGTCCACTGTACTCGTCATCTCATTCCTTAGAGACAATTTTAATTGTTGTTTGTATACAAACAAGATCATATGCCATAAATAGGTATAATTCATTCACTCTTGTAAGTTACACCTCTCTAACCTCACTAACTTGGACGTTAGAGTCCTAACCTTGTCAGTACACCCCTTACTCCATCTACTGGAGACTTCCACCTACATATCAGAGAGCGTATATGGAGGATTTCGTCAGCATACCATCAACCTCTTGTTCCACACCTGAATAGTGGTGTCGTATGTGGGATTCATTTTCTGATTCTCATAGAATTCCATGTTGAACTCATCATATCCTTTATGTTTCTCTGTCACAACCATTTTTGTTGAACGATTAGATTATCATGAATCTTCTCAACCAACAAGAATCGCAACACCATTCATGCACCCAAAGTTGTTGTATCATTCCTAGTCTCCACTCATGCAGATCATTCTCCTCCCGCTAAGGGTAGATCCAATTATAGTCATTTCTCTGACCACTTCATCTACCCAAATTCCATTTCCTCAATCGATAGGCCAAGGAACTTTCTAGGTCTAGTTGTCCTTCCATCCTTTTCAATAATTACTTCAATGTTAAACTTTTATACAACATCAACTGCAGACACAAACACTTGAACCAGAAAATTTCCAAATCCTTCAACAAATTCAAGACACACTAAGGATACATGGATAGAATCAACTCATAACAAGCATTTACAACTTGGTGCAACAACAAAATGCACACCTTCTAAAAAATTGTGTATTAAGTGTAGAATAAAATCAACAAAAATCTTTATTGTAAGCCACCACACAAGTGGATATGTTGCAACATGGAAGCCTTAGAGTCATGCCTAACGTGATTATCCATGATGTCGCATCATAGCACAAGAGTGCCTCCAAATATCCATAACTTTTTTGTCCTCGAGAATTATCATCGACAGAGAGAGTTTGTGTAACATTGTGTACATTGAACTCTTCGAGAAACTGGGCTTGATAAAATATAAGATTTCCCCCTACACATGCTCTAACCTACAAGCCTTCAATGACACAGTAAGTCATCCTTGGGATTTTTTAGAGCTTATGGTCACCTTCAGTGAAGGAAGATATACTCGGAAAATAGATCTTTAATTTTTAGTGCTCCTATGTAAAAGTGTATACATTTATCTTAGGCATGCCTTTATCTGCAACTTAAAACATTGTAGCATACATAATTCCTAGCTTATACAAAAAGCTCTTCAACACAATCATGAAGCAGCTTCTCTTGAAACAAAGAAGACATACCCATTAGATATCAATTTTGTTATCATAAGTAGACATTTGGAGATGATCACAATCAATCACCACACCTCATAGCTAGGCTTCGAGAGTATGTCAAAAGTGATACCTCCCAATTTGATGAATGCACATGCAAGTTATCAAAGGATAACATCATACCGTTTACCACGGCATGGGACATGATATTATTGGAAGGGAGAAAAATATAACCTAGACTATGTGCAGGAGGTAGCGCTAATAATCTTCAATGAGATACAGGGACATGAAAATCCAAACCTAACGTCTGACCCGACACCATGAAAATCCACTGCAGGGAATCCATTTCTCATAAAAGAAGCACTACTAGGTTTAACAAAAGCACAACTAAGTCGCTTTCATTACGGATTTTTTAGATTTTCATGTAAATCATATAATTTAATCCCCTCATTGTTAATAAAATAAATGAGTTTTTACCAAAAATATGTGTTGTACCATTATATGAAAGACAAGTTTGTTCTTGACCTGCACAAAGTTTAAATCACATACAAGAAAAGTTTGTTGTCATAAACACTACTAGTGTACGGAAAAATAAATCAAACCCCAATTATAAGAATTCATTTGATCAAGAACAAAGAAATCTTGAACGCGAAGGTGGTGATCTGGGCTCACTCCCCTCTTAGTAGATAGCCATTCCAAAGTGTATGAGGTGAAGCCCCTACGTTGGCCACAAACCAAGTTTTCACTTGGGACAAAGAAACGGAGCAACCCTTGGTCATACACACTCCTTAGAGATGTCATGTAAAGCATCTAGGTGCGATCCCGCGATGGATACCATAAACCTAGAACACCAACCTCGAATCAAGGACGGTAGTAAATAGAAAGGTAAATAGTGTCTTATATACAATAGAGTCATTGCCCATTTTTAAAGTAACCAGGCATCATAAAATGAAGAAATCCCATACAAAAATAATAGGAAACAACAATATTGTTTCATTCATTAATGATATACTAACAAGAAAATGAAATAAGAACAACTCGGGAGAACCATCGAGCATGCACACACATATACACGCGCGCACACACACAGACACACACACATACACATATACAATTAATATAGCCTACGAGATAGGCTCCAAAGGAAGAACGACTACATTTTCATCCACTACTTCTTGTTTGGCATGAATTTGTTTCTTCGAGATTTTTACCTCGGGGTGGAAGAATTCAATCTCCTTCAAGGAATTCTCAAAGGCCACCTCCATAATGGAATAACTAAACTCATCTACTTTCACTTATTCATGTGTCGGATGCACCTTTTCGAATTGAACCTCCTACAACTTCTCTTGAGTTGATTTTAAAATATTTTTATCTTCACTCTGAGATTTCTCCAAATCTCTTTTTGTATAATGTGAAGTTTCTAGATCCCCGTTTACGTTGGCCGAAGCTATTTCCATATCAAACAACGTATTCTGGGAAAATTTCAAGGTTGTCTCCTTCTTTTTTATTCCTAAAGTCAACTCATTCACATTCTCATCTAAAAAACAGAGATACATGTATGTTTTCACCTCGTCGCCCACTTCTCTTAGAATTTTCGCAGACTTAGTGAGTTAGTGAAGAAGCATGTCCTTTTCAAGAATAAGCACACCAAGAATTTCTATAAGGATTTCCTTCTCCTTTCAAAGATTCTCGAAATCTAGAACATCACCCTTCCCTACAGCTCCAAAAGCCAACAAAGGAACAACCTTATACATTTGGTATGAAATTTATGCCATCTTCTCTTGACGGACCGTCTCTGTTTTACTTGCAAAATATGTGTAATCTTCTCTGGAGACGTAAGACTCACGCTCCCAAGTTTTTCTAAAATCGGGATGGGTGTCGAACAATGAAAGAATGACTACTAAGATCGGCAACATGCTCCCTTCATGATCCAACCTTCTCGAGCTCGATGCCTAATCTCGATATCTCTTAAAAGAAGGCTAGCTAATATAAGTATTGTCATTCAAGCCCCTCATTTGGGAACCTTTGTCAAGCGCGCTCGATGAAGACATAGAAATAGTCTCATCATCAAGTTGACAAGATGCCTTTTGTATTTGTGCTTGTTCTTAGTCACTTCTAGGTCAAGGACAAATTTTAAGCCTAGGTTGATCCGATTGTAGAATGTTTGAATGGTCATATTTAGAAGTCGAACTTTGGGAGAAGCTCCCCTGGAGGTTCCGCAACAACAACAACAACAGAAGGTGAGGGTGCATTCTTTAACACTCTTCTCATCTGAAGCATCATCTTCAAAAAGCTTGTCTTATCAACAAAACACGGAAATTAAAGGTAAAAGTTAGTAAGTTTCCTCGGTACAGAATAACCAAATATAGAGAACGTAATTTCACCCCTACCAAAGATGTTACGCCTCTCCTATTTAGTGGTTGCTTTTACTAACAGATGAGTCTTTATATACTACATATTATGCTTTTTAGAGGTAATGCCAGAAGATTTGGCACCATCAACAAAGTTGGTGCTTCCATAGAAGAAATGAGTTTATTCTTCAAATACTTATCCTTTTGGGATCAATAATCATGCGTACATATGTATGTCTTTGGTCCTGCCAAGAAGTGACGTTGGTGCACAAATTTAGGCAACTTGTCAATACACATTGATTTTAAGAATAAAGTAATAGCGGAGATTTAGTAGAAGAAAAAATAAATGACAAAAAAATAAAGAGATAGGGTAAGAAAAATAACATCATAGATTTTCTCTAACAACAACTTGAGCTTTTACAGAGGTTCAGTCCAACAACCTTACACTAAGATTTTTAAAGGTTTATCCTACAACCTTCAAATATATTACAATGAACTAAGCTCTTGATTACCCAAATTCAGTGCAATAACAGAGAAACACAACTCTCAAATAATGTTTTTCACTCTTTTAACAGTAAGGCAATTTTTAGTGAATGAAACTTAATAACAGTACGAGAATGGGGGAGATTGAAGAGTCAATAACTTATAAAATTTGTGATTTGGAAATGATGAAAGCACTCATTTATATAGGAAAATTTTAGCTTAAATAGGTGACAATCTATGGGATTGGATGCAGTATAATCGATTAGAAACGACATCCTAATCAATTAGACTAAGCAAAAAAAACTAATGTGTTATATATCTTAGTCAATTAACAAGCTTTATAATCAATTAGGAGACTTTAATCTACCTTAATTGATTATATGAAGGGTCTAATTGATTAGACAATGATTTTTATCTTTTTTAATTCATTAGAATTGTTTCTTAGTTAGTAGTTTAAGCACTTGTTAGGATTGGTTTTAAGAAGTTTTGAGAAAAATATGAAAATTTTCAAATGGTTTTAGCGCGTATGTATATTGCCACATTGAAATAGTTCTCCAACACAATTCTTTATATGTTGTATTTAGGCTTAATTCGTCTTTTGGTCCCTTAATTTAATTTAATATTTCACTTTAATCTCTTAATTAAAAAATGTTATATTGTAGTCCTTTAAAACTGTTCTGTTAGTTTATTTGGTCCTTTCCGATAGGTTTTTAAGAAAAAATATTAACTACTGCCTACTTGGCAGTTCTAATGGATTTTTAATATTTAATGTGGTTTTTTGACATTTTTTCTTTTTGGCTTTTTCTTTTTTAATAACAAATCCTACAATTTCAAAAATGAAAACATGCTTCTCCTCCCTTCCCAAAATCCTAGTAGCCTCCACCTTCTTTCTCTTTCTCTTCATCCATAAACTCTCCACCTCCTTCCGCTCCTTCATCTTCCTTTATTTTTTTTTCCGGAAGCAGCTGAATGAGGGATTTGTTGTGTGTTTGATTTTAGACCTGGTTCCAGGTCTAATTTACTATATGGTTGGTTTTAGATATGATTTTAGTATCTTACCTCACTCATCTCTCTTTCATTTATAAAAAAAATTATGTTATAATATTTCAAAAATCTATTTATATTATAATATTTATAAAAAAGAGTTTTGGTGTTATATTATTAATATAAATATACACTGTTAATATTATTAATATAAATATACATTGTTAATATTATTAGTATACAGTTAATATTAAAAATAGAATATATATTATTTATATATTGTTAAGAGTTTATGTTAAAAATAGAATATATATTTCTAATGTTTACAAAGTATATTTATAAGGGTATTATTTGTAAATATTTATAACTATATTTAGAAAACATGAATTAAATTATAAAATTAAATATTTATAAGTGTATTTAGAAAATATGAATTAAATAAAAAAAATTAGTATCATTTATGATGGGTTTAACTCTTAACAAATACTAAAACGTATATGATTTTGCTTGGAGCTTAGCCCCTAGTAAATTATTGACACATTGTCCTTAGGGCTTTGTCTCTCACAAATACCAAAAGATAGATGCATTTTTCAGGGGCTTAATCCCTAGCAAAATACTGACACGACTGTGCCTTTAATCTGCTCCTACGCCTGCAGAGCAACATATTGAAATTTATAAATTACATTTTGCGAGGGGTTTATTCCATGGCCATTTTTGCGAGGAGTTTATCTCCTAGAAAATAATTTGTGATGCCCTATTTAACTAGGGACCATCTCCCCTCACAAATTTTTGTTAAAGGATTTTTGCATTAGTGAGGAGTTTAATCCCTAACTAAACACACTATTTCTTTTAGTGACTTCTCTTATATTTTTATAAATAACAACATTCAATAAAAAAAATACTCAACTAAGAATACAACTCAAACAAATCACTAAAAATTAAGACCAAGTCGAATCAACTTATACAAAAATAAGATTTTTTACACCAATTAATCCACAAGAGCTCAACATTACTTTTAGAAGAAGAAAAAACCTTTTTACACTTATTTAGTTTAAATTACATTTTTTTTCTTTTTTATCTTTATCTCTCATTAAGTTTATTTTAAATTTTTCATAAAGTAATTATTATTTCAATAAATAGTCGAAAAGTTTGAAAAGTAATATTAAGACAAATGTTTTCCCAAGAAAATTTAATTGACTCTGATTTTTTTAAAAATCGAATCGATCATCAAATCAATGAGGCTACTGAATTGTTCGTTTACTTATCGAATTACTGAATTATTGGTCGAACTGCATGACTAAACTCGCTCAAATAAATAACTCAATTGAATAAATCGATCACTATAACAAAACTATATAGTTATTAAACTGATCGAATCAGATGAATCAGTTTCTAAAAAGAAATCACGACACCTACAAAATTTTAAAATATCATGATTTCTCAAATTTATTCTTTAAATTCAAATTTTAAATATAATCATATCACATGACAAAATAGTACTAAATACAAATCTAAATAAAATTTAATTGCAACATAAACTAAATAACAAAATAATTATGATGTCTAATAAATTTAATTTTAAAGAGAAACATTGTTTCAAATAATTTTTTTACTTATATTTTAATTTATTTTAAAAAAAAAAATTAACAAAACAATGTTGTTTTGTATGAGGAAAAAAACATTTAATTTATCGGTTTTCCAAAATCACTAATTCTTCGATTTTTTTTTTAATTTTGACTAATTTTGATTGGTTTTCAATAATTTTTTATCCAACAATCAAACTAGATCAATTATTCCACCAATTTTCAATTTGATCGGTCGGTTCGGTTTTTAAATCACGCATTCGATCTCAATTTTAATTACTCATGAAAGTCATACAAAAGACTAGTAGGAGTAACATTTAATATACGTCCAGCAGCAGAATCATTTCTTTAATACTTCCTCTTCTAAATTATAAATCATTTTTTTAAAAATATTTGTCACTTTACAATAATGACTTTTATTTTCAACCTACTCTTTATCATTTATTACTATTTCTTTACCATTCTTTAAATATCTCTTTTATCCATAATAAATAAAGGATAATATTATAAAATCATGCATAATTTATCTTTCTCATACAATAATCATTATCTTTCTTAATTTGTGGAAAAGGTACAAAACGTCTTACACATGAGTGACTTAGTATAAGTACTAGTAGCCGTGGACCGCTAAATTTGGTCCGCTATATTCAAATTTTGTAAAAAGACCTACAAGAATAGGCCTTAGAGGCTCCCATTCTGGCAATTATTATTGATCAAAATTTACAACTAATAGCCCAGTTAAAGAGGCCTCACAAGTGTGAAGGGATTAGGAGGTCATATCCTTTGGATATTTTCTTGTCTTGGATGCGAGTAATCCTTTGGATATCAATTTAAGTAAAAGCATATTCTAGTATCACATAGTACTATTATTTAGTCAACTTCAATTAAATTTATTAATTTCATATAAGAATATGGACATTTTTTTAGTGTCACTCGTTCTATACTAAATAGACACTTGCATCAATAGGGGTGCTATATTTCATTATTAATTTTTTATTTAGAGTAATACTAACTTGTGTCTCAGGAACACAAGATAAAAACTAAATAAAATAATTTTGTGTTGAAAATGATGTATTGATTTTAATAAAAATATAAAATTAATTTTATAATTGATTTTTTTAATATAAACTTTTTATAAACGAGTGTCTTATCTTGTATCCCTAGGACACAAATTAGTATTACCCTAAAATAAAATAGTGTTTTAAAATAAATCACTCATTTCAATTTCAATGTAGACTTTCCAGTTCTATCTCTTAATTAATATTATTTTCATTATTTTCAATACATGATAAGAGTACTTTTGTAAAAATATAATTTTTTCTTTTATTTATTTATTTTTTAAAATATGTGAGAAACTGTCAACTGGGTCACTCATTGTGGGCGGAGGGTGTAAGACGTTTTGTACATTTTACACAAATAAAGAAAGATAATGATTATTGTATGAGAAAGATAAATTATGCATGCTTTTATAATATTATCCTTCATTTATTAGATGCATAAAATAGTTGTGGAACAAATTCCTAGGTTTCACAATAGCATAAGTGCATGCCCTTGTTGGTTTATGTTTTCCCCTATGCTTCTAGTTTTGTATCACTAATTTAACTAGAAAGTAAATATTTCTATTTACTCTTTTTATCCATATTTGTCATAATTTTCATTTACCAAAGGATTCCTCAACATTGATAAACTTTTTCATATTACTCATATGTCAACCAAAGTAACAAACATATTTCATTAAAACATATGACAAAATAAATCACTAAAATAACATCACATCACACAATAAGGTTACCTTTTATTAAACTTCACATTGCTCAACATAAACAAAGTTAGCTCATAGTTAGCTAAAGAAATACATCAATACAAGTTTTCAAGCTTAGAATTTATAAACAACAAGGAAAAGAAAGTTCAAGCCTAAAAGTGTTAGTTTTACTCCTTGCAGTCTTCGACCTACTAGAGGTGAGTTGTGGCACGCTAGATTGAATGATATCGTTCGGATATGGTAAGGTGGGAGGCACATCAGAGACTAGTTCAGCTAGCCTTCCTTCTTAGTGAAATATTTTCTCTAAGTAATTTCTCAAAGTCTGGACCTCTTTTCCACTCCCAATGCAACTCTTTTTATAGACTCCTTCAATATTAGGGTTAACCTTGGGCCTTAGATCACGGGCCTCTGGATTATCCTTTGATGTGGCCCGAAGAATAAGGTATATTACCTTTCTTATTTGACAGTACATGTATTGGGTTAGTACACAATGCATGTAATAGACAACACATCTCACACCAGGTCTGTTGTATGGAATGGCTTCTTCAGCGCCTCAATTTCATCTTTTTAGAGTTGTCTTCTAGCATTTATCCTTATCCATTTAGCTCCTCCAGCTCGACCCTAATTTTTCTTCTCAAAGTTTTGCTACGTCAGCTCTAGAATTGAAGTTGAGAACTCATTCTAACATCTTCTAGCTTAAGGGTTGCTAGGCGGTGTTCATAAATTCGTGGCGAGATAGAACTTGTCACCAGAGATACGTCTGCACAAGCATAAAACACATATAAAAATGACAACAGAGAGCACCTAGTGTGCCATATCCTAATTTAACTAAATCTAGGAAAAAACATAAATAAATGACAATACTCAACCTTAAATATAACATAGAATTCAAGTATAAGAGGCTTAAATATCTCACAAATAATGAGTTATCAAGTACATCTGGGATGGTGACTGGAGAGTTGGTCGGGACCATAAGAGATATTGTAGGGGACGAGAATATTTACCAAATAATAAACACTCCCCCCACTGAGAGAAATCATCCCCCAATAAAGTTGATGAGGTTTTGACTAGAGCCAGGGAGGAAAAAAGTTAGAAGCAATGAAGAATAGGAAGATTGGAAAATAAAGCGTCAATATATCCCAACCATTACTATTGTTTTTTCAAGGATAAATAACCCCTCTAATGGGATGATAAAGTGGAAAAGTGTTGAGCTGATGATTGTGAGCAAAGAAGAGGGGAAGGCTTCGACCGAGGAGCCAAAAAGACCTATCCTTGAATTTTGGGATAGTAAAAAAGTAAGCAAGATCCAAAATGAGATATTTCCTTTATTAATAACGGATACTGTAGCGGGGTATTCGTTACCTTTAGATTTATTGACTAAATCAAAAGTAAATCATACAATTCGAGTCGTCACCGCACTTCTATTTATCCAAAGGAAAGGTTAGAAAGCGAACACAAACCAAGTAAGAAGTTTTATCAAATCAAAAACTAATAAAAATGTCAGAGATCTGGGTAAGGGGGTTGGTTATGCAATGGGAAGGTTTTAAGCACCAAAAACATCCTTAGTACTCTAAGGGAGCCCTTTTTACAAATGTGTATTGTAGGTTGGTATTTGTGAAAACATTTGTGCAAACAAGATTAGGGAGATGAGAAAAGAATATACATATTTATAATTTTGTTGTTTGAATGGATAAACCCATTGCCTACGTGCCATCATAAGGGTAGGATCAAAACCTCGTAGTTCGAGGTAAAAATCTCAAAAGAAGATTGGTGAATTGATTTGATCAAAAGCCTTGAGGTCTTTAATTATCAAAGGGAGAAAACTCAACCTAAACCAACAATCCACCATGTGAGGAGAGCTTCAACATACTAGTGAGGGATCCACCCTATAATAAGTATGGAAGACTTATAGTCCAATCACTAAGGATAAGGTGAGGTTTACATCAACCACTATGATAACTCAAACTTATGGCTAATGTTTATAAAAAAGGTTTTAACAAAGGTGGTCATTGGAACCACAAAAAAAACAACAACTTGAAGTGAGTTGTATTTACAAATTAGAAGTATTCACAAAATGAGGTCAAATTTGACTTAAGGTTTATTCACAATGAGTATTAATGAAAAGAGTTTGAAATATCAAAGGCCTAAGGCCTAGGTTTCTAGTTTGAAAATAATGTCAAAGTTTGCACAAAATGAGTTTGGCTTGGGTTAGAGTGGAGAGAAGAAGAGAAGGGTTAGTCCTAAACATGCAAAGATAAGAGAAGAGATAAAACCCTTGGAGTTCCCTTTCTTGAAATCATAAAGATGATTCAAGATGCTCATTTCCTTTGGACTTAGCAAATAACTCAAGCAATCAAACAAATATTTAATCAAGCTCCTAGGATCCCCATTTGGCTTGTCTCTCTTAACTTGGCTATTCATGACAATGGTCCTTCTTACTATCTCAAGTTTGGAGTCCCTATCACACAAGAACAAACAATCAAAAAGTTCACAATGCAATAAGAGGAATGGACAAAGAATGAGTTTAGATTAGGGGTCCTTTGAAGTCAACTTTAAGATTTAGCATTCTAAAGGCATGAGGCCTAGTTGCTCTTCAACAAGTTTAGCATTCTAAAGGCATGAGGCCTAGTTGCTCTTCAACAAGTTTAGCATTCTAAAGGCATGAGGCCTAGTTGCTCTTGAACTCCTTTAAGCATAGGTAAGATCCTAATTCTAAGTCCTTTCTCCTTTTTGCATTGGGTTCACACAAACAATCACAAAGAAACAATATATTTATATGCAATAATAAGCTCAAGTGAGCAAAAGAAAAAGGACGTAAACATAAAATATGAGCTCAAGTGAGCAAAGTGAAAAGTGTTAGGGACCAATTAGTACTACTTTTCATATAATTTTATTGGTCCCTTTTACCAATTTTTGATGTAATTACACACTTTTATTCTCACAATTTTGTATAAATGCAATTAAGTTTAATTGATGTTGTTTAGAGTAGTTATTTCACGTATTTATTAGTTTTGTAGAGTTTTTGGACAAGAGAGCTTCTGAGTGCATAAGCATAATTTGGAAGAAGTGTTAAATGCAATTTGGAGGCATAATTTGGAAGATTAAAACTTGGGAGAATCATTGCATGAAGCTCGCAAGGCAAGGAAGTTGAATTAGCTTCAGTTCGCGCCGCGACCAGGGATGGCGCCGCGAACCTTGCGAAACCAGCAAGCTGTTTGTTTGGGCCAAGTGTTCTGTTTTTAAGCCAGCTGTGTTGTGACAGTTTTGTATCTGTTTTAGGATGCTTTTCAATTTTAGATGAAAATGAACATTTTAGGAAAGGTTCAACCCTTTTAAGAAAACAGAATGGAAAATAGAAAAACATTCATTCATAGTTTCATATTTTGTAAGAGAAAAACAGAGTTTATTCTACCATTGCATTTTGCTGTCCAAAATGATGATGAGGAGCTAAATCCCATTTTGTCAAGATTGGAGGTAGTAGCTATTCCTATTTGTTTATGTATTTCATTTGACTCTTATATATGATAAAAGGTTATTGATGTATTGAATGATATTTTTGCCCTAAGTTGAATATTAGATTTGAGTAGTTGTTGAAAGAGATTATTTAAGTCTTGACATAAAATATATTTTCAAGTAGTGAATGAGTTGTAGAAATAGATTTATTCACTACTCTTCTTTTGTATCAACCATTAAAGATTGCTATATCGATAGTTAGGTGGAGAAATCGTCTAAAGATTAATATAGTGATTATCACAATATCATTTAGATATAAATGATATTGAGAGGATACTCGAACATCATCAATAATTTTAAATCTATATAGTTATCATAAGGAATCATAAGCAATTTGAATAGTGAAATCCAATCTTGCCCAGCCTTTTTAACATTAGATTAAAACTATTTTATTGTTTTAGTGACATTTTACTCAAAAGATAACTTTTCAAACAAAACAACTTGGTTACATTCAAAACTTATAACAATTTGGATTATAGAACGGCAGTAATAACAACCAATCTCTGTGGATACGATACTAAAATATTTGCCGAAAGTATACTTTTCAACAAATTGGCGCCGTTGTCGGGGATTGGTGTTCGATATTACAAGCATTGCAATAATTCATTGTTCTAAGTTTTGTACTTATTATCACTCTTGCGTTTCACTTGGTTTTTTAGTTTTGTAGATTCTAGTGCATGCGAGGAAAAGCTACCGAGGAGCAATTTCAATTCGATCCTGAAATTGAAAGAACACTTCGAAAGCTCAATAGCAAAACACGAAGAAGAAGGAAACTAGCCGAAGAGAGGAACCGGAGAGAGGAAACATCTACTTCTTCACTTGTTCAAATCGAAGAAGTGGTTGTAGAGACTTGTGAAGGAAACATGGCGAATGACACTCCTACCGAAATGTCCGCTAATAGTCCAAGAAGGAATGCTCAATTTGCTCGTGGAGGAAGGAATACGGAGATGAAGACCGGAATCCTCCAACTTCTTTATGCAAATCCATTCACCGGAATGGACCATGAAGATCCGTATACCCATCTCATCAAATTCTATGAGATTGCGGGTTCTACGGGAATAGACGAAGCGGGTGAAGAGGCGTTATTCAAGAGGATGTTCCCACACTCCTTAGTGGGAAAGGCAAAAGAGTGGTACCTGGATCAAGCACCAAGAGTGATGACGGATCGGAATTTGCTAGAAGAAAAGTTTTTAGAAAGATATTTTCCTCAATCCCGATTCATGGAAGCCAAAACGGCAATTGCGGTATTCACTCAAGGAAGCAGCGAGTCTTTAAATGAGGCTTGGGAAAGATTCAAGTCAATGTTGAGAAAATGCAAAGGCTATGGTTTTGATGAGCTAACTCAAATTCATATTTTTCTAAATGGGCTCCAATCGACTCACAGAACACTTTTGGATGCTACCGCGGGTGGCTCTCTTATGTCAAAGAATGCGGAAGAAGCAAAAGTCATTATTGATCGGATGGCACTCAATGATCGTCAAAGTCAACATGACCGTAGTCCTTCACAACGGAAACCGGGAGTCTTGAGTTAAATACCAATGATGCCATTCTTGCTCAAAACAAGCTACTTTCTCAACAAGTGGAGTTGCTCACTCAACAAATGTCCAAACTTCCACAACAATTGAAGGAAATTCAAGTATCTCAAGATAGGCATCAAGTAGCATGTTGTGAACTATGTCAAGGAGATCATCCAACCGGTTATTGTCCTCCATCGGAAGAAGTGAGTTATGTGAACAACCAAAATCAGGGATATCAAAGGCAACCTCCACCCAACAACAACTCATATCAAAGGAACAATCAAGGTTATCAACCATCAAGGTTCAACAACCAAAATTTTCAGCAGCAAAGTCCTTATCAACACCCAAATTCTCAAGAACAACAATCGCAAGGAGGAAATTCAAAGCTAGAAGACACTCTCCAACAATTCATGCAAACCTCCATGGCTAACCAAAAGAGTAATGAGGCAGCAATCAAGAATTTGGAAAACCAAGTAGGCCAACTTGCGAAACAATTGTCGGAACAAACTGCGGGATCTTCCTTCTCCGCTAACACTTAAACTAATCCAAAGGAGCATTGTAAAGCAATTTTTACTAGAAGCGGTAAAGAGTTGACAAGTGGAAAAAGTGAGGAGATTACAGTAGAGAATGAGATGGATGTTGTATATGAAAATGAGGATGTGGATTGTGAAAAGGAGAAAGTGGCAGAAACTGTTCAGTTTGCGTCGCGATCTCCCTACGGGCCGCGAAAAAAGCAGAACCAACAATTGATAGCAGAACAGCAGTGTGAAGTGGAAATGAAGAAGGAAGTCGAGCCGAGAAAGAAGAAAAAAAGAGACAAAGGAGTGGGTGTCATTCCAATTCAACATCTACCCTATCCACACGCACCATCAAAGAAGGATAATGCTAGACACTATGCACGGTTTATGGACATATTCAAACAACTTCAAATAAATATTCCATTTGCCGACGCATTAGAGCAAATGCCACGGTATGCAAAGTTCATGAAGGATATTCTCACAAAGAAAAGGAGACATGTGGAAGACGAGACAATCTTGCTTGATGCACGTTGTAGTGCCATAATCCAAAAAACTCTCCCAAGGAAGGAATCCGATCCGGGCGAGTCGTTTTACCGGTAACCATTGGAGACACCTACATTGGTAATGGCTTGATTTACTTGGGATCTAGCATCAATTTAATCCCCCTATCCATTGTTAAAAGATTGGGAAATGTTGAGATAAAAAATACAAGGATGACTTTACAACTAGCCGATAAATCTACCACTTCACCATATGGAGTTGCTCAAGATATGCTAGTAAAAGTGGACAAATTCTTGTTTCCGGTAGATTTTGTGATAGTGGATATGGATGAGGATCGTGATGCTCCTTTAATTCTTGGAAGACCATTCATGAAAACAGCCCGAATGATGATTGACATTGATGATGGACTCATGAAATTAAGAGTGCAAGATGAAGAGGTGACTTTCAATCTTTTTGAAGCCATGAAGCATCCTAAAGACAAGCAGGATTCTTTCCGAATCGATGCCACCGAGGAAGAAATAGTGGAAGTTGCAAACCAAGTTCATGTTTCTAATCCGTTAGAAAGATCTCTTATCGGAGCTTACAACATTTTGACTAAAAATGAAGAAAAAGAGATTGAAGTAATTTTGCATGAATTGGAGTCTTGTGGAGAGCTTTCTTATCATGAAGAGACAAAGGAAGATTTGGATGTGACAGAGAAAGTGGAAGAGCCAAAACTAGAGCCACACTTGAAGTATGTGTCCCTTGGTGATGATTGTACTAAACCGGTGATCATTAGCAATACCTTGTCCACAAAAGAGGAGCATCAATTGATTCGAGTGCTGAAAAAGAAGGAAGTTGTCGAACTATTGGAGGCTGGGATGATTTGTCCTATCTCCGATAGTGAATGGGAAAGTCTGGTGCAAGTAGTTCCGAAAAAGGATGGTATCGGATTTTATCGAAGGTTCATCAAGGACCTCTTAAAGATAACAAAGCCCTTGAGTAAGTTGCTCAATAAAGCCGGATCGTGAAGATAATCATTGAACCGTCGAGCTCATAAAGACGTTAAACAAAGCGCTTGTTGGGAGGCAACCCAACATTGTAAGTCTGCATTTTAAATTTTGTCAATTCTGTTGTTGTGATATTCTGTTATGTTCTTTTATTAAAAAATTGAGTTCTGTCCACTGCCAATAAAATTTTCCAAAAATTCCTTCAGTTCGCCCCGCGACCAGCTTTCGCCCCGCGAACTGAATATAAAACTTCAGTTCGCGCCGCGAACAGAGTTCGCCCAGCGAACTGAGCGTGGCAGAACCATTTATGTTCTGTTTAGGTTATTTTCATTTCACTCTTATTTTCACAAACTTAAGATTTTCTTCAACAATCTCACTGCCCCACTTCCAAATTTCAAAACTATTTCTCTCCACTCTCAAATCCCAACGTGTTAACAAAGAACCAAGTCAATTTCAACAAGGTATGCGTGTTCTCTTCCCGTTCCTTTTTGTTTCTCACTTAGGTAAGATAGGGTTTTGCAAAAATTGGAATTAGATGTTAGAGATAACCTTGCATGTCTAAAGTGGATTCAAATTAGGATTAGGTTAGGGATTGTGGTTATGATTGTTGATAGGTGCAAGCATTAGGAACCCTAGAAGGCACCTGGAATTTTCCTGGTTCGCAGGGTTCGCGCCGCGAACTGGCCATCGCGCCGCAAACTGGGAAATTCCAGTCTCATGTTTTAGGGTTTTTAAAATTAACTTCTCTTCTGGTTTTTTGTGTGGTTGTTCTGATTTTTGTTGCAGATGTCAAAAAGAACAAAAACCACGGGTGCCGGTCCTTCTCGTTCCGTGCGACGATTCACAAGCGATGATCATGAAGAGAGATTCGACAAATTGATCAAACGAACAATTCAACAAGAAAGATTCATCCGCTTGTCGCCGGGTGGAACCTACCGGAAGTTGGTGTCGAATTTTGAACGAAGAAAACGGAATAAGATTTGTGAACCGGAGCCGGAAATTAATTATAACATTGTGCGTGAGTTTTACGCCAATGCTCTTCATCTGGAAGAGGGAATGGCATTCCACTATCAGACAAGAGTGAGAGGAAAGACCATTTCATTCAGTAGAGACGCGATCAACGCGTATTTAGGTAATCCTCTCATCTTGGCAGAGAATGGGCGGTGCGAGTACCGTGCCAAAGAATTAGCCAACGATTGGGATCTTCCGACTGTGAGCGCTACCTTATGACTTGAAGGAACGACATATGATTTAAATGATCAAGGATTCCCAAAGTCATGGAAGAGAGAAAGTTTGAATCTGGAGGCAAGGGCATATTTGGTGCTGCTTTTGAATAATATCCGGCCAAGGAGCCACATCACCTCTATTCCTTTGGATGTAGGATGCTTATTGTACTACATCATGATTGGAAAATCTGTTGATGTGGAATCCATTGTTGCGGGGGAAATGCGCAAAGTGGCTACTAGCGGAACGAAGTTCAGTGGTAAAGCAGGTGTTCTTACATATCCGGGGCTGATTATGGGACTTTGCCGAAGGGAAAATGTTCTCATTCCGGATGAGGTACATTTGTCTATCACTAGTGTTATTAATGATGCTTATCTGAACAGGTTTTGCCAGAGCCAGATGGACAAAGCCGAAGGAGCTGGGACTTCGTCCTCTATACCCCGAGCCCGCACTACTCCAGCATTCGATCAGATTGTGTTTGCTAATTATTGCTGTGAGAGCTTTGAGGCCTCTAGGAGGTCTCAATCATTCCTTTTTGATGTTATGCAGCAACAATTTCAGAACACCTTTCTTGAACCTGAAGCCCGCACATTCCCTTCCCAGGCGGAATATGTTGCTTATGCTAATTGGCCTGAGGGCAGGCCAACTTTTATGGGGGGTGCAGGAGGTGGTGTGAACCATGACGATGCGATGGAGGATGTCCTTGGATCCGTTGGTGGTGGCCATGAGGAGGAAGATTGAGGAGTTTGTTGAATTAGAGTAGTTTTTATTTTGAATTTTTTGTATTATTATTGCTTTTGTTTAATTATGATTGTACTTTTGGTGGCTCTAGTTTCACCATAACTTTGGTTTGTTAATTTGTTTTGTCAATTGCATGAATATTCTGTGAGATTTAAGTGTGTTACAATGAAATTGGTTTACCAACATTTGTTTGTTTAATTGTTCTTATTCATAAGTCAAGCTTAAAGCAACCAAGAAATGTTCGCAAAGAAGGAAGCATAGGACACTTCGAGTGGTGATGATAAGAATTAGTGTCGGCATTTCAAGGTACACTTTATCGCTTTCTAGACTTAACATGAGTAGTTTGATGGTGTGTTGAAAATTCCATATCATAAATTCATTGAAATACATGTCATTTTTTAATCAAAATAGGACTTAACCAATTGTGAGGAAGCTTTCCATTGTACACTAAAATGCAGGAAACCGAACATTATTTTAACTCATTCTTATCATGCTAAATCATGCATTAATCGATTTTTGTGTGAAAATAGTGAAAATGATAGAGGAATTGTTTGTATGAGAAAAACCACTTGACCGAAACGTCTTGAATCAACTAACCTTGTGAGGAGTGATCCTTAATTAACCCCCTTTGAGCTTGCTTTAGGATTCATTTGATTGATGAGTATAAAATCAATTGAAAATTGTGTGAATAAATGAATCCTAATTTCTTTCGTGTCAATTAAACCCTCAAACCGAGTTGTTTGAAAAATTTTCCTTTTGCTTATGTCTAAGTAGGGAGCATTATAGAATAAATTTGGTTTTGGAATCTAAAGTTGGGGAGAGTAAAGTAAAAAGAGTTGATTAGAAACTTGGAAAAGTGATGTTTTATAAAAGGGTGAAAATATGAAAAGAAACAAGAAAAAGAAATCACCCTTGAAACCATAGAGCAAAGAAAAAGAAAAGAAAGAAAGAAAAAACAAAGAAAAGGCTCATGGTTGTGTGGATGTAAAAAAAAAATAAGAAAAAACAAAAAAAAAGAAAAAAGACGGGGATCAAAGAAATGGAAATTGTGTAGAGTTGAATGTATGGGAATGCTCCCTTAGGATAGGCATTTTTGTTGAATTCTCTTAATCATATCCTTTCTTGTAACCCAATCCACATTATAACCCTTGAAAGACCTATTGATTCTCATTTTTCCCATGATTTGGTATTTGTTTTGATGACCGCATGATTTGAGTTGTTGTTGATTTAATTGCTTGGATGAGTGAAAGTAAACCTTCATGTTTATTCATCATTATTATGATGTGTGTGTAAGTTTGATTCAATTTTGACATATATGGCTTTGAATTCCTTGGTATGATTTTTGCACCCAACCATTGCTCTTATTCATGTTTTGTCTAGCATTTAGATAGGTGGATTGAGAAAGTGCCATACACTTTTGAACCATTTGAATGTCCTTGGTTAATCCTTGTTTCTATCTTTTGTGTCATTGCTTTGGTTGTGTTGGTGGAAACTTTTGTTTAGGGACAAACAAAATGATAAGTTAGGGAGAGTTGTTAGGAACCAATTAGTACTACTTTTCATATAATTTTATTGGTCCCTTTTACCAATTTTTGATGTAATTACACACTTTTATTCTCACAATTTTGTATAAATGCAATTAAGTTTAATTGATGTTGTTTAGAGTAGTTATTTCACGTATTTGTTAGTTTTATCGAGTTTTTGGACAAGAGAGCTTCGGAGTGCATAAGCATAATTTGGAAAAAGTGTTAAATGCAATTTGGAGGCATAATTTGAAAGATTAACACTTGGGAGAATCTTTGCATGAAGCTCGCAAGGCAAGGAAGCTGAATTAGCTTCAGTTCGCGCCGCGACCAGGGATGGCGCCGCGAACCTTGCGAAACCAGCAAACTGTTTGTTTGGACCAAGTGTTCTGTTTTTAAGCCAGCTGTCTTGTGACAGTTTTGTATCTGTTTTAGGGTGCTTTTCAGTTTTAGATGAAAATGAACATTTTAGGAAAGGTTCAACCCTTTTAAGAAAACAGAATGGAAAATAGAAAAACATTCATTCATAGTTTCATAGTTTCATATTTTGTAAGAGAAAAATAGAGTTTATTCTACCATTGCATTTTGCTGTCCAAAATGATGATGAGGAGCTAAACCCCATTTTATCAAGATTGGAGGTAGTAGCTATTCCTATTTGTTTATGTATTTCATTTGACTCTTATATATGATAAAAGGTTATTGATGTATTGAATGATATTTTTGCCCTAAGTTGAATATTAGATTTGAGTAGTTATTGAAAGAGATTATTTAAGTCTTGACATAAAATATATTTTCAAGTAGTGAATAAGTTGTAGAAATAGATTTATTCACTACTCTTCTTTTGTATCAACCAATTAAAGATTTCTATATTGATACTTAGGTGGAGAAATCGTCTAAAGATTAATATAGTGATTATCACAATATCATTTAGATATAAATGATATTGAGAGGATACTTGAACATCATCAATAATTTTAAATTTATATAGTTATCATAAGGAATCATAAGCAATTTGAATAGTGAAATCCAATCTTGCCAAGCCTTTTACATTAGATTAAAACTATTTTATTGTTTTAGTGACATTTTACTCAAAAGATAACTTTTCAAACAAAACAACTTGGTTACATTCAGAACTTATAAAAATTTGGATTATAGAACGGCGGTAATAACAACCAATCTTTGTGGATACGATATTAAAATATTTGCCGAAAGTATACTTTTCAACAAAAAGGAAATATGAATAAATGAGCAAGAAATTAAATTGCTTTAAAGTAAATTGCAAGAATTAAATGCTTGAATTAAAGTTAGTAGTTAGTAGTTAATGTTAGTGTGTCATAAGACAATTTAGCGCTATGTTAAGCAATCGTAAGTGGACTAATGTAGTAGTCACACCTATCTGAGGCCGGTCAATAAAACTATAGGCAAATAAACACAAGTTAGAGATCATGACTAGTAAGCCAAGCTCCTACAACTTGCCGTGCCAAAAGAATAGAAGGAAAGCCTTGTATGGATTTTAGGTTTTTTGCTTGACCAAAAGCAACCTATGTTGGACACAAAGCAACTCACTTGATCTTTGATCAAGATGAGTTTGATTTGGATCAAAGAAGGTTAAGCCTTTCATATGTCAAGGCTAACCATAAATCATTAACTCATTGGCCAAACTAAAAAGAAGAAGAAGATGAAGATGAAATGAAATGGATAAAGGAGAATTCAAATGACATAATCAAAACACAATGATCAAATGTGAATGAAATCATCATCAACCAATGGTAAACAGAAGAGAAATGAAGATTAGAAGTCAACAAAGTCAAATATATTTTTTGGTATTTTTGAAATTAAAATAAAACATAAAATAAAATGAACAAAATATGGTCAAACCTCAAATTCAATTCAAATCAACTTGAACAGGTCCAATTGAATCATCAGAGGTCTAACATTGTCAAACAACGTGTGACAAATTTTCTCAATATTTTTTGAAAATAGAAACTATTTTAAAACAATTAATAGTCAAGAAAAATAACACAAATGGATTAAAATCTCAAATAAATCTCAAATCAATTAAGAAATTGATGAGAATATTTTTCATAGACTTATCATGATCCATATGTGTTAAGAAAATATTTTTGGAATTTTTGGATATCAAAAAGTATTTAAAATGAATTAAAAACTATTAAAAACAAAATATTTCACAAAAAATATTAAATGGAATCACAAAAATAATTAAAAATCAGATTATGAAACTAGATTTTTCAAGAAAAATTTTAGTGTTGGTCTCATATTTTTGTGATTCCAAATAAAATAGTTATAAATTTTTGAAAATAAATGGAATAAAAGAAAATAAAACAGAAATTAGAAAAATGTGAAAAAACAAGGAGCGTTGGATCCACTTCATTAATTGACGTGGCAACATCCAAGGGTTCAGAAGCGCGCGCGTACCACGGTCCACAGTCAAACGCGTTACAAATTGAATTAAAAAAAGTCAAAAGAATCATTGGCCAGGATTAGAATGCTGAAGCCTCATCCAAGGGCCTAGAGTCATCCACGTGGGGACGGTGGTGGAAACCACCGTCTTCTCCGGTGGACTAACTAATTCCGGCCACCAGTTGCAGGTTTTTGAACCTCAACTAAAATGCACAAACGTGGTACCAAAATGAAGCTAGGGTGATGTACATCACCCCAGTAACTTTGGATTGTGCTCAAAGTTTCTATGGAAAGAGAAATCTGAGCTTGAAATTCAAGGTGTGTAAACTGAAAAGCTTCAAAAGAAAAAATCAAAGCCACCACTGACTTGCCTCTTGCATGAGGACTTCAGAAAACCATTTGAACACAAGAAATTCACATTATATGATGAGATATAGATCAAAACAGTTGGATCATATACCTTTGAAGAGCAGCTTTAATCAACACGATTCCTTCCAATTTTTGCTTCCAATTTGATATTGAGATGTGATATGAGTGCAAGGTTAAGGAATAAGTCTTGAAGATCAACTGATTTTGTTGAAATTCAAGCTTGAATTGAGAAAAGAAAAATCAGAATTCCTTTGGTATGGTTCAGTTTGGATTTCAGCAGAGCTCCAGCTAGCCTTAAGGTTGAGATTTGAATGAGGCAAGGCACGTATTTATAGCTGAGATGCAAGCAAGCAAGTGCCAAACTCGTGTGCATGATCATTGTGTCCTCCATGCATGGGCCTGTACAGGCGCATGTGAGGCCCAATCTTGGATGGAAATGAATGATGAGCTTATTTGAAGAGGGTTTGGACGTGCAACTTGAACTGCAATGGCTTGTGCATGGAGATTCAAAGTGAAATGCATAATTGGGCCTAAATGTTCCCCTCTTTGAAAGTCACACATAGGAAATCCAAACATAGGCATATGAGTAATGGTTGGAAAGGTCTTGACATAAGGAACAAAAGCTATGTTGGACAAAAATCCATTTGGAGTTTGGAAATTTGTGAAAACTGGTCTTGAAGTTTGAGGTACAAAACATGCCTTTGAAAAATTTGCCAAAAGTGGCCAACTTCAAGCTCTTCTGTTTTAATGAGGCAAGCCTCAAAAGGAAAAACCTCCAACTTAGGAGTTGTTTATCTTTTCAAGATGATCAATTTGGACTTAAATTTTGCATCATTTGGATTTTTTATGAGAAAGTTATGGGCTCTTGAAGTTGGACTTTTTCAAGATTCAATGGTTTTGGTCCAAAGTGATCTATAATGTTTTGTATTATCACATGTGTTTCTTTTAGGATTATGAAATTTTGTCCAACATAAAATTTTAAGTAAACATCAAAACTTTCCAATGCAATTTGTCTCACCTCAAAATCATAAAAAATGAAGAAGTTAGGTCCTTGGGAAGTTGACCCAAAATTAGGGTTTCAGTGACCTATAATGTTTTGAAATGAATGATGCCCTTCCAAGTTTCAAATGAATTTTAGATAAACATGAAATTTGTTCATAGGGTTCTTAAGAACATTTTTTCTCTTGGGGTCATCTTCATTTGACAAACACATCAAAAGTTAGGTCTCAGGGATCCTCAGTTTAGTCAGATGACTTAACTAGTCAACTTCTCAAAGCCAAACTTCAAATCTTGATGAATGAATGATTGAGGATACTTACGTAGGCTCATATATGAATGAAATAAATAATTAAAGAACTTCCCTTGATTGATTTTGATCATAGGTTGAGGTTGCTTCATGAGCAAGGCACAATCAATGGACAGTTGAATTAGGGTTTCCTTGGGAAACAATCCTCAAGCCCTTTGGTTTATCTTGATCAAATTGCCAAAATGAGATACTTGGGAGACATATATGATGATTGAGAGCTTTGGGAACCATTTTCATGCTTGCTTTCATCTTCATCTAGCCCTTTCAATGAGCATATGAGCCTTCTAGGAGCAAGGGCACATGTGATCACTCGAGCTTCAAAACAAAAGAAGTTAGTGACATATTTTTTTGCTTTTGGTTAGTAAACAAAATAATAAAAGCAATAATATACAATTCAAGCATGCTTGGTGGTCTCAAACCAACTCACAGAAGTCCCAACCCTAGAGTTAAGGAGCTACACATGCTATGATCCTTGAGGCAATGCAATGAGCAATGATATGATGCCATGAAGGATCTTAGGGTCAAAATTAGGGTCTTACAGATGCCCCTATTTAAGGTCATTCTAGTCGGAGATATGAAGGTTAAAATCTTCGTCTCGACGAGGTAGAATGGGCTAAAATAATAACATAGAGACGAATTTTGGTCCCTAAGAGACCTCATGATGCAAATATATGCATGCAAAATTTAATACTCTGTGGGGAAATATGGCCACACATGAAAAAAGAAATTAGAGAAAGACTGAAAGTTCATAGGAGTAACACACTCACTAGGGAGACAAAGACTTTGGGGAAAATAGGGTAAAATGCGTGAGCTGGTCACGACTTGAATACTTGCTGGGAGACACGAAGGAATTCCACGAAAATGAATTAATGAAAAGACTCGAGATGACGCAAAAATGCTGGGGAATACGCCAATACAGCGAACTATCCACAAAGGATACTTCGGATAAAAATCCGGACTCAGACGGGGATGTCCACAAAGGACTCAGCTAAGGAAGAAACAACGAGATGTTACCAGTTACTGGGTAATAAACTCAAAGAGAGACATGTTATTAAAACACCGGTATAAGGGTGAGAGATAAACATGCTCAGGGAGAAAGAATATCTAAGACCGGTATAAGGGTGAGAGATATCAATCATCCAAAACATCTGAGAAGGACCTAAAAGGCATATCTCAACTCAAGAAAATCTGACTCCACAGGGGACAAGACGTCATAATAGGGAGCAGAAGGAAGGAACACCAGGGATACCGATTAATGGGCATATAATAGGTGACCAACCAAGCGTGAATTGGGAAAATATCCAAGACACTCATCATCAGAAAAAAAGAGGGCTGAAAAAGCAAACTCAATTTACAGGATGGGTATTCGATTCCATAAGGAAATACGAATCTTACTCAACTAGGGAAGAAAAAGACTTCGACTGAAGAGCGCATGAGATATATTATCTATTACCGTCAAAACGTAGATAACATACTCGCATGGACGATTATCAACAACCGGTTACTGGGTTAATAAAGGATAAATCGACCGAAAAGAAAGGACATCGGGATACCGGTTACTGGGTATAAAATGATGACCAATCCAAAGGAGAAATAATCATTACCAAACAAAGGGTAAATGGAATATGACTCGCGAGGGATATCTTGCTAAGAAAAAGCAATCATCTGAGAGATATATCACCGGTTACTGGGTGGTATACTAAAAAATGAAGGAATATCAATACCGAATATTGAATAAAGATAACCAACAAAGAGGGGATTACATTTACCGCTTACTAGGTAGAAAACCACAGAAATAGGACTTAAAACTACCGGTTACTGGGTAGAAAGCCAAAAAGATCCACTGGGGAAAAGATGAACAATTACTGGTTACTGAGTAATTGAACAACCGAACCACAGGGAACTGCAGGGGAATAACAAGAAAGGAGTCAATCTAGGAACAAACTAGAGAGACACAATAAAACAAGACTCAACCTAATGAGGATGTAATTCAGGGGAGTAATTCCATCCCAATACATATTAGGGAGGAAACTGAAATAATAATCATCCACGAGGACATAACTCAGTGGGGAATGATGAAGGAAAGATAGACATTTTATGCCTATGAGGCTGACTCTATATGGAGAGATCAGACAAAACATCTGCTTGGGGGATATCTTTTCACTAATAGCAGGAGATATCAAGCAAAGATATATGGCAAAGAATGCAACATGAATATCTGAATGCATGTATATGCGTGGTTTATGTATGATTGATGCTGACAAATAGACATATCTAACACAAACAGGTCCGAGAATCAATGGACGGACATCCGGTATAACATCCCAAAAGAGAAAGGCCAAGCCCACAGGAGACATCAACTCTGGTAGGGAGCATTAAATGCCAGGAGACACAGAATGCCACTGGGGATCGAGCAGAGTCGCTGCCGGGGACGAAGACCACTGCTGGGGATAAGTCAAGTCACATCTACCAACTGCCGGGAACAGGCGGAGTCTACGGATTGTTGGGGATCTTCCAACAATTCTCGGGAACATGCAGAGATATCAACAAGATCTGACATAGAAAAACTCTATTGAGGATCTTATCAGGCAATATTATGAAATTCTGTGGGGAACAACCACCAAACAAACCCACATCAATCAAGCATTCTCTTCTAATTTGCTGAAGAGATATCTCTGCTACCAGGAGAAGGAAGAAAATGCTACGCTGGGGAAGGGAACAACACATCTTCCTCAAAATCCCTCAATACAGGAAAATGTCTTTCACTCGGAGGGGATACCAATGTCAAACCAGGATCATGCAAAGTCAGCTGGGGAACATACAGGGTCACCTCCAGGGATTTGCTGTTGAACGAAAGATCCATCATAGAGGAAACTCTACTGGGGAGCTCGACACGGATAAGATCCAACGTAGAAGAAACTCTACCGGGAACTTATCAAGGAAAGATATGAAACTATGTGGGGAACAAACGCCAAACAGAAGTTCCAACAATCAAAACACTTCCTCTATCTGCTGGAGAGACAACTCTGCTAGGAGGAGAGAGAGAACCACTTCTCCGTTGGGGAAGGAAATAACATCTTCACCACCAGCTCAACTTAAAGGAAACTTTCTAATAAGTAGGGAAAACAAAATTTCCAGACTTTGATTAGGCAACTCCACTGGGGATAGACTATAGATGATCCAACTGGGGATAGTTTGTTGTGAGCAACCCTGTTGGGGATGAGCTATAAGCCAACCTGCTGGGGATAACTACAAGTATCTCCGGAGGAACCGTCCTGGCTACACGTGCTATGCTAGGGATGAAAAGGGGAACACACCCTTCACCAACTACTCTGAGAAACTACTGCTGAGGAGATATCTGAAAGATAATTTTTGCAGGGAACACATGCTTACGCTGCTGGAGATTTCCATTCATGCTAGGAACTTCCGCTCAATGGGAAAGACAAACTTCCTCATGAATAGATATCATATCCACTTTTATCAATCTATAAGGGATTTTAGGTCAATCCACACAAGGGATGACAACCATATAGTTGATAAAACACAAATGCTAGACTCATACTCTCTGGGGAGTTGAGGATGTTTGAGATAGAGGTATACACATCTCTTAAGAAGATCAAGGTCAAAACTCAGACTCTCTAGGGATTTGATGATGTATCACCCTCTCTGTGCTTGCTGGGGAGACAACTTGAAAGATGATGAAAAGGATACAAACATGCCAGAATGTGAATAAAATGTCTTACCCTTTTGGAGATCATACTATCCTTGGGAGAGCACTGAAGACATTCCATTTACCCTTTCAGTCATTGTGAATGTTCACTTTGTTTAAAAACAGTTTTATAAAACTTTATTTGTTTAAAATAATGATATTTATCAATTAAAACATGCAAACATTTGTTAAGCAGAAACAAATAAGAGTGCAAAGAATTGGATAAAGGCTTGAATTTATTTGATAGAATGGTAGTCCGCAAATGACGAGACTCCATGGATCTTTACAAATTTGAAATTGGTGATATATATTGGAAAAAAGGCTACATTGAACATAATGACCATTTCTCCACCAACTCTGAATCCAATGTATTTGAAGCTTCAGCTGACGATGACTGAGCGAGAATCTTTGACAGAAGACAGTTTGTAGAACAAAGTCTTGTTGGGATGCAGTTACTTGCCAAATCCCTAATTTTGCCTAGATTTCCCAAGGGTGAGGTACTCAATCTAGCGGGATATATATATATATATATATATATATATATATATATATATATATATATATATATATATATATATATATATATATATATATATTCATTTTTCATGTCTCTAACTTTTGCCTGGATCGCCCTTTCGGGTTTTCAATCCACTGAGACGCTCATTTTTTCCTAAGTCGCCCTTTCGGGTTTTCAACTTAGCGAGCTATTTTGTTTTTATTTTAGGAGAAGTATTTCTTGACTGCATCTGAATTCACAGGACGAGTTAAATCCTCCCCATATATAGTTGTAAGTATCAAAGCATCGCCTGTAAAGGCTCTCTTAACAACATATGGACCTTCATAGTTTGGAGTCCACTTGACCCTAGAATCGAGCGCGAAAGACAAAACTTTCTTGAGCACGAGGTCACCTTCTCGGAACACACGAGGCTTGACCTTTTTATCAAAGGCTTTCTTCATCCTTTGCTGAGATAACTGACCATGGCACATGGCAGTTAATCTCTTCTCTTCAATTAAATTCAGTTGGTCATAACGACTTTGAGCCCATTCAGCTTCAGTCAACTTGGCTTCCATCAAGACTTACATTGATGGGATCTCAACCTCCACGTGGAGCATAACCTCCATGCCGTATACAAGAGAGAAAGGGGTTGCCCCTGTTAAAGTGAGGACAGATGTACGATAGCCATACAAAGCAAATGACAACATCTCATGCCAATCCTTGTACGTAACAACCATCTTCTGGATAATCTTATTAATGTTCTTGTTAGCAGCTTCAACAACCCTATTCATCTTGGGTCTATAAGGGGAAGAATTATGATGTGCAATCTTGAACTCGCTACACAGCTCTTTCATCATCTTGTTGTTCAAGTTAGATCATCAGTAATGATCTTGTCTGGCACACCATAACGACATATGAGTTGATTCTTGATAAACTTCACAACCACCTGCCTGGTCACATTCGCATATGATGCCGCTTCAACCAACTTGGTGAAGTAATCAATAGCTACGAGAATAAAACGGTGACCATTTGACGCCTTTGGCTCTATCATGCCAATCATGTCAATTCCCCACATGGAGAAAGGCTATGGTGAGGAAATAACATTCAGAAGTGTCGGGGGAATATGAATCTTATCCGCTTAAATCTGAAACTTGTGGCATTTCTTCATATATCTGGAGCAATCAGACTCCATTGTCAGCCAATAGTAGCATGCTCTCAACATCTTCTTTGCCACGGGATGTCCATTGGAATGAGTACCAAATGAACCCTCATGGACTTCACTCATCAACAGGTCTGCTTCGTGTCTATCCACGCATCTGAGCAGAATCATGTCAAAGTTCCTCTTATAAAGCACATCACCATTGAGGTAGAAACTGCTAGATAATCTCCTCAAAGTCTTCTTATCTTTAACAGATGCCCCAGGCGGGTAAATCTGACTTTGGAGAAAGCATTTGATGTCGTAATACCATGGCTTATCATCTTTTACTTCTTCAACTGCAAACACGTGAGATGGTCTATCCAATCGCATCATAGTGATATTGGGGACTTCATTCCAATATTTCACCACAATCACGGAAGCAAGTGTAGCAAGAGCATCTGCCATCCGATTCTCATCTCGAGGAATATGATGGAAGTCAACCTTAGTAAAGAAAGTTGAAATCCTCCTCGCATAATCTGTGTATGGGATGAGGCCAGACTGATTCGTCTCCTATTCACCCTTAATCTGATTAACAACAAGGGCTGAATCACCATAAACATCAAGATGTTTGATCCTAAGATCAATACATTCTTCTAAACCCATAATACAGGCCTCATATTTCGCCATATTATTCGTGCATTTGAAAGTTAGCCTTGCTGTAAAAGGAAAATGTGTGCCTTGAGGAGTAATAATCACTGCCCCAATACCATTTCCATACTGATTAACAGCGCCATCGAACACCATACCCCATCGGGAACCAGGCTCTAGCCCTTCATCGAGAGTAGGCTCATCACATTCTTTCATCTTCAAATGCATAATCTCCTCATCAGGGAAGTCATACTGAACAGACTGATAATCCTCAATTGGTTGATGTGCCAAGTGGTCAGCCAAGATACTACCTTTAATAGCTTTCTGAGCTCGATACTCAATGTCATTCTCAGATAACAACATCTTCCAACGGGAAATCCTCCCAGTTAAAGCAGGCTTCTCAAAGATATACTTGATTGGATCCATTTTGGATATCAACCAAGTTGTATGATTCAACATATATTAGCGTAAGCACTTAGCAGCCCAAGCCAAAGCACAACATGTCTTCTCAAGCATTAAGTACCGAGACTCACAATCAGTGAACTTCTTACTCAAATAGTAGATAACATACTCTTTCTTCCCTGATTCATCTCGCTGACCCAATCCACAACCCATAGAATCATCAAGCACTATCAAATATATAATCAATGGTCTCCCTTCAACAGGCAGAGACAAAATCGGATGCTCGGACAAATACTCTTTGATACTGTCAAAGGCCTTTTGGCAATCCTCGGTCCAATCATGACACTAATCTTTCTGGAGGAGCTTGAATATAGGTGCACATATGGCGGTCATGTGGGATATAAAACTGGAAATATAATTCAAGCGGCCAAGAAAACCTCGGACTTGCTTCTCAGTTTTGGGCGCAGGCATCTCTTGTATTGCTTTGACCTTGGCGGGATCAACTTTAATACCTCTTTCACTGACAATAAAGCCCAATAACTTGCCGGAACGAACTCCAAATGTACACTTTTGTTCGGATTCAGGCGGAGTTTGTACTTCCTCAAACGCTGGAAAAGCTTCAACAAGTGCTCAACATGTTCAACTTCCGTTTTCGATTTCGCAATCATATCATCAACATGTATCTCGATCTCCTTGTGCATCATATCATGAAACAAGGTAGTCATAGCTCGTTGATACGTGGCTCCGGCGTTCTTTAAACCGAAGGGCATCACTCGGTAACAGAATGTTCCCCAAGGTGTGATGAATGTTGTCTTCTCCATATCCTCGGGTGCCATTTTAATCTGGTTATAACTGGAAAATCCGTCCATGAATGAGAAGACATTGAATTTAGTTGTATTGTCTACCAACAGATCAATATGCGGTAGAGGAAAATCATCTTTCGGACTAGCTTTATTCAAGTCTCGATAGTCCACACACATTCGGACTTTTCCATCTTTCTTAGGCACAGGCACAATATTGGCCACCCATTGAGGATATGTAGAAGTCACTAGAAACCCTGCATCAATTTTCTTCTGAACTTCTTCTTTAATCTTCATTGCCATATCGGGATGAGTTTTTCTGAGCTTCTGCTTCACAGGCACACACTCAAGATTCAAAGGCAGGAAATGTTGCACGATATCAGTATCTAGACCAGGCATGTCTTCATACGACCAGGAAAAGACGTCGACATATTCTCGTAGCAACTCAATCAACCCCTTCTTGACAGACTCTTCCAGGAGTGCCCCAATCTTCACCTCACGAATGCAGTCTTCAGACCCCAAGTTGACTGTTTCCAGATTCTCAAGATGCGGCTGAATGATCTTCTCCTCATGCTCAAGTAGACGGGTAATCTCATCAGGAATCTCTTCAACATCATCTTCTTCGGCCTCAAATACAGGGAACTCAAAGTTAGGAGATGGTGTTGGATCATTATGTTCAATGGGTTTGATCAACCTGCATAATGATTTTGAGTATAAAGAGATCTTAGAATTCAGGCAAAGCAAATCATTATGCAAATGAAAAGATTGATTCTATTCTCTTTTTAGGGTTTTATGGTGATCACCAATTTCATGCAAAAAAGAAAAAAGCAAAAAATAATTTGGAAAAACAAACATTTAACATGTAATTTTTGAATGAATATCATTGTATTAGAATGTGCCAACAATGTCATCACTCCTCCTTTTGGCATGGGAGAAGGGTTTTTAAACAAAATGAACATATTACGTGGACTTGTGGATAACTGTTGGAACATCAACAACGACCCAATTATTGCAGATTGCTCTAGGGATGACAAAGTTGCCAAAATCCTCCTCTTCATCATCTTCCACTATGGCAGCAGCCTCTTGGTCTTCAATAGTGTGGATGAAACCACCACTCTGGAATAGCCCACGCTCGTTGGAAATGCCTGAAGAGTACCCTATGCCATCCCGAGATTTATTATCTTCCAGCTTGATCATTTGTCTTAAACCAGTAGTTGCGCCATGCTCAATGGCCAACTTAGCATCATTGTAGGAAGCAAATGAAAAAGGTCCTTTCCTTGAAGGCTAAGCAATATACAAGGCTTGGAACGGAGTCCCAACCTCATCCTCAGCATCTATATAGGAAAAGGAAGATAAATGGCTAACCAAGAGAGTCTTCTCTCCCCCTATCACCACCAACCTTTTGTTTTTCATAAACTTCAATTTCTGGTGTAGGGTGGATGTCACGGCGCTTGCCTCAAATCAAAATTAGAAACTAGAAATTATTTGGAGAAGAATGCAATTGGTCCCATATTTTTTGGATTTAAAATGAAGAAGATATGAATTTTTGAAAATAATGGAAATAAAAGAAATAAAATGGAAATTACAAAAATCAGAAAAAACCACAAACGTCTGATCAAGAGATATCAAGAGATATCATTATTAGTGAGAGACATAAGTCTCGTGGACCACCGTAGACATCCCTTGTTCTCCTTGAAAGCGACCGTCTGTGGTAAGTGAGAAATAAACCACTTATAGAACAGAGGCAAACAACACACAATGGCACCACCACCCTTTGCATTCCTCATATGCAAAGAAAAATAAGTGTCACCCAACAGAGTCGGAACGGGATTAAGAGTAGAGAAAATCCTAATAGCGTTCACGTCTACAAACTTGTCGATGTTGGGGAACAACACTAACCCATAGATGAGAAGTACAAATATGGCCTCAAAGGTGTCCTCACTCATGGCCTTCCCATACATAGTAGCTTGAGCAATGAGGAACTCAGAAGGGAGACCTTGAATTCAACCTTTGGTAGTCATATGAGCACCAACCAAAGATTCATCTATATGCAACATGTCAGCTATCTCTTGAGAAGTAGGAATAATCTCCAAGCCACTGAACGACATCTGGTCTAGAATTGGTATACCCACAAGATAGGCATACTCCTCAAGCGTGGGCAAAAGCTGAAAATCCGGAAATGTGAAGCAACGGTACAGAGGATCATAAAACTGCACCAATACACTCATCAACCCTTCGTCCACCTGAGTAGTCAGAAGAGTAAGAAGCTTCCCAAAACGAGCCTTGAACCCCAAGGGATCTAATACATAGGATGTCAGGTTCCTTAACTCTTTCAAATCTGGTTGTCTGAAACTGTACTTCTTTGTATTCCTTCTTTGTCTTTCCATGTCTGAAAATTTGCAAATAGACCTCTTAAATTCCTTGAAAATTTTCTTCATTATTGATGATATGGATGCAAATGGGTGCATGAATGCATGAATGCAACAATCACACTCAAGGATCAAGCAAAGCACACCAAACAAAGGTAATGGGATGGATCATGTCATCCTTAATATCAATCATCCATTTTGGTGGATTATGGTTTACACCTTATCAACACCCAAGTTCCATTGATATTAAGGACACATGAACGGATCAACCACGACTCAAGGGTTTGTTGCAAGTCACGAGCATGGAGTCTCGGTTAAGAACCACCCAAATGGAGCGTACTAGGGTTTAAACCTGCCAAACATGTTCTACAAGAGGTTCCCATAGTCATCATCCCATCTTTCGGATATTATCGGATAAACGACTACTCGTATTCCAAAAATATTCTCAAGAGAGACTCTTATGAGTTAGTATCGCGTAACAATCGTATCAAATCTTACACTTGAACGACTTTCGCACTACATCCTAAGAATAGGCCAAGATGGGCTTGGTAAACTAAGGTCCTTGGCTTCTAAGGTCTATATTGGAAAGAGTAATGTCTAACCACAACTACTTGTGTGACATTATTGATCCCAACATGACCTCTACCAAGTGAATGGGCTTGCAAGTCAACTTGCTAAGGAATAACTCCACACAAGTCAACGAGACTATGCCATTCTCATATCCTAAGTGCACTCGAGTTCGGGTATAGAACTCATCTCACAAAGATCACCAAGCATACAAGGAATTAATATTCAAGCAATTTAATCATTACATACAATACAGTAATCCCAAATTGCACAAAAATATGTCACCAAAGAATACAATATAATACAACAAAATATGAAAAGTAGGCAAAACCCACTAGGCAAATGTAATGTCCCCAGCAGAGTCGCCACTTTTCTGTAGCGGGGTATTCGTTACCATTAGAGATATTGACTAAATCCAAGGTAAATCATACAAGTCGAGTCACCACCGCACTTCTATTTATCCAAAGGAATGGTTAGAAAGCGAACAAAAACCTAATAGTTTTATCGAATCAAAAACTAGTAAAAGAGAGTCAGAGATCTGGGTAAGGGGGTTCGTTATGCAATGGGAAGGTGTTAGGCACCCAAAACATCCTAGGTACTCCTAGGGAGCTCTTTTCACACTTGTTGTAAGGTTGTTGTTTTGTGAAAAAAATTGTTTGTGCAAACATGATTGAAGAGATGAGAAGAGAATATACAAGTTTACTTACATTTTTGTTTGGATGGATAAACCCATTGCCTACGTACCATCTTAAAAAGATTAGGATCAAAACCTCGTAGTTCGGGGTAAAAATCTCAAACATGAGTTGGGGAATCGATTGGTCCAAAAGCCTTAAGGTCTTTTGTTATCTAAGGGAGAAAACTCAACCAAACCATAAATCCACCATGTGAGGATAGCTTTAACATGCTAGTGAGGGGTTAACCCTATAATAAGCATGGAAGACTCATTGTCCATCACTAAGGATATAGGTGAGTATTACATCTACCTCAAGGATAACTCAAACCTAATAGCTAAAGGTTATGAAAAAAATTGATTAAGAAAGTGGCCATTGATACCACAAAAAGCATTTGAATGAGTTATATTTACCAATGAAAAGTATTTACAAAATATGGTCAAAGTTGACTTAGAAGTTCAATTCAAAATAAGTGTTATGAAAAGAAAGTTTGAAAATCAAAAGCATAAGGCTTAGGTTTCTAATGTTTGAAAACAAAGGTTAAATGTTTGCACAAAAAGTTTTGGCTTGGGTTAGAGTGGAGAGAAGAAGAAGAATGGCTAAGATCCTAAGTAATGCAAAAAGGTGAGGGATAAGAACAAAACCACAAAAGGAGTTCCTCTCTTGAGATCATATGGATGATCCAAGTAGCTCCCATCCTTTGGAATAAGCAATCACATAAACATGAACTCAAGCAATCAACAATCAAATGAATTCTTGGAAGGCTCTTCAAGGCATCTTGTAACTCTTTCTCTTAGAAGCTCATGGCAATGGTTCCTCAAATTTGAATCAAGGTGGAATCCCTAGCACCAAAAGCACACACATCAAAGAGTTTTATGAAGCAAATCAAGAATGGACAAGAGTGAGTTTAGAGGTTTGGTCATTCATGATCATCTTCAACATTAAGGTCCTTTTTACTCCAATTTTTGCATAGGGAATGTCCTAAAAACTAAGTCCATTTGTCCATTTCTTTGCATTTGGTTCACAACAATCAAAACAAAACACAAGCACAATAGTATATACACAATTATGTGCTCAAGTGAGCAAAAGGCAAATTGCATTAAAATAAACATGTGCTCAAGTGAGCAAAGGAAAAAATCAAATGGATAATATGTGCAAGAATAGTAAATTGCATGAAAGTAAAGAGCAAAAGTAAATGTTAATTGTTAATAGTTAGTGTTAGTAGTTAGTGTGCCATAAGGCAAATTTAGCGCTATGTTAAGCAATCGTAATTGGACTTATGTAGAAGTCACAACTATCTGAGGCCGGTCAATAATAATGTAGGTAACAACACAAGTTAGAAGTCTTGATTAGTGAACCAAGTTCCAACAACTTGCCATGCCAAAAAGAAGAAGAGAATTGATCTTGTATTGGTTTAAGTCTTTTGCATGATTTAGGAAACAACCTATCCTTAATGCAAAGCCATTCACTTGATCAATTGATCAAGATGAATTAGATTTGGATCAAGGAAGATTAAGTCTCCCTAATCAATGCTAACTTATCAACCTTCAACTCATTGATCAAAAAAAGAAGAAGAAGAAGAAAGAGATGAATAATGGAAAAGGAAATGGAAAAAATAAAATGCATAAAGTGAATAAAATGTACCAATCCATGTGTCTTGACCAAATGACATTGAAAATCAAAGTCAAACAATGAGAAATCAGAAGTGAGATGAAGATTCGAGGTCAAACAATAAGCAAAATATTTTTTGGCATTTTTAATATTGAAATAAACTTGAATTAAAAATAAAAGGAAGGTCAAACTTCAAAATCACTTCAAATCAACCTTGAAAGGTCCAAGTGATTTATCCCAAGTTCAACAAGGTCAAACAAAGTTTGACAAAAAATTTCAGCATTTTTAAAAGTCAGAAACTATTTTTAATCAATTAAAAATGAATAAAAATAACCTAATTGAACTAAAATCTCAAATAAATCTCAAATCAATTAAAAAATTGATGAGAATATTTTTCATAGATTTATCATCATTCAAATAGGTTAGGAAAATATTTTTGTATTTTTTTGAATATCAAAAACTATTTAAAATGAATTAAAAATAACCAGAGAAGAGAAAATTCATAAAAAATATCAAATGACAAAATAAAAAAAAAATAAAAAATCAAAATTAGAAACTAGAAATTATTTGGAGAAGAATGTAATTGATCCCATATTTTTTGGATTTAAAATGAAGAAGATATGAATTTTTGAAAATAATGGAAATAAAAGAAATAAAATGGAAATTACAAAAATCAGAAAAAACCACAAGCGTCTGATCAAGCCTCATTCATTGACGTGGCTGATCAGACGGATGTGAGATGCGCGCGCATGGAAGGCATGAGTCAATTGAGAAACATCCAACATTATTGAAAGTCATAAGATCCAAAGGACACGATTCAATCTGGAAACATGATCAAACGGTCTGGATTTAAACTGGTGAACGGACGGTGGTGTACACCACCGTCTTCTCCGGCGAGTACATGAACTCCGGCCAGAGTTGCAGGTTCACAAACCTCAACCAAAATTCACGATCCATACATCAAAATGAAGCTGGGGTGATGTACATCACCCCTGTAACCTTGAATCACACTCAAAATTCCTATAGAGTAAGAAATCTGAGCTGGAAGATTCAGGTATAAAAATTACAGTTCATCAAAACACAAAATCAAAGCCACCACTGGCTTGCCTCTCAAGTGAGGACTTCGGAAAACACAATGGTCAGGAAAATAGATCAAAGAGTAATGAGTTTCGAAGAGAAAACCAGTTGAAGAATAACCTTGGATTGTGAAGATCTGAACCCTTTTCCTTGCTTCCTTTGGCAAAACAGAAGTGCAATGGACTAAAGGATGAAGGTCCAGGAGCTTTATATCCAAAGATTCAACCAGATGTAGTTGAATTTTAGATCTGAAAAAATTGAAGAAAAGTGAAATAGCTCCTTTGGTGAGAGGTTAGGTTTTCAATTCAACAACATTTCAGGTTGATTCATGGATCCAATTTGAATGGAGTGAGGCTCTTATTTATAGATGGAGAGGCAAGGCAAGTGTGATCAAAGCCATGTGCATGGAATTGGATATTCATTGCATGGGCTTGCATGATCATTTAAAAGGCCCAAGTTCAATGCCAAATGCACTCTGAAGCATAATTGAGCTGAAATGGTCGTGGATTTGGCAATGCACAAGCTTGTATAATGAGTTTCAACATGTTATGCATAATTATGCCTAAAACTTCTCCTCTTCGAAAATGCCATTTGCCAAATCCAAACATGAGCATGTGAGTAATGGTTGGAAAGGTTTTGATGTAAGGAACAATTGTTATGTTGGGAAAAAATCCATTTGAAGTGTGGAAATTGGTGAAATTTGAGTTTAAAGTGTAAGGTGCAAAACATGCAAAGGCAAAGTTTCCAAATTTGGCCAATGTTCAAGCCCTTCTGTTTTAATGATGAAAGCCTCAAATGAAAACACCTCCAACATCAAAGTTGTATACCTTTTCAAGAAAATCAAAATAGACTTAAATTTTGCATCATTTGGATTTTTGATGAAAGAGTTATGGGCACTTGAAGTTGGACTTTTTTGCCTTTCAATGGATTTGGTCCAAAGTGACCTATAATGTTTTGCATTATCACATGTATTGCCTTTGAGATTATGAAATTTTGTTCAACATAACATTTTAAGTAGACATCTTAAGCTTTCTAATTCATTTGATCCCACCTTAAAATAATAAAAAATGAATGAGTTATGTCCTTGGGAAGTTGACCCAAAATTAGGGTTTCAGTCAAAATGACCTATAATGTCTTGGAATGGGAGATGACCTTCCAAGCTTAAAATCAATTTTTGATGAACATGAAAGTTGTTTATATTGTCCTTAAGAACATTGTTTCTTTTGGGATCATCTCCATTTGACCAACACATAAAAAGTTAGGCCTCAGTGCATTTCAAAATAGTCAGATGAATTGACTGATCAACTTCTCAAGTCCACAACTCATATCTTGATGAATTGATGATTGAGGACACTCAAATAAGTTCAAATATGCATGAAATTATGAATTAAAGGACTTCCCTTGGTTGTATTTGATCATGGGCTGAGGTTGCTTCAAGAGCAAGGCATTGTGGATGATCAGATGAACTAGGGTTTCCTTGGGGAACAAACCTCAAACCCTTTGACTTGCTTTGATCAAAATGATGAACTTAGATGCTAGGGAGGCATATTTGATGGATGAAAGCTTTGGGAACCATTACCATGCTTGCTATCATCTTCACTTGGCCATATCTCTGCACAAAGGATCTCCTTGAAGCTCTTGACCTTGTGATTGCCCAAGCTACAAACAAAAGATGTTAGTGACATATTTTTGTGCTTTTGGTTAATAAAAAAAAAATGAGAAAAGCAATGATATACAATTCAAGTATGCTTGGTGATCTCAAACCACTCATAAGAAGAGATCCCATCCAAAGGGAAGGAGCCAAGATGCTTATGATCCTTGAGGTAATGCAAATGAAATGTTGTGATGCCATGAGGGATCTTAGGGTCAAAATTGGGGTCTTACAGTAACTTATTCTTGTTTGTCAGAGGCTCTGTATTGAATATAGCTTTTATTTTGTTCGGATTTATCTCGATTTCTTTTTTATGGACCACGAAACCTAAGAAGTCACGTGCACTAACATAAAATGCACATTATAATGGAATCATCTGTAATCCATATTTCCTCCTCCATTGGAAGGATTGTCGAAGGTGGTCAAGGTGGCTACTTTCTGATGAGTATTTTACAACTATATCATCTATATAGACATGCATAAATGTTTCTAAAAATCATGTAACATAGAATTAATTACATGTTGATAGGTTGCTCCAGCGCTCTTAAGTCTAAAAGACATGACTATCCATTCGTAAGTGCCTAATGCTCTGGGACAATGAAACCCCGTCTTACCACATCCTACTTTGCAATAAAAATATTTTTATAACATGAATGACCATCTAAAAGACTTAACTACTCAAAACCATACATCGAGTCAACTAGCATTATTGCCACTAGCATTGGATATTCGTCTTTTGGAATGGTTGCATTTAAATCTCTAAAGTCTATACAGACCCTAAGAGTGCCATTCTTTTTAATAACTGGCATAATATTGGCCAACCATTCAACCTACCTTGCAGGTCTGATGAACCTGGTTCACAACAACCTTTCGATTTCCGCTTTGATCTTTAACGTGATCTCTGGGGCGAACCTTCTTGGAGTCTGCTTCACATGCTTCTTGTCTGGCAACTTTAATTCCACGAACTCCTGGCTAAGGCCTAATACAAAGCAGTCTTTGAACTCCTTCAATATGTTGGTTACTCATGTTTTTAGGATTGGGTCGATTTTAACACTTATATAAGTTAGCATCTTCATCGAGCCGTCCCCTAAATTAATTTCTTCTAAAGGATCGTGTGCTTACATCCTTTTTATTGAAGTAAGTGGGTATTTCTCAAACCCCAAAGGCTCGTCATCATAGATGAAGTCGAGCATGCGGCTTTCTGAAGCTGTTTCTTGGCAATTTTGACCAAATTCATACTTATCAAAATGAGTGGCTTCGACAGCCAACAACTCTTGTGATTCGGCGTCCAAAGCCACTATTACTTTGTTTTCAACCACATAGGCCAAAATTTGAGCTATAAATCCAGACTTAGACATCTTCATCATCTTATCAGGACCATCTATTATGGCCATTGATGGTCTCGTATTCCCACATGAAGTCATGCAAAGGATGCGGCTTCATTGAGTAATATAAGTCGACTCCCTTAAAGTCGAAGTCGCTTATGGTCTGTCTACATGGCGGATATTCTCCAGTTGTCAATCAAAATTCCATTTGTCAACGTGATTTACTTCCGCATGAAAGAAGCTTTGATCAGCCTCAATGTGCTCAATGACCCATTCGACTTCAAGATTGTTTTCCTCTAATTCATGGAAGATGGGACACAACCCACTCCATGTATCCACTCTCGATTCAAAAGGAGGTTGTAATTTTCCTTTGTAGGAATTACAATGAATAATGTAGGTCGATTTGTGGTCCTAATGACCACATCCACTTCGATCACACTCAATGACCTACTAGTTTTACCTTCATAGTTAGACAAAATCATATTGTTAGACTTCAAGTTTGTATCATACTTACCGATTCTCTTGAGCAGAGAATGAGGCATGACATTTATACGGGATACACAATCAATGAGAATAATTTTGAATCTAACACCTCCGATTTGAGCCATTATATATATAAAGCCTTTAGATGTTGATGCATCAACATGTCAGGCCTTTCAAAGACGGCCTTGTCTTTATTGATAGATCCATTGTGCATTACACAATAGCATAAAGGCTTATGGGTCGCCATTTCTTTATCAAACTCATATTCCTCCTCTGTCACCTCAGTAATTATGTCGTATTCCACTGGCAGCACAGATATCAGGTTGCATATGATATCCCATTCTCCCTTCGACCCAGATTCGAAGTCATTGCTAGCCATTTCTTCATCTGAATCGATGGAGACTTTGGGCTCATTCTTGACCACTAGAGAAAGTGGAGGAAAAATCATTTGTTACACAGGCTTCTAGGCCTTTTGACCATTGAGTGGAGCCTTAACATTGGTGGTCTTGATAGCACTTACAACTTCAGAAGCATATTTCTTATTTCTATGATGCCTCCTTCATTGGGTGTGAGTCATTGGATTTTTTCCTATGTAATTATTTGACACATAAGAATACTTCTTGGAAGTCTATGAGTTGTCTAGGTAGAATGGTCCCCCACCAACTTCAATCTTCTTCCACTTCCCCTTCTCAAAAATTGTCTTTCCCGTAGGTCCCGACCACTCTCTAACAGGGGAGTCAGAATGTGGCACATAGTTCTTGGGTCTGTGAGCATTTTGAGGGCCTTCCCTCTTGAAAAATCCTTGTCGCTGGTCTCGACGACCAAATTTTTTCATATGTTTTGTGTTAGGATTTTCTAACTTCTTTGGTGCTTCCTTGTCGAAAATAGTACTGCATCGAGGACAGAGCATGACCTCAAAGTCTTTGAGCTTCACTGGTTCAGAAAGTCAATAAGTTCTTCCTCGGATTTAGGAAAAACAACCTTTAATTTCTCCTGGTAATTAGGCTCATTTGCCTCTGTGGTTTCAACTATATCCACCATAAGCACATCGACAGGTTTGACGAATGAAACTTCTTCCACCTTAGGGTCAGACTCTCTATCTATTCGAGCTTTCGACTTGTCATCAAATTTGATCCTTCCATCCTTCAGTGTGTTTGGGACCAAATACCTTAAAAGAATACATTATGAGGTTTTATATCGAATGAAATTATGATATTTACAAAAACCTTTTTTCTTTCTTTGTTCTAACGGCGGAGCTTTTAACCCCTTAGGAATTACTATTTGGCCGTCAGAAACCAACAAGTTGAACATCTTGTCACACTTAGTTACATCAAACGTGTAAGTATTTGTGATGAATTTCTCTCTTTTTGGTTCTATGGGATTCTTCCCATTCAAAGGCTTTAGTAACTTACATGTATATGGAGGTTCAGGCTTTAACTCTACCATATGGCCTCATTCTCCTCTAAATATTTGCTATATGTGTCTGACAAACTATTTATTTCATTTATCTCGACATAAGCAACTTTTTTATGGTACTTACTCGATATGGCTTTTTCAGCCTCCAGGCGCTCGACCTGACATACCCTATATGCTAATTGGGCCATAACCCTAAGGTACTAAGTATCTAATTTTTTCATGGTAGAATAGTCTAGGCCACCAGTATCCAGTTCGACTAACTCATGTTCAAGGACTTACGTAAATCATCTTGATTTAAGAAGTATAAACCTGTTCAGGTACTCGTTTATTGACTAAGGAATTTTACGCCTAACGCTAGCTAACTCCTTCAGGATAATGTTCAACTGGCCCGTATAGGACTGCTCGTGAAACACTTTCTCTATTTGATTCCAAGTATGTATGAAATTAGGGGGAAGTATAGTGAACCACGTAAAATCATTTTTGTTATAGAATTCGTAAAGTATTTCATCTTCAAATTCTCATTGTTAGCTATATCCCCTACCTCAGCCTAGTATCTAGCCACATGCTCGGCTGTCGACTCATTAGTCTGACCAGAGAACTTAGTAAATTTGGGGAATTTCCATCCAATGGGAAGTTTAATTTGCCGAGCATACTCTGAAATACAAGATATGTAATTGGGTATATGCAGGCCGACATTAAGGCCATTTTAGACCAAAATTTATTCAGTCATGTTTGTTATGTGGTTTTGTCCCACCAGATTATTCTGTTGAACATTTATAAGTACTTGGTTGGCATCCTAGTTTTTGGGCACATAAACTACCTCAGGGCCATTCTGGACTTGGTTCCTCTCGACTATCTCTGGTGGAGGTTGCTCGACTGGAACTTGGTTAATTAATGGAGGCATAATGGGCATTGTAGCGCTCCAAAAAAGTTAGCAATCCTACCCATTTAATGGCATAACTGCTGGTAACTTTGTGTGGTGTTCTGGATTAAGGGATTGAACATTGTGCCTATTTGTTTGGTTAACATATTTACCATTTCATGGTTACTTTCGCCCCATTTGTTGCCTCATGGTCACTACTGAATCAGTAGAAAGGTTGGCATTATGGGGGAGCATATTGAAATCCCCATTGTGGTTGCCCATTTTGACCAGCGTTGCTTATGGAAGATCTTGGCGCTAAATAAGGGTTACAGGGTGATGTTATCATTGCAGCGTTGTCCGAAAAAGTCAAATCATGGGTGTGTAAACTCACCATCATGGCAGTTGGCGTGCCACAAGGATAGTCCATAGTAACTAACGACATAGGAAAACTTAGGAGATATGGGAGGTTATTATTCCCAATCATCGTCGCAGTTGGCCTAGAGGATACTGGTACGCTTGTTACCAATGGTAAAATAACCAGCATCCTTGGCATAAACATTGGATCCGAAAATGGTTCTAGAATAGGGCTTGTATCTCCAATGGTGTTCAATGTTCATGTTGTGTTAACGGTTGTGGTAACCAATTATGGGCCTGGACGGTCAGTACGACCTCAAGACGTGTTATTTGGGTTAGCCATGGGTGTTAAAATGTTACCACTCCTCTAAATAAGTGTGACCGTGGACATTAAAAAATTCTCTAGTCCTCAAACACATACGTTAACGGACATTTGAAAAATGAAAACAGAGGAATCAAACAACGGTTTTTTACAAGAAAAAATTGTTTTTTCACAAAAACACACGGGTCCCACTGGGCGTTCCAATTTGTCAGTATGTGGTTTTAGTGAGAAATCGTGGTTTTAAAAGTATTTGACATTAACTCGAAAAATCTCGGGATCGGTTTTGTGTGAAAAATGTGAATGCGACGTACGTGTAAGACGTAACCAAAATTGTCTGATTGGAGACAACTCGTGAATAGACTTCAAAGAAAATGACATTTGAATTAAATTAAAAAGAACTTGAAATAAACAACATTAAAAGAGAAATGCATTAAATGACAAGAAAAGTAAATTTGTTTCAATTAAGGAAACAAAAAAGTACAAAAGTAAAAAAGGACGTAGACTCATATAATTCCTCACAAATTTTTTCTCTCTCTAGCTTGGGTGCTCCAATTCTATAGTGAATTTTATGTGAAAACTGCAAACCTTTTGCTACAACACATGAATCTACTATAAATACTTCCTAGAATTAAGTGTCTTTGATAGTTCTAACTCTATAGGCACTGACACGTCAGTTGAATGCATGCAACTATTTGCTCCATATTCCGCCATGTTGTTATGGCTTTTGGAAACTGATAAAGCCATTACCCCATGTTATCTAAGTGCTTATAGGATAGCAACTTCTCATTCCATGAAGACAGTTACTGAGTGCATAAAACCCTCTTCATCTTTGGTTTTCTCAATCTACTAAGTATCCAAAGTCTATCAGAGAGTGTTCTCTCGACACAGTATCGAATATCCTCTTAGGTTTATTCCTGAGACTCTTTTAACTCATCTCTCAATATATCTCCTTGAAATTTCTCTAGATAACACTTTAAGATGCCTGTCAAAGTCATCTGGTCAACGTGCCACCAATGTCGAACCATGATTATCATTAGCCACACTTTTCCTTTCAACATGTGCAACAATGATTTGATTTTCCTCTTAGTCATAAAATGTCAGGTCAACACATGTGCAAGCACATTTTAATTGTGGCCACATCTGACCGATCTAACAATTTACCAAGAAACGCATACGTCATAGCGCAACATGCTTACGAATAAAGCATCTAATCATGGCCTTGCAAAGAACTTAATTTTATTTATACTTTAAGAAAATATTATTTACCGCTCTTTTTAGCAAACAAAACTCTATGAATTGAATGGGTCAAAGTTGAGCCCTTATAATCCTTGGCTCACAGCCGGTTGAAGATTACGACTAAAGAGAGCATGACACAAAATCAAAAGAACAATCATGTGAAAGGTAATAATATAATTGAATATTGTATAAAACCTGAGGCCCAAAGGCCAAAGCAATGGGAGGATACTCAAGGAAAGAGACAACCCTTTCATCTCGGACCATCTGAACCTGATGGATTTGTTCCCTCAAAATAACCAGTGGATAGTGAAAATGCTCCACTTGTTGCAGCGCATTCTCAAAATAATTTATAACTGCTCCAAGGCTTGTAGAAACACATTCTTTCAATTTTTAGGTCAGGGAAGCATTTTGACCATGCAGAAATTCCAACTCCTTTTAAGAAGAATCAAGAGCCTCAGTTTTCCTTTCCATCATTCTCGCCAATCGCATCATCTAACTACCTGTAGTACCAAGAAAATCGAAAAAGAGTTAGAGTTTTGTTTACTTCTTTCAAAGAGGCGGAAACCTTCTACAACTCTCTTAAATATGTATCTTGTTGAAGAATCAAGTTGCTGACGCTCCTCTCTAACGACCCCAAAAAGCTTCCTAGTAGACATATATGTTCAAAGAGCTTCCCCAGGGCTAGATCCGCCTAGAGTTAGAGCAACAGAAGCTTGCCTAGTATACTGCGCCAAATAGTTCAGCTCTTCCCCTAGAGCCTATTGTCATTCCCTAATTTTCAACCCTAAGATGACACCATCATTTGTACCATTTTCCTGATATCTAGCATTTTTTCACTACTAACCTATTGAAAATACAAAAAGATTTTTTACTTTGTTTGTCTTAAGCTAGGGTTTTGCACCAAGAGCTTTCAAAGATTGATCAATCAAGACTTGGCATGAGTTTTAACATTTCAAACTCCTCGTTCTTACCAAGTAATCAAGTGAATTCCATCAATAAGAATCGAAAGATCATTCCATCTCAAGTTCATCAAGCCACAATTCATCTGACACTCAAAATTAGGGTTTTGGTCAAAGTCAGCTTGATGTTAGCTCTTTGACCAAAGCATGATTCTATGGCTTGAGGCATGATCCAAGGTATTAAAATGTGTACTCATAACCCACTCATTCAATTCATATGGCTCAAGAGGTTAGGTTCATAAGCAGATGAAAGTTTGAACACAACTGATGAAAAAGTCAACAAATGCTTAAAGTCAAAGTTTGACTTTTAAGATTTTTGGTCAACTATCGACTTTTCAAGTCAAGTATTATGAAAATATGATCATTGAAGTCATTTGATCAAGTTTAGTCAAGAAAATCAAGGTTACTTGCAAAAAGGGCAAAGATGGAGAATTTGAAATTTTTACTAAGTCCCTAAAAAACATGTCCAAGTACCCAACTTTCCAATGTCATAACTTATGATCCAAGCCACCATTTTCTTTTCTCCAACGATTAGATTAAAGACCTTGCTTCATACTTAAACTTTGGCCTAGGTGATAAAACCTCAAAAAATTCACGAATAGGGAGATATGGGGTCATGAAGTGGATGGTTCATTTGTTTGTCAAGTGGTAAAACACTTTGTGAAATTTTCAGCAAGCTGACCTAGTCAAGTGACCAACTTTATGCCAGTTTTTCACCCAGATACCAACTGATTCAAGAAATGTGATCAACATGAAAGTCGTAGGTAATTATTCCATCTTTCCAAAATGTCCAAGATCAATAAATTCCCATGCTCGAGCTAAGAGAATCGAAATTGGGAAGATAGCCTCATGGAATGGTTCATTAGTCAAATTCTAAGCCAAAGTACACTACGTATCCAAACAAATCCACAAGTACATGTACTTCTTGCTTCTATATCTCACTTTAATCAGAAGATCACACACACTTTTGAGCCATTATTCAAGCAACCAAGCCATTACACAATGAATCATTCCATTTTTGGCATAAAGGTTACACTTCCATTTGTGTAAAGTGGCTTTAACCCAATATTAAGTACCATTGAGCTCCCAAATGGCTTTGGCTCTGATACATACCAACTCTAAACATCAAGTTCACTCCTACACTTCAGACAAAGCTCAATAAAACACTCCAAGCCCCCCATGCTTTTGACATGCTTCCTACTTGGTGTTTTGTGCAAGAACCAACCAAGCAAGAAAACAAGTACAAGTCTTAATTATTTTATGATATTTGAGGCTTCTTGAACCCTCAAGGATCCCTAAAAATAGAGGACAAAGCCTCATCTATCTATAAACCAAGCTTTCTAAGAAAAACTCCATTCTTGATAGCTTTTCAACCTTAACCTCCATTCTATCATTTGGCTTGTGCATTCTGCAAACCAAAGGTTCCAATCATCTTCTGGGAACTCATAAGCATTAGGAGAGGCATAAAACAGTAGCTGGAAGTATTGTTGAAGAGGCATTGGACCTTGCTTCAATAGGTATATTCTTGCACTTTGAAACTCGTCATACATACGTCATTTCATTTTGATTTCTGAAGCAAATATGTAGCATTTATTATGTTAAGAAGGATCATTAGCTTACATGTCATTTATATTGTTGTTTATGTGAAATTATGTTGCATGAAACCTAAAGTTTCAGTTCTGGTTTTTGCCTTCGTGCATATCCATCTTTGATTATTAGCCAAAACCTATGGTACCATTGTGTTTCTTGCATTTCTCTATGCGATTTTGATCTTTATTTCATGAAAAATGGTTGAGAAATGAGAGAGATATGATTGATGAAAGATTGGAAAAATAGTGGGAAAAAGAAAACGAAAATGAGAGAGAGAGGTTGAAGATGGTACTGAGTTGGCATTGGAAAAAGTCCATGGAACCCCAAGGACGTGGGTTCGAACCTGGCCAGCGTAGTGTTTATTTTTTTCTCATTATTTAAATGTTCATTTTTCTTCATAACTTCAAAAATCCATAACTTCATGATCCCTTAACCTTTTTGGCCCATTCTTTTTGCCATGTGTCCATAAGAATGTCTATTTTATGATGACACCAAAAAAAACCCAAAAATACTATTTATTTCACCACTTTTGATTGGATGGAAAACATGTATTTTAAGTGTTTTTTAAGGCTCCTAATCGATTCTTTCGGCTTATGTCTTATTTGTTCTCGATGTCGAAAGTTTATATGATTAAAGCACACTCTTTTAAATGTTGATTGTTATCTTTAACATGTTTGAACTTGATTATTTTTATACAATGTATCAATTGATTCACCTTGAAAACATGTTTGAATGAATGGTTAGGAAGTGATTAGGTTTCCACTTAAGTTTGGTCTTATCATCAACTTTGATTCAAGTCTAATATTTATTTCGTGAAGACTTATAATGTGATGCATGTTTGACCTAAATTGATTTATGTTGTGTTTACCATGTACCAATGAATGCTTTTACCATGTCAAGTATGATTTTGTCTTCACCATCAATATGTTGTGTCTTGTGATGTCATGTGAAACTTCTTCATGTCTTGTTTATGCTTATCTCATTTCCTAAAAAACCATGTTTAACATTGTCATCCATACCTTGTGATTGCCATTGTACTTAGCCATTTTTTGTGCCATAATGTTAATGCATGTTCGATCTTGTTATTGTTTATATCCAAGGGAAAAGAATCATGACATTATTTCCATTTTGCGTGTGTTCATCTGTATTCTATACCACTTTGCTTCCCCTTAATCCAAAAACTTCTAAATACAATCTTAGGTTCCCCTCAATTTAAACCTTAGGATTCTATATCTCTCTCATTCTTATAACCACTTTCATAATAAACTTTGACTTAGGTCATTGTTTCTCCTTTTATTTCTTAGATAAATGCTTCAAAACACTTAAGTATATTCAAAGACCTTTTCATAAGACCTAAAAAACACAAACTTAATTCAAACCCTTTTGCCACTTTGGCTTTTCCATGTTTAAAACCTTTTCATAAAAGGGTTAGACATGAGTCATCCCTAGTTGAGATTTAAATCTCCTACCCCATAACATTGTTGAGATTGATATTGATTCTATTCCATTTGGAAGAGGTATGTGGCATACTTGTTGATTCTATATCCAAGTGAGAGCCCTTCTTTCAATTTAATGCAAAGATCTATCTTCCACATGTTTGTGTTGGTTTAAATGGGAGTTTTCTCCTTAAGATGACAATTTGTCTCTTTCTCATAAAATCAACCCCAACAAATCCCTTCTTACTTTTGAACTCGAACTACGAGGTTTTGATCTTTCACGGGTACGTAGGCATAAGACTCAATGTCTTTCCAAATCATCAAACAATAAAAAATGTTCTTTTTCTCATCTCTCCAATCAAATAGTAAACAATTTTAAACCAAACACATATATTTAAAAGGTTCCTGTAGAGTACTACAGATGATTAGGATGTTAATACCTTCCCTTTTCATAACACACCCCCGTACCTTTAGAATCTCCCCCCATTTTGCTTAGCTTAAGTTTAATCCTCTAGCTTTGCATATACATATTGGGTTTATTTTTGAAACCTTTCCCCTTCCCGTGGATAAATTAAAGTTCGGTGGTGATATTTTGATTCATGAGTCAAGTCTAATCAATAGCTTGGTCTCCGATTCTTCACCGCGACAAAAATGGTGACTTCACTGGGGATTCAATATTAAGTGGGTGATACCTAACTTGTTTATATGTGTTTATTATTATTTGTTGCTATGTTTTCTTGGGTTTCATTATGAAGATCCATAAGTGGTGACGAAATCCTAACCCGAATTAAAGAATACAAATAAGATATGATGGTGGTATAATCAAAGTTACATGTCTGGAGTAATCCTAAGCATGATTAACATATGATATAACCCCGCTCAATGGAGACCCCTTTGATGGTAATATTTGTTGTTACGAGTAAATCGTAGTGGCATTATTATCTTCGATCTGGGAGTCTAAGAAACTGAGGACCTTTAGAACCCTTTCAACCCCTCTAAACCTTTTTAGGATATAGTGCGGAGATTATTTAAGTGTAATATCTGAGGTAATTATTACGCGATGCTACACTCAGAAGAGTTTCTCTTGAGAATATTATTGGTCTACGAGCAAGTCGCTAAACTGATAATATCCAAAAGATGGATCTATGACTCTGGGGACCACTTTAGAACCTTATTCTACAGGTACAAAATAAACCTATTAGTTTATACATTGTGGGATGGTTAGACCCTTGGCTCCATGCTTAATGTCAAAACCATAAACTCATATTTGTGAAACATTCATTCATGCACTCATGCATCCATAAAAACCTTTTTCATAAAAACTAAGAAACTCAATAGTTTTCTTTTGCAAATATCGATAGGTAAAATGGAACTTGGAAGGAGGAATACCAAGAAATACACTTTCAAATGTCCTGACTTAACAGAGTTGAAGAAGCTTGGTTCTATGATAGTTAGTCTAGAGGATTTCAGAGCTCAGTATGGAAGACTTATGGGTATCTTGAAGACCAAGGTTGAAGATGGAGATCTCAACACACTGGTACAATTTTATGATCCACTCTATCATTGCTTCACATTTCCAGACTACCAACTTATGCCAACTCTAGAAGAATACTCTTATTGGTTTGGTTTGCCAGTTTCTAACAAATTACCATTCAGTGGTTCAGAGAAGACCCCTACATCAGCAGCTATTGCAGAAGCACTTCACCTAGAAACGTCTGTTGTGAAGGACAACTTCACTAAAAAAGGAGGGATTCTAGGTCTAACCTCTAGATTCCTGTTGGAGAAAGCCTTTATCTTTGCAGAAGCAGATAATAGAGATTCCTTTGAAGCCATTTTTGCTCTATTCATTTATGAAATTGTACTCTTCCCAAACATTGATGACTTCGTGGATGTTAATGCTATACGAATCTTCTTAATTGGTAACCCAATACCCACATTACTTGGAGATACCTACCATTCTATCCATCACATGACTAAGAAAGGTGGTGGAACCATTCTTTGTTGTCCACCTCTCCTATATAAGTGGTTTATTTCTCACTTGCCCATATCCAGGCTCTTCAGGGAAAATCCGCAGAAGCTCAGATGGTCTCAGAGGTTCATGTCCATTGATCAAGGGAGTATACATTGGTATGACCCCTCTTATGATGTTGGAGTAATTATTGACAGTTGTGATGAATTTCCTAACGTACCTCTCATTGGTGTACATGGGGGAATTAACTACAACCCCATCCTTGCCAGACGCCGGTTAGGATATCCTATGGCAGATAAACTTGACAACCTTTTGTTGTCCGGTTTCTTTTACCTCAACGACAAAGAGAGTTCCGGTTTGAAGGATGGAATCATACATGTTTGGCGCAACATTCACAGGAAAGGAAAAGACCGATTAGGAAGAAAGAATTGTGTTGCTTTTGAGCCCTACACCCAATGGGTTTGTGCTAGAGCCAGTGAACTTAAGATGCCATATGCTCTTGAGAAAACCTCATTCCCTTTTGCTATAACATCATCATCCACCATTCCTATTGAGAATAGGGAAGAGTTTCAAGAAGTTTTGGATAGGTTGAAATTGGAAAGAGACACTTGGGAAGGCAAGTACCATGTCTTAAATGATAAGAAGATGAAGATGAAGCAGCAGCTAAAGGAGAAGGATGATTTGATTGAGATTTTGGAACAACAAGTTATGAAGAAACATGAGGAACAAGAAGGTTTACTTCTCTCTATAGTCCAGCCATTTCATGAGTACTCCAGCATACCTCCCACCTCAGGTGCTTGGAAGGGAATCATCGACAAGCTTATGATCAAGAATGCTCAGCTAAGGAGGTAGAAAAGGAAGCATCAGCCAGCAGCAGGACCTTCTACATATGAGATTCCTTAGGACTCATAGACTTAGTTGTTTTCCTCTTGTATTGTTTAGGATCGTTGAAATTGTATTTCACCCTTTCTAATCCCTCAATTGTTCAATAAAAAGAGGTTTTTGTTCAGCTTATACCAAATTTTGTCTCTATAATATTTGCAATAAATTATTGAGTCTCTTAAAAATTAAAACTCATCTTTTGCATCTGCATATCGTGCATCATTCAAGCACAAGTTCCCGCATTTCAAGAAACTTACACGTGTCTTCTCCCTCCAATAGTCAAACTGAATCACCAGTACAATACTCAAGCCAGTCGCCGAAGAAGGATGAGTCAACTTGAACAAGAAAACCAAGAGCTCAGGGAGGAAGTAATCACCTTGAAAGACAGTTTGGAAAGGCTTACTGCTATGATGGACACTTTGGTGGTTGCTCAGAATAAGTCATCGAACAATTCTCAAGATCCATTGCAACGAACAACAATCTCTAAGAACGTCTCAACACCCATTCTAGTGGCGGCCGTCAATGATAAAAAATATCACATGCCACCTGGTTTCCTTTGGGGCATGCCTCACGGTTATATGCCAACCGGATACCGCCCTCAAAACGTTGAAGCTCCAGTAGTGACTGTTGTGATATCTGTACCTCCTCATGTGGTACATATAACTCCTTAGAATGAAGAAAATGTTGGTTCTAGGTGTTGGCAGCAATTTTGGTAAAACCAAGAGTGTTCACAAGATGTCATATGTGATGTCTTAACATAAGATATCTTGTACCTGCTGGATGTTTAAAATATAATTATGCAGGATTGTTTCAGGATGTCATACCCGATGTCATGACATCTAATATCATGTACCTGCTGGATATTTAAAATGGAATTATGCAGGATTGTTCCAGGATGTCAGACCTGATGTCATGACATCTGTATACAGAACATTCAGTATGAATGTTATGTATTATGTGATTGCATTTTTAATGGCAATTTGTGTATGATTGATGAGTTAATTGAACATGCTATCAATCAATAATTACAACGTGATTAACTTATTTTCCAAAGAGATCTAATCAACTGTCATGAGAAGATTTAAAAGGAAAATAGTTTTAGGGTTTTATGATGTCCAAGCCCAGCAAATTGCTTCTATAAAAAGGACATAGAAAACCTGATTTTATACACAAGAAATACAAAACGAAATATTGAGAGAGAATAAGGGTTTTAGTCTTGTATGGTCGTATTACTTGTAAGCCATTCAATTCATCCATGGATGATTGAATTGGTCTGATTTTTGAGTTGTAATTTGTCACTCTAAGCTTTTAAGCATGAGTGTGTGTCTACTTGATTGAAGCTGCTAAGTAAGATCAAGTGTGTGTCTTTGAAGAGTGTCTTCTTTTCATAGTAATTCTTGTTTAATATCACAGGTGTGATTGAGGGGGAGTGAGTGGGATCTCATATCTAAGAGTTCTTAGGTAGAAGTCACACGGGTAGAGATTAGGTGAAAAAGACTATAACTTGTGTTGTTTACTGAGAGTCTTTGAACTGATTCTATTTAGTGGATTTCCTTCCTGGCTTGGTAGCCCCCAGACGTAGGTGAGTTTGCACCGAACTGGGTTAACAATTGCTTGTGTCTCTTGCATTACTGTTCTTTATCTTTATCTTGTTTATATTGTTCAGATATTAGTGTCGTGACATTACCTTCGACATCTCATATCTGATACAAGAATTTCAATTGGTATCAGAGCAGGCATCTTGCTCTAGTTCTGGGTGAGATCTAGGGACGATACTTTTTGGTACTATGGAGAGAGATGGAGGATCTATTCACAGACCCCCTATTTTGGATGGATCTAACTATGACTACTGGAAACCTCGAATGGTAGCCTTCCTAAAATATCTGGATAATAAGGCTTGGAAGGTTGTGTTAACTGGCTGGGAACATCTAGTAGTTACTAAGGAAGGAGAAGTTACAATTGATAAGAAGCCTGAAGAACAATGGTCCAAGGAGGAGGATGATCTAACCCTTGGAAATTCTAAATCATTTAATGATATATTCAATGGAGTAGACAAGAATATCTTCAGATTGGTAAATAACTGTGAGGTGGCTAAAGATGCTTGGGACATTCTCAAAACTACTCATGAAGGCACCTCTAGAGTGAAGATGACTAGATTGCAGCTGCTCACTGTCGTATCTCGAAAAATGCGATTCCTCGCGATGGTCGCGGAAAAATATGTTCGAACAGAGTCGCCACCGAACTTTATTTATCCCAATGAAGGAATAGGAAAATATCGATAAAACCTTTTAGAAAATAGAATAATGGTCGTCGCAACCATATTCGGGTTCGGGAGTCGATTACGCAAGGGGAAGGTATTAGCACCCCTTACGTCCGTTGTACTCAACGGGAACCTTTTAGTCTAATTTGCTATTTGAATGTTAGTTAACTGTTATTCGCTTTCTTCGAGTAATTAGAGTTGATGATAGATATGGATGGAAACCTCAGAAGGGGGAAAAGGGAGGTTTTTTATTAGTGTGCTCGCGAAGATACAGCAATCTCCTGCCTACGTATCCTTATGGTGCAATAAGGAAATCAGAGCATTCGTAGTTCGGGCTACTACGAATATTTGGTGTATTTTGTTTGAACGACTGTGTAGGTCGGCGTTCTAAAGGCTAAACGCTGGCTTGTCTACTCTCGGGGGAGGCTTAAGCACTGGTTTGTTGTGCGCATTAGAAAGGACTAATAGTGTTCTTTTGAAGAGGTTTTTGGTCACGCGGGGGTGACGAGTTGAATTGATGTGTTTGGGTGTTTTGTTTGGTTTCAATCGCTCGGGGGCGAGAAGTTAGGTTTGATTTGTTTGAGATGTTTTTTTTTTAAGAACGACGAAAGATTGAGCAATGTGGTGTTCACCAATTGTCCAATTCTTTCGAGGAGTAATAAGGCGTCCGCCTTTTATTCCTTTTTCATTCAGATTATTTTGAAAGTTTGTTTATGGATGTTGAATATGCACGGTAGTGAGGCGTACGCCCCCTACTTGCTTATTCAAAGGATAATGAGGCGTACGCCACTTATTCCCTTATCCAAGTTTATTTAACGTGTTTTAGTCGGAAGTCGATAATTTGTGCAATATGGCGTTCGCCAATTATTCAAATAATCGAGAGATGGCGAGGCGTACGCCTCTCATCTTTTATCATCCGAAGTTTAAATTGTAAAAGTAATGTTTGGATGTCGTATTTGATTTGTGAAAATAGTTTGAATTTATATTGGTAGGTTTGGATTTATTCGATTGTGGTTTTGATTTGATGACGAAGATTCGAGCAATATGGCGTACGCCAATTATTCGAATAATCGAAAGATAGTGAGGCGTACGCCTCCTATCCTCTTTTCATCTGAAATATAGAATTAAATGTTTGTAGGATTTGTAATTGATTTAGAAAATGAGGTTTGAATGTATATGATTAAGGGTTTTATTTGAATGACGAAAATCCGAGCAATATGGCGTACGCCAATTATTCGTATAATCGAGAGATAATGAAGCGGATGCTCACTATTCTCCTTTTCATCCAAAGATTAATTAAGAGGATTTTGTAGAAATGATTTAAAATATTATGATTTGAAGTCTTTGGTTTGAATGATTTGAATTTGAAAATTATATTTGATTTTGAAAAATGATTTGAAATTGTGTGATTTAAGATTTAATCGGGTGACAAGAACTCGCGCAATATGGCGTACGCCAATTATTCGAGTAATTGAGAAATAGTAAGGTGTACGCCTCCTATCTCCTTTTCATCCCAAGTTATATTTAAAAGAAAATTCTTTTTTTAGAAATTGAATGATTTGAAAATTGATTCGAGTTTAAAAATTATATTGATTTGAAAAATTGATTTGAAATTGTATGATTATTAGGGTTTAATCGGGTGACAAGAACTCACGCAATATGGCGTACGCCAATTGTTCAAGTGCTTGAGAAATAGTGAAGCGTACGCTTCCTATCTCCTTTTCATCCCAAATTTATGTTTAAAAATTCTTTTTGAAATTGAATTGGTTTGGAAAAATGATTTGAATTCATGTTTATAAATGAAATGAATTTTGTTTTGTGTATTATTTCATCTACTCGATTAATCAATAATCAAGTAGGTTTCATTGTAAGGAAGCCCAAGAGTAAGCTATGTGAGGTTGATGGCGATGCTAAGAGCAATCGACTTACAAGGGTATTTGAAAGTGGACTCGATGTTTAAATCGAGAATTGTGACTTGTGCTTTTTGAAATTGGTTTGTATCATGGTTTTGGAATTAAAATTGAAATGATTTTGAGTTGATTGATGAAATAGTCTTTTTTGATTTGAAATAATGTGAAGTTTGTGAGAGTGGGAGAAATCGATCAATTTCTTCTTAACAAAATTAATTTATTAAAAAAATTTTTGATTAAATTATTTAATTGAATTAATTAAGTTTAATTATCAAAATTATTTAATTATATCAAATAATTAAGTTAATTAAAATTTATTAATTTAAACTAATTAATTAAATCAAAAGAGAAAGAGGATGGACATTAATATTCGGTATGTGTTGAGGAAAGTGTGTTAGAAACCGGTTTGAGCGTAAGGACAATATAATTAATGTCGTACGCAAATTCAAAACTCGGTGAAGAATTCCTTTGATATATTGAGATGTTGGTGGCATAGCGACATGAGTTTGTCGAATCCATTAATTAAAATTGACTTAAGAATGGAATAAGATAGTAGTAATAAAATTATTATTTACATTTTTACAATGTTATACCAATAATAAAATATCAAAATTCGGTCCAAATATCACACCGAATAGCAATCCATACAATGGTAGAATAATAATTAAATTAAATATTAAACAGGTTATATTGTTAATTGCTGCAAAGTGAGTTCAGACAACATAGGTTCATCCCACCAAAATTTCTTATCCTCACTACTACTACATTTCTTTAACATTATCAATGGATGTAACAGGTATTAAACAAGTTATATACAAACAAACATTAATCATAGCTTATTTGAATTTAAGTCTGATGCTACAGAACGGTCAAGCAAACACTATTTCTATATTGAAATAATAAGTATGAACTTGAAATCAATGGAATGTAATCAAATCTCTGTTTTTGTTACCAAATACCAAAGCATTTGTGTCACATACCCTGAACTAATTAACATGTATAGACAAAAATTCAAACACACTGATGTCAAAAGGACCTGCGAGAATGAACACGGTGAAGCAACTCGAACACTTCGTATTGGAATAAAACAAAAGTACAACAACCAGGAATAACAATCATCATCTAACAATTTCTCAAGGATGAACAATCATCCTAAACAAACTATTACTACAGTAGCAGAACCTGGGTACTCGAGACGAACACAGAAACTTCAAACTTTTTATCAAGTTATTCAAACACAGAGTGCACAACATGTCATCTAACCAAAACCAATCTAACACACAAAACTGTGACTTATGTAAAAATATATAACCTTAAGCATAACCTTCAATCAAAACAGGTTCTGTCACAAACATCGTAATATTAACGAGAAGCTAGCTAATACTCATAAGGCCAATCCCAATACATGACAATGGCAAGTATAACGTAAGCCAACACCAAGAGCTTTGAAGATTACCTGGTTCGTGGGGATATTGCGGATGTGAAATTATCTCTCTCGCCTTGCTGCTAGAATCCTTAAACTCAAGTCGAATCGGAGGTGGACCCGAATGATTACCGTTGTCAGTTCAGATTTTGTTTTGTTTTGAGGTTGAGCTTTGGAGTTGTTTCAGTGATGAACGGTTTTGCTGAATGGATTTGGACGGTCGAAACAAGTGGTGAGCTTTCCAGCCAATCCAACAAGCCTGAGCCAAACTCGCCTGTCCCTGCTTCGATTTTGAATCTATGAACAAAAAACTGCCTTTGCCGTTTGCGAGACCGAAATCGTCGAAACAAATCGACCTGTAAAATAAGAATAAATTTAAAACTAACGTCAAACATTCAAAACAATAAACAACATGACTTTTCCACAAAGAGTCGGCAACAGAGACATCGCCGTTGGAGCAGTTGTTGTTGTGGCTGTTGACGGTGGTTGAAGCGGAAGATTTTTGGCGGTGGGGTGGTCCTGACGGAGTTTGCGATTTGAGGGTTTTGATGAAGGTGTTGAGCGGCGGCGAGTGTGACGGACGGCGAAGGGTTTGAGTGATGATGGAAGTCGAATTTGTTGGCGGTTGGGTGATGATGAAGATGAACGGTGAAATTTCAGGGTTGTGAGTTGGTGAAGATGACGAGGGTTTTGTGGTGGTGGATTGAAGGAGAAACGAGTGACGGCGTCGCAGTTGGAGTAGGACGACGGTGATGGTGGTGCGAAGCGGTTTGGGGCGAAAGATGAAGGATTTGTTGGGGATGAGTGGAAGAAGGTTTGTGAGTGAGAATGGAGGCAGAGAGACTGAGTGAATAGTGAGAGTAGTGTGAGGTAGCGGCGGATAGGGTTTTGTGAGCTGAGAGTGAGAGAGTCCCGGCGATGTGTGTGTTGTGAGAGAATGATATAAGGATTTGTGAGTGGAGTGAGTGAGAGAGTTGAAAGGTTTTTTTTGTTTTTTCTGCTGAGTGTTTGTGTGAGAATGAGGGATTTGTGTGTGGAGGGAGGAGAGTGACGTGGGGAGTGGTTACTGAGTGGGAGTAAGTGGAGAGATAGTGGAGAGTGAAATGAGGGAGACGTTAGGGAAAACGTGAGAGAGAGGTACAAAGAGATTTTTTTGTTTTTTATGGAAGAGAGAAGAGAGGATCATGGAATCGAATGCTAACACATTTTTTAATTACACTAATAATTCAATTATATAAAAAAACATTAATAAAGAACTAATTAACATAATGTTTAAAAAACTCTAACTAATATTTAATTGAATAAACTAATATTTATTAAAAAAAAAAACCTAATTAATATTTAATAAACTAAATAAAAAACTTAACTAATATCTATTTTAAATATATTCTAATTTCTTTAATTAAATATCTAACCAAAAAAATATTGACCAATTAAAAAAAGAATCGAATGCAAATTTTGTTCAAAAAATCGAACTGGTCACACTAAAATTGTCGGTACAAAACAAACCTTATTAAAAAATACACTGTTTTCCTCAAATTTTAACGATTCAACTGATTTTGTCTGTATTCTCAAATAAATTTATTCTGACTGACATTTTAGGTGTTTATTCATGATGCAAATGCATGTCATGCTATGCGTATGATGCAAAAATGAAATTGATTTTTTATCGAAATTTAAATATGCCCGGACAAAATTGGGGTATGACAGCTGCCCCTATTTAATTACCTTGAACCAGAAAGTATGAATGACAGCAGTCTTCGTACATTCATGGTGGAAGATAATTAAATACAAAAAAGACCCGAATTTTGTCCTTTGAGATGCAATGGAGAAATGTGGAAAGAAAATGCAATGGGTTACAATAAGAAAAGTTATTAGAAGGTAAAATGAAACAATCAAGACTCTCTGGAATCGTCAGAACAGTATCTTGGATGTCATAATCGAGATATTCCAATAATGGAATGATACCTCAACTGTATCTAAGACTTTCTGATAATTAGCAGAACAGTGTCTCGATTTGAACGCACGAGATTCTCTGAGGATCAACGAAGCAGTACCTTATATGATATAATTGAGATATTCCGACAAGGGAATGATACCTCAACCGTATCTAAGATTCTCCGAGGATACCTAGAGCAGTATCTCTAAAAGGGAATGAGACTCTTCATATTGATGAAGCAGCATCTCAGACAGCAGAAATGAGATTCTCTGTATCGAGTCGAAGCAGCATCTTATACGATAGAATTAAGATATTCCGAATAAGGGAATGATACCTTAATTAAATCTAAGACTCTTCGAGGATACTAGAGCAGTATCTCTAAAAACTGAATGAGACTCTTCATATTGATGAAGCAGCATCTCAAACAGACAACTGAGATTCTCCATATAAATGAAGCAGTATCTCAGATGTTTATCTGTTGGGGGAAATATTTTGGAAAAGACTCCCTTTGGAGGAGATTTACTATAAATGCTCTGCAGTGGAAAAGCTCATAAGAGACTTTTTAGGGTAACCTCTGCTTGGGGGCAATGATAGCAAAGATGTTGGGAAATATCATTATTAATCACAAATTGAAGAAAGACTGGCTGGGAAATAATTCCACGAGCACATGCAGAGTAATAACTTTATTGAACTAAATGAGGAAAGTCCATGATACATATGGACGACCCTGGATCTTGATGTTTGATGTTTGTATTATGTTCCACTTTGGGTGGCAATGCCATGCATGGGATGATGCATTAGATACATGAAGGGATGCAATTGTTGGAGATATTTAGGATGTGTATGTATGAATGCGAGTAATTTTATTCATTTTTTATGAAATTTCCGTTTTGACGGGAGTGCTTATGCATGGGTATGCTGATGATTGATAGGATTGTGTTTGATCAATCTTCCTAATTGGCAGGAAAATTATGCATGGAATGATGCATGTGATGCATGTGGGAATGCAATTGGGTAATTGGATGTTTTTGTAGGGTTTTATTTTTTAGATTATTGGGGAATATCATCACCAAAGAGTTGATGGAAAGGTAACTGTCATCGTCAACGGGTTGACGGAAAGGATCATCATCAAAGGGCTGATGGAAAGGTAGTTGTCATCGTCAATGGGTTGACGGAAAGAGACTTCATTATGGAGTGGCATCACCAAAGGGTTGGTGGAAAAGTATTATCATCATCAGAGGGCTGATGGAAAGGAGCCTTCACTATGGAGTGGCATCACCAAAGGGTTGGTGGAAAAGTATTATCATCATCAGAGGGCTGATGGAAAGGAGCCTTCACTATGGAGTGGCATCACCAAAGGGTTGGTGGGAAAGAAACTTCACTATGGAGTGACATCATCAAAGGGTTGGTGGGAAAGAAACTTCACTATGGAGTGACATCATCAAAGGGTTGATGGAATATAATTCATCATCGTCAAAGGGTTGACGGAAAGAGGTAAAGGACGACATCACCAAAGGGTTGGTGGAAAGAAACTTCACTAGGGAGTGGCATCACCAAAGGGTTGATGGAAAGGATGATCATCATCAGAGGGCTGATGGAAAAGAAAGATCAGGTTATGTCCATCAAAGGGTTGATGGGAAAGAATTATGATGTTGTGTATGCGCATGATGCATGTTAATAAAAAATTCTTATTTTGTGAGAGATTTTTGATATGCAACTTCCTTATTTGGAAGGAAAGTCATGTACGTTTATTGTATGCAGTGCATGTGGTAATGCAAGATGAATATTGGTTATTTTTTGGATTGATCTCCCTTTTTGAAGGTGAGACTTTCTGGGTACCAATGTTGATTGGATTTGAGTTTATGAAGATGCCAACAAAGTGGACTTTTATTTTTGGTAGCTGCCAATATGGATTGGACTTTGTTTTTTTTTGGTAATTGTCAATTTGGATTGGACTTTGGTTTTGGAGATGCCAACAAAGTGGACTTTTATTTTTGGTAGCTGCCAATATGGATTGGACTTTGTTTTTTGAAAGGTTTTGACTTCCCGACATTCTGTATTTTGACGATGCGATAATCAGAAGATAGATGTGGATGCTTTTGGTGCCCCAAGTTTGATCATTTGCTGATCGACTGTGTATTTGTTCTTGAGAGAATCTTAACTTCTTCGCCTGATATGCCTTGTAGATGATTAAAAAATAATTTTGCGAGCGTAGCGACGTAATCAATGCATGATGATTGTGCTTTTGCTCTGCCCCAAGGCTCTTTGGAACTTGTCTGCCACAGCCTGCATGGTCTTTGAAGGAATTCTCTTTTGAAAGGAAACCTTATGATTGATTATACCATGGCCTGAACCAAATTTGCCCAAGTGTATGGGTCTTTCAGTAGTTTGCCCCTGGTTGAGCTTTTGAATGGCTTACCCCAGATGGACTGAATATTTTGAAATCATTTGCCTCCTTGATCAACTGATGCCTGGAGTTTGTCTTTTGACTGACCAGTTTCTAACCATTGGATACCATGCCCCTAATCCATAGTGTTAGGGAGTAGTCTTGATTTGGGTCAGCATTGACGAATGATCAAGTTCTTCTCTGATTGCTCCTTTGAAGCTCCTTGATGTCAAGTACTTACTTGCAATTAAAATTGTTTATTCAATCAATGGTAATTTTAATGCGATATTCATGCAAGTTTGAAAAATCATTTATTGAGGTGATGTGATAGTGTGTGACGAATGAACCATTAGTTCAAACGCATTGCTGATTTAGCTAGTGTGTGAAAGATACAACGAGAATATGATACCAATACAAGTGATTTAGCAAATACTTAGGAGTCAGTTTACGCAACCTTGTTGTAGTATGCTATCAGAATAAACCTTACTTCAATTAGGTCTTTTAAGGGTTGTAACGTGGCCTGGTTCATGGTTATTGAAACAAAAGATGTAAGGCTCAAGTTTTGTTTTAACCCACCCCTTCTTCATGATGATCTCCAACCCTACGCTCAGTTAATTCAACATACACATTTGTCCTTTTGAAGGTGTAAGGATAAAGATGAGGATTCAAGATTCACTTGAAATGACAGTCACCTTATTTTACTCTTCATGGATGTTGGTGACCCTTTGATTCTTGACATGGTGGTCACTGAATCTTGTTTTGTTTTGTTGAGGTTTTTCATTACCTCTTTTGATTTTTGCTTTGATCCCTAACTTTTGCCTGGACTGCTTTTTGAAGCTTTTTAGTCCACCGGGATTGCCCTAATTTTTGCCTTAGTCTCCTTTTTGGGTGTTCGACTTAGCGGGCTCTTTCTTTGATGATTTTTTTTGAAAGATTATGACTGCCAAGTCATTGGTCATTGAAGAACAACCGACATAACTTTGGTATTTTTCAAGGTTACTTCGACAGTTGGGGATGTGTGCGAAGAATGGCATGTGGTTGATCCTCATACGGGATGTCTCATCTTGTAATTTGAATGCATAGTCAAATTAACTGAACACTACCTTGCCCCAGGTTAAATGTAAGGGTTTGTAAATCCGAAAGAAACTCCTACTTCTAGGCTCGAAGTGGTTGACTAGGGATTAACTCCTTATCTCTCCAGTGTTTGGGGATTTGAAACAATGCCTGTACATCATCAGCAAGGTTTTATCCGAAAGCATACAGTCAACAATTATGGGTATTTAGTTTTCGTCATTCTCCCTTCAATCTTTGCTAAAAACAATTTGAAAAGTGAATGGGAGAAATATTTTTTTTTATATCAATGGAAAAATGAGTGAATACGAAAGGATTCGTTCAAAACATGCATAATCATTTCATTAATATTACCATTAAAGGAAATCAACAATACTTGAAAGCAGATAAGTACTTAACATGTAAAGAAAAATACATATGAAATGCGAGGAGTAGCCAAATGGTTGCCAGTGCAGAGGAATCTCTCTTGTGCCTGGTTCACTGTTGGGCTAGCCTTCTTCATAGTGGTGGTAGTTCTGCTCGTTGAGACTAGTATAACAATCATCCTCAGACCTATTCTCGGAAATCTCTTCCTCAGTTTGGACTGATGGACCCGCATAGCTAAGCGAAGAAGTATTATTGATTTGCAAGCTTCGAGGCATAAATGAGAACATCTTGGAATCAAGTAGGGTTTGTACCTTACTCCTTAGCACCTTGCAGTCTTCAGTTGAATGCCCTTGTGCCCCAGCATGGAAGTCACATCGAGCATTGGCGTCAAAGCCTGGTGGATATGGAGGACTGACTGGTTTTAGCTCCTTTGGCACTATCAATCCCCTCTTAATCAAATATGGAAGTGCTTGACTGTATGGCATTGGAAGCGGATCAATATGTCTCTCTGGCTTCCTTGGCCTTTGTTGAGCATGTTGGCGCTGCTGATGTGGAGTATTCTGCCGTTTGTATGGCTGTTGAGGTGGAATCCATCGTTGATATTGAAGAGGTCCTTGAGTTGTAGGATACTGACCATGTGGAGAGAATGATGTCTGGTGTGAAGCTTGTGGAGCTTCCCAGACTGCGTTAATTTCAGCTTCTTCTTCCTTTTGGGAACTAGGAATAGATTCACTCTCCATGCTCTGGCTATTTGAGGCGCATTGGATTTTTCCACTTTTGAGGCCATTCTCAATGCGTTCTCCAATTGACACCAAGTGAGCGAAGTCTGATGCTGCACTGCTAATCATCCTTTCGATGTAAGGACTTTGCAAGGTATCCCTGAATAATTCCATCACTTCTTTGTCTAAGAGTGGTGGTTCAACACGAGTTGCAAACTCTTTCCATCTTTGGGCATACCCTCTGAAGGATTTGTTGCTTTCCTGAGACAAGGCTCTCAACTGCATGCGATCGGGAGCCATGTCCAAATTGTATTTGTACTGCTTCAAGAAGGCATTAGCTAGGTCTATCCATGACTGAACATGATTCCTTTCTAACTTCATATACCAATTCAATGATGCCCCAGTCAAACTGTCCTGAAAACAGTGAATCATTAACTTATCATTGTGGGCATGAGAGGTCATTTTTCGACAAAACATCACCAAATGGTGCTTTGGACAGCTATCCCCTTTGTACTTCTCAAATTCTAGTACTTTAAATTTTGGGGGTATAACTAGGCCAGGTACCAAACACATGTCTAAGGCACTCTGTTTAACAGTATCTTGTCCTTCTATGGCTTTGAGTCTTTTCTCCAGCACGCAACATCTTTTAGCAATCTCATCATCTTGTGGTTGTTCAGTATTAACCACAAGGCTTGTCCCATGGGAATCTGGCACAGAGAATGCAAAGCTATGATACTCAACACCATCATGATATGAGGAACCCTTATCTCGAACAATATGACGTTCTTGTATAACCGAGTTATTAACTGGGGTTTGCACAAGCTGAGGTTGGGCAGGATCGTTTACCGGAGCTAACACTGCATTCTCAACCACTGCAGTCTGTTGAATGATGTCCTCCCTCTTTGCTAAAGCTATCATTGCCTCCACAAGTTGGTCTACCTGGTTTTTTATTGAGTTCACATCTCCTCCCAAAGCAATGTGACTTTGCTCCAATGGATCCATAAGCTTTCCAGAACTACTTCAAGTCTGATACGAATGTCGGGAATTCAACTGCGGGTTATGGACAAAGGATGGGATGAGTTTTTTTGTTTATGGAAATGATATGCAATTCATGCTGATGAGATGAGAATGCGTGAAATTTTGTATTTAGGTATGCAAAGGAAATGTAATTCAGGTATAGTTAGGATCCAGGATATCACGAGTATCATATGGTACACCCTATAAAGAGGTTCTATGTTCTCTACCCCACACACAAAGGATGGCTCCTAAGGTTATCCATTTTCATGATAAGAACTTAGAGTCATGGACCAAGTTCAGTCTTCCATCGCAATAGTGGGCTAGCCACATTGAAATGGAAGTTCTGAATCGGTCTACTCTGAGTGGGATCCTCGTATTGTTCGAACAGGGTGTACACCCTTCGGTTCAATACTACATGATCGCCAATCATGAAGACGGACTTCAGTTTAAGATGAGGTTCCCAGAGTCATGGACCATGTTCAACGTTTCCTCGCAATAATGGGCTAGCCATATTAGGATGGAAATTTTGAACAGATCTACTCTAGGTGGAGTTTTCGTATTGTCCCAATGAGGTGTACACCCCCCGGTTCAACACTACACAACTCCGGGTTCTAAGTTCTTCTCGAAGCTCGGGTATGGAGCTTATCTCACAACATGTGTCAAGTACCATAGATCACCCAACACAATAGCAGAATAAATTATATAACATAAATAATACATCAAGATATACAAAAGCAAATGAAAGCGGTATTCTAACATTCATAGCAAATTGACTAAGTTAGGCTTGACTCTCTCTTGCTTGGAGCAGTAGTCCCCAGCAGAGTCGCCATCTGTCGTATCTCGAAAAATGCGATTCCTCGCGATGGTCGCGGAAAAATATGTTCGAACAGAGTCGCCACCGAACTTTATTTATCCCAATGAAGGAATAGGAAAATATCGATAAAACCTTTTAGAAAATAGAATAATGGTCGTCGCAACCATATTCGGGTTCGGGAGTCGATTACGCAAGGGGAAGGTATTAGCACCCCTTACGTCCGTTGTACTCAACGGGAACCTTTTAGTCTAATTTGCTATTTGAATGTTAGTTAACTGTTATTCGCTTTCTTCGAGTAATTAGAGTTGATGATAGATATGGATGGAAACCTCAGAAGGGGGAAAAGGGAGGTTTTTTATTAGTGTGCTCGCGAAGATACAGCAATCTCCTGCCTACGTATCCTTATGGTGCAATAAGGAAATCAGAGCATTCGTAGTTCGGGCTACTACGAATATTTGGTGTATTTTGTTTGAACGACTGTGTAGGTCGGCGTTCTAAAGGCTAAACGCTGGCTTGTCTACTCTCGGGGGAGGCTTAAGCACTGGTTTGTTGTGCGCATTAGAAAGGACTAATAGTGTTCTTTTGAAGAGGTTTTTGGTCACGCGGGGGTGACGAGTTGAATTGATGTGTTTGGGTGTTTTGTTTGGTTTCAATCGCTCGGGGGCGAGAAGTTAGGTTTGATTTGTTTGAGATGTTTTTTTTTGAAGAACGACGAAAGATTGAGCAATGTGGTGTTCACCAATTGTCCAATTCTTTCGAGGAGTAATAAGGCGTCCGCCTTTTATTCCTTTTTCATTCAGATTATTTTGAAAGTTTGTTTATGGATGTTGAATATGCACGGTAGTGAGGCGTACGCCCCCTACTTGCTTATTCAAAGGATAATGAGGCGTACGCCACTTATTCCCTTATCCAAGTTTATTTAACGTGTTTTAGTCGGAAGTCGATAATTTGTGCAATATGGCGTTCGCCAATTATTCAAATAATCGAGAGATGGCGAGGCGTACGCCTCTCATCTTTTATCATCCGAAGTTTAAATTGTAAAAGTAATGTTTGGATGTCGTATTTGATTTGTGAAAATAGTTTGAATTTATATTGGTAGGTTTGGATTTATTCGATTGTGGTTTTGATTTGATGACGAAGATTCGAGCAATATGGCGTACGCCAATTATTCGAATAATCGAAAGATAGTGAGGCGTACGCCTCCTATCCTCTTTTCATCTGAAATATAGAATTAAATGTTTGTAGGATTTGTAATTGATTTAGAAAATGAGGTTTGAATGTATATGATTAAGGGTTTTATTTGAATGACGAAAATCCGAGCAATATGGCGTACGCCAATTATTCGTATAATCGAGAGATAATGAAGCGGATGCTCACTATTCTCCTTTTCATCCAAAGATTAATTAAGAGGATTTTGTAGAAATGATTTAAAATATTATGATTTGAAGTCTTTGGTTTGAATGATTTGAATTTGAAAATTATATTTGATTTTGAAAAATGATTTGAAATTGTGTGATTTAAGATTTAATCGGGTGACAAGAACTCGCGCAATATGGCGTACGCCAATTATTCGAGTAATTGAGAAATAGTAAGGTGTACGCCTCCTATCTCCTTTTCATCCCAAGTTATATTTAAAAGAAAATTCTTTTTTTAGAAATTGAATGATTTGAAAATTGATTCGAGTTTAGAAATTATATTGATTTGAAAAATTGATTTGAAATTGTATGATTATTAGGGTTTAATCGGGTGACAAGAACTCACGCAATATGGCGTACGCCAATTGTTCAAGTGCTTGAGAAATAGTGAAGCGTACGCTTCCTATCTCCTTTTCATCCCAAATTTATGTTTAAAAATTCTTTTTGAAATTGAATTGGTTTGGAAAAATGATTTGAATTCATGTTTATAAATGAAATGAATTTTGTTTTGTGTATTATTTCATCTACTCGATTAATCAATAATCAAGTAGGTTTCATTGTAAGGAAGCCCAAGAGTAAGCTATGTGAGGTTGATGGCGATGCTTAGAGCAATCGACTTACAAGGGTATTTGAAAGTGGACTCGATGTTTAAATCGAGAATTGTGACTTGTGCTTTTTGAAATTGGTTTGAATCATGGTTTTGGAATTAAAATTGAAATGATTTTGAGTTGATTGATGAAATAGTCTTTTTTGATTTGAAATAATGTGAAGTTTGTGAGAGTGGGAGAAATCGATCAATTTCTTCTTAACAAAATTAATTTATTAAAAAAAATTTTGATTAAATTATTTAATTGAATTAATTAAGTTTAATTATCAAAATTATTTAATTATATCAAATAATTAAGTTAATTAAAATTTATTAATTTAAACTAATTAATTAAATCAAAAGAGAAAGAGGATGGACATTAATATTCGGTATGTGTTGAGGAAAGTGTGTTAGAAACCGGTTTGAGCGTAAGGACAATATTATTAATGTCGTACGCAAATTCAAAACTCGGTGAAGAATTCCTTTGATATATTGAGATGTTGGTGGCATAGCGACATGAGTTTGTCGAATCCATTAATTAAAATTGACTTAAGAATGGAATAAGATAGTAGTAATAAAATTATTATTTACATTTTTACAATGTTATACCAATAATAAAATATCAAAATTCGGTCCAAATATCACACCGAATAGCAATCCATACAATGGTAGAATAATAATTAAATTAAATATTAAACAGGTTATATTGTTAATTGCTGCAAAGTGAGTTCAGACAACATAGGTTCATCCCACCAAAATTTCTTATCCTCACTACTACTACATTTCTTTAACATTATCAATGGATGTAACAGGTATTAAACAAGTTATATACAAACAAACATTAATCATAGCTTATTTGAATTTAAGTCTGATGCTACAGAACGGTCAAGCAAACACTATTTCTATATTGAAATAATAAGTATGAACTTGAAATCAATGGAATGTAATCAAATCTCTGTTTTTGTTACCAAATACCAAAGCATTTGTGTCACATACCCTGAACTAATTAACATGTATAGACAAAAATTCAAACACACTGATGTCAAAAGGACCTGCGAGAATGAACACGGTGAAGCAACTCGAACACTTCGTATTGGAATAAAACAAAAGTACAACAACCAGGAATAACAATCATCATCTAACAATTTCTCAAGGATGAACAATCATCCTAAACAAACTATTACTACAGTAGCAGAACCTGGGTACTCGAGACGAACACAGAAACTTCAAACTTTTTATCAAGTTATTCAAACACAGAGTGCACAACATGTCATCTAACCAAAACCAATCTAACACACAAAACTGTGACTTATGTAAAAATATATAACCTTAAGCATAACCTTCAATCAAAACAGGTTCTGTCACAAACATCGTAATATTAACGAGAAGCTAGCTAATACTCATAAGGCCAATCCCAATACATGACAATGGCAAGTATAACGTAAGCCAACACCAAGAGCTTTGAAGATTACCTGGTTCGTGGGGATATTGCGGATGTGAAATTATCTCTCTCGCCTTGCTGCTAGAATCCTTAAACTCAAGTCGAATCGGAGGTGGACCCGAATGATTACCGTTGTCAGTTCAGATTTTGTTTTGTTTTGAGGTTGAGCTTTGGAGTTGTTTCAGTGATGAACGGTTTTGCTGAATGGATTTGGACGGTCGAAACAAGTGGTGAGCTTTCCAGCCAATCCAACAAGCCTGAGCCAAACTCGCCTGTCCCTGCTTCGATTTTGAATCTATGAACAAAAAACTGCCTTTGCCGTTTGCGAGACCGAAATCGTCGAAACAAATCGACCTGTAAAATAAGAATAAATTTAAAACTAACGTCAAACATTCAAAACAATAAACAACATGACTTTTCCACAAAGAGTCGGCAACAGAGACATCGCCGTTGGAGCAGTTGTTGTTGTGGCTGTTGACGGTGGTTGAAGCGGAAGATTTTTGGCGGTGGGGTGGTCCTGACGGAGTTTGCGATTTGAGGGTTTTGATGAAGGTGTTGAGCGGCGGCGAGTGTGACGGACGGCGAAGGGTTTGAGTGATGATGGAAGTCGAATTTGTTGGCGGTTGGGTGATGATGAAGATGAACGGTGAAATTTCAGGGTTGTGAGTTGGTGAAGATGACGAGGGTTTTGTGGTGGTGGATTGAAGGAGAAACGAGTGACGGCGTCGCAGTTGGAGTAGGACGACGGTGATGGTGGTGCGAAGCGGTTTGGGGCGAAAGATGAAGGATTTGTTGGGGATGAGTGGAAGAAGGTTTGTGAGTGAGAATGGAGGCAGAGAGACTGAGTGAATAGTGAGAGTAGTGTGAGGTAGCGGCGGATAGGGTTTTGTGAGCTGAGAGTGAGAGAGTCCCGGCGATGTGTGTGTTGTGAGAGAATGATATAAGGATTTGTGAGTGGAGTGAGTGAGAGAGTTGAAAGGTTTTTTTTGTTTTTTCTGCTGAGTGTTTGTGTGAGAATGAGGGATTTGTGTGTGGAGGGAGGAGAGTGACGTGGGGAGTGGTTACTGAGTGGGAGTAAGTGGAGAGATAGTGGAGAGTGAAATGAGGGAGACGTTAGGGAAAACGTGAGAGAGAGGTACAAAGAGATTTTTTTGTTTTTTATGGAAGAGAGAAGAGAGGATCATGGAATCGAATGCTAACACATTTTTTAATTACACTAATAATTCAATTATATAAAAAAACATTAATAAAGAACTAATTAACATAATGTTTAAAAAACTCTAACTAATATTTAATTGAATAAACTAATATTTATTAAAAAAAAACCTAATTAATATTTAATAAACTAAATAAAAAACTTAACTAATATCTATTTTAAATATATTCTAATTTCTTTAATTAAATATCTAACCAAAAAAATATTGACCAATTAAAAAAAGAGTCGAATGCAAATTTTGTTCAAAAAATCGAACTGGTCACACTAAAATTGTCGGTACAAAACAAACCTTATTAAAAAATACACTGTTTTCCTCAAATTTTAACGATTCAACTGATTTTGTCTGTATTCTCAAATAAATTTATTCTGACTGACATTTTAGGTGTTTATTCATGATGCAAATGCATGTCATGCTATGCGTATGATGCAAAAATGAAATTGATTTTTTATCGAAATTTAAATATGCCCGGACAAAATTGGGGTATGACACTCACTACCAAGTTTGAAAATTTAAGGATGAAAGAAGATGAAAATATTCATGAATTTCATATGAATATCCTTGAAATTGCTAATGCCTCAGGAGCTCTGGAAGAAAAGATGTCAGATGAAAAACTAGTAAGGAAAATACTCAAGTCACTCCCTAAGAGATTTGCTATGAAGGTGACAGCCATAGAAGAGTCTCAAGACATCTCAAATATGAGAGTTGATGAGCTAATTGGATCCCTCCAAATATTTGAGATGGGAACGTGTGATGGATCTGAAAAGAAAGCCAAAAGCATAGCCTTTATGTCAAACACTGAAGGGGAAGAGGAGGAAGGTGGTCAAGATATTGATGAAGATCTGGAAAATGAGGTAGCAATGCTGGGAAGACAGTTCAACGGACTTATGAAAAAGATGGATGTAAGATCTAAGGCCAATGTCAAGAACATCGCATCTGACATCAGTAAATCCAACAATAATGAAAGAAGAACAAGGTCAGATGAAAAGCCCAAAGAAGGAAAAGGAGTTCAGTGCCATGAATGTGATGGGTATGGTCACATTAGAAATGAATATGGGACCTACCTCAAGAAACAGAAGAGGAGTCTTGCTGCCACTTGGTCTGATGAAAGTGAAACATAAGAGGCTGCAAATCTTGTGATTGTCTTGACTAGAAGATGGGGTTCTGATTAAGATTCAAGTGATGATGAAGTAACCTTTGAAGAGTTGGCCACTACCTATAGAGAGTTGTGTCACATAGTGCAGAGGTGAGTAGACAAGTTGAAAGCCCGAATAAAGTGATAGCACAGCTGGAGAATGAGAAGGCAGAACATGTGGAAACCATCTCCAAGTTGAAGACTGAAGCTGTACTCTTGAATTCTAAACTGGAAGAGATGACCAAGTATGTAAGAATGCTAAATAATGGATCTGACACCTTAGACAAGATTCTCCAGACTGGTCAAATAACATGAGACAAATCAGGCATTGGGTTCAATGAATCTAAGGCTGAGTGTAGTTACACTGGTGGCAAACCTAAATCCAAACCTAAGTGCAGCCATATTGATAGCAGACCTGCGATGTCACATCACATGTCACAACATCATAAAGGAAGACAGCAGAAAGGGAAACACCAAAAATGGAGATGTCATTATTGTGGAAAGTTTGGCCACATAAAACCTTTCTGCTATAAGTTGTAGAGTTACCCTTAGCCTGCTCATTATCAACCTAGACCCAAACATCACAGACTTGTCAATAAAAAGCAATGGGTTCCTAGGACTAATGTTACAAGTTTGATAGCTCACACTTCCTTTAGATTTTCAGCCAAAGAAGATTGGTATTTTAACAGTGGGTGCTCCAGACACATGACTAGAAACAAAAACCTGTTAACTGGCCTTCATCCTCATGCCACAAGTTATGTAACCTTTGGTGATGGAGCAAAGGGTGAAATCAAGGGGATCGGTAAGCTTGATTTCCCTGGAGTTCCTTACCTTGACAATGTCCTGCTTGTTAAGGGATTGATTGCAAATCTAATAAGCATCAGTCAACTGTGTGACCAAGGTCTAAATGTAAACTTCACTAGAACTGAATGTCTGATTACTAACAAAGAAAATGAAGTAATCATGAAATAAGTTAGGTCTAAAGACAACTGCTACATGTAAAGTTCTCAAGAAACTGGTTATTCTTCAATGTGTATGTTGGCCAAAGAAGAAGAAGTGAAGATATGGCATCAAAGATTGGGCCATCTGCATCTTAAAGGTATGAAGAGAATTATATCTGTTGAAGTTGTTAGAGGAATTCCCAACTTGAAGATTGATGAAGGAAAAGTCTGTGGAGAATGTCAGATTGGAAAACAGACAAGGATGTCACACCAGAAGCTCAGACATGACACCACTACCAAAGTTTTGGAACTCCTCCATATGGATTTGATGGGACCCATGCAGGTGGAAAGCCTTGGTTTGAAGAAGTATGCATATGTAGTGGTGGATGACTTCTCTAGATACACCTGGATCAATTTTATAAGAGAAAAATCTGATGATTTTGAAGTATTCAAGGATCTTTGTCTAAAACTTCAAAGAGAAAAGGAAAGTCCAGTTATCAAAATTAGAAGTGATCATGGGAAGGAATTTGAGAATAGCAAATTTGCTAAATTTTGTTCTTCGGAAGGAATTCATCATGAGTTCTCATCTCCCATTACTCCCCAGCAAAATGGTGTGGTGGAAAGAAAAAAATAGAACCCTTTAAGAATCAGCCAGAGCTATGATTCATGCTAAGAAATTTCCCTACCATTTTTGGGTTGAAGCCATGAACACAGCCTGTTATGTTCACAACAGAGTGACATTGAAGAAAGGGACTCCTATAACTTTATATGAAGTCTGGAAAGGAAGAAGACCTACAGTCAAATACTTCCATGTATTTGGTAGTAAATTCTATATCTTGACTGATCGTGAACAAAGAAGAAAGATGGATCCCAAAAGTGATGAGGGAATATTTCTGGGCTACCCAACAAACAACAGAGCATACAGAGTCTTTAATTCCAGAACTAAAGTAATGATGAAATCTATCAATGTTGTGGTTGATGACCAACAAACTGATGTCACAGACGATGTCGAGACATCTCTGAATGATTCCCCAACTGACTTCTCAGACAAAAATAAGGAGAGTGAACCTCCTCAAGATGAACCTGAAGATGACAAAATCAACAAGGGACCCTCCATCAGAGTTCAGAAGGATCATCCCAAAGATCTCATTATAGGAGATCCAAATAAAGGGGTCACGACTAGATCAAGGGAAGTGATCTCACATGGCTGCTTTGTGTCCAAGATTGAACCTAGGAATGTCAAGGAAGCCTTGACTGATGAGTTTTGGATCAATGCCATGCATGAGGAGTTAGGTCAATTCAAGAGGAATGAAGTATGGGAACTGGTTCCTAGACCTGAAGGAGTAAATGTCATAGGTACAAAGTGGGTGTATAAGAATAAATCTGATGAACAAGGGGTGGTTACTAAAAACAAAGCAAGATTAGTAGCACAAGGATATACTCAAGTTGAAGGAGTGGACTTTGATGAAAGATTTGCTCTTGTAGCTTGCCTTGAGTCCATTAGATTATTGCTTGGAGTGGCATGTATTCTGAAATTCAAACTGTTCCAAATGGATGTAAAAAGTGCCTTCTTGAATGGCTACTTAAATGAGGAAGTATATGTTGAACAACCTAAAGGATTCACATATCCAAATCTTCCAAAGCATGTGTACAGATTGAAGAAAGCCCTCTATGGTTTGAAGCAAGCTCCTATGGCTTGGTATGAGAGACTCACAGTGTTCCTCACTAACAATGGATACAGGAAAGGAGGTATTGACAAGACCGTTTTTGTGAAGAATGAATGAGGGAATCTCATGGTGGCACAAATATATGTAGATGATATTGTGTTTGGTGGGATGTTAGAGCAGATGGTCGAACATTTTAGAGATGAGCCTTGTTGGAGAGCTGACTTACTTTCTTGGGCTACAAGTCAAGCAGATGGAAGATTCTATCTTTCTATCTCAAAGAAAATATGCCAAGAACATTGTTAAGAAGTTTGGCATGGAGAATGCAAGGCATAAAAGGACATCTGCTTTTACACATGTGAAGGTCTCCAAAGATGAAAGTGGTGTTAATGTAGATCAAAGTCGATACATAAGCATGATAGGAAGTCTGCTATATCTCACAGCAAGCAGACCTGACATTGCATTTGCTGTAGGTGTTTGTGCTAGATATCAAGCTGAACCAAAAGTCAGTCACATAAACCAAGTGAAGAGGATACTGAAATATGTCAATGGCACCAGTGACTATGGAATGTTATATACTCATGGTTCTGGATCCATGCTTACTGGTTACTGTGATGTTGACTGGGCTGGAAGTGCTGATGATAGGAAAAGCACATCAGGAGGATGTTTCTTCTTGGGGAACAATTTGATATCTTGGTTTAGCAAGAAACAAAATTGTGTGTCCCTATCCACTGTTGAAGCTGAATACATAGCAGCTGGGAGTAGTTGTTCTCAACTGGTTTGGATGAAACAAATGTTGACTGAATACAATGTCACACAAGATATCATGACATTGTACTGTGACAACCTGAGTGCTATAAATATTTCCAAAAATCCTATTCAACACAGCAGGACAAAGCACATTGATATTCGTCATCACTTCATTAGAGGACTTGTGGAAGAGAAAATCATAGCACTTGAGCATGTTACTACTGGAATGCAATTAGCTGACATATTTACAAAAGCTTTGGATGCTAATCAGTTTGAATGTTTAAGAGGGAAATTGGGGATTTGTATTCATGAGAATTTATAGCAATTAAAGTGGAGTGGAAGAGGTAATAAAAATATTGTCTGCCCACTTAAAAGAAAGTGCCTCATTTATGGTAAATCATTACCTAGTATTGGAACTAGTATCTATACCATTTCCACACGCTACCTCTGAAGGTGAGAAAAACAAGAAAGGGGGGGTTTGAATTGTTTTGAAAAATAAGCGCTTTTCAAAATGAAAATCACACAAGGATTTTATACTGGTTCGCTTATAACACAAAGCTACTCCAGTCCACCCGGCCAAGGTGATTTCGCCTTCAACAAGGACTTAATCCACTAATCTTGAAAGATTACAAACAACGTCTAAGATAAAAATCTCTTAGCCCTCTCAAGTATACAGACTACACAGAGTCACTTGAGGAAATCAACAAACAATAAATGAAAGATTAATGTAATCTAGAGTGCTTCTAAGAAAGCAAATATTACAGTGTTAAGAACAAGAGTTTTTCACGTTATAAGCAAAAGCTTCGTGAATATCTTAGAGAGAAAGAATGTTTTTCTTGACTTGGTGTTTCAGTATAATTTTGGCTTGTTGGTTTACTGACTTGTTAGCTAGTATATATTTTTGAAAGTTGATTCTCAATCCTTTATATAGATCAGTGAGGTAGTAGTTGAAACTGGTGGATATTGAGATGAAGTTACGCCATCACATAAATAGCTTCTGCAGGATGACTTTTTCTTCTTGAAATGACTACTTACCACAAGTAGTATTTTCTTTATTGAAGTTGGAGATTAACGTCTCTTTCTCAATTAGGAAATCCATTTGCAAATCTTTTCTTGACTTAAACGTTACTCTTTCATGATTAGCAATTCCATGCTCAGAGTATTTGTGTTTCTGGAGATCTTGGAAATTTTCTTCTGATGTTGATCTCTTGAGAGTTCAGATGGTTTCTTCAGATACCGCTGAGAACTTCTGGAGCTTTGTTCAGAGTCAGAACTTCTAGAGCTTACTTTTTGTTCAGATGCTTCTGATACTTTGCTGTTTTGCTCAGAGTTAGACTTTCTTGAACTTGTTTCCACTTCAGATGCTTCTGATCATTTGATATTTTGTATCTGATCTTGTTTTGTATCTGATGACATCATTAGATTCCTTCCTTCTTTCTTTAGAATCCTGCACACTTAGAAACTTTTCGTTAGGGTGCCATTTTTGGTTTCATCCTTTGTTATCATCAAAATCAAGGAATCTGTTGTAGAACAATTTTTGTTCTTACAATCTCCCCCTTTTTGATGATGACAAAACTGAAATTCTAGTTATCAGACTTTGGATGTCACACTGGTTGTTATGACATCCAATTCTGCACAGACAGGGATTATGCAGAACTTAATTATAAGTGCAGTAAATAACACAAGTAATTGTTCACCCAGTTCAGTCCAACATGACCTACATCTGGGGGCTACCAAGCCAGGGAGGAAATCCACTATTAGTAGTATCAATTCAAAGCTAAACTCACCCGTTTACAACTTATCACTTAATCCCTACCCAATGCAATTTCAATCTTAATCTAAGATCAGAGTTCCTACTCACTCCCCCTCAATCACCTCAGTGATATTAAAAACACTTTGAAGTCACACTTCAAAAACAACTCTTGGTTATGCTTCACAGCTTAAACCAAGATACACAGCACTCACGCTTAAAAGCTTTGAGTGACACAACACTTACAACTCAATGAACACCCTATGCCAAAGCAATCATCTATTTGATAATGACTTGGCTTACAAGATACGTCTAATTCTAGACTCACAAAAATACAGCAGTGAAGTAAGATGGACACACTAAATCTTCACGCCTCAAAATCCCTGAAACTGAATGGAGGAATGCCTTCCTTTTTATATTGCAGCACCTGGGCTTTTGCACCTGTATTTTCCTGAATTTTAGGTCACATACGTTCCCTCAAATTCAATATTTAGGTTGCTAACAAATAGGCTATTTGTTAGGTTCATTGAATGTAGCTTGGTTGTTGATTTCCTGAATTTTCTCTAAGCTGTTGACTTCCTAAAGAATAGCCTGAGAAAGCTGTAACAGAAAACTGAACAACCTACAATTTAGCATATGCTGTCAGGCATGAATGTCACGACATTCAGCTTGACATCAAGGTCCATATGCTGAGTCTGTTTTCCCAGAAAACAGACTGTACAAATCTGCTGACCTGTACATGATCAATATGACCATACTACAGTACCAGATTACATTAGTAAATGTCAAAGTGTCCAACTTAACATTTACACAGTTGGCCTTAGGTTAGTTCTGTAATTCTCTTGAAGCACAAACTAACTAATATGCTGAAGTATAGCAGAACACCACTCTGCCCAATCTTCAGTAGCTGCTGTCAATGATGAATGTCACAACATCCAGTTTGACATTCAATCAGGAGGCCTTATGCCAGGTCTGGTTCTTCCTTGATAACCAGACTGCAAGTGAATACTAAGTTCTAACAGAGCTTCTGTTCCTTAGTATCTGTTGACAGGTATGAATGTCACAGCATTCAATAATCCTGTGTTAGCTAGTCCTGCAGTAACTACAATGTAGTTACATATACATGTCATGACATCAGTCAAGACATTAGTGTTTTACCATACAATGCAGCCAATTAAACACCTACAAACTCCCCCTTTGGCAAATTTTTGGCTAAAACACTTTGATCCCCATAACAGAGTTCATGGCAGCGGAAACACTCACCTAGCAGGAAATAATACTAGCTAAAACACTCAGAGTGGCAGCACACTCACACACATGGAAGTTAAATAAAAACTTCACATAGCAGCACACACATATTCGAAGTTGCACCTAAACTTCAACATCAGCTGCAAGGGGGGAATCTTCAGATCTGTCATGAGAGTCTGTTGTAGAGACCCACTCTGTTTGTCAGGGGTATTGGTGGTTATTACTCCCCCTTTTTGTCACAAATGTTGCCAAAGCCAACAACATAGTCAGAGCACAATGACAGAGTTCCAGACTTGGTTTTACTTCACAGTTTCAACCAAGTTCACATCCACTTGATCTTGCTTCACAGCTTCGATCAAGTGATCACCCACTTTTGCTTTACAGTAGGTACAACCATATCAGATGCCATGATGTTGTTTCTGACATCCAGAACTACTCCTGCATGAACAGCATCCTTGAACTCCTGCAGGTACAGAGGCCTTCTCTCTGTAGGGTGTCCCCTTACCCTCTTGTATTCACCCTTGTTGCGCGCAGCATAGCTATGATATGTTGACCAATCATAGTCTTGTACAAATCGTTTAATAGGCAGAGCTATTAAACAATTTATCCCAAATATCAGTGGTTGCTATAATGTCTCAGAAAGACATATTCCCAGTTTGCTCCTTAAGTTTTCAAACTGAGTAGCATCCAGAGCCTTTGTAAATATGTCAGCCAGTTGAAGATCCGTGGCTACATGTTCCAAAGTGATCACCTTGTCTTCCACCAGATCTCTGATGAAGTGGTGCCTAATGTCAATATGTTTGGTCCTGCTGTGTTGGATGGGATTCTTGGAGATGTTGATGGCACTGAGATTATCACAGAACAATGTCATGACATTTTGAGTGACATTGTACTCAGTGAGCATTTGTTTCATCCAAACCAGTTGGGAGCAACTGCTTCCAGCCGCTATGTATTCAGCCTCTGCAGTGGACAGAGAGACACAGTTCTGCTTCTTGCTGAACCACGATATGAGGTTTTCTCCTAAGAAGAAACATCCACCTGATGTACTTTTTCTGTCATCAGCACTTCCAGCCCAATCAGCATCACAGTACCCAGATAGGACAGGCTCAGACCCATGTGAGTACAGCATCCCATAGTCACATGTCCCATTGATGTACTTGAGGATCCTTTTGACTTGATTCAAGTGACTCACCTTGGGCTCTGCTTGATATCTGGCACACACTCCAACTGCATAGGAAATGTCAGGTCTACTTGCAGTTAGATACAGCAGACTACCTATCATGCTTCTGTACAGGCATTGATCAACACTGGGTCCTCCATCATCCTTGGTTAACTTCAGATGAGTAGGAGCTGGAGTCCTCTTATGCCTGGCATGATCCATACCAAACTTCTTAACTATGTTCTTGGCATACTTGCTTTGGGAGAGAAACATGGAGTCCTCCATTTGGTTTACTTGCATTCCAAGGAAATAGGTCAGTTCTCCCACTAGACTCATTTCAAACTCAGATTGCATCTGGTGAACAAATTTTTTAACCATTTGTTCTGACATTCCACCAAAGACTATATCATCCACATAGATTTGAGCTATCATGATTTTGCCTTCCTCATCCTTCACAAACAAGGTTTTATCTATGCCACCCTTTCTGTATCCATTTGTGGTCAGAAATTCGGTTAACCTTTCATACCAAGCTCTGGGTGCTTGCTTCAACCCATACAAGGCTTTCTTCAGCTTGTATACATGTTCAGGTTGGTTAGGATCACTAAACCCTTTGGGTTGTTCCACATAGACTTCTTCATTCAGGTAGCCATTCAAGAATGCACTCTTCACATCCATTTGAAATAGCTTAAACTTCAGGATGCATGCTACCCCCAACAGCAATCTGATGGACTCAAGTCTAGCCACAGGAGCAAATGTCTCATCAAAGTCTACTCCTTCAACTTGAGTGTATCCTTGAGCTACTAGTCTTGCTTTATTTCTAGTAATTACTCCTTTCTCATCAGATTTGTTTTTGTAGATCCACTTGGTACCAATGATGTTGGACCCTTCAGGTCTTGGAACCAGCTCCCATACTTCATGCCTTGTGAACTGCTCGAGTTCCTCTTGCATGGCAATGATCCAGTATTCATCAGTCAGGGCTTCTTTCACATTCTTTGGTTCAACCTTGGAAACAAAGCAGGAATTTGAGTTTATTCCCCTTGACCTGGTAGTTACACCACTGGTGGGATCCCCTATGATAAGATCCTTAGGGTGGTCTTTCTGAATTCTGATAGATGGCACTTTGGCAGGTGCTTCTACTTCACATTCAGGAGGAGGTTCCTGTACTTCTTCAGGCTTGACTGGACTGTCAGTTGGACTATCAAGGAATGTTTCAACATCCTCCATGACATCGGTTCCTTCCTCTTTATCATCCACAATGACATTTATGGATTCCATCAGGACATTGGTCCTGTAGTTGAACACTCTATAGGCTCTGCTGTTCGTGGAGTATCCTAGAAATACGCCTTCATCACTTTTGGGATCTAGCTTCCTTCTCTGTTCACGATCTGTGAGAATGTAGCATTTACTTCCAAAAATATGAAAGTACTTCACAGTGGGTTTTCTACCCTTCCATATTTCATACAGAGTGGAGGAGGTTCCTTTTCTCAAGGTGACTCTGTTGTGAACATAGCACGCCGTATTCATTGCTTCAGCCCAAAAGTGCATAGGGAGCTTCTTTGCATGAATCATTGCTCTGGCAGATTCTTGAATAGTTCTATTTTTTCTTTCAACTATTCCATTCTTCTGAGGAGTTATAGGGGAGGAGAACTCATGGCTTATTCCTTCAGATGAGCAGAACTCATCAAACTTGGAATTCTTGAACTCAGTGCCATGATCACTTCTAATCCGGACCACACAGCTGTCCTTTTCTCTTTGAAGTCTTATGCACAGATCCTTGAAGACATCAAATGTATCTGACTTCTCTCTGATGAAGTTTATCCACGTGTATCTGGAATGGTCATCAACCACCACGTAGGCATACTTCTTCCCTCCAAGACTTTCCACCTGCATAGGTCCCATTAGGTCCATGTGCAGCAGTTCCAGAACTCTGGAGGTTGTGGAATGTCCCAGCTTTGGGTGTGACATCTTGGTTTGCTTGCCCACTTGGCATTCTCCACAGACTCTACCTTCATCAATCAGAAGCTTTGGCATTCCTCTGACTGCTTCCTTGGATATGATCTTCTTCATTCCACGTAAGTGGAGATGGCCAAGTCTTCTATGCCACAGCTTCACCTCCTGTTCTTCCTTGGCTGAGGAGCACGTTGTGGAAAAGTTAGAGAGGTCAGGTTCCCACAGATAGCAGTTGTCTTTGGACCTGGTTCCTCTCATAACTTCCTGATTGTCACCATTTGTCACGATGCACTGCTCCTTCGTAAACTGAACATGAAAACCTTGATCACACAGCTGACTTATACTGATGAGGTTTGCAGTGAGTCCTCTTACTAACAGCACATTGTTCAGTTTTGGCACTCCAGAACAGTCCAGTTTGCCCACACCTCTGATTTTTCCTTTGGCACCATCACCAAAAGTCACATAGCTGGTGGTGTGAGGTTGAATGTCTACCAGTAGATTTTCCATACCAGTCATATGTCTTGAGCATCCACTGTCAAAGTACCAGTCTTCTCTGGAAGAAGCCCTTAGGGCAGTGTGTGCTATCCTAGCATACCATTGTTGCTTCTTAATGGGAACACATCGCTTGCGTGTGTTATGCTTAGGTCTGACAGGTGAGGCTCTGTTAGGGAAGCCATGAATCCAGTAGCAGAAGGCTTTTATATGTCCAAGCCTGCCACAGTGGTGACACCGCAAATTCTGGAATATTCTCTTCTGATGATCATTCATCCTAGCTCCTCGATGTTGAGACATCGGTTTTGACATCTGCTTGAACTTCTGAACTTTAGCCTTTGGGCGTTTGTGTTCAGCTCTTTTTCTAAATCCTAGCCCAGATTTGGTTCCAGACTGCTGTCCCACCTTTAGGATTTCTTCCAAGGTGTCAGTTCCCTTATTCATCATTCTGATGGATTCGGTCATCTGGTTCAGCTTGGAGGTCAGCAGGGCTATCTCATCATTCAGCCCTTCTATGGCAGACAGTTGTTTCTGTCTCTCATCTTCCAGTTCCTTGATGAGTTTCTTGTGCTTTTCACCTTGTGCACGTACTTCTGCACTGGTGGTACACAGCTTCTTATATGCTGCAGCAAGTTCATCAAAGGTCAGCTCATCTGCACTTGTGTCATCTTCAGAGACACACACACTAGTTAGTGCAGTGACATGTTTGGCAGATTCTCCTTCAGATTCACTTTCAGAATCTCCTTCAGACCATGTGATAGCTAGCCCCTTATTTTGCAATTTGAGGTAAGTAGGACATTCAGCTCTGACGTGTCCATACCCTTCACAACCATGACACTGGATTCCCTTCCCATGGTTGAACTTTTCTTCAGAAGTTGATCTTTTCTTAATGTCAGACGGGATGTTCTTGACATTGGGTCTACCTCTTTGATCAATCTTCTTCATGAACTTGTTGAATTGCCTTCCAAGCATGGCTAAGGCTTCTGATATACTTTCATCACCTCCAGTATATCCTTCTTCTGCCTCCTCTTCAGCATTAGATACAAAGGCTATGCTTTTCTTCTTCTCAGCATACTCACCTAAGCCCATTTCAAAGGTTTGGAGAGAACCAATGAGCTCATCTACCTTCATATTGCTGATGTCCTGAGCCTCCTCTATGGCAGTGACCTTCATAGCAAACCTCTTAGGCAAGGACCTGAGAATCTTTCTTACAAGTTTCTCTTCGGTCATTTTCTCACCATGTCCACCAGAGGTGTTTGCAATTTCAAGAATATTCATGTGGAAGTCATGAATAGTCTCATCCTCTTTCATCCTCAGATTTTCAAACTTGGTTGTCAGCATCTGAAGTTTTGACATCTTCACCTTGGAAGTACCTTCATGAGTTACCTTGAGGGTATCCCAAACTTCCTTAGCTAGTTCACAATGGTGCACTAGTCTGAAGATGTTCTTGCTGATTCCATTGAACAATGCATTCAAGGCCTTGGAATTTCCAAGAGCTAGTGCCTCTTGCTCCTTGTCCCACTCTTCTTCAGGAATCTGCACACTGACTCCATCTTCACCTGTCCTCATTGGATGTTCCCATCCTTTGTTGACAGCTCTCCAGACTTTGCTGTCTAGAGACCTTAAGAAGGCTATCATACGAGGCTTCCAGTCATCATAATTAGAGCCATCCAACATGGGTGGTCTATTTGAGTGTCCTAAGTCCTTGTCCATGGTACTAGAAAGTAACTTCCCTAGATCTCACCCAGAACTTCACAGGCAGGGTGCCTGCTCTGATGCCAATTGAAATTCTAGTTATCAGACTTTGGATGTCACACTGGTTGTTATGACATCCAATTCTGCACAGACAGGGATTATGCAGAACTTAATTATAAGTGCAGTAAATAACACAAGTAATTGTTCACCCAGTTCAGTCCAACATGACCTACATCTGGGGGCTACCAAGCCAGGGAGGAAATCCACTATTAGTAGTATCAATTCAAAGCTAAACTCACCCGTTTACAACTTATCACTTAATCCCTACCCAATGCAATTTCAATCTTAATCTAAGATCAGAGTTCCTACTCACTCCCCCTCAATCACCTCAGTGATATTAAAAACACTTTGAAGTCACACTTCAAAAACAACTCTTGGTTATGCTTCACAGCTTAAACCAAGATACACAACACTCACACTTAAAAGCTTTGAGTGACACAACACTTACAACTCAATGAACACCCTATGCCAAAGCAATCATCTATTTGATAATGACTTGGCTTACAAGATACGTCTAATTCTAGACTCACAAAAATACAGCAGTGAAGTAAGATGGACACACTAAATCTTCACGCCTCAAAATCCCTGAAACTGAATGGAGGAATGCCTTCCTTTTTATATTGCAGCACCTGGGCTTTTGCACCTGTATTTTCCTGAATTTTAGGTCACATACGTTCCCTCAAATTCAATATTTAGGTTGCTAACAAATAGGCTATTTGTTAGGTTCATTGAATGTAGCTTGGTTGTTGATTTCCTGAATTTTCTCTAAGCTGTTGACTTCCTAAAGAATAGCCTGAGAAAGCTGTAACAGAAAACTGAACAACCTACAATTTAGCATATGCTGTCAGGCATGAATGTCACGACATTCAGCTTGACATCAAGGTCCATATGCTGAGTCTGTTTCCCAGAAAACAGACTGTACAAATCTGCTGACCTGTACATGATCAATATGACCATACTACAGTACCAGATTACATTAGTAAATGTCAAAGTGTCCAACTTAACATTTACACAGTTGGCCTTAGGTTAGTTCTGTAATTCTCTTGAAGCACAAACTAACTAATATGCTGAAGTATAGCAGAACACCACTCTGCCCAATCTTCAGTAGCTGCTGTCAATGATGAATGTCACAACATCCAGTTTGACATTCAATCAGGAGGCCTTATGCCAGGTCTGGTTCTTCCTTGATAACCAGACTGCAAGTGAATACTAAGTTCTAACAGAGCTTCTGTTCCTTAGTATCTGTTGACAGGTATGAATGTCACAGCATTCAATAATCCTGTGTTAGCTAGTCCTGCAGTAACTACAATGTAGTTACATATACATGTCATGACATCAGTCAAGACATTAGTGTTTTACCATACAATGCAGCCAATTAAACACCTACAAAAACAATCTTAATTAGCAGATGAAACATATAAAATATCAGATCAGATAGACAAGAGCTCCCCCTGAGATAGTGCTAGGGAGTTCTGAAGTTCTTACCAGAGTTTCTTAAGTAAAGAGGTTTCTGAAGTTCTCTGCAATTTCTTAAGTCCAAGTTAGATAATTTTATTTATAGAAAAAAAATATGTTGCAGAATGCTTAAGGTATTAGACAATATTTTCATCAGAGTTATTAATTACTTCTCCCCCTTTTTGTCAGAATCAAAAAGACATAGTAGAAAATAAGTAAAGAGAAAAACTTGAATTCATAGATAGAAGCACAAAGGCAACAAGAAAAAAAAACATCAGATTCAGAGAGATAGCAAAAACAAAGACAACAGGCAAGCCAAAAAAATAAATCCTAAGTGCCTAAGGGTTTGGAGGCGGAGGCATTCTCTGAAGCAACATTGCAAGCATGCTCTGGATGTTTTCGTTGACAGTATCTTGCTTGTCCATTCTGGCCCGGAGTTCATTCTGATCTTGCTTGAGTTCTTTCAGAGTCTGAAGAACCGTAGGAATCACAGAAGAGGACTCCCCCAGAGTCAGAGCCTTCTGAGCTTCAGCTTCAGCAGCAGCTTGAGCTTCTGCATCTGCCAGAGCCTTTGCTTCAGCTTCCTTTTGCCTTAGGATTTCAGCTTCCTTAGCAAGTCTTTCTTCTTCTATCCTTCTTGCTTCTTCTGCTTCTCTGGCAATTCTCTCTTCCTCAAGCCTTCTGGCTTCAGCTTCTCTGGCAAGTCTCTCCTAGAGTCTTGCCTCAGCATCTCTGATGTAGCCATTTCTAACTTGTTCAGAGATGCCCTTCAGTCTAAAGGCCTCAGATGTCATCCAGCCAATGACTCTGTTCCAGTGAGTCCTTACAGATTTAGGATCATCACTGATTTCAGAGTTAGTGACCAGAGAATCGACCTTTTGAACTGAAGCCTCTGCAATCATCAAGATGGATTCCTTAAGGGTAGGTTTAGAAAGTTCAGGTTCAGGTTCTGGTTCAGAGGTATGAGGTGGAGAGTTTTGAGGGCTGAGATTTAAAGTTTGAGGTTCAGATTCTGATTCAGGTTAGGGTTCAGATTCTGCTTCTGGTTGAGGGTCAGATGTTTGAGGTGAAGCATAAAGAGGGTTTAAATCTAAAGGTTCGGATTCTGGTTCTGGTTCAGCGGAGATGTTTGGTGGGTTGATATCAGAAGTGGGATGGTCAGAGGGTTGGTTTTCAGAAGGTATGGTGGTTGTTTGTTGTGGTGGAGGTGAAGTTGCTTCAGATTGTGTTTGTGTTTGTTGTGAAGCAAGTCTATGAGCATAAATTGTGGCTATCGTTGGGGAATCAGGGTCAGAAAATTCTGGGTCAGATGAGAGGGAAACATATGGGGGTGATTCAGGTGCTGAGGATGATGAAGATGAAGTGCTTTGGTGGGTTTGTTTAGGTTCAGAGGGAGGTATGAATGTACGGGCTATATTTAGAACTGGTGTAGGTTGGGAGGTTCTGGTGATTGAGGGTGAAATATCAGAGGTGGTATAAATAGGTTGTGAAGAGAGAGGGTTAGAAGAAGCCATCAGAGGATTAGAGGTAACAGGAGGAACAGACTTACCAGTAGAGATATTCAGAGGAGCTGAAGATTTGCTTCCAGAAGTTTCTCCGAGTCTGGCCTTCTTTGCCTGAGATGCTACCTTCTTTTCAGAAAGACCTCTCTTGTATCTGACGAAGTCTTCTTCAGAGTCCAGACAGTCGTCGAGGCTGAAATCAGAGATGTCAACACCATCATCCAGCAGACGCTGAAGATAGATAGCAACAGCGTCTCTGGGTTCATTCTTGAAGAATCTGGCAAGGCCATGAGGCATCTTCCTCTGATCTTTCAAACTATCCCAGGATGTATCCAGAGTTGGCCTGACTTGAATTTTCTTGATTATCCCCATACTCTTGAGGTTTCTGGCATTCAGAGGCTTCCCCACATCTATTGCCAGATCATCCATCAATTTGGTCTTTTCCAGATGGTCTACCAGTCCATGCTCAATGAAGACGTCAGATAGCAATCTTCCCAGAGGAATGTAGGATCTGGGCTTCATGTTGTTTCTGGTTTCTCTGACCGAATCTCTCAGATATCTGAAAAGGAGAGCAGGGAGGCAGATCTTTATACCCTTCTGAATGCAGTACAGAATGCATTTCTGGTCTGCATTGATGTAGTCAGAGGAGTTAGAGGCAGGACGGTGGTGAATGGTTCCCAGAATAATCTTCAGCCACACTCTGAGGTTCTGGTGCAGCTCCTTGTTCTTTGAAGGATTTCCTTCAACGTTGGGTTTGAAGATTGTTGGGTTGATAACATCAGTGATGCGCTTTGACCTAGGAGGGATGTTGTAAATCCTTTTTCCTCCACTTATCTCCATGTTCAACAGAGAGGCAATAGACCCTTCAGTAATAACAATCTTCACCCCCAGAACATATGAGACGATGAAGTTGTCATCTGCATCTGCAAATCTCCAGAACTCCTTGACGAGAAGTGGGTAAATGGGACCATAAAGTCTTTGGAAATAGTTTTCCCACCCTTGTTGACGAAGTTCTCCAGTTAGATCAACGCCATTTCTTCTTAGGTTGTCGAAATCAACAAGCGATTCGCACAACACATCCAAACCTTCAAATGGGGTTGAAAGGTTGATATGGCGTTCACGGTCAAGAACGTGAGGTTCTTTGTAAACAGGGGTGATGGTGACGCCTGTAACGGTTGGAGTTTGAGTGTTTGAGGTTTGAGCGGTAGAACTTGATTCCATTTGTTGTGAAAAGTTAAACACTTCTTGTTGTTGAGCGTCCATGGTGAAGAAGAAGATGAAGATTGCAGAACTTTCAGAGAATGCTTTGAGAGAGGTTTAGGGTTTTAGAGTGAGTGAGAGTGATAAGTGTGAAATGTGAGAAAAGTGTTTATATACTCTAAGTAAAACACATGCAAAACGACACACATTCCAGCGTTAGCACAAAAATCAAATAGCACGCTTGGGGGGAAAAATGATTACAGCTAATTAATGAATGTCTAATCCCAACAGTATGCACACTGCTCTAGGAGATTTCAAACGTTCTGACCTTTGATTTCTTTTGACAGCTGTCTAGAAGTTCTAGGGTTAGACGCTTAGAGCTCCACGTGTTGATGTATCTGATCTTCAGGAATACCAAAGGATTGGTTTCTGAAGATTTCTAACTCAGATATCTTCTTAACTTGGTAGAAGTATCAGAGTCAGAGGCAGAAGTACATTTGTCTACATCAGAGTCACATTTTACATTTTCAGAGCCATATTTCACTCAGGGCAATTTTTAATGTTCAGATGTTCTAAGATAAAAAGAAATCTATCTTCAGCTAGAGGCTTAGTAAAGATATCTGCCCATTGATGTTCTGTATCAATGAACTTCAATGTTACTATCCCTTTCTGAACATAGTCTCTGATAAAATGATGTTTTATTTCTATGTGTTTGGCTCTGGAATGTAGAATGGGATTCTTACTTAAACAAATAGCAGCAGTATTATCACAAAAGATAGGAATGTTACTCTCAAATATTTGTAGATCTTCTAGCTGATGCTTCATCCAGAGCATCTGAGTTGTGCATAGTGATGCTGAGATGTATTCTGCTTCTGCAGTTGATAGAGCAATAGTTGACTGTCTTTTGCTAGCCCAGGAGATTAGATTGTTTCCCAGAAGCTGGCAATTCCCAGATGTGCTTTTTCGTTCTATTCTATCTCCTGCATAATCTGCATCACAATAACCCGAGAGTCTATACTCTGATGTTTTCTCATACATCAGGCCCAAGTTAGGAGTTCCTTTCAGATACTTAAGAATTCTCTTAACTGCTGTTAAATGAGATTCTCTAGGATCTGATTGGAATCTGGCACAAAGACAGACACTAAAGAGAATATCAGGACGAGTAGCAGTCAGATAGAGGAGAGAGCCTATCATACCTCGATAGAGCTTCTGACAAACCTTGTTGCTTACCTCTTCCTTTTCCAGAATGCAAGTTGGGTGCATGGGAGTTTTTGCAGAGTTGCATTCAGTCATGTCAAACTTCTTCAGAACGTCTTTAATGTACTTGCTTTGATGAACGTACGTGACTTCTGGAGTTTGATTAATTTGAATTCCCAGAAAGAACTTTAATTCTTGCATTAAACTCATTTCAAATTCTGCCTGCATTAACTTAGAAAATTCTTGGCAAACAGAGATATTAGCAGAACCAAAAATAATATCATCAACATAAATCTGGCATATCATGAGATCATTATTAAGGTTTTTACAGAAGAGTGTAGAATCAACTTTCCCTCTGATAAAATTTTGTTCCAGAAGAAAATTGCTTAATCGTTCATACCAAGCTCTGGGAGCTTGTTTAAGTCCATATAAAGATTTCTTAAGTTTAAAAACATGTTCTGGAAAATTTGAGTTTTCAAAACCTGGAGGTTGGTTGACATACACTTCTTCTGATATATAACCATTAAGAAATGCACTCTTGACATCCATTTGATATAATTTAATAGAATGATTAATAGCAAAAGATACAAGAAGACGAATAGATTCTAACCTCGCGACTGGAGCAAAGGTTTCATTATAGTCAATACCTTCTTGTTGACTGTAACCTTGAGCTACCAGTCGAGCTTTGTTTCTGACAACTTCTCCTTTCTCGTTCAGCTTGTTTCTGAAAACCCATCTGGTTCCAATGACATGAGTGCCTCTGGGTTTAGGAACTAGATCCCAGACATCATTCTTTGAGAATTGATCCAATTCTTCTTGCATAGCTGCCACCCAGTCGTTATCCTGAAGTGCTTCATCACAAGACGTAGGCTCAATCAGAGACACTAGTCCCAGAGTGGTATCTTCAGACGTTCTGAAGGTAGATCTGGTTCTGACAGGTTCGTCCTTGTTTCCCAGAACCAAATCTTCAGATACATTGATACGACTTTTGACTTTCTTTGGGATTTCTGGAGATTTAATTTCTTCAGAGTTTTGAGTGACAGTTGCTTCTGGAGTTTTATCAGATTCTACAAGAGTGATTTCCAAATCTGCAAACTTTTCAACTAGCTTTGACTTTTCAGGGTCAAGCTTATCATCAAATCTGACATGAATTGATTCTTCCACAATTTTGGTTTCTGTGTTGTATACTCTATAGCCTTTAGAGCGTTCTGAGTATCCTAACATAATACCTTTCTGTGCTTTGGAATCAAACTTGTTCAGATGTTCTTTAGTATTTAATATAAAACAAGAACATCCAAAAGGATGAAAATATGAAATGTTTGGTTTTCTTCCTTTACACAGTTCATAGGGAGTCTTTTCCAGAATAGGTCTTATAGAGATTCTATTCTGAATATAACACGCTGTATTTACAGCTTCTGCCCAAAAGTGCTTTGCTACATTTGTTTCATTGATCATGGTTCTGGCCATCTCTTGGAGTGTCCTATTCTTCCTCTCTACAACTCCATTTTGTTGTGGAGTTCTAGGGCAGGAGAAATCATGGGATATTCCATTAGAATCAAATAATTCTTCAAAATCTTTATTTTCAAATTCTCCACCATGATCACTTCTGACTCTAATAATTTTAGAGTCAAATTCTTTTTGCACTTTGGAACAGAAACTTGTGAATACAGAGTGAGACTCACTCTTGTGCTTTAGGAATTTTACCCATGTCCAGCGACTGTAATCATCAACAATGACTAGTCCATACTTCTTTCCATTAACTGATGCTGTTTTCACAGGACCAAATAAGTCAATGTGAAGAAGTTCCAGAGGCTTAGAGGTAGAAACAACATTTTTCTTTTTAAAAGATGTTTTTGAAAATTTTCCTTTCTGACAAGCTTCACACAGAGCATCTGAAGAAAACTTTAGTTTAGGTAGGCCTCTGACTAACTCGAGTTTAGTTAGCTGAGAAAGTTTCCTCATGCTAATGTGTCCCAAGCGTCTATGCCATACCCATTGCTCTTCGTGAACTGACATTAGACATTTAACATTTTGATCTTTTAAATCAGAAAGATTTATTTTGTAAATGTTGTTTTTCCTCTTGCCCGTGAAAAGGACTGAGCCATCGTTTTGATTAATGGCTTTACATGTTTTTTGATTGAAGATTACATCATAACCGTTATCACTTAATTGACTTATGGATAACAAGTTATGCATTAATCCTTCTACATAAAGAACATCAGATATAGAGGGAAGAGTACCATTACCAATAGTTCCGGAGCCTCTGATCCTTCCTTTCTGATCTCCTCCGAAGCCTACAAATCCAGCGTCTTTAAGTTCCAGACTTTGGAACATAGACTTTCTTCCCGTCATGTGTCGCGAGCATCCAGAGTCCAGGTACCATGACTGGTGTCTGAACTTTGCTGCATAGGATATCTGCAACATAGATAATCTTATCTTTCGGTACCCAGAATCTCTTGGGTCCTTTTAGATTAGTTTTCCCAGAGTTTCTTATAACTTTGGGTCTTCTAGCATTTTTAAATTTGTGTTCTTGTGTGTGTGTGTAGTGATATGAAAAAGGAGATTTAATTTGATCACTTGTAGAAGTTTTATCTTCCTTAGGATCATACCCAATTCCCCTTTTATTGTTCTGACTTACTCCATAAATCATGGATGCCATAATACTCCTATCTATCCCATTCTTCAGAAATTCTTGAAAGGCTTCTTCATATTTATAAATAATTTTATTTGAAGTTTGTGGTGCTTGAGACAACGCTTTTTCTAATTCTGAGCTTTTTGTTTTTGCTCCATCTCTTTCTAACGTTAAAGATCTGATTGTATCTTCATGTGCTAGAATTGTTATCTCAAGTTCATTACATTCTTCAAATTTTGTTTTAAGACAGCCTTTAATATTTTTAAACTTTTGTTTTAATTTCTGATAAGAGGTAAGAGTTTCTGACAAACATGATTCTAAGTCAGATCGAGAAAGTTCAGAAAATACCTCTTCAGATTCTTCGTCTGAGCTGCTGGATGTGGTAGCCATAAGTGCTACGTTGGCCTGTTCATCAGGGTCAGATTCTGATGATCCAGATTCACTGTCATCCCAGGTAGCCAACAGTCCTTTCTTTGTTCTGAAGATGTTTTTCTTGAAGCTTTCTTTTCTAGGGTTGTCCTTCTTTAGCTTAGGGCATTCATTCCTGTAATGACCTGTTTCTTTACATTCATAACAGGTAATATCTTTGTTAGCTTTACCTTTTGAAGTTGACTCTGATCGATCCCCTCTGGGTCTTGGTCTTCTGAAGTTGTTGTTCCTCTTTTTCCAGAGTTGCTTAACTCTTCTGGTTAGTAGGGACAACTCTTCTTCATCATCAGAGTCTTCAGGTTCAGAGTCGTCAGTATCTTCAGTTTCTGCCTGGAGAGCTTTGGTTCTGTCAGGTTTCCGTCTTTCAGATCTGGACTTTAGCGCTACGGACTTGTTCCTTTTCTGAGGTTCATCCTCCTCTAGTTCTATCTCATGACTTCTGAGAGAACTAACAAGTTCTTCAAGGCTGATATTGTTCAGATCCTTTGACAGCTTCAGAGCAGTAACCATAGGTCTCCATTTCTTTGGCAGACTTCTGACTATCTTCTTAACATGATCTGCAGTTGTGTATCCTTTGTCTAGCACTTTAAGACCTGCAATAAGAGTTTGAAATCTGGAAAACATAGCCTCTATAGCTTCATCATCTTCCATTTTGAAGGCTTCATATTTCTGGATAAGCGCCAGAGCCTTCGTCTCCTTGACTTGGGAGTTTCCTTCATGGGTCATCTTCAGAGAGTCAAGTATATCTTTGGCTGTCTCTCTGTTGGTGATCTTTTCATATTCGTTGTATGATATAGCATTTAGAAGTATTGTTCTGGCCTTGTGATGATTTTTGAAGATACGTTTCTAATCTTCTGACATCTTGTTTCTAGGAACTTCAGCTCCATTTTCCAAGACTGGAGGTGTATATCCATCTGTGACAATGTCCCAGAGGTCAGCATCATAACCCAGAAAGAAACTTTCGATTCTATCTTTCCAGTAATCAAATTTCTCTCCATCAAAAACAGGAGGCTTAGCATTGTAAGAATCTCTTTCATTTGAGTGGGCCATTGTTTTTCTCGTACTGGATCTCTCTACACGGTTAAGTGTTTGATTAGAAAATCAATAACAGAGCCGGTGCTCTGATACCAATTGAAGGTGAGAAAAACAAGAAAGGGGGGGTTTGAATTGTTTTGAAAAATAAGCGCTTTTCAAAATGAAAATCACACAAGGATTTTATACTGGTTCGCTTATAACACAAAGCTACTCCAGTCCACCCGGCCAAGGTGATTTCGCCTTCAACAAGGACTTAATCCACTAATCTTGAAAGATTACAAACAACGTCTAAGATAAAAATCTCTTAGCCCTCTCAAGTATACAGACTACACAGAGTCACTTGAGGAAATCAACAAACAATAAATGAAAGATTAATGTAATCTAGAGTGCTTCTAAGAAAGCAAATATTACAGTGTTAAGAACAAGAGTTTTTCACGTTATAAGCAAAAGCTTCGTGAATATCTTAGAGAGAAAGAATGTTTTTCTTGACTTGGTGTTTCAGTATAATTTTGGCTTGTTGGCTTACTGACTTGTTAGCTAGTATATATTTTTGAAAGTTGATTCTCAATCCTTTATATAGATCAGTGAGGTAGTAGTTGAAACTGGTGGATATTGAGATGAAGTTACGCCATCACATAAATAGCTTCTGCAGGATGACTTTTTCTTCTTGAAATGACTACTTACCACAAGTAGTATTTTCTTTATTGAAGTTGGAGATTAACGTCTCTTTCTCAATTAGGAAATCCATTTGCAAATCTTTTCTTGACTTAAACGTTACTCTTTCATGATTAGCAATTCCATGCTCAGAGTATTTGTGTTTCTGGAGATCTTGGAAATTTTCTTCTGATGTTGATCTCTTGAGAGTTCAGATGGTTTCTTCAGATACCGCTGAGAACTTCTGGAGCTTTGTTCAGAGTCAGAACTTCTAGAGCTTACTTTTTGTTCAGATGCTTCTGATACTTTGCTGTTTTGCTCAGAGTTAGACTTTCTTGAACTTGTTTCCACTTCAGATGCTTCTGATCATTTGATATTTTGTATCTGATCTTGTTTTGTATCTGATGACATCATTAGATTCCTTCCTTCTTTCTTTAGAATCCTGCACACTTAGAAACTTTTCGTTAGGGTGCCATTTTTGGTTTCATCCTTTGTTATCATCAAAATCAAGGAATCTGTTGTAGAACAATTTTTGTTCTTACAACCTCAACATAAACACTTCCATCTTTATCAAACTGCTCAGACCATCTCTGCTAGGGCAACAAAAATTCTCACAAAAGTTCAACAAAATGTCACAAAATCCCTCATCCTCTGGTTCAAAACCCACTCACAAGGCAAGGACTCCCTCCATGGAGTTTCTAGATGAAGATGTTTTGGAGGTTATTCCTCTTTTTGTAATCCCAGGTGACGCCCATGGCCCTTCTTCCATGGCAGGAAACAATCAAGGTAACAACTCTGAAAACTTTCCACCTAAGGATGACATGCACTATACAGACCGTGTCATTAGGAACCTGGTAACTAGGATTTTAAACGAAAGACACTCTGTCAAAGGAGTTTCGACTCCTTTGTCTAGAAGGGACCCCTCACCTGAAGTGGAACCTCAAACTGAGAAAGATGATGACTCATCTAGATCAGAGAAAGACATTGCTACTAAGGGATTGTGCTCTCTAGGAAAAACCATGCCTAGCAAGAATCCTATAGATGCTTCTCAATCTAAGAAGCATGACACTGCTGAGAGAGTAATTGATTTGGAGGAAGAGAGTTCAGAAGAGGAAGATGACACCTTAGTTCATCACTTGAAACCAAGTGTTGCAAAGAAAATGAAAACCAGGAAAGGGAAGATTGTGGCTGAGATGTTGACAGCCAGAACTAGGAAGAAGATTGTTGTTGTAGGTCCTTCTAAATCATGGAGTAAAGTAGAGGTCAAGAAGAGAAAGGTCAGAGAAAGTTTTGACTCTGAAGATGATGTCGAAGATGATGTCCCAGACATCTCTCCTGCTAAAAGGCAAACTGTTAAAAAGTCTCCAGCTAAGGTTGCAGCTGTGCATTTGGACAACATTTCCTTCCATCTGGAAGATGGTGTTGCCAAGTGGAAATTTGTTATACAGAGAAGAGTTGTTGTGGAGAGGGAACTTGGGAAAGATGTTGTGGAAGTGAATGAGGTTATGGAGTTGATCAAGTCTGCAGGTTTAATGAAAACAATGGTTGCATTACCCTAATGCTTTGAAGGTCTGGTGAAGGAGTTTGTGGTGAATATCCCAGAAGATATTTCTGACAAGAATAGCAAGGAATTTTGTAAGGTGTTTGTGAGAGGAAGATGTGTAAGGTTCTCCCCAACTATAATCAATAAGTTCCTAGGGAGAGGAACTGAAGGAGCTGTTGAGTTAGAGGCTACAGACAATGAAGTCTGTAGGACAATCAGTGTTGGCCAAGTCAAGGAATGGCCAAGCAAGAAGCATCTATCAGCTGGAAAATTAACTGTAAAATATGCCATCTTGCATAAGATAGGTTCAGCCGAACTGGGTTAACAATTGCTTGTGTCTCTTGCATTATTGTTCTTTATCTTTATCCTATTTATATTGTTCAGATATTAGTATCGTGATATTACCTTCGACATCTCATATCTGATATCAGAATTTCAGAAAACATTTTTCACGCTGCTCCAAGTGAAGTTGTGGGAGTAGATAAAAGTTTAGAGGGATTTTAAGATCAGTTCTTAGAAATGCAAAGGGAAATCAACGCTCTTCGAGGTAAGGATCTTTTTGGCAAAATCGCTTCCGAACTCTGCTTGGTTCCTAATGTTCAAATTCCGCCTAAATCCAAAGTACCAAACTTCGAGAAATACAAAGGAAATTCATGTCCTCAAAGTCATTTGGTTATGTATGCTAGGAAGATGTCCACTCAGACTGACAACCATCAGTTTCTGATCCACTACTTTCAAGACAGTTTAACTGGTGTCGCTCTTAAGTGGTACATGGACTTGGACAGTGAAAATATTCATACTTTCAACGACCTTGGTGAAGCTTTTGTTCGTCAATACAAATATAATGTAGATATGGCTCCAGACAGAGATCAACTTCGGGCCATGTCTCAGAAAGACAAAGAGAGTTTCAAGGAATATGCTCAAAGGTGGCGTGAAATTGTTGCACAAATTTTCCCTCCACTTGAAGAGAAAGAGATGACTAAAATCTTTTTGAAAACTCTGAGTTCATTCTACTATGACCGCATGATCGCCAGTGCACCCAGTGATTTCACTGAGATGGTAAACATAGGCATGCGACTTGAGGAAGTAGTCCGAGAGGGACGTTTGACTAAGGAAGCCGACGCTTCTAGTCATGTAAAGAAATTCGCCAATAATTTCTCCAAAAATAAAGAATCAGATGTTAGTGTCGTTTCACATGGCAGACAAAGAAAAAAGTATCAACATGTTACAGCCGTTTCATCAATCATTAGTCCGCCAATGGTAGCGCCAATTTATCAACCACAGTTCTCACATCAACATCAACAACATTATCGCAACAACAACATGTTCAACAACAACCACCAAATCAACATCATCAACAGCCTCCACAACAGACTCTCTCTCAATTCAACAATCAAAATCCTATTCAAAAAAGGCCACAGTTTGATCCTATCCCAATGTCCTATGAAGAATTGTTTCCTGCACTGCTAGCTAAAAATCATGTCCAGACAAGGTCATGTCAATGACATTATCATGACATCTGCAAGGAAGGAGCCAGCCTCTCAAGGTGGCCTGATTGCTCAATTGAAAGACACTTGTAAGGAGATAGAAACGGGGATTAGGGTTGCCAAGGCTAGGAAAGAGGCTTTAGAGGTTCTCATTAGTAGCTTGGAGCAATAAGAGATGGATAAGGTTGGTAAAGCCAAGGAGTCAGATGCCCATACCTCAAGTGAGAGGTCTAATTCTCAAGATCAATCTAGTGGAAGTTCTGAACCTGAAGGTGAAGAAGATGTTACTTCCTCAGACTAAGTTGTGGTGATGGTCCCCATGTTAAAGTTCTGGATGCTGTTGTGGATGCTTGAATGATTTGTTGTTTTCTGTTTGATGTTTGTAATTTTTGGCAGTCTTTTCTGATGCCATGATGTAATATTTGGGCTCTTTATAAGTTCCCTGGATTTCTGATTATCTCAGCTATGGCAGATGTGTATAATTATGGTTTTGTATCTCCTGACATTGTGTTTTAACATTTTATATGTTATAACATCCTTTGTGACATTCTCTGCTGGACTGATTGACATTTATTTTGTCTAATTGGTCACTTTGATCTATTTTGACTAAAAATGGGGGAGAAGTTAATATGTGGAGCTGCAGTTAATGTGTGGAGATGTGGAAAACTGCAGTTAGTATGTATGTGTTGATGTAGCTAGCTAGGCTAAACAGATGAACAACTGATGTTGAAGGAGATGTTTGATCTGGAACAGAATGATGTTTTATTCTGTGATGTTGGAGGAGATGTCTGATGTTCTGTGCATGTTCTGTGTTGCACAGGTGATGTTGAAGGAGATGTCAGAGGGTAACTCTGAATGTTACAGGTGCTGAAGGAGATGTCTGTATTGAACAAACTTAGGGGGAGAAGAAGTACCCATGTGTATGTGTGTATTACTAGTTGCTATTATAGCTAGTAATTGTGTTTGCTTCTGCTGCTGCTTAAACTGCTGTTATGCTGGTTAACTGCTGATGTGTTTTTTCTTGTGAACAAAATGGACTGATATATGTTTTAGCCAAAATTTGCCAAAGGGGGAGTTTGTTGGTTCTAGGTGTTGGCAGCAATTTTGGTAAAACCAAGAGTGTTCACAAGATGTCATATGTGATGTCTTAACATAAGATATCTTGTACCTGCTGGATGTTTAAAATATAACTATGAAGGATTGTTTTAGGATGTTGTAACACCTCAAAATTTGCCCTCCTCTTCTTGAGACTAGTTTGACACATTGCATTTCATATTTTAGGACATTAGGCATTTCATTTTTGCACCTCATGTGACAATGAGAAGGTCATCCTCCAAAGTCTTTTCAAAAGATGGAGAAGTTACATGATTCAAGCCTGAGGGTCTCTATGGATTGATGATCAACCATCTGAGGGTTTGCTTTTCATTAGGGTTTCTTGATTCTTCAAAGGTCTTGAGCATCATCTTATTTGCAAGGATATATTACCATCATCCTGGTTCTATCATCATCAAGGGTTTCATTGTTCATTCTCAAGTTCCTTTGGATTAGGGTTGTGACCTCTGGTCAACCCTAATCAATGCAATCCTTCCAACCAGGGCTTCTCAAGGAGATGAGGTATTTTCTTGGGATGAAGATCACATGATTATCATAAGGAGCTTACATGATCTAGGGTTTCATTTTTGAGCAATTTCCCCAAGTGGTAGAGGCTCAAGCTGATCAGGGCATTTCAAGGTCATCTGAGGACCAAAAAGTCAACTGTGCAGTCAACTGAGGGCTATGAGGTGGGAAAATAAGGTGAGACACCTCAATCATGTTCAAAGGAGGTTCATTCATCATTCTAAGCATCCATTTTGAAGATTCAAAGGTCATGGCAAAAGATACCAAAAATGGAAAGTGACCTGTAATTCAAAGTTTCCAAATTTGGCAAGTTTTTGATCCACATTCAACTTGACTTTTCAATATCAAAGATGTTTCAAATGGATTTTTGGTGAATATGAAAGTTGTAGATCTTTGTCTCCCATTTCCAAAAATTCCTAACTCATGTCCATATGATGATTGGTTGAGGAGTTATGGTAATTTGATCACAAGGTGTGCATGGAAATTCAAAGTGGCATAATTTTTGATGCAATGCTCCAAATTGGTCCATTCTTTTTGCAAAATGTTTCTCTTGATCAAGACATCTTAAAATAGCCTTTGCCATGCATGGGAAAAGTGTGTATGATCATCATTCCTCAAGTGATCATTTTGGAGGGAATTTCCATAATTCAAATTTGGCTTATGATACGAGCAAAACAACAATTCCATGTTGATCCTTGGCTGATTTTAAGTGAATTCCAAGCTTAACATGAGCATGTGCACGTGTGTTTTGGCCATGCAAGTTCAATGTGAAATTTTGCAAGACACTTCAATTCTCACTAATCATGATTAAACAAAGCCTAATTGGGATTTCAGCATCATTAGCAAGTGGTATAAATACCAAACCCTAATCCATAACTGCCATAACAGAATTTTAGATCTAGAATTTCAAAGTTCCCTCCATTTTTTCTCTCACTTCGAATTCTTCATTTCTTCACACAAACACCAAATCTCTTTGCATATTCTTGATCATGGAGCTTCACTGAGCAAGATCCAACCATTACTTGAAGCAATTGAGCCAGAAATCGTGCAATTCAAGAACACTCACATGTTAATGGAAGTTTGAAATTGAGGAAGATTAAGAAGTTTTCAACGCTTGATCCTTGCTTAAAGCTTCATAGGAGGTATAGAGGAGAAGATCTGGAGCTTGTGAACACTTGAGAGCACGATTGCAGCAACCTTCATTTCAAGTAAGTTGAAATTCGATCCTCTCCTTTTGTTGTTTTCTTGTTATAGTTGTGTAGATCTCACTGTATGGAGCATGTAGATGTATTTAGAATTGAAAATGATTGAGAAATGATCATGTATGATGAACTTCAATTTTAGATCTGAATAATGTTTCACTTCGATCCATGAAATATAGGAAGAATTAGGATGAATGAACATGATATTTGGAATGTGCATTGCAAGATGATTCGATTGATGTATGATTTGACAAATTCTGGAAAAAAAATTGGAAGCTCCGCCGTGTGTGTGGCCGGAGAAGACGACCGGAGCTTAGCTCCGGCGTCTCTGCAACTTGCTAGGGTTTTTGTCCATGTGGCTTCCACGGGTGCGCCTGCGTGTATGTTCCATTGGTTGTGCTTCCATTGACCGTGCCATGTGTGCGTGTGACTGATGATGTGTGAGATGACTGTGTTAAGTGAAACGCATCGTTTCAATTGATGCTTGCGTGTTGCCATGTATGCGCTTATGTGTGTGAATGATTGGATGTCATTGCTTTGACTTGCCATGCATATGTTTGACCTGCTGATTTGTGCTGTTGACTCAATTAATGAAGCTGTGCGTTTTGCTTTTTAAATATGGACCGTTTGATGCAACTTTCGCGCCTCATCTGATGGCTATGGATATTTCTGAATTAATTCAAATAATTGTTTCCCTCCATATTTTACATGTTATTCCATTTTATTTTGTTCACTTAGAAAATTCATAAAAAATAGAAAAATGGTCCAAATTAACTCCCATTTTTTTTCATAGATTTGTATGAATGTCTAGTTTTTTTTGGTATTATTTTCATGAATTGTGGATGTCTAGTTTTTGATTTGTGAATTTTTGAATCTATATTATGCCAAATTGATCATGTGCATTCTATGCTTGGTGAAATCTTCATCTTTGATCCAATTGATCTGATTTTTTGCATGCTTGATGATCATACATGATGTGAATTTTTGAGCACTGGTTTGGATTTTTCTCATATGCTATCATTGTTTTTGACACATGAAGATATAGTGTGACAATTTGTGTCACATTTTGGACATTGATTTTGTGCATTTTTGTTCACATATCATTTGAACTTTTCTGGATTTGATTTTTTGCACATTGCTTATTCATGACATGAGAAACTCATACAAAACATTTCATAACCTTTGCATGCTTTTCTGATTTGATTTGGAGTTTCTAATTTGGATGTCCATTTTGTGCTCATTTGTTGGTCTTTGCATAGCATGAGCCATTTGAGGTACTTGCCTTGTGAATTGATGTTGGTCCTTTTGAGGACATTTTATTGAATGTTTGAATGTGCAATATGTGAAAGATTGAGTTCTGTTTTGATCATTTGGTTTGGTTTTGAACTTGGTCTTTGTACTAGTGTTTTGTACATGAACTAACCTTGACTTATGTTTCAGGTTTGGACATTTAGCATTAATGGTTGAGTTGCTCACCTTTTGAGATGCAAATTGGATTGTGTTCTGACTTCTTTGTGTTTTGTAGGGATTTAAGTTGATGTGTTGAGCTCATTGCTTCATTTAAATGCTTGAACATTGCTCATTGAGTTGTGTGCAGTTGGACGGTTTCACTGTTTGTTTTCTGATTGGTTGTCTGAGATACTAACTGTTTAGCTTTTGTACAGGTACATTAGTTGCTTGCTTTTAGCTCTTGCTTGAGCTTTGGATTGTGGTTGATGCACCACTTAGGTAGCTATCTTCTTACTCCATGTAGTCTGGAAGTCATGTCACCTTTTTGGCAGGCATTTTGCTGGCAAGTCCTCCTTAAGAGGCTTTGTTTGTGTTTGTTTACAATTGTGCCAAAGACCTCCAAGATGAGGCATGTTCTACTTGATAAGACCTCCAAGAGTAGAGGCAATTGAACATGTACCCAAGATCTTTGTCCAGAGTCTGTCAAGTGGAATAGGATCCCACTTTTTGGATCCCCATGCTTTCATTGTCATTGAGCTCACCCAGGCCAGGGTTAAGAGCGTGAGGTCTCATCTTCATTTCCATTTTAATCAGCTTCACCCTAACTCTCAATGTTAGTGGTTAAGAGCTACAGATTACCCAGTACAGTTTGGCTTGTTTGTCGAGGTTGATATGACCCCTCTTGACTAAAGCCTACCCATTGTTTGGGCCTCTTGTATGGATATAGTGTGTGATGCTTGTTCACTTGTGCTGGTGTGTTTATCTGCCTTCCTCTTCTCATCTCCATTTCTGTAGGAGTTATATGATTGATTTCTGAGGAAGCTGAATGCATGTTAGAGACCTCAACTTAGGGATATTTGATGGCATGACAACTATTAGGCTCGAGTCTTAGTCTCCCTATTAGTTTGTTGTTTCCCTGGTCTCTGGTTAGGAGAGTGTTGTACCCCTGTTAAGGGGAACTACGTCGCCCTGATTCTCATACCAGATGAGATATGTAGGCAGGAGGTTATGAGCAATCTCTTCGGGCACCCTTTTTATTTTTGATGTATTGTCTTGTGTGTGTTCACCCTCTTCTCTGTTTTGGTATGAGTACTTGTTTGTTCAGCGCGTGTGTGGTATGTTTATACCTTATGGGGTTCATCTTTGAGATTCACTTGGGGTTCAGATTGGGGTTCACCTATACTGATTTGGGGTTCATCTTTGGAGTTCATTTATGATTGTTGTTATTTGGGGTTCATATTGGGGTTCATTTATGACGAGGGTCATTCATATTGGGGTTCATTTGTGATGATTGTTCACTTGGGGTTCATTTATGACGATGGTCATTCATATTGGGGTTTATTTTGGATATTTGATTACTTTGTTGGGGTTCATCCTGATAACCTTTTTCTTTGGTATTCGCTGATTAGCGTTTGCTATTGTTGGGAGTCGGATATAAGTCCATGTATTGGCATTCTGTTTCCTTTTGTGTTTGTTGTTAGGAGTCGGGTGTAAGTCCATGTATTCGCATTCTGTTTCCTTTGGAGTATTTCTTTGACGTCTCAGCGTCTCTTTTTGGTGTTTTGTTTCGGCGTGCGTTAGCCGAGCTACGAGTGCTCTAATTCTTCTCTGGATAGAGAAGATACATAGGCATAGGACACAATGTCTTAGCGAGCATGTCTCCTTTTCCCCGAACTACGTTGACTCTGATGTTTGTTTCTGACAAACTACGTAGGCCCAGGATGCGACATCCTGCCGAGTCCACTGCCTCCGTTTTCTTTCTTCATCCACCTGTTTATTGTTCCAGTTTGTGCAATTTCTTTGAGTGGTTTTATTAGCAACCTTTTCCTATTCTTGGAGCTATCTTTTGAGCTTGGATCCCATCGAGTACGGCGGACGTGAGGGGTGCTAATACCTTCCCCTTGCGTAACCGACTCCCGTACCTTGTAATCTCTGGTCGTAAGACCGTTCCTTTCCCTTTCTTAGGTTAGTCCTGTGCTCCCTTTCCGTCATAGGATGAATAGCGTCGGTGGCGGCTCTGTATTTTCCGCCGGTTGTTTTTCGCGTTGCGACAGCTGGCGACTCTGCTGGGGACATAAGTTGACCTCTTGCTGGTCCATCTTCCCTAAGCGAGTCAATCCTAGCGCTCTCTAGCGTAGTTTTTAGAGTAGTTTGGGTTTTTTTACTGTCATATTTATTGCATTTATGATTATTATACTATGATTGTATATATTTGCATATATGTTTGCATGCATCATATTATCACTGTGCTGGATTCTGGACAGGTGTAGTTCCTATGATTTGGGGTGGGTGTTCTGAGTGGGGCTAAAACCCAGGCCCGAGTATACACCTAGGATTAGTGTGGTCTCATGTCTCTGCTTATGTTGGATTAACATGATGTTGAGACGTGACATACCACAGCCGGACGAGGTTCTTTTGAGAGAGCTCTTCCTTATGGAGTTTCCACTATGGTTGGGTTACGTCTTTTGAGCTGTTGACTTCGGTGACTGTTCTTTCCTGGATCTTTGGTTTAGATGATCTTATGAGAGCTGCACGGCACACCCGAAAGGGCAAACCCGTTGAGTATCTTATCCGATTGTCGAGACCGATTATCCGCCTTAGGATGACCTTATTAGAATTCACCTGTGAGAGGAGGGTTTGATTCTTACAGCTACAGGTTCTGTTGGTGACTCTTTGATGGTGACTTTGGTTCGGTTATGATCTGAGTTCTATTTATAAGTCGGATTTATGGATATTTATTCCTGACACGCCGGAGTTCTGTCCGTGGTATTTATCAGTGGGTTCCGTTTATTTCAGATCCCTTGAGTTGGATTTGAGGTTATTTGTTCAGATGATCTGGTTGATATCCGTTCAGTGACTTTCTTATGATGATGGTGATATATCCTCTGGTTCCGTTTATTTCGGAACCCCGAGTTGGATTTGTGGTTACTCGGTCCCTCAGATGGTTGTGATCAGTTCTAAGACCGGAATCCAGTATAGTTGATGTTCAGATGACTTGGAGGATGGCACTGTGATTTGCATTCATGCATCTGCATCATTCCCATTTTGCATTTATCCACATCTAACTCTTGTTTATCCATATGCAGGGTACATTCTTGATTGAGATCCTGGTTGAGAAACATCCTCAAAACTCTCTATTCCGTATGGTAAAACCAGATGATTGATGTCAAAATATTGTTGTCGGATTATTATCCGTCTCAATGAAACCATGATTGAAAGACAGAATGTTCCTCATATGGATAGACATTGCATTCATGCATGAATCATAATAACTTGTCTTCTATTTTGCAGGTGTCGGTTTCTAACGTGTTTGAATGTTTTAGGAATCATTGCTCGCGCACGCAGAATCATTCCTTTGCACGTAGCTCGTCCGCACAGATACCCTACCAGACACAATAAACCCAAACTGATGGATCCACCCAACGTTGACATTCTCAAGCTGAAAGAGAAGATGAGTGAGTTGATCAACGTCATGCAAGGGTTCGCCTTGGGACAGAAAGCACTTGTTGAGAAGGTGGAGAAGCTTGAGCGGGCTTCGGTTGCCAATAGTGGCAATAATCAATAGGGTATCTCCAACAATGGTCTTGGTGGTTCTAGGGATGGTGGCGATCCCAGAAAAAAGGCAACTAATGCTGGTGTATTCATCAACAATGGTGGTGGTTTTGGTTTCGCTGCAGGCGGTGGGCCAGGTCCTGTGGGCAATACTGTGAAGGATAATCAGTTTCCTCCTTTCTTTGGGGCTGTGGAGGATAAAGAAGAGGATCAGTTCTCTGTGCTGAACGAGCAATTTGGTCAATATAGTGTTCAACCGCCGAACAAAGAGATTCAGGTACTGGCAGAAAAGATCAGGGCTCTGGAAAGCCATACCTCTCCTGGGGCTATCAATATGACAAACATGGGGCTGGTTGAGGGGATTGTGATCCCACAGAAGTTTAAAGTGCCCACGTTTGATAAGTACAATGGGAGTTCTTGCCCGGAAACTCATCTTCAGGCCTTTGTCCGAAAGATATCTGCCTACACCATGGATCAGAAGCTCTGGATGTACTTCTTCCAGGATAGCTTATCTGGCGGGTCTCTTGAGTGGTATACCAAGTTGAGATCATCAGATATTAAGAGCTAGCAGGATTTGGGAGATGCTTTCTTTAAACAGTACCAATTCAATGTTGACATGGCACCTAGTCGTACCCAGTTGTAGGGTATGTCTCAGAAGCCGAATGAAGGGTTTAAAAAGTATGCACAAAGGTGGAGAGAGTTGGCTGCCAGAGTTCAACCACCGTTAGTGGATCGGGAGATGTTTGATTTGTTCATGGGTACCCTTCAGGAGACTTTTGCGGAAAGGATGGTGAGTTATCCCGTCACTGGTTTTGCAGACATAGTAGTGGCTGGTGAGAGAATTGAAAGATGGTTAAAAATGGGAAAGATACAGGGAAATGCTTCATCGTCTGGATCGAAGAAGCCATTTGGGAACGGTCAGCGTAAGAAGGAGGGTGACACGAGTGTTGTGTATGCCCAGAGAGGACATGGTAGGAATCGTTACTACCAGCATACTGCTGCAGTAACAATTCCTGCTGATAATCAACTCGCACAACAGCAACAGCAACAGCAACGACAACCATTTCAGCAGAGAACACAGCGGGCTGGGTATCAAGTGAGAGGACGGATGACTGATCTTCAGTTTGATAGGCCACCCGTGACGTATGCATTTCTGTTAAAGAAGTTGAAAGATCTTGGGTTGGTTCAGCTGAGGACGTTGGCTCCGTTAAGACCAGATCAGAGGCCTGCCAACTATGATGAGAACGCCAAGTGCGAATTCCATTCTGGTGCTCCCGGGGATAACGTTGAGGGTTGTAAGGCCTTTAAACATGTTGTTCAGGACTTGGTAGACTCCACAGCCATCAATTTTGCACCATCGCCGAATGTTAATGCTAATCCCATGTCGGCGCATGGTCAGATGGGGGTGAATGTAATTGCTGAAGATCCAGATCGCGTCTGTGCGGTGGGTGAAGGGATTGACAGTGACTGCGAGCTCGACTCGTGGATAAAACCGTGTGTACCAGGAATGGAGATCCAAACCTGGAAGGCCGAAAAGATCATCACTGTCACTCTGCGTAAAGAGTAATATTTCTGTTTTTCAATTCTATTTGCATGAAAGCCATACGTTTTTCCCGAAACGTAATGGTCCATTGTAAGGGCCACCTCATGTGTTTCATTTTGCAACATTTGCATCATTAATAAAAGGATGTTTTTCGCATTAAAAGCGGTGTTCCCTATTTTTCATTTATTTTTGCAGTTTAATAAAAATAAATAAAAATAGCAATGTTTATTTTCATTTTTTCTTTCTTTTAATTTGTCGCGTCCCGACTCTAAAGCAATGCATGAATCAACATTCATGCAGATGCGATCATTCTCCGGATCTCATTGATAACAATCCTGTTACACCCTCATATGACTTCGACAATCCGATCTATCATGCCGAAGAAGAAGGCGAAGAAGATTGTGAACTGCCGGAGGAGTTAGCCAGGTTGTTGAAACAAGAGGAGAAGGTGATTCAACTGCACGAAGAGCAAGTCGAGATTGTTAATCTGGGTACCGAGGAGGTCAGAAAGGAAGTGAAGGTTGGGGCTGCTTTGGAGGTGAATGTCAAGAGCAGAATGGTAGCATTGTTGAAAGAGTATGTCGATATGTTCGCCTGGTCTTATCAGGATATGCCAGGGTTGGATACCGATATCGTTGTACACAAGTTGCCATTGAGAGAAGATTGTCCTCCAGTGAAGCATAAGTTGCACAGAACTCGACCTGAGATGGCCATGAAAATTAAGGAGGAGGTGCAGAAGCAGTTGGATGTTGGTTTCCTGGTTGTCACTAATTATCCGCCTTGGGTCGCGAATAGTGTGCCGGTACCAAAGAAGGATGGAAAGGTGAGGATGTGTGTGGACTACCGGGATTTGAATAGAGCTAGCCCGAAAGATGATTTCCCATTACCTCACATTGATGTGTTGGTAGATAATACAGCTCAATTCTCGGTGTTTTCCTTCATGGATGGCTTTTCTGGCTATAATCAAATTAAAATGTCGCCAGATGATATGGAGAAAACAACATTCATCACACTGTGGGGCACTTTTTGTTATAAGGTGATGCCATTCGGTCTCAAGAACGTCGGTGCCACATATCAACGGGTTATGGTGACTTTGTTTCATGATATGATTCATCATGAAATCGAATGCTATGTTGATGACATGATAGCGAAGTCCCAAACAGAAGAGGGGCATTTGGTAGATTTGGCCAAGTTGTTTGACTGGTTGAGACAATTCAAATTGAGGTTGAATCCGAATAAGTGCACTTTCGGAGTGCGGTCCGGTAAGTTGTTGGGGTTTATTGTAAGCGAAAGAGGAATCGAGGTTGATCCTGCCAAAGTAAAAGCAATACAAGAAATGCCTAAACCGAGAACAGAAAAGGAGGTTTGTGGTTTCTTAGGTAGATTGAACTACATTTCACGGTTCATATCTCATCTAACAGCCACGTGTGAACCTATATTCAAGTTGTTGAGAAAAGATCAAACGGTCAGGTGGAATGACGATTGCCAAGCGGAATTTGAAAAAAAAAAAGAATATTTGCAGGAGCCTCTGATTCTGATGCCTCCTGTGGAGGGGCGACCTTTAATCATGTACTTGACAGTCCTCGAGGGGTCTATGGGGTGTGTACTAGGGCAGCATGACGAGTATGGTCGAAAAGAGCATGCAATTTACTACCTTAGCAAAAAGTTTACCGACTGTGAAACAAGATATTCACTGCTCGAGAAAACTTGTTGTGCTTTGGCATGGGCTGCTCGCCGACTGAGACAGTATATGCTGGTTCATACCACTTTATTGATTTCCAAGATGGATCCGATCAAGTATATATTTGAGAAGCCAGCATTGACCAGACGGGTTGCGAGATGGCAAATGATTTTGATTGAATATGATATCCAGTACACTTCCCAAAAAGCAATCAAGGGGAGTGTATTGTCTGATTACCTCGCACAGCAACCCATTGAGGATTATCAACCAATGAAGTTTGAGTTCCCTGATGAGGACATCATGTTTCTCAAATCGAAAGATTGTGAGGAACCTATCCCGGAGGAGGGGCCTGACCCTGAGTCCGAATGGATTCTAATGTTTGATGGGGCCGTTAACGTGAATGGTAGCGGAGTTGGTGCTGTTTTGGTTACGCCAAAGGGATCCCACATTCCTTTTGCCGCCCGACTAACATTTGAATGCACCAGCAATGTGGCTGAATACGAAGCTTGTATCTTGGGTGTCAAAGAGGCGATTGATTTGCGAATCAAAAACCTTGTTATTTATGGAGATTCAGCTTTGGTTGTGAACCAGGTTAACGGGAAGTGGTATACGCATCAATCTCACTTAATTCCATATCGGGATTATACAAGGAGGTTATTGACGTTTTTTACCAAGGTGGAAATACACCATGTGCCGAGAGAAGAAAATCCTTTAGCAGATGCTTTGGCTACTCTGGCCGCTTTGATTAAAGTGCAAGGGTGGAATCAATTCCCTAGTGTTGAGGTGGGACGGTTGGATAGACCGGCTTATGTATTTGCTATCGAGACAGTGTCTGATGATGAAAAGCCGTGGTATTATGACATCAAGCGTTATTTGGAGACCCAAGAGTACCCCGAGGGAGCGTCTAAGAAGGACCGAAAGACTCTGAGGAGATTGGCCATGGCGTTCTATCTGAATAAAGATGGGGTTTTATACAAGAGGAATTTTGATTGGGTTTTTCTTAGATGTGTCGATGACAAAGAAGCAAGCCAATTGATGAAAAAAGTGCACGAGGGGTCGTTTGATACCCACGCCAGTGGAAATGCGATGGTGAAAAAGTTGCTAAGGGCTGGGTATTATTGGATGACAATGGAGGCTCAATGTTTCAACTTCGTGCGAAGATGTCATAAATGCCAGATTTATGCTGATAAGGTGCACGTACCTCCAAACCCGTTGAGTTTGATGTCATCTCCGTGGCCGTTTGCTATGGGGGGCATTAATATGATCGGAAAGATCGAACCTACGACTTCGAATGGGCACCGGTTCATATTAGTGGCTATCGATTACTTCACCAAGTGGGTGGAAGCGGCATCTTATGCGAACGTGACGAAACAGGTCGTGGCCAGGTTCCTGAAAAGAGACATTATTTGCAGATATGGGGTTCCCGAAAGAATCATCACTGATAATGGTTCTAATCTCAACAACAAGATGATGGCAGAACTATGCCGGGAGTTCAAGATCGAGCATCACAATTCTTCTCCTTATCGTCCAAAGATGAATGGGGCGGTTGAGGCGGCTAATAAGAAATTAAGAAGATTGTGCAGAAAATGGTCGTGACCTATAAGGATTGGCACGAGATGTTGTCGTTTGCATTGCACGGGTATCGAACCTCAGTGCGTACATCTACTGGGGATGGGATGGAAGTTGTGCTACCAGTTGAGGTTCAGATTCCGTCATTGAGAGTCCTTATCGATGTGAAATTGAAAGAGGCTGAATGGGTAAGGACTCGGTATGAATGGTTGAGCTTGATTGAGGAAAAGAGGTTGGCGGCCATTTGTCATGGGCAGTTGTACCAGCAGCGAATGAAGCATGCTTTTGACCGAAAGGTGCGACCTCGTGTGTACCGTGTGGGAGATATGGTGTTGAAGAGGATCCTTCCTCCTCAGAACGATCGTCGGGGCAGTGGACACCCAATTATGAAGGTCCATTCGTGGTCAAAAAGGTTTTCTCTGGCGGAGCCTTGTTGTTGACGACCATGGATGGTGAGGATTTTCCATCCCCGGTGAATGCGGACGCAGTTAAAAAATACTTCGTATAAGAGACCCGCTGGACGAAAAGAATAAAATAGTCCAGGCAAAAATGGGCATCCCGGCGAACCAAAAAAAATGAAAATGAAAAGGTTCGGGCAAAAATTAGGGATAAAAAGGAAAAAACTTTACACCCGGCAGGTCGAAAACCCTACAAGGGCGGCTTGGGCAAAAAAGGGTATCCCGGTGGACTGAAAACCCGAAAGGGCGGTCCAGGCAAAAGAGGGAGTAAAACGAACAACTGCGTCTAGCATGATCGTTTGTACTTTGGTTAAGACAAGAGGATAATCCCCGACGGAGATCGGTTGGAAGCGTCTTGTTTCGGAAGGCAGAAAGTGTGGAGAGTCTTGAGGACATATGGGTTGTAACCGGGTTGGAACTTGATGAGATCACGGGTTCACATTGCCATTAGGATAGATTTTCCTTCTGTGCGCAATTACCTCTTTTCAGGGATTGCTTCCTGTGTATTGCTCAGTTACGAGCCACCTTTTTAAATCAATAAAATGCATATTCAGTCAAATAATTTTGTTTTTGTTTTCATTACCGCTTTGATTGCAAAAGCATCCGTTTATTTTGATAAAGAATCTTTGCATTTTGAGACATAGGGGTCCCTTCCAATGCATGTTTATAGGATTGAAAACCTGAAATCTTATTCGGAAGGTTGAGTGACTTGGGTGTTGAAATTTTGGCACGCATTAGGCACGTTTTATCTAACGATCTCTTTTGCAGGTGTTGTTAGATATTTTCACTCACTTGCAGGTTGTGATGTGAAGCGTTTTTGACAAAAGATTCCTTTGAAGTCCAATCAGGGACGAGGAATTGAAGAATGGTGTAAAGACTGCGAAAGAATTGCGACGATCCTAGAGGGTTAATCAAGAAGACTCTTCAAAGTCTCAAAAGTGTAAAGTTGACATTATAGTTAGATGGTGAATGCCAGTGTTCGACGAGTCGACAGGTGTTCCGTGTCAAATATTCCGTATCTCCCCAGCGGATTCGAGGTCGGTGTTCCCTTGGCAGCCAAGCCTAAGGTTTGTTGTTTCCCTAGCGGGGTGGAGATTGTTATTTCCCTAGCAGGTCTGAGGTTTGCTGTTTCCCTCGGCAGGGGTGTGTGTTGAAAGTTTTCCCCAGTAGACTCCCCAAGCAGATCGGGTTCAGTGGAGGTCATCCCCAGTGAGGGTTACTCTTTCCCCAGCAGCAGTGTTATCCCAAGCAGGGTTGGAGATTGGAGCGATATCAAGTTCCTCAACAGAGTTGCTCGTGTTGTCCCCTGAGGGGGATATTTTTTATGCATTCATCATTTAGAGAAGCATAGCATATTGCATAATTAATTGCGTAGCATTTCCATGGTTATGGAGCATTACGCTGTAAAAATCATGCATCAGCATTGCAAGCATAAGCTAGTCTTGAGTCGTGGTTACCGTTTGAGAATTGGTTTAGCTGGTTGGTGAAGATGTTACTCTGAGGAGTTTAGCATCGTGACGTTGGATCAACAATATTCCCAGTAGCGCGATATTGGAGGAAGAATTTCCGTCGGGCGGAGATGGAAATGAAAATCGGAGAACGTTACGCGATCAGCGCGAAAATTGGGGTTCAAATGGAGAAAAGGAAGTGCTGGGAATTTTCTGGAGAACGGGGTTCAACTGGAGATTGGAGTTGAAGATTGTATCCGGGATGAGGTCCTTAGGATTGTCTTCTGATCATGTGTCACCGTAGACTTTGGCGAGGCCAAGAGAAGTCGTTATGGGTGTCTTCAAGGGAAGAAATGCACATGTTACCTTCCTGTTGTGAAGGTGTACCCTCTAATATGTCGCCATCAGAGTGGTGGTTGGTGTTATTTCTGGCGTTGCTAACGGAATTAGCACGGGAAAATGGAGAACGGGGTTCAAATGGAGAAAAGGAGACACGGGGTGTTTTCTGGAGAATGGGGTTCACAACGGTGATCGAGAGTCATCGTCAGGCGACTGGTGTTCAAATGGAGAACGGGGTTCATTGTTTGGCAGCAAGAGTGACATGACGTTGTCGGGGTTCAAATGCGGTGATCAGGGATCATCCGCGCAAAAGAAAAATATTTGTTTGGGGGTTCAAGAAAAAAAAATCAAATCAAAGAAGTTTTGGGGTTCAAGAAAAGAAAAAAATAATCATAATTCTCAGCGGAGCGCAAATTCTTCGTCTGTTCTTGGTATTCAACCACTCTTCACCCTGATCATCTGAAAGTCGAGGTTGTTCATATCGACAGGTTCACAGTGGATTGAATAGGGGCAGCTGTAACACCTCAAAATTTGCCCTCCTCTTCTTGAGACTAGTTTGACACATTGCATTTCATATTTTAGGACATTAGGCATTTCATTTTTGCATCTCATGTGACAATGAGAAGGTCATCCTCCAAAGTCTTTTCAAAAGATGGAGAAGTTACATGATTCAAGCCTGAGGGTCTCTATGGATTGATGATCAACCATCTGAGGGTTTGCTTTTCATTAGGGTTTCTTGATTCTTCAAAGGTCTTGAGCATCATCTTATTTGCAAGGATATATTACCATCATCCTAGTTCTATCATCATCAAGGGTTTCATTGTTCATTCTCAAGTTCCTTTGGATTAGGGTTGTGACCTCTGGTCAACCCTAATCAATGCAATCCTTCCAACCAGGGCTTCTCAAGGAGATGAGGTATTTTCTTAGGATGAAGATCACATGATTATCATAAGGAGCTTACATGAGCTAGGGTTTCATTTTTGAGCAATTTCCCCAAGTGGTAGAGGCTCAAGCTGATCAGGGCATTTCAAGGTCATCTGAGGACCAAAAAGTCAACTGTGCAGTCAACTGAGGGCTATGAGGTGGGAAAATAAGGTGAGACACCTCAATCATGTTCAAAGGAGGTTCATTCATCATTCTAAGCATCCATTTTGAAGATTCAAAGGTCATGGCAAAAGTTACCAAAAATGGAAAGTGACCTGTAATTCAAAGTTTCCAAATTTGGCAAGTTTTTGGTCCACATTCAACTTGACTTTTCAATATCAAAGATGTTTCAAATGGATTTTTGGTGAATATGAAAGTTGTAGATCTTTGTCTCCCCTTTCCAAAAATCCCTAATTCAAGTCCATATGATGATTGGTTGAGGAGTTATGGTCATTTGATCACAAGGTGTGCATGAAAATTCAAGGTGGCATAATTTTTGATGAAATGCTCCAAATTGGTCCATTCTTTTTGCAAAATGTTTCTCTTAATCAAGACATCTCAAAATAGCCTTTGCCATGCATGGGAAAAGTGTGTATGATCATCATTCCTCAAGTGATCATTTTGGAGGGAATTTCCATAATTCAAATTTGGCTTATGATACGAGCAAAACAACAATTCCATGTTGATCCTTGGCTGATTTTAAGTGAATTCCAAGCTTAACATGAGCATGTGCACGTGTGTTTTGGCCATGCAAGTTCAATGTGAAATTTTGCAAGATACTTCAATTCTCACTAATCATGATTAAACAAAGCCTAATTGGGATTTCAGCATCATTAGCAAGTGGTATAAATACCAAACCCTAATCCATAACTGCCATAACAGAATTTCAGATCTAGAATTTCAAAGTTCCCTCCATTTTTTCTCTCACTTCGAATTCTTCATTTCTTCACACAAACACCAAATCTATTTGCATATTCTTGATCATGGAGCTTCACTGAGCAAGATCCAACCATTACTTGAAGCAATTGAGCCAGAAATCGTGTAATTCAAGAACACTCACATGTTAATGGAAGTTTGAAATTGAGGAAGATTAAGGAGTTTTCAACGCTTGATCCTTGCTTAAAGCTTCATAGGAGGTATAGAGGAGAAGATCTGGAGCTTGTGAACACTTGAGAGCACGATTGCAGCAACCTTCATTTCAAGTAAGTTGAAAATCGATCCTCTCCTTTTGCTGTTTTCTTGTTATAGTTGTGTAGATCTCACTGTATGGAGCATGTAGATGTATTTAGAATTGAAAATGATTGAGAAATGATCATGTATGATGAACTTCAATTTTAGATCTGAATAATGTTTCTCTTCGATCCATGAAATATATGAAGAATTAGGATGAATGAACATGATATTTGGAATGTGCATTGCAAGATGATTCGATTGATGTATGATTTGTCAAATTCTGGAAAAAAATTGGAAGCTCCGCCGTGTGTGTGGCCGGAGAAGACGACCGGAGCTTAGCTCCGGCGTCTCTGCAACTTGCTAGGGTTTTTGTCCATGTGGCTTCCACGGGTGCGCCTGCGTGTATGTTCCATTGGCTGTGCTTCCATTGACCGTGCCATGTGTGCGTGTGGCTGATGATGTGTGAGATGACTGTGTTAAGTGAAACGGATCGTTTCAATTAATGCTTGCGTGTTGCCATGTATGCGCTTTTGTGTGTGAATGATTGGATGTCATTGCTTTGACTTGCCATGCGTATGTTTGACCTGCTGATGTGTGTTGCTGACTCAATTAATGAAGCTGTGCGTTTTGCTTTTTAAATATGGATCGTTTGATGCAACTTTCGTGCCTCATCTGATGGCTATGGATATTTCTGAATTAATTCAAATAATTGTTTCCCTCCATATTTTACATGTTATTCCATTTTATTTTGTTCACTTAGAAAATTCATAAAAAATAGAAAAATGGTCCAAATTAACTCCAATTTTTTTTCATAGATTTGTATGAATGTCTAGTTTTTTTTGGTATTATTTTCATGAATTGTGGATGTCTGGTTTTTGATTTGTGAATTTTTGAATCTATGCTATGCCAAATTGATCATGTGCATTCTATGCTTGGTGAAATCTTCATCTTTGATCCAATTGATCTGATTTCTTGCATGCTTGATGATCATACATTATGTGAATTTTTGAGCACTGGTTTGGATTTTTTCTCATACGCTATCATTGTTTTTGACACATGAAGATATAGTGTGACAATTTGTGTCACATTTTGGACTTTGATTTTGTGCATTTTTGTTCACATATCATTTGAGCTTTTCTGGATTTGATTTTTTGCATATTGCTTGTTCATGTCATGAGAAACTCATACAAAACATTTCATAACCTTTGCATGCTTTTCTGATTTGATTTGGATTTTCTAATTTGGATGTCCATTTTGTGCTCATTTGTTGGTCTTTGCATAGCATGAGCCATTTGAAGTACTTGCCTTATGAATTGATGTTGGTCCTTTTGAGGACATTTTATTGAATGTTTGAATGTGCAATATGTGAAAGATTGAGTTCTGTTTTGATCATTTGGTTTGGTTTTGAACTTGGTCTTTGTACTAGTGTTTTGTACATGAACTAACCTTGACTTGTGTTTCAGGTTTGGACATTTAGCATTAATGGTTAAGTTTCTCACCTTTTGAGATGCAAAATTGGATTGTGTTCTGACTTCTTTGTGTTTTCTAGGGATTTAAGTTGATGTGTTGAGCTCATTGCTTCATTTGAATGCTTGAACATTGCTCATTGAGTTGTGTGCAGTTGGACAGTTTCACTGTTTGTTTTCTGATTGGTTGTCTGAGATACTAACTGTTTAGCTTTTGTACAGGTAAATTAGTTGCTTGCTTTTAGCTCTTGCTTGAGCTTTGGATTGTGGTTGATACACCACTTAGGTAGCTATCTTCTTACTCCATGTAGTCTGGAAGTCCTGTCACCTTTTTGGCAGGCATTTTGCTGGCAAGTCCTCCTTAAGAGGCTCTGTTTGTGTTTGTTTACAATTGTGCCAAAGACCTCCAAGATGAGGCATGTTCTACTTGATAAGACCTCCAAGAGTAGAGGCAATTGACGGATAAAAGGGATTAGTAGTCAATCCCTCGTTATTCGGTGAGTCGTTCTTTATGCCCGCACTACGTGCTGATGCTTTTGAACATGTACCCAAGATCTTTGTCCAGAGTCTGTCAAGTGGAATAGGATCCCACTTTCTGGATCCCCATGCTTTCATTGTCATTGAGCTCACCCAGGCCAGGGTTAAGAGCGTGAGGTCTCATCCTCATTTCCATTTTAATCAGCTTCACCCTAACTCTCAATGTTAGTGGTTAAGAGCTACAGATTACCCAGTACAGTTTGGCTTGTTTGTCGAGGTTGATATGACCCCTCTTGACTAAAGCCTACCCATTGTTTGGGCCTCTTGTATGGATATAGTATGTGATGCTTGTTCACTTGTGTTGGTGTGTTTATTTTCCTTCCTCTTCTCATCTCCATTTCTGTAGGAGTTGTATGATTGATTTCTTAGGAAGTTGAATGCATGTTAGAGGCCTCAACTTAGGGATATTTGATGGCATGATAACTATTAGGCTCGAGTCTTAGTCTCCCTATTAGTTTGTTGTTTCCCTGGTCTCTGGTTAGGAGAGTGTTGTACCCCTGTTAAGGGGAACTACGTCGCCCTGATTCTCATACCAGATGAGATACGTAGGCAGGAGGTTGTGAGCAATCTCTCCGGGCACCCTTTTTCTTTTTGTTGTGTTTTTTTTTTGTGTGTTCACCCCCTTCTCTGTTTTGATGTGAGTACTTGTTTGTTCAGCGCGTGTGTGGTATGTTTATACCTTATGGGGTTCATCTTTGAGATTCACTTGGGGTTCAGATTGGGGTTCACCTATACTGATTTGGGGTTCATCTTTGGAGTTCATTTACGATTGTTGTTATTTAGGGTTCATATTGGGGTTCATTTATGACGAGGGTCATTCATATTGGGGTTCATTTGTGATGATTGTTCACTTGGGGTTCATTTATGACGATGGTCATTCATATTGGGGTTTATTTTGGATATTTGATTACATTGTTGGGGTTCATCCTGATAACCTTTTTCTTTGGTGTTCGCTGATTAGCGTTTGCTATTGTTGGGAGTCGGATATAAGTCCATGTATTGGCATTCTGTTTCCTTTTGTGTTTGTTGTTAGGAGTCGGTGTAAGTCCATGTATTCGCATTCTGTTTCCTTTGGAGTGTTTCTTTGACGTCTCAGCGTCTCTTTTTGGTGTTTTGTTTCGGCGTGCGTTAGCCGAGCTACGAGTGCTCTGATTCTTCTCTGGATAGAGAAGATACGTAGGCATAGGACGCGATGTCTTAGCGAGCATGTCTTCTTTTCCCCGAACTACGTTGACTCTGATGTTTGTTTCTAACAAACTACGTAGGCCCAGGATGCGACATCCTGTCGAGTCCACTTCCTCCGTTTTCTTTCTTCATCCACCTGTTTATTATTCCAGTTTGTGTAATTTCTTTGAGTAGTTTTATTAGCAACCTTTTCCTATTCTTGGAGCTATCTTTTGAGCGTGGATCCCGTCGAGTACGGTGGACGTGAGGGGTGCTAATACCTTCCCCTTGCGTAACTGACTCCCGTACCTTGTAATCTCTGGTCGTAAGACCGTTCCTTTCCCTTTCTTAGGTTAGTCCTGCGCTCCCTTTCCGTCATAGGATGAATAGCGTCAGTGGCGGCTCTGTATTTTCCGCCGGTTGTTTTTCGCGTTGCGACAAATGTCATGCCCGATGTCATGACATCTGATATCATGTACCTGCTGGATATTTAAAATGGAATTATGCAGGATTGTTCCAGGATGTCAGACCCGATGTCATGACATCTGTATACAGAACATTCAGTCTGAATTTTATGTATTATGTGATTGCGTTTTTAATGGCAATTTGTGTATGATTGATGAGTTAATTGAACACGCTATCAATCAGTAATTACAACGTGATTAACTTATTTTCCAAAGAGATCTAATCAACTGTCATGAGAAGATTTAAAAGGAAAATAGTTTTAGGGTTTTATGATGTCCAAGCCCAGCTAATTGCTTCTATAAAAAGGACATAGAAAACCTGATTTTATACACAAGAAATACAAAACGAAATATTAAGAGAGAATAAGGGTTTTAGTCTTGTATGGTCGTGTGACTTGTAAGCCATTCAATTCATCCATAGATGATTGAATTGGTCTGATTTTTGAGTTGTAATTTGTCACTCTAAGCTTTTAAGCATGAGTGTGTGTCTACTTGATTGAAGCTGCTTAGTAAGATCAGGTGTGTGTCTTTGAAGAGTGTCTTCTTTTCATAATAATTCTTGTTTAATATCACAAGTGTGATTGAGGGGGGGTGAGTGGGATCTCATATCTAAGAGTTCTTAGGTAGAAGTCACACGGGTAGAGATTAGGTGAAAAAGACTGTAACTTGTGTTGTTTACTGAGAGTCTTTGAACTGATTCTATTTAGTGGATTTCCTTCCTGGCTTGGTAGCCCCCAGACGTAGGTGAGTTTGCACCGAACTGGGTTAACAATTGCTTGTATCTCTTGCATTACTGTTCTTTATCTTTATCCTGTTTATATTGTTCAGATATTAATGTCGTGATATTACCTTCGACATCTCATATCTGATACCAGAATTTCAGAAAACATTTTTCACGCTGCTCCAAGTGAAGTTGGAGTAGATAAAAGGTTAGAGGGATTTTAAGATCAGTTCTTAGAAATGCAAAGGGAAATCAACGCTCTTCGAGGTAAGGATCTTTTTGGCAAAATCGCTTCCGAACTCTGCGTGGTTCCTAATGTTCAAATTTCGCCTAAATTCAAAGTACCAGACTTCGAGAAATACAAAGGAAATTCATGTCCTCAAATTCATTTGGTTATGTATGATAGGAAGATGTCCACTCAGACCGACAGCCATCAGCTTCTGATCCACTACTTTCAAGACAGTTTAACTGGTGCCGCTCTTAAGTGGTACATGGGCTTGGACGGTGAAAATATTCATACTTTCAACGACCTTGGTGAAGCTTTTTTTCGTCAATACAAATATAATGTAGATATGGCTCCAGACAGAAATCAACTTCGGGCCATGTCTCAGAAAGACAAAGAGAGTTTCAAGGAATATGCTCAAAGGTGGCGTGAAATTGCTGCACAAATTTTCCCTCCACTTGAAGAGAAAGAGATGACTAAAATCTTTTTGAAAACTCTGAGTTCATTCTACTATGACCGCATGATCGCCAGTGCACCCAGTGATTTCACTGAGATGGTAAACATAGGCATGCGACTTGAGGAAGCAGTCCGAGAGGGACGTTTGACTAAGGAAGCCGACGCTTCCAGTCATGTTAAAAAATTCGCCAATAATTTCTCCAAAAATAAAGAATCAGATGTTAGTGTCGTTTCATATGCAGACAAAGAAGAAAGCATCAACATGTTACAACCGTTTCACCAATCATTAGTCCACCAATGGTAGCGCCAATTTATCAACCACAGTTCTCACATCAACATCAACAACATTATCCGCAACAACAACATGTTCAACAACAACCACCAAATCAACAGCATCAACAGCCTCCACAACAGGCTCGCTCTCAATTCAACAATCAAAATCCTATTCGAAAAAGGCCACAGTTTGATCCTATCCTAATGTCCTATGCAGAATTGTTTCCTGCACTGCTAGCTAAAAAACATGTCCAGACAAGGTCATGTCAATGACATTATCATGACATCTGTAAGGAAGGAGCCAGCCTCTCAAGGTGGCCTGATTGCTCAATTGAAAGACACTTGTAAGGAGATGGAAACGGGGATTATGGTTGCCAAGGCAAGGAAAGAGGCTTTAGAGGTTCTCATTAGTAGCTTGGAGCAATAAGAGATGGATAAGGTTGGTAAAGCCAAGGAGTCAGATGCCCATACCTCAAGTGAGAGGTCTAATTCTCAAGATCAATCTAGTCGAAGTTCTGAATCTGAAGGTGAAGAAGATGCTACTTCCTCAGACTATGTTGTGGTGATGGTCCCCATGTTAAAGTTCTGGATGTTGTTGTGGATGCTTGAATGATTTGTTGTTTTTCTGTTTGATGTTTGTAATTTTTCGCAGTCTTTTCTGATGCCATGATGTAATATTTGGGCTCTTTATAAGTTCCCTGGATTTCTGATTATCTCAGCTATTGCAAATGTGTATAATTATGGTTTTGTATCTCCTGACATTGTGTTTTAACATTTTTATGTTATAACATCCTTTGTGACATTCTCTGCTGGACTGATTGACATTTATTTTGTCTAATTGGTCACTTTGGTCTATTTTGACTAAAAATGGGGGAGAAGTTAATATGTGGAGCTGCAGTTAATGTGTGGAGATGTGGAAAACTGCAGTTAGTATGTATGTGTGTATGTAGCTAGCTAGGCTAAACAGATGAACAGCTGATGTTGAAGGAGATGTTTGATCTGGAACAAAATGATGTTTTGTTCTGTGATGTTGGAGGAGATGTCTGATGTTCTGTGCACGTTCTGTGTTGCACAAGTGATGTTGAAGAAGATGTCAGAGGGTAACTCTGAATGTTACAGGTGCTGAAGGAGATGTTTGTATTAAACAGACTTAGGGGGAGAAGAAGTACCCATGTGCATGTGTGTATTACTAGTTGCTATTATAGCTAGTAATTGTGTTTGCTTCTGCTGCTGCTTAAACTGCTGATGTGTTTTTTCTTGTGAACAAAATGGACTGATATATGTTTTAGCCAAAATTTGCCAAAGGGGGAGTTTGTTGGTTCTAGGTGTTGGCAGCAATTTTGATAAAACCAAGAGTCTTCACAAGATTTCATATGTGATGTCTTAACATAAGATATCTTGTACCTGCTGGATGTTTAAAATATAATTATGCAGGATTGTTTTAGGATGTCATACCCGATGTCATGACATCTGATATCATGTACCTGCTGGATATTTAAAATGGAATTATGCAGGATTGTTCCAGGATGTCAGACCCGATGTCATGACATCTGTATACGGAACATTCAGTCTGAATGTTATGTATCATGTGATTGCATTTTTAATGGCAATTTGTGTATGATTGATGAGTTAATTGAACACACTATCAATCAGTAATTAGAACGTGATTAACTTATTTTCCAAAGAGATTTAATCAACTGTCATGAGAAGATTTAAAAGGAAAATAGTTTTAGGGTTTTCTGATGTCCAAGCCCAGCAAATTGCTTCTATAAAAAGGACATAGAAAACCTGATTTTATACACAAGAAATACAAAACGAAATATTGAGAGAGAATAAGGGTTTTAGTCTTGTATGGTCGTGTGACTTGTAAGCCATTCAATTCATCCATAGATGATTGAATTGGTCTGATTTTTGAGTTGTAATTTTTCACTCTAAGCTTTTAAGCATGAGTGTGTGTATACTTGATTGAAGCTGCTAAGTAAGATCAGGTGTGTGTCTTTGAAGAGTGTCTTCTTTTCATAGTAATTCTTGTTTAATATCACAGGTGTGATTGAGGGGGAGTGAGTGGGATCTCATATCTAAGAGTTCTTAGGTAGAAGTCACACGGGTAGAGATTAGGTGAAAAAGACTGTAACTTGTGTTGTTTACTGAGAGTCTTTGAACTGATTCTATTTTGTGGATTTCCTTCCTGGCTTGGTAACCCCCAGACGTAGGTGAGTTTGCACCGAACTGGGTTAACAATTGCTTGTATCTCTTGCATTACTGTTCTTTATCTTTATCCTGTTTATATTGTTCAGATATTAATGTCGTGATATTACCTTCGACATCTCATATCTGATACCAGAATTTCAGAAAACATTTTTCACGCTGCTCCAAGTGAAGTTGTGGGAGTAGATAAAAGGTTAGAGGGATTTTAAGATCAGTTCTTAGAAATGCAAAGGGAAATCAACGCTCTTCGAGGTAAGGATCTTTTTGGCAAAATCGCTTCCGAACTCTGCGTGGTTCCTAATGTTCAAATTTCGCCTAAATTCAAAGTACCAGACTTCGAGAAATACAAAGGAAATTCATGTCCTCAAATTCATTTGGTTATGTATGATAGGAAGATGTCCACTCAGACCGACAGCCATCAGCTTCTGATCCACTACTTTCAAGACAGTTTAACTGGTGCCGCTCTTAAGTGGTACATGGGCTTGGACGGTGAAAATATTCATACTTTCAACGACCTTGGTGAAGCTTTTTTTCGTCAATACAAATATAATGTAGATATGGCTCCAGACAGAAATCAACTTCGGGCCATGTCTCAGAAAGACAAAGAGAGTTTCAAGGAATATGCTCAAAGGTGGCGTGAAATTGCTGCACAAATTTTCCCTCCACTTGAAGAGAAAGAGATGACTAAAATCTTTTTGAAAACTCTGAGTTCATTCTACTATGACCGCATGATCGCCAGTGCACCCAGTGATTTCACTGAGATGGTAAACATAGGCATGCGACTTGAGGAAGCAGTCCGAGAGGGACGTTTGACTAAGGAAGCCGACGCTTCCAGTCATGTTAAAAAATTCGCCAATAATTTCTCCAAAAATAAAGAATCAGATGTTAGTGTCGTTTCATATGCAGACAAAGAAGAAAGCATCAACATGTTACAACCGTTTCACCAATCATTAGTCCACCAATGGTAGCGCCAATTTATCAACCACAGTTCTCACATCAACATCAACAACATTATCCGCAACAACAACATGTTCAACAACAACCACCAAATCAACAGCATCAACAGCCTCCACAACAGGCTCGCTCTCAATTCAACAATCAAAATCCTATTCGAAAAAGGCCACAGTTTGATCCTATCCTAATGTCCTATGCAGAATTGTTTCCTGCACTGCTAGCTAAAAAACATGTCCAGACAAGGTCATGTCAATGACATTATCATGACATCTGTAAGGAAGGAGCCAGCCTCTCAAGGTGGCCTGATTGCTCAATTGAAAGACACTTGTAAGGAGATGGAAACGGGGATTATGGTTGCCAAGGCAAGGAAAGAGGCTTTAGAGGTTCTCATTAGTAGCTTGGAGCAATAAGAGATGGATAAGGTTGGTAAAGCCAAGGAGTCAGATGCCCATACCTCAAGTGAGAGGTCTAATTCTCAAGATCAATCTAGTCGAAGTTCTGAATCTGAAGGTGAAGAAGATGCTACTTCCTCAGACTATGTTGTGGTGATGGTCCCCATGTTAAAGTTCTGGATGTTGTTGTGGATGCTTGAATGATTTGTTGTTTTTCTGTTTGATGTTTGTAATTTTTCGCAGTCTTTTCTGATGCCATGATGTAATATTTGGGCTCTTTATAAGTTCCCTGGATTTCTGATTATCTCAGCTATTGCAAATGTGTATAATTATGGTTTTGTATCTCCTGACATTGTGTTTTAACATTTTTATGTTATAACATCCTTTGTGACATTCTCTGCTGGACTGATTGACATTTATTTTGTCTAATTGGTCACTTTGGTCTATTTTGACTAAAAATGGGGGAGAAGTTAATATGTGGAGCTGCAGTTAATGTGTGGAGATGTGGAAAACTGCAGTTAGTATGTATGTGTGTATGTAGCTAGCTAGGCTAAACAGATGAACAGCTGATGTTGAAGGAGATGTTTGATCTGGAACAAAATGATGTTTTGTTCTGTGATGTTGGAGGAGATGTCTGATGTTCTGTGCACGTTCTGTGTTGCACAAGTGATGTTGAAGAAGATGTCAGAGGGTAACTCTGAATGTTACAGGTGCTGAAGGAGATGTTTGTATTAAACAGACTTAGGGGGAGAAGAAGTACCCATGTGCATGTGTGTATTACTAGTTGCTATTATAGCTAGTAATTGTGTTTGCTTCTGCTGCTGCTTAAACTGCTGATGTGTTTTTTCTTGTGAACAAAATGGACTGATATATGTTTTAGCCAAAATTTGCCAAAGGGGGAGTTTGTTGGTTCTAGGTGTTGGCAGCAATTTTGATAAAACCAAGAGTCTTCACAAGATTTCATATGTGATGTCTTAACATAAGATATCTTGTACCTGCTGGATGTTTAAAATATAATTATGCAGGATTGTTTTAGGATGTCATACCCGATGTCATGACATCTGATATCATGTACCTGCTGGATATTTAAAATGGAATTATGCAGGATTGTTCCAGGATGTCAGACCCGATGTCATGACATCTGTATACGGAACATTCAGTCTGAATGTTATGTATCATGTGATTGCATTTTTAATGGCAATTTGTGTATGATTGATGAGTTAATTGAACACACTATCAATCAGTAATTAGAACGTGATTAACTTATTTTCCAAAGAGATTTAATCAACTGTCATGAGAAGATTTAAAAGGAAAATAGTTTTAGGGTTTTCTGATGTCCAAGCCCAGCAAATTGCTTCTATAAAAAGGACATAGAAAACCTGATTTTATACACAAGAAATACAAAACGAAATATTGAGAGAGAATAAGGGTTTTAGTCTTGTATGGTCGTGTGACTTGTAAGCCATTCAATTCATCCATAGATGATTGAATTGGTCTGATTTTTGAGTTGTAATTTTTCACTCTAAGCTTTTAAGCATGAGTGTGTGTATACTTGATTGAAGCTGCTAAGTAAGATCAGGTGTGTGTCTTTGAAGAGTGTCTTCTTTTCATAGTAATTCTTGTTTAATATCACAGGTGTGATTGAGGGGGAGTGAGTGGGATCTCATATCTAAGAGTTCTTAGGTAGAAGTCACACGGGTAGAGATTAGGTGAAAAAGACTGTAACTTGTGTTGTTTACTGAGAGTCTTTGAACTGATTCTATTTTGAGGATTTCCTTCCTGGCTTGGTAACCCCCAGACGTAGGTGAGTTTGCACCGAACTGGGTTAACAATTGCTTGTATCTCTTGCATTACTGTTCTTTATCTTTATCCTGTTTATATTGTTCAGATATTAATGTCGTGATATTACCTTCGACATCTCATATCTGATACCAGAATTTCAGAAAACATTTTTCACGCTGCTCCAAGTGAAGTTGTGGGAGTAGATAAAAGGTTAGAGGGATTTTAAGATCAGTTCTTAGAAATGCAAAGGGAAATCAACGCTCTTCGAGGTAAGGATCTTTTTGGCAAAATCGCTTCCGAACTCTGCGTGGTTCCTAATGTTCAAATTTCGCCTAAATTCAAAGTACCAGACTTCGAGAAATACAAAGGAAATTCATGTCCTCAAATTCATTTGGTTATGTATGATAGGAAGATGTCCACTCAGACCGACAGCCATCAGCTTCTGATCCACTACTTTCAAGACAGTTTAACTGGTGCCGCTCTTAAGTGGTACATGGGCTTGGACGGTGAAAATATTCATACTTTCAACGACCTTGGTGAAGCTTTTTTTCGTCAATACAAATATAATGTAGATATGGCTCCAGACAGAAATCAACTTCGGGCCATGTCTCAGAAAGACAAAGAGAGTTTCAAGGAATATGCTCAAAGGTGGCGTGAAATTGCTGCACAAATTTTCCCTCCACTTGAAGAGAAAGAGATGACTAAAATCTTTTTGAAAACTCTGAGTTCATTCTACTATGACCGCATGATCGCCAGTGCACCCAGTGATTTCACTGAGATGGTAAACATAGGCATGCGACTTGAGGAAGCAGTCCGAGAGGGACGTTTGACTAAGGAAGCCGACGCTTCCAGTCATGTTAAAAAATTCGCCAATAATTTCTCCAAAAATAAAGAATCAGATGTTAGTGTCGTTTCATATGCAGACAAAGAAGAAAGCATCAACATGTTACAACCGTTTCACCAATCATTAGTCCACCAATGGTAGCGCCAATTTATTAACAACAGTTCTCACATCAACATCAACAACATTATCCGCAACAACAACATGTTCAACAACAACCACCAAATCAACAGCATCAACAGCCTCCACAACAGGCTCGCTCTCAATTCAACAATCAAAATCCTATTCGAAAAAGGCCATAGTTTGATCCTATCCTAATGTCCTATGCAGAATTGTTTCCTGCACTGCTAGCTAAAAAACATGTCCAGACAAGGTCATGTCAATGACATTATCATGACATCTGCAAGGAAGGAGCCAGCCTCTCAAGGTGGCCTGATTGCTCAATTGAAAGACACTTGTAAGGAGATGGAAACGGGGATTAGGGTTGCCAAGGCAAGGAAATAGGCTTTAGAGGTTCTCATTAGTAGCTTGGAGCAATAAGAGATGGATAAGGTTGGTAAAGCCAAGGAGTCAGATGCCCATACCTCAAGTGAGAGGTCTAATTCTCAAGATCAATCTAGTCGAAGTTCTGAATCTGAAGGTGAAGAAGATGCTACTTCCTCAGACTATGTTGTGGTGATGGTCCCCATGTTAAAGTTCTGGATGTTGTTGTGGATGCTTGAATGATTTGTTGTTTTTCTGTTTGATGTTAGTAATTTTTGGCAGTCTTTTCTGATGCCATGATGTAATATTTGGGCTCTTTATAAGTTCCCTGGATTTCTGATTATCTCAGCTATTGCAAATGTGTATAATTATGGTTTTGTATCTCCTGACATTGTGTTTTAACATTTTATATGTTATAACATCCTTTGTGACATTCTCTGCTGGACTGATTGACATTTATTTTGTCTAATTGGTCACTTTGGTCTATTTTGACTAAAAATGGGGGAGAAGTTAATATGTGGAGCTGCAGTTAATGTGTGGAGATGTGGAAAACTGCAGTTAGTATGTATGTGTGTATGTAGCTAGCTAGGCTAAACAGATGAACAGCTGATGTTGAAGGAGATGTTTGATCTGGAACAGAATGATGTTTTGTTCTGTGATGTTGATGGAGTGTCTGATGTTCTGTGCACGTTCTGTGTTGCACAAGTGATGGTGAAGAAGATGTCAGAGGGTAACTCTGAATGTTACAGGTGCTGAAGGAGATGTTTGTATTAAACAGACTTAGGGGGAGAAGAAGTACCCATGTGCATGTGTGTATTACTAGTTGCTATTATAGCTAGTAATTGTGTTTGCTTCTGCTGCTGCTTAAACTGCTGATGTGTTTTTTCTTGTGAACAAAATGGATTGATATATGTTTTAGCCAAAATTTGCCAAAGGGGGAGTTTGTTGGTTCTAGGTGTTGGCAGCAATTTTGATAAAACCAAGAGTGTTCACAAGATTTCGTATGTGATGTCTTAACATAAGATATCTTGTACCTGCTGGATGTTTAAAATATAATTATGCAGGATTGTTTTAGGATGTCATACCCGATGTCATGACATCTGATATCATGTACCTGCTGGATATTTAAAATGGAATTATGCATGAATGTTCCAGGATGTCAGACCCGATGTCATGACATCTGTATACGGAACATTCAGTCTGAATGTTATGTATTATGTGATTGCATTTTTAATGGCAATTTGTGTATGATTGATGAGTTAATTGAACACACTATCAATCAGTAATTACAACGTGATTAACTTATTTTCCAAAGAGATCTAATCAACTGTCATGAGAAGATTTAAAAGGAAAATAGTTTTAGGGTTTTATGATGTCCAAGCCCAGCAAATTGCTTCTATAAAAAGGACATAGAAAACTGATTTTATACACAAGAAATACAAAACGAAATATTGAGAGAGAATAAGGGTTTTAGTCTTGTATGGTCGTGTGACTTGTAAGCCATTCAATTCATCCATAGATGATTGAATTGGTCTGATTTTTGAGTTGTAATTTTTCACTCTAAGCTTTTAAGCATGAGTGTGTGTCTACTTGATTGAATCTGCTAAGTAAGATCAGGTGTGTGTCTTTGAAGAGTGTCTTCTTTTCATAGTAATTCTTGTTTAATATCACAGGTGTGATTGAGGGGGAGTGAGTGGGATCTCATATCTAAGAGTTCTTAGGTAGAAGTCACACGGGTAGAGATTAGGTGAAAAAGACTGTAACTTGTGTTGTTTACTGAGAGTCTTTGAACTGATTCTATTTAGTGGATTTCCTTCCTGGCTTGGTAGCCCCCAGACGTAGGTGAGTTTGCACCGAACTAGGTTAACAATTGCTTGTATCTCCTGCATTACTGTTCATTATCTTTATCCTGTTTATATTGTTCAGATATTAATGTCGTGATATTACCTTCGACATCTCATATCTGATACCAGAATTTCAGAAAACATTTTTCACGCTGCTCCAAATGAAGTTGTGGGAGTAGATAAAAGGTTAGAGGGATTTTAAGATCAGTTCTTAGAAATGCAAAGGGAAATCAAAGCTCTTCGAGGTAAGGATCTTTTTGGCAAAATCGCTTCCGAACTCTGCGTGGTTCCTAATGTTCAAATTTCGCCTAAATTCAAAGTACCAGACTTCGAGAAATACAAAGGAAATTCATGCCCTCAAAGTCATTTGGTTGTGTATGCTAGGAAGATGTCCACTCAGACTGACAACCATCAGCTTCTGATCCACTACTTTCAAGACAGTTTAACTGGTACCGCTCTTAAGTGGTACATGGGCTTGGACGGTGAAAATATTCATACTTTCAACGACCTTGGTGAAGCTTTTTTTCGTCAATACAAATATAATGTAGATATGGCTCCAGACAGAAATCAACTTCGGGCCATGTCTCAGAAAGACAAAGAGAGTTTCAAGGAATATGCTCAAAGGTGGCGTGAAATTGCTGCACAAATTTTCCCTCCACTTGAAGAGAAAGAGATGACTAAAATCTTTTTGAAAACTCTGAGTTCATTCTATTATGACCGCATGATCGCTAGGGCACCCAGTGATTTCACCGAGATCGTAAACATAGGCATGCAACTTGAGGAAGCAGTCAGAGAGGGACGTTTGACTAAGGAAGCCGACGCTTCTAGTCATGTTAAGAAATTCGCCAATAAATTCTCCAAAAAGAAAGAATCAGATGTTAGTGTCGTTTCATATGGCAGACAAAGAAGATAGTATCAACATGTTACAGCCGTTTCACCAATCATTAGTCCACCAATGGTAGCGCCAATTTATCAACCACAGTTCTCGCATCAACATCAACAACATTATCCGCAACAACAACATGTTCAACAACAACCACCAAATCAACAGCATCAACAGCCTCCACAACAGGTTCGCTCTTAATTCAACAATCAAAATCCTATTCAAAAAAGGCCACAGTTTGATCCTATCCCAATGTCCTATGGATGATTGTTTCCTGCACTGCTAGCTAAAAATCATGTCCAGACAAGGTCATGTCAATGACATTATCACGACATCTGCAAGGAAGGAGCCAGCCTCTCAAGGTGGCCTGATTGCTCAATTGAAAGACACTTGTAAGGAGATGGAAACGGGGATTAGGGTTGCCAAGGCTAGGAAAGAGGCTTTAGAGGTTCTCATTAGTAGCTTGGAGCAATAAGAGATGGATAAGGTTGGTAAAGGAAAAGAGTCAGATGCCCATACCTCAAGTGAGAGGTATAATTCTCAAGATCAATCTAGTGGAAGTTCTGAATCTGAAGGTGAAGAAGATGCTACTTCCTCAGACTAAGTTGTGGTGATGGTCCCCATGTTAAAGTTCTCGATGCTGTTGTGGATGCTTGAATGATTTGTTGTTTTTCTGTTTGATGTTTGTAATTTTTGGCAGTCTTTTCTGATGCCATGATGTAATATTTGGGCTCTTTATAAGTTCCTTGGATTTCTGATTATCTCAGCTATTGCAGATGTGTATAATTATGGTTTTGTATCTCCTGACATTGTGTTTTAACATTTTATATGTTATAACATCCTTTGTGACATTCTCTGATGGACTGATTGACGTTTATTTTGTCTAATTGGTCACTTTGATATATTTTGACTAAAAAGGGGGGAGAAATTAATATGTGGAGCTGCGGTTAATGTGTGGAGATGTGGAAAACTGCAATTAGTATGTATGTGTTGATGTAGCTAGCTAGGCTAAACAGATGAACACCTGATGTTGAAGGAGATGTTTGATCTAGAACAGAATGATGTTTTGTTCTGTGATGTTGGAGGAGATGTCTGATGTTCTTTGCATGTTTTGTGTTGCACAGGTAATGTTGAAGGAGATGTCAGAGGGTAACTCTGAATGTTACAGGTGCTGAAGGAGATGTCTGTATTGAACAGACTTAGGGGGAGAAGAAGTACCCATGTGCATGTGTGTATTACTAGTTGCTATTATAGCTAGTAATTGTGTTTGCTTCTGCTGCTGCTTAAACTGCTGTTATGTTGGTTAACTGCTGATGTGTTTTTTCTTGTGAACAAAATGGACTGATATATGTTTTAGCCAAAATTTGCCAAAGGGGGAGTTTGTTGGTTCTAGGTGTTGGCAGCAATTCTGGTAAAACCAAGAGTGTTCACAAGATGTCATATGTGATGTCTTAACATAAGATATCTTGTACCTGCTGGATGTTTAAAATATAATTATGCAGGATTGTTTTAGGATGTAATACTTGATGTCATGGCATCTGATATCATGTACCTGCTGGATATTTAAAATGGAATTATGCAGGATTGTTCCAGGATGTCATACCCGATGTCATGACATCTGTATACAGAACATTCAGTCTGAATGTTATGTATTATGTGATTGCCTTTTTAATGGCAATTTGTGTATGATTGATGAGTTAATTAAACACGCTATCAATCAGTAATTACAACGTGATTAACTTATTTTCCAAATAGATCTAATCAACTGTCATGAGAAGATTTAAAAGGAAAATAGTTTTAGGGTTTTATGATGTCCAAGCCCAGCAAATTGCTTCTATAAAAAGGACATAGAAAACCTGATTTTCTACACAAGAAATACAAAACGAAATATTGAGAGAGAATAAGGGTTTTAGTCTTGTATAGTCGTGTGACTTGTAAGCCATTCAATTCATCCATAGATGATTGAATTGGTCTGATTTTTGAGTTGTAATTTGTCACTCTAAGCTTTTAAGCATGAGTGTGTGTCTACTTGATTGAAGTTGCTAAGTAAGATCAATTGTGTGTCTTTGAAGAGTGTCTTCTTTTCATAGTAATTCTTGTTTAATATCACAGGTGTGATTGAGGGGGAGTGAGTGGGATCTCATATCTAAGAGTTCTTAGGTAGAAGTCACACGGGTAGAGATTAGGTGAAAAAGACTGTAACTTGTGTTGTTTACTGAGAGTCTTTGAACTGATTCTATTTAGTGGATTTCCTTCTTGGCTTGGTAGCCCCCAGATGTAGGTGAGTTTGCACTAAACTGGGTTAACAATTGCTTGTGTCTCCTGCATTACTGTTCTTTATCTTTATCATGTTTATATTATTCAGATATTAGTGTCTTGATATTACCTTCGACATCTCATATCTGATACCAGAATTTCAGAAAACATTTTTCACGCTACTCCAAGTGAAGTTGTGGGAGTAGATAAAAGGTTAGAGGGATTTTAAGATTAGTTCTTAGAAATGCAAAGGGAAATCAACGCTCTTCGAGGTAAGGATCTTTTTGGCAAAACCGCTTCCGAACTCTGCTTGGTTCCTAATGTTCAAATTTCTCCTAAATTTAAAGTACCTGACTTCGAGAAATACAAAGGAAATTCATGTCCTCAAAGTCATTTGGTTATGTATGCTAGGAAGATGTCCACTCAGACTGACAACCATCAGCTTCTGATCCACTACTTTTAAGACAGCTTAACTGGTGCCGCTCTTAAGTGGTACATGGGCTTGGACGGTGCAAATATTCATACTTTCAACGACCTTGGTGAAGCTTTTGTTCGCCAATACAAATATAATGTAGATATGGCTCATGACAGAGATCAACTTTGGGCTATGTCTCAGAAAGACAAAGAGAGTTTCAAGGAATATGCTCAAAGGTGGCGTGAAATTGCTGCACAAATTTTCCCTCCACTTGAAGAGAAAGAGATGACTAAAATCTTTTTGAAAATTCTGAGTTCATTCTACTATGACCGTATGATCGCCAGTGCTCCCAGTGATTTCACTGAGATGGTAAACATAGGCATGCGACTTGAGGAAGCAGTCCGAGAGGGACGTTTGACTAAGGAAGCCGACGCTTCTAGTCATGTTAAGAAATTCGCCAATAATTTCTCCAAAAAGAAAGAATCAGATGTTAGTGTCGTTTCATATGACAGACAAAGAAGATAGTATCAACATGTTATAGCCGTTTCACCAATCATTAGTCCACCAATGGTAGCGCCAATTTATCAACCACAATTCTCACATCAACATCAACAACATTATCCGCAACAACAACATGTTCAACAACAACCACCAAATCAACAGCATCAACAGCCTCCACAAAAGGTTCGCTCTTAATTCAACAATCAAAATCCTATTCAAAAAAGGCCACAGTTTGATCCTATCCCAATGTCCTATGCATAATTGTTTCCTGCACTGCTAGCTAAAAATCATGTCCAGACAAGGTCATGTCAATGACATTATCATGACATCTGCAAGGAAGGAGCCAGCCTCTCAAGGTGGCCTGATTGCTCAATTGAAAGACACTTGAAAGGAGATGGAAACGGGGATTAGGGTTGCCAAGGCTAGGAAAGAGGCTTTAGAGGTTTTCATTAGTAGCTTGGAGCAATAAGAGATGGATAAGGTTGGTATAGTAAAGGAGTCAGATGCCCATACCTCAAGTGAGAGGTCTAATTCTCAAGATCAATCTAGAGGAAGTTCTGAATCTGAAGGTGAAGAAGATGCTACTTCCTCAGACTATGTTGTGGTGATGGTCCCCATGTTAAAGTTCTGGATGCTGTTGTGGATGCTAGAATGATTTGTTGTTTTTCTGTTTGATGTTTGTAATTTTTGGTAGTCTTTTCTGATGCCATGATGTAATATTTGGGCTCTTTATAAGTTCCTTGGATTTCTGATTATCTCAGCTATTGCAGATGTGTATAATTATGGTTTTGTATCTCCTCACATTGTGTTTTAATATTTTATATGTTATAACATCCTTTGTGACATTCTCTGATGGACTGATTGACGTTTATTTTGTCTAATTGGTCACTTTGATCTATTTTGACTAAAAAGGGGGGAGAAATTAATATGTGGAGCTGCGGTTAATGTGTGGAGATGTTGAAAACTGCAGTTAGTATGTATGTGTTGATGTAGCTAGCTAGGCTAAACAGATGAACACCTGATGTTGAAGGAGATGTTTGATCTAGAACATAATGATGTTTTGTTCTGTGATGTTGGTGGAGATGTCTGATGTTCTTTGCATGTTCTGTGTTGCATAGGTAATGTTGAAGGAGATGTCAGAGGGTAACTCTGAATGTTACAGGTGCTGAAGGAGATGTCTGTATTGAACAGACTTAGGGGGAGAAGAAGTACCCATGTGCATGTGTGTATTACTAGTTGCTATTATAGCTAGTAATTGTGTTTGCTTCTGCTGCTGCTTAAACTGTTGTTATGTTGGTTAACTGCTGATGTGTTTTTTCTTGTGAATAAAATGGACTGATATATGTTTTAGCCAAAATTTGCCAAAGGGGGAGTTTGTTGGTTCTAGGTGTTGGCAGCAATTTTGGTAAAACCAAGAGTGGATGTCATATGTGATGTCTTAACATAAGATATCTTGTACCTGCTGGATGTTTAAAATATAATTATGCAGGATTGTTTTAGGATGTAATACTCGATGTCATGGCATCTGATATCATGTACCTGCTGGATATTTAAAATGGAATTATGCAGGAATATTCCAGGATGTCATACCCGATGTCATGACATTTGTATACAGAATATTCAGTCTGAATGTTATGTATTATGTGATTGCGTTTTTAATGGCAATTTGTGTATAATTGATGAGTTAATTAAACACGCTATCAAACAGTAATTACAACGTGATTAACTTATTTTCCAAATAGATCTAATCAACTGTCATGAGAAGATTTAAAAGGAAAATAGTTTTAGGGTTTTATGATGTCCAAGCCCAGCAAATTGCTTCTATAAAAAGGACATAGAAAACCTGATTTTCTACACAAGAAATACACAACGAAATATTGAGAGAGAATAAGGGTTTTAGTCTTGTATAGTCGTGTGACTTGTAAGCCATTCAATTCATCCATAGATGATTGAATTGGTCTGATTTTTGAGTTGTAATTTGTCACTCTAAGCTTTTAAGCATGAGTGTGTGTCTACTTGATTGAAGCTGCTAAGTAAGATCAATTGTGTGTCTTTGAAGAGTGTCTTCTTTTCATAGTAATTCTTGTTTAATATCACAAGTGTGATTGAGGGGGAGTGAGTGGGATCTCATATCTAAGAGTTCTTAGGTAGAAGTCACACGGGTAGAGATTAGGTGAAAAAGACTGTAACTTGTGTTGTTCACTGAGAGTCTTTGAACTGATTCTATTTAGTGGATTTCCTTCCTGGCTTGGTAGCCCCCAGACGTAGGTGAGTTTGCACTAAACTGGGTTAACAATTGCTTGTGTCTCCTGCATTACTGTTCTTTATCTTTATCATGTTTATATTGTTCAGATATTAGTGTCGTGATATTACCTTCAACATCTCATATCTGATACCAGAATTTCAGAAAACATTTTTCACGCTGCTCCAAGTGAAGTTGTGGGAGTAGATAAAAGGTTAGAGGGATTTTAAGATTAGTTCTTAGAAATGCAAAGGGAAATCAACGCTCTTCGAGGTAAGGATCTTTTTGGCAAAACCGCTTCCGAACTCTGCTTGGTTCCTAATGTTCAAATTTCTCCTAAATTTAAAGTACCTGACTTCGAGAAATACAAAGGAAATTCATGTCCTCAAAGTCATTTGGTTATGTATGCTAGGAAGATGTCCACTCAGACTGACAACCATCAGCTTCTGATCCACTACTTTAAAGACAATTTAACTGGTACCGCTCTTAAGTGGTACATGGGCTTGGACGGTGCAAATATTCATACTTTCAACGACCTTGGTGAAGCTTTTGTTCGCCAATACAAATATAATGTAGATATGGCTCCAGACAGAGATCAACTTTGGGCTATGTCTCAGAAAGACAAAGAGAGTTTCAAGGAATATGCTCAAAGGTGGCGTGAAATTGCTGCACAAATTTTCCCTCCACTTGAAGAGAAAGAGATGACTAAAATCTTTTTGAAAACTCTGAGTTCATTCTACTATGACCGCATGATCGCCAGTGCACCCAGTGATTTCACTAAGATGGTAAACATAGGCATGCGACTTGAGGAAGCAGTCCGAGAGGGACGTTTGACTAAGGAAGCCGACGCTTCTAGTCATGTTAAGAAATTCGCCAATAATTTCTCCAAAAAGAAAGAATCAGATGTTAGTGTCGTTTCATATGGCAGACAAAGAAGATAGTATCAACATGTTACAGCCGTTTCACCAATCATTAGTCCACCAATGGTAGCGCCAATTTATCAAGCACAGTTCTCGCATCAACATCAACAACATTATCCGCAACAACAACATGTTCAACAACAACCACCAAATCAACAGCATCAACAGCCTCCACAACAGGTTCGCTCTTAATTCAACAATCAAAATCCTATTCAAAAAAGGCCACAGTTTGATCCTATCCCAATGTCCTATGGATGATTGTTTCCTGCACTGCTAGCTAAAAATCATGTCCAGACAAGGTCATGTCAATGACATTATCACGACATCTGCAAGGAAGGAGCCAGCCTCTCAAGGTGGCCTGATTGCTCAATTGAAAGACACTTGTAAGGAGATGGAAACGGGGATTAGGGTTGCCAAGGCTAGGAAAGAGGCTTTAGAGGTTCTCATTAGTAGCTTGGATCAATAAGAGATGGATAAGGTTGGTAAAGGAAAAGAGTCAGATGCCCATACCTCAAGTGAGAGGTATAATTCTCAAGATCAATCTAGTGGAAGTTCTTAATCTGAAGGTGAAGAAGATGCTACTTCCTCAGACTAAGTTGTGGTGATGGTCCCCATGTTAAAGTTTTGGATGTTGTTGTGGATGCTTGAATGATTTCTTGTTTTTCTGTTTGATGTTTGTAATTTTTGGCAGTCTTTTCTGATGCCATGATGTAATATTTGGGCTCTTTATAAGTTCCTTGGATTTCTGATTATCTCAGCTATTACAGATGTGTATAATTATGGTTTTGTATCTCCTGACATTGTGTTTTAACATTTTATATGTTATAACATCCTTTGTGACATTCTCTGATGGACTGATTGACGTTTATTTTGTCTAATTGGTCACTTTGATCTATTTTGACTAAAAAGGGGGGAGAAATTAATATGTGGAGCTGCGGTTAATGTGTGGAGATGTGGAAAACTGCAGTTAGTATGTATGTGTTGATGTAGCTAGCTAGGCTAAACAGATGAACACCTGATGTTGAAGGAGATGTTTGATCTAGAACAGAATGATGTTTTGTTCTGTGATGTTGGAGGAGATGTCTGATGTTCTTTGCATGTTCTGTGTTGCACAGGTAATGTTGAAGGAGATGTCAGAGGGTAACTCTGAATGTTACAGGTGCTGAAGGAGATGTCTGTATTGAACAGACTTAGGGGGAGAAGAAGTACCCATGTGCATGTGTGTATTACTAGTTGCTATTATAGCTAGTAATTGTGTTTGCTTCTGCTGCTGCTTAAACTGCTGTTATGTTGGTTAACTGTTGATGTGTTTTTTCTTGTGAACAAAATGGACTGATATATGTTTTAGCCAAAATTTGCCAAAGGGGGAGTTTGTTGGTTCTAGGTGTTGGCAACAATTTTGGTAAAACCAAGAGTGTTCACAAGATGTCATATGTGATGTCTTAACATAAGATATCTTGTACCTGCTGGATGTTTAAAATATAATTACGCAGGATTGTTTTAGGATGTAATACTCGATGTCATGGCATCTGATATCATGTACCTGTTGGATATTTAAAATGGAATTATGCAGGATTGTTCCAGGATGTCATACTCGATGTCATGAGATCTGTATACAGAACATTCAGTCTGAATGTTATGTATTATGTGATTGCGTTTTTAATGGTAATTTGTGTATGATTGATGAGTTAATTAAACACGCTATCAATCAGTAATTACAACGTGATTAACTTATTTTCCAAATAGATCTAATCAACTGTCATGAGAAGATTTAAAAGGAAAATAGTTTTAGGGTTTTATGATGTCCAAGCCCAGCAAATTTCTTCTATAAAAAGGACATAGAAAACCTGATTTTCTACACAAGAAATACAAAACGAAATATTGAGAGAGAATAAGGGTTTTAGTCTTGTATAGTCGTGTGACTTGTAAGCCATTCAATTCATCCATAGATGATTGAATTGGTCTGAGTTTTGAGTTGTAATTTGTCACTCTAAGCTTTTAAGCATGAGTGTGTGTCTACTTGATTGAAGCTGCTAAGTAAGATCAATTGTGTGTCTTTGAAGAGTGTCTTCTTTTCATAGTAATTCTTGTTTAATATCACACGTGTGATTGAGGGGGAGTGAGTGGGATCTCATATCTAAGAGTTCTTAGGTAGAAGTCACACGGATAGAGATTAGGTGAAAAAGACTGTAACTTGTGTTGTTTACTGAGAGTCTTTGAACTGATTCTATTTAGTGGATTTCCTTCCTGGCTTGGTAGCCCCCAGACGTAGGTGAGTTTGCACTAAACTGGGTTAACAATTGCTTGTGTCTCCTGCATTACTGTTCTTTATCTTTATCATGTTTATATTGTTCAGATATTAGTGTCGTGATATTACCTTCGACTTCTCATATCTGATACCAGAATTTCAGAAAACATTTTTCACGCTGCTCCAAGTGAAGTTGTGGGAGTAGATAAAAGGTTAGAGGGATTTTAAGATTAGTTCTTAGAAATGCAAAGGGAAATCAACGCTCTTCGAGGTAAGGATCTTTTTGGCAAAACCGCTTCCGAACTCTGCTTGGTTCCTAATGTTCAAATTTCTCCTAAATTTAAAGTACCTGACTTCGAGAAATACAAAGGAAATTCATGTCCTCAAAGTCATTTGGTTATGTATGCTAGGAAGATGTCCACTCAGACTGACAACCATCAGCTTCTGATCCACTACTTTCAAGACAGTTTAACTGGTGTCGCTCTTAAGTGGTACATGGGCTTGGACGGTGCAAATATTCATACTTTCAACGACCTTGGTGAAGCTTTTGTTCGCCAATACAAATATAATGTAGATATGGCTCCAGACAGAGATCAACTTTGGGCTATGTCTCAAAAAGACAAAGAGAGTTTCAAGGAATATGCTCAAAGGTGGCGTGAAATTGCTGCACAAATTTTCCCTCCACTTGAAGAGAAAGAGATGACTAAAATATTTTTGAAAACTCTGAGTTCATTCTACTATGACCGCATGATCGCCAGGGCACCCAGTGATTTCACCGAGATGGTAAACATAGGCATGCGACTTGAGGAAGCAGTCTGAGAGGGACGTTTGATTAAGGAAGCCGACGCTTCTAGTCATGTTAAGAAATTCGCCAATAATTTCTCCAAAAAGAAGTAATCAGATGTTAGTGTCGTTTCATATGACAGACAAAGAAGAAAGTATCAACAAGTTACAGCCGTTTCACCAATCATTAGTCCACCAATGGTAGCGCCAATTTATCAACCATAGTTCTCACATCAACATCAACAACATTATCCGCAACAACAACATGTTCAACAACAACCACCAAATCAACAGCATCAACAGCCTCCACAACAGGCTCGCTCTCAATTCAACAATCAAATCCTATTCAAAAAAGGCCACGGTTTGATCCTATCCTAATGTCCTATGCAGAATTGTTTCCTGCACTCCTAGCTAAAAATCATGTCCAGACAAGGTCATGTCAATGGCATTATCATGACATTTGCAAGGAAGGAGCCAGCCTCTCAAGGTGGCCTGATTGCTCAATTGAAAGACACTTGTAAGGAGATGGAAACGGGGATTAGGGTTGCCAAGGCTAGGAAAGAGGCTTTAGAGGTTCTCATTAGTAGCTTGGAGCAATAAGAGATGGATAAGGTTTGTAAAGCCAAGGAGTCAGATGCCCATACCTCAAGTGAGAGGTCTAATTCTCAAGATCAATCTAGTGGAAGTTTTGAATCTGAAGGTGAAGAAGATGCTACTTCCTCAGACTTAGTTGTTGTGATGGTCCCCATGTTAAAGTTTTGGATGCTGTTGTGGATGCTTGAATGATTTCTTGTTTTTCTGTTTGATGTTTGTAATTTTTGGCAGTCTTTTCTGATGCCATGATGTAATATTTGGGCCCTTTATAAGTTCCCTGGATTTCTGATTATCTCAGCTATTGCAGATGTGTATAATTATGGTTTTGTATCTCCTGACATTGTGTTTTAACATTTGATATGTTATAACATCCTTTGTGACATTCTCTGCTGGGCTGATTGACATTTATTTTGTCTAATTGGTCACTTTGGTCTACTTTGACTAAAAGGGGGGAGAAGTTAATATTTGGAGTTGCTGTTAATGTGTGGAGATGTAGAAAAATGCAGTTAGTATGTATGTGTTGATGTAGCTAGCTAGGCTAAACAGATGAACAGCTGATGTTGAAGGAGATGTTTGATCTAGAACAGAATGATGTTTTGTTCTGTGATGTTGGAGGAGATGTCTGATGTTCTGTGCACGTTCTATGTTGCACAGGTGATGTTGAAGGAGATGTCAGAGGGTAACTCTGAATGTTACAGGTGTTGAAGGAGATGTCTTTATTGAACAGACTTAGGGGGAGAAGAAGTATCCATGTGCATGTGTGTATTACAAGTTGCTATTATAGCTAGTAATTGTGTTTGCTTCTGCTGTTGCTTAAACTGCTGTTATGCTGGTTAACTGCTGATGTGTTTTTTCTTGTGAACAAAATAGACTGATATATGTTTTAGCCAAAATTTTCCAAAGGGGGAGTTTGTTGGTTCTAGGTGTTGGCAGCAATTTTGGTAAAACCAAGAGTGTTCACAAGATGTCATATGTGATGTCTTAACATAAGATATATTGTACCTGCTGGATGTTTAAAATATAATTACGCAGGATTGTTTTAGGATGTCATACTCGATGTCATGACATCTGATATCATGTATCTGCTGGATATTTAAAATGGAATTATGCAGGATTGTTCCAGGATGTCAGACCCGATGTCATGACATCTGTATACAGAATATCCAGTATGAATGTTATGTATTATGTGATCGCGTATTTAATGGAAATTTGTGTATGATTGATGAGTTAATTGAACACGCTATCAATCAGTAATTACAACGTGATTAACTTATTTTCCAAAGAGATCTAATCAACTGTCATGAGAAAATTTAAAAGGAAAATAGTTTTAGGGTTTTATGATGTCCAAGCCCAGCAAATTGCTTCTATAAAAAGGACATAGAAAACCTGATTTTATACACAAGAAATACAAAACAAAATATTGAGAGAGAATAAGGGTTTTAGTCTTGTATGGTCATGTGACTTGTAAGCCATTCAATTCATCCATAGATGATTGAATTGGTCTGATTTTTGAGTTGTAATTTATCACTCTAAGCTTTTAAGCATGAGTGTGTGTCTACTTGATTGAAGCTGCTAAGTAAGATCAAGTGTGTGTCTTTGAAGAGTGGTTTCTTTTCATAGTAATTCTTGTTTAATATCACAGGTGTGATTGAGGGGGAGTGAGTGGGATCTCATATCTAAGAGTTTTTAGGTAGAAGTCACACGGGTAGAGATTAGGTGAAAAAGACTGTAACTTGTGTTGTTTACTGAGAGTCTTTGAACTGATTCTATTTAGTGGATTTCCTTCCTGGCTTTGTAGCCCCTAGACGTAGGTGAGTTTGCACTGAACTGGGTTAACAATTGCTTGTGTCTCCTGCATTACTGTTCTTTATCTTTATCATGTTTATATTGTTCAGATATTAGTGTCGTGATATTACCTTCGACATCTCATATCTGATACCAGAATTTCAGAAAACATTTTTCACGCTGATCCAAGTGAAGTTGTGGGAGTAGATAAAAGGTTAGAGGGATTTTAAGATTAGTTCTTAGAAATGCAAAGGGAAATCAACGCTCTTCGAGGTAAGGATCTTTTTGGCATAACTGCTTCCGAACTCTGCTTGGTTCCTAATGTTCAAATTTCTCCTAAATTCAAAGTACCAGACTTCGAGAAATACAAAGGAAATTCATGTCCTTAAAGTCATTTGGTTATGTATGCTAGGAAGATGTCCACTCAGACTGACAACCATCAGCTTCTGATCCACTACTTTCAAGACAGTTTAACTGGTACCGCTCTTAAGTGGTACATGGGCTTGGACGGTGCAAATATTCATACTTTCAACGACCTTGGTGAAGCTTTTGTTCGCCAATACAAATATAATGTAGATATGGCTCCAGACAGAGATCAACTTTGGGCTATGTCTCAAAAAGACAAAGAGAGTTTCAAGGAATATGCTCAAAGGTGGCGTGAAATTGCTGCACAAATTTTCCCTCCACTTGAAGAGAAAGAGATGACTAAAATCTTTTTGAAAACTCTGAGTTCATTCTACTATGACCGCATGATCGCTAGGGCACCCAGTGATTTCACCGAGATGGTAAACATAGGCATGCGACTAGAGGAAGCAGTCCGAGAGGGACGTTTGACTAAGGAAGCCGACGCTTCTAGTCATGTTAAGAAATTTGCATATAATTTCTCCCAAAAGAAAGAATCAGATGTTAGTTTCGTTTCATATGACAGACAAAGAAGATAGTATCAACATGTTACAGTCGTTTCACCAATCATTAGTCCACCAATGGCAGCGCCAATTTATCAACCACAGTTCTCGCATCAACATCAACAACATTATCCGCAACAACAACATGTTTAACAACAACCACCAAATCAACAGCATCCACAACAGGCTCGCTCTCAATTCAACAATCAAAATCCTATTCAAAAAAGGCCACAGTTTGATCCTATCCCAATGTCCTAGGCAGAATTGTTTCCTGCACTGCTAGCTAAAAATCATGTCCAGACAAGGTCATGTCAATGACATTATCATGACATCTGCAAGGAAGGAGCCAGCCTCTCAAGGTGGCCTGATTGCTCAATTGAAAGACACTTGTAAGGAGATGGAAACGGGGATTAGGGTTGCCAAGGCTAGGAAAGAGGCTTTAGAGGTTCTCATTAGTAGCTTGGAGCAATAAGAGATGGATAAGGTTGGTAAAGCCAAGGAGTCAGATGCCCATACCTCAAGAGAGAGGTCTAATTCTCAAGATCAATCTAGTGGAAGTTCTGAATCTGAAGATGAAGAAGATGCTACTTCCTCAGACTAAGTTGTGGTGATGGTCCCCATGTTAAAGTTCTGGATGCTGTTGTGGATGCTTGAATGATTTGTTGTTTTTCTGTTTGATGTTTGTAATTTTTGGCAGTCTTTTCTGATGCCATGATGTAATATTTGGGGTCTTTATAAGTTCCCTGGATTTCTGATTATCTCAGCTATTGCAGATGTATATAATTATGGTTTTGTATCTCCTGACATTGTGTTTTAACATTTTATATGTTATAACATCCTTTGTGACATTCTCTGCTGGACTGATTGACATTTATTTTGTCTAATTGGTCACTCTGATCTATTTTGACTAGAAAGGGGGGAGAAGTTAATATGTGGAGCTGCGGTTAATGTGTGGAGATGTGGAAAACTGCAGTTAGTATGTATGTGTTTATGTAGCTAGCTAGGCTAAACAGATGAACAATTGATGTTGAAGGAGATGTTTGATCTAGAACAGAATGATGTTTTGTTTTGTGATGTTGGAGGAGATGTTTGATGTTCTGTGCACGTTCTGTGTTGCACAGGTGATGTTGAAGGAGATGTCAGAGGGTAACTCTGAATGTTACAGGTGCTGAAGGAGATGTCTGTATTGAACAGACTTAGGGGGAGAAGAAGTACACATGTGCATGTGTGTATTACTAGTTGCTATTATAGCTAGTAATTGTGTTTGCTTCTGCTGCTGCTTAAACTGCTGTTATGTTGGTTAACTGCTGATGTGTTTTTTCTTGTGAACAAAATGGACTGATATATGTTTTAGCCAAAATTTGCCAAAGGGGGAGTTTGTTGGTTCTAGGTGTTGGCAGCAATTTTGGTAAAACCAAGAGTGTTCACAAGATGTCATATGTGATGTCTTAACATAAGATATCTTGTACCTGCTGGATGTTTAAAATATAATTATGCAGGATTGTTTTAGGATGTCATACTCGATGTCATGACATCTGATATCATGTACCTGCTGGATATTTAAAATAGAATTATGCAGGATTGTTCCAGGATGTCAGACCCGATGTCATGACATCTGTATACAGAACATTCAGTCTGAATGTTATGTATTATGTGATTGCATTTTTAATGGCAATTTGTGTATGATTGATGAGTTAATTGAACATGCTATCAATCAGTAATTACAACGTGATTAACTTATTTTCCAAAGAGATCTAATCAACTGTCATGAGAAGATTTAAAAGGAAAGTAGTTTTAGGGTTTTATGATGTCCAAGCCCAGCAAATTGCTTCTATAAAAAGGACATAGAAAACCTGATTTTCTACACAAGAAATACAAAACGAAATATTGAGAGAGAATAAGGGTTTTAGTCTTGTATGGTCGTGTGACTTGTAAGCCATTCGATTCATCCATAGATGATTGAAATGGTCTGAGTTTTGAGTTGTAATTTGTCACTCTAAGCTTTTAAGCATGAGTGTGTGTCTACTTGATTGAAGCATCTAAGTAAGATCAAGTGTGTGTCTTTGAAGAGTGTCTTCTTTTCATAGTAATTCTTGTTTAATATCACAGGTGTGATTGAGGGGGAGTGAGTGGGATCTCATATCTAAGAGTTCTTAGGTAGAAGCCACACAGGTAGAGATTAGGTGAAAAAGACTGTAACTTGTGTTGTTTACTGAGAGTCTTTGAACTGATTCTATTTAGTGGATTTCCTTCCTGGCTTGGTAGCCCTCAGACGTAGGTGAGTTTGCACCGAACTGGGTTAACAATTGCTTGTGTCTCTTGCATTACTGTTCTTTATCTTTATCTTGTTTATATTGTTCAGATATTTGTGTCGTGATATTACCTTCGACATCTCATATCTGATACCAGAATTTCAGAAAACATTTTTCACGCTGCTCCAAGTGAAGTTGTGGGAGTAGATAAAAGGTTAGAGGGATTTTAAGATCAGTTCTTAGAAATGCAAAGGGAAATCAACGTTCTTCGAGGTAAGGATCTTTTCGGCAAAACCGCTTCCGAACTCTGCTTGGTTCCTAATGTTCAAATTTCGCCTAAATTCAAAGTACCAGACTTCGAGAAATACAAAGGAAACTCATGTCCTCAAAGTCATTTGATTATGTATGCTAGGAAGATGTCCACTCAGACTGACAACCATCAGCTTCTTATCGACTACTTTCAAGACAGTTTAACTGGTGCCGCTCTTAAGTGGTACATGGGCTTGGACGGTGCAAATATTCATACTTTCAACGACCTTGGTGAAGCTTTTGTTCGTCAATACAAATATAATGTAGATATGGCTCCAGACAAAGATCAACTTCGGGCCATGTATCAGAAAGACAAAGAGAGTTTCAAGGAATATGCTCAAAGGTGGCGTAAAATTGTTGCACAAATTTTCCCTCCACTTGAAGAGAAAGAGATGACTAAAATCATTTTGAAAACTCTAAGTTCATTCTACTATTACCGCATGATCGCTAGTGCACCCAGTGATTTCACCGAGATGGTAAACATAGGCATGCGACTTGAGGAAGTAGTCCGAGAGGGACGTTTGACTAAGGAAGCCGACGCTTCTAGTCATGTTAAGAAATTCGCCAATAATTTCTACAAAAAGAAATAATCAGATGTTAGTGTCGTTTCATATGGCAGACCAAGAAGAAAGTATCAACATGTTACAACCGTTTCACCAATCATTAGTCCACCAATGGTAGCGCCAATTTATCAACCACATTTCTCACATCAACATCAACAACATTATCCGCAACAACAACATGTTCAACAACAACCACCAAATCAACAACATCAACAGCCTCCACAACAGGCTCGCTCTCAATTCAACAATCAAAATCCTATTCAAAAAAGGCCACACTTTAATCCTACCCCAATGTCCTATGCAGAATTGTTTCCTACACTGCTAGCTAAAAATCATGTCCAGACAAGGTCATGTCAATAACATTATCATGACATCTGCAAGGAAGGAGCCAGCTTCTCAAGGTGGCCTGATTGCTCAATTGAAAGACACTTTAAGGAGATGGAAACGGGGATTAGGGTTGCCAAGGCTAGGAAAGAGGCTTTAGAGGTTCTCATTAGTAGCTTGGAGCAATAAGAGATGGATAAGGTTGATAAAGCCAATGAGTCAAATGCCCATACCTCAAGTGAGAGGTCTAATTCTCAAGATCAATCTAGTGAAAGTTTTGAATCTGAAGGTGAAGAACATGCTACTTCCTCAGACTAAGTTGTGGTGATGGTCCCCATGTTAAAGTTCTGGATGCTGTTGTGGATGCTTGAATGATTTGTTGTTTTTCTGTTTGATGTTTGTAATTTCTTGCAGTCTTTTCTGATGCCATGATGTAATATTTCGGCTCTTTATTAGTTCCCTGGATTTCTTATTATCTCAGTTATTGCAGATGTGTATAATTATGGTTTTGTATCTCCTGACATTGTGTTTTAACATTTTATATGTTATAACATCCTTTGTGACATTCTCTGCTGGACTGATTGACATTTATTTTGTCTAATTGGTCACTTTGGTCTATTTTGACTAAAAAGGGGGGAGAAGTTAATATGTGGAGCTGCAGTTAATGTGTGGAGATGTGGAAAACTGCAGTTAGTATGTATGTGTTGATGTAGCTAGCTAGGCTAAACAGATGAACAACTGATGTTGAAGGAGATGTTTGATCTGGAACAGAATGATGTTTTGTTCTGTGATGTTGGAGGAGATGTCTGATGTTCTGTGCATGTTCCGTGTTGCCCAGGTGATGTTGAAAGAGATGTCAGAGGGTAACTCTGAATGTTACAGGTGCTGAAGGAGATGTCTGTATTGAACAAACTTAGGGGGAGAAGAAGTACCCATGTGCATGTGTGTATTACTAGTTGCTATTATATCTAGTAATTGTGTTTGCTTCTGCTGCTGCTTAAATTGCTGTTATGCTGATTAAATGTTGATGTGTTTTTTGTTGTGAACAAAATGGACTGATATATGTTTTAGCCAAAATTTGCCAAAGGGGGAGTTTGTTGGTTCTAGGTGTTGGCAGCAATTTTGGTAAAACCAAGAGTGTTCACAAGATGTCATATGTGATGTCTTAACATAAGATATTTTGTACCTGTTGGATGTTTAAAATATACTTAAGCTGGACTGTTTTAGGATGTCATACTCGATGTCATGACATCAGATATCATGTACCTGCTGGATATTTAAAATGGAATTATGCAGGATTGTTCCAGGATGTCAGACCCGATGTCGTGACATCTGTATACAGAACATTCAGTATGAATGTTATGTATTATGTGATTGCATTTTTAAGGCAATTTGTGTATGATTTATGAATTAATTGAACACGATATCAATCAGTAATTACAACGTGATTAACTTATTTTCCAAAGAGATCTAATCAACTGTCATGAGAAGATTTAAAAGGAAAATAGTTTTAGGGTTTTTTGATGTCCAAGCCCAGCAAATTGCTTCTATAAAAAGGACATAGAAAACCTGATTTTATACACAAGAAATACAAAACGAAATATTGAGAGAGAATAAGGGTTTTAGTCTTGTATGGTCGTGTGACTTGTAAGCCATTCAATTCATCCATAGATGATTGAATTGGTCTGATTTTTGAGTTGTAATTTATCACTCTAAGCTTTTAAGCATGAGTGTGTGTCTACTTGATTGAAGTTGCTAAGTAAGATCAAGTGTGTGTCTTTGAAGAGTGTCTTCTTTTCATAGTAATTCTTGTTTAATATCACAGGTGTGATTGAGGGGGGTGAGTGGGATCTCATATCTAAGAGTTCTTAGGAAGAAGTCACACGGGTAGAGATTAGGTGAAAAAGACTGTAACTTGTGTTGTTTACTGAGAGTCTTTGAACTGATTCTATTTAGTGGATTTCCTTCCTGGCTTGGTAGCCCCCAGACGTAGGTGAGTTTGCACCGAACTGGGTTAACAATTGCTTGTGTCTCTTGCATTACTGTTCTTTATCTTTATCCTGTTTATACCTTCGACATCTCATATCTGATACCAGAATTTCAGAAAACATTTTTCACGCTGCTCCAAGTGAATTTGTGGGAGTGGATAAAAGGTTAGAGGGATTTTAAGATCAGTTCTTAGAAATGCAAAGGGAAATCAACGCTCTTCGAGGTAAGGATCTTTTTGGCAAAACCGCTTCCGAACTCTGCTTGGTTCCTAATGTTCAAATTTCGCCTAAATTCAAAGTACCATACTTCGAGAAATACAAAGGAAATTCATGTCCTCAAAGTCATTTGGTTATGTATGCTAGGAAGATGTCCACTCAGACTGACAACCATCAGCTTTTTATCCACTACTTTCAAGACAGTTTAACTGGTGTCGCTCTTAAGTGGTACATGGGCTTCAACGACCTTGGCGAAGCTTTTGTTTGTCAATACAAATATAATGTAGATATGGCTCCAGACAGAGATCAACTTCGGGCCATGTCTCAGAAAGACAAAGAGAGTTTCAAGGAATATGCTCAAATGTGGCGTGAAATTGCTGCACAAATTTTCCCTCCACTTGAAGAGAAAGAGATGACTAAAATCTTTTTGAAAACTCTGAGTTCATTCTACTATGACCGCATGATCGCCAGTGCACCCAGTGATTTCACTGAGATGGTAAACATAGGCATGCGACTTGAGGAAGCAGTCCGAGAGGGACGTTTGACTAAGGAAGCCGACGCTTCTAGTCATGTTAAGAAATTCGCCAATAATTTCTCCAAAAAGAAAGAATCAAATGTTAGTGTCGTTTCATATGGCAGACAAAGAAGAAAGTATCAACATGTTACAGCCGTTTCACCAATCATTAGTCCACCAATGGTAGCGCCAATTTATCAACCACGGTTCTCACATCAACATCAACAACATTATCCGCAACAACAACATGTTCAACAACAACTACCAAATCAACAGCATCAACAGCCTCACCAACAGGCTCGCTCTAAATTCAACAATCAAAATCCTATTCAAAAAAGGCCACAGTTTGATCCTATCGCAATGTCCTATGCAGAATTGTTTCCTGCACTGCTAGCTAAAAATCATGTCCAAACAAGGTCTCCACCACATGTGCTAAAGGATCTTCCCTATTGGTACAAGGCAGATCAATTTTGTGCTGACCATCAAGGGGCACCAGGACATAGCATTGAAAACTGTTTTGGTCTAAAGTCAGATGTTCAGAGGCTCATCAAGAGTGGTATCCTTTCATTTAAGGACGTAAACCCCAATGTTCAAGTTAATCCTCTACCGCAACATGGTTCAGCCTCAGTTAACATGGTATATGGTTGCCCGGGTAGTTTACGGATCATGATGTACGATTATAGGGAGAGAGCTTAGTAAAGAAACACGCCAGATATAGCAAGATTGGTTTTGTGCCTCCACATAACTATGCCTCTTATAGGGTTTGTTCTTGGAACTCTCAAGGATGCCTAACTGTTGTAACGGATCTCCAGGATCAAATGGACCAAGGTTACATTGAAGCCTACCGAGACAGAGATTATAATCAAGTCAATATGGTCAATAGTGACAACAAAGTGAATGTCATAGTTCCTCAGTTCAACGACTCTAAGCCTATACAGATTACTTATGACAGTCGGAAGACTTCTGTGACTCCTCTGGTCATTAACTTACCGGGCCCAGTTCCCTACCAATCTGATAAAGTTGTGCCTTACAAGTACAATGCTATAATGATTGATAATGGAAATGATGTTCCTCTACCCTCCATTGTTAACGTTGCTGATGTAAGCAGAGTCACAAGGAGTGGGCGTATATTTGCAAAAAGCATTGAGGATGTCACAGCAGGAAAGCAGGCTCATGTTGAGATCCCTTTTGAACCGGTTGGCCAATCTGATAACATGAATCCGAAAAGTGATGATGATGAGGTGTTGAAGCTCATCAGGAAAAGTGAATACAATATGGTGGAACAATTACTGCATACACCTTCCAAGATATATGTGTTATCTTTGTTGATGAACTCTGAGGCTCACCGTGAAGCTTTGCAGAAAGTCTTAGAACAAGCTTACATAGACCATGATGTGATGGTTGGACAATTTGATGGTATCGTCGCTAACATCATGGCCTACAACAACTTGAGTTTCAGTAATGAAGAGCTCCCCGAAGAAGGAAGAAATCATAACATGGCACTAAATATATCAATAAACTGTATGAATGACTCTTTGTCAAGTGTGTTAGTTGATACAAGATCGTCTCTCAATGTCATGCCGAAGTCGACACTTTCCAGACATTCTTTTCAAGGTGCTCCTATGAGGAGTAGCGGGACTATTGTCAAAGCTTTTGATGATTCCAGAAAAACAGTCATTGGAGAAGTTAACCTTCCTATGACCATCGGACCTCATACTTTCCTGATAACATTCCAGGTGATGGACATAGAAGCTACGTATAGTTGTTTATTGGGTTGGCCTTGGATCCATGAAGTTGGGGCAGTCACTTCCACTCTGCATCAGAAGCTTAAATTTGTGAAGAACGGGAAGCTAGTGGCAGTCTGTGGGGAGAAAACACTGGTTGTGAGCCACTTATCATCTTTCTCTTATCTTGAACCTGAAGAATATGTTGGAACTCAATTCCAAGCCCTTTCTTTGATTGACAAAGATATCAAGAGAGGAGTATCCATCTCTTCATTCAAGGATGCACAACGGCTAGTCAATGATGGTATAACCGATGGTTGGGGAACAATTTTAGATCTCCCAGAAAATAAACACCGAGAGGGTTTAGGCTTTTCTCCTACTTCCAAGAAGGTTGTAGAAGGAAGTAGATATGTTCGTTCAATCAAAGAAACTTTCCATAGTGGAGGGTTCATTAATCCCACTTTGCCAGAAGTTAGTGTCGTCACTGAGGATAATGATTCAACATGGGAACCCTACTAGGATGATCCTGAATATGATCTTGAGGCGGAAGATGCATATGTGACTTTCTACTTTCCTCATCATAGAGAACTTGAATACATCTCAGGGTCAGAAGACGAAGCAGCTGAAGCCATTGCCATTGTGGAAGGCAATCCTAAAGATGTTCCGACCGACTTCATAGCTCACAGAGTAATTCGCCAAAACTGGACCTCTGTTGATGTTCTTGTTGTTGTTCACATTTCAAAGTAATATTTTGTTGTCTGTTTTCTTTCCAAAAAAATCCTTTCGTTATGCCTAAGGCGAAAGTGACAATGTTTGGGCTTGCTTTTGAAGAATTAAATCAATGAAAATGTTATTTTGTTTCCATATTGTTGTTTTTATTGTTCTGTTGTTTTTTTCTGGAAAATGGTAATCTAAAAAAAAGCAAATAAACACTTCCAGATAGCTGCACATAACTTCACACTTTTATTTGTTTCTAAAACAAGCATAAAATCACATGTGCAGATTAATTCATGACATATCCATTAAAGCCAATGACCCTATGCCCTGCTGCAACTTTGAATTCCCTGTGTACGAAGCGAAAGAAGAAGAAGAGGAAAACATTCCAGATGAAATCTCTAGACTGCTCGAAAATGAAGAAAAGACCATTCAGCCATTCAAAGAGCCTATGGAAGTAATCAACTTAGGGTCTGAAGAGGATAGAAAAGAAGTCAAAGTTGGAGCACTGCTCACGCCAGAGGTCAAAGAGAGGATGATAGAGCTTCTTCGAGAATATACTGATGTGTTTTCTTGGTCATACCAAGACATGCCAGGGTTGGACACCGATATTGTGGAGCATCGTTTACCGTTGAGGCCAGAGTGTCCACCGGTCAAGCAAAAGTTAAGAAGAACTCGGATGGACATGGCGATCAAAATCAAAGAGGAAGTGCAAAAGCAGATTGATGCAGGTTTCCTTGTCACATCAGAGTATCCACAGTGGTTGGCCAACATTGTGCCAGTTCCCAAGAAGGACGGAAAGGTTCGCATGTGCGTTGACTATAGAGATCTAAATAAAGCCATTCCTAAGGATGACGTTCCTCTGCCACACATTGACATGTTGGTCGATAGCACCGCCAAGTTCAAGGTCTTCTCTTTCATGGATGGACTTTCCGGTTACAATCAAATCAAAATGGCGCCCAAAGATATGGAAAAAAACAGCTTTTATTACACCTTGGGCACATTTTGCTACAAAGTAATGCCTTTCGGATTGAAGAATGTTGGTGCCACCTATTAACGAGCTATGACTACTCTTTTTCATGACATGATGCATAAAGAGATTGAAGTCTATGTAGATGATATGATAGCAAAATCAAAGACTGAGGAAGATCATGTTGAATATCTTTTGAAACTATTTCAGCATTTGAGAAAATACAAACTCCGCCTGAACCCAAACAAATGCACCTTTGGGGTTCGATCAGGAAAGCTTTTAGGCTTCATCGTCAGTCAAAAGGGTATTGAAGTTGATCCCGACAAGGTTAAAGCCATTCAGGAAATGCTAGCACCTCAAACAGAAAAGCAGGTGAGGGGATTCCTTGGACGTTTGAACTACATTTCGAGGTTCATATCTCATATGACTACTACTTGTGCTCCCATTTTTAAGCTCCTCCGAAAGGATCAGGGTTGTGTTTGTACGGATGATTGTCAAAAAGCCTTCGACAGTATCAAAGAGTATTTGCTAGAACCTCCTATCTTGTCCCCTCCAGTTGAGGGAAGACCATTGATTATGTATCTGACTGTACTAGAAGAATCTATGGGTTGTGTCTTGGGTCAACAGGATGAAAAAGGAAGAAAAGAGTATGCCATCTATTATTTGAGCAAGAAATTCACTGACTGAGAGTCCCGATATTCCATGCTAGAGAAAACTTGTTGTGCTCTGGCTTGGGCTGCCAAGCATCTCCGTCAATATATGATGAATCATACAACTTGATTGATATCCAAGATGGATCCGATTAAGTATATCTTTGAAAAACCTGCATTGACCGGAAGAATTACTCGTTGGCAAATGCTCTTGTCCGAATATGACATTGAGTATCACACCCTGAAAGTTATCAAAGGAAGTATCTTGGCCGATCATTTAGCTCATCAGCCAATCAACGATTATGAGTCTATAAATTTTGAATTTCCATATGAAGATGTGATGTACTTAAAAGCCAAAGATTGCAATGAACCACTGCCAAATGAAGGGTCATAGCCAGGTTCTCAATGGGGTTTAATATTTGATGGAGCAGTTAATGCTTATGGTAATGGTATTGGGGCAGTAATCATCACTCCTCATGGCTCACATATCCCTTTTACTTCAAGATTAACATTCAAGTGCACGAACAACATGGAGGAATAGGAAGCCTGCATCATGGGTCTAGAAGAAGCCATTGATCTTAGAATAAAAAATCTCAATGTTTATGGAGACTCAGCTCTAGTTGTCAACCAAATTAAAGGAAAATGGGAAACTCGTCAACCCGGCCTAATCCCATAAAAAGACTAATCAAGGAGGTTATCTACTTTCTTCAACAATATTGAATTTCATCACATCCCTCGTGAGGAAAATCAGATGGCAGATGCCTTCGAAACTTTGGCTTCCATGATCATTGTGAATCGTTGGAATGATGTGCCTAAGATCGATGTTATGCATCTTGATAGACCTGGTCATGCATTTGCAATGGGAGAAGTCTCTGATGACAAGCCATGGTACCACGACATCAAGTGTTATCTCCAGAGTCAAGAATACCCACCTGGGGCATCAAACAAAGATAAGAAGACCTTGAGAAGACTGGATAATAACTTCTTTCTAAATGAAGACGTGTTATATAAGAGAAACTTTGACATGGTTCTGCTCAGATGCGTGGATAGACACGAAGCATGCCTATTGATGCAAGAAGTCCATGAAGGTTCCTTTGGTACTCATTCCAACGGACATGTAATGGCTAAAAAAATGTTAAAAGCGGGTTACTATTGGATGACAATGGAAGTTGATTGTTGCAATTATGTGAAGAAGTGTCACAAATGCCAGATTTATGCTGACAAGATACATGTACCTCCGACTCTGCTCAACGTTCTCTCTTCTCCATGGCCTTTCTCTGTGTGGGGTATCGACATGATTGGTATGATTGAGCCCAAAGCTTCCAACGGACATCGTTTCATTCTGGTGGCTATTGATTATTTCACAAAGTGGGTTGAAGCGGCCTCATATGCCAATGTGACCAAGCAGGTGGTGGTTAGATTTATCAAGAATCAACTTATTTGTCGTTATGGTGTGCCAAGCAGAATCATCACTAATAATGGTTCAAACCTGAACAATAAAATGATGAAGGAAATGTGTGAAGAGTTCAAGATTGAACATAATAATTCCTCACCCTATAGATCTAAGATGAACGGTGTTGTTGAAGCTGCCAACAAGAACATCAAAAAGGTCATTCAGAAGATGGTAGTGACTTATAAGGATTGGCATGAGATGCTCCCTTTTGCTTTGCATGGATATCGTACGTACGTCCGCACTTCAACAGGGGAAACCCCATTTTCTCTTGTCTATGGCATGGAAGTAGTGCTCCCAATAGAAGTAGAGATCCCGTCATTGCGTGTCTTGATGGAAGCTAAGTTATCAGAAGCTGAATGGTGTCAAAGCAGGTATGACCAACTGAATTTGATTGAAGAAAAGAGAATGACGGCTTTATGCCATGGTCAGTTATATCAGCAGAGAATGAAGAAAGCATTCGACAAGAAGGTTCGACCTCGCGTATTCAGAGAAGGTGACCTTGTGCTTAAAAAGATTCAATCTTTCATATCTGATTCTAGGGGCAAGTGGACTCCTAATTATGATGGCCCATATGTTGTCAAGAAATCCTTCTCCGGGGGGACCTTGATTCTTACAAATATGGATGGTGAGAAGCTCCCACGTCCTGTGAATACTGACGCAGTCAAGAAATACTTCGCCTAGAAAAAATAAAAGAATAACTCGCTAAGTCGAAAACCCAAAAGGGCGGCATAGGCAAAAATGAGCGTCTCAGTGGACTGAACACCCGAAAGGGCAGTCCAGGCAAAAATTAGAGACATAAACAGAAAATGATTATCCTGGTAGATTGAAAACCTGAAAAGGCAATCTAGGCAAAACAAAGGATTATGGCAAGTAACTGCATCAGATCAGATTAGATCACTTGAAGAAACGTTTGCCTGTCAAAGCTCTCAACTGACTCTTATCAGAAGCCCAAATACATCTGGAATTCAAATTTGTTAGGGAGAATAGTTTCATTGTATTTTAAGGTAGCCTTTTCCCATATTACCATTTTTCTAACTTTGTAAATATCCATGGGATCACGCCATTTGCGGATCACCATTCTATCAATAAAATTCGATACTTATCCATTTATTGGCAATCCTTATTTTATTTCTGCTCCGCAAAAATATCAGTTTTATTTTGACAAAAATTCTTGAAACGAATATTTGAAAAAAAAAATTCAAAAAAAAAATTGTTTTGATTTGTGAATGCAAAAAAAGAACGCTCATAGTTAAATCCCCAAGCGGCGAGTAAGTTGTGAAATGTTGGATGTTGGAACTCAATGTTCCCCAGCAAAGTGTTAAGCCTGGATTTTCTATCAAGCTTTAAAATAAACAGTCAAGCTTTTTCAGCGATCTTCATTATCCCCGGTGGAAGATGCAAATTTTGATGATGTCTCCGGAAGAATCATTTTGAAGGTTTTCCTGACCAATCTACACCAGTCCTTGGTAGAGTCTACATGTTTTTTTCCCTAAGTGAAGTCTTCCTCTCCAGGGAAATTGGAACCCTACAGCAAGATCTTTGCTCCATCAAAGGTTCGCATTTCATCCCCAGATGAAGCATCTTCCTCTCCCTAGAGAGAATTGGACCTCGTGACGAGACTTTTTCCTTTGATGACCTTTAACTCATCTCTAATGATGTTTTCCACCTTAATGAGATTAGCCAAGCTCATGTTGAGCTATGAAACATATTATGTCCCCAACGTGTCTGTTTTGTCTATTTTTGTCAACATAAACATAACATGCATACATGCATATATACATACATGCATATATATCATGAATAACAAAATTCACATCCATTTTGCATTCCTTGATGACATTTACCTTAATTTCTTTGAATACGTTCATCCTTGGGTGTTATGTTTCCTTCCCTATAGGAGTCGTCAACCTTAAGCAGAGAGTTTATATCCTTTCTAACTCCCCACTAAGTTCATTCCTCGTGGAAGATGGTTCTTTGGATAGGATAAAATCCCAATTGAGCTTCATTCCCCATTGGTAGAGTCTTACTTTTTTTTTCTCTCAAGTTGTTCCTGGAGTGAGCCAAATATTTGGAAGTTAATGGTGAATCTCTCTAGGTCGTTAAACCTAGACCGAGAGTGCATTTATTTTGCATTGTCTCCCCAAGAGAAACATCTTCATTATCGCCAGTGAAGACATATCCTTTTCCCTGATATGAACACAAGTGGTTATCTCTTTTGAGAAGCTTGTCTATCTCAAAGGAATTATCAACGTAGAAGTTTTCTTCCATCAGATGGTTTTCTCTCCAGAGAAGTTTGATGAAGACTTCCAACAGGTAGCTATCTCTTTATTTGAGAAGCATGTTTCATGATCTTTGATCCCCAATAAGTAGCTATCTTTTCCCGAGAAGCTTATTGACTCCCATTTTTGATAACAAATGGCAGCCTCTTTTTGAGAAGTTTGTTTATCCCCAATGAAGTTATCAACATATCAATCGTTCTTTCCAACAAATGGCCATCTCCCTAGGAAATTTCGTTAGAGAAGTTTGTTGAAGACTATTACAAGAACCTTTCTTTTATCGCATGACTTTATATCCCCAGTGAGGTATTCCGTTACAAGGACTTATATCACCAATGAGGTGTTAGTCACAGCCAATAGATATTTCCCCAATAAATCATGGTGGAAGTCTGTTGAAGATCCTTATTGCGATTTTCTATTTATTTGAGAAATTCCAGTTTTTTATAAGATTAACTGACCCGCATCCTTCGAAGATACCCGGTGAAGTTACTTCTCTTTCCCCAACAAGTGGTCACCTTTTTAGGAGCTTGTTCATTAATCCTTTCTGAGAGAAAGACTTGGTTAAAGAAGAAACCAAGGCCCGTTCACTGGTTTATGACCCGAATCACGGATAAGCTTATTTTGCCTTTTCTAAGTGGAATACTTAAGTAAAGAAGAAGTTGACTCATGTTTTGATCATGTAAGCATATTTTGAATCGTTATTTGAATAGGCGGTCATCTCTACCTTTGAGAAACTTGTTGCGAAGATATTTCCTCAGTGAAGCGTACTTTTATTTTGACTCGTTATTTGAACAGGCGATCATCTCTACCTTTGAGAAACCTGTTGCGAAAGCTAGAACTCGTTATTTGAACAGATTGTCATCTCTACATTTGAGAAACTTGTTGTGAATATGTTTCTTCAGTTGAAGTCATGATTGAAATTCTGGTATCAGATATAAGATGTCGAAGGTAATGTTACGACACTAATATCTGGTTATAAACAATGGATAAACAAAAACAGAATGGTAAATAACACGAGCAATTGTTAACCCAGTTCGGTGCAACTCACCTACGTCTGGGGGCTACCAAGCCAGGAAGGAAATTCACTATAATAGAATTAGTTCAAAGACTATCCGTACACTTCACCAAGTTACAGTCTTTCTCACCTAATCTCTACCCGTGCAATTTCTACCTAAGCACTCTTAGATATGAGAACCCACTCGCTTCCCTTACAATCACACACCCGTGATTTTAAACAACAATCCCTTGTGAAAAGAAAATACTTTTCAATTACAAACTCTTGATTTTACTTCACAGTTTCAATCAAGAAGACACACTCTTGATCTTGCTTCAAAGCTTTGACCAAGAAGACAAATCAGTCCAATTCAATCATCAATGGATGACTTGAATGACCTACAGACACAAACCTTAGCTCTCTCTCTAAATTTTGCTCAGTCTTGGTTGTGTATTCAAACAGGTTTTCTGAGTCCCTTTTTATAGAAACATTGGACAGCTTGAAAACCCTAAATATATTTTCCAATCAAATCTTTTCATATCAGTTGTAAAGATCTCCTTGGAAAATAAACAAATCTGGTTGAAATCCCTGAAAGAATGCGCCAGCTAGCCATATCTTCAATCAACCAATGATTGCCATTAATTGTGCAATCACAAAACACCAGACATTCATACTGAATGTTCTGTGTACAGGATGTCATGACATCGGGTCTGACATCTGGAAAAATCCTGCATAATCCAATTTCCTTTTATAGCAGGTACAGCCATATCAGATACCATGACATTGTGTATGTCATCTGAAACAATCCTGCATGAACATGTCTTCCAATTAAGCTCCAGCAGGTACATCCAATATCAGACGCCTTAGCATAGTAAGTGGCATTCTGAAACAATCCTGCTTGCACATGTTCTTTAACTCCAGCAGGTACATAAGATATCTTATGTTAAGACATCACACATGACATCTTGTGAACACTCTTTGTTTTACCAAAATTGCTGCCAACACTTAGAATCAACAATGATCATTTGGAATGATCTATTCCCCAGGGAGCCTGGATCCATTGGAATTTGCAAACTGAAGTTGTAATCTTTTCCTCGGTGGAATTTCCTTTTGTCTGTCCCCATAGTGGTGTTCCTTTATCCCTATGTGTTTTATCAACTAATATTACTCCCCTGTGACATTGTTCCTCACAGAATTCCTGAGTCCTGCATGCATATCATATCATAAGCATTTGGTGTCCTCTTAGGGCCAAAAACTGTGCATGTTTGTATTTAAATCCCTTCAATCACGTCGAGATGAAAATTCTAATATTCATATCTCCAGATATAAGAAACTTAAATGGGGGCATCTGCCATACCCTAATTTTCAACCCTAAGATGCCACCATCATTTGTACCATTTGCCTGACATCTAGCATTTTTGCACTACTAACCTATTGAAAATACAAAAAGATTTTTTACTTTGTTTATCTTAAGTTAGGGTTTTGCACCAAGAGCTTTCAAAGATTGATCAATCAAAACTTGACATGAGTTTTAACATTTCAAACTCCTCATTCTTACCATGTAATCAAGTAACTTCCATCAATAAGAATCGATTTCAAGATCATTCCATCTCAAGTTCATGAAGCCATAATTCATCTGACACTCAAAATTAGGGTTTTGGTCAAAGTCAGCTTGATGTTGGCACTTTGACCAAAGCATGATTCTATGGCTTGAGGCATGATACAAGGTATTAAAATGTGTACTCAAAACCCACTCATACCATTCATATGGTTCAAGAGGTTAGGTTCATAAGCAGATGAAAGTTTGAACACAACTGATGAAAAAGTCAACAAATGCTTAAAGTCAAAGTTTGACTTTTAAGATTTCCGGTCAACTATCGACTTTTCAAGTCAAGGTTATGAAAATATGATCATTGAAGTCGTTTGATCAAGTTTAGTCAAGAAAATCAAGGTTACTTGCAAAAAGGGCAAAGATGGAGAATTTGAAATTTTTACCAAGTCCCTAAAAAACATGTCCAAGTACCCAACTTTCCAAGGCCATAACTTATGATCCAAGCCACCATTTTCTTTGCTCCAATGATCAAATTAAAGACCTTGTTTCATACTTCAACTTTGTACTAGGTGATAAAACCTAAAAAAATTCACGAATAAGGAGATATGGGGTCATGAAGTGGATGATTCATTTGTTTGTCAAGTGGTAAAACACTTAGTGAAATTTTCAGCATGCTGACCTAGTCAAGTGACCAACTTTATGCCGGTTTTTCACCCAGATCCCAACTGATTCAAGAAAATTGATAAACATGAAAGTTTTAGATAATGATTCCATCTTTCCAAAATGTCCAAGATCAATAAATTCCCATGCTCGAGCTAAGAGAATCTAATTTGGGAAGACAGCCTCATGGAATGGTTCATAAGTCAAATTTTAAGCCAAAGTACACTACAAATCCAAACAAATCCACAAGTACATGTACTTATTTCTTATAAATCTCACTCTAATCAGAAGATCACACGCACTTTTTAGCCATTATTCAAGCAACCAAGCCATTACACAATGAATCATTCCATTTTTGGCATAAAGGTTACACTTCCATTTGTGTAAAGTGGCTTTAACCCAACATTAAGTACCATTGATCTCCCAAATGGCTTTGGCTCTGAAACATACCAACTCTAAACATCAAGTCCACTCCTATACTTCTTACAAAGCTCAATAAAACACTTCAAGCCCCCCATGCTTTTGCCATGCTTCCTACTTGGTGTTTTGTGCAAGAACCAACCAAGCAAGCAAACCAGTACAAGTCTTAATTATTTTATGATATTTGAGGCTTCTTGAACCCTCAAGGATCCCTATAAATAGAGGACAAAGCCTCATTTACCCATACACCAAGCTTTCTAAGAAAAACTCCATTCTTGAGAGCTTTTCAACCTTAACCTCCATTCTCTCATTTGGCTTGTGCATTCTGCAAACCAAAGGTTCCAATCATCTTCTGGGAACTCATAAGCATTAGGAGAGGCATCAAACAATAGTTGGAAGTAATGTTGAAGAGGCATTGGACCTTGCTCCAATAGGTGTATTCTTGCACTTTGAAACTCATCATACATACGTCATTTCATTTTGATTTCTGAAGCAAATATATAGCATTTATTATTTTAAGAAGGATCATTAGATTACATGTCATTTATATTGTTGTTTATGTGAAATTATGTTGCATGAAACCTAAAGTTTCAGTTCTGGTTTTTGCCTTCGTGCATCTCCATCTTTGAGTATTAGTCAAAACCTATGGTACCATTGTTTTCCTTGCATTTTTCTATGCGATTTTGATCTTTATTTCATGAAAAATGATTGAGAAATGAGAGAGATATGATTGATGAAAGATTGGAAAAATAGTGGGAAAAAGTAAACGAAAATGAGAGAGAGAGGTTGAAGATGGTGCTGAGTTGGCAATGGAAAAAGTCCATGGAACCCTAAGGACGTGGGTTCAAACCTAGTCAGCGTAGTGTTTATTTTTTCTCATTTGTTAAATGTTCATTTTTCTTCATAACTTCAAAAACCCATAACTTCATGATCCCTTAACCTTTTTGGCCCATTCTTTTTGTCATGTGTCCATAAGAATGTCTATTTTATGATGACACAAAAAAATTCCAAAAATATTATTTATTTCACCACTTTTGATTGGATGGAAAACATGTGTTTTAAGTATTTTTTTAAGGCTTCTAATCGACTCTTTCGGCTTATATCTTATTTGTTCTCGATGTCGAAAGTTTGTATGATTAAAGCACACTCTTTTAAATGTTGATTGTTATCCTTAACATATTTGAACTTGATTATTTTCATACAATGTATCAATTGATTCACCTTGAAAACATGTTTGAATGAATGGTTAGGAGGTGATTAGGTTTCCACTTAACTTTGGTCTTATCATGAACTTTGATTCAAGTCTAATGTTTATTTTGTGAAGACTTATAATGTGATGCATGTTTGACCTAAATTGATTCATGTTATGTTTACCATGTACCAATGAATGCTTTTACCATGTCAAGTATGATTTTGTCTTCACCATCAATATGTTGTGTCTTGTGATGTCATGTGAAACTTCGTCATGTCTTGTTTATGCTTATCTCCATGTCTAAAAAACCATGTTTAACATTGTCATCCATACCTTGTGATTGCCATTGTACTTCGCCATATTTTGTGCCATAATGTTAATGCATGTTCAATCTTGTTATTGTTTATATCCAAGGGAAAAGAATCATGACATTATTGTCATTTTGTGTGTGTGTGTTCATTTGTATTCTATACAACTTTGCTTCCCCTTAATCCAAAAACTTCTAGATACAATCTTAGGTTCCCCTAAATTTAAACCTTAGGATTCTATATATCTCTCATTCTTATAACCACTTTCATAATAAACTTTAACTTAGGTCATTGTTTCTCCTTTTATTTCTTAATCAAATGCTTCAAAACACTTAAGCATATTCAAAGACCTTTTCATAAGACCTAAAAAACACAAACTTAATTCAAACCCTTTTGCCACTTTGGCTTTTCCATGTTTAAAACCTTTTCATAAAAGGATTAGACATGAGTCATCCCTAGTTGAGATTTAAATCTCCTACCCCATAACATTGTTGAGATTGATATTGATTCTTTTCCATTTGGAAGAGGTATGTGGCATACTTGTTGATTCTATATCCAAGTGAGAGCCCTTCTTTCAATTTGATGCAAAGGTCTATCTTCCACATGTTTGTGGTGGTTTAAATGGGAGTTTTCTCCTTAAGATGACAATTTGTCTCTTTCTCATAAAATCAACCCCAACAAATCCCTTCTTACTTTTGAACTCGAACTACAAGGTTTTGATCCTTCACGGGTACGTAGGCATAAGACTCAATGTCTTTCCAAATCATCAAACAATAAAAAAATGTTACTTTTCTCATCTCTCCAATCAAATAGCAAACAATTTTAAACCAAACACATATATTTAAAAGGTTCTTGTAGAGTACTACAGATGATTAGGATGTTAATACCTTTCCTTTTCATAACACACCCCCGTACCTTTAGAATCTCCCCCCCTTTTGCTTAGCTTAAGTTTAATCTTCTAGCTTTGCATATACATATTGGGTTTATTTTTGAAACGTTTCCCTTTCCCGTGGATAAATTAAAGTTCGGTGGTGATATTTTGATTCATGAGTCAAGTCTAATCAATAGATTGGCATCTGATTCTTCACCACGACACCTATCTAGAAATATTGGTAAAGAAAACCCAATCATCATCAAAGACTGAATCATGGGGTTCACGAGAAGGGTCAGTACCAGTCTTAGGATCCATTCGCAAGCCCAGTAGGGTTAGCAAGAGAGTGATATTCCGAGGGAATTCCTGAGAAAGAGAAGAGCCTTCTGCAACGCCGGGTGGTTATATTCCCCATTTCAGAACCAAGACCCTCACTTCATCCTTCATTACATTTGCACAGAAACACGATTATTATCAAGATATGCACCCAAAGAGGGAGCAAACCAACAACAAAGAACAAAGGAAATTTCAAACTTACTAAAGGCATTTTGACGCTCCTCATGAGAGCGAGCCTCCACCAGTAATGAAGCATCTATCAGACGCTTCTAACATGTTTTATCGGCCTCAGTCGAGGGAACTACACCTCAAAGATAACCATGTAATTTACAAAATCTACCACTATATTATTTTGATACAAATAATCGGTACAAAATATTCCTCTTTATAAACATAAGTGTCATTCTCCATGAGGAAATGCTTCGCCGACCAGCAATAGGTAAACATAGGTTGCACATACCCTCTACCCCTAACTCGGCCCTGCAAATGGTCGCATGAGCCAAGGGATGAAGGGGATTAACCAATAAGAATTAGTATTCAAATGGAGGAAACTCAGGAAAGCCTTCAAAAACATGCATTTCCAGCACCAAGGAAACTAACTCTCGTTCTCTTGGTCGGGCCAGGGTACCATAGTGACAATGAAAGAGGTGGGAAAAAAAGGGACAAAAGGGTTCCCCTTCAGATATTCACACCAATGTTGGTAAGCCTTTACATACACCCAACTTAATGGGTGAAGTTGTGAAAAAGACACCATCAATTAATTAAAAACTCCTATCTCAAAGGCGGTAAATGACAGGCCAACACCCAGGGTTGAAAAGAGGAATGATGCAACCACCGTACTCGCTACATATTTTATCTTCCTCGGGAGGAGGAGTGGAACCCTAATGTGACACTTCCCCCACTTTAAGGAAATCCTTATCCAGACTACCCTCTTTGCTAAAAATAGAATTAGTGGAAGAATATATGGAACCTTCCCATGGTAATGTTGAGTTTGTCGGGTTCCCTTTCACGTTCTTCAGTAATTTTTTCGCCATATCACACTAATATTCTCAAGTATAAGAAGACAAAGTTTCAAAGGGGAAAATAAGTAACTGCTCAAGAATGAAGAGAAAATAAAGGTATAAAAGAAAGATGACTTTATTTCTTCCTATACTTATGTATTGGCAATATGGAAAGAAAGGTGTTTTATCAACGATCATGTTTCTCACATGTAACACTTGATTATTTTAGTTTCCAAGAATTATCATAATGACACCACCTAATAGACGTTTGACATTTCAAATAGCAGAAGCATGAAGAGGGGTGACCGGTATCCGGGGATGAAATTTCCCAAACCATCACCTTGATATCGAAGAACGAGGGATTGGGGGCAACTCATCTAGGTCGGCCATATCTCCCTCGGACCGGCCACCCTGAGATAGGCTTCTCTAGGATGAGTCTTATCAATCGACCAAAAATTCATGCTTCTTGAATCTCCGCCTTATCACAAGACTACCCTACACTTAGTTGTAAGAGATTTTCATCTCAGGTGGATCCAACGATCTTCCGCATTCTACATGTGAAAATAGTGAGGTTATTATCCTTCTCCCTTATATATAGGGAATGGTATCATTTCAAGTAACAAGTTTCAAACAAAATTTGAATACTCTCTACTCTTTCATATACTGACTTGAGCATCGTAGTGCTAACTTTGAAGGTACACCCCCGTTTCACCGCATCGGAAGCTCTAGTCTGCTGCAGATTCCACATCTATCTATATTTTTGGTTCCATAACATAACAGCATTCATCTTAGCCTAGTGGTATTTCACAAGTTTGAGTCTCTGATGCAGGGTTCAATATCAAATGTAGAAAATACTTTCATTTTGCATAATTGTTAGATACCCAAAAGTGCTTATTTGAGCTATCAAATATGGGTATCTTTCACTCCATTTCCTTGCTAAAATGTCGAAACCACCTTTGTTTCAGATGAAATGCAAAACAATGATAATCTATCTTGGTACCTTTGATTTGTGTGTTATTATGCAGGAAGTAGGCATGAAATAATAGAAAATGAAGACACAAGAAATGTGGCAAAGGAATCAAATAAAACAAGCATTCATCAGCTTCCTCGCTAGGCGAGGGATGTGGCGAAGGACTCGCTAGGCGAGCGTCCAGCGAAAAGCTCCAGTATTTAACAGAGGCAAACATCACCACACTCGCTAGGCGAGCTTCCAGCGAGGAGTGTGGCGAACACGTCCAGACTTGGTGAAAAGCGCAGCCAACACTCACTCGCTAGGCGAGCCATTAGCGAGCTCCCAGCGAGCATTCCAGTAGCAAAACCTCTCAACCTCGCTGGAGCGAAGGTTGAAGCGTGACCTTCGCTAGGCGAAGGTTTTGTTCGCTCAGCGAACATGACAGTCTGGGAAAGGCTGTTTCTCTGGGCGCAGGTGCCTCAGGTGCCTCAATTAGGGGCTCGCTAGGCGAGCCATTCTGCTCGCCTAGCGAGCATGACAGCCCAGTAGCAGCTCTATAAGTAGCAAGTGCCACTTTTTGGAGCCATACCTTATTTTTCCATACTTTTGTACTTTTTCTAGATATTTTACAGCATTGTTCTAAGGATCTTTTGTGACCTAGAAACCATTTTTCTTCAAAACTTGTTGATCAACCTTCTTCCGAAACTTGTTGATTATTCGACTCGGATGTTGATCAACCTTCTTCCGAAACTTGTTGACCAAGCTACCATGAAAATGAGTAGCTAAGTCCTTCATTTTTTCAAGGTTAGATGTAGATGATCATTAGCTTTGTGTGTAAATGTAAGGATCTTCATTTGTAAACTCTTTAATGGTGAATATATGGTGAAAACTTTGTTCTTATTGAAAACTCTTTGTGTTGGTTTATGATCGAGAGATGTTTACCAACTCTTAACCTAGGTTTTCATCCAATCTTGTTTGTTAGCTAGAGATAGTAATGAATGATTTTGTTCACCATAAGGTTGAACCAAAAAGTTGTCATTTTGATAGATTGTGTTAGAGATAAACAATGGATCAAAATGGGAAAACTCACAATGTGTGTTAGAGATAAACACATTGGAAGGACTTTGTGAAATAGTTTATCATCTAAAGGAGTTTATAAGTTTTGTTGATCGAACATATACATGCAAAGTGATCGTCGAACCCTAACTTTGGCAATATTTCTCAAATATTCAAACCAAAACTTTTACCGCATTTTATTATACTTTTATGCAAGATACCGTGACAAATACCAAAACCCCATTGTTACCTTAAGCTAAGAATTAAAACAACTGTCGAAAGGCGGTGATATCTCACAATCCCTGTGGATACGATAACAAAAACCCGACACTTAAAAATTACCATGCTCGACATGCACGATTCTATGCAGCTGTTACAGCTGCAGGGACGTGACCCCACCGGTGATCACTCATTGATGACGCGTGAGCAGTTTCTGCTTAACGCTAACTGGCCTGTGGACAGGCCTGTGTTTGGTGAGGGGGCGGGTGCTGGTGCTTCTTCTGGTGCTGCCGATGGTGATGATGGTGATGATGATGATGAGGCTACCGGTTCTGAAGCCGGTAGTGAGGAGGGTTATGAGTCCGTGGAGGGCTAAGTTATTTTATTTTTTATTTTATGTTTTATTTCTACTGTATTTCCAGAATTCTGTATTTTGATTTTGGCTTTGTATTTTTGGGGTGTTTTGTCCCCCATGAACAAATTTAAATTTTGAGTTAATATTATTATTTATGTTTTAAATTTTTTGTGATTTAATAAATTTTTGGTTGGTTAAGTGGCAAACCTTCTAGATTGGTTGCTCCTCAAAGAAGTATCCAATGAAGGTGCATCCGAGCTTGGATGGCAATGATAAGAATAAACAAGTGAATTATGCTAAGGTACATGGTTACCTCCGGCTAGAATTTTAGAATGCACTAAGAAATTTACTCTTTTTTGTAATTGAGTATTATCTTTTTGCAACATACTTGAATGAATGTTTCATTTAGGACTTAAAACCACAAATTGTGAGGAAACCTCCATTGTACACTTAAATGTTGGATTCTAATAAGTTTTGTTGATTCATTTGATTCATGCTTTGTCTTTTATTATTGTGAATATGTGGAAGCAATTAGAAATGATCAAGGCACTTGTTTTCTATTGAGCACAACCAATTCCAAATACAACTTACCTGTGAGTAGAGAGAGTATTCGTTAACCCCTTTGAGCTTAAACAGTTGAATCTCAGCTTGAAATAAAGCGAGATTTCAAAAATCTTTTTTTTTACAACCCGGAAAATCTTGATTATTGTTCTTTTGCCGTAAAAAGTTAAGAGCATTCACTTAGGGTGAGTAAGAAATAAGTTGGGGAGAACGAAAATGAATCAGTAAGTGCCACAACTCTTGAAAAACCGAGCAAGCATTGAAAATAAAAATTAGAAAAGAAAAACATATGTTTTGTAAATATGATGTGAAAGAAAAGAGAAAAAAATATAATATAGAGAAAATAAAAATGAATGCTTGCTTGGAAGAAAAATAGTGAAAAACAAAAATTGAGTTGTGAAATAAGAGTTGTGAAGGTTTCAAATGAGAAATAAATGGAACGAAGTTGAGATGTGTAAATAATGTACAGTGAATGTCTCTTTTCCATCGGCAATCTCGTTTTCAATGGCCTTAGAAATGACCCTTGTTTGTTAACCTAACCAAGCTTCAACCGAAAAGCCCTTAGTGATCTTCGTGCTTCCACATTACCATTTATAATTGTTAGACATTGTATGAATCGAATTGATTTCTTCATTATTTGTTAGAGAGTGAGATTATTCCCGCGGTTGCAAACGCGTAAATTCTTCAATCCTTATTCGAAGAGGAGAGATAGGGTGATTCATTCAAAATAATATTGTTGTAGATAAATACATATTTCATATTGCTATTAAGTTTTAGTTCTTGTGTATTATTTTATTTGAACCGTTGGAAATTTGTATCTGCTGATTCGCTTGTGTTTGAGCCGTTTTATCCGACTTCGGAGAAACCTTTTTCTTAAAGCAAATCCTCTTGTCCTTCAAGGGGCATACTTTGCTTGAGGACAAGCAAGAATCTAGTTGGGGAGAGTTGTTAGATACCTAAAAGTGCTTATTTGAGCTATCAAATATGGGTATCTTTCACTCCATTTCCTTGCTAAAATGTCGAAACCACCTTTGTTTCAGATGAAATGCAATACAATGATAATCTATCTTGGTACCTTTGATTTGTGTGTTATTATGCAGGAAGTAGGCATGAAATAATAGAAAATGAAGACACAAGAAATGTGGCAAAGGAATCAAATAAAACAAGCATTCATCAGCTTCCTCGCTAGGCGAGGGCTGTGGCGAAGGACTCGCTAGGCGAGCGTCCAGTGAGCGTCCAGCGAAAAGCTCCAGTATTTAACAGAGCCAAACATCACCACACTCGTTAGGCGAGCTTCCAGCGAGGAGTGTGGCGAACACGTCTAGACTTGGTGAAAAGCGCAGCCAGCACTCACTCGCTAGGCGAGCCATTAGCGAGCTCCCATCGAGCATTCCAATAGCAAAACCTCTCAACCTCGCTGGAGTGAAGGTTGAAGCGTGACCTTCGCTAGGCGAAGGTTTTGTTCGCTCAGCGAACATGACAGTCTGGGAAAGGCTGTTTCTCTGGGCGCAGTTGCCTCAGGTGCCTCAATTAGGGGCTCGCTAGGCAAGCCATTTTGCTCGCCTAGCGAGCATGACATCCCAGTAGCAGCTCTATAAGTAGCAAGTGCCACTTTTTGGAGCCATACCTTATTTTTCCATACTTTTGTACTTTTTCTAGATATTTTACAGCATTGTTCTAAGGATCTTTTGTGACCTAGAAACCATTTTTCTTCATCTCTTAACCATCTTTCATAAAAAGAAGGTGGATTCCCATCCAATCTCGATTATTCGACTCGGATGTTGATCAACCTTCTTCCGAAACTTGTTGACCAAGCTACCATGAAAATGAGTAGCTAAGTCCTTCATTTTGTCAAGGTTAGATGTAGATGATCATTAGCTTTGTGTGTAAATGTAAGGATCTTCATTTGTAAACTCTTTAATGGTGAATATATGGTGAAAACTTTGTTCTTATTGAAAACTCTTTGTGTTGGTTTATGATCGAGAGATGTTTACCAACTCTTAACCTAGGTTTTCATCCAATCTTGTTTGTTAGCTAGAGATAGTAATGAATGATTTTGTTCACCATAAGGTTGAACCAAAAAGTTGTCATTTTGATAGATTGTGTTAGAGATAAACAATGGATCAAAATGGGAAAACTCACAATGTGTGTTAGAGATAAACACATTGGGAGGACTTTGTGAAATAGTTTATCCTCTAAAGGAGTTTATAAGTTTTGTTGATCGAACATATACATGCAAAGTGATCGTCGAACCCTAACTTTGGCAATATTTCTCAAATATTCAAACTAAAACTTTTACCGCATTTTATTATACTTTTATGCAAGATACCGTGACAAATACCAAAACCCCATTGTTACCTTAAGCTAAGAATTAAAACAACTGTCGAAAGGCGGTGATATCTCACAATCCCTGTGGATACGATAACAAAAACCCGACACTTAAAAATTACATTCAACAATAATATAGGGGTAGAGATTAATTTATAAATAAATAAGAATTATAGGTGTGATATCTTAAAGTTTAGGGGTGTAATATCAAATATTGAGGGGTTCAAGTTATAGACAAATAGATTTATAGGTGGAATATCTAAAATTTATATGCATCCCTTCACTTGTCTCTCTATCCTTTCCTCTTCTTGTGCTTTTGAGGGATTTTTTTATCGGGAATTGCTTAACAAACCCTAAGGATTGCTTCCCCATCCTCGTAAAAAACCAAAACGGCCCCTAGAATCCAGAAATGCATCTTTAAACACACCCCAAACACATACAACCCATTTTTTTTAGTCACGCACCAATTATTTGACTTAATTTAATTCAGAAATGTATCTCTGTAACCATTACGAAGGTGTATTTTTAGAATCTACTAAACTAGAAACAAAAGAAAAAACTAAACAGACACAAAAATGAAGATAAATTGACATTGATAACATTAAAAAAATGAAACATTACATAGATAATCACTAACATAAATCGAACATTACTTTTCAACATCCAGATGGATGTTTCAATATCTTCATAATATCTTCGATCGCTCTCGCAATTGTTGCATCCAGCTCGCTCGGGCTTTTTGTTTCGTAACGCTTAAATGTACTCCATATAACCCTAAACCTGCATTTGTATTCAGCTCAAAGTTGTTGAATTGAATCTTCCCTTCATTGCCAATCAAAGTGAACTGTACTCGAACTTCATAATTTTTCGATTGTCTGAGTAATATAGGAGACTCTCTAGTAAGAATTTCATATCTACTATAGGGGTGTACTCATTGAAACTAAATTCAATTGAGGGTTTCACGTTGTTGAAGTAGACATATGCGACATGCCAAATGATGTTCATTCTGGTGTAATGTGATTTGGTAAGAAAAATATGAGATGAGAGACCCATATTTATACAAGTTCTAGGTCAATATGTGTCATAGCCTAATTTTTTCACCCTAAGATCCCACATCCCATTTCATCTATTACATACAAACAAGGTCACATGTTGGCCCTTCCCCTATCCATCTTTGGGTTTGCTTCTTGCAGGGATCACCAAGCACTTCTTTGTTTTGTTTTACTTTTGTGTCTATTACTTTGTCTAACCACTAATCAAAATACAAAAAATATGTCTTGTTTCCCTTAAGTTTATTATGCAAGGTAGGGTTTCTCAAGTCAAAGGCATCTCAAAGTTTGATGGCTTACTTCTCAAGAAAAGTCAAAGGTTCGTGTGTTTATTTCCAGGCCTTCTTCAGCAAGCAACTTCAAGGTGAGAAATTTAATCAAGAGACAGCCAAGGAAACCTTATCTTGAGTTCATATGATAACCCATGTGCTTCAAAATGCAAGAAAAGTCTAAATACACAAGCTTATTCCAAGTGGTTGGACCTTAAAGTCAACATGTTGAAGTCAAGGTTCCAAAGTTCACAACTCCCTCAACTCTCAACATTTTTAATGTCCCTTTTTTCATATGACTCATCTCAACATCCTCTACAACTTCTTTTTATATGACAAAAGCCAATTATGCTTTGACCTATTTTCAAGTGACTTTTTGCCAACTTTCAAAGATCATAACTTCCTCAATTTTCAACATATGAAGCTTCTTCTTTTTGCATAATTCCATTGGTGATACACTCTAAAAGTTTTCTTCAAGGGCCAAGGTCAAACTATGCTTGGAAGGCCATGAAATTCATTGGGATATTATAGGTCATTTTCAGCCATGAAGCACTCAAATTTTTCTAAGTTATGTGATCAGTATTTTATTCCAACTTCAACATGCCATAACTATGTGCTCAAACATCCAAATGCAACATTTCTTGGCACATTGTAAACTTGGCCATGATTTTAACATATTGTAAAAAGAATGGGATCAAAAAGCCTTTTGAGTAAGATGTCCCATTGAGTTGAACATGGTGACTTGAAACTGGAGAAATCACCATTGCCCGAAATTTGATCATGACTAAACTCAATTCCAAGAAAAATTAGTAAGTGTTTTAGTCCTAAACATGTTTAACAGAACCTCCAGAAGTTAATTGACACTTAAAACGCATCATTTGGCTGAGTTTTGATGGATTGTAGGTCACATTTTCCACACAGTCTGAGAAAATTGGTTTTGCATGAATTGAGCATCATTTGGAACGTATGAGATCACCAATTACTTCCCTATAAATAGAGGAACATGTTGCCTTCATTTTCAAGCTTTGGAGAGCCGAGAAACCCCTGTTGCAACTTGAATTTTTTCCAGAAAACTCAACTATCGTGTTTTGAGTTTAATCCAGTTTCAATCCATTTTCTTGATTCCATTAGCTCCATCGACATTCTATGAAACTTTTGCAACAATTCCCAAACTCTGAGACCTTCTAAATTTCTCCAACCAGATTGAGCTTCATCAACTTCTGATCACCATCTAGGCAAGATAGTTCTGAGCATCATTTGAACTCAAACAAGTTACCACAATGTCGTATTTCACTCGCTGATGCTTTCCCCTAACTTATCTGGTGTTGATTGATCATATTCATCGTTTAATTTTACTTTTCGTGTTTTGCTTGTTTCTGAAACTTCTTTGAAATTCCCTTTACTAAATTCACATAAATCAATTTGAAGCATCAGGTTGAATTCGGGATGAGAAGAGGATCACAATGGTGGTGGTCTCGTGTCTTGAAGTTACCAAACGATGAAACTCTTGTGAGAGCTCACTGGAGAAGACAACCAGAGTATTTCTCAGGTGGTTTGAGTTTGTACCAGACACGTTGGCATTTTGAAATATTTTGATTGGTTAAATTCAAACTTGATCTTGTGTTTGGCTTGCAGCGCGTTCCATCGTGTTTCTCATCATTAGGAGTGTTGGATTTGCCACGTCAATTAATGAGGCATGATCCAACGCTCCTGGTTTTTTCTGATTATAATTCTTTTTCTTTTATTATTTTAAATTTCTTTTTTTTATAAAAAATCGTAGTAATTTAATTTTTTATCCAAAAAATCCCAAAATAATTTCTAAAATTCTCTTTTATTTTTCTTCATCTGATTTTCTATTTTTTTATGAATTTCCTCTTTTCTCCTTTATTTTAATTGGTTTAAAAATACTTTTCTGCATCTTTTAATTCTGAAAATTTTATTATATGTTTCTCATTTTATTTTCAACCTTCCATAACTTTCTTGACTATTTATTTGGTGTTTTGAAGGACTTTATGGATTTTCCATTTTAAAAATCATTTATAAATGCCTTTAATACATTTTTATTTCATTAAATTTCATTTTAAATTTGTTTGACCTCGTAGACTTCTGTTGGCCTTGGATCATGATGATTTTGACTTCAAGTCTCATCAAACTCAATGGATCTTGGATATTGATGGGGTGAAAACCCTAATCCACCAAAATGGATGATTGATTTTGATGATGACTTGATCAAATTTGTGGTTTAATTTGGGTGTGACTTCTTTTGTCCCCTTTCATCTTCATCCCTTTCTTTTCTTTTGATCAATTGGATGGATTTTTGTCCCTCTTGTTCATGATGTGTGGATTGGTGCTTGATGAACTTTTATCATTTCAAATCTACCTTCTAAGTGATCATGAATCATTTAAGGTACTTTGGATTGATGCATAAGTTTGTCCTAAGTATCATGAAATATGGATTGAAGTAATGGACCATGCCTTTGTGCTTGATCATCCCTTTTCATTTTCTTTTCTTGTGTGGCTAGTTTTAGGAGGAGGGCTTACATATGATTTCTCTAACATGTATTAACCCAAACATTATTATTGATCGGCCTCAGATAGTTGTGACTTCTACATAAGTCCAATTACAATTGCTTAACATAGAGCTAAATTTGTCTCAAAGGCAATAACATTTTTATAAGTGAGATTGTAAGTCTCCTATTCCTCATGGTATTGTGTGAAAATGTTGCTCCTTTTTCATTTATGAGAGCTAGTGGCATACTTGTTGATTTTGATCCAAGTTGGAGCCCTTCTCATAAATGATGTATAGGCTCATATTTTCATGCTTGTGAGTGGATGGTTGAGTGCTCTCCAAAAGATGGCCAAAACTTATTTCCATATTTATTAACATCTTCTACTAACACCTTACTTGTATTAACTTTTACTTCAAAGTCATTTACCTTTATGCTTTTTATTTTATGTCATTTACTATATACTTTATGTTTAGCATTTCATATCATATTGTTTGTGATTATGTCATTTGTTATCTGTCCACTTGGACTTTACTTTCATATCTTTGTAAAGAAAACACTAATAAAGAAAAAAATAAAAATAAACTTGGTTATCCTGATTCATGGACTTGTGGTTACTATCCTTGACATTTCGTGGAGTTATGGACTTAGAATTAGGATCTTGACCTTTGTTTTGAGACTTATGACTTGAGACCCTGAAATCCATCTGATACCTTTGACTATGGACTTCTATGTGAAGACTTGGCTTGGTTACTTTTGTTTCATCTGACGCCTAGATTACTATTTGCTTATTATTTGCTTGCTTGAGGCTTAATCCAAAGGAGAGAATTCTTGCTTGACTTATTTCATAAATCTTGCTATCTCTTGGTTAGATCTTTCTTCTTTAGCTCTTACTTTATGCTTTAGGATAGTGTCTTCTTCTCCTCCCCTTCTTTAATTTTCAAAATCTTCTCTCTTTTTCAAAATCTTCTTGTTTTAATTTGAACCACTTTATCAATAAACATTGACTTTTGTCGAGTAATTTTCAAAATCTTTTTCTCAATAAATGCTAATCCATCTTAAGCATATTTAGACCAATTTCAAAAGATTAAAAAATGCATAATTCATTCAGGCCATTTTGTGCCCTTGTTCACTTTTCCTTTTAAAACTTTTTCTCAAGGCATTAGACATGAGTCATTTTCATAGTTGAGTTATGATTCTCCTATCTCCATATTATTGACTATAATTCTTTTCCATTTGTGGGAGCTAGTGGCATACTTGTTGACCTTATCCAAGTTGGAGCTCTTCTCATGATGACGCAAAGTTCTCATACTTGTGGGTGACTAATTGAGTGTTTTCCTTAATATGACAAAATGTCTTTTCCATAAAAATAAATCAAAAAAAACCTCCTTTTTATTATTTTTACCACGAACTACGAGGTTTTGATCCTCCATTTCACTGTGTTGGTACGTAGGCATGAGATTTCAAAAGTCTTAGCAAACACCAAATCATAAGAAAAATGCTTATTTTCCCATCCCTCCAATCTTTTGCAAACAACACCCCTTTTCAAGCTTAAATGTGCATAACTTTCAAAAAGATTCCCATGGAGTACCATGGATGTTTAGGATGATAATACCTTCCCTTTGCATAACTAACCCCCAGACCCATGTTCTTTTTTTGTTTACTTTGTTTTAAAACTTCCTTGGGTTTTGTTCATACTTTTCCCCTTTCCCTTTGGAAACAATAAAAGTGTGGTAGGGACTCTTGCTTTGTGAGTTAATTTAATCAATATCTTAATCTCAAAAAATTTACCGTTACAATATGGACTCTAGAAATTTTATCTTGTATCAGGGTAAATTCTGGAAATGCATTTTCGAAACCAGCATGCCCTGATATTATAGAATTTAATTTCTGGAACCACCCAACACAAAATCAATTTCATAAACAGTCAGAAACAAAACATGTTTTTGAATGGAAAATGAAGAAATATTTTGGACACTTAAACATATATTGATAATCTTTGAAAATGTATATAGTTGACAGCATTAATACAAAGACAAGATTACATACAAAACGTGTCTAACCACATCAATACATACTTGAATAAAAACTAAAATGTCACATTTAAAAATAAAATATATATATATATATATATATATATATATATATATATATATATATATATATATATATATATATTTTATTTTTGTGGTTGCGTCTTTGGCTTTTGTTTTTATTTGTTTCTCTTTCAATCTTGCTCAACATAGTGAACTCTTGTGTCCCATCCAAAAAATGATCCAGCCAAGTTTCAACTTCCCTTATTAAATGAGTTGTCCACTCTAGTGATTTCATTGGTATAGGGCATCCCGATTTCAAATAAACTTGAATAAAGTGTCGCATTTTATGATCATTTGGATTTTGAGGTGGTGCAGTGCGCAGCGGACAAAATGTTCTGAGAAATCATATCTTGTCAGATCAATACACACTATTTTATACGTATTTTCTATAAGATTACCATTTCAGAAAAGCGCATCCATTTTTCCTCCGGTAGCAGTCCATTAATGCAAGGAACAAGAATTCATGAATTGCATCAAAACTTTCTTTTTTCGTGTATAGTCGTGTGTATAATTCTTTATGGCTCTTCAATTATTTTATAAGATGTTGGCAAACAAATGGATGATCATCCTCTCCTTTACTGAGAAAAGCATAAATAGCTCGAAAACTGTAGTTATCGTCACCGTTAACATTGATGATTTGTTCAATGTATTTGTGCATAAAAGTTGACATTTTGTCTCCGAATAGAATTTTTTTATAGAGGCATTGAAGTAGGTGGAGATTTCTAAGTTGGAGAATCCATAAAAAGTCTGTTAACATATCCAAAATAGGAAAGAGACTACATCGTTGAATTGTCACTCGGTGTTGGTTTGACCTTTTTATGAGCACCTTTTGTTTTTACCGGTTGAGATGGTAGTTTCAAATCTGTGGTTTCTCGATAAGCAATCTTTCTCAATTGCTCTTTGATATGGAGTTTTATATTGTTATTGGCGTTCAAAAATCTCTATTGTATCACTTCTCGTTCGGTCAAAATAGAGATGTTCAATTTACCGTCCTTCATCACACCATCATCATCAAACCTTAGTATTTTTCAGTGACTACAAACCTCATCCATTTTTATCGGGCTATCTGTAGCACCTCAAATTTGCACCTACCTTTTGTACATTCATTTTCATATTAGGTCATTAACATAACATAGTCCACTGCATAACATTGCATTGTCCTTTGCCCAAGTGCAAGTCATCAGACAAGATTAGGTCAACTGGTTAGGAGGATCAGTCAAACAAGCAAGCAAATGCATTTCTCAAGGAAGCAAAGCCCTAGGGTTGGTTCAACATGTTCACATGACATATGGGTCCTTTTGAGGTTATTTGGTCAAGGATTGGGTACTCAGAAGTTATCAGTCATGGTTCAATCCCCCAGAAACCCTAGAAAGTCAACCAAAGTCAATTGTGCCTGAAATCAAGGATTTGAAGGTGGGAGATGGTTTGAAAGGGTTCATTCATGTCCATACAAATCTCATTTGACATTTCAAAGATCAAGATTGAAGAATTTGAGGTCAGATGAAAAGTTTCCAAAAATAGTAAGTGACCTGTAATTGGAAATTGCCAAAAATGGAAAGTTCTTCTCCTCAAATTTACATCATCATACAAGTTTCAAATGAATTTTTGTCCAACATGAAAGTTGAAGATCTTGTTCTCCCATTTCCAAAAAGTCCAAGAACACTCATTTCTCATGTGTGGTTGGCAAGTTATGATCAAATCATTATCAAGAATTTTTGAACTTCAAAGTGGCATAACTCTTGAACCATTTGGCCAATTTGAGTGAGGTTTTTTGCTACAAGTCACATTTGACATGCTCTATCCAAATCCTTCATCACATTTCATCAAAAATCATCCAATCAAAATGGCATTTTTCAAGTGACTTGAATTAAAAAAGGGAGGGGTAAAAAAGTGACTTTCAAAATAAACATTTTCTACACTTTCTACCAATTGCATTTGACTGAAAACCATATTTGGAATATGTTTAGGCCCATTTTCGTGCGCTGTAGCATGCACACCATGCATAGAGGTGGAAATATCAACTTTGCATAAACATTTGTTCCCACTAATTCTACTTGCCAAAACATGTTTAAGGTTTTGCTTAACAAAGGATATATATATATATATGAAACCCTAACAGAAAAACAGATTAGCAATTCATTCTCTCAGATCTAGAATCCAAAATCCAAAATTCTCTCAACTTTTCATTTCATTTTTTCTGCAAAATTTTCCAAAGAAACTTGTGCTGTCTTCAAGGATCCTTCATCTCCAAGTATTGCTGAAGCTTTTGCAAGCAGAAATTCGCAACTGTTGGACTATTTTCTTGTGCTGTTAGAAGAAGCTTCATCCATGGCAGTTCAAATTTGGAGCATCACCAAGCGTTGCTGAGCTAGGATCTTCACTCATTCATCTCCTGGAACATCAAAGTGCTTCTGTTTCAACTTATCCAGGCCAGGAAATCACGAAATCAACACTGTCATCACTTGGAGGTAAATTTTCGACCATTGCAGTTGCTGAAATCATGCTATGCTTATCATAGATCTTACCATGCTGGTTGTAATGAACTTTAAATCGTGAAATATCATTGAGTATCGAGAGAGATATTGTGAATGGAAGTTTGGTGTTCAAATGTTATTCTGCTCGATCCGTGTTTGATAGCTCGAATTAGGTTAAATCATTGTTGTTTTGATGATGTACATGATGAGACGAACATGATGATATATAGTTTGCTAATTTCTGAGGAAAAAGTTCATGATGATGATGAATGCGTATGAACATCCAAGAACCCTAGCTGCTGCGTTTTCCAGATTTCTTTGATTTTCCTTGCCCGCGTTTTGCATGTTTCTGGCGTTTTTCGCCCATGAAGCCAATGACCGCTTGCCACGCCCTTAAGTGAAACGCGGCGTTTCACTTAAGTGGCTTCTTAATTACGGAAATGCCATTATTCATATTTAATTCATATTATTTCATTTTTGCTTTCCAATTTTTATTTCATTTGGTATGCTGATTTTAGAAAATTCATAAGTCACTCAATATTTGTCCAAATGAGATGGGATTTTTTGCATCTTGTTCCTCATGACCTCTAGTAGTTTATGGTAATTTTTCCAGAATTTATGTACGTGTGGATTTTTAAATTGCCTAGGGTTTGTTCATGTGTGTCCAATTTGTGTATGCCTTGCCTTTTTGCTTGTGAAATGATGATGCTTAATCCAATGAAGCTGAAAATTTGTGCTTAAACTAGACATGTTCATGGTCATTTTGGTATAGAGTTTGTGATTTTATCATTGCTGGTTGATGAGATATGATTTTTTGAATAGAGGTGTGACAATTTGTGTCACACCATTCATGTCCAACTTGTTGATTTTTGTTACCATGCTATATGAACTCCAAATAACTTGAATTTTTGCATGTTGATACTTATGAATGTTGAGAATGCTTGTGAATATTTCTGGAATTTTTGAATTCATTTCCTATTTGTTTGATAATTTCTCCTCTGTTTGACCAATTGTTGACTTCTTGTGATACATGATTTTATATGATTTGTTAAATCCTCATGCATTATTGGATGGACTTGAAATTTGGCATGTGTGTTGTAGACATCTTGAAGTTTGCCATGGCTTTGGTTTCATTCATTTATCTTATGCCAATTCTGTTTTATGATTGCTTGAAGTGGATGCATGTTTTGATGCCTTGTATGAGCTTGCTTGATGATGCTTTGACTTTATGAATTTCATTGACTTGTTTCCCTTAATCCAAATGAGCTGAAATTTAGTGTGTAGGTCATGTTATGAATGCTGATTGATCATGAATTTTTTGGTGATTTATTGGAATGTTTGTGAATTGATTTGAGTTGAATCTTTCTGTTTGGTCCTTTGAGGTTTCAAATTGCATGCTTTGCACTCTTTTCCTTATGAAATAATAATGATGAATGATATGAATGTGAAACCACTTGGGTTTGCTTCCTAATTGTTTTAGCTTGATTTTGGATAAGTTTCATGTTCTGTTTTGACTTTTTGATCTCATTTTGACCCTAGTCTTGTACTAGTGGTTTGTGCTCTCACATTTGAACTTTGTTTCAGGTTTAAGGGCACAATTGCCATGCTTAATGATGCTTACTCAATTGGAGTTGGCCTATTGATTGTTGATGACTAACTTTGGTTTATTTTGTAGGGTTTGAGACTTGTGCATTGACTATTGTTTGCTTGTGTACAGTTGTACAGTTAACTGTTGACCTTTGCTGTTTGATTTCTGTTTTGAGTTGAATACTGATTGTCTTGGATTGTTTTCAGGTACTTTAGTTGCTTTAGTTCCCTTGTGAACTTGCTCTTACTTTGCTTTCTAGCTTGAGCATTGAGGTATAACATCCTAACTCCATGTAGTCTGGAAGACCTGGCCTGTTACTTGGCCAGGCACCTGTCTGAAGTCCTCCTTAAGAGGCAATGTTTGTGTTTGTTTACATTTGTCCCTGTACATATCAAAGACCTTTGTTAAGGCAATTGGCAGACACAAGAGGTGTGTAGTCCACCTCCTGCTATTCTGTTGAGTCGTCCCTTGGCTCACATCACATGTTGATGCCTTGTGGACATTAACCCAAGATCAGTTGAGTCAGTGTCATAAGTGTAGAAGGGTTCCCACTTCCTGGACCCACACTTCATTGTCTTAAGCTCTCCCAGGTCAGGGATAAGAGCTGTGAAGTCTCATCTTCACTCACCTTTCATCTGCTTCACCTTGACCCTCAATGTCAAGGTTAAGAGCTAACATTACCCTGATACAGTGGTTTGTTTGTCGAGGTTGACATGACCCCTCGACTAAAACCTAACCTTGATTGAGCCAACTGATTGCATATAGTGTGTGCTATTTGTGCTTGTGTGTTTGTGCTTTTTTAGTTTAGCTTGCTTCCTGTGCAAGTTAGGTTTAGTTTGGCTTGCTTCCTGTGCAAGTCATGTTTAGGTTAGCTTGCTTCCTGTGCAAGTTAGATAGCAACCTTGACTTAGGGACGATTTTGCATGATAACATCTAGGCTCGAGTCGTAGTCTCCCTAGTTGTGTCTCCCTCTGTTATCTGGTTAGGCTAGACCTGTGTCCCTGCGTAGGGGAACTACGTCGCCCTGATCCTCATACCAGATGAGGTACGTAGGCAGGAGATGAGTTGATCTCTCCGGGCGCCCGTTTTGTTTTGTCTTGTGTGTGTTAGGAGATGGATGTAAGACCAGCGATTGGCATTCCGTATCCTCTTGTTGTGTGCTTGGAGTCCGGTATAAGTCCATCAAGTGGCATCTGGTTTCCAGTGTGCGTGTGTTTGGTTCGGAGTCTGATGTAAGTCCAGCGATCGGCATTCGGATTCCACGTTTGCCTGTGTCTGTTTTGTCTGTGTGCGAGTCGAGCTACGAATGCTCTGATTCTTCTTCGTCCGAGAAGATACGTATGCATAGGATGCGACATCCTAGCGAGCATGTTTTCCCCCAGTCCGAACTACTTCGACTCTGATGTCTATGCTTGATAGACTAAGTAGGCCCAGGATGCGATATCCTGCCGAGTCAGTCTTGTTTGTTTTCTTGTGTCTCTTTCAGCCAGTGTTTGATGTGTGTTTGAGCAGTGATTTTAGCAACCATATTCCTTCCTTTTGTGCGTGGATCCCGTCGAGTACGACGGATGCGTAGGGATGCTAATACCTTCCCTTCGCATAACCGACTCCTGATCCCATTCTCTTTGGTCGCGAGACCATGCTTTTTCTAGGTTTACTCTGAGCGTTTCCTTTCCCTCTTTTGGGATGAATAACGCATGGTGGCGGCTTTGTTGTTCTTGTTTCCCGCCGATTTTTCGCGTAATGCGACATTATCATGTTTCATCTTCTTTGAAATTAGACAAGCACATGGGAGACCATACGTTTTCCTAAGTGTGTAACTACACTTTGAGCTATCGGAACCTGCATTCTCAAATTGTTTGGCTTCATGAAAAATAAAATTCAATCCTACTCGAGATATGTTGTCGACCAACTGATAATATAGTTTGTTGATGTTGAATCTGTGTCCCAAGACTATGATGTTGCGACCAAATGATGTATGTATCTCCTTATGCTAATTTTGAATCATTTGGTTCATAGAGTTTCAATATCTACACAAATCACCTTTACTATTTCTGAAACAATTCTTCAGTGTAACTTGAGCATAATCAACTTGTTTAGTATTTGTATTTCTAATGTGTCTAATCTAATTGATCTAAGCACAAACAATTTTCTCCTTCAACTGTATATTTCAAAAAATTTGTATATTTCTCACACACTTTCCTGAAAAGTATAACAACATCGGTATATAATTCTTTCATAGAAGAATTTATTATAACATTCCAAGCATTCATTATTCTTTCCACTATTACACTAGCTTTGACCATTTTTTCGTCTTCACCCTTAATTTGTTTAGTCCCTACCGCAGGTTTAAGTCGACTTCTCACATTTTTGGTGATGTGATACCTACAAAGTAATATGGACGAAGTAGGAAAAACCTTTGCAACCAAATTCATCAATGTGGTATCACGGTTGGTGATAATGAATTTCGGTGTGTCTTTTTTGTCCTTCAACATTGTCCAGCACACTTCTAAAGCCCAAGTAACATTTTCCTCTTTTCTTGCTCTCTAGAAATGCAAATTCGGTAGAATATGTCTTCTCGGTAGAGGTAACACCAGTAATTTCCATTAGTGGAAGCTAGTACTTGTTGGTCTTATAAGTTGAATCAATGATAAGTACAGTGGGAAACTTGTTGAACAAATTTATGGAATTAGGATGAATCCAAAATATATCTCGAACGGTTACTCCATCCTCGCATGTTTGGTACCTAGATAAATAATTGTTATCATCCAGAAGTTTCAACAATTGTTGCCTTTCAATTTTATCCCCCCTTAACGTCTTGTTGTTAAGGACACGGATCTTCTATACTTGCTTGATATTTGAGATATTTCCGAGTCTTTTATGTTTCAAAGTTGCAAGTATGTTTTGGGGATGCATCATATTCAATGTCATATCCAAAATGATTTCCTTCTATTCAGGCATAAGTTAACATGCTATGGGATGACCGACTAACTTGTCACGCATTTCATGGTTATGTAAACCACAAATCACATTATATCTCCATTTTTTGTTTGCCAAAATGTGACCACTCAACTTAAAGGGACACTCACATTTTCTCGAACAGGTGTCATCTCGTTTGAGTTTCTGAATATGAGTTTTATACTTCCTACTTCTTTCACATCTCATTGTCACAAATGAAACTCTTCTATCTGAACCATTATCAGACCTTTTGATTACAACATCAACCCCTAATTTGGATGCCTCCATGTGAATCCATTGGAGCATATGATCATGAAACTCAAACTCTTGTCCATTTGTAAATTGGTTGTCAATATCTACCTTTTTTACATCAACACGTTTGGATCCGTAGACACAATAGGTTTGAGGAAAACATCAATGCGCACCATATCTAATGCAAATAATAACATAAAATATTCAAAAACAACCTGAAATGAACTCTGGACGATTCCGGAAATGCACTTCCGTAGGAATTCATACAGAGTCTGGAAATGCATTTTCAAATGCAACGTAATTTTCTCAGCTCAAAAATCATATTAATGTGAGCAGTGAGGAATAAAATAAATTATTTTTGCCTTTAATTTAAACTTATTTTGCTCCTTTTGATGCGATGAAACACAAGAATGAAGTTTTAGAGTGCAAATCTTGATTGAGAATGGGAGGTTTTTTAAGGGTTTTGGGACAAAATGTTAATGGTGTTTGATCATGATGAAGTAGAGCATGCAGGATTCTGTTTTATTAAAAATAATGCTTGACAGTTCCAGAAATATACATCCAGAATTGACTGACATGCAAAGGTGGCAGGTTTTCAAATTCCCGCTTCACAGCTCCATAAATGCACTTCAAAAAATTTCATTGAGTTGTTAAAATAGAAATGAATTGATAGGGTCATAGATGCCTTTCCAAACTAATTTTGAAGAAAAAAATGTTGGGTGGGACTCATTTGAAACGTGTTTTAGTTAGGCTCGAGCTGCGTTCGAAAATGCATATCCGGGATCAGATTGCCATTTTTGGATTCTCATATGGTGTTTTTCCACCACTTAGCGTAGGATAAGCAATTCTCTTTGATTCTCAAATTTTTGTGGGCCAACGATTTTTGTGTTGGCTTGGTGACTTGCCTCTTTTGTTTTTTTGTCTAGTTTCTTTTTATATTGGACTATTGTTTTTTGTCATTTTTTTATAGAACTCTTGTTTTTTTTTTGTTTTTCTAGTTGCTCTGCGCTAAATAGTCAGTCTTGTAAAATCTAAAAAATATTATTGACATAGTTTAAAATTAAACTTTATGGCACCCTTAATACACCAAAAATACTTCGTAAGTGAGTCGCCCTTATTTTACCAAAGAATTGATGGAATGATGAGTCTAAAAGTTAATTTTTGGACTAACTCATGAACACATTTTGAATTTATGATAATGTGTTAATTTTACAACTCATTGGAAAATCCGAATATTAAATTTCAGACTAACCCTCAAGACAGTAAATTTTTCTTTTGGGCAATAAATTTATTATAAATTTGACATTTTAATAAACTTTATATTTCAAATCATTTATACAAAGTATACACAATTGTTAAAATAGTGAGGTGTTTAAAGGACATCAAGAATGACAGTCTCAAGTTCAGCATGTTAGACTTCTAGAGCTTCTGGGACAGCAGCAGAGAACACATGCCTTTGAGAAGACGATGTCGAAGACACGTGAACTCGAAAAGATGATGCTTCTGCATCAAATGAAGTGACACCTTCGATACATATTGTGCCACTCTATCATGTCTCAATCTTTCTTTATTGTCAAACATTTTACCTTTAATTAAAACAAAACAAAATCATATCATAGTTAAAGAACTCAAATCTATGGAACAGAATAGACAAAATCAACCAAACTATGCATATCAAAAAAATTCAAAAGAAAGTTAACTTCCATACTAGACGAAACTAGAACAACACAACTTATTACATTTTAGATGCAGTCAAAGTTTAAATTTTGGATTTTATAGACTATTGATTTTTCACCGCAGTGGATGAGCACCATTAAGGGTTCAAAGAACAATCCCATTCTTTCTTTCTTTTTGTTCAGTTGATTGTTGTTACTCATGAATACTTTTGGTATTCCTTGTACACTTAATACTTCTTTTATTGTTTTTTCACAAGAGTGTGTGAACTTCCACCCTTAGTGGTGCGAAAAATAATGTGCTAAGGTGTATCCAACCGTTTGAGCAGATCCATATCTAGTCGGACATTAAAATAAAGATGTCTAATTTGTTTGCTTAGTATACAACACCGCAGGGGTGTAAATAGTAGAAAGGTTGTAAGATGCTATGTAATTAAGGACTGATACCCTAATATTGGAAAAAGCGTAACCCTGTTCTGTTAACCAATATTTAAAAATACTTGATGATACAATACAACAAGTTTGAAATGAAGAATGAAAAAAAACATGTATAAAGAATATCTCCAATTAGCATGACGAATGAAACTAACAGGCCAAAGTGAAACTGAATTAGCATGACGATGAATCTCCAGAGTGAAACTGAATTAGCATGACCATGAAACTACAAGGCAAAGTGAAACTGAATTAACATGATCGATGAAACTATCAGGCCAAAGTGTGCGAAATGAATTTTCCAGATTAAAAGAGCAAGCCTTCACAAGTCCTCTGCAACTCCAAACATGATTATGCTACTATATTTTTATCACATTGGCAATAATCCGTTATGCCTTTTCCAAGTTAAAATATTAAAATATAAAAAATACCTTTCTCACAAATCTTACTCCACAGGGCTCTTTTATGTTCTTATAAACAAGTGTTACCACTCACTTTGAAATGCTCATTTATTAAATCTTGCTCTGTATAGACTCAGGGCAATATACTGAACTGTCACCATTCTGCCATCAAACAAACGTCTATGCAAACAATGAGCTGCCGAACGGCATGCTTCGGTTCTTGCGTACTCAACAAGAACAGAACCTGGTTCAAATGCAATGTTGTTAGATTCATCTTCATCTTCCTCCTTAATGTCCTTTAAGGGACCAACTAACTCTGAACTAGTATCACATTCAGAAAAGCCTTTCTGAAATGGACAAACCGTGTTCTTTGAGTCCATATTGTCGCCCACTACCTTTTCAGCATCAATATTGTTATCGACGATGTTATCATTCAACCCTGGAGCATCAAAGGACGTATCATGATGATCAGGACATCCTTGAATGGTACGACTAGGCATGCCCTCATTGTCAGCATCTCTAACTGTGACATCACTTGCAAGATGTTCTTGTTCTTCACATGCAATATTATCAAAAACTTTAGCATTTTTATCAATATTAACACTAGCACCATTATTATCTTTGTCTTCTTCTAGTTCTTTTTCATAATGGAGCTCCACTCCACTTGTTCCCATAGAACTGGAGTAAGTAGCCTCTTCAGATGAACTAGATTCTGCATTTTTAGTAACAGTGCGTGTGACTAAAGAAGCTTCTTCAGAACCCACACTCTTTTTAATTTCTTCTGATTTGGTTGCAACATTCTTGTCATCGCTATGCCTGGCTACATGAACTGATTTAACAGTCCCAAACCTGCAAAAGACAGTAAGGCTTCATATAACAAATATTTACAATTATCAATATTATAGAAACTGCAGAGAAAAATTATTAATGACCTTGCACATTCCAATCGTACATCCTCCAAAATTTCTTCGATTCCAGTGTCAGATAAAGACAATATAGACTCCACTGTGAACTAGTCATAACAAATAAATAGAATTCAAAATCTAACCATTAATACATCTTACCCACAAACTTATGTTTTAAAGCTAACCAAGACTTAAAGAGTAGAAAGGGATTGGGAAGAATACCACCGAGACTGAACTAGAAAATAAAATAATTTCATAAATGATAAAAAAAATTGTACCACATTTTTAATCTCCAATACTTCTGTTGACTTGCGGAGCAGTGGCTTTGCGTGCTCTGGAATGCCATAAGATGGTGGTTTGCCATCATTTTCCTGGAATATTTCCATTTTAGAAAGTACCCATATCCAGGTATAATTATAAAAGGATATGATTCAAAGGCAGACAAAGAAAATGAACCACATCCAAGAATTGAAGCGAGACTAAAAGAATGAACAGATGGGAAAGTTACCACGGATGATGCATCAGGCATAGCCTGAACAACAGTTAATACTTCCCCTCCCAGCTTCATTCCATTCAAACCCGCACAAGCTTTGGCAGTAACAGAGTGATCCACATACTGACAGTTTTTCAGGTCAGTGTTAATATAACAAAATAAAAACTACAACAGGAAAGGGGGAGAAATAAAACAAGAGAATGAAAAAGTGCCAAAATCCAATAAAACTAAATAAAAAGACGCATGTTGGCTTTGACATGTTTTTTCTTAGAATTGGAAAGCATGCTGAAAAGAAAGAATAATTGCTTTTAGAAGACCTCAAACAGATAAGTAACAGCTATTGGAATTTGGAAGGGCTTAAACTGATAACTAAAGGAAGAAAACTGCACTGTGCCAAATTTCAAAAACTTCAAACATCATCTCATCGAGTTGTTTAACTATTGCAACTTGCAAGTGAATTTGGCTTCTCTGAAGTGAGGATGCGTGTAAATGAAAATTGCATAATAAAAATGGCCGATGACCCAGATTATGATACACATACATAAATAACAAATAACGGGTTCATTTGTTGCAGAATTTTAAATAAAAAATTATTTGTGAAGTTTTGGACTTTTAATTATGTTTGTGCATAAGCTTTTTCAAAAATCATTTGGCTAAAAGATGATTTTTATGTAGGAAATGAAATAGCTATTTAGATTAGCATAGAATAAGTAGGTAGTGTGGTGTGGATGATAAATCAACCAAAAATCAGAAGTTTGTTTTGGTTACTTTTGATAAACTAGCTTGTCTACCGGAATAACAAGAAATGTCCAGTTGTTGATTTGAGTTTCTATGACAATTCAATTGGCTTAGGCTAGGGATGTATGAAACATCATCTTAGATGATTGTGTTATTCATGGTTTTCAAACACAAGATCCCACCAAAGATCGTTTGGGTATAGAAAAAACGTAAATCGTAGAATCGTAACAGGGATCACGGTGTTTTACAGAAGAAGACTAACTGAAAGGCATAAAGGAAATAAGAAAATAATACAAAACTATTTTATCATAGTACTCCCAGTGTAGAAACTATTGAAATTTGAAAGAAAAATAAGATGACAGTATTTATCAGAGTACACCCAGTGTAGAGAGTAATACAAAACTACTGAAGGAAAAATTAGAAAGAAATGCAACCTTACCTCGACAAAAGCGCATCCATTGCTGACCCTAGCCTCAAAGTGGTAAGCCTTCAAAGATCCAAACACACCAGCAATCTCCATAAGCTACAGAAGACATAAAATCAGCCTTAGTCACACAAAAGGTAGGTAGTAGATTTGGTAACAAGAAGTTACAAGGACACTAAGAAAATCTTAAGGAATATTCAAGGTTAAATATTTAAAAGGAGTTTTTTGGTTCTTAATAATTACCATCTCTGAAGAAACATGATTTGAAATTCCACCAATGAAGACCTGTCGCAACAAATAAGACACAATCAGCACACAAACAATTAATTGACCCAAAAATAGAGAAAAAGACATGTGATTATAATTAGCGGAGTCCTTATCAAAAATCAAAACCCAGAATTCACTTGAAGCTATGAATTCCGGAAACAGTAACTGAAAAGTCAACATAACAGGCTAAAAAGATAGTTTAATCCAAAAACATGTTTATCTAGAAAACAACTGTTTTAGTTGAATGAAATAGCCAAAACTTATATTTTTATGCAAGTCCTACTTACACCTAAGAATGTAGTTAATGAAGGAACAAAAATGTATGAAATAAGCCCATTGGCAAATAACCACAGCAGAGGAATTGACACTTATTGACAAGATGGCCCCCTACTTCATGAGGATTAATTCTCGAGGAACAATCAAAAGAAGATATATTCATTTAGACACTTGTGAAAAAGAGGCTATGTCTTCATATAGGATAGCTTCATTTAATAATGGATTAGGTTGAGTACAGTAAAACTAATACAAGTCAAAGCAATAACATAATTTTTAGGTATTGGACAGTACTTCCTAGCTCCTACATGAAATAAGGCGGCTTTATTTGTTCTTGGCCTGGGCACGTTCCAACCTAGTCAAAAAGAGCACGGTTGTGACAAAACAATATCTTTTTCATATATTTAAGTTATAGAAGGTGCGATTAGAGGGAAATTGGATAAAAGAGAAGGGAAATTCAGTTAGTAACAGTTAGATAGTTAGGGAATAAACAATCACATGTTTAGCATAAATGAGCTCAAACAAAAATTTCAGTTCAACTGACATGTCATGTCAGTATAACTGGAGTGCTCTACAGTTCAGAACCTACTTGTGCTGGTCAAAGCAGGCAAAATCACAGCAGAAAATTACATAAGTGAGTAATCGTACTTTTTTTTCCGGAATTAAGATTTTTGGGTCGGGTTCGTGGCCCAGTACGAAAAACAGTATACTTGTTTAGAAAAAGACCCAGAAACCTACAAAATACCTAGTTCTGAGAGTGAAAACCCTCTCTCATACCTGAAAACCTTCGAATATAACCCTACCCTTCTCTCGAAACCTAGTGCCTTGCAACCAAAAACCTTCTTCCCTCCGACGAAGTACCCTCTCTGCCTTGCGATTAAGAACCCCCTGCGCTGATTGCTACTATTTGCTTTGCAAACAACACAGAATTATGTCGAGTCCTTTCAGACTTGAGTTCAACTTATTTTAATGTCTAATTCTCCAAACCATCGAATACAAGCTGGGTGGTAGAAATGGTGGAGGGCTCCGGGAGTTTTATGTGACAGAAAGATACCGCTCAAGTTGAAGGTAAAATTTTATCAAACTGCGGTAAGACCTGCAATGTTGTATGGGACAGAATATTGGGCGCTTAAGAATCAACACGAGAATAAAGTAAGTGTAGAAGAGTTGAGGATGTTGCGCTAGATGTGTGGTAAGACTAGACAGGATAAGATTAGAAATGACAATATTAGAGGGTGATGGGATAGCACCTATAATAGAAAAGATGGTTGAAAATAGACTTCGGTGGTTTGGACATGTGGAGAGAAGGCCTGTAGATTTTATGGTAAGGAGAGTAAATCAGATGAAGAGGAGTCAAATAGATAGAGATAGAGGAAGACTTAGGAAAACTATAAGAGAGGTTATTAAGAAAGATCTCGAGATTAACAATTTGGATAAAAGCATAGTCTTTGATAGAACATTATCCATGTAGCCGACCCCACTTAGTGGAATAAGGCTTGGTTGTTGTTGTTGTTTCCAGATCATCAAATTTAAGTTGGGTGGTTGAAATAGAGGAAGGCTTCAGGGATTTTATGTGACAGAAAGGTACCGCTCAAGTTGAAGGAAAAATTTTATCAAATTGCGATAAGACCTGCAATGTTGTATGGGACTGAATGTTGGATGCTTAAGAATCAACACGAGATTAATTAAATGTAGCAGAGATGAGGATGTTGTGTTAGATGTGTGGTAAGACTAGATAGGATAAGATTAGAAATGACAATATTTGAGAGAGTAATGGGGTAGCACTTATAATAGAAAAGATGGTTGAAAATAGACTTCGGTGGTTTGGACATGTGGAGAGAAGACCTCTAGATTTTGTGGTAAGCAAAGCAGATCAGATGAAGAGGAGACACATAGCTAGAGGTAGAGGAAGACTCAGGAAAAATATAAGAGAGGTTATTAAGAAAGATCTTGTGATTAACAATTTGAATAAAAGCATGGTCTTGGATCGAACATTATGGCAGAAGGTTATCTATGTAGCCGACCCCACTTAGTGGAATAAGGCTTGGTGGTTGTTGTTGTTTGAGTCTCCAATTTAACAATTCTAAGTAATAATAACTCTAAAGTGAATATAAAAAACAGAATGTAATAGAAATACTTCTCTATATCTAGGAATTTAAGTTTAATTAAGTATGATTGAAAGATTAATCCTCTCTTATTTTTACTATTTTATATGCATATATAAGAGTTTTACGAATTTTTAGAATCCACAAAATTCCGCAATTTATGATTTTATTTTCCCTCCCAGACTGATTCCGAGTAAAATTTCAATTTTGACTACCTTTCATGTTATTGTAACTGTGTGTCTGTTAGTTCCTTATCAACACCGGAGTTAGTTAGACAAATCAAGCTAGGATTATAACTAAAGGGTAGTTAAGAGTAGTTAGAATTAAAAAGGATAGTTGGTTCTTGGTCGGTTAAACAAGATTACATATAGAAATATGACGACAGTAGGGGTAGAGGTACAGCAGATTTGTAAGCAATTGAATGAATACAGTGGTGACTCTACTGTAGAAGTGGAAATCCTTGGAGGAGAGTCTTCTCTCATATTCTCATTCTTTCAACAAAATTGAGTTTTTTCTATCAACGTTACCAGTTCTTCTCCTGGGTTCCTAGCAATTGGTCTGACCTCCTGCTTTTCGAGGGAGAGCCAGTGTTGCATCAAGAAATACATGAAGAATTTTTTTTGCATTCTTGGATGTGTTACCTCTGAGATCAAAGAGAGCTTCGAAAAGACTGGAAAAAACAAACATGATATAAGGGGAGACAAATATGGAGCCATAACCTTCTCTTAAGACTGCCATCTCACAGCAACAACTAAAAATTTCTGGCAGAGACATGGGAGAGCCGGCCACCAAGAATCGTGCTCTTGGGCAAACACCAAAGAAAAAGAAAAAATGGTTTTTGACTTTAGATTGTATTAATATGTTGGAATGGGTCTCCAGGCCAAAAGAGGGGGTGAATAATGAGAAGGGGAGAAGGTATGTGGATTAACCAAAGAACTTTTCAAAATAGAGGATTGATGACCTTTGTAACAAGCTGAAGCTGAACTCGGATTAACTGGCACGAAGGCAGTGGTCATGGTTACTAGTATAATGGTGCTCTTATGACTTGCATCTTAAAACTTTTATGTCAATCCTTGTATATGATATAAAAAGCAATATACCTGTCAAGTTGTAGACTCAGGTTTTTTCATATCTTCTCTAAAAGCTTCTTTTTAAATAAGTTTAGAATTATATACAATTACATTTAAATTGATGTTTGGGTACTATAAACTGAATCAAATATGCTATTTGCATATACCTTTTACATAACGCTATATGCAACCGAAAAGATATATTTTGGTTATACTCAGGTTTCCTCATATCTTCTATATAAGCTTCTTTTTAAACAATTTTAGAATTATCTAGAATTACATATAAATTGATGTTTGGGTACTATAAACTGAATCAATTATATACAATTGTGTAGAGCTATTTACAGCAGTGAAACTTTGTATTCCACTGCACAACGAAAAGATTAAGCCATGTAGTGTGAAGAGTTCGGCAACTCAACCAGTAACGGAAGACAGCCAGAAGAAAACGGTGCATGCCCAAGATTTGGCTTGCTTGACACTTGCGCGTATGAATATAAAATTATTAACTCAAAATAGTTTTGCAGGCATACCTTGTTTGGTGAGTCAACTACAACATCACTTATTGTGACAGCAACTTCCACTGATCGCTCTGGTTCACCAGTCTGCATGAAAATAGCAATTGTCTGAAAACCTGTTCATGGATGATAACCACAATATACCTTAGAATTGCAACGCTTACGAATTGCATTAGCTTGAAATAAATTCGAGTAATATAATAAAATAACAAGAGAGACCAGTTAACATTAACTTTTAAGATAAAGAATGTGAGTGACAAGTAACATAGCAAACATAAATGTAAAAGCATAAAATATAATAAATTTACTGAAATTCTATTCCTTACAATCAATATCCTTACTTAAGCACTGTATTCTAAATTTATGAAATTTTATTCGTTTAAGAACTCCATGTGTAAATAAGATCAATATCATACGCAACATAAAAATGTCTTAATTGGTTACTAATTTACTATACATGAAAATATTAATATCCTTACTAATATTATAAAGTCCCCTAGTCCTATTGTTGATGAATTCCTTCATGAAATATATGGATCACGATTTGGGTATCACCAGATTATAATGGAGGACATTTTCAAGATTGTCTTTTCAACTCATGAGGGACATCAAAAATTCCTTTTATGTCTTGGCTTAATAATTGCACCAGCAACCTTTTAAGCTGTTCATGGATGATAACCACAATATACCTTAGAATTGCAACGCTTACAAATTGCATTAGCTTGAAATAAATTCGAGTAATATAATAAAATAACAAGAGAGACCAGTTAACATTAACTTTTAAGATAAAGAATGTGAGTGACAAGTAACATAGCAAACATGAATGTAAAAGCATAAAATATAATAAAATTTACTGAAATTCTATTCCTTACAATCAATATCCTTACTTAAGCACTGTATTCTAAATTTATGAAATTTTATTCGTTTAAGAACTCCATGTGTAAGTTCCATGTGTAAGAACTCCATGTGTAAGTCCCCTAGTCCTATTGTTGATGAGTTCCTTCATGAAATATATGGATCACGATATTTTTCTAAGTTAGATTTTAAATTTGGGTATCACCAGATTATAATGGAGGACATTTTCAAGATTGTCTTTTCAGCTCATGAGGGACATCAAAAATTCCTTTTATGTCTTGGCTTAATAATTGCACCAGCAACCTTTTAAGCTTCCATGAACCAGATTTTTAAGCCCTCCCTTCAGAAGTTTGTGTCGGTATTTTTGAATGATATAGTAGTAGTTTATAATTGTGATTCAAGAAGCCATACTAATGTTACATAAACAGAGAAATTAAGTTAAACAGATAGCATTGAATATATTTCATTTCCCTTTTATAGGGGCAAATTCCTTTCACATTAGTAATAACCATATACTCCCTCTGAAATGAAAAAAAATAAGTAACTTGATCAAACTATGTATATTAAGAAACTAGTCACGTTTAATTTTTGCAATTTCCATTTTTTTTAAAAGTGTATTGTCTAAACTACTCTTATGACCAATAAGTTGATTAATTGAAAAAATAAAAAAGTTAAATTAAATGAGTATTTAAGAGATATCCTTAAATTCGGGAGAAGTTATCAACATTTGCTTACATTATATTCTGAAAACTATGATGTAGAATGTGCTATAATCATTCAGGAGAATCCACAAGTACATATTAAATGGTTAATGATCTATTTTAAACTGTTAAGAGTCGCACATCGGATAATATATGGCCTGAACATGTGTTTATAAGTGGGAGCAGTCCTCACTCTACCAACCGGTTTTGTAGGGTTGAATTATGCCCAACCACGTTTCTTAATATGGTATCAGAGTCTCGTTTAAGATCCGGTGGGCCACCTACTATGGTTTCTGCTATCGGGTCACCCACCATTTATTTCCACGCTCTAGTTGTCTAGTCCTGAGCATGAAGGGGTGTGTTAAGAGTCCCACATCGGATAATATATGGCCTGAACATGTGTTTATAAATGGGGGTTGTCCTCACTCTACCATTTATTTCTTAATATAAACAAAAACATTGTAGATTGATCATGTCATAAAATAAAATTAAAGAAACTACATATATAAACAACAAAACATGGAAGAATGGAATTCAGCAATTTAATATTGAAATATCACCATCATCACTACATCAATATACAAAAACCGGTTTCCAATTAAGATGATAAACAATTTGCTAAACTACTTAGTTTTTTGAGAAAATTAAATTTTGGTAATGGAAATAATAGTCTGTAGTATTTATGAAAATAAAAATGAATTAAAGGGAAAAAATATCAAACACTTTTAATAGTTATTATGTTGATAAGATATAGACAAAAGATTAAAGGGATGTATACAAAATTCTCACTCTTACTGCAAATTCAACATAGTCTTTGGGACGTCTAATTTTCACCATGGAGCCAAAAAGTGTACTTCCATCAAAAGAAAGGGCAGCTGATGCATCCTCAGCTGTAAGGAATTCCACAAGCGCTTGGCCCCTATCTTTATGCACCTGCAACAAAGATATGCAACAAACAATTCAAATTCATTACTTCATTGGCGGAAAACTAACTTCCATATTTTGTGCTACAAACTTACAATGCAGCTGATGCAAGGCCGAGTTTGTTGGATATGATTTACACTGGAAGAAAGCAGGTCATTGAAACAATCCGTCACAACTTTCTCAGAGGCTGAACCTGGTAAATTCTCCAGATAAAGCCTTCTCATAGGGCGAGTAGCTTGTGTCAGTTGGACAGAATCAACAGTGGCATTCTTCCCATTTGATACCGCATTAAAATATGACACTGGGAGAGGCTTCACGATGGATGGATTCTGAGAAGTAGCAGAAGCTAAATCATGCATGCTGGACAACACACTATGATTTGATAATTGAAAACCAGAAGAAACAAAAGCTGGAGAAGGATCTGCCCCTACAGGAGGAAGATCCCATCCAGCACGTTTCTTCTCCGGAGAATGCTTAGATGGTGGTGAAGGTGTCTTAATATCAGTTTCACTTTTCCTCTTCCTTGGTGAATAGCCACCAAGTCCACTAGCAGAGCCACTGTGTCGATATCCACGATGGTGACTATTTGAAACATTAGTTGATACTCTATTTTTATCATCCGAATGCTTTTTTCTAGAACTATCTATCATAGAAGGCATAGACAAGTCTTTGCGCTCTCCATCTTGATTAGTCTTTCTGTGTGCCCTTGGTGAAAAAGAAGGGGACCTTTTATCCTCACGCTCCCGACTTCTTGACCGTCTACTTGAACCATTAGTTGATACTCTATTTTTATCATCAGAATGTTTTTTTCTAGACATATCTGTCAGAGAAATCATAGATAAGTCTTTACGATCTCCATCGTGATGAGTATTTCTGCGCGCCCTTGGTGAAAAAGAAGGTGACCTTCTTCTACCCTCACGCTCCCGACTTCTTGACCGTCTCCTCTTCATGGTTGATTCTTCATAATGTGACTTCACCTTTTCCTGCCTGTTCTTCCTCTCATAAATGTGTGGGTTATGATGCTTCGCAATATCTTGTTTCCTTATTGCATTCCTGTCCTGAGTTTCATCATCTCCACTTCGATATTTTCTCTTGATTTCTTTTTCATTACTTGTTCTTGTTTCCCTGTTGATTTCTCTTTCATATTTTGCTCTACCCTCTACATGAATATGCTTATCTGAGTCTCTATGATGCTTCTTTTCAGGTACTGCTTCAAAATCATTGCTTAACCACTTCTTTGTTTTCCCCACATCATGTGTATCTCTGTCATGCTTCCTTTCTGTATTACGATTATCTTCCTCTTCAATGTGGTTCTTTTTATTTATTTTCCTTTCAGATTTTGATCTATCTTTTTCTGTATAACTATCCTTGTTAACTGAATCTCTTGAATGTTTAATCCCGGCTTTATTTTCAGAAATTTTACTCATTTGTTCATTTTTTTTCCCATCACGCCTTTCCTTTCCCGTCTTCCCTTCAGTTTTCCGGCCTTTATTACTTAATCCAGCACTTGATTTGGCTTCTAAAATATTGTTTGCTCTATCTCTCCCTTCAGTTAAATCATCTTCCTTTACAATGGTGCTCTTAATCTTCTTTCTAGAACTTACATTCACTACTTCCTCCGAAGCATGTTTCTCCATGCTAAAGGATGGAATCTTATGATGTTTATAGATTCTTGGAGACTCAAAATGATCAGCAACTTTCTCTAAACAACCTTCAGGTGAAATATTCCACACTTCCTTGGCAGGGTCTTTTACATTTTCAGGCAATTCTTTATTTCTTCTTCTATGCATAATCTTTTCAAAACCAGGTCTTGTGCGGGCTGCACTGTCTTCATAATTATCCTCAGAAAGCCGATTACTTTTTCTGTCCCTCTCCTTCAGACGATCAGGTCTGCTCATCTTGTATGATGTAAACAAATTATAAAAGAAATTAATCACTATAATATGTAAGAGATTAAGGAGTGCACTAGTGAACTGCCATGTTGAACTCTTGAAATTATCCCGAGATAAATTATGCCAAAATCCTGAGACAGTACAAAATAAAAATGAAATGATGTTGACCGCAGTATCTTAATATATACAACAATTTATTCCACTAAATGTGAAGCAAAAAGTTCCATTTCAAGAATATGTTCATCCATTTCTTCTGGAAATGTCATTGAGAAAAGGTTAATAACAAAAGGAATCCAAAAGATACATCTGTTCCTCATATGGCTACATTCTTGGGGAAGCTATACTTAGACAATCAGCAACTAAGAGATAGAAAACTTAAAGGTCCAGATGACAGCTTTGTCAAAAGTAATGTAAAATGCACAGTAGACAGACAATTAATTAATCAGCACTGCTATATTTTACGAACTATTAGCCATACAAAAGGCGAGAATACGTGAGCAAGTTGGACCACATACCTACAATTCATGGATTTTTAAAGATTTTAAAAAAGAAAAAGAATAACACCACAGAGACAACACTTCACTGTTTCTCTAACCGCCTCTTGTGTAATCAACTAATCATATTTCCACATTGCACGTTGAAAAGAAAAAGAACAGTTTCCGGTGCCGGTACCCACATCTCGACCAGTTTACAACACACAATTCTACTTAAGATCGGGATCATTCGCGGTGGGTGGGATCGTAAAATAATTTTAAGATCTAGATCGGGATCTTGACAGCAATGCTTTTAATGGCTTCACTTAGATTATGTCTTCATCTATATTTATTTATTAAGCAGTCCTACTTGCAGCATTGCAAGCATTATGTTGTACTATAAAACATGTGAAACATTCCTCTATTTCCTTCACTTAAATCCTATGATTTACACCGCCCTGAACTTCTCCGCCACTTTGTATGATAGACCTAAGGTTTGTGACATGTGGTATAGTAGGACCTCCTTTATTGAAGCCTCCGAGTCATGCTAGTGCATTTACGGGCGAACTTACATTCCAATGCTTCCTTATATAATTAGCTTAGTACTTATTTTCTTTCTTGACTTGTTTCCACAATCATTCACCCTGGCACACATTCTGCCAGTTTAGTGAGAAACGGGAAATTGTTGTTTCCCACCAAATATCAGTTGGCTGCCAGTTCAACCCAGAAACAAACATGCTAGGTACTGTCTATCTATGCTGAACAATAAGGATGTTAAAACCCCAAGTTAAAATATAGTGGTCAAGGTTGACCTTCAAAAATTTTACTAAACATAATAAGCGCTCTCACTAAACTAAACATACTAAGGTTGATCTTTAAACACAACAACTAAAAGAAACCAGCTCCCCAGTCTATCACTGCCCAAGTAAACTTGAACCCTGTGGGAGATGGAGCGCTTAGCATATTAAGGACCTCTTTATCTTACAGCTTCTTTGAGATTATCTACTTACATAAGCACATGTGAGACTATTTGAAAAAGCTTACGGTAACATCTTATTACATGTCCATAAGTTGTTTTCAACTTATTTTCATAAGCTCTCCGGATTATAAAAATAACTTATAGCTTATACGGATACGTACCAATTTTATTTTATCTTTAGCTATAGAAATAGTTTATACAAAGACCCTGATATTATAAGCACTTAATTAACTTGTTAATCCAAATAAAGCCTAAAAAACGGAGAAGATCCTTACTCAATAAACTTATTATTATTATTATCACCACCACGTCATCTGAATCTGAACCATAAACATGACAAAAATCATATGAGCTTGTGTGACAAACACACTAGTTTCTTCATTTTCGTTTTATCATTTTTTAATCAATCTGTGGCATCATTAAGCCACCTCTAGTTCCTACACACATTTCAGGAAGCACACAAACTGCTAGTATTTTCCATTCAGAAATCAAAGCTACATAAGCATTTATTTACTGTTCTATTTTCAATTACCTAAACAATCATCTTCATATGCTAAATTCGAATTGCATTACTACTCAATCAATTTAACTAGGGTTTACGTTTCCCTCTAAAATGCGTGATACTTTTCAAATCTCATACCCTAAACCGGTGATTAATTTTATCAGCAACAAGGTCAAAACCTAACATTTCAAAACGCGAAGAGAAGAGAGAGAACCTGGGGAGAGTGAGGTGAGTATTGAGACGGTGGTAGCAGCGGCGAAGAACGTGAGAACGGAGAGAGTCACAACCTCAGCGTATAGCAGTCGCTATATCTATATATCAACTTATTACTTCACTTCACTGTTAAGCCTTTGAACAGAAAAGAAAAAGAAATAGGCAAAATATATTTTGGGTTGATTAATATCTTTTTAAGGTTTTTTTTTCGCTCCAATTTGTGTAATATTTGTTTTTAAAATAACTAAAAAAATTATAACAAATAATTGATGAGTAATTGGTAATTAATGAATTTATATTTAAAACTTGATAAATCATTTGATAGCTGATAAAAAATATATTAGCGAATTCTTTTATAAAATATAAATAAAAAATTTATTAACACCTCAAATATTTCAAGTATTTCAACTTTTTAATATTGATATTTTAAAATGATTTTTTTAAAAGATTAATTGTTATGCATTTTCATTGTAAAAAGTCTTAGATTATAAGTGCATCTTAGCCATTCATAAGTGATACTTTAGATGTGATTAAAAAAAGTCAAACACATATAAAAATTTAGCTATATAAAATATTTTTACACATATCAATTAAATTCTTTTTTAATGTCCTTCTCACCAAAAATATGTTATAGTATTATTATTATTAGAAGAAGAGTAAGAATTCATTCACATCATCTATGCGACATACATTAAATTCCAATAATTAATATAATTGAATCAAATAATTATGTTAAATAAAATAAAAAAACTACATGTCATTTATTTTATATAAAATAAAAAGCTACATGTCATTTATTTTATTTTTTTAATGGGATATTTATATGACTGTTTGATTTATTTATATTAATTATTGAGATTTTGTATAAAAAATTTAGACTTACACATGATGTCAACGAATTTTAACTCTATAAGTAAGCTACTACTCTTCTTCTCCTCCCACTTATTTTATTTTATTTTTATATTGAATTACAAATATTTACGTTTTGGGGATAAACCGATAGACTGCCTGCAGTTGTATTCTGGATTTCATCTGTCTTTAGTTTGTTCCCAATTTGTTCACCAACCACAACTTGATCTGAGAAGTTTGTTGTCATATTGTCCAGGAATAGTTCCAAAATCAGGCAAATTTACCGAGATAACCCACTTTTTCGAAGAAATTCCCAAAATAACCCAGTTTTCAAAAAAAATCTCAATCTACCCCACATTTAGGAGGAGGCGCCAATTGGACTGGCGACTCCTCTTAAAAATTGCAAGGAGGCGCCAATTGGATTGGCTAGGGCACCTGCCCTAGCCAATCCAATTGGCGCCTATGTGTAATTTTTAAGAGGGGGCGTCAATCCAATTGGCGCATCCCTTAAAAAAGCCTCAAATGAAAAAACTTCCAACATGAAAGTTGTAGATCTTTTCAAGACAATGAATTTTGATATATATTTTGCATCATTTGGATTTTTTATGAGAAAGTTATGGGTAGTTGAAGTTGGACTTCTGAGTTTTTTAACTGTTATCTGACCGATAATGTTTTGTATTATTGAATGTGTTTCTTTTAGGAATATGAATTTTTGTCCAACATAACATTTGAAGTAGACATCTTAAATTTTCCAATGCACTTGGTCCCATCTCAAAATAATTAAAAATGAGTGAGTTAGGTCTTTGCGAACTTGACCCAAAATTAGGGTTTATGTCAAAACAAGTGTATGTGAATTTTGCCAAAAGGGACCAACTTCAAGCCCTTCAGTTTGAATGATAAAAGCCTCAAATGACAAAACCTTCAACATAAAAGTTGTAGATCTTTTCAAGATAATAAATTTGGACTAAAGTTTTGCATCATTTGCAATTTTTATGAGAAAGGTATGGGCACCTGAACTTGGACTCTTTGACATTTTATCTGTTATCTGACCTATAATGTTTTGTATTATTGCATGTGTTTGTGTTAGAGTTATGAATTTTTGTCCAACATAACAAGTGAAGTAGACATCTTAAATTTTCCAATGCACTTGATCCCACCTAAAAATAATTAAAAATGAGTGAGGTAGGTCCTTGCGAACTTGACCCAAAATTAGGGTTTCTGTCAAAACATGTGTATATGAATTTTGCCAAAAGGGACCAAATTCAAGCCCTTCAACATAACAATAACAAGTCCTTGAATTAGGGTTTCTGACCTATAAATTTTTGTATTATGATATGTGTTTATTTTAGAATTATGAAAGAAACCTAATGTTTGGAGTTTACACAAAGATAAATTTGACATAATACGAATTGATATTAATAAAATTTGGATTTTACACAAACAATCCTAATGGTGATGACCGGGATCACCTAACCGACCTCCGGTCCCACATCCCCTAGCTACCCTAACCCTTGACCCTAACCCACGTTGACGATTCTGCACCCGTGTTTGTTCATCTGATGGTCCAGGAGCGTCATTACCTCCTATAGGAGAAGATCCGTTGAGGTATTCAGCCAACTCAGCATAGTCTTCAGTATTCAATGATGGTGTACCGGCGTAGCTGAGCTCATGACCCATGCCAGAGAAGTTGGGGTGTGGTTGACTCATGGATGGGCGACCGGGACGGTTGAAGGGAGACATGGGTGACAATGATGGGTCTAGGAACGGTTGGAAAGGTTGTTGAGGTGTTTGGAAAGGGTATGGTTGTGGGATGTTTTGGTATTATGATGTTTGGGGTTCTTGGCTACGGTAGGAGGAGGGGCGGTTAGTGTTTTGGCTAAGGCGACTTTGGTAGGGTGATGGTCTGGGTGTGAAGCGATGTTCGGTCGAAGGTTGATGGTCCATTTGTTGGTGGTGGTATGGGGGATGTTCTTGGTTTTGGGGTTGGGTGAATGGCATGTTTTGGTTGTATGTTTGTGTGTTTGTGGAACGAAAAGTTTGTCGGATAGGTGGTTGTGAGTAACCGGGCTGAGAATGTTGTTGGGGGTTAGATGTTGATCCTTCTTGTGTGTAACTTATCTGGCGTGGGTCGTAGAGGTACATATCATCGGCGATGAATTGAAATCCAACTGATCGATACCAAGCCATATAAGTACGACTTGGTTTTACCTCATTTGGCATGACTGCGTCAGTTAAGACATGGTCATGACGGTGCTTCCACTTGCGACACTCTGATCTTGCGAAGGTTTGCCAAGGGTTGTAGTTCCATTGGTCGTTCACTTTACGCATATGCCATTCTCCTAGGCTAGCTGGGGGATCTGGGATATTCTGGACCATACCAAACTGCAGCTTCACACGATCGGTGTTGTGCAGCTCCACTGTTGTGAACTGTATTATCGGTGTGCATGTTGTCCATACGGCTGCGTCTTCAGGGTTGATCTGATGCTCATGATCCATATTAAGGTATGGACGCCAAATGAACTGAAATGTTAAAGACGATAGGATTTAAATGAATGTAGAAAAAGTCAACATAATATGAAGAAATAATGAAATTATGTTGCTTACGTCTGCCGGTCGAAGGTGATCCAACAGGTTGCGATATTGAGTAATACAGTGTCTCGGACATCTGCTGTAACTCATACCGCGTGCCGACCATCTACACCAAAAAGTTAAAATAAATTAGTTATGGGTAATAAACTGTAAGGAAGGAAGTAAAGATATAGCAATTTAAACAACTTACTTTTTTGCATATGGAAAAGTGAAGGGGTTGTTATTGACCGGTGCTAGAGACGGTAGTCTTGACCATCCCCATGCTTGTAGCAAAACAGCACATCCAGAAAATGTAGAAGTATCTTTGTGGGAGTTTTTGCACAACGAACTATAGAGATAGGCTAGACATGCGGATCCCCAACTATAACTACCTATTCTATCTATATGTCTAAGTAAAGGTAAGTACATAATATGCATGCTAGAACCACTACCTTCGGGAAATAAAAAGGATCCTAGTAACAACATAATGTAACACCTAGTTTTGATGATTCGAGCATCTTCGTTAGAATGCTCATCTAAATAAAAACTATTATAATATGACTTTAGGCATGAAAGTAGTATACCTTGTCCCCTAGCATTATCATCTAACAAATCAGTGTTTAAAAGCTCCATGCAAATTGAATTTGCATAGTTGGTCTTACCATTAACAGCTTTGCCTTCAATTCGTAGTCCTAAAAGCATGTATACGTCTTCTAACGTCACGGTACACTCACCGGTTGGAAACCAAAATGTGTGTGTCTCTGGCCTCCATCTTTCGCATAAGGCTAGAATGAACTTGTTATCTATAGACCAAGACATAATTTTGCTAATGTGACCAAAACCGGCGAGTTCAACATAAGGTTGAATCATCGGGTCCATTGGGACAAATTCGTGGACTCGAGTTCGAAACCTTGAGACATCCTATAATAGAAATAATGTAACACTTCACTAAGTCGATATTTCAAAATAAAATGGGGTTGGTGGAGATGAAACATAAAAAATAAGTATAAGAAAAAACTTACGTATGTCGCGATGTTTGCAACTGTTCCTCTGTGTGCTTCGCCCATTGTGAGTAAAGACATATTGTTGGGGAGTTGGTGTAGATGAAAATAGAAGATTTTGTTGAAGATGAAATTGTAAAAGAAGTAATGTAGATGAAGTAGTGAGAAATGTAGATGAAGTAGTGAGAATGTTGGTGTGGAAGAATTGTTGAAGGAGTGGATGAATTTATAGGCAAATGGAGGAGTGCATAAAAAAATGTGTTTGTATGGTGTCTCCACCTCATTTGGCGACCATGTACAATATTAAAGAGGGGGCGCCATTCAAATTGGCGACACCATAGGGTACATGCATGCAAGGCTAGTTCTGAATGCTTGGTTTCGAGGACTGACTCCATGGGGGCGCCATTCAAATTGGCGACCATGTTCAAGCCTTAAAGGTAGGCGCCAAACCAATTGGTGCCACCTTCTGCATGTCTGACACGTGGCATTGTTGTCTCCTGTATGCTGAACAACTCACGTATGGATGGCTTGCATGATTGACACATCATCTCTGACCATCTTAGGTGTCCGACACGTGTCTGTCTTGTCTCCTGCATGCTGATGACTACCTTCTTGATAGCTTGCCTGGTTGACACATCAAGTCACACTGTCTTGCAGGATTGACACATCATCTCAGACACTTGGCTATCTAGTATCCTGCATGCTGAATACTCACTTCTGTCTTGACTAGCTAGCATGATTGACACATCATCTCTGACCATCTTAGGTGTCCGACACGTGTCTGTCTTGTCTCCTGCATGTTGATGACTACCTTCTTGATAGCTTGCCTGGTTGACACATCAAGTCACACTGTCTTGCAGGATTGACACATCATCTCAGACACGTGGCTCTCTAGTATCCTGCATGCTGAATACTCACTTCTGTCTTGACTAGCTAGCATGCTTGACACATCAACTCACACTGTCTTGCATGACAGACACATTAACTCATGACTAGCTAGCATGCTTGACACATCAACTCACACTGTATTGCATGACAGACACCTCATCTCTGAAATTACTTGCATGCTTGACACAGTATCTCAGAGTAGCTTCAATGTGAGACACTGATACCATCTATTTAAGTGTCTTACTATCACATTCATCTGCACTTGCAAAATACTTTTCATCTCCAAAATACTTTTCATCTTCACTCACATTCATCTGCACTTGCAAAATACTTTTTATCTCCAAAATGTCATCTTCATCATTATACAGTATCAACGTTCACTGCAACGGTGAAACTTTTGAGTCTGAGCTTCATGGTTTTTGTTTTAGAAACACTGATACCATTAAAGTGACAATGAAGAGAAATGCAACCTTTTTGCATTTCAAAAAAAGAATACAATCCTTTATAGCATCAGGTATTGTGTCAAAGATGACATATCAGAATCCTATATTTTTTGAGAATGGTCAATGCAAGTTTTTCCCCCTAAAGATACGAGACGATGAAGATGTTGAAAGCATGTTTCTTAGTCATGAACATTCAGGCATGGATTGTATCGAGTTGTACATTACTATACAACCATATATATCGTCTCAACAGTCTCAACTAACCGATCAGGATCCAGCTGGTGAAGATGCTGTAGATGATGCATAATGGTCAGATGAACTCAACCCAGAAGCCGAAGTAGAGGTCGACGTTGTTGATGAAGAAGAAGAGGAGACTGAGGTACAGGTTGATCACATCCTGAACAACGACGATGAAGATGAGGCTCAACCACCGCCAATACCTCCTACTCATGCCTACAATCCTCCTCAACATATGACAAATATGGATCTTCACGACGATGAAACGTCCGACAGTGTCTTCTATAATCCGTATCCGAGACCAGTAGGCGAATTAAAGGTGGGAGACATGTTTCGTACCAAAGAGGAATGTGTCTTGGCAATAAAAAAATACCATATGAACAACTTTGCTGACTTTACAGTGAAACGCACTGACTCTAGAAGGTATGTTATCGAATGTCGTAACATGCTTTGTAAGTTTCGTTTGGCTGCATCTTACAAGAAGAAAAATGACTCTTGGGAGATCGCCTCAATAGACCCACAACACAGTTGCGTTGCAACTAACGTTGAACAAGATCACCGTAAACTGAGCACAGCTTTGATATGTCAAGACATTCTGCCATTGGTAAATAAAGACCCATCAGTGAAGGTGAGTATAATTATATCCCATATCCGAACAATATATAATTATACTCCATCTTACAAGAAAGCATGGATTGCGAGGACAAAGGCTGTTGAGCAGGTTTTCGGCAACTGGGAGGACTCATTCAAGGAATTACCACGGTTTTTATGGGCACTAAAAACTTATGTCCCAGGAACTGTGGCAATTCTGGAGACAGTGCCAGCAATGATGCCAGACGGAACCTGTGCTACAGGTAATAGAATATTTCACCGTCTTTTTTGGGCATTTGACCCGTGCATCAAAGGTTTCGCTTTCTGCAAACCTCTCCTGCAAATTGATGGCACTTGGTTATACGGAAAATACAAGGGTACTTTGCTCATGGCAGTTGCACAAGACGGTAACAACAATGTATTTCCCATTGCCTTTGCTCTTGTTGAAGGTGAAACGGCTGGTGGATGGGGTTTCTTTCTTCGACATCTCAGAACGCATGTCGCTCCACAAGCCAATCTATGTTTGATTTCTGATAGACATGCTGCCATCGAAAGTGCCTACAACAACCATGACAACGGATGGCATGATCCTCCTTCTACACATGTCTACTGTATCAGACACATTGCACAAAACTTCATGCGTGCTATAAAAGATAAGAATCTTCGCAAGAAGGTGGTGAATGCTGGGTATGCTTTAACTCAACCGTCTTTTCAATATTATCGTGATGAGATTCGTCTGTCTAATGAAGACGCGGGGAGATGGATAAATAACATCCCAGTAGAGTAGTGGACAAGAGCATTTGACGGTGGTTGTCGATGGGGCCACATGACAACAAACATTGTGGAATGCATGAACGGGGTTTTCAAAGGGATTCGAAATCTGCCGATAACCGCCTTGGTAAGATCAACCTATTATAGGTTGGCTTCTATGTTCGCAACCAGAGGTGAAAGATGGAGTGTAGTGTTAATGTCTGGATAAGTATTCAATGAGTGTTGCATGAAGGTCATGAAAGAGGAGAGCATCAAAGTTACGACACACTCTGTAACAGTGTTTGACCGTCATAGACAAAATTTCAGCGTCCAGGAAACAATGGGCAACAACGAGGGGAGACCAAATTTAGCCTACGCTGTTAGACTACACAGAAGTTGGTGCGATTGTGGAAAATTTCAGGCTTTCCGCATACCTTGATCCCATGTCATTGCAGCATGCGCTTATACTCGTCAAGACGCTTACACCCATTTATCTGATGTGTACAAGGCCAGCACCATCATGAATGTATATAGTCAAAGCTTTTCAGTACTACCAATGGAGGATTACTGGCCTCCATATGAAGGAGATATTGTTTGGCACAATGAAGAGATGCGTAGAAAGAAGAAAGGAAGGCCAAACAGCACACACATCAGAATAGAGATGGATTCCACAGATAAAATGATAAGATTATGTAGTCTTTGTCGTCAACCAGGACACAACAAAAACAACTGTCCCAATCAAGGAGCATCATCTAGATCTTAAGATTTTTGTAACATTTTATGTAGATCTTAAGCTTTTTGTAACATTTTATCTAGATCTTAAGCTTTTTGTAACATTGTATTTCTGTAACAATCAATCATTATATATCATTAAGTTCTTGTTACAACGAGTTTCATAACAAACAACAGTACAAAACATCTGAAAACATAAATAATTCTAACTGATTACAACAATCAAATTAATGTCGTCTGGACCGAACATCATTTCCCTAGCATCCTTATCAGTCTTCATTCGCACCCAACCAAAGATACTGTCAAGTCTCTCAATACTTCTGATTTTTTTCCCTTCTGGTATTTTCCCGTCTAACCATCGAACCAGCTCCCTCTTCAGTTGATCTAACGTGGTGATGTTCCAAAACAGCATCAGCAATTGAGGTTTGTCTCTCGCATAAATCACCTTACCGTATCGGCGACGAACACCAAACATGATAGCCAAATGATTATATGAGTTGTGGAACAATAGGTCACACAACGCATCTATTTATAAGACAAAAAAGGCATTTTATGAGGGACTCGCCAATTGAGTTGGCGCCTCCTTTTAAAACCTACACATAGGCGCCAATTGGATTGGCTAAGGCACCTGCCCTAGCCAATCCAATTGGCGCCTCCATTCAAGTTTTAACAACAGTCGCCATATGAACAACTTTCATGTTCATCAAAAATTCATTTGAAACTTGGAAGCTCATCATTCATTTCAAAACATTATAGGTCATTTTGACAGAAACCCTAATTTTGGGTCAACTTCGCAGGGACCTAACTCACTCATTTTTAATTATTTTGAGGTGGGACCAAGTGTATTGGAAAATTTAAGATGTCTACTTCAAATGTTATGTTGGACAAAATTTCATAACTCTAAAATAAACACATGAAATAATGCAAGACATTATAGGTCAGATTACAGTTGAAAAACTCAGAAGTCCAACTTCAATTGCCCATAACTTTCTCATAAAAAATCCAAATGATGCAAAATTTATATCCAAATTCATTGTATTGAAAAGATATACAACTTGCATGTTGGAAGTTTTTTCATTTGAGGCTTTTTTAAGGGAGGAGCCAATTGGATTGACGCCCCCTCTTAAAAAATACACATAGGCGCCAATTGGATTGGCTAGGGCAGGTGCCCTAGCCAATCCAATTGGCGCCTCCTTGTAATTTTTAAGAGGGGTCGCCAATCCAATTGGCGCCTCCTCCTAAAAGTGGGGTAGATTGGGAATTTTCCTGAAAAGTGGGTTATTTTGAGAATTTCTTCGAAAAAGTGGGTTATCTCGGTAAATTTGCCCCAAAATCATGTCAATCTTACCTTCGGCGTGATCCAAACTCTCCTTTTTACATTGTGTTCTCATGCTTAAAATGCTTCATGATTCTTTGGCGATCGGTGTCGGGGAACCGTCGTCTTCTGGATGAGGAAGGGAAAAGGCGAGTTTTTTTTTGTATGCATGAAATGCAAACGTATGAATGTATGCATAGCTTGTTTATGTGGATGGAGTGCAAATAGATATGCAACATCTATTGATTCAAAGGTTTGATGATGTAGTAGTTTAGGTTCAAAAGTTTGGCACCTAAACAATGATGCAATAATGGTATGCAATAATGTAGGTTAAAGGTCCAACATGCTATGGATAATTTGTATACGATTCTCAATGCAAGTTCAAAGGTTCGATGCGTTTAGGATAATTGAGGTATGTAGGCTCTTAGTTTCCTACAAAAAAAACTCATATTCCCACATAGGTAGGTTCTAATGCTTTATGAAGGTTCTCAGAGCCACGGATCCTAGGATGAGAATACAGTTATCGTCGCAAAATGACTTGCAGGCCAATGATACCCTCAAGAGGATCCATTCTAAGTGAGGTCATCCCTCGGCTTCAAAAGTCATTGGTTTACTAAACGTCCCTAGAGTTGTATATCCCTCCTTGAAAGTATTATTGTCATCATAAAGTAAGTTACGAGCCAACAATACTTCTTGAGGAATCTACTTTAGGCGGGGTCTTTGCACCAACCCATCAAGACAACTACGTCTAACAAATCAGTACTACGCAACCATCATTCTATCTTAGGTGTTATCTTAAATCTTGTGTAGTGGGATTCTCACTCATTAGCATCATGAAACCCATCTCATAATATATAATACAACTGATATATCGAAAATATAATATATATATATATATATATATATATATATATATATATATATATATATATATATAAGCAATAAAGATGTAATAAAGTAAAATAAAGATAAAGCAAGTAAAATGATAAAGATAAACATGCAAAGGAAACAACCAAAAATAGGCTTGACTTGCTTAAGGACTCCCCAAGAGAGTCACCAGTTTGATGGGGAGTCCCAACAAACTATCCCCAATAGAGTCTCCAGCTGTAGTGCCGCGAAAAATACCTGAGTGTATCATACGCTCGAAGATATAACAGAGTCATCACCAGAATTTATTTATTCCTGAAGGAAAGGGAAAATATCGATAAATATCTTGGGGAAGAGAAATGGGTAAGGAAGTCGGTTATGCAAGGGGAAGGTATTATTGTAACACCCCGATAAAAATAAGATAATTATTTAATTTAAGTTAATATTATATTTATTAATTTAATTAAATAATTGGAATTATTGGATTATTATTATTATTATTATTATTGGAATAATAATTATTGGAAAATATATAAGTTGGAAATAAGGAAAAAGAGTTCCATTTGGTAAAGAAAGGGTTTTTACGTGAAAAATAGAGAAGCGGCTGAAAAGAGGAAAAAGGCAAAGAGGCAGAGCGAGAGGAAGAAGGTTGGAGAAGAGAAAAGCTTGAAGCTTAAAGATTCGCCGGATTAACTCAGGTAAGGGGGGTTTATCGTTGTTTAATGGGTATTATGGGTTAACATGTAATGGGTAGTGATGAACCGTTGAATTGACCCTAATTGGGATGATGAGTGCTGGAAAATTGTGATGAATAAACTGTGCTAAAGTCGTAATTGAATCTGTAATTGGATGGGTAGTGATTTCCCGAACGTATAGCTTTTTACGGAATCGGAATCGGAGGTCCGGAAGTCCTCCAACGGCGGAAAATGCGGAGAATTCTGCATTCTGCTTCGTGTTAGCGCAGGAACAGCTTTCTGTCTTGCGTTAACCGGTTAACCCAGGGTGTTAACCGGTTAACACTGTTATGAATTGTGAAAAATTGCTGTTTTGTCTGCGTTAACCGGTTAACCCAGGGCGTTAACCGGTTAACACTGTTGTGAGTTGTGAAAATATTGTTGTTCTGTCTGCGTTAACCGGTTAACCCAGGGCGTTAACCGGTTAACACTGTTGAATTTGGCCAGGAAGCGTGTTCTGTCCTGCGTTAACCGGTTAACCCAGGGCGTTAACCGGTTAACACTGTTGGAAATTGGAAAATTTGATATTTTAATGTTATGAACATAATTGGCGATTGGCCTATATCAGTGTGTGATATAGTAGGGATTATTTCCCGTTGTTTTGAGTAGGATAGGTATTAGTAGAGTGTGCTAATACTGTGATTGAATTATTTGGCATGACATGATATGATTATGTGATAAATATGCTGATGATGTGTGAAAATATGCATAATGTTGTGAATGTATATATTATGCATGTGTTGGTGAATGGACTGTTTTATGGCTTAGAGTGTGAGCATATGTCCATTGTGGATTGTTGTTGATGATGTTGCATTGCTAGGTGAATTAGCATGCATATTGTGGCCTTTATGGTGGTAGCTAATTCCCATGGTGAGGAATTAGTGAGTAAATCTTTGTAGATTGTTGTTGATGTTTGCATGCTAGGTGATTAGCGTGCATAGCATAGCCCTTGGGGTGGTAGCTAATTCCCATGGTGAGGAATTAGTGAGTGAGTCACTAGGTCTCAAATGAGTGGGACTAGTGGGCTTGGTAGCCGCATCTGGATTTGATCGGTGAGGTTGAACTATATGTTCACGAATAGTCGGTACCGCATGCATGGAGTCTCATTGCATAATGTATGTATGGCGTATAATATGAATGGATGTATTCCAATATTATACGTGTGTTTGTGTTGGCATTGAGTATGAGTATGAATTGTGTTGGTATTGAGTATGATATTTGAGTTGATGTGCCGTTACTGAATGTGTGATATGATTAGGGTGATTAGTGTGTTATTTACTTAGCATTACATGATATTTTATAATGCTTTTTATATCGATTGAGGAACTCACCCTTACAACTATTTTTCAGGTAACGAGCAGTGATTGAGTAGAAGCTAGTGCTTGGAGTCTAGTGTAGTCTCCTTAGTGGGTCATGCTCTGATAGATGTAACATTGGGACGGGATGTTTTACCTTGTTGAATAATTTTACATGTAATGTGTTACATGTTTTGCATGATTGATTTGATTTCTATCCGCTGCGAATTATGCAATGTTTATTTTGATTAAATAAAGAGCATGACAGTTATTTTGGTGAATGGTGTGAAGTGATTGTGTGACACCCTTAATTGCATATCTACTCTGATTGATATATTGCTGTTTTAATTAAATATTTGGGGTATTTTAGAAGGGTGTTACATTAGTGGTATCAGAGCATAGTCGGTCGAGTCGAGTCGTAATTATTCTGTTTCCCCTGTATGGGATAGGTGTTGTGTAACCCTATCAGTACTTATTGTTTTAGCTTGTTGGGTTTTCAGAATAGAGATGGCTGGAAGAGGTAGAGATGATGCTGCGATTGCTGAGGCTCTAGGTATGCTAGTTGGACAATCCGAATGTTGTGGGAATGGGAGCTGCTCGTCAACTGAGTGAGTTCCAGAAGAACAATCCTCCAATGTTCAAGGGAGCATACGATCCAGATGGTGCTCAGAAGTGGTTGAAGGAGATCGAGAGGATCTTCCGAGTGACTGAATGTGCCGATAACCAGAAGGTCAGGTTCGGTACGCATATGCTGTCAGAAGAAGCAGATGATTGGTGGGTTGCTACCCGCACTGAGTTGGAATCTGCTGGGAATGCTGAGATCACTTGGGCTGTGTTCAGAGAGAGATTCCCGAGGAAGTATTTTCCAGAGGATGTTAGAGGAAAGAAAGAGATAGAGTTCTTGGAATTGAAGCAGGGCAATCGGTCTGTTACGGAGTATGCTGCTAAGTTCACAGAATTGTCGAAGTATTACACTCCCTATGATGAGGCTACTGGGGAATTTTCAAAGTGTGTGAAGTTTGAGAACGGGTTGCGTCCCGAGATCAAGCAGGCTATTAGATATCAGCGGATTAGAGTGTTTTCTGATTTGGTTGACTGTTGCAGGATTTTTGAACAGGATACCAAGGCCAGAGCGGAAAGCTATCAGCAGAGGGTTGATAGGAAATGCAAGAATCAGAATGATCGTGGGAAACCGTATGCAGCTGGCAAAGGTTTCCAGAGACAGAGTGGAATGAAGAGGCCTAGTGGGGGAGACTCTAGTGCCCCTGCTAAGTGTTACAGATGTGGTCAGGCTGGACATCGTGTCCATGAATGTACCAGTGCTGAGAGGAAGTGTTTCAAGTGTGGAAAAGGTGGTCATTTGGCTGCAGAGTGTCGGTCGAAGACTATGACTTGTTTCAACTGTGGAGAGGTGGGTCATATCAGTCCACAGTGTCCTAAGCCAAAGAAAGAGAACCAGTCGGGAGGCAAGGTCTTTGCTTTATCGGGTTCTGAGACTTCTGCAGATGATCGTTTGATCCTAGGTACGTGTTATATTAATGGCTTTCCTCTTGTAGCTATTATTGACACCGGTGCTACTCATTCCTTTATATCTTTGGATTGTGCTGTGAAACTTAAGTTAGAGATATCTGAGATGCATGGAAGTATGGTGATTGATACTCCTGCAAAGGGTTCAGTGACTACTACTTTAGTTTGTTTAAATTGTCCTTTGAGTATTTTTGGTAGAGACTTTGGGATGGACCTAGTGTGTCTTCCACTAGTGCAGATTGAGGTTATTCTGGGTATGAACTGGTTGGTGTTTAACCGAGTTTATATCAACTGTTTTGATAAGACTGTGATCTTTCCTGAGATTGAGGAAGGAAAGAGTTTGTTTCTATCAGCAAGGCAGGTGAATGAGGCAGTAGCAGATGGGGCAGAGTTGTTTATGCTGTTAGCGACTTTGGAGGCTAAAGATAAACTGGTGATTTGCGATCTAGCTGTGGTGTGTGATTTTCCTGATGTGTTTCCTGAAGAAGTGAATGAACTACCGCCAGAGCGTGAAGTTGAGTTCTCGATTGATTTGGTACCTGGTACTAGGCCGATGTCGATGGCTCCGTACCGTATGTCTGCTTTTGAGTTAACTGAATTGAAGAGTCAGTTGGAAGATCTGTTGGATAAGAAATTTATTCGTCCGAGTGTGTCACCGTGGGGTGCACCAGTGTTATTGGTTAAGAAGAAAGAAGGTACTATGAGGTTGTGTGTGGACTACAGGCAACTGAATAAAGTGACGATCAAGAATCGGTATCCTTTGCTGAGGATTGATGATTTGATGGATCAGTTGGTTGGTGCGAGTGTGTTCAGCAAAATAGATTTGAGATCGGGCTATCATCAGATACGTGTGAAAACTGAGGATATTCAGAAGACTGCTTTCAGAACGAGGTATGGACATTATGAGTATTCTGTAATGCCTTTTGGTGTGACTAATGCGCCTGGAGTATTTATGGAGTATATGAATAGGATTTTCCATCCGTACCTAGACAAGTTTGTTGTGGTGTTTATTGACGATATTTTGGTGTATTCGAAATCTGAAGAAGAGCATGCTGAGCATTTGAGAGTGGTTTTAGGAGTTCTACGAGAAAAGAAGTTATTTGCTAAACTGTCCAAGTGCGAATTTTGGTTAGAAGAGGTTAGTTTTCTTGGTCATGTGATTTCAAGAGATGGTGTTGCTGTTGATCCTTCTAAGATAGAAGCGGTATCTAAGTGGGAAGCTCCGAAGTCAGTTTCGGAGATAAGGAGTTTTCTTGGTTTGGCTGGTTATTATAGGAAGTTCATCGAGGGATTTTCTAAGTTGGCGTTACCGTTGACGATGTTGACTAGAAAGGGGCAAGCGTTTGTTTGGGACTCAAAGTGTGAAGAAGGTTTCCAAGAGTTAAAGAGAAGGTTAACTACTGCTCCTATTCTGATATTACCGAGTTTGTCGGAATCATTTGAGGTTTACTGTGATGCTTCATTGTTGGGTTTGGGTGGTGTGTTGATGCAGAATAAGCAGGTTATAGCTTATGCTTCGAGACAACTGAGGGTTCATGAGAGGAACTATCCGACACACGATTTAGAGTTGGCAGCTGTGGTATTTGTTCTGAAGTTATGGAGGCATTACTTGTACGGGTCAAGATTTGAGGTTTTCAGTGACCATAAAAGTTTAAAGTATTTGTTTGATCAGAAAGAGCTGAATATGAGACAGAGGAGATGGTTAGAGTTTCTGAAGGATTATGACTTTGGTTTGAATTACCATCCGGGTAAAGCAAACGTGGTGGCTGATGCATTGAGTCGGAAATCATTGCATATGTCTATGTTAATGGTTAAGGAATTGGATTTAACTGAGCAGTTTAAAGACTTGAGTTTGGTGTGTGAGAGTACTCACAATAGCGTTAAATTGGGAATGTTAAAGTTAACGAGTGGTATTCTGGATGAGATTAGAGAGGGTCAGAAATCCGATGTGCTTTTGGTTGATAAGTTGACTCTGGTGAATCAAGGTCAAGGTGGTGAATTCAGAGTTGATGAGAATGGTGTTTTGAAATTTGGTAATCGGGTGTGTATTCCGGATGTTACCGAACTTAAGAAGAGTATTCTTGAGGAAGGACATCGTAGTGGCCTGAGTATTCATCCTGGAGCTACGAAGATGTATCATGATTTGAAAAAGTTATTTTGGTGGCCGGGAATGAAAAGAGAAATTGCGAGTTTTGTTTATTCTTGTTTGACTTGTCAGAAGTCAAAGATTGAGCATCAGAAGCCGTCTGGGCTAATGCAACCGTTGGCTATTCCAGAGTGGAAGTGGGATAATATCAGTATGGATTTTGTTTCTGGTTTACCGAGGACAATTAAGAATTTTGAAGCTATTTGGGTGATTGTTGACAGATTGACAAAATCGGCTCATTTCATTCCGATCAGAATGGATTATCCGTTAGAGAGATTAACTGAGTTGTATATTGAGAAGATTGTAAGTTTGCATGGTATTCCGTCGAGTATTGTTTCGGACAGAGATCCTAGATTTACATCGAAGTTCTGGGAAGGTTTGCAGAGGGCTTTGGGAACTAAGCTGAGATTGAGTTCTGCATATCATCCGTAGACTGATGGTCAGACTGAGAGGACGATTCAGTCACTAGAGGATCTTTTGAGAGCTTGTGTTTTGGAAAAGGGAGGTGCTTGGGATTGTTATTTACCTTTGATTGAGTTTACCTACAACAATAGTTTTCATTCGAGCATTGGTATGGCACCGTTTGAAGCTTTGTATGGTAGGAGATGTCGGACGCCTTTATGTTGGTATGAGTCCGGTGAGAGTACTGTGGTTGGACCGGAGATTGTTCAACAAACTACGGAAAAGATTAAGATGATTCAGGAGAAGATGAGAATTGCTCAGAGTCGTCAGAAGAGTTATCACGACAAGAGGAGGAAGTCACTTGAGTTTCAAGAGGGAGATCATGTGTTTCTTCGTGTTACTCCGATAACTGGGGTTGGTCGAGCTTTGAAGTCGAAGAAGTTGACACCTCGATTTATTGGTCCTTATCAGATTTTGGAGAGGATAGGGGAGGTAGCCTATCGTATCGCTTTACCACCGTCACTTGCGAATTTGCATGAGGTTTTTCATGTGTCTCAGTTGAGGAGGTACATTCCTGATCCGTCGCATGTAGTCCAAGTAGATGATGTCCAGGTGAGAGATAACCTGACTGTTGAAACATCACCTATGAGGATTGAGGATCGAGAGTTGAAGCAGTTGCGGGGTAAAGAGATTGCTTTGGTGAAGGTAGCTTGGGGAGGACCAGCAGGTGGTAATGTGACTTGGGAACTTGAGAGTCAGATGAAGGAGTCTTATCCGGAGTTATTCGCTTGAGGTATGTTTTCGAGGACGAAAACTCTTTTAGTGGGGGAGAGTTGTAACACCCCGATAAAAATAAGATAATTATTTAATTTAAGTTAATATTATATTTATTAATTTAATTAAATAATTGGAATTATTGGATTATTATTATTATTATTATTGGAATAATAATTATTGGAAAATATATAAGTTGGAAATAAGGAAAAAGAGTTCCATTTGGTAAAGAAAGGGTTTTTACGTGAAAAACAGAGAAGCGGCTGAAAAGAGGAAAAGGGCAAAGAGGCAGAGCAAGAGGAAGAAGGTTGGAGAAGAGAAAAGCTTGAAGCTTAAAGATTCGCCGGATTAACTCAGGTAAGGGGGGTTTATCGTCGTTTAATGGGTATTATGGGTTATCATGTAATGGGTAGTGATGAACCGTTGAATTGACCCTAATTGGGATGATGAGTGCTGGAAAATTGTGATGAATAAACTGTGCTAAAGTCGTAATTGAATCTGTAATTGGATGGGTAGTGATTTCCCGAACGTATAGCTTTTTACGGAATCGGAATCGGAGGTCCGGAAGTCCTCCAACGGCGGAAAATGCGGAGAATTCTGCATTCTGCTTCGTGTTAGCGCATGAACAGCTTTCTGTCTTGCGTTAACCGGTTAACCCAAGGTGTTAACCGGTTAACACTGTTATGAATTGTGAAAAATTGTTGTTTTGTCTGCGTTAACCGGTTAACCCAGGGCGTTAACCGGTTAACACTGTTGTGAGTTGTGAAAATATTGTTGTTCTGTCTGCGTTAACCGGTTAACCCAGGGCATTAACCGGTTAACACTGTTGAATTTGGCCAGGAAGCGTGTTCTGTCCTGCGTTAACCGGTTAACCCAGGGCGTTAACCGGTTAACACTGTTGGAAATTGGAAAAATTGATATTTTAATGTTGTGAACATAATTGGCGATTGGCCTATATCGGTGTGTGATATAGTAGGGATTATTTCCCGTTGTTTTGAGTAGGATAGGTATTAGTAGAGTGTGCTAATACTGTGATTGAATTATTTGGCATGACATGATATGATTATGTGATAAATATGCTGATGATGTGTGAAAATATGCATAATGTTGTGAATGTATATATTATGCATGTGTTGGTGAATGGACTGTTTTATGGCTTAGAGTGTGAGCATATGTCCATTGTGGATTGTTGTTGATGATGTTGCATTGCTAGGTGAATTAGCATGCATATTGTGGCCTTTATGGTGGTAGCTAATTCCCATGGTGAGGAATTAGTGAGTAAATCTTTGTAGATTGTTGTTGATGTTTGCATGCTAGGTGATTAGCGTGCATAGCATAGCCCTTGGGGTGGTAGCTAATTCCCATGGTGAGGAATTAGTGAGTGAGTCACTAGGTCTCAAATGAGTGGGACTAGTGGGCTTGGTAGCCGCATCTGGATTTGATCGGTGAGGTTGAACTATATGTTCACGAATAGTCGGTACCGCATGCATGGAGTCTCATTGCATAATGTATGTATGGCGTATAATATGAATGGATGTATTCCAATATTATACGTGTGTTTGTGTTGGCATTGAGTATGAGTATGAATTGTGTTGGTATTGAGTATGATATTTGAGTTGATGTGCCGTTACTGAATGTGTGATATGATTAGGGTGATTAATGTGTTATTTACTTAACATTACATGATATTTTATAATGCTTTTTATATCGATTGAGGAACTCACCCTTACAACTATTTTTCAGGTAACGAGCAGTGATTGAGTAGAAGCTAGTGCTTGGAGTCTAGTGTAGTCTCCTTAGTGGGTCATGCTCTGATAGATGTAACATCGGGACGGGATGTTTTACCTTGTTGAATAATTTTACATGTAATGTGTTACATGTTTTGCATGATTGATTTGATTTCTATCCGCTGCGAATTATGCAATGTTTATTTTGATTAAATAAAGAGCATGACAGTTATTTTGGTGAATGGTGTGAAGTGATTGTGTGACACCCTTAATTGCATATCTACTCTGATTGATATATTGCTGTTTTAATTAAATATTTGGGGTATTTTAGAAGGGTGTTACAATTATCACCCCTCACTCTGTTGTACTCAACGGGAACCATTTTGATTGTTCTTTGCACGAATGTGTGTTACTATCTAAAGGTTACTTGCGAAAGGGGAAATATAAGTTTATTAATTAAGGTGATCGCCAAGGATTTGAACTTTTGTGCCTACGTATTCTCGTAGTGCAATGAGAAAATCATAGCCCAATAGTTCGTGGTGGAAATACGAATTTTGTTGGTAGTTTTTAGTAAATGATGTTATAATTGTATCCTAAAAATGTGTAGACGTGAGCTGATTCTGATCCTTGTTCGGATGCTCTAAGCTTTTAGTTTGACTGCTAAGAAACAAATTATAACAGTTCTTTTATGAAAAGAAAATAAAATTGTTTTGAAAAGGTTTGTGTGATAAAAGAAAAAAGAAATAGTTGATTTAACTGAATTAAAAAGAGAGAAAGTTTGTATTGCAAAAGTGTTTGAATTGGAAGATTATTGTGGTGAAAGTAATGTTTCGCCTAAGCATGAGACTAATAAGGCAAACACACGTGAGGGGACTTGCCAAAGCATGGGACTGACAAGGCAAGTGTACATGAAGTCATCCGTCTAAGCATGTGACTAACAAGACAAACATAGAGAAAAGAGGGGGGGGGTATGCCTAAGCATGGGACTAACAAGGAAGACATGAAAGGAAGGGGTTTGTCTAAGCATGGGACTAATAAGACAGATGTGAAAATAAATGTTTTACCTAAGCATGATACTAAAAGGAAAACATGAAATGGTCAGTCTAAGCATGGGACTAACAAGACAGACATGAAAGGAAATGGTTTTCCTAAGCATGGGACTAACAAGGAAAACATGAAATGGTCTGTCTAAGCATAGGACTAACAAGACAGACATGAAAGGAAATAGTTTGCCTAAGCATGGACTAAGAAGCCAAAAATGAAATGGTATATTTAAGCATGGGACTAACAAGACATACGTGAAAGAAAGAGGTTTGCCTAAGCATGGGACTAACAAGACAAACATGCATAAAGAGCTTGCCTAAGCATGTGACTAACAAAGCAAGTATGCACGAAGAGACATGTCTAAGCATGAGACTAACAAGATAGACGTGTATGAAAAAGGGTTTGCCTATCCATGGGACTAACAAGGTAAACAAGAAAGAAGAGGTTTTTAACCATTAGAAGGTGATTAACCCAAAAAGAAGAGTATTGTTGTTGTTGATTGTTGAAGTGTTGAAACGCTTGAATGATGAAAGGTTTGAATGTTGCCCTAAGATGGAAAAATTCCACTTTATTGGTTGTGATTGATTTTAAGTGGGAGACAAGCATCGGACAACAAGCTAAGTACGACTAGCAATCCAAGTACTCGGTAGTTGAAAGGACAAGTGCATCTTGAACTCTCTTTTTCATCCCAAAAGTTTTGTTTATGAAATTCGTGAGGTGAGTTTACTCATTGGTACTTAGAGGGAGACAAACATCTAACCACAATCTAATTACAATCGACAATCAGAGTACTCGAGAGCTGAAAGGACAATTGCATTCTAGCCTCTCTATTTTGCCCATGAGGACTGTTAGTTGTAAATTTACGTGTCGGGTTTTTGTTATCGTATCCACAGGGATTGTAAGATATCACCGCCGTTCGATGGTTGTATTAATTTTAGCTCAATGTAACAATAAGGTTTTGGTTGGTTGTCACGTTATCTTGCATAAAAAGGTAATAAATTGCGGTAAAAGTTTTGGTTTGAATAAATGAGAAATATTGTCAAAGTTAGGGTTCGATGATCACTTTGCATGTATTTGTTCGGTCAACAATCTTATAAACTCCTTTAGATGATAAATCATTTCACAAAGTCCTCCCAATATGTTTCTCTCGAACACACATTGTGAGTTTTCCCATTTTGATCCATTGTTTCTCTCGAACACAATCTATCAAAATGACAACTTTTTGGTTCAACCTTATGGTGAACAAAATCATTCATTACTATCTCTAGCTAACAAACAAGATTGGATGAAAACCTAGGTCAAGAGTTGGTAAACATCTCTCGATCATAAACCAACACAAAGAGTTTTAAATAGAAACAAAGTTTTCATCATATATTCACCATTAAAGAGTTTACACATGAAGATCCTTACATTTACACACAAAGCTAGTAATCACCTACATCTAACCTTGACAAATGGAGGACTTAGCTACTCATTTTCATGGTAGCTTGGTCGGCAAGTTTCGGAAGAAGGTTGATCAACATCCAAGTCGGATAATCGATATTGGATGGGAATCCACCTTCTTTTTGTAGAAGATGGTTACAAGATGAAGAGAAATGAAATATAGGGCATAAAAGATCCTAAGAACAATGCTGGAAAATATCTCTAAGAAAGTACAAAAGTGGAAAAATGCTGTAAAAACTAGGTATGGTGCTCAAAATTGGCACTTGCTACTTATAGACCTGTGCTGGGCTGTCATGCTCGCTAGGCGAGCAGAAAGGCTCGCCTAGCGAGGGTCTAATTGTGGCACACAAGGCACCTGTGCCCAGAGAAACAGGGTCTGTTGAACTGTCATGTTCGCCTAGCGAACAAACCTTCGCCTAGCGAAGGACACGCTCCAACCTTCGCCCCAGCGAGGTTGAGAGGTTTTGCTACTGGAATGCTCGCTGGGGACTCGCTAGAGCCTCGCCTAGCGAGTGAGTGCTGGCTGCGCTTTTCACCAAAACTGAACGAACTCGCTACCACCTTCGCTAGGATCTCGCCTGGCGAATTTATTGGCATTTTACTGGAGCTTTTCGCTGGAAACTCGCCTACCGAGGCCTTCGCTTCAGCTCTCGCCTAGCGAGCAAGCTGATGAATGCAAATTCTCTTTGGTTCCTTTGCCAACTTCTTGTGTCTTTCATTTTCTATTGTTTCATGCCTTCTACCTGCACAATAACACACAAATCAAAGGTACCAAGATCGTTTATCAATGTATTGCATTTCATGTTAGAACAAAGGTGGTTTTGACAAAAGAGCAAGGAAATAGAGTGAAAAATACCCTTAATTGATAACTCAAATAAGCACTTTTGGGTATCTAACAACTCTCCCCAACTAGATTCTTGCTTGTCCTCAAGCAAAGTATGCCTCTTGAAGGACAAGAGGATTTGCTTTAAGAAAAAGGTTTCTCCGAAGTTGGATAAACGGCTCAAACACAAGCGAAATCAGCCTATACAAGTTTCCAATGGTTCGAATACAATAATACACAAGAACTAAAACTTAATAGCAATGCAAAATATTTATCTATCTACAACAATATTATTCTGAATGAATCACCCTATCTCTCCTCTTCGAATAAGGAATGAAGAATTTACGCGTTTGCAACCGCGGGAATAATCTCACTCTCTAACAAACAATGAAGAAATCAAATAGATTCATACAATGTCTAACAATTAAAAATGGTACTGTGGAAGCATAAAGATCACTAAGGGCTTTTCGGTTGAAGCTTGGTTAGGTTAACAAACAAGGGTCATTTCTAAGGCCATTGAAACGAAAGTGCCGATGCAAAAGAGACATTCACAGTATTGTTCACACATCTCGACTTTGTTTCATTTGTTTCTTATTTGAAACCTTCACAACACATATTCCACAACTCAATTTTTATTTTTCACTATTTTTCTTCCAAGCAAGCATTCATTTTCATTCTTTCTATTTTTGTTCTTTTCTTTCACATCATATTTACAAAACAGATGTTTCTTTTATATATTTTCTATATACATATATTTTTTTATGCTTGCTCGGTTTTTCTTTTCTTTTTCAAGAGTTGTGGTACTTACCGATTCTTTTTCGTTCTCCCCAACTTATTTCTTCCTCACCCTAAGTGAATGCTCTTAACCTTTTACGACAAAAGAACAATAATCAAGATTTTCCGGGTTGTAAAAAAAAAGATTTTTGAGATCTCGCTTTATTTCAAGCCGAGATTCAACTGTTTAAGCTCAAAGGGGCTAACAAATACTCTCTTTGCTCACAGGTAAGTTGTTTTTGGATGTAGTTGTGCTCGAAAGAAAACAAGTGCCTTGATCATTTCTAATTGCTTCCACAATTTCACAATAATAAAAGACAAAGCATGAATCACATGAATCAACAAAATTTATTAGAATCCAGCATTTACATGTACAATGGAGGTTTCCTCACAATTTGTGGTTTAAAGTTCTAGATGAAACATTCATTCAATTATGTTGCAAAAAGACAATATTCAATTTACTAAAAAGAGTAAAGTTCCTAATGCATTCTAAAATTCTAGCCGGAGGTAACCATGTACCTTAGCTTCATTCACTTGTTTATTCTTATCATTGCCATCCAAGCTCGGATGCACCTTCATTGGGTACTTCTTGAGGAGCAACCAATCTAGAAGGTTTGCCACTTAATCACCCAAAAATTTATTAAACAAACAAAATTAAAAACATAAATAAATAACATTACTGAAAATTTAAATTGTTCATGGGGGACAAAACACCCCAACAGTACAAAATACAGAATCCGAAACTCCAAAAGAAATAAACATAAAAATGAAAAATACAAAAACTCAACCCTCTAAGGGCTCAGAATCCTCCTCGCTACCGGCTTCAGAACCGGTAGCCTCATCATCCTCATCATCATCATCATCAGCTGCAGCACCTGAAGACGCACCAGCGCCCGCCCCCTCACCATAAACAGGCCTGTCCACAGGCCAGTTGGCGTTAAGCAGAAACTGCTCACGCGTCATCAAAGCATGAGCACCACTTCTCTGCAGCTGTAACCGCTGCATAGAGTCGTGCATATCTATCATGGCTCTCTGGGATGCTGCCATCCATTCAAAACTATAATCACACACAGCCCGCAGGTAAGGATCTAGTCCAGGAGTAGAAGTACCAGGACCATCAGAAGCCCGGGTACTCTCTGTAGCAGCACTGCCTCTGGCATTCTTCGCTCTACAATATTTGGCCACATACCGGTCATCGATAGGTGGCGGGATCCTTACCTGACCCCGAGACGGAAGTCTCACCCTTGCCTGAATGCATAAACTCATGATCAAGCACGGGAAAGATAGGGGACAATTTACACGAGCCCCCGACTTTAGCCCGCTCTCTATCACGGACTTAAGCTCATTGGCGATGATCCTCGCCACATCGATCTGGACGTTGGTGAGGATAGAATGGACCAAATGTGCCACTGGGATCGGCACTGTAGAGGTGTGGGACTTCGGCTGTATGTTGGTCAGAACCAAAAGCAGTATCAGTTGAGCCATGGGAGTCATGTCCTCCCTGTGATACCTCATTGGAACCCCAGATGGGTTCAGCTCAACAGATTTCCCGCTTAATAGCAGGGCGGCACTAATGGCTGGAACATCACGGTGAAGCCGTAAATCTGTATGGTATGTGTCCCTCTCTTCAGCTCCCAGCTGGAGCGGTTCCCCAAGGACTCGGTTGATGGCATCCCGATCAAATGCTACAGGACGCCCGGCCACTTTAGATACCCAAGTAAAGGGCTCGTCGTCATCGGGCAGTGCGTTAGCATAAAATTCCCGCACTGTTGCTATGTCATAATGTTCCAAAGGATTAATCAACCGATCCCATTTCTTCGCGTCAATCAACCCGGCAAAATTTCTGTTCGTGCCCTGTGGGTTGATTAGGAATCGCTTCTCTGGAAGAATTTTCCGCTTCTCCAGAGCGATGTACCTTGCAGCCTGTTTTGGACCGACAAACTTGTCTGTATCGAATTGGATAGGCACAGTCTGGGAAGTAGCCGCTCCCTTTCTTTTCTTAGACGCTCCAGACCTTGACTCCATCTGCAAAATATGAGAGGAAACAACACACACCAAACAAACAGATTAGACATCAAAGCAATATTCAAAAGACTGACATGCTCGCTGCTGCTTAGCCTAGCGAAGTGGCAGCGAACGCTCGCCCCAGGTTCGCCTAGCGAGTGCTAGCGAACCTTACGGGTTTTGGGGTTTTTCAGCATGTTCAGAGATTCTCCCCCAAAACCCATACTCAAATGGTTCCAACATCAGAACCTAATGATTTATCAAGTAAATAACCGTTCTATGCTATTGGGGATTACATAATTGCATTCAAAACCTAAAATCCCCAATTCTAAAACCTAAAATCCCAATTTGCAAAACCCTAAATACCACATGCAGACCTAAAGTTTCCCATACCACACTCATCCTAATTGACATTCAAATTGGAAATATAGAGTTCAGCATAAAGAAAATGTAGTAGGGCAAACCTTAGTTACAGTGATAGGTTGAAAATGTGAAGTGAGTAGGATTTGCAATCGACCGAGTAGGAAGAGAGTGTTAGTGAGAGAGATGCAAATGAGAGATTGTGGAGAGCTCTGTAAAAAATGTTCTCAGCAGGGTTGCAAGACAGCAAAGTTGTGTTAGGGCAAAAATGAGTGCCCTGCTGAGATTTTAAATAAGTGTTGTCATGCAGCGCTCGCTGCTGCTTCGCCTAGCGAGCAGCTAGCGAGTCTGCTCGCTACTGCATCGCCTAGCGAGCAGCTAGCGAGCATGACAGCAAATACCTTTTCAAAGGCAGCAATTCATGTTCAGACAGCATGGTTAGCACTAGGAAACCCAACACAACACAACACAAAAAACAGTAAATACTTACAATGTTGGGGTGCCTCCCAACTAGCGCTTGTTTAACGTCGGCTAAGCTCGACGGTGCGATGCTCACAGAGGAGCATCAAGCGGAATTGTGCAGCTTCCGCGATCCACTTTGTTTTTAGAGTTTTCGGGATCCATTTTGTTGTGCAACCTCCTCAAGGGATTTGTTGTCTTCAAGAGGTTCTTGATGAACCTTCGATAAAATCTAATACCACCCTTTTTCGGAACTATTTGCACAACGCTCACCCATTCACCGTCGGCGATAGAACAATTCATCCCGGCCTCCACTAATTTGACAACCTCCTTCTTTTTTAGCACCCGCATCAATTGATTCTCTTCGTTTGTGGACAAATTATTGCTAATGATCACGGGTTTAGCACAGTTATCATCAAGGTACACATACTTCAAATGTGGCTCTAGTTTCGGCTCCTCCACTATATTTGTCATATCCACGCCTTCCCTTGTCTCTTTATGATAGACAAGTTCTCCACAAGCTTCTAATTCATTCAACCATGCTTCCATCTTTTTTTCTTTAGTTTTGGTCGAAAGTTGGTAGACGCCGATAAGAGGTCTTTCGGAAGGATTAGAAATATGGACCTGGTTTGCGACCTCCACTAGCTTCTCCTCTGTGGCATCGATTCGGAAAGAATCATGTTTATCATTGAGATGCTTTTTGGCTTCAAACAGATGGAAGGCTACCTCTTCATTTTGGACCCTTACCTTCATCAAACCGTTATCTACGTCTATCATCATGCGCGCGGTTTTCATGAATGGTCGGCCCAGGATGAGCGGAGCATCATCATCCTCTTCCATATCAATAATAATAAAATCAACCGGGAAGAAGAATTTATCAACTTTGACTAACATGTCTTGAGCCACTCCATATGGTGCAGTGGTAGATTTATCAGCAAGTTGCAAAGTCATCTTCGCAGGTTTGATATCAACATTTCCCAATCTTTTGATAATGGACAGTGGAATTAAATTGATGCTAGATCCCAAATCAATCAAGCCATTACCCATGTAGGTGTCTCCGATGGTTACCGGTAGAGCGACTCGTCCCGGATCGGATTCCTTCCTGGGGAGGGTTTTTTGAATGATGGCACTACATCGTGCATCAAGCAAGATTGTCTCAGGTTCCGTGTGCCTCCGTTTTTTTGTAAGTATGTCCTTCATGAATTTGGCATACTTGGGCATTTGCTCCAAGGCTTCGGCAAACGGAATGTTGATTTGCAACTGTTTAAAAATATCCATGAACCGGGCGTAATGCCGTTCATTCTCCCTTTTGGACGGAGCATGAGGATAAGGAAGGTTTTGGATAGGGGTAGCGCTCACTACCTCCTTTCCCTTTGCAACTCTAGCACTCTTCCATCTAGGCTTTTTCACTACCTCCCTTATTACCTCATTACTTGTATTTTTCCCCATCTCCACACCTTTTTTCTTTTCAACTTCACCATTATTTTTATTCTTTTCAACTTCTTCACCCTCACTCCACTCTCCTACTTCACCATCAACATTTTCCTCCAATATTTCCTCCTCAATTTCTTTCTCTTTCTCTCTTTGTTCACTCTCAACTCCTTTTTTTATTCTCACTACCCAACTCCCTCCCACTTCTCGTCATGATCGCCTTACAATGCTCCTTAGGATTTGTTTGCGTGTTTGCCGAAAAGGAAGGACCGGTTTGTTGTTCCGCGAGTTGCTTGGCAAGTTGCCCAACTTGAGTCTCGAGATTTTTTATAGCCGCGTCATTGCTCTTTTGATTGGCCATTGACATTTGCATGAATTGCGTCAATGTCTCTTCTAACTTAGAATTGACGACCGACGGTTGTTGAGATTGATACGGATTTTGGGGAGGGTTTTGACGGCTAGAAGAACCACCTCCATAACCTTGGTTATGATAATAGTTGCTTCTAGGTTGGAACCCTTGGTTCCCTTGGAATTGTTGTTGTTGATTTTGAGGGTGCGGTTGATAAGGTTGTTGTTGTTGTTGTCTCGGTTGATAGTCCCGTTGATTGGCCATGTAGTTTACTTCGTCAAAACCGGGAGGTGGACAAAATCCGGTGTCATGTTCACCTTTACAAAGTTCACAACAAGCTATTTGTTTAGCTTTTGACGGTTCTCTTAACTCTTTGATTTGTTGCGTTAAGAGTTCCACTTGTTGTGAGATGAGCTTGTTTTGGGCAAGGATGGCATCGTTCGTCCCTAGCTCAAGCACTCCCGACTTCTTCAAAGAGTTTCCTCGACTCTGACTCTGAAGATCATTTAAAGCCATTCGATTTATGATGTTTGTGGCTTCTTCGGCACTTTTTGACAATAAAGAACCACCCGAGGTCGCATCCAACAACGTCTTGCAGTTTGGTTGAAGTCCATTTTTGAAGATGTGGATTTGAGTCAATTCATCAAATCCATGCCCTTTACATTTCCGAAGCATGGACTTGAATCTTTCCCACGCTTCATTCAATGATTCACTGGTTCCTTGTGAAAACACCGAGATGGCCGTCTTGGATTCCATAAACCGGTTATGGGAGAAGAATCTTTCGATGAATTTCTCTTCTAACACGTTCCAGTCTGTCATTACGGCTGGTGTTTGATCTAGGTACCAATCCTTTGCTTTACCGAGCAAAGCGTGGGGGAATAATCGTCTGAATAACGGAAGCTCCTGAGCCTGATCCACTCCGGCAGCCAATGCTATCTCATAAAATTTTGTGAGAAAAGCAAATGGGTCTTCATGGTCCATTCCGGTGAATGGACTTCCATATAAAAGATTTAGAGTTCCCGTTTTCATCTCAGCTTGCCTTCCGGTGTGGTTGGCAAACTGAACGGTGTTCCTTGGACTGTTTATGCATGGAGTAGAAATAGGTGGTGGTGGTGGTTGCTCCATGTTTGGTATGAATGGTGGTGGATTTGTGGTCGAAGAACTTTCTCCTTGCTCTTGGCGTTGTCTAGCCTGTTGCCTCCTACGTCTCGTTTTGCTATTGAGCCTCCTTGCGGTTCTCTCGATCTCAGGATCAAAAAGAAGTTCGTCCACAGGGATTTGCCCTCGCATAAAACGTAAGCTGCACACTAAACCAAACAGATTACAAGCACAAGTCAAAAATTCACAAGCTAAAACTTAAACAACCATTGCGATGCTCGCAATATCAATTTATAATCCCCGGCAACGGCGCCATTTTGTTAGTTGTAAATTTACGTGTCGGGTTTTTGTTATCGTATCCACAGGGATTGTAAGATATCACCGCCGTTCGATGGTTGTATTAATTTTAGCTCAATGTAACAATAAGGTTTTGGTTGGTTGTCACGTTATCTTGCATAAAAAGGTAATAAATTGCGGTAAAAGTTTTGGTTTGAATAAATGAGAAATATTGCCAAAGTTAGGGTTCGATGATCACTTTGCATGTATTTGTTCGGTCAACAATCTTATAAACTCCTTTAGATGATAAATCATTTCACAAAGTCCTCCCAATATGTTTCTCTCGAACACACATTATGAGTTTTCCCATTTTGATCCATTGTTTCTCTCGAACACAATCTATCAAAATGACAACTTTTTGGTTCAACCTTATGGTGAACAAAATCATTCATTACTATCTCTAGCTAACAAACAAGATTGGATGAAAACCTAGGTCAAGAGTTGGTAAACATCTCTCGATCATAAACCAACACAAAGAGTTTTAAATAGAAACAAAGTTTTCATCATATATTCACCATTAAAGAGTTTACACATGAAGATCCTTACATTTACACACAAAGCTAGTAATCACCTACATCTAACCTTGACAAATGGAGGACTTAGCTACTCATTTTCATGGTAGCTTGGTCGGCAAGTTTCGGAAGAAGGTTGATCAACATCCAAGTCGGATAATCGATATTGGATGGGAATCCACCTTCTTTTTGTAGAAGATGGTTACAAGATGAAGAGAAATGAAATCTAGGGCATAAAAGATCCTAAGAACAATGCTGGAAAATATCTCTAAGAAAGTACAAAAGTGGAAAAATGTTGTAAAAACTAGGTATGGTGCTCAAAAGTGGCACTTGCTACTTATAGACCTGTGTTGGGCTGTCATGCTCGCTAGGCGAGCAGAAAGGCTCGCCTAGCGAGGGTCTAATTGTGGCACACAAGGCACCTGTGCCCAGAGAAACAGGGTCTGTTGAACTGTCATGTTCGTCTAGCGAACAAACCTTCGCCTAGCGAAGGACACGCTCCAACCTTCGCCCCAGCGAGGTTGAGAGGTTTTGCTACTGGAATGCTCGCTGGGGACTCGCTAGAGCCTCGCCTAGCGAGTGAGTGTTGGCTGCGCTTTTCACCAAAACTGAACAAACTCGCTACCACCTTCGCTAGGATCTCGCCTGGCGAATTTATTGGCATTTTACTGGAGCTTTTCGCTGGAAACTCGCCTAGCGAGGCCTTCGCTTCAGCTCTCGCCTAGCGAGCAAGCTGATGAATGCAAATTCTCTTTGGTTCCTTTGCCAACTTCTTGTGTCTTTCATTTTCTATTGTTTCATGCCTTCTACCTGCACAATAACACACAAATCAAAGGTACCAAGATCGTTTATCAATGTATTGCATTTCATGTTAGAACAAAGGTGGTTTTGACAAAAGAGCAAGGAAATAGAGTGAAAAATACCCTTAATTGATAACTCAAATAAGCACTTTTGGGTATCTAACAAGGACCGAATTAAAATTGTTTTATTTTTAAGTGTTTTGAACGGAAGACAAGTATTGGGCCACAAGCTAAGCACGAATGACAACCTAAGCACTTGAGAAATGGTGTGGACAAATACTTACACACCATCCTTTTTCATCCAGTTTATTGTAAAATATTTTGAAAATGACTTGACGTTGGATCAAGTGTTTGAGGTTGAATATGACAATTGTGAATTATATAGAATAGGTACTTGACGTTGAATCAAACACTCGTGTCACATTCAATTAAAATTGATTTGTAAAAAACACTTGATGTTGGATCAAGTTTTATTTTTGTTCTTTTTAGGCCACTTTTGATTATTTCTACATTAATGTACGAGTGAGGAAAACGATAAAATGGAAAGCGATAAAATTGTTACACTTTCATGGGAATGGGGTAAATTTTGTCCAAATGAGGGATAATCATACAATATGCACAATTAAACCATAAGCGTATATGCATCATTCAAGATACCAAAATAAACCATTCAAGCAACCAACCACAATCGCAATTCATGAATATAAAAATGCAATCAAGAGTAAAGACAAATGACTTAATCTCTAATTGAAAATTAAAAAGATAAACTCTAAAATTAAATTCAATTAAAATCTATAATAGAATTTATCCTAATTAAACTAACCACTTTTAATGTGTATTTTTTTAGGTATTTTTATGGACTAAAATGCATTAATTTCTAAGGAAATCTAATTGGAAAATTAAAGAAAAACTAAATCAAAGAACTGGACTCATATCCTAATTAAAATCCAATGTGTATTATTATTATTATTCAATAATTTTAAATATAAAGTATTACAATGTGAAACAAGAATAAAAAATGTTAAAGAAAAACTAAAATATATTATCAGAAAACAACACACGAAAAATAAAGGGAAAAAAAGAAGAATGCAGGGGTGTATGTGCGTATGTAGTGTATGGATCAGAAGGGTCTGATTATCAAATGGGTGTATGGCCTAGGGCTTAGAAACCCAGTGTTATTACTCTCATATCAGGGAGGTGTGCCAGTGATTAAGATGTGCCAAAAGAAGAAGCCCCGTTGGGCTTAATGTTTTGAAGCCCAACACATGAGTGAGGGCAAATGGTGAGTGCTCAGACTCACTTTCACTTCAGTTCACTCCCTACTTGCGTTACCTCTCTCTCTCATAACTCTCCTCTCACTGAAAATTGCTCTGTCAGGCCAGAGGCGGCGGAGCAAGACCAAACAACACCAAAACGCCACCCAAAGACTCAATTCTTAGTCCCATTTCTATTTCCCATACTCGTTTTTTAAATCATCCACGAAATCCATCCTCACAGTGAACCCTGGATCTATGCAAAATATGAATTAAATTCCAAAGAAGTTATGGTTCATGCAATTACGTGAGGGTTATGGTTCTACACAACAAGCATAACACAATGGCAAGAGAAAGATGCATGCGGAAGAAGAAAAGGATAGTTAGGGAGCTTACCTGCCAGAGCAGCTCCGACGACCCTTCGAGTTTGATGCCAACTCAGAAGAAACTCAATGATTGGCTTGGAAACTCAGGTAAAATCCTCAAAATTATCATTTTTTCGCTTTTAGAGTAATCATTTTCTTCTTCTTCCGTGTCCTAGTCTGTAGGCTATCTTGTTATTGTTGTTGTGTGTGTGTGTGAGGAAATATTAGCAGAGTAGAGACAAAGAGTTGGATATATATATATATATATATATATATATATATTATATATATATATATATATATATATATATATATATATATATATATATATATATATATATATATATATATATATAGATAGATAGATAGATAGATAGATAGATAGATAGAGAGAGAGAGAGAGAGAGTTTCAATGATTTGTGGAGAATGATTGGTGATTTTGATTTTCAGTGGAATGTGATTGTGAGAGATTTGTGGAGTTCCCCCTCTGAATTAAAGAGTGATGAGAAGATTTGTAGGGTTTGAGTCGAACTGATTAGGGCAGAGTTTTTTGTCTGATTTATTAGGGATGTTAGGTTAGAGTTAGTTGTTAACCGAATGAAGAGAAAGTTCGTTAGCTGTGATGACTCTGATAACAAATTCTGTTAGGACTGTTAAATGTTAATTATTGAGGTGAAAACTTGAGATTAGTTACAAGTTTGACAATTAGGGTTAGAAGATCGGTTTGAAATTAGTTGTGTAGTTAGTTATGGAAATGTTATTTAGAGTAGTTAGATGAAGTGAATGTGAAAAACAGTTAGGTTGGTTTTAACTGTTAGAATTTGAGTACTTTTATATATGGACTGAAATGGAAGAGTTAGTTATAGGTAACTTTCACATGTTATTAGCAATTGTTAGTGATTTAATTGTTAGTTATGTTAGTGTTGGATTGTTGAGATTTTTTTAATGTTAGTGTAATAAAAATTGATTGTGAATTTTAATTGTGGCAAACAAGTTAGTAATATTAGTTGTAAGTTAGAATGAGTTAAAAGTTGGCTTGAACTTGATTTAAAGAGTTGGCTATATCAGAGGTTGGGATAGTCATTTATGCAGTGGATTCTAATTATTTGTTAATGACTTGTTATGTATGAACTAATTTTGAATGAATTTGAACTGAGTTAGGAATTTGGAATGGAATTGTTTGTTGGAGCTTGGTGGTTGTTATTGTTTTGAATTTAACCTTCATGTAAATTAGTTGATTTTTAGAGTAATTGGTAATGAATGAAACAGTGAGCATCGAAAATTAGTTGTTAAAATAAATTTGAAATACAGTTAGTTACTAGTGAATTCGAATTATGTGAATATGAGTAGGGTTAGTTGGTGTTATGAACTTGTTAGAATTAGTTTCTGTTAGAGTAGGAAATGTTAGTGTCTGTTAGAAATGGTGCGTTGGTATAGCTTGTTATAGTTAGGATGGAATTAAAATTTGTTAGGAGTTAATTAGTTGTGATTAAAAGTTAGTTATGCATTATGAGTTAGTAAAATGTTTGAATGCTAATCTGAACGGTTAGAGAATTAAATTCTAAGTGAATTTGCCAAGTGAAATTAGGAAGTTAGTTAAAGTTTTGTTTTTTACAGTTAGCAGGAAATTTGATCAATTAGAAGTTAGAATAGTTAGTGATTTCAGAAATGTTGGTGTAAGCCCTAGAGGCCAATACTTTTCGTACTTGTATCGAATTATTTATTAATAATAAAAGACTTTTTCTTTATTATGTTTGTTTAATAAAGTCCCTAGAATAACTAGTCCTTTTAATGTATCAAGTGTGACTTAATCATGAGATCCCATTAAACATAAGGACATTATTCTTAAAGTATCCGTAGTCGAGCTTTATTGTGAAATTGGATAACATTAAAGCATTAAAACTATTATGTATATAGACTGATGATCGCATCTCATGGATCATGGATAAGGAGTTATCAAGTCTTAAACATAGGTATGAATATTAAGAGTAATATTTATACTGGATTGACCCGCAATGAGAATACTATGTAAAATGTTATGCAAAGTGTCATAAGTTATTCTCATGGTGATAAAGGTGTATACCACCACCCTTTGACCTGAAACCACTATGAACCCTAGATGTAGAGTCGAGTGCCTTATTGTTGATCAAACATTGTCCGTAACTGGATGACCATAAAGACAGTTGATGGATACTCCACGAAACATGCTGAGGGACATGAGTGACCTAGATGGAATTTGCCCATCCTGCGTAATGGGATAAATGTCTACGGGTTCAATATTGAACTGGACGAGGATGACACGGTTTATGCCTTGTGTTCAATATAGACATAAGGGCAAAAGAGTAATTGTACACATAAGTATTATCACAAAATGATTTGTTAGATCACATGACATTTTAGTGTCTTGGGTAGTAGTGATGTGTTGCTAGATACCACTCATTGTTTATTATGTTAAATACGTGATTTAATATAATTGTCAATGCCGCGAAAACCTGCAGGGTCACACACAAAAGGACGAATTGATGAGAGATAGAGTAACTAAGGAACAACATAAGGTACGGTGCACTTAAGTGAATTATAAAACATCGTAAGGTACATTGTACTTAAGTAGAATACGAAATATGGTAAGGTACCACGCGCTTAAGTGATTTTGGTATATTATAAGATATGGGCCACATACACTTAAGTGGGCTTTTTAGCTTGCAGCCCACACAAGTGGTTCTATAAATAGAACCCTTGTTCAGAAGCCTGTGTGCAGTTGTAATTTTGTTTCTCTCTCTCTCTCTCTCTCTCTCTCTCTCTCTCTCTCTCTGTCACTCAAAGCCTTCATTCGTAGTAGCTAGCACTAAGATTGAAGGAATTCGTTCGTGTGGACTGAGTAGAGGCATTGTCACCATTCAACGTTCGTGATTGCTCCGTAGATTTGCATCAAAGGTTTCAATCTCCACAAGAGGTAACGATTCTATCACTGATCATGCCCATCCGTATGGATCACTAAAGGAGATTTTTTTTTTAATTTCACTGTGTTTTGGATCGCTCTTCTCCTTCAAGAAATTAGTTATTTAAGGAGTTTAAGTTAGTATGAAAGTTATATTGTTGTGAGTAGAAGTTATGCTGGTGAGATCCATTAGATGGTTAGGGCTTGAAATGTCAGTGATACTTTGCATTAAAGTTAGTGGAATTTTGAATTTGGCTCTATTAGTATCAGTGCAGAAGTTAATTGAATGAAGGAACTACTAGTTAAATGGTGAATGTTAGCTAAAGTTGTTCATGTATTAGTTTTTTATAGTTGTGAATTTGGTTTGAATTTTATTGAATGTCCTACTGTATTACAAAGGTCTAAATTATGATGTTATTAGTTATTGCTAGAGATTGAAAACATGTTACGTGATCTTGTTAACAGCCTGTGCTAAATGGATTACTATGTCATGCCACCTTGACCTATATTGGATGCTTTGAATTGAAAATGTTAGTGAATTGGAATGTGAATGTATGTTATGCTTGAATATATTATTTGTGTATGTGTGAATGAGTTTTGATTGGTGTGTATATGAATTGCAAGGTTGGTACTCATGTGATGAGAAATGACAAGGTTAGGCATGACCCTAAACCATGGCATGAGGAAGCTTAAGGCATATGAAGAGAAATTGAAAGGCTTAGAATTTGAAGGAAATAATAGGTTAGGGTTTAGGAATTAGAACTAGCTAGTTAACTTTGGTTAACTGTTTGACCAAAAAGTCAATAATCAATCAAAAGTCAACTATAGGTCAAAAATGCAATTTTGTATGGAATTTGATTGGAATTATTTTGTAATGAAAATGTGAAAGCTTGTAATGAAATTTGGACTTTGAATGACGTAACTTATTCTTCAAGAAACATTTTCCCTCCAAATTACTTTTACAATTTGAATTTCACTTAAATGACCATGAAATGAATTGAATCCTGCATTTTCATCCAAAGTCCAAACTTTGAACATTTGAAAATAAACGAATCTTGACTGAAAATGGAACTTTGATTTTTGAATGAAGCTTGATCTTGTATGAATGTCATGTCATGATCACCAAGTAAGGCTTTATATGAACATGATCACCAAAAGTCAAACTTAAAATGACCTTTAAACTCAACCATTCCATTATGCAAGCCAAACATAACCAAAGATCATACCAAGGATTAGGGTTTCAAGAGATGAATAATCCAAGTCAATGTAATACAATTCCAAAGTTTAATCTGCATATATACCATGGAAGCAAACCTTATCCCATGAGACTTGCTAAGCCAATTTGACAAGAATCCAACCTTTGTGTCATAAATAAAAATAACTTTTGAATCAATGATGTGCATGCAATTGTGAATGAATATCATATGATGGATGATTAGGTCATGTGATCATGCAGATGAAATGAGGCATATGCCATATGAAATTGAAAAAAGTAGGGCAAATTTTGGGGTATGACATTTCTTAGTTTTGCGATTTCTAATTTTTCTCTCTATTGAACAAATCCAAAATTCGCCTATTTAAGTCCAACCATCCCAAAACACACAAGAAAACACCAATCATGGATAATATGAATTTTATCACATCAAACATCACGTATTTAACATTATATTTTGGACTTATCATAAAACATCAACATATTTTATCAATTAAACATGTATACTCATGAACATCAATACTAAGGATTACGCATACATATTTACACCAAAATTAACAATCAAAAGATCATGAAAAGGAAATCATATATTATCACAACTTATAGAGGTTTTGTACAAACCTTCTCAAGCTTCAAAACTCTCATCAATGGAGGCAAAAGAAAAAAAAGAAAAAGGGAAAAATATAATGGATCCTCTATATCCTTCATGTCTAAACACTCATATCATGAATAGTTCTCTCTACCTCGAATTCAAAGAAAAAGCTTGAAGCTTTGACAATGGAATATCTTTCCTTCTCCTTCTAAGTTAGGATTGTCTTTTTCTCTCCTTAGTCTTTTTTCACAAAATTCCATGTACTGTAAACCTTCTCCCAACTTTTATCTCCTATTTAAAAGTAAAACTTAATTTCCTTCATTATAATTAATTCCACAACTACCTTAAACTTTCACTAATTACATCCACCTCCCTAATTTAACTAAGAACCTATTTTAATTCCCAAAACTCATTTCCTCACATTTCTCTATTATTTAAATTATTATAATAGAGTTAAATTCTAGTTTATACTAAATCACAATATTCTTAGTTCCAGTAAGTTATATAATTCTACTCACGCTCATTTATTAAATTTAATTAAATAAATAAATAAATAACACTAAAAAACTCAGCTAAAATAAAATAATCAAAAATCGGGGTGTTATAACCGGTACTATGGACTAGTTGTGGTTGGTAGCTGGTGATTTTAACGACATTACGAGTATAGCAGAGAAAAAGGATGGGGGGAGGTGTCTCTCAGAAAATGCAACATCTTCAGGGAGAGAATAAATGGGTGTAAGTTGATTGATATAGGGACCAATGATCCAAAGTTCACTTGGCATGGACTAAACTATCAAGGAAGGCATGTGATTTATGAGAAATTGGATCAGGTTCTTTGTAATGAGATGTGGAAAATAGATTTTCTGGACGCGTTTGTGAAAGTTTTGGCCCGAGTAGAGTTTTTTGACCACCACCTCATTATAATAACACACTTTAACATTCTTCACAACAAGAAGCAGAAACAGCTCAAGTTCAAAAAGGCGTGGCACCTTATGGAATCGTACCATGATATGTTAACAAAGGTGTAGAAGGAGGATAAAAGGCTGGAGGATAATACGCTGAAGCTAAGAGAGAATCTTAAAGATTTGAATTATCACACTCTTTATTAAGTTATTTACAAGAAAAATATGTAATGGCTAGGCTAAAAGGTATATAACGTAGTTTTCCAATCGGGTTTTATCAAAGATATTGGAACACTGTATGTGGTAAGATTTGTGAGCTTGTGAAGAGGATATGGAATAATCCTAGTGAGGTCATGAATATTAATCAAACGGATATATGTTTGATACCAAAAGTTGATCAACCTCAAGTGGTAAATCAGTTTAGACTGATATCTCTCTATAATGTCACTTATAAAATGGTGAGCAAGGTTGTAGTGAGTATACTTAAAGCATGCATGCCAAAGCTTGTGTCTCCTTATCAAACTGGTTTTGTACCAGGGATAAGTATATATGAGAATATAATTGTTGCTAAGGAGGTGTTTCATACCATGCATAATATGAAAAGCCAGAAAGGTTGCTTTGTCATAAAAGTGAGTCCTTCCGAAGCTTATGACAAGTTAAGTTAGGAATTCATATGCAGAGTGCTAAAAGAAATATACATACCAAAATGCTTAGTTAACATCATTATGCATGTAGTAACAAATGTCAAATGGAATGAATCTAGAAGTGAGTATTTTTGCCCAAACATGGAATTTGGAAAGGAGATTCAATGTCGCCATATCTTTTTATTTTGTGTATGGAGAAGTTGTCTCACCTTATCTTGGAAGTGGTTAATGATAGAAGATGGAAATCAATGATGATGGGGAGAGGATGATTGTGAACATCACACCTTATGTTTGCAGACAATCTACTTTTAGTTGGAGACTCTAAAGAAATTCAAATGAGATATGTTATGGACATCATTTGTCAATTTAGTGATATGTCGGGGCAGGAAGTCAGCAAAGAGAAAACATGTTTGATGTTTTCTAAGAATGTCTCTCGTAATTTAAAGAAAAAACTACTGCACATGTCTAAGTTCCGCGAGACAAATTATTTGGGGAAGTAATTAGGAGTTCCGTTAAGTGGAAAGAGTTTTAGAAGGAAAAAATACCAATACCTCATAGAACAAATGTCATCTAAGATGGAAAAGTAGAAAACTAACCATATCTTACAACAATTCTTGTATGGAAACTATTTCTTATAACAATAATGATGAAGAATATTCAGAGTATGAGGATGTTTTTGTATCAGTGTTGTGCATTCAGCAAGTTGTAAGAAGGCCTTTCTATAGAACTTGAGATGATACCATTGGGGGAAAATCGTTGGAGATTTCGTGCCTGTTGTGGGAGTTAAATGTAGTAAATTTCTTGTCCTTTCCATAAAAATCTTGGAGCGTAATCATTGTTTCCTTAAAAGGAATTGTACTACACTTTAAATACTTCCAGCATAACTTTCTGATCGGGTGATATCTGATGGCGTGTTAAGCATGTATTAGAGTGAGCAGGATCAGAGTCTTTAGTGTTAGAGTCTTCAGATATTTCTTGCAGAGTCTCCGGATATCTCTTGCAGAGTCTTAAAAATTAAAGCTTGAACTTCAGAATCAGATTCTTCCGGTGATTGTTCCTCCAACATATTCTGTTCAAAGTTGGATCTGATTTCTCTTGTGTTAGGTCAGCATTTCTATACTAATGAAGATGCCAGATATTCATTTCATGAGAGTCATTTTAACTTAGAATCTTGCACACTTAAGAAAAATTTTAGGATACCAAATTGTTTCATTCTTTGTTATCATCAAAACTTAGAGATATATTGCAGAATCAAAATCTTATCCTAACACTCTCCCCCTTTTTGATGATGACAAAACTTAGAATTTTGATGAAACAATTAGTACTTTCAAAGATACTAAATTGAACATGATCAGAGTCAGATAGATAGTGACTCCCCTGAGATTAGCAATCTCCCCTAAGTTTGATACTTGAAAAAGACTTTTTAAAAATTATTTAGTATTAAATATGGGTTTCTGGGTTAGAGAATTTCTTACTAGATTTTCTTAGGTCTCTTAACTTGATTTAGTAGTTTCTCAGATAAGGATTCATTTTTCCTTGGTTCCTAAAAAATGATAGACTACGCAATAATTTTATGTTAGAATATAAGTAGTGTATTTTTTAGAGTTAGATAAGTTACTTCATCAAAAGACTTATATTTAATTCTCCCCCTTTTTGTCAGACTCAAAAGGTAAGTAACAAAAATTTCATTGATGAGGAAAAACTTTACATAGTACAAAAAGAAATAGAAGATAAAGCCTCAGAGGCAAAAACACTTAGAGAAAAAAATTACATAAAAAATGCTAGAGTGTCTAAGGGTTTGGCGAATGAGGCATCCTCTGAAGTAGCTCAGCAAGCAGACTCTGAATGCTGGAGTTGACTTGATCCTGGTTTTTGAGTATGGCTCTGACTAGTTGTTATTCCTTTTGTAATTCTTCTAGAGTCTTGATGACTAGAGGAGCAAGGTCAGTTGTTGATGACTCTCATTGAGTCAGAACAACCTGAGTGGTCTTCGCAACATACTCAACGACTTTCTAAGCAGCTTTAGCGGACATTATTGCTTCAGCTTCAGCTTTTGCTCTAGCTGCAACTTCTGCAGCGGCTTTCTCAGATGTCTCCCTGGCAGCAGCTTCTGCAGCTGCTTTCTCCGCAACTCCCCTTTTTGCCTTCTCAGTAGCTTCCTTTGCCAGACGAGCTTCCATCTTCTCTTTGGTACCTTTGATAAAGTTATTTATGACTTGTTTAGATAAGCCCTTCAACTTGAAGACTTTAGAAGTCATCCATCTAATGAACCCGTTCCAATGAGTCCTTACTTCAGAAGGATTGTCAATTATGTTGGATTCATCAGAAAGCTTCTTGAATCTGGAAGGTGAGTTCTCTGAGAACTTGGCTAGTGCCTCATAAAAGGTAGGTAGAGTGAGGTCAGGTTTAGAAGGTTCGAGAATAGGTTTAGGTATGGGTTCAGATCGTTCAGGTAGAGAGAGAGTCTTTTCAAAGTCAATTGTGGCCTGGAGGTCTTCATGGTTCGGGGAAGTTAGGTCAGGGTTATCTGAACCAGAGTGTTCAGAGTTATAAGTGAAGTCATAATAAGGAGGTGAGATGGGGTGGAGAAGAGGGATGGTGATAAGGGTTTGTTGAACATTATGGCTTCAAAGTGGGGGATGAATATGGTTTGGAGGTTGAGGAGAGGTAAGAGAGATGAAAGTGTGATGGTTCTGAGAGGGATAAGGTTAAATGTTGTGGGTTCTGATGGGTTTGGTTCAGAAAGGATAGGTATAGAAGGTGGTGGTTCAGATGAGGAATGGAGTGAGGTCGTTGGTTGTTTAGATTTGAATTTTGCTTTGGGAGTTATAGTATGTGTAGAAGGTGAGGTGGAGGATGTTGTAATAGTGGTTAAGAGTGTGAGGGTGGTAGAGGGAGTGATAAGTCAAGTTGCTTAGAACCGTATAGATGAGGAGCATCTAATATAGGTGACTTACTTGAAGGTGTTGAAGAGCTCAGAGGCACTGACTTCTTCTGGGTTGCTGAAGACTCTCCCAGCTTGAGACTCTTCTTCTTTGTCTTCTAAAAAGGTCCCCTCTTTCTCTTTAAGAAGTTGGGGGGTTGATATGGGAGCCAGTCCAAGATGAAGGCAGATATGTTGTATCCTTTGGCTTCCAGATCCTACAAGTAACAAACGATGACTTCTGGAGTATCCACTTTGGTGAAGAGATACATCTCATTGGCTTTCTCTCTTTGGTACTTCAGTGCTTCCCAGTAGGTGTTTCTTGTGGGTTTGACACGGACCTTGCCAATTAGACCCATGCTCTTCAGATTCCTCCCATTGAGAGGCTTCCTAATATCCATAATGACGTCTTCCATTAGATTCAGAGAGATGAGATGGTCCACTAGACCACTCTCAATCAGAACGTCTGAGATATTTGAAAAGGAGAGAAAGAAGGTTGAGTTTCAGACCTTTATACAGACAATATAGGATGAACTTCCGATCTGTGTTGACATAGTCAGAAGAGCTGGATGAAGGACAGTGGTGAATGCAACCCATAATGATCTTGAGCCACGCCCTCAAATTCTTGTGAAGCTCTTGATTATTGGATGTTCTTCCTTCTGGGTTCTAAGAGAAAATTATGGGGATGACTTACTAGGACATGTACTTAGCCATAGGGTTTATGTTGTAGATTCTTCTTCCCCCAGTCTTTTCCATATTCAGGAGCACAACTATGGATTTCTCATTGATTTCCATATTGATCCCCAGAACGTGAGACACAATGTAATGGTCATCACAGTCAGCGAATCTCCAGAATTCCTTCACTAGGTTTATGTAGATGGGGCCATATAGACGGTTGAAATAAGTGAGCCACCCTTGATTCTTCAGTTCTGGTGTTAGGTTCATGCCATTTTCCTTGAGGTTCTCAAAATCCACTAGTAACTCACAAAGAACTTCAAGTTGTTCAAAGGGAGTTAAAAGGTTTATGCGGGTAGGACGATCAAGAACATGGGGTTCTTGATGAAGTAGCAGTGGTGGATGCAACTTGTTGTGGAGCTTTAACCTGTTATTCAATGGCGTTTTTTTGTTGAGAGAATTCAAAAACCTGTTGTTCTTGAGCATTCATGATGATACTATAATGAAATTGTAGTGAAGGAGATGAAAAGAAGTTGTAGAGAAAGTTTGAGTTTTTTTGGGTTTGTGTAATTTGTGAGTAGTGAAAGTGTGAATGTGGGAGTCGTGAGAGTATATAAACACAAGTTCAAATATGCAAAAATGACATCGTTAGCTGAGAAGGAACATAAAAATTTATTATTGCTAAAACCGAGTTTTGACAAACGTGGGAGGAATTAAATTCAGATAATGATGGGTGTCTAATCTCAAGATTTACACATTGCTCGAAAGGATCTCAACAGTTTGGCCCTTGAGTTTTGAGCTAGACAGGTGTCTAGAAGAGCTAGAGCCACACGTTTGAGGGACTATGTGTTGATGGTTTTTGGAGTCAAGATTACCAAAAGGTTTCTAACCATAGAGGTTTCTAATAATAATATCTTCTAACTTGTAGAAGTATCAGAATCAAAATCAGATAAACATCATATGCTTGAGTCAGAGTCTAATTTAACATCAAAGATGAGAAACACAGGTTTATAGTCATTCTGGGCAATCTGCCATATTTAAAATTTTCAAAATGAAGAGAAATCTATCTTCAGCTAAAGGTTTTATAAAGATATCAGCCCATTGATGATTTGTATCTATAAAATTTAAAATAATTGTCCCTTTATGAACATAACCTCTAATAAAGTGGTGTTTAATTTCTATGTGTTTTGCTCTAGAATGTAAAATTAGATTCTTACTTAAGCAAATAGAAACAGTATTATCACAAAAGATAGGAATGTTACTCTCATAGGTCTGAAAGTCCTCAAGCTGATTCTTCATCCAGAGCATCTCAGTTCTACAAAGTGAATCTGAGATGTACTCTGCTTCTGAAGTTAATAATGCAATGGTTGATTGTCTTTTGCTTGCCCATGAGATGAGGTTTCCTCTCAGAAACTGACAGTTCCCAGATGTACTTTTGCGTTCTAACATGTCTCCAGCATAATCTGCATCATAATACCCAGAAAGCATGTATTATGATGTTTTCTTATACATCAAGCCAAGATTAGGTGTTCCTTTCAGATACCTAAGGATTCTCTTAACAACAGTTAAGTGAGATTCCCTTGGATCTGACTGAAATCTAGCACATAAACATATGCTAAATAATATATCAGGAGGAGAAGCAGTTAGATAAAGGAGAGAGCCTATCATACCACGGTAGAGTTTATGACAAACCTTTTGACTTACCTCTTCCTTCTCCAGAATACAAGTAGGTTGCATGGGAGTCTTGGTTGGCTTACTTTCTGACATGTCAAATTTATTCAGAAGATCTTTTATGTATTTGCTTTGATAGACATATGTGGCTTCTGATGTTTGATTGACTTGAATGCCCAGAAAGAACTTCAGTTCTTGCATTAGGCTCATCTCAAATTCTGCCTGCATTAGCTCAGAAAAATCTTGGCAAATAGAGGGGTTAGCAGAGCCAAATATTATATCATCAACATAAATCTGAAAAATCATAAGATCGTTTATGATGTTTTTGCAAAAGATAGTGGAGTCCACTTTGCCTCTGATAAAATCATTTTCCAAAAGAAATGAACTAAGTCTTTTGTACCAAGCTCTGAGAACTTATTTCATACCATAAAGAGATTTCTTAAGTTTGAAAACATGTTCTGGAAGTTTTGAATTTTCAAATCCATGAGGTTGATGGACATACACTTCTTCAGAAATGTAACCATTCAGAAATGCGCTTTTGACGTCCATTTGATATAATTTAATTGATTAATTTACAGCAAAAGATACAAGGAGACGAATAGATTCTAACCTCACGAATGGAGAAAAGGTTTCATTATAGTCAATCCCTTCTTGTTGACCATAACCTTGTGCCACCAACCATGCTTTATTTCTGACAACTTCACCATTTTCATTTAGCTTGTTTCTGTAAACCCATTTAGTTCTAATCACATGGGTTCCCTTGGGTCTTGTAGCAGTGTATTCGTCACTTTATGACTTATTGACTAAATCAAAAGCAAAGGATACAAAGATAGAGTCGCCACCACACTTCTATTTATCCAAAGGAATGGCTAGAAAGCGAACAAAAGCCTAAGAAGTTTTACAAAGAAAACTAATAAAAGGGGTACAGAGATCTGGGTAAGGGGGTAATTATGCAAAGGGAAGGTGTTAGGCACCCAATGCATCCTAGGTACTCTTAGGGAACCTCTTTTCACAACTTGTTGTAAAATTATTTGTTTATGAAATTATTTTGTGCAAACATTGATTGAAGGGATGAGAAAAGAATATACAACTTTTATTATTTTTGTGTTTGGATGGATGAACCCATTGCCTACGTACCTTTTCATGAAAGATAAGGATCAAAACGCCGTAGTTCGGCTAAAAGATTTCCAAAAAGTGAGTGGATTGATTTTAAACAAAAGCCTTAAGGTCTTTCATTATCAACGGGAGAAAACTCAACCTGAACCAACAATCCACCATGTGAGAACAACTTCAACACGCTAGTGAGGGGTTAACCCTATAATAAGCATGGAAGTCTTACAATTCAATCACTAAGGATGCGGTGAGATTTACATCAACCACTAAGAAAATTTAGATCTATGGCTAATGCATGAAAACTTGATTAAGAAGTGGACAAGGCCACAAAAGCAATTGAGTGAGTGGAATTAACCAATTAGAAGTATTCACAAAGATGGTCACAGTTGGCATTAAAGTTCATTCACAATGAGTATTAGGAAAATGAAGTTTGAAAATCAAAGGCTTAAGGCCTAGGTTTCTAGTTTTGAAAACAAGTGAAAATGTTTGCACAAAAGTTTTCTGGTTTTGGGTTAAGGATGAAAACAAGGTTCAAGGTTAAGCACAAAAGGGGTAAGGGTTAAGGGATAAAGCCACAAATAGGAGTTGCTTTCTCAAGATCGTAGAAATGATCCAAGGAAGTTCCTTTAGAATTAGGCAACACAAGGCAAAAGCAAATAAGCAAGCTCAAAGGAGCAATAAAACTGGAAATGGATTGCCAATAAATGGTCTTACGTTCAACTCCGAAAACAAATGGGAAACGGAGTGCCAATAAATGGTCTTACGTCCAACTCCACAAAGCAACATGGGAAACAGATAGCCAATCAATGGTCTTACATCTAACTCCACAGAAGAAAACAGATAGGAAACAGATAGCCAATCAATGGTCTTACATCTAACTCCACAAAGAAACAAACACAGGAAACAGATAGCCAATCAATGGTCTTACACCCGACTCCTCAAAACAAAACAATATAGGAAATGGAGTGCCAATCAATGGTCTTATATCCAGCTCCCCAAAAGGAACAGGAAACAGATAGCCAATCAATGGTCTTACATCTGACTCCTCAAAAGAAAACACATAACAAATGCAGAGCAAACATATGAATGATGCACAAATAAGCAAACAAACAATCAATTATCACACGCTATACACAACCAAGAGGCTCATACAAGGCTGGGCTTTAGTCAAGGGGTCACATCGACCTTGACAAACAAGCCAATACTGTTATGGGTGTCTGAGGCTCTTAACCACTGACATTGACCGTCAGGGTGAGCAGATGAAATGGGAGATGAGGGTTAGACCTCATAGCTCTTAACCCGGCCTGGGTGAGCTTTAATCAAAGAAGGTGTGGGGGTCCAGAATGAGGAACCCTATTCCACAATGACTGACTCTATATACAAGATTTTTGGTTTTTATTCAAAATGCGTCAGCACGTAGTGCGAGCAAAGTGAAAGACTCAACTGAATAGCAGGGGATGGATTGCACATCCCTTCTATCTGCCAATCGCCTCTTCACTTAGGAGGACTTGAATTATAAGGCACAAAAGTAAACAAACACAGTCATTGCCTCTTAAGGAGGACTTCAGCCAAATGCCTGCCAAACATAAACGACAGGGCTTCCAGACTACATGGAGTTAAAGAAATTACCTAAGTGGTATGCCAACCACAAGCAAAGCAAAGCAACTCAAGTAATAAGTTAAAGCTACTAAAGTACCTGTAAGAAAATCAAACAAGTCAATATTCACATTCAGACAAACAATCAACAGACAAACACCAGTGGTTTCCAATATACACAACATGCAAGTCATAAAAGGCACTCATTCAAGTGAGTCCACCACCAAAAGACCTACAACACAATCAACATTAGTTAAACAAAGCAAATTGTATCTCAAGCAAGAAGATCACATCATTCATTAGGACTAATTGCTTGAACTTGAAAGGCAAAGCTCAAATTGTGAGTACAAACCCCTAGTCCAAGACTAGGGTCAAAGGCAAAGCAAAAAGTCAAAACAGCAACCAATATTCAACATAAAGCTCATTTAAACAAGTGAGAACATGTCCTAAAAAGGAACAAGTCTAAAGCATTAAGCAAAGTCATCATATGAGCAAGGTATGGCAAAGGCAATTTCAAAGCACACAATTGGTCATCAAGAATGAAAATTCTATATTAAAACATAAATGAATCAAACAATCCTGGAAATTTTTATGTGCACACAATGTGTCAAACACAATCCTCATGCCAAAAATTAGAATCAACAGAGCTCAGTTGACCTATAAATGAAAATGCACAAGTATGACATCAAATTGTGTGACACACATTGTCACACCATACAATCATGTGTCTAAAACAGAAATGGAAAATGAGAAAAATGCACAACTAAGCCTCAAAAATCATGCAACATGCTGGGAACCAGCATATAAAATTTCATGGCAATTGGATCATTATTGAGCATTTCACAATAGAATGAATGAAGCATGGTACATTTGCATACATGTTCAATCAACAGTCCACAATCAAAAATCCAGAAATGATAAAAATCATAAAATCACATCATAGAATAATAGACATTCACATGATCATGTAGCAAAAAATTGGAAGTGATTTAGATTAATTTTCATTTTGTTATGATTTTTGCAAGTTTGAGAAAATATTGAAATGAAAAAATGAAGAAATCATGATAATTGGAGGGAAATGATAAGTGGTGAGAAAATTGAAAACATGTAACCAGCCAGAATCAAACCGTGTATGGAAAAAATGGAAATGCGCTGAAGCAAATAAATTCCAAAGTGCTTCCAATTGGAATCGAAGGAGGTATGCGCGCTACCAATCAAAACACAACGTTTTGGTTAAGGGAAAATAAATGGAAAACGCACGCTCAGCAAGGATCGAACCGGCAACAGCGTGGTGAAAGGCTCTTCCACAGTGGAATGCACACGCACGAACCAGGAAACCCTAGCGCCTGTACAAGCGCGGCGGCCAGCGGTGGTTTCCACCGTCTTCTTCATGAAGACGGTGGTGCTACAGTACCACGTTCAATTTTTTTTCCAGATTTCATAAACAAGTACACTAATCGAAAGCTTATCACATGTAGGTTCCAAATCTATCATCAATTACTCATAACAATCCATGAATAATGAGAATCGAAGGAAAACATTTTCATATCCAAAACTTTAACTCAGCATAACTCGGCCAATTCTCAACCATTTTTCATGAATTTTATATCAGCAGGATCAGCAAGAGAAGATCTACAACATTACATGCATAAGAGGAAGAATTAAGAGACTCGAAAACCTAACCTCTTGAAGAGCAGTCACTGAAAATTGCAGAATCCAGGCCTTGCAAGTATCCAAATCCAGTCCTGAGATGATGTTATGAAGTTTGATGTATGAATTGAAGCTTGGAGATGCTTGGATCTAGCTCAAAAGTCAGTTTCCATCTTCATGTTCTTGAGCTTCATGTGCTTGATTTCTACTCGAATTCTTCAAATCAAAGCTTGATCTATACTCAATGATAATCAGAGAACAAGAATATGCAATCAAATTTAGGTGTTATGTGGAAGAATTTCAAATTTCAATGGAGAGAAAAATTTGGAGGGAAGAGAAATTTTGGATCTAGAAGTTGTTGTTATGAACAATTTTGTTAGGATTAAGCATTTATATTATGTCCTAATCATGCTGAAATAATAATTAGGCTTTGGTTAATGCAAAATTAGTGAGAATGAGGTGCATGGCAAAATTAGCAAAGCACCTTATGCATGGTGAAGCACACGTGAACAGTGCTGTATGGATGCTCAAAATCGCTCAAAATCATCTCATGCACATGTTGGCAATGGTATTTTGTTCATATGATGCACCAATTTTGAATTTCCAAATTTCCCTCCAAAATGTTCATGAATGAGCAAATGGTCATGTGATGAAATTTCATGCAATGTAATGATGGATTTGGAAATTATAGGTCATGAGAAGAAATATGCAAAAAGAGGCACTCATTTTGGAGCTTTAGATCAAAAGTTATGGCTTGTTGAAGTTCCATGCACACTTGGCAATCATTTGGCCATATCTCCTCAAACATTCATCAGATGCTCATGATCTTGGACTTTTTGGAAATGGGAGAGAAATATATTCAACTTTCATGTTGGACAAAAATTAATTTGAAGCTTATTTAATGTTGGAAAGTCAAGTTGAATTTGGTCTGAAAACTTGCTATTTTTGGAAACTTGAAATTATAGGTCACTTTCCATTTTGGGAAACTTTTGCACTGGCTTCAAAATCTTCAATGTATATGTTTGACATGATGAATAAGCCTTGTTTGAACATGAATGGGATGAATAAATTCAATTCCCACACTCAAAGCCTCCAATTGACTGTACATTTGATCACATGGTCCTCAGATGACCTGGCAATGCCTGATGAATTTGAGCTTCAACCACTTGGGGAATTTGCTTCACAATGAACCTCTAGCTCATATAAGCTCAAGATAATGACATGTGGTCCTCATCTCAATGGAAAACCTCATCTCTTGCACAAAGGATTCACTTGATATGCCTTGACCTGTTGACTGCTTAAGCTGCAAGACAAATGTTAGATGACATATTTTTATACATTTTTGGTTAATGATTAAAAGAAAAGCAATGATACACAAATGCAAGCAATGCTTGGTGATCAAGAATCACTCTCAAGAAAGATCCCACCCACAGTGAAGGAAGCAAGGTGTCCAATGATCCTTAAGGTTTATGCCATGTTATGATATGATGCCATGAGGGATCTTAGGGACAAAATTGGGGTCTTACAGGTCTTAGTACAAGATCCCAAATGTCATTTTTGGAAATCTGATCAAGTTCTTATTTCATTTCCAGAATCCATTCTTTATCTTGAAGAGCTTCTTCACGTGATATTGACTTTATTAGAGATACTAGTCCCAGAAGTGTTTCTTCAGAAACTTTGACTGTGGATCTTATTCTGACAGGTTCGTTCTTATTTCCCAGAATTAGTTATTCAGAGAAATTCTGCCTATTTATTTATCTTTTTAGATTGATTAAAAGTTCGGGGTGCTTTTGAAGTTCCTATTTCTGCTTCTTCAGAACCAATTGTCTTTTTGTCAGATCCTGCAAGTGTGATCTCCAGATCTGCAAATTTCTTAACTACCTTTGACTTATGAGAGTCAAGCTTACCATCAAATCTGAAATGAATTGATTTTTCCATAATTTGTGTTTTTGTATTGTATACTTGGTATCCTTTAGAACATTCTGAGTATCCCAACATAATACACTTTTGTGCCTTAGAGTCAAACTTGTTCAGATTGTCTTTAGTGTTCAGAATAAAACAAGAGTATCCAAAAGGATAAAAATAAGCAATGTTGGGTTTTCTTCCCTTGCACAGTTCATAAGGAGTCTTCTCCATAATATGTCTGATAGAGATTCTATTTTGAATGTAATATGTTGTATTTACAGCTTCTGCCCAGAAGTGCTTAGCCACATTAGTCTCATTAATCATGGTTCTGGCCATTTCTTGGAGAGTCATATTCTTCCTTTCTATAACTCCACTTTGTTGTGGAGTTATAGGACATGAGAAATCATAGGATGTTCCATTAGAGTCAAAAAGTTATTGAAATTCTGGTATCAGATATAAGATGTCGAAGCTAATGTCACGACACTAATATTTGGTAAAACACAATGGATAAACAAAAACAGAATGGTAAAGCGAATAACACAAGCAATTGTTAACCCGGTTCGGTGCAACTCACCTACGTCTGGGGGCTACCAAGCCAGGAAGGAAATTCACTAAAATAGAATTAGTTCAAAGACTCTCCGTACACTTCAACAAGTTACAGTCTTTATCACCTAATCTCTACCCGTGCAACTTCTACCTAATCACTCTTAGATATGAGAACCCACTCACTTCCCTACGATCACACACCAGTGATTTTAAACAACAATCCCTTGTGAAAAGAAAATACTTTTCAATTACACACTCTTGATTTTACTTCACAGTTTCAATCAAGAAGACACACTCTTGATCTTGCTTCAAAGCTTTGATCAAGAAGACACACACTCTTGCTTAACAGCTTTAGAGTGACAAATTACAACCACAAATCAGTCCAATTCAATCATCAATGGATGACTTGAATAACCTACAAGTCTTACGACTAAACAGACACAAACCCTAGCTCTCTCTCAATATTTCGCTCAGTCTTGGTTGTGTGTCAAAACAGGTTTTCTAAGTCCCTTTTTATAGAAGCTTTCAGTTGGGCTTGGACATCTTGAAAACCCTAAATCTATTTTCCAATCAAATCTTTTTATAACAGCTGTATAGATCTCCTTGGAAAATAAGTAAATCTGGTTGTATTCCATGATTGAATGCGCCAGCTAGCCATATCTTCAATCATCCAAAGATTGCCATTAATTGTGCAATCATAAAACACCAGACATTCATGCTGAATATTCTATGTACAGGATGTCATGACATCGGGTCTGACATCCTGGAAAAATCCTGCATAATCCAATAATTCCTTTTATAACTTCCAGCAGGTACAACCATATCAGATGTCATGACATTGTGTATGTCATCTAAAACAATCCTGCATGAACATGTCTTTCATTTAAGCTCTAGCAGGTACATCCAATATCAGAAGCCATGGCATTGTATGTGGCATTCTGAAACAATCCTGATTGCACATGTTCTTGAACTCCAACAGGTACATAGGATATCTTATGTTAAGACATCACACATGACATCTTGTGAACACTCTTTGTTTTACCAAAATTGCTGCCAACACTTAGAATCAACCGTTATTCAAAAAGTTTGTTTTCAAATTCGCCACCATGATCACTTATGACTCTGATAATCTTAGAGTCATATTTATTTTGCACTTTTGAAAAGAAATTGGTGAATACATAATGTGACTCATTCTTGTGCCTTTGGAATTTCACCCATGTCTAATGACTGTAGTCATCAATAATGACAAGTCCATACTTCTTACCATTGCCTGACGCTATCTTAACAAGTCCAAAAAGATCATTATGTAGAAGTTCCAGAGGTCTGGAGGTGGAAACAACATTTTTGGTTTTGAAGGTGGTTTTAGAAAATTTCCCTTTCCGACATGCTTCACAAAGAGTATCTGAAGAGAACTTCAGCTTAGGCAGTCCTATGACTAACTCAAGTTTATTTAGATGGTTGTTGGTGCATGATAGATTATGGACAAATCTCTAGAAATTAGAAGAGGATTGGGGAGTGCATATTGCAAGATGTGCGGTACTGCGACTGAATCAACCTTTCATGCAGTTAGAGGCTGTTCCAAGGCTTTACATGTTTGGAGGACCAAAGTTCCAGCCAATTTACAACGGTACTTTTTTATATTGGAGCTTGACAAATGGATAAAACTCAATCTTAATGAGAACAATGAGTGAAGCAAGTATTGGGCAGTGGGTTGCCATAACCTTTGGATGTGGAGAAACAAGGAGGAACACGAAGAACAATATCAACGATCATACCACCTAGGGTTACATATTACTCAGAGATTGGATGAGTATGGTAAGGTTGTGTGTAATCATAATGTGGTGCTAAATGATGTGAAAATGAAAGTTATGCTAAGATCGGATCCTCCTTCTGAGAATTGGGCGAAACTTAATACAAATGGGGAAAGTAGGGAGAATGAGGCAACAAGTTGCAGTGGGATAATTCGAGACATGTATGGAAGTGTAAGGGTGGTTTCTCTAAAGAATTGTCGTTTGTAGTGCTTTCCTAACATAACTATGAAGGGTTTAGGAAGGACTAAAGATGACTAAGAGACTGGGCATGATGAAAGTAGAGTTGAGTGTGAACTCTAATGTTATTGCCAATTTGTTGGAATCTAGACAATCAACGGACATTGATGGAATCACTTTGCTTATCCAAATTTACTAACTTGTGGACATGCATGAGGTGGTGAAGGTGACACAAACTTATAGGATAACCAATTAGTGTGCAAATGCACTTCCTAAAGGCAAAGTAGCTCGAGGAGAAGGTCTAGTGTTCCAAAATAATGTTCCCAAGTGTATTCAACAGTTCATAGATGAAGGTAGAGAAAAATAATAAGGGGGGAGGGTTTGAATTGTTTTTCTAGGAATTATTTTTTTTTGCAATACGATACACATAAAATAAAAACTAACAACACAAAGGATTTATCCTTATTCGCTTGAAATTCAAAGCTACTCGAGTCCATCCGGCCAAGGTGATTTCGCCTTCAAAAAGTACTTAATCCACTAATCTCAACAAATTATAAAAACATCTAAGAGTTTAACAACCTCTTAGCCTTCTCAATTTTACAAACCTAAACAAGTCACTTGAGGAATTTCAAACAAATTCAAGAATTACAAGTGTTTGGTTAGATGCTTCTAGATAAGCAGTAAAAACACTCTTTAAGAACAATGAAACACAACCACACAATATTGAGCAACAACTCTTGTATAGAAACTATTTCTTACAACAATAATGGTGAAGAATATTCAGAGTATGAAAATGTTTTTGTATCAGTGTTGTGTATTCAGCAAGTTGTAAGAAGACCTTTATATAGCACTTGAGATGATACCCTTGGGGGAAATCATTGGAGATTTCATGCAAGCTGTGTGAGTTAAAGGTAATAAATTTCGTGTCCTTCCCATAGCAGTCTTGGAGCGTAATTCATTGTTTCCTTAAAAGGAATTGTACTACACTTTAAATACTTCCAACGTAAGTTTCTGATCAGGTGATATCTGATGGCGTGTCAAGCATGTATCAGAGTGAGCATGATCAGAGTCTTCAGAGTTAGAGTCTTCAGATATTTCTTGTAGAGTCTTCAGATAGATATCTCTTGCAGAGTCTTCAGAATCAGAGCTTGAACTTCAAAGTCAGATTCTTCCGATGAATGCTCCTTAAACATATTATGTTCAGAGTTGAATCTTATTTTTCGTGTTGGGTCAGCATTTCTGGACTAATGAAGATGCCAAATATTCGTTTCATCAGAGTCATTTTAACTTAGAATCCTGTAGACTTAAGAAAATTATTAAGGTATCAAATTATTTCATTCTTTGTTATCATCAAAACCTAGAGATATATTGTAGAATCAAAATCTTGTTCTAACAATATACATGAATTATAAGGATACTTTATTTTCGAGATTTATAGTTTATTCGTATCTTTTGGATTTCCGCCATCTTTGTAAAATAAAAAATAAAAGAATAAATACTGTGTAGTATTCTTTTTCTATCTCTTCATGATTAATAAATTAATAAATACAGTTATTTTTGGGACTTGGGTGGCTCATCGTACTTTGAGAATTTTTTACAAAAATAACCTATTTTTTCAAGGAAATTCCCAAAATACCTCTGGTTTAAAAAAAATTCTCAAATTGCCCCACGTTTAGGAAGAGGCGTCAATTCAATTGACGACTCCTCTTAAAAATTGAATGGAGGCGCCAATTGGATTGACTAGGGCACATGCCCTAGCCAATCCAATTGGCGCCCATGTGTATTACTTGAGAGGATGCGCCAATTGGACTGGCGCCTCAGTGTAAAATGCATTTTTTTGGTTATAAATAGATGTGTTATGTGAGTCATTGTTCCACATCTCATTTAATCATTTGACAATCATGTTTGGTGTTCTTCGCCGATACGGAGAGGTGATTTATGCGAGAGACAAACCTCAGATGCTGATGCTGTTCTGGAACATCACTACGTTCGATCAACTGAAGAGGGAGCTGGTTCGTTGGTTAGATGGGAAAATACCAAAAGGTGGAAAAATTAGAAGTATTGAGAGACTCGACAGTATCTTTGGTTGGGTGCGAATGAAGACTGATAAGGATGCTAGGGAAATGATGTTCGGTCGAGATGACATCAATTTGATTGTTCTAATCAGTTAGAAATATTTCTGTTTTCAGATAGCTTATTTTGTACTGATGTTTGTTGTGAACCTTGTTGTAACAAAAACTTAATGATATATAATGATTGAAGGTTATAGAAATACAATGTTACAAAAAGCTTAAGACCCAGATGATGCTCCTCGATTGGGATAGTTGTTCTTGTTGTGTCCTGGTTGACGACAGATACTACATAATCTTATCATTTTATCTGTGGAATCCATTTCTGTTATGATATGTGTGCTGTTTGGCCTTCCTTTTTTCTTTCTATGCATCTCGTCCTTGTGCCAAACTATAACACCTTCATATGGAGGCCAATATTCCTCCATTGGTAGTACCGAGAAGCTTTGATTATATACATTCATGACAGTGACGACCTTGTACACATCAGATAAATAGATGTAAGCGTCTTGACGAGTATAAGCGCATGCTGCAATGACATGGGAGCAAGGAATGCGGAAGGCCTGGAACTTTCCACAGTCGCATCAACTTCTGTTTAGTCTAACAACATAAGCTAAATTTGGTTTCCCCTCGTTGTGGTCCATTGTTTCCTGGACGCTGAAATTTTGCCTATGACAGTCAAAGACTGTTACAACATGTGTGTTAGCTTTGTTGCTCTCCTCTTTCATGACTTTCATGCAACACTCACTGAATACTTGCCCAGACATTAACACCACACTCCATCTTTCACCTCTGGTTGCGAACATAGAAGTCAACCTATAATAGGTCGATCTTACCAAGGCGATTATTGGCAGATTTCTAATTCCTTTAAATACACCGTTCATGCATTCCACAAGGTTTGTTGTCATGTGGCCCCATCGACAACCTCTGTCAAATGCCCTTATCCACGACTCTACTGGTATGTTATTTAGCCATCTCCATGTGTCTTCATTAGACAGTCTAATTTCATCACAATAATATTGAAATGACGACTGAGTTAGAGCATACCCAGCATTCACCACCTTCTTGCGTAGATTCTTATCTTTTATTGCACGCATGAAGTTTTGTGCAATATGTCTAGTGCAATAGACATGGGTAAAAGGAGGATCATGCCATCCTTGTCATGGTTATTGTAGGCACTCTCAATGGCAGCATGTCTATCAGAAATCAAACAGAGATTGGCTTGTGGAGCCACATGCGTTCTGAGATGCCGAAGAAAGAAACCCCATCCACCAGTTGTTTCACCTTCAACCATAGCAAAGGCAATAGGAAAGACATTGTTGTTGCCATCTTGTGCAACCGCCATAAGCAAAGTACCCTTGTATTTGCCGTATAACCAAGTGCCATCAATTTGAATAATAGGTTTGCAGAATGCAAAACCTTTGATGCATGGGTCAAACGCCCAAAAGAGACGGTGAAAGATTCTATTACCTGTAACACAGGTTCCGTCTGGCATCATTGCTGGCAATGTCTCCATAATTGCCACAGTTCCTGGGACATATGTTTTTAGGGCCCATAAAAACCGTGGCAATTCCTTGTATGAATCCTCACAGTTGCCAAATACATGTTCAACAACCTTTGTCCTCGCAATCCAGGCTTTCTTGTAAGATGGAGTAGAATTATATGTTGTTCTGATATGTGATATAATTATACTCACCTTCACTGAAGGGTCTTTATTAACCAACGACAAAATGTCTTGACATATCAATGTAACGCTTAGTTTACGGTGATATTATTCAACGTTAGTTGCAATGCAACTGTGAGGTGGGTCTATTGAAATGATCTCCCAAGAGTCGTTTTTCTTTTTGAAAGACGCAGCCATCCAAAAATTACAAAGGATGTTACGACATTCGATAACATACCTTCTTGAATCAGTGCGTTTATAAAATCAGCAGAGTTTTTCATGTGGAATTTTTTGATAGCTCGCACACATTCTTCTTTAGTACGAAACATGTCTACCACCTTTAATTCGCCTTCTGATTGTGGATACGGGTTATAGAAAACACTGTTGGATGTATCATCGTCATGCATATCCATATTTGTCATATGTTGAGGAGGATTGTAGACATGACTAAGAGGTATTGGTGGTGGTTGATCATCATCTTTAATGTCGTTGTTCAGCATGTGATCAACCTGTATCTCAGTCTCCTCTTCTTCTTCATCAACGACGTCCACTTCTGCTTCTACTTCTAGGTTGACGTCATCTGACCATTGTGGATCAAATTCACCAGATTCATCCTGACTGGTTATTTGAGACTGCTGAGACGGTATACATGGTTGAAGAGTAATGTACAACTCAACACAGTTGCAGCCTGAATATTCATGACTAACAAACATGTATTCAACATCTTCATCGTCTCGTAACTTAAGCAGGAAAAACTTGCATTGACTATTCTAAAAAAATATTAGATTTTGATACGTGATCTTTGAATCAATACCCGGTCCTATACAGGATTGTATTCTTTTTTTCAAATGCAAGAATCTTGCATTTCTCTTGATCGTAAGTCTAACGGTATCAGTGTTTCGAAAACAAAAATCATATAACTCAGACTCGTATGTTTCACCGTTGCAGTGAACGTTGACACTGTATTTTGGTGAATATATTGTGCATATGAAAACTATTTTCTTGCTGTAGATGAATGTGAGTGATGTGTCTTGGATGTTGATAGTAAAACACTTAAATAGAGAAATGATGTGTCTTACATGCTAGCTAGTTCGAAGTGATGTGTCGCACATGCAAGCTAGTCCGAAATGATGTGTCAACCATGCAAGCTACTAAGAAGTGACATGTTCAACATGCAAGAGAGAGGACAGTCACATGTCACACATGCAAACACACACTCCAATTGAATTGGCGCCCCATTCATTCCTTGCACATGGGTGCCAATCCATTTGGCGACACCTTGTCTTGCATGCATGCAGACCTTGAAACCAAGCAATCATACCTAGGTCTTGCATGCATGTCCCTATGGAGGCGCCAATTTGAATGACGACACCATGTACAAATTACACATGGGCGCCAATTCAATTGGAGACAACATGCAAGCATAACTTTTCATGCTCTCATTCATTTGCCTATAAATACATCCACGCCATCAACACTTCTTCCACACCATCACTCTCACTACTTCTTCTACAATTTCATCTACAACAACTTCTTGTAGTTTCATCTGCACCAACCGCTTTCTTCCCCGACAAAATGTCTATCCTCACAATGGGCGAATCGCATAGAGGAACGGTTGCAAACATAACAACTTATGTAAGAGTTTTTCTTTTGTTATTTGTTTTAATAGACTCCATTTTATTTTAACATACCAACTTAGTCAAGTTTTTTGTTCTTTCTTTAATAGGATGTTTCAAGGTTCCGGACTCGGGTCCACGAATATGTCCATATGGACCCGATGATTCAACCTTATGTTGAACTCGTCGGTTTTGGTCATATAAGCAAGATTTTGTCTTGGTCCGTAGATAACAAATTTATTCTTGCTTTATGCGAAAGATGACGTCCAGAGACACACATTTTGGTTCCCAACCGGTGAGTGTACCGTGACGTTAGAAGACGTCTACATGCTTTTGGGACTTCCCATTGAAGGTAAGACTATTAATGGTAAAATCAACTATGCAAATTCAATTTGCATGGACCTCTTGGAGACTGATTTGTTAGATGATAACTCAAGAGGTCAAGGTATACTACTTTCCCGCCTTAAGTCATACTATAATAGTTTATACTTAGATGAGCATTCTATCGAAGATGCTCGAATAATAAAAACTAGGTGTTACATTATGTTGTTAATTGGTTCATTTTTATTTCCCGAAGGTAGTGGTTCTAGCATGCATATTATGTATTTACCTTTACTTAGACATGTAGATAGAATAGGAAGTTACAGTTGGGGATCTGCTTGTCTAGCCTATCTCTATAGCTCCTTGTGCAAAAACTCACACAAAGACGCATCTACATTTTCTGGATGTGCTGTTTTGCTACAAGCATGGGGTTGGTCAAAACTAGCGTCCCTAGCACCCGTCAACAACAACCCTTTCACATTCCCATATGCACAAAAGTAAGTTGTTTAAATTGCTATATCTTTACTTACTTCTTTAACGATTATTATCTCTAACTAATATTCTTACCTTTTTGGTGTAGACGGTTTGCACGTGGTATGAGTTATAACAGATGTCCTAGACACTGTATTACTCAGTATCGCAATCTGTTGGATCACCTTCGACCGACAGACGTAAGGATAATAACTTAATTTATTTCGTTATAATTTGTTAACTTATTCTACCTAGATTATAATCATATCTTCTTTCACATTTGAGTTCATTTAGCGTCCATACCTTAATTTGGATCATGACCATGAGGTCAACGCTGAAGACGCGGCCGTATGGACTGCATGCACACCGATAATACGATTCACAACTGTGGAGATGAACAACAATGATCGTGTGAAGTTGCAGTTCGGTATGCCCCAAAACATCCCAGATCACCCAGCAAGCCTATGAGAATGTCATATGCGCAAAGTTAACGACCAATGGAACTTCAATCCATGGCAAAGCTTCACAAGATCGGAGTGTCGCAAATGGAAGCACCGCCATGACCATGTCTTAACTGACGCAATCATGCCAAATGAAGAAAAACCAAGTCGTACTTATATGGCTTGGTACATATCGGTTGGTTTTCAGTTCATCGTCGAGGATATGTACCTCTACGACCCAACGATCATTCAACACCAACCGCCCCTCCTCCTACCATAACCAAGAAGCCCAAACCTCACAAAACCAAAACATCCAACAACCATATCTCTACCAAACACCCCAACAACCTTTCCAACCTTTCCTCGACGCATCATTCACACCCATGTCTACCTTCAACCGTCCCGGTCGCCCACCAATGAGTCAACCACAACCCAACTACTCTAACATGGGTCATGAACTCAGCTACGACGGTACACCCTCGATGCATACTGAAGACTATGTCGACTTGTTTGACTACCTCAACAGACCATCTCCTGTAGTTGGTAGTGACGCTCCTGACCCCTCAGATGCTCAAACACCAGTGGTGAATCATCAACGTGGGTTAGGGCCACGCGTTTGGGTAGCTAGGGGATGTGGGACCGGAGGTCAGTGATCCCGGTCATCACCATTAGACTTTTTTGTGTAAACGGAAAATTTTATTAATATCAATTTTGGTCTTATTTCAAATTTATGTATCACGTAGACCATTTACAAAAAAAAATTGCATTTTACATTGAGGTGTCAATCCAATTGGCGCCTCCTCTCAAGTAATACACATGGGCGTCAATTGGATTGGTTGGGGCAATTGCCCTAGTCAATCCAATTGGCGTCTCCATTCAATCTTTAAGAGGAGTCGACAATTGAATTTGCGGCTCCTCCTAAAAGTGAAGTAGTTTGATTTTTTTTTTGAAACCGAGAGTATTTTGAAAATTTCAATGAAAAAGTGAGTTATTTTTGTAAAAAAATCGTACTTTGATGTCTCTAATAAAATTTGAGATGAGATATTTTAAAAATTAGAAACTGTATCAATTTTTGTAATTAAAAATAGAATAAGCTATAAACTTTGTCCTTTAAATGTACTTCCTAAAAATATAAAATTATCTGAATACATAAGCTGCAAACTTAATTATTAAAATATATGAAAACTCACCATGTTAGTTTCTAACATCTTAACAACATATATTAAATTGACAGGTTTTATAAACTTTGGAAACTACTCATTATATTTATATACGTTTAAAAAAGTATCACTTTGACATCAAGAACCAAACTAAAGTGAATTTTAATATTCTTGATAGTGATTGAAACTCAGATGAGACACAAGGATTTTGAAACCTTGCTCTACATACCAAAGTGAATTTTAATATTTCTCTCTTTCCAAGTATTTGGGTACATGAGAGGTATAATCTTCTCTCTTTACAAATATTTGTATACATGAGAGGTATAATCTAATGAGAGTTATACTCTACGTAAGTATGATTTCTATCAAACCGAATCTGATTACAATAAATAATAGTATACCAATAAAAACAACAATAGTTTATAACATTTTGTTAGAGAATTGATTAAGGACAAGACATTTGATGGCATAATAAAGTTTATATTCATATTGGTTCAAACTACAAACATATCTATTTACCAATAGAACATCCAACAAATACGATTTCTGCATGCAAAGGCTGGAGTATAGTAGTTCAGCCTTCATTCTTTCATAGCATGTCTCTCTCTTGCCCTCTATATTGCCGTGTCCCCTTGTTACTGAAATCTACTTCATCTTGTACTTTCTTTGCGTCGGACATACCTTGTTCTATCATTGTATCTTGGTCTGTCTTGATGTCTCTGTGGCTGTGGCTCCACCCTTTTCTGTCTTTCAGGTGACCTCTGTACGATCTCTCCATTCACAAATAACTCAGCTATACATAAGAATATAAATATCATAACCTTAGTCATGCAATCAGAAAAACGAAGCCAAATGGTCTTTATATATACTGAACTAACTATGGTTTGCAGATAAACAACATATGAATAGTATCAGAAGTGAAGAGTATAATATAATAAATTATGAGGATTAGATTCTTGTACAGATAGATCATTTGCATTGGACTTCTGACTTCTCGAACCAGAGAAACATTATTGGCCTATTGAAGAAGTGATTGTGAGTGTATGTCAAATGATGTATCGAGTTCAATGATTCTGCAGCTACACCATTTATGATGCAACAAAACAAGAGAGAAAAATTATGCAAGTCCGTTAACATTCAAAGCTAGACATGGCTTGGCAAGAGCAATTAGCTTTTGCCAAGACGGGTTACTAAATACAGAAGAACGATAGAAAGAACTATGCCATTGTTACCCTCTTGTAGTAATCACGCAAGATCTATTTATTTACCACTGAATGCAAGCCACCAGTATTATTAAATGATAATGGAACAGAGAAAGCCTTAAAAATCAAGTACAGTATGGACTAAAGACAAGAACAACCCAAATAACATCACTGAAGATGAACATAATGTTGAACTGAGAAATTTGTACAAGGAAAATATTGGAACTCTCATTTTTCAAGCAGAAAATAGAACTACATGTGTAATGAAAGATTGATTGCAGGGGAATGTAATTTGGTTTGATGTATCAACTCTGATTATTCTGGAACTACGTCACTGATGAAGCAACAAAACAAGAAAGGGGAAAAATTTGGGGCAACTAAATTAGTATAAAAATAATGACATGAGATTGAACGATTGGATAATAAAATACATACTCAACTAAACTCTAGGGTACCAGAGTGTTCACCAAATACTTATTAGTCCATTAGCATTCAAAGCTAAACATTATCAAGAACGAGTTATCACTTCATGGGTTATGGGATAGCCTTCTATCTCCACAAAGTAAATAAAGCACAAAACAGTTAAAGAGAGACATTTGATGCAGGTCCATACTCCATACATATAAGCCAGACCTGGTATGCAGGGTTTAAAAACGGAATTTGGCCCATGAGATCAAGGTTTTATGTCTCTGGGGGCAGCAATGCAGCCACAACTGAGGCTGCTTGAGCTACACTTGATTGCGATTTTCTGAAAAATCAAGGATCGCCATATAACGGCAATTGTGAATTAAAATCTTGCTAGTGTAACAGTCAAACTACTTTCCCAAACCACACGCACATGACACCTAATAATCTTTTACTTCAAAAAGAATCCCATGCCCCAGCTTGAAAACTTAGACATGTAAAACATATCACCAAACTTAATATCCTATAGTACAGCGGAAAAAAAGGTTGATATACATACACAAATAACCAAAAGCTCAATAATTAAACCAAGGCATCATTAGATTCTCACCACCATAGTCCTTGTTTTCAGGATCAACATATGAATCTGGGAGAACAAACAGAACTCCAGGCAACCCTAATCAAAGAAAAACAAATATGTCAAACACAATTGCAACAAAAATTAAGTAGAAACAATAATCACACAAACACTTCCAACACAAACCTTCCAGCTTATTAGATGTCTCCTCATCAATCTCACATCCAAATCCAAAGTACCTCTCACAGGAAACATTGTAAATCTTCTTCTTAGCTTCCTCTTCACTGAAAACGGATAAGAAAAATTCAACTCAAACAATACTAATAAGTAACAACAACAACAACCATTGTCAAAACCCACTTCCATGCTTCTAGAAAAAAAACCACATTATAAAACTAGTTACAAATAAAAGAGAATCAAATCCTAAAATCTTAAAGCAAAAAGAAAATAGAACAAAAACACTGAGAAGAACATCCAATAGCTTAAACCTAAGGGGGAAAAGGAGAGAAATCGAACCTTCCAAGGACCTTAGCGAGGGTTTGAACGTAGCAATCAATCATTTTCTGTTTAGTGGCACCTTCACCGCCAGGCTTATCCATAACAATAAGCCAGTGTTCATAGTCACAACCAGGGAAGAGTGGGGCCATGTCCATGGGTGGCCGCTCGCTGAAATTCGAATTTCTTGAGTCCAGTGGGGAGTAGGTCGAATTTCCGGCACGGTTGATTCGGCATCGGATGGTGGTGAAACGGGAGGAAGAGGATGGAGATGCTTGAGAGGGGAGGCGGATGGAGGAGGAAAGAAGACGGTTAGGGGGAAGGAGAGAGGAGGGGAGGGTAGAGAGAGAAATAAGTCTTGCCATGGTTCCGTCGTGAACAAAGCACAGAAGAAGATGAAGAAGATGAGGTTTACTTATAAGGGTTTTGAGAAATGAGTTTTTTTTTTTAAATCTTAACTTCTTTAAAAACTGTATAGTAGATTAGTAATATAATAGTAATATTGTTAGGGTCTGTTTGGTTGCAACAAGGCAGACTATTTATTTTCTTGTTATAAACTGTTGCTTTCGTTGTTAAGCTATTTCTTCTCGTAGAAATACTGCCATGAAAACTATATATTTTAAATATTTTGAATATTTTAAATATATTTATTTTAATTGGAATTATGGAGTGGTTATTTTAATAAAGGAGAGAAAGTTTTTTTCTATTTTAATTAATAAAAAAATTGTGATTAATGTTTGTAAAACTATTATGTTATGTCTATCTAAGAATTTTTCTTACTTCTAGTTCAATTTAGGACGGTTTGTTTTACTTTAAAGTATTTTTTTTTTGTCTTTAGAGGAAATCGATTTTTTTTTCTTATTCGTGTCAAGGCGTACTTTTACCCATATACAATTCAAAAGATTTTAAGAAGATATTCTTAACCAACAAAAACTAGGCTAAACAACTTAAAGAAACCATGCTAAAATCAAGAAAATTTGAGTTAGAATAAGAAAAATCTGCAAAGTTAAGACCATCTCCAAGCTAAAAAATTTATATTTTAAAAAATATCATTCAAATTACAAAGACCGCCGTTGAAAACAATTTCATTTCTAATCTTCCACAAACACCAAACTACCGACAATCAAATGATTCTCACTTTGACACTCCAGACATGTCTGTTGAACAACCCACACCAAGTTAAAAAATACTTCGAAGAATGGCCTACATACGACACATAACAACCAGTCCAAGTTTCCAAAGAATCCCAAGCTTTCGAAGACACTGGGCATTCAAAGAGAATATGATTCAAATCTTCATCCGATTGTAAACAAAAAACACAAGTTCCATCAATGATAGAAAAGCACAAACCTTTTTAATTCAATTATCTTTCGTTGCCAATCTATTTAAGAAAATCCTCCAACCAAAAGATTTAATCATCACCGGAACTTGAATCCTCCACAAAGTGCAGAAGGCTCAGTGGCGTTCAGTCTCTAGGCTCCCCTGAATTTTAGTGCCCGTGATACTTTGATAATAGTCTCTTGCTATGTAAACTGCATTTTCAACATTACTCCACTGCGTTAAACTCTTCACACATGCAGCAAGAACAAAACCAGACATCAATTTCTTCAAACAAAGAATTATATCCATGACAGAGTTCTGCAACAGGAAAGGGATACCAAAATTTCCCCAAATCCAAACGTCATTATGCCAAGCACCAATATTGACCAAAAAAGCTCCTTTACAATTACTACTCGCGAACAAATCCGAAAAAGAACTTGCTAAAGGAAGAACATTGCACCAGTTAGCAAACCAAAAGGGAACATAGACTCCCTCTCTAAGTTTGTACTTAATTGACCCTGTAAAATAAAAACCAATGTTAGAAGTTAAGCCTCAAATGTTGTTCATATCCTTCCACCAATTAGATGTTGAACGTTTTGATTTACAACTTTTCTCCACCAAGATCCGATTCTCAACACCTCCATATATAACTTTAACACCCTCTTCCATAAAGCATTCTTCTCAACTAAAATTCTCCACTTCCATTTTGAGAGAGGAGCCAAATTGAATTCTTCTATACTCTTTATACCATGACCATCAAACTCCTTAGATTTGCAAACATTATCCCATCTCACCCAATGAATCTTAGACTTCACATTTGTACCACCCCAAGGAAAACGCTGCCGAAATTTATCAATATCTCTACAAACTTTCACCAGAGCTTTGTAGAACGAAAAAAAGAAGATAGGAAGTCTGGTGAAAATCGACTTGACAAGGATAATTTTATCTACGAAAGATAGATATCCCCCTCTCCACAAAGCCAACTTGGATTTAAATTTATCAATGATAGGAGACCAAGTTTTAATCCTTCTAGGGTTGGAGTCAATGGGAATACCCATGAAATTAAAATTTGATTCCTCAATCTTGCAAGACAAAAAATTAGAGGCAGCAATAAGAAAATATTTACTCACGTTGATGCCAATAAATATGCTCTTATGGAAGCTAACTCTCAACCCTGAAACAAGGCCAAAGCCTCTAAGGATGACTTTAATGCTCCACAGGTTCTTCTAACCTCCTCCCCGGATGATAAGAGTATCATACATAAATTAAATGATCTCCATTGAAGTTCCCTCATCCACACTAAAACCTTTGAAATCTCCCTTATCCAAAGCATTATTGATCAGATCCGTTAAACTTCAACTATTATCACAAAAAGGAAATGAGATAGAGAATTTCCCTGCCTTAATCCTCTTTCCACTTTAAAATCCATTGTAGGTTTTTCATTGATCAGAATAGACAAATGACTCTTAAATGTACAAGCTTCCACCCAACTCATCCAAGTACTCCCGAAACCCATTTTTTCATCATGAAACGTAAGAAATCCCAGTTGACATATTCGTAAGATTTTTCTAAATCTACTTTGAATAGAACACACTCATTCTTTTCTCTTCTATCTTTATCCATTATCTCATTAGCAATCAAAACCCCATCCAAGAGTTGTCTTCCAGGAACAAACGTCGATTGACAATGAGAAATTAGTCCACCTAAAACGTTTTTCAGCCTAGCAGCCAGTGATTTTGCAATAATCTTATATAAACTTCCCATAAGGAAAATAGGTCGGTAATCTTCAAGGTTGATAGGATGAACAACCTTAGGAATAAGAGTGAGAAAATAAGATGTAACAGCCTTAGGAAGAAACGTGTTACCATGAAAATCCTTCACAAAATTAATAATCTCCTCCTTCAAGAAGTTCAAAATTGTAACCGTCAGGGCCCAGACTCTTGGATCCATCACAACTCCAAACATCCTATTTGATTTCCTCGTCTAATAAATGTGCCTCCAAATACTTGACTTCATCCTGAGTGAGCAATTTGAAAGAAATACCTTCCATATAAGGTATATTCGAATTTGGTTCGGTGAACTTGTTTTTGAAGAAACTACTAATAGCTTCCTTGACTTCATCGACTGATTCAACCAATCTTTTCTCTGTGTTAACAACTCTAGTGTATTTTCTCCTAGCCCTCCCCTTTACCATATAGTGAAAGTACTTAGAATTAAGATCATTATCATGGTTCCACTTCACCCTAGCTTTTTGAATCAACATATTGTCTTTGGTATATAAGTGCCTCAACATTGTACTATAGGCTTTGGTTCTTATTTCAACCATTTTTCCTTCACTTCAACACCTTCACAACTAAATAAAATATTATCCACCTCATTAATCTCATCCATCCTCTCTTCAATTTTTAGATCGTGCCACCCAAAAACCTCTTTACTCCATCTCCTAAGGCTTACCTTCAGAATTTTAAGTTTCTCTTATATGATGAAGTCGCTTCTACCTTCCACTTTAATCTCTTTCCACTCCTTTTCAACAAACTTCAAAAACTATTTGTTATAGAACCATTTATCGTTTATTTTGAAATTTTTTAGGCCCTAGTTGATAAAACTACTCTTCCTCCAAATTGGACAATGATCTGACATATCCTTTCTCCCTATAAATTGACCTACCATACCCCATATATCAATAAGTGAATCTAAAAGTAGGAATATGTTAATCCTACTTGTGGATTTACCATCCCTACTATACCAACTAAACTGATTTCCAGAACAAGGAAGACCCACCAAATTCAATTCATTAATGAAGGCTTCAAATTCCCTTTGTTCATACTTTTTATTGACAAGAGAGCTCCCCTTTCTTTCAGAGGATTTAGAAACAACATTGCAACCCAACCCCCCCCCCCCCATGATCCATAAACCATATGTCATCTTCTTCTTAAGATTCAATAATACACTCCACATTTTTCTCTTCAGATTTAGACAACACGCAGAGTAAACATTAACCGCGTAATAAACATTGTTCGTCCATGTCATCTTCAATCCCAAGAACCCTTCCCCTTTGAAAGAAAATATAGGAATGATAGATTCCTTTTTCCATCGAGTAATAATACCTCCTGATTGACCGATAGCATTGTGAAGGAGAATTGCCATCCAAGGCGCAGCGGAATTTAAAAATTTCTCCATTTAGTGATCCTTACGAATGGGCATGATCAGTGATAGAATCGTTACCTCTTGTGGCGATTCAAACATTTGGTGCAGATCTCTTGTAACGATCAAAACCTTGGATACAAATCCACGGGGCGATCACGAACGTTGAACGATGACAACGTCTCTACTCAGTCCACACGAACGGATTCCTTCAATCTCAGTGCTAGCTGGTACGAATGAAGGCTTTGAGTGAGAGAGAGAGAGAGGGAAACGAAACTCCAAGTCTTCACTTGAGTTTGAGTCTGAGTGGAGTGACAATGCTTCTACCCAAGGGTTTTATTTATAGAACCACTTGTGTGGGCTTCAAGCTAAAAAGCCCACTTAAGTGTATTTTGGCCCATATCTCATAATATGCCAAAATCACTTAAGTATTTGGTACCTTACCATATTTCGTATTCCACTTAAATGCACCGTACCTTACGATGTTCCTTAGTTACTCTATCTCTTATCAATCCGTCCTTTGTGTGTGACCCTGTAGGTTTTCGTGACGTTGGCAATTATATTAAATCATGCATTTAACATAATAAACAGTGAGCGGTATCTAGCAACACATCACTGCTACCCAAGTCACGAAAATGTCATGTGATCTTGAAGGAGAATTGCGACCCAAAGCGCAGCGGAAATTAAAATTTTCTCCTTTAGAGATCCTTACGAATGGTCATGATCAGTGATAGAATATTTACCTCTTGTGACGGTTGAAACCTTTGGTGCAGATCTCTTGTGACAATCAAAACCTTTGATGCAAATCCACGAAACGATCACGAACGTTGAACGATGACAACGTCTCTACTCAGTCCACACGAACGGCTTCCTTCAATCTCAGTGCTAGCTGGTACGAATGAAGGCTTTGAGTGAGAGAGAGAGAGAGAAAACGAAAATAATGCAACCGCAAATTTTGCTTCTGCACAAGGGTTCTATTTATAGAACCACTTGTGTGGGCTTCAAGCTAAAAGGCCCACTTAAGTGTATTTTGGCCCATATCTTATAATATGCCCAAAATCACTTAAGCCCATGGTACCTTACCATATTTCGTATTCTACTCAAGTACACCGTACCTTACGATGTTCTATAATTCACTTAAGGGCACCGTACCTTACGGTATTCCTAAGTTACTCTATCTCTCATCAATCCGTCCTTTGTGTGTGACCCTGTAGGTTTTCGCGGCGTTGGTAATTATATTAAATCATGTATTTAACATAATAAACAGTGAGCGGTATCTAGCAACACATCACTGCTACCCAAGACACGAAAATGTCATGTGATCTGACAATTCATTCTGTGATAATACTTATGTGTATAATTACCCTTTTGCCCTTATGTCTATATTGAACACAAGGCATAGACCGTGTCATCCTTGTCCAGTTCAATATTGGGCCCATAGACATTTATCCTGTTATGCAGGATGGGCAAATTCCATCTAGGTCACTCATGTCCCTCAGCATGCTTCGTGGAGTACCCATCAACTGTCTTTATGGTTATCCAGTTACGGACAACGTTGGATCAGCAATAAAGCACTCGACTCTACATCTAGGATCCATAGTGGTTTCAGGTCGAAGAGTGGAATACACTATTATCACCATGAGAATAACTTATGACACCTTGCATAACTTTCTATATAGTATTCTCATAGCGGGTCAATCCGGTATAAATATTACTCCTAATATTCATACCTATGTTTAAGACTTGATAACTCTTTATCCATGATCCATGAGATGTGATCATCAGTCTACAAACATAATAGTCTTAATGCTTTAATGTTATCCCACTTCACACTAAAGCTCGACTACGGATACTTTAAGAATAGCGCCCTTATGTTTAATGTGTTCTCATGATTAAGTCACACTTAATACATTAAACGGACTATCTATTCTAGGGACTTTATTAATCAATCATAATAAAGAAAAAGCCTTTTATTAATTCGATACAAGTACCAAAAAGTATTGGCCTCTAGGGCTTACACCAACAGATCTGACAAAACCTCCTGTGATAATAATTATGTGTATAATTACCCTTTTGCCCTTATGTCTATATTGAACACAAGGTATAGACTGTGTCATCCTTGTCCAGTTCAATATTGGCCCCATAGACATTTATCCTGTTACGCAGGATGGGTAAATTCCATCTACACTATGCCAAATAAGGGAAAAGAGGGCGCTTATTTTGGCCTATAACAACGCTTTTAAGCGCCCTCTAAAGTGGCGCTGGCATAGGTAAAGACAACGCTTTGTTTTCCTGGAGAAAGCGCTGTCTAAAGTGGCCCTTTAAGGGCCACATTATAGTGCGCTTTCAGAAAAAAGCGCCCTCTGGAGTGGTCCATAAAGGGCCACCTTAGAGGGCGCTTTCTGGACAAAGCGCCCTCTAAAGTTGTCAATGTAAAGTGTTTAGAGGGCGCTTTCTGGACAAAGCGCCCTCTAAAGTTGTCAATGTAAAGTGTTTAGAGGGCGCTTCCTACAGAAAGCGCCCTCTAAAGTGTTAGTTATTTTAAAAAAAATTGTTTGAAAAACAGTGGGTATTTAATTGGGAACCTGTTCGCATGCTGCAAAAGTGTAAAATTCATATTGATTTCATCCTTTAATCCAATGTTATACACCATTAATCCATTGATATATACAACATGAATCCATTTATATACAACATTAATCCTCCATATATACAACATTAATATATGATTCTTTGATCAACAGTATACAACAACATATACAACATATATACAACAACAACAATATACAACATATATACAACATATATACAACATATATACAACAACAACATACAACAACAACATTCCATACATATATGTACAACAATATACAACCTAGCTATATGATTCTTTGATCAACAATGAATTGACACAATTCATCCTTCATTTCATCCAAATGAGCTCTTGAGTAAGATTTATATTCCTCAAAGTACTACAATTAAGAGAATAAAACATATTCATGATTTAGTAACAAATTAGATGAAATATCCGATAATATTAAAATAAACCCTAAGTTATTATTCCATACCATTTTTGGGATGTCTATACGATTCAACGCAATGATATCTCTCATAAATCTCAATACAAAAAATCCGCAATCGACCGAATTGTTTTGCTGAGGACACTACACAGAAAAACAAACAATATATATATAGTTAATTTCTTACAAACACTATTATAAGCAAAAAACAAACACTATTATAAGCAAAAATAAGATACTTAATATATACCTGAACTCTGACCCAGGTAATGTCCTTCCTATTACGATAATTCTTTTTCGATCTAAATTTTAGTATTGCCCTAATAAAATAAAAACGTATATTGAGATCAATCTGACAGACATAATTAAATATACAAATACACACGAATATTTAGGGGAATTTCACTTACGCGTCAACCGTCTTCTTCATACTCGGATATTTACTCCAATCACCCGATAACGAATCGAGATAATATACCATTAGTCTCGAAAGATCCATAGCAACCAACACCCAGTGACCACTGTAAAATAAAACAAAATTTAGATGCATGAAAATTTTCTACGTAAAAGATATACATAGATTAGAATGAAATTATTAGAAAGAAAATCTAACCCGTTGCCAGAATTAAACGGTAAAAAATACAAACTGGGTGTAGTATTATCGCCGGCCGCCATGAATCTATCGACTAGTTCATTCTTTACGGATGTTGGATTTTTCGTTATAAACGTTGTGTTGATACGGGAAGCAGCAATAAAATTGAATCGGTTACACAATTCAGTTCCCCGCATCAATGTTACATACATATACCTTAAATAGAAACATAATAAACATTAGACTACTCATTGAAATGTGTAAATAAATTGTTCAACTAAGTAAATAATAGATTGATCGGAGTACCATATGTATGTATGAATGACAGCGATGCCCAATTCTTCGTGTTCAAAAAGTTGTTGCATGTCCTCCTTTGCAATTATTTCGGAATGAGCAATTCCGAAAACACCTTCATCAAAATCTACACTACGGATGGCACCGTGCATAATATCAGACTCTTCCACCATTTTCTTAAGACGCATCATAATTTGAGATTTTGTCCCGGACGTCGTTGGAATATCCTTACCAGCTTTTTTCAACTTTCGACCGGGAACCTAAAAATTCATATAAATTAAATCATGACTTTTTGTGATGCAACAGAATCGTTGCGTATATAATTCAATGGGTATATATATTTGTACCTCTTTTTGAGATGCAACCGACTCGATGCGTCTTGAAATCCCTTTACCAGCTTTATGTGTGGGTCTTGTAGGAGTCTAACATTACCATGTAATAAGGATTGATTAAATATCATAATTGTAGCTGAATTGAAATGTGAATATATACTAAATATTCATAATCATTTAGAACATATATACCTCGGCATTTGGGAAAATTAGATCTGACGGCCATCCAACAAAGGATCCGACTGCATCTCGCATCAACGTTGTCTCTGAAACAACGTCAGGTAATGGTAGAAGCGCGTCGGTATCTAATACAAGGTCAACCGAAACTTTCATATATCCCACCGGGAGGGGATTATGGTGAAGTAATTCACCCGAAGTGTTGTGCATTTTTCCCTTGCCAACTATGCGATAAGTTGGTGCCGATAGATACAGCTGACAAGGTGTAATGCCCTAAACCAATAATAAATGTTATTGTTAACGTGTATATGTGTCAAGTAAAAAAGTACTATTTTAATTTCATAATAACATATATAATTACCTCGGGAAATTTCGGTTGACAATTGATACTAGCTCGGTCACTAGTATCTTTTGCCTCGGAACCGCACCATTCCTCTCTATACCTTGCATTCTCCTTTTGCAGTTCGAGTACTTGTGCCCTTAACTCCGCCAAGGTCTCCATCACCTCTTTGTTGGTAGGATTTTTTGTTTTTGGTTTTTTATAAAATGACGACGGAGTCACACCAAAACCCTTACCCCTCACACGACCGGAATACTCAGGAACATTTAGTACTCGACTAAGTACGCTCCTGCAATCCTGGACCTCGGTTGAAGGTAAGGTTTGGGATAAAGTCTCCTGAAATATTATTAGAGGATATTAAAAATGAATTATATGTCTAACAAAATTTTCGATATAATTAAAGAAATAATGTTACATATACTTACACATTCGTCATAAACATTTTGAACCGCTTCAACGACAACCCCATCCTTCCCAACCCGAGCAGCCTTCCACAATACGTGCTCCGGAAGAGATGTTGCGTCACTTTTCTCCTCGGCTAGCTACACATTGAATCAGATTATAAGATCATCAATTATAACATATTGTGACAATGTATAAGCTCATAGCATTTGAATATACTCACAATTCTTTGTTGTAACCGTGCATATCCCGTATGCCCTTTTTTGTACGGATACGCGGGTTTTGATGCCCTTTTCTGATTTTTGTCGCTTACTTCCTAGATAAAAAAGTTTAAGGCATATTAGAACCAAGTAACTTAACAATTTTATAATACCATAATTAATAGACATTACATGGAATTTTTCGTTTCTTCGTTTGGCGACAAAGTTATCCCCCATTCTTCGGCTGAAATAATCTCCGCATATTTCATTGGCCGTTCTGCTTCAACAAATTTTCCTTCCTCATCCTTGAGAAATTTGTTGGACAAAAAGGATCGAAATCCTCAGAGTCTTTTTCCGGCCAATTGAATACAATATTTTTGCCGGCTTTCATCGATGTGAAATGATCTCTAAAAAACATACACATGGAGTGTGTTATTATAAGTAATATTATAACAATATATGGTCAACAAATAGTCAACAAAAAAATATATAACAATATATGGTAAGTACCTGTATCTCGGACCATATTTTTTCTTTGCCAACCTTCAATTCTGGACTTCTCCAATTATCACATGTAATCAGAATATGTTGTCGAACAAGGGAACCAATGTAACTTGCCAACATTGAACCGTTAGGCTCAATTAGTTGGTCTTCAGCACTCCAATGTACTTCGAATTTTTCACCCTTGTCTCTTGCACGAATGATTGACTTCATAACAGTCAATCCTCGTTTGATTTCTTTTTCAACATTGTTACGTGATCCACTCGCGTCATGGGTATCGTCTTGGTTAGCCATTTTATCTGTAATATAGAAATGATTCAATAAGACCCAAGTAAGACAATGACCATATTCGTGAAGCTACACAAAAAACACATTCATATACCTTCCATTTCTCTCATGTTACAACAATCTAAACTCTCTCTTTTTTTCATCATTATTGAATACAAACTCACACACACCTACTGCATACAAAAGACCAATGCAAACTTATGGTGTTTGGAACATGAATAAACTTGCATCCATAATCATCAAACTTCCAAGCATAAGCTCAAACACACTCCAAATGACATCAGTTTTCAATCAGAAATAAAAAACCTTACAACAAGGTGCTCATGAACACCATATAGTGCTCGTTTGCCCTAAACAACATTAATCAACATAATGCACAAAATGTAAAACTCAGTTTAGAAAATGCCCTAATCAAACACCTGAAGAAAGTGAACGGTAACGATGGAGAAGAGAAATACCTTCAAGGTGACGGTAACGATGGAGAAGAAAGTGAACAGCGACGGTGGACGCAGATAACTCAGTGAACGTGAACGCAGCAGCAGAAAAAGGCGACGGCGACGACGACGGTGAGGGAGGGAGAACGAACGGAGGACGAGAGTAATCGTAGTAGAGAGAAAACCCAGTTACGTAAACGAAATAGCATATAGAGAGGGAAAATAAAGAGACATGCAGTATATGTTATAATTTTAATGTTTACTAAAGGGGACCTTAGAGGGCGCTTTTGTAAAAAAAGCGCCCTCTAAAGGGGGCCTAAGAGGGCGCTTCTGAAAGCGCTCTCTAAGGCTTTCCAAAAGCGCATTATAAACTGGAAATGTACATGGACTTAGAGAGCGCTTTTTTAAAAGCGCCCTCTAAAGGTACCCTTAGAGGGCGCTTTCATAAACGCGCCCTCTATTAGTGTCCCTCCATTTCCTCATTATTTTTTCGCTTCACTTTAGAGGGCGCTTTGTTACAAAAGCGCCCTCTAAAGTGCGCTGTCTATTCCAATTGTTCGCTCCTTATTTTTTCTCTTCACTTTAGAGTGCGCTTCTTTAAGAAAGCGCCCTCTAAGGTGCGCTGTCTATTCCATTTTTTGGCGTAGTGCTAGGACACTCATGTCCCTCAGCATGCTTTGTGGAGTACCCATCAACTGTCTTTATGGTTATCCAGTTACGGACAATGTTGGATCAACAATAAAGCACTCGACTCTACATCTAGGATCCATAGTGGTTTCAGGTCGAAGAGTGGTTTACACTATTATCACCATGAGAATAACTTATGACACTTTGCATAACTTTCTATATAGTATTCTCATAGCGGGTCAATCCGGTATAAATATTACTCCTAATATTCATACCTATGTTTAATACTTGATAACTCTTTATCCATGATCCATGAGATGTGATCATCAGTTTATAAACATAATAGTCTTAATGCTTTAATGTTATCCCACTTCACAATAAAGCTCGACTACTGATACTTTAAGAATAGTGTCCTTATGTTTAATGTGGTCTCATGATCAAGTCACACTTGATGCATTAAACGGACTAGCTATTCTAGGGACTTTATTAAACAACCATAATAAAGAAAAAGCCTTTTTATTAATTAATAAATAATTTGATACAAGTACCAAAAGTATTGGCCTCTAGGGCTTACACCAACAATCTCCCACTAGCACTAGAGCCAACCAGGCATACCCCTTATGCCCATTGATCTAGTATGGCCATCATGCTTCTGCTGCGCAAGAGGCTTTGTTAGTGGTCAGTAATATTGTCAAGTGTAGGTACTTTATATATTTTCACATCTCCTCTATCTATTATCTCTCGAATGAGATGATAATGCCTAAGTATGTGTTTGGATCGTTGGTGAGATCTAGGCTCCTTAGCTTGTGCGATAGCACCATTGTTATCACAATAGAGACCAATGGGATCCACAATGCTAGGGACTATGCCAAGTTCACTAATGAACTTTTTGATCCAAACAGCTTCCTTTGTTGCACTTGAGGCAGCAATATACTCGACCTCGGTTATAGAATCAGCAACTGTATCTTGCTTTGAACTTTTCAAGCTCACAGCGCCACCATTTAAGCAAAACACATAACCATTGGAACCATTCATATTAAAGCGTCTCAGCACCTTGTCTATGTACTCTGACTTAGGCCAAGCATTTTGTGATCTATCTCTATAGATTCTGATTCCTAATATATAGGCTGCTTCACCTAGGTCCTTCATAAAAAAGCATTTCCCCAACCAAGACTTTACTTGTTGCAGGGTAGGGACATTGTTTCCAATGAGTAATATGTCATCTACATATAATACCAGGAATACGATCATGCTCCCATTAACCTTCTTGTAGACACAAGGCTCATCTTCGTTCTTGATGAATCCATACTGTTTTACTGTTTCATCAAAACGAAGATTCCATGAGTAGGTCACAGACTCATCTTGATCCATGAGTAATACATCACCTTGATCTGTTATGAGATATCCATATCTCTCAGGTAAGTGACGTATCCTGCTTGACCTACGCTGGTCTTGTTCTACTTGAGTAGGTTGCTCTTACACAACTACTTGTGTTTCCTGCTCTAATTCCTCCATAGGTGTATCGATGCTTTGTGATTCTTGAATTTCTTCAAGCTCTACTTTCCTCCCACTGATTCCTTTGGAAATAAAATCCCTTTCCGGGAAAACTCTAGTTCGAGCGACAAACACTTTGCCCTCTGAAGGATTGTAGAAGTAATACCCTCTTGTTTCTTTAGGATATCCCACAAATAAGCATTTGTCAGATTTGGGCTCAAGCTTAGTTGAAATTTGTCGTTTCACATAAACTTCGCAACCCCAAATCTTTATGTAAGACATATGTGGTTTCTTACCACTCCATATCTCATATGGTGTCTTCTCAACCTTTTTGGATGGAACACGGTTAAGTGTGTAAGCTGCTGTCAATAGTGCATGTCCTCAAAAGGAGTTTGGAAGATCTGCGTGACTCATCATGGATCAGACCATGTCTAACAGGGTTCGATTTCTTCTCTCAGATACACCATTCCATTGGGGTGTTCCAGGAGGAGTGAGTTGGGATAGGATCCCACACTCTTTCAGATGGTCATCAAACTCTAGGCTTAAATACTCACCACCTCGATCTGATCGAAGAGTTTTAATATTCTTACCTAGTTGGTTTTGTACTTCATTCTTGAATTCCTTGAACTTTTTCAAAGGACTCTGATTTGTGTTTCCTTAAATACACATAACCATATCTACTGAAATCATCAGTGAATGTGATGAAGTACTGAAAACCTCCTCTGGCTGGTATGTTCATTGGTCCACATACATCAATATGTATGAGGGCCAAAAGATCATTAACTCTTTCACCTTTTCCTGTGAATGGAGACTTTATCATCTTTCCAATTAAACAATATCTGCATATCTCATATGATTCATAATCAAAAGAGTCCAACAGTCCATCTTTATGGAGTTTGGAAAAGCGTTTCTCATTTATGTGGCCTAATCGACAATGCCAAAGGTAAGTTGGATTTAACTCATTGGGTTTCATCCTTTTAGTATTAATGTTATAAATAGGCATTTTAAGATCAAAGACATATAGTCCATTGTTCATTTGTGCAGTAGCATAGAATATATCATTCAAATAAATTGAGCAACAATTGTTCTTTATTATAAATGAAAAACCAAACTTGTCCAAACAAGAAATGGAAATAATATTCCTACTAATTGCAGGTACATAATAACAGTTTTCTAACTGAATTATTAAACCATTAGGTAAAGTCAATACATAAGTTTCTACGGCTAAAGCAGCAACCTTTGCTCCATAGCCAACTCGTAGGTCGACTTAACCTTTTGCCAAATCTCTACTCCTTTTTAGTCCTTGCACATTTGTACAAATGTGAGAACCGCATCCAGTATCCAATACCCATGATGCAGAAGTAGATAAATTAATTTCAATAACAAAAATACCTGAAGTTGAAGTCTCTACTCCATTCTTCTTATCTTCCAGGTACTTTGGGCAGTTTCTCTTCCAGTGTCCGGTCTTACCGCAATGGAAGCAAGTGCCTTCTTTTGCTATGCCTCCACTAGGCTTTAAAGTAGCAACGGTGGGTTTGGGTTTGGCAACTTCCTTGCCTTTCCTTTTATCACCCTGCTTAGTAGGCCTTTTGTTCTGTCTCTTTCCATTTCCGATCATCATAATGGACTTCCCTTTTGACTTCGAATTCTGCTCGGCAGTTCTTAACATGGCGAGCAGTTCAGGAAGAGATTTGTCCATATCAATCATATTGAAATTTAGGACAAATTGACTGAAACTATCTGGCAACGATTGCAAGATAAAAGCAGTCGCAAGTTCCTTTTCGAGGGGAAAACCCAATCTCTCAAGGTTTTCCACATACCCAATCATCTTGAGTACATGGGGACCTATAGGGGCTCCCTCATCCAACTTGCCTTGAAAAAGGGTTTTTGAAACTTCAAACCTGTCATGCCTTGCTTGCTCTTGATAGAGCAACTTCAGGTGTTCGATCATATCGAACGCTGACATGTTCTCATGTTGCTTTTGCAATTCTGAGTTCATGGTAGCTAGCATGAGACAAGCAGTTTCATTGGCATCATCGACATGCTTCTTATAAGCATCTCTTTCTGCCTTAGGTGCAGAGCTAGGAGGTTCCTCTTCAGGAACAGGTGTCTCCAAGACATACAACTTTTTATCATGTTTGAGGACAATCCTCAGGTTTTGGTGCCAATCCAGAAAATTTGTCCCAGACAATTTTTCCTTATCAAGGATTGATCGCAGGATGTTGTTAGAGGTGTTTGCTGTCATGGTAATCTACATAAGGATTAATGAAAATATAAGTATCATTGACATATTTAATTAGGCCTTTAATCAAATATGCTCCCACTATTTTACTCAAAACAAATGACCCTCATCATTTGATTCGGAAAATCCCGTCGGAAGATTTTCTAGTGGGTCGAGATCCATATTTCACTTCGTTCTAAGTCCGCGTAGGCGGATTACACAAAACTAAGTTATTTAGGTAGGAACTCCTTCCAATTGTATCTCATACAACTCTCGAAAATTTCAGTTGTGTGAATAACTCCTTATTCCAATCCATCATATGGATCATTCCCAACTCTTGCTTCTAAACATTTATAATCTTATTATAATTTGTTTAGTTAAGTTTGACCCATTGTTTTAACAGTTGGATATTACAATTATCCCATCGCACCTTACTAATATACAAATCATGCACCTCGCGTAGGCGAAACCTACATTATCCATTACTAGTCTTGATGAGTGTTAAAACTTGGAAAGCAAAAACTTAATATTTAATTTGAGGGAATTGCAATTTTTCTGATCTCACCTGCTTGTTTATCATATAAACCATCTCTCACATGCATCAACATACATTCATATGCATCAACATACATACAAACACAATGAAACAGTTATGGCCCATAGCGCAATTGTTCTCCCAAGCCAATGAGAGAACCTAAGCTAACCTACAACGATCTAAGCTTCTCCAAACAAGATCTTCAAGGTTGTCATCCTTTGACACTGACTTCTTTGCTTTCTTCATATCATTACATTACATAAAAGAAACTCGTTTTACATACGAGGTGTAATACCTCAAAATTTGCCCCCCTCATTCATGCATTCATTTTTAGGTCATTTAACATTTCATATTGCATTTCATCATGTCAATCGGAATTAGATTCAAGAAGCTTGAATATCATCCAAGACACTTTGTGGGTCCTATCTGGGTGATCAGTCAACACAAGGGAATGGCTTGAGATACTTCCAACATGTTCAAATGGGGTCTATTCATCAGTCAAAACGTTAATCTTGAAGGAGCAAAAGTTTGTTCATGAGCTGTCATGCTCGCTAGACGAGCAGAATGGGTCGCCTAGCGAGTCCCAAGAAAAGCCACTAGAATCACCTACGCTTAGAGGAATTTCTTGAACTGTCATGCTCGCTAGGCGAAGCCCACGCGTTTTGAAAAAAAAAACGAAAAAAAAACGAAAAAAAAAACGAAAAAAAAAAAAAAAAAAAAAAAACGAAAATAAATAAATAAATAAATAAATAAAATATAACAGAAAAATCTTGGACTTGGACCTCTCTCATTTGAGCCCATAAAGCCACGAAAATCAGGTTATAAATTCTGAAATTTCAGTAAAGGAAAAAGAAAGAAAGAGAGAGGGAGAATTGGTGAAAGCTGAAAACACTCTGAAGTTTCCTTGGAACAAAACCCTAGAGAGATTATAACTAATTCAGAGCAACCTCCGGACACTGAAGGGAACTCATCTGCAAAGAACCAATTCCCTCTCATATAAATCCTAAGATTGTTCTGCAAAGCCAACGGTGCAATTCAATTTCAATCGATCTCTCCAATCAGTAGGTATGCCATGTCTTGATATGTGGATCCTTACCCCTGACTTTGATTTTTGATACCCTTTTAATGCATTTGTTTGACAAGAGGTTTAGGCCTCCTATCCTTGGTTGCTTTTTGTGAGCTTTTTGTGAACTTTAATGGCATGATTCATGTGGTTACATTTTGATTCTCTTATTCGGTGCAACTCTTGATTGCACCCCACCTTGTTATTCTAACCTGTTTGTCGAGTTTTTTTTGTGAGGACTCACATGACTCCTAAAAGGATAGCTTGCTTGACATTCCACTTTATTTGTGGGATACCATTTGGAGATTTATTCTGATTACATGTATTGACTTGCTTTCTTTGATGGTGCCAGCTCGAGAGATCTCTGGGTTTCTTATTTCTTTAGTTGTTATTACTTCGGATCTTTATCCGTGTGGTAGATCTCTTGATCCCTTTTACATATTTTCCCGTATTTTACCGCTTTCTTAGTTGGAAGACCTCAATAGGAGGCAATGTTTTTGTGTGTTTACTTTTGTGCCTAAAGACCTCCAAGAAAAGGCACCAGTGCTAAAGACCTCCATGAAGAGGCAATTGACGGATAAAAGGGATTAGTAGTCAATCCCCCGTTATTCACTGTGTCGTTCTTTATGCTCGCACTACATGCTGATGCTTCAGAACAAAAGCCCAAGATCTTTTGTCCAGTCAGTCAGTGGAGAGGGTTCCACCTTTCTGAATCCCCACTTTTTGTCATGAGCTCACCCTGTTCAGGGTTAAGAGCTATGAGGTCTTATCCTCATTACCCTTTTGATCTGCTCACCCTGACGTTCAATGTCAGTGGTTAAGAGCCCATTTGATTACCTATTCCATGGCTTGTTTGTCGAGGTTGATATGACCCCTCTTGACTAAAGCCTTACGCATGTAGGTTTGAGCCCCCTTGGTGGCATTTTACTTTATGCATGTTTGTTTTGTATGGTGTGATCGTCTCCCCATAGGATTGCTAGGCTTCGTATAGTCTCTCGTTTGCATGTCAATTAAGGTAGCACTGTTCCTTCGTCTAGGACTTCCTTTTTTGCATGAGCATTCCTAAAACCCAAACAAACTCATTGATTTTTCTTCTCCTAAGGACACGTTAACTCCTTCTACTACAGGCGAGTAAGTCTCCAAAGGTCGAGCATCCGGTAGATTGCATAGTAACGTGGTTCATCTAAAAAACACAACCCCTAACCCGTAGTTAGCCGAACTACGACTTGCTCTGATTCTCATTCCAGATGAGATACGTAGGCATAAGACGCGATGTCTTAGCGAGCACACTCCTCTTTAGCCCATAGGCAGCCGAGCTACGAAGACTCTGATTCTCATATCCAGATGAGATACGTATGCAGTGGATGTGATATCCGTGCGAGTCATTTTCTTTTGACTCCCTCTTTTAGTAAATAGTACATTAGATAAACCCACACCCTTTAGACAAGAACCACAAGAGTGGATCCCGTAGAGTACTACAGATGCGTAGGGGTGCTAATACCTTCCATTTGCATAATCGACTCCCGAACCCAAGATTTGGTTGCGAGACCTTGTCTTTTCCTTTCCCTTTTTCAGGTTTACTTCGAGCATTTCCTTTCCCTCCTTTGGGATAAATAACGCACGGTGGCGACTCTTCTGTCTTTTCTTTCTCGCCGGTTGTTTTTTCGCATCTCCTTTTTTAGGTTGTGACACGAGGGAGTGAGATGAGAAAAGAAGTTACATTTGGGAGATTAAGAGAGAGGCACGACATGCAAGTCGTATTTTAAAACCCAAAACAAAATAAAGGAAGACTAAGGCCATGACCGATCACCACAAGACAATAATAAACACTTTATTATTATTATTAATTCCTTTAATTAATTAAAACCAAATTAAATCTCGACGACCGATCACCACATTTTAATGAACAATTCATTTAAAATCAATGTCGCTTTTCGCATCAACACTTGATACTTTTAAAGCACTGAGTTAGTCGAACGGGTGAATTTTGCCTTGCGTTAACCGGTTAACCATATGTGTTAACCGGTTAACACTGTTTGAAATCTGTTCAAAAAATTCTTTTCTGCCTTGCGTTAACCGGTTAACCAAATGCGTTAACCGGTTAACACTGTTTGAAAATGTCTTGGAAAACTGTTTTTCGCCTTGCGTTAATCGGTTAACCATATACGTTAACTGGTTAACACTGTTTGAAAAATTAAAAAATTTTATTTCGTATTGCGTTAACCGGTTAACACTGTTCCAAAAAGTGTTTAGAAAGCACAACTCTTGTGCAATCACAACCCCAATCGCATAACTCTCTGACAACACAACCCTTGTGCTGTCACTAACCATGATGCACCAATTTCAGACCGTCAAACATATCTCGATTGTTGATTCAATATGATTGATCAATACGTCATTGCTTCACCATACTAATGTCGGATCAAGAAGCAAATGACCATTGATCGCTCAAAAGAAAACAATCATTGAGTGTTTGAATGAACGAAACGAGAACACTATATCATATATAATGTATTTTGCATCAAGATTACATATATCATATATATGACTTGATCGATCTCAATTTAATCTTTGATTCATTCTGTCTTTAATCATATTAATACAGAACAAAAACAGTTATCAGATTCATGGTTTCGTAAGTGGCTCTGATACCACTGAAGGAGAATTTCCATCCAAGGCGCAGCGGAATTTAAAAATTTCTCCATTTAGTGATCCTTACGAATGGGCATGATCAGTGATAGAATCGTTACCTCTTGTGGCGATTCAAACCTTTGGTGCAGATCTCTTGTAACGATCAAAACCTTGGATACAAATCCACGGGGCGATCAGGAACGTTGAACGATGGCAACGTCTCTACTCAGTCCACACGAACGGGTTCCTTCAATCTCAGTGCTAGCTGGTACGAATGAAGGCTTTGAGTGAGAGAGAGAGGGAAATGAAACTCCAAGTCTTCACTTGAGTTTGAGTCTGAGTGGAGTGACAATGCTTCTACCCAAGGGTTCTATTTATAGAACCACTTATGTGGGCTTCAAGCTAAAAAGCCCACTTAAGTGTATTTTGGCCCATATCTCATAATATGCCAAAATCACTTAAGTATTTGGTACCTTACCATATTTCGTATTCCACTTAAGTGCACCGTACCTTACGATGTTCCTTAGTTACTCTATCTCTTATCAATCCGTCCTTTGTGTGTGACCCTGTAGGTTTTCGCGACGTTGGCAATTATATTAAATCACGCATTTAACATAATAAACAATGAGCGGTATCTAGCAACACATCACTGCTACCCAAGTCACGAAAATGTCATGTGATCTGACAAAACCTCCTGTGATAATAATTATGTGTATAATTACCCCTTGTCCCTTATGTCTATATTGAACTCAAGGTATAGACCTTGCCATCCTTGTCCAGTTCAATATTGGGCCCATAGACATTTATCCTGTTACGCAGGATGGGCAAATTCCATCTAGGACACTCATGTCCCTCAGCATGCTTTGTGGAGTACCCATCAACTGTCTTTATCGTTATCCAGTTACGGACAACGTTGGATCAGCAATAAAGCACTCGACTATACATCTAAGATCCATAGTGGTTTCAGGTCGAAGAGTGGTATACACTATTATCACCATGAGAATAACTTATGACACTTTGCATAACTTTCTATATAGTATTCTCATAGCGGGTCAATCCGGTATAAATATTACTCATAATATTCATACCTATGTTTAAGACTTGATAACTCTTTATCCATGATCCATGAGATGTGATCATCAGTCTACAAACATAATAGTCTTAATGCTTTAATGTTATCCTACTTCACAATAAAGCTCGACTACTGATACTTTAAGAATAGTGTCCTTATGTTTAATGTGGTTTCATGATCAAGTCACACTTGATGCATTAAACGGACTAGCTATTCTAGGGACTTTATTAAACAACCATAATAAAGAAAAAGCCTTTTTATTAATTAATAAATAATTCGATACAAGTACCAAATGTATTGGCCTTTAGGGCTTACACCAACACATTGCTGCTAGACTAACCCACCTCCTGATTTCTCCACAAACTACTTATAGTAGAAGAATCCACATACATGAGTTTAGATTCTTGAATAAAAAAATATACATGCTTTACCTGAAGTAATAATATTGTTGATTCTCTTTATCTTGGAGACATTTCCTCCTCCTCGAATGTTCAGGGATCCTATTATCATGATGCACAATTGTTGAGTGTCATCTTGCAGTTGTATCTGTCTTTATCCTTTGCCTAAATTTCTGCTATTTTCTTTGAATAAACCTTCTTATCACCTCTTGCTACAACACCAATATTAAAGACTGCTTTCCACACCTTCTCCCATACGTTGGATTCTAGGTTATCCCCAAATCAGAAGTTGTAATGTCGGACATCAAAATCCGAGGTGGGGTCACAACACAAGATGGTTCCAGCTGAATAGTTATCGACACCCTTCGAACGATCATTCAGAGGTTTTTGTTGCAACAAAGGTGAGAGAGAGGAAATAAGTTTTTGGTTCTTGAGAATATCCAAGTAAGAAGGTTGAGAGAAATACTCAATCGGATTATCAGACGAAATAGTCACCATAGTAGGAAGTCGTATTAATCACTAGAAATTCACACACACAAATGTGATATTGACGTCCAACCTTACAATATAGATTTCTGATTTGAATTGAAACTTGCGGACTTTAAAAATATCTTTGATTAAGACGTTGGCAACTAAGTTAATAAATTTTTAAAGACTTTGGAAATTAAATTATCAAATTTTAAATAGTTTAAAACATTATGAATTATATTTAAAATTTAAATTGAAGAGATAATAATAAATTAAAAAATGAGTTGGTGATAATATATATCAAACTATCCTTTAGAAAATGCTTTTGAAGATCATGTCATCTCTTTGAAGACATCTTTATCATTCAACGATGTTCAAAGAAGATTTATATCTAATGATGTTAATCAACTTGAAGATATCTCAAGCCTCGTTAAACGAATAGACTCAAAGTTCTTGAAGTCAAGACTTAAAGCTTCAAAGTTATGAAAGAAAGGAAATGTAAAAGCTCATTTGGTCGTGTCCGTCTAAGTAACTAGTGTCTCTTAAAGACACAAGGGTACTTTTGAAATTACTAAGGCAAAAACACACGCACAAAAAAAAACATAAAACCTTCAAGAAGTCTCTTTTATTTTGTTAAAACGTAAATGCTTTTAAGGCCTAATTAGTTGAATAGAGAATATACTAATCAATTAGGAGCTATTTTACAACTAAATAATTGATTAGCCCTAATACTATAATCGATTAGTTTGCTTTGTAACGTACAAATATCTTAATCATTGATAACAACTAAATATCAAAATCTTTCATTTGTGACTTGAACAATTGATTATTCATGTGTAATAATCGATTATAACATTTAATTCAGAAAATGACATTTTAGCATATAAATAAAGATTTTTTCTCTCATTTCAAATAACTCAGAAAATGATCTTTGATTCTACTTTCTTACTCTCTCGCCCTTTTCTATAAATCTCTCATTTTGTTCACATATATTTTGCCTTAATGCTTTGAAAGATTTCTTGTACTTAGTGAGGATCGTTGTTCTGAGTGAGAGCATAATTATAATTTATCTAAGAGTGTATTATCTCTCGAGCAAAGATTCTTTTATAAGAAGTTATTTGGTTGCAGGCTAAATCACTAAAAGCTCTTTTTTGGTTTAGGGGATTGTCTTAGCAAGTCTCTGTTTGACTCATAAGTTTCACTTACATATAGGGATGAGAATAATGAAGATGGAAAGAAACAAAATAATAATTGGGGGGGGGGGGGGGGGGGTGAATTGGGTTTCTAAAAAAAATCTTTTTCAAAACCAAAACTCAATCAAAAAATAACAAAAACAAGAAAAATAACAAAGTTATTTTTATACTAGTTCGATGTTAATGAAGCTACCTCCAGTCCACCCTACCAAGGTGATTTTGCCTTCTCAACAAGGACTTAATCCACTATAATTAAAATTGGTTACAGACACCACAAAGACAAATCATCTTTGTCTTCTTGAGTCCATCTGACTAAAACCGAGTCACCCAAGGAAACCACTTAAACAACTTTGAGATTTACAAGTGTGTGTTTACAAGTATTGCTTCTAAGAAAAAGCATATTAATATAACTTAAATACAATGAAAATCTTCACACAATAATGAGCAACAACTCTTGTGTGTTTACAAAGACTATACACGGAAAATAAATACTTTAGCAGAGAGCGTGTGTATGTTCAATAGTGTTAGCATTAACAACTTCTTCGAATCTTCTAAGTCTCTTTTATATAGGTAGTTAAAAGATCCGTTGGAGGATAGAATTAGAATAATAAATTTCAATTGTCTTTTTGTGGAACAGTTTGCACATATATATATATATATATATATATATATATATATATATATATATATATATATATATATATATATATATATATATATATATATATATATATATATATATATATATATATATATATATATATATATATATATATATAAGAGACAAAATGATATAATAGTATTGTCCTTAGCCCACAAAATCAATATAGTGGAGGGAAGGGTGATCTTGTATTGTGTACTATTTTCCTGACACAAAACCTTTTGATCTTATCTTCTAATCTTCAAAGGCTTCTCATGAAATGATGTTGAAGCAGGCTTAGAAGGATCAAGAGACCATTTGACAGAATCTTTAGAACCTCGATCTTTATAATCTTGATACAGTTCCTCAGAACTCAGTCTTCAGACCTTATTCTTCAAAATCTTCAAAACTTGAGCACAAAATCTTGAAGGCTGAAAATCCTTCAAAGGCTCTTCAATCAGAGTCACAGTCAAAAGCTTTATCACAAACGTTCATCGGAACCGTTGTCTAAGAGATTTATAGAACTTGACAGCATCTTGTAAAACACTTGTATCTCTTCAGAGTCAGAGTGTGTTGATTTCAGAATCTGATGACGTCACACGTTAATGCTTCAAAGTCAGAAACTATTAGCAAAAGCTACACACTAGATAGAAACCAATAGTGTACAAATTTAATCTCTAAGAAACAATTCATTGTTATCATCAAAACAAAAGGCTAGATGCAGAACCAAATCTTGTTCTTACAATCTCCCCTTTTTTTACGATGACAAAACCATGCATTTTTATGAACAATTTTTACTTGGTTTAATTACACAAAAATATTAGAGTGAGGTTTGTAAGCTCTCCCTAAATTTTATATTGTTAAAAATTATTTTTCAACTTAGAATATCAGTGTTAGGTTTTCAAGCTCCCCCTAAATTTAAGACATAAATTAATCTTAACACATATAAAAATATCAATCAATATGAAAGAAATAACTTCCCATAAGGAAGAAGCCTGATTACGGAAGCATGGTTGTTATCCTCCCACAAGGAAGAAGCCTAGTTGTAATGGATGAAGTAACTTCCCAGAATGCAACAACTTGGGTACAAAAGTATTTCATTCAGAATCCTTGCTTAAGTGTTAGAAAGTATGGATATCAATCTCGTCACATAGCATGATTTGTCAGAGCTTTCATAGTCTTGGTTTTATAACCTGGTTGTATTCCTCGTGTCTATTTGGGTTTCATAACTTATATACATCTGGTTCAGAGTTTATATACGTCTGGTTCAACCTTGATCACTTGAACTTAGTTTAGAATAAGAATATGTCTAGTTAACTACAAACTGCTTAGTTAACCATCCTAAACATAAGCATGATTCTTAAACATAAGCCTAGTTCTTATGAACTTGATTCAACTTGTTTGGTTAATTCCTTAGAACCCCAAACACTTGGTTAACATGATGAACTTTTTCAAAGTTCTCAGAATCACCAATGTCAGAACATATAAAGATATGTTTGAGTTTCAAAATTGGAATTAGATATATCAAAACCATAGTCATTCTTTCTCCCCCTTTATAATCATTCAAAAAGATAAAATAAAAGACAAAGTAAATCAATAATAGAATTTAATTTCATTAAAAAGGTAATACATTACATAAATGAAACAGAAAACAAAGACAATACAAAGTTTTAAAAACTATGGTTTATGAGGAGGTGGTAGTCTTGATCAGATATCTCCAAGAAGCTCTTCAATCTTTGAAGTCTTCTTATCTTGATGCTTGAGTCTCTCTTTAACTTCAGAATTCTTAGCCACGAGATGCTCCAAAGCCTTCAAAATGAATTTTTCATAAAGCACGGTCTTCTTGAGCCCAGAGTTGCTTCCAACTTCAAGAGTAGTCTCATAAGAAACCATACTAGGCTAAGCTAGAGAAGGTAGTGAAGTCACTTCTAGAGTAGCAACTAGAAGCGTTGGAGGAACCTTCTAAAGCATAGGTTCAACAATACCAGAGAGTCTGGAATAGAAGTTCCTTTTAGCTTCCTTCAGGAAATTAAACTCCAACTCTTCAGAGCTTACTTCTATCCAACTTCTAAAGTTGTTGGTCAGAGCACACACTTTAGAGAGGTTTTCGTTAGAAGTGCAAGCCTCAATGAGAGCATTGAGTCTACCATAAGCCTCACCTTTAAGCTGAGTAAACAATTCATCTAAGGGTGTAGGACGAATGTTGGTTTAAACATAAGTTAGATCAGAATAGAGACAGGAGTTTTTGTTTAAGACTACAATAACCTCAACATCTAATTTGTACTGCCTAAATAAATCATCATATTCCTCAAGGTTTAGGTTAGGTTCAAATTGAATTTCGTTGTCAGTGGAAATTTCAATGGTTTGGTCAGAAGAATCAGGGGTAGAGGGTTCATTGTTTCTGATCCTTTCCATGAATGTATCAAAGACATGTTCATCAACAGGTTGGTGGGGTGAGGTTGGTTTAGAGGGTGTGTCTTCTGGAAAGGCATGGGGATTCTAGCATGGTTAGGGTGAATGAAGTAGGTGTGGAAAAGTCAGAGGGATGGATTTCTCTATTAGAGGGTTTGGTAGTGGGAATAGTTACAGAAGTTATACAAGCATTTAAGGTTAATGTGTGATGGTAGTTAATTCAACAAAAGTGGATGGTATAAGTGTGATGATTGTTTTAGAAACACTATAGGGTCTAGGGGAAAGAGTGGTTATGGTTTCAAAAGGAATATATCATGGTGGAGAAGGTTGTGCAAGAATAAATGAAGTAGAAATAACAGAATGAGCAGAATAGAAAAGAGTCTCAATCATAGGAGACTTACCATGATTCCCAGAAGGAGTCACTTCATAAGACCTAACAGTTTCAGAACACACAGACTCTACTTCTAGCCTCATTGTGTCTCTCAAAATGCTGAGTCAAAAAGTCTTAGAAACCTTGGTGGGAGTTCTGGGAGGTCCATAAGGTCATTCACTAGAAGATATAGGCTTCCTTTTTCTTTTTAGAGAGTACACATCAACAGGGTGATCCAGAAGTTCAATATAATATATCACATCTTGAGAACAACCTTTTGCCATACAGTCTTCATTGTAATGTTCTAGAACCTTCTTAGTTTCTTCCTTTGAGAATAGAGGATAATCATCCACTGAAATCCTTCTAGAACCAACAGGTGTCATGTCTAGAAGTTCTGAAGGGTCAACAACATTTGTAATTAAGGACATGTTCTTTAGAGTATGTTCATTGAAACTCTTCCCAATTATAAAATCAACTTCCTTGATTATTCTTGCATCCATAAGCTTTTACACCATTTTTCTTTCGAACAAGATGTCAGAAATCAACCTACCTAAAGGTATCCAATTTCTCATCTTAGCAACTTCGTTCCTTGTTTCCTTAACCATTTCACTCATATATTTGAAAAGAATTGAAGGAAATTATGTCTTATCACCACTTGACAGATAGTACAACATGTACTTCTGATCAGTGTTAATGTAATCTTGAGAGTTTGATGAAGGTCTGTGATGAATGCACCCAAGAATGATCTTGAACCAGATTCTAAGATTTTCATGAAGATTCTTAGGATTGGAATAGGGCTTTCCATTCTTAAATATAACTTATGAAATTTTATCCATCTTACTCTTCTTGGCAAGCATACCAAAAGATCTCTTTCCAGAACCATCATGACCCAGAAGAGTAGTAATAGATTTCTAATAAATGGAGATCTTGTCACCCAATACATATGATGTCACTTGAAGATTTGTAGCTTCAACAAAAATCCAAAATTGCTTAACTAAATCGTTGTAAACTAGTCCTTTTAGACGTTCAAAGTAACCTTCCCATCCTTGAAATCTCGAGGTTACAAACAGATCATACCCATTTGCTTTGAGGTTATCAAAGTTCACCAAAAATTCACACAAAATATTTAACTTTTCAACTGGAATAGACAAAGTGAGTTCTTGAAGTCCTTCAAGTACTTTCTCTTGTTGTTGAGGTTTTTGTTGTTCTTGAGTTTCCTGAGCAGATTATTATGAAGATTCCATTATTGATGAAGAAAAGGGTTTTAGGGTTTGCTGAAAGTTTTTAAGCTCAAAGAGAGAAAGTGTAGGTTGTGATGGTAGCGAAAGTGTGTGATATGAATGAAGTGGATTTAAATAGACATCTTTGCAATCATGAAAAAGTTTAGAGAAAAGAAAAAATTATGACAAGGGGGTGAAGTGTGAAGATTTTACCTAATCCCAATACTTATTCACCCAATGTATCACATCATTAGATCAGAAATAGTTAAGTTTTCTAAGACAATTGTCTTAAAACTGTTCCACTAGTTGAGACTGATTGACAACAATTTAATGTGAAAATGTTCAGTATCCATAAAGCAGATTTGTTTAACCAAACAAGTTCTGACCGAATACATCTGAAATTATGAAACCTTCTCACTTCAGAAGACTCATACGTTCAGAACAACCAACAAATCTCAGAGTCTCATTTTTCAATTCTGAGAGATTAACATTATGAGAAATTAACATTTTGAGAAAAACATCTTTTTCATTCTGGACATAAGTCCATTTTCAAATTTTTCAGAATGAAAATGAATCTATCTTCAGCAAGGGGTTTTATAAAGATATCAGTCAATTGATGGTTTGTATCAATAAATTTTAGATTTAAAATTCTGTTATGAACTTAGTCACGTATAAAGTGATGTTTTATCTCAATATGTTTTGCTCTAGAATGCAAAATGAAATTCTTAGATAAACAAATAGAAGAAGTATTATCATAAAGTATATGAATGCTACTCTCATATATCTAGAAATCTTCTAGTTGACTCTTCATCTAGAGCATCTGAGTGTTGCACCCAGAGGCTGCAATGTATTAAGCTTCAGCAGTTGAAAGTGATATTGTTGATTGCCTTTTGCTGGACCATGAGATCAGGCTATATCCCAGAAATTGACAGCTTCTATAAGTGTTTTTTCTCTCAAGTTTGTCTCCAGCATAATAAACATCAAAATAACCCACTAGCTTGTAGTCTTTAGATCTTTTATAATACAAGCCAAGGTTAATCATACCTTTCAGATGCCTGAAGATCCTCTTAACAACTACTAAGTGGGACTCTCTAGGATCTGATTGGAAGCAAGCACACAAACATACACTAAACAAAATGTCAGATCTAGAAGTAGTCAAGTACATAAGAGAACCAATCATACCTCTGTATACCTCGTGTTCTACCTTAGCACTTACCTCATCTTTCTTAAGGATACGTGTAGGATGCATATGAGTCTTTGGCATATTGCATTCTGACATGTCAAACTTCTTCAGAAGTTCTTTGGTGTACTTGCTCTGGTGGATGTATGTTTCTTCTGGACTTTGATTGATCTGAAACCCCAGAAAGAACTTGAGTTCTCTCATCAGACTCATCTCAAACTCTGTCTGCATAGACTTAGCAAATTCCTTGCACAAAGTAGCATTCGCAGAAGCAAATATGATATCATCAACGTGAATTTGAACAACAAGAATATCATTTTTGAATGACTTATATAAAAGAGTTGTATCAACCTTCCCTCTGGTGAAATCATTTTCTAAAAGAAAATTGCTTAGTCTTTCATACCATGCTCTGGGAGCTTATTTAATACCATACAATGATTTCTTAAGCTTGAAAAGAAATTATGGATTTTTAGGATTTTCAAAATCAGGGGGTTGGTGTACATACACTTCTTCAGTAATGTACCCATTCACAAATTCACTCTTAACATCCATCTAATATAAGATGATATTATAATTAACAACAAAGGAGATTAAGAGACGAATAAACTCTAACTTGGCAACTGGTGTAAAGGTTGTTGTATAGTCAATCCCTTCTTGCTAACTATAATTTTATGCTACCAGTTGAGCCTTGTTTCTTACTACTTCTCCTTGTTCGTTCAACTTGTTTTTGAAGACCTATTTTGTTCAAATAAGGTGAGTTCTGTTAGGTCTGGTATGTAGTGATTGGTTGCATTTTGGAAAAACAAGTATTCTAGTAAGATGTTGAACAAGTTGTGCTGACATGTTGGTTCAATATTGGAGTGTGACCTATTTTAGTATCTTGTAAGATTTGTTTCCTTTTATGAGATATTTGAAGATACACTGAATATTTAGTTCAAGAAATATGTGAGTCAAGTAGAGTATTTTCTAAAACGCAAAAAGATTGTTTTAGTTGGTGTAAGCCCTAGAGGCCAATACTTTTGGTACTTGTATCAAATTATTTATTAATAATAAAAGGCTTTTTCTTTATTATGTTTGTTTAATAAAGTCCCTAGAATAGCTAGTCCGTTTAATGTATCAAGTGTGACTTAATCATGAGATCACATTAAACATAAGGACACTATTCTTAAAGTATCCGTAGTCGAGCTTTATTGTGAAGTGGGATAACATTAAAGCATTAAGACTATTATGTATATATATTTATGATCACATCTCATGGATCATTGATAAGGAGTTATCAAGTCTTAAACATAGGTATGAATATTAAGAGTAATATTTATACTGGATTGACCCTCTATGAGAATATTATATAGAATGTTATGCAAAGTGTCATAAGTTATTCTCATGGTGATAATGATGTATACCACCCTTCGACCTGAAACCACTATGGACCCTAGATGTAGAGTCGAGTGCCTTATTGTTGATCAAACATTGTCCGTAACTGGATGACCATAAAGACAGTTGATGGGTACTCCACGAAGCATGCTGAGGAACATGAGTGACCTAGATGGAATTTGCCCATCCTGCGTAACATGATAAATGTCTATGGGCCCAATATTGAACTGAACAAGGATGACACGGTCTATGCCTTGTGTTCAATATAGACATAAGGGGTAAAAGGGTAATTGCATACATAAGTATTATCACAAAAGAATTTGTCTGATCACATGACATTTTCGTGTCTTGGGTAGCAGCGATGTGTTGCTAGATACCTCTCACTATTTATTATGTTAAATACGTGATTTAATATAATTGCCAATGCCGCGAAAACCTACAGGGTCACACACAAAAGGACGAATTGATGGGAGATACAGTAACTCAGGAACACCGTAAGGTACGGTATATTTAAGTGAATTGTAGAACATCGTAAGGTACAATGTACTTAAGTAGAATACGAAATATGGTAAGGTACTACGCGCTTAAGTGATTTTGGCATAATATAAGATATGGGCCACATACACTTAAGTGGGTTTTTTAGCTTGCAGCCCACACAAGTGGTTCTATAAATAGAACCCTTGTGCAGAAGCAGTTGTGCAGTTGTAATTTCGTTTCTCTCTCTCTCACTCAAAGCCTTCATTCGTAGCAGCTAGCACTGAGATAGAAGGAATCTGTTTGTGTGGACTGAGTAAAGGCGTTGTCACCATTCAACGTTCGTGATCACTCCGTATATCTGCATTAAAGGTTTCAATCGCCACAAGAGGTAATGATTATATCACTGATCATGCCCATTCGTAAGGATCACTAAAGGAGAAATTTTTAATTTCCACTGCGTTTTGGATCGCTTTTCTCCTTCAGTGGTATCAGAGTCACTTATGAAACCATGCATCTGATAGCTATTTATTTTCTGTATTTTCTGTATTAATACGATTAAAAGACAGAATGAATCAAAGAATAAACGAGTAATTAAATTTGGCATCATGTGCGTATGATTTGGATGATTGATGTTGACTATGCTTCGAAATCCGACGTTAGTATGGTGAAGCAACGATACATCGATCGTTCATAGGTTACGCAATTGAGATCGATCAAGTTATATATATGATATAAGTAATCCTGATGCAAAATACGGTATATATGATATATTATTTCTGTTTCGTTCATTCAAACACTTAATGGTTATTTTCCTTTGAGCGATCAATGGTCATTTGCTTCTTGATCTGACATTAGTATGGTGAAGCAATGACATGTTGCTCAATCATATTGAATTAATAATCGAGGTGTGTTTGACGATCTAAAATTGGTGCATTAGGGTTCATGACGGCACAAGGGTTGTGTTGTCAAAGAGTTATGCGATTAGGGTTGTGACTACGCAAGAGTTATGTTTTAAAGTTTCAAGTGGTTATGCGAAAAACGACGTCGATTTCAAATGAATTTTTCATTAAAATTTTATGTCGGGGCGCTGCCCTCTTGAACCTCATCTGCTGACCGGTCAGCGGAACCACCATCCGCTAACCGGTCAGCGAAACCCCCATCCGCTGATCGGGCAGCGGAACCCCCATCCGTTGATCGGGCAGAGGACCCCCGGCTAACTCTGCGTAGTGTGATCGACCACCAAAATTTAATTTGGTTTTAATTAATTAACAGAATTTAAATTAATAATAATAATGTGTTTATTTTTATTGTCTTGTGGTGATCAGTTATGGTCTTAGTTTTCCTTTATTTTGTTTTGGGATTTTAAAATATGACCTGCGTGTCGTGCCTCTCTTTTAATCTCTTATTGTAACTTCTTTTCTCATCTCACTCCCTCGTATGTAAAATGAGTTTCTTTTATATAATGTAATATTATGAAGAAAGAGAAGAATCCAATACCAAAGGAGGACAACCTTGAAGATCTTGCTTGGAGAAGCTTAGATCGTTATTAGGTTAGCTTAGGTTCTCTCATTGACTTGGGAGAACAATTGCGCTAGGGGCCATAACTGTTTCATTATGTATGTTGATGCATGTGAGAGACGATTTATATGATAAATAAGCCGGTGAGATCAGAATAATTGCAAATTCCCTCAAATTAAATATTAAGTTTATGCTTTCCAAGTTTTAGCACTCATTAAGACTAGTATCGAATAATGTAGGTTTCGCCGACGCGAGGTGCATATTCTATATTAGTAAGGTGCGATAAGATAATTGTAAAATCCAATTGCTAAAACAATGGGTAAAACTTAACTAAACAAATTATAATAAGATTATATATGTTTAGAAGCAAGAGTTGGAAATGATCCATGTGATGGATTGGAATAAGGAGTTATTCACCCAACTAAAGTATTCGAGAGTTGTATTAGATACAATTGGAAGGGGTGCCTACCTAAATAACCTAGTTTTGTGTAATCCGCCTACGCGGACTTAAAATAAAGTGAAATATGGATCTCGACCCACTAGAAAATCTTTCAACGGGATTTTCCGAATCAAATGGCGAGGGTCATTTGCTTTGAGTAAAATAGTGGGAGCATATTTAATTAAAGGCCTAATTAAATATGTTATTGATACTTAGATTTTAATTATTTTCATGTAAATTACCATGATAACAAACACCTCTAACAACATTTTGTGATCAATCCTTGACAAGGAAAAATTGTCTGGGACAAATTTTTTGGGTTGACACCGAAATTTGAGGATTATCCTCAAACATGATAAAAAGTTGTATGTCTTGGAGAAACCTGTTCCTGAAGAGGAACCTCCTAGTTCTGCACATAAGGCGGAAAGAGATGCTTATAAGAAGCATGTCGATGATGTCAATGAAACTGCTTGCCTCATGCTAGCTACCATGAACTCAGAGTTGCAAAAGCAACATGAGAACATGGTAGCGTTCGATATGATCGAACATCTGAAGATGCTCTATCAAGAGCAAGCAGGGCATGAAAGGTTTGAAGTTTCAAAATCCCTTTTTCAAGGAAAGTTAGCTGAGGGAGCCCCTGTAGGTCCCCATGTGCTCAAGATGATTGGGTATGTGGAGAACCTTGAGAGGTCGGGTTTTCCCCTCGGAAAGGAACTTGCGACTGATTTGATCTTGCAATCGTTGCCAGATAGATTCAGTCAATTTGTCCTTAATTTCAATATGAATGATATGGACAAATCTCTTCCTGAACTGTTAGCCATGTTAAGAACTGCTGAGCAGAATTTGAAGTCAAAAGGGAAGTCCATTATGATGATCAGAAATGGAAAGAGACAGAACACAAGACCCACCAAGTAGGGTGATAAAGGGAAAGGCAAGGAAGTTGCCAAACCCAAATCCACTGTATACTTTTGCATCATGGGTATTAGATACTGGATACAGTTCTCACATTTGTACCAATATGCAGGGGCTAAAGAGAATCGATAGGAAGTCAAGACCAAATGTCAAGAAAAATCCATTTGACATCAGGAATAACAAAGACTTTCAGAGAAGAACAAGAACTGAAGAGAGATCCAATCAAGGTAAAGGCATTCAGTGTCATGGCTGTGAAGGATTTGAACACATTAGAGCATATTGTCCTATATATCTCAAGAAACAAAAAAAAGGGTTGTCTGTCTCTTGGTTTGATGATGATAACGTTGAAAGTGAACATGAGGATGAAACTGCTAAACAAGTAACTGCTTTAACTAGCAGATATGAATCTGATGAAGATTCATGTGATGAAGAAGTATCCTATGAGGAATTGGTAGCCTCATAAAGAAAACTATGCATCAGAAGTGAAGAAGTGTCTTGAGGAAGAAGCTTCATACAACGGAATCCTTGAAAGAAGAAATGAGGAAGAAGTCTCAACGAGCGAAATCTTTAGAGAATTAACATCTAGAGTAATTCGTGAAGAATCAACTTCAAGAAGAGATCCTTCATGAAGAAGATGAACATGTTTGCTTAAAAGTTTTTGACAAAGAAGATGGTTGCGAGGTAACAACTTTATCTTACAAACAATTATTTAAATTAAATGCTAATTTAACAGAGGAACATGATAAGATTGAAAAGAGAAACTTAGATTTTAAATATTATATTAAGTTTCTAGAGAATAACAATAAAATGCTAAGATATGAAATTGTTAATATTGTAAACAAAGCTAATAATTTTGAGACTTGTGTCTCAATGAAGAAGAAAGTGAAATATTTTCCTGAAACCCTAATTAAAATTAAAAAGGGGAAATAAAACATAGGTTTGATTCTATGAAATTAAAGGCCTTTCTTGAATAAAACTGCATTAGGGTTTAAATCAAGTAAATCACATATTAAAAATACTTTAATCGAAAGAAATTGAATTGTCATATATATATATATATATATATATATATATATATATATATATATATATATATATATATATATATATATATATATATATATATATATACTCTCTTTGTAATAAACTTGGCCATTGAAATCATTTTTCTATGATAATCTAAGAATGTTTAAACGGAATAACTCTTGACCTCTTAGAGCTATTGATGAACTAAGACCCCAAAAGATTTTGGTACCAAAGTGAAAACCTCATTACTACAAAATATATCTTCGGTAACATCATATTACTACCACTCTTTAAACAACCATAGTAATAACTCTATTGCACGTGCCTGGATTTGTTATTATTTTATTGAAAAACATTTTATCACGATCCTTAATAACAACTAGTGATAGATGAAAAGTTACTTGCTTCGATTCTCTACGCCATCAATTTTTAAATATTTTTTATTACAAAAAGGGCTTGTCCTTATAGTCTTATAAATATATTAATATTAAAATACTTATTACCACGATTATTACCAGAAACCGTTGTGAATAATACTTACATAATATTACGGTTTTTGTTAATAGTCGTGGTGATACGAATATATATATATATATATATATATATATATATATATATATATATATATATATTATATATATATATATATATATATATATATATATATATATATATATATATATATATATATATATATATATATAGTGAAGTAATCAAGCTTTCACACAAATAACCGTCACTCTCAAAACAAAAGCCTAATATCTCTTTCTTCCATGTGCAGCGAACTCGTCCTCATAAGCTTCTTCCTCTCAACATGAGTCAAAATTATGAAGATTTATCTAACCAATCTAGTGAGAGCGTACCTATCAAAGAAATTGAGGTTCCTAAGGATGTTGGTTATATGATGGAGTCTTGGTTAAATAAGACCAAGAAAGCATGAGATGTTATGAATAATATCACAATTGTTGAACCTTATAGTTGGACACCTAACACTAAGAAGATAATGATCTCGAATTTGAATCCTGAGAAGATAAGAAAGATAGAAGTTGTTGATGAAGAGCTAATGAAATCAAGTGACTCCGAGTCAGATGAAGACTGAGATAACTTCTCAAATTCAATTAGGCATGAAGTTTGGAGGCTTAAATGATAAAGGGAGTTTCTGATCCTGAAGATTTAAGTTTTTCTTTCAGTTTGATGACCATTGTATCTGTGCATATTTTACTTCTATTTGTAAAGGCTATATAGACATATTGAACTTATGTACAGTAAAAGATCTAATGATTGTGCATCTCTGGATACTGTTCTAGTTGTTCTTCTCATGTTTTGGATGTGTATCTACTAACATACTAAGGGCTTAATATTTAACATACTAAGGGCTTAATATTAACCTCTTGAATTTTTATTATTATTTTATAATGTTATAAATATATTAATATTTAAATACCTATTGCCATAGTTAATACTAGAAACTATTGTAAATAGTAATTACATTTTATTATAATTTTTGTTAACAAGGGCAGTGATAAGTTTTACATACACGCACGCACACACACACCCACCCTCACCCACATGCACACACACACACACACACATACACACACACACACACACATACACACACGCCCATACACACACACACACACACACACACACACACACACACACACACACATATATATATATATATATATATATATATATGTGTTTGTGTGTGTGACGTTATCAAGCTTTTACACAATATATGCGAAGTTATCAAGATTTTACATAAAATAATCATCACTCTCAAAACAAAACCCTAACATCTTTGTCTTCCATATGCGGCGAACTCGTCCTCATAAGCTTTTTCATACTAAAAGGTAGTTAAGTTCATAGAATTTATCATTCTTATTCTTCTTCGTAAGTTTTCTTCCATGTTATTCATACATTTTCTTCCATTTTTCCAAGTATAAGTTCTTATGTGTATCTTTTTTTTCATAGGCTTTCTTCTTTATCATTCCGCTTTCACCAGAAATAATTTTTGTTTTTTTTTGGGTTATCTCAGTTACCATTTATATTCTATGTGTCGCTATGGAAAAATAATACAAGAAGAATGTATTCATTTTCCACAAATCTTTTCAATAAAAGGTACGTTCGTGAAATATTTTATGAGTTGATATGTTTTTCTATGTTGTTATGGTTTTGTTGATAAATGTTGATGTGTGTTGTTGTTGTTGATAAATATTTCTTAGAACAAGAATAAAACATTGCTAAGTCACAAAGAATGGATGTGGTTCACAAATGATTTGTGTTGATATGGAGAAAAAATACAAGAAGAATGAAGTTATTGTCGAAGCTTCATTCACATTATATTTTTTCTTCACAACAATACAAAGTATATCAACTTCAGTTCATTCTGAGATAAGTAGATCATTTCTTCGTCTTCATTTTTCATAAATCTTTTCAATAAAAGATACATTCGTGAAACATTATATGAGTTGATATGTTATTGTATGTTGTTGTTATTTTGTTAATAAATATTGTTGTTGATAAATTTTTCTCAAAACAAGAAAAAAGCATTGCTAAGTCATAAGAAAAAACCTTCCTGCAACTTAACAATGTTTGGTTTTTGTGAATCTTTCAGCATTAATTTCTTATGCAGATTGACAGAAGATTCATTTGAGTTTATTATATCGATAAAAACATGCATAAAAAAAAGAAAAAAATATGCTCGATTTGAAAATGAGTTGTATCATCCTTCCTTCTTAGAAACTTGTTTCCAACAATGAAATTGATCAAACTATCAAACCAAGTTCTAGGAGATTGTTTCAAATTATAGATATACTTTTTCCTTTTGAAAACATGATTAAGGAAAGTTTTAGAAAATCGAGAGGATGATCAACATACATTTCCTTATGGATTCAACTGTTAAAGGGCACACTCTTCACATCCATTTGGAGGAGTTTAAAAAAACATAATGCATGAGAAATCCATAAGCATCTTTACGGCTTTTAATCAAGCTACATGAGCATAAGTTTCATCAAAAAATTTGTCTTCCTATTGACTGTAACCTTTCTAAACGAGTCTTGTTTTATTTCTTAAAACATCAAACTTATTGCAAAATATCCACCAGGTACCAATTACTTGATTAATTGAAGCATTAGGAACAAGTTCCATAATGTTGTTTCCTTCAAATTGATTTAACTCTTCTTACATAGCAAGAGACCAATGTTCATTGACGATATTCTCGTCATTTCCCTTTGGCGTAATTTGTGAAACAAAACCCACAAAGTTACATATCTTAATGGTCTACATGATTTCCTTCACTTATAATATGATATTTTGTTAGGTAACCCCTACTTCTACCTACTAGTAGTTAGTTCAGCAAGGGTAATATGTATGAGTTCTTCTATAATCATGGTCTTTTTGAAAGAAGAAAAATTAAAAGAGGAAAATTTAAAAGAGGAAGAATATTTTATTACAAGGTTTTTAACGATCTTGCATATAGAATAATTAAACATACTCTATTACCTTTTATTACATAACTTACTTAATATTACCTACGTTCTTTTATATAAGAGACAAGTCACTTTTTAGGTTTATTGAATTATCAATGTATCTAGTCTAAAAGTTGACCAAATACATTGGTTATTCAATGAACTTAAAAATTAAGTTGTCTATTATATAAATGAACGGAGGTAGTACTAAGTGACTTGTGCTATACAAATTTAATCAATTAGAGCAACCCAAAGGTAATATTATGGATCTTAGCAAAAATAAAAGTTCAATGATTTTTCATTGTTGTTATTATGCAAATAAACTTCTCTTCACATAGGAGTGAAATAAGAGAGCATATTTACTTATTTAGTCATATGACCTGAAGAGTCACAGTTGATATTATCTTTTGAATGCAAGTTGTCAAGCATGTATGAGTCACAATTTGAATTTTTTACCTTTAGTACCCAAATCCTTTTAGGCCATTTGACGTTAGTGGAATATATATTATGAGCAGACATACTTCTCATTTTACGTTCACAATACTCTATAAAAATGCGAAGGAGGATATCCTTGTTTGCTTTCGTGACTTTTTTTTTACTAAAACATAACATAGCAATATGTCCATCTTTATTACAATAAATTTTATTTTAGGGTTTTACATTTAGATTTTGGTCAAGCATTGCAAATATTGATAAAGATTTTACTACTATTATTATTAGGTTCATAACCAATACTAGCCTTATTGTAAGACACATTTGGGTTACTTAACAAAAGATTCAAGTTTTCTATTCCTTTAATGAATCTATCAATTGTGTTTTGAAGATCATCAACTTTATTTTTCATAATGTCACACTGATCACACTTGATAGATTCATCTAAGACTTTGTGAGAAGAGGAGAAGTTTTGAATTAGATTATATTGTCTCTTTTTAAGACTTTATATTTCTTCTAATAAGTTTTTATTTTTCAATTCGAGGGAAGAAATATTATCTGTGGAGATAGAGACAATTTGTTCTAATTTACTTTTTTCTTTAGTTAGTTTTTTACAAATGTGAAATAAGTTTTGATAAGAAAAGTAAGAGGTTGCCTCATTTTCTTTAGGATTTGCCATGACACATATATTTACTTCATCCTTATCATATGACTCCATATCATTGTCATCCCAAGATATTTAGGCTCTCTTAACTTCTCTTTATGGTTTATTGAATATTCTCTAACTCTGGGTTCTTTTCTAGTTTTATGGGCAGTTTGGTATTATGTGTCATTCCTCTCCGCATTGGTGGCATGTGAGAATTAAGAAGGATCGTTTTTACATTTTGATTATGGAAACATAAAATTTGTTTTTCATGCCTTAGGAACTCCTTGAATATTTGAAACACGAGTTTCATGTATTTATTAGTCTTGCTTTAACATTCTTCATATTCTACTTCCATATCTTTGATATTAATAGTTGTTAGTTCAATGCATTCTCTCTTATTCGTGTCACCTTCTTCACCATTATCAAGTCTCTTTAGCTCCATCTCATGCTCCTGCGATTTCCAAGAAGAGTATGCGAGTCCATAGCTGATAAGTCCCTAGATTCACAAATCATAGTAACTTTAGGTTGTCAACTATGATTTAGGTATCTAAGAATTTTCACAATCAATTCCTAATTTTAAAATGTTTTCTTAGACTTTTCATATGAATAACTATATGGCTATAATGTGTTTGCTTTTGACTTAGACTCTCTTCAGGTTTCATTATGAAAATTTCATACTCATGTGCTAGTGTTCCCGAGTCTACCCTTTGTACCACAGTAGTTCCTTCATGGGTAATTTGGAGGATGCCCGACATTTCTATTGCACCCTCACATTGAGAAACACACAAGAACTTATCAAGATAGAAGTGGTATTGATGACAATTTTTGCCTTCAAACTGCGTTGTAAATTTTCTTTATCATCCTTAAGTTCAATCCTTGTCAGGTTTCATTACTACAACACCATAAAATTTGTGTGTGTGAACAAATGGACCTCCCTTCACAACCTTCTAAATATCACAATCCATCCCTTTGAAGAAGAAATTCATCTTCTCTTTCCATGAACTCTATCCTTCTTCATTAAAGGACATGAGTTTGTTTACTGAATAACTCAAAGTCATTTCCTCTTGGGACAAATATTAATTAATAAAATTTAGGCTTCGATTCCACTTGTTGGACAAGTGACTCCAAACACAAGAGGAGGTCAATTGTGATATTCAAAATTCATGATAATTTAAAAAATTTCTTACTTAAAACAACAATGTGTGTTAGTATTAAAAACATATAGAGAAAACAATGGAAATGAATAAGTAATGAAGTAAATCGAAGAATTTAAAGATATATGATTAAAGAGATGAGACTGATATTTATACATTTTCGACCGAATATTGGCCTACTCATATCATCTTGAGAGTTATAATAATAATATTGAGCTTTTACAAGTTATGCCCATGAACCTAGGTTATAAAGTAATCGAGAGATTTTACATTGGCTTATTCCCTCAACCAAATAAGAGCTTTCATCACAAGCTAAACTCACGAGTAAAATAGAGATTTTAACGGATAATCTCAATAACCAAACAAAAATTTTACTGGCTAAGTTCTTTAACCAAATAGAAATTTTCACTGGTTTATCTCAAGAATCAAACATGGACCTTCAAGAGAATCACACTCTTGAAAAAAACAATGGCACAACACCAGTACAATTCTTTCCTCATAAGTAGTTTTCAATCATAAGGCACTAAGCCAACTTTGGTGAAGACAAAATATAAAAGAGAGAGGAGGAGAGTAATAAAATGTTAATAAATAGGAAAAATCTGAATTCTGGTGTGTTTTGGAATGAGGAGAGACCTTCTTTATATAAGATAAGATTTGACTCAAAAAGAAAATTACCCATGGGCCAAATTGAATGCAATAATCAGTTATTTGACCCCATAATCGATTATAGTACTCCAAAAATAGAAATATTTTGTATTTATAGTTATCAATCTATTATAGGTTGTTCCAATTGATTTTAGGCGTTACAAAGTGAAATAATCGATTATCCTTAAGGGATAATTGATTATCCATTATAAAAGAGGCCTCTAATTGATTATAATACTTCCCTAATCCATTAGTTATACATTTAAGACAATTTTTAGGGTGATTTTATAAAAAGATAGAGGCTTCAAAAAGTTTTTGTGTGTATGTATGTGTGTGTGTGTATGTGTGATAATTGCCTTAGTAACTTAGGAGTTAGTCTTATACTTTTACAATACTTTGGCCCCTCAAACAAACACTACCAAGCGAGATTTCAAACTTCTTCTCTTTTATAATTCTAAATCTACAAGTTTATTTACCAAATACACTCATCATATAAGAACTTTACTAGAACCTTGAATCTTCTAATTAGTAAGGCTAACGATATTTTCAAGTTAATCACCATAATTAGAGAGTTGAAAATCTATTAATAGGGATCAATATGATTAGGTAGAAAATCAACCATCATGTCTTCACCAAACAATGAAGTCATCATCAAAAGCATTATTATCACTCAAAGGATCAAGGCATCATAGATATAATACATGCAAGCACATAGATCGACAGTTTGAACCAACACTTGTGTCAAACGACTCACAGAGAATGATTTAGGATAGTGGTTTGTCTAAATAAGTGGTTTGTTAATTTCTTAAAAACTTAAAATTATTTTTGCAAACCCTTTGGTTGACTTTTTAACCTTTTTTAGAAATTGGTGCAGAACGAATGAAAAAGGGGTGCAAAAAGCAACCTGCCAAAGCCATATCTCATCCTAAGGCCCAAAAGACCAAGAAGGTGAAAAATAAGGGAGATAAATGATTGGATTAATTGATTAGAGTGTGTATGCATTTCAAATTTTAAACTAAATCAGATTGCATATTAACCTTAAATATGATCAAATTAAACCATTAATGAAGAACATGCAAAATATTTAGATTTAGCAACAAATAATCGATCATCCCTTCAAAGAAATTGATTATCACATATGTTTTAGAAATTTTTGCTTCCGATCTTTTATGGCCTGAATCATCATGGATTTTATGAAGTTTTTGCATGCTCAAACAATCATAACTATCGCTATAAATAGGTACTTGTATTCTGATCACACTGAATCACACCGTGTTTTTGACTCAGATTTCACATGTTTATTAGGACTTTATTATCATTTTGTTTGCATTATGCTCTCTTTTATGTTGTTTTCAGATATTTAGCTCTTTCGGACCCTTTTAGAAGAAACGAAGCAAAAAGACCTAAAATTAGGGTTTTTCGGCGAATATTGTACACATGGCATTGCACATGGCGGACGCTATAGGAGAAGCCATGACTCATCAGCCCTCAACCAGGAGGTAAAGGCCATGTTCCCATGATCTTTCCCATTTCCACACATGGCGGGCGCCATGAAGGGATGGCGGGCGCCACCTTTGCAAATCATGTTCCCACTAAGGAGAAGTTGGAGGGCACCATGGTCTTTTCAAGCTGCTGAAATCCTTTATAAATAGTTCGTTCCATTTCATTTTCAAATCATCCAACTTAGTTTACAACACTAAGACTATATTCTTCATCTGTAAAGCGGTAATCCGTCACATCGGGGGGTTATCGCACCTTAGTGAGATTGAGTTGGGTCACTTCGAGTTGCTATCGTCTTTATCTTCAGAGTCAGAGGTTTATTTTCCTTGTACCAGATTTAAAGCCTCCGTTTGGAGCAGGTTCTTATTTATCGCTTTTATTTATTTATTTACTTGTCTCGCTTTATTTTATTTATTTTTCGTCTCGCTTTATTTTATTTATTTTCCGTCTCACTTTACTTTATTTACTTTCTGTCTACGCTTTATTTTTATTTACTTTCTGTATACGCTTTATTTTTATTTACTTTCTGTCTACGCTTTATTTTATTTATTTTACGCGTTTTACTCGTCCCTTACGCCTCACATTCTAAAACAACTTTTCATCATGATCAATATAGTTGTGTTTGTTGGTATTACCATGTCTGGCTAAATCTTTTAAAAGGTTAGAATGTAAGGATCGCGGTTAAAGAGATGTTTCACATATTGAATCTGTAGAAATACTTTAAAGGTTGTTTTGATTTTTAACTTGAGTTTTCTGAAACAAACTTAGTTAGTTTTAACTATTCAAGAAGTGCGAAAGCACCCTGGCTTAGTTAACTAGGAATTTTTATCACTTTAAGGAAAAACTATTTTTGAAACTGTTTTCGGACGCGTTGATAAATTTAAAATCAGGAAACTCCTTGGGTAAAACTTTCCAAATCAAAATCACTTTTCAACTAAGTTGATGAGTCTTATTTCTTAAAAATAAGTTTACTACTTTAGTGTTCTGCTCACCTTTTATAAGTGACAATAAAAGGTCTTAATTTAAGGGTAAACTCAATTTTGAATACGCGAAAGCGACAGTTCCTGTTAAATGGATTCTTTTCAAGAGTAGAAAATATTGCCTCATAAGTAATTCTATTTAGACAATCGAAACATCACTTAACTGACGTGATATACCTTCAAACCTGTCTTTATCTGCACTGCATTTATTATTTACCGTTATTTTTCAACCCCAATATCTCTTTTATACCGCCTTAGATAAACATCGTAACGATATTAATTGATATATTGACGATTTGGTCTCTGTGGGATCAATATTCTTTTATATTACTTTGACGCGATTCGTGCACTTGCAAACTCAACCGATCAAGTTTTTGGTGCCGTTGTCGGGGACCAACTTCGTCAAATTTCGTACCCTGTTCTTACACCGTCTAGACTAAGGCATTATTAGCCGGTAAATGTGAAGAACCCGTAGTACCAGAAATTTATAGATCCTTTAGCGGAACCCGAACGTTACACTTGTACACGCCTCTTACTCATCCGAATTAAAAAAGCTATGGCCGAGAATCGCGACCAGAGACCTCTTAAGGAATTTGCCCAACCCTCTGACGAGGAACCTAGTTCGAGTATAGTAAACCCCCTTATTCCTGCTAACAATTTCGAACTAAAACCGTCTTTGTTGCAATTAGTGCAACAGAACCAATTCACGGGTCTCGCTATTGAGAACCCACATCAATATTTAAAAGTCTTTATCCAACTGGCCGATACCTTTAAATCTAACGGCGCTTCACCTGATGTGATCCGTTTGAGATTATTTCCTTTCTCCCTCAGGGATAGAGCACGTTCATGGTTAGATTCACTTCCAGCTAATTCAATAACTACCTAGGAAGACCTTAGGAGAGTATTTCTTGCTAGATATTTCCCCCTAGTAAGACTGTTGTTCTTCGAAACCAAATAACTAGATTTACTCAAAACCAAGGAGAATCACTTTTTGAAGCTTGGGAGAGATATAAAGAGCTATTAAGAGTTTGTCCACACCATGACCTAGAACAATGACTGATCGTTCATACCTTCTACAATGGACTCCATTATAACACCAAGATGAGCATCGACGCTGCCACAGGTGGCATGCTGATGAACAAACCTTACCCTGAAGCTTGTAACCTAATTGAGGATATGGCCCAAAACCATTACCAATGGGGAACTGAACGAGCATCAATAGAGAAAAAGGAGACCCAAGGTGGAATACATGAGATAAGCTCTCTAGACATGATGCAGGCGAAAATGGACGCTTTAGCCCTTAGGATCGACCATATGTCTACAAACACTAACACCACAACGGTAGTCCACATAGAGTGCGAACTCTGTGGATCTAAAGGACACGAATCGGCGAAACGTAACCTTTTGAACGACCTGAACACCGACCAAGTGAATTACGCCAAAGGTAACCCATTTTCAAACACCTACAACCCTAGATGGAAGAATCATCCGAATTTCTCCTATAAAAACCAGAACCCTATCCAAAATTATGCACCTCAAAGACCACAAGGTTATCAAGCCCAAAAACCAAGTCAACCTATGCAAGTTGTGCCTCAGAAGTCTAACCTTGAGAAGATCATGGAGAGCTTTATATCGGGCCAGACTCAGCAAAATAAAGAATTCCTAAACCAGAACATTCATGTAAACGAACTTATAACGCAATTAGGAACCAAGGTTGATCAGATAATCATTCACAACAAGATGCTTGAAACCCAAATCTCACAGGTAGTACAAAACCAAGCCCCGCAAACTACACCTGGAGGCCAATTCCCTAGACAACCTCAACCAAACCCTCGAGGGCAAGCTAACGCTATCTCGTTACAAAGTGGGACCGCTTACAAAGGGCCTCATAACCCAGCGATGAGCGAGCCCAAAACTTCTAAAGAAAATATACCTACCAACCAAGAAGAGGAACTAGTAGAACCCAAAAAACAAACCGACCAAGAAGGAGAAGCCAAGGATAAAACTTACAAACCACCACCCCCGTATATACCACTAATCCCATATCCGCAAAGACTTAAACAAACCAAAATCAATAACCAATACCAAAAATTTATAAAAGTAATAGAGAAGCTTCATGTAGAGATTCCTTTCACCGAAGCTATCACCCAAATTCCGTCTTACGCCAAATTTCTCAAAGACATCTTAACCAACAAGCGTAGCCTTAACGATCCAAAACCCTTGGAATGCAACTTTATTTCCGAGGATAAACTCGCTAAGAAGGAGAAAGACTCCGGTAGTTTTTCTATACCTTGCATTTTAGGGAGTCATGTGATCGACAAAGCTTTCCTAGACTTAGGCGCTAGTGTGAGTTTAATGCTCTTAGCTGTGTGTAAAAGGTTAAACTTATGAGAATTACAACCAACTAAGATGTCCCTCCAATTAGCCGATAGGTCTGTTAAGTATCCTGTAGGCATTTTAGAAGACATCCCAGTTAGGATCGGTCAACTTTATATCCCAACAGACTTTATGGTCATGGATATCAAGGAAGATGACGATATCCCTATCCTTTTAGGTAGACCATTCTTATCAACAGCCGGATCTATAATAGATGTTAAAAGAGGAAAATTATCTTTCGAAGTAGGGGATGAAAAGATCGAGTTCATTCTTTCAAAATTCCTGATGGCACCAATCCTAGGAGACGCATGTTATGCGATCGATATCATAAATGTGTGCATAAGGGAATTTGATCGAGAAGAACCCGTGATCGAACCATTTTCAACCCCAAATGAAAAGGATGACGAGCTAGAGGAAACAAATCCCTCACACCAACGAATGTTTGGATCTTACTCCAGACCTTTCACCAAGTTCTCAAAAACCAACTCAAGAACTTAAGGAACTACCCAAAAACCTAAGGTATGAGTTTTTGGATAAAGAAATGAACCGCCCAGTAATAGTTAGTGCCACCTTAAACCAAGACGAGACAAAACGACTCTTGAGTGTTTTAAGAAGGTACCCCTCTGCCTTAGGGTACAACATCTTTGATTTAAAAGGTATAAGCCCATCCATGTGTATGCACAGGATCTCGCTAGAGGAGGATTCAAAACCTTCCAGAGAACATCAGAGACGAATCAACCCTGTAATGAGCGAGGTGGTGAAGAAGGAAGTTCTTAAATTTCTAGAGGTTGGTATAATCTATCATATCTCCGATAGTAAATGGGTAAGTCTTGTACATGTGGTACCCAAAAAGGGAGGCATCACACTCGTGCAGAACGAGAAGGGCGAGCATGTAGCTAAACGTATAGAAGGCGGATGGCGTATGTGCATAGATTATAGGAAGCTAAATAAGGCAACTAGGAAAGACCATTTCCCCCATCCATTCATAGATCAAATGCTTGAGCATCTTTCCAGACACTCTTACTTTTGTTATCTGGATGGATATTCTGGATTTTTCCAAATACCCATACACCCCGAGGATCAAGAGAAAACAACATTTATCTGTTCTTACGGAACGTTTGCTTACAGATGAATGTCGTTTGGACTCTGTAATGCGCCAGCTACTATCCAACGTTGTATGATGTCAATCTTCACAGATTATCTCGATGGAATTATGGAAGTATTTATGGATGATTTCTCGGTGTGTGGGTTAGACTTTGAAGATTGCCTCATTAACCTTGAGAAAATCCTAGAGAGATGCGTAGAAGTTAACCTTGTGTTAAACTGGGAGAAATGACACTTTATGGTTAAAGAAGGCATAGTGTTAGGGCATATAATATCTGAAAGAGGCATTGAGGTCGACCAAGCAAAGATAGAAGCTATAGAAAACCTTAACCCTCCTAAGACAGTTAGAGAAGTCCGTAGTTTTCTTGGACACGCCGGTTTCTACCGATGCTTCATCAAAGATTTCTCTAAAATAACAAAACCCCTGACTGGCCTTCTTATGAAATACATTGAATTGATTTTCAATGAAAAATGCATCCAAGCCTTTAATCAGTTAAAATAAGCGCTAATTTCAACACCCATTTTACAACCTCCGGATTGGACTAAACCCTTCGAAATAATGTGTGATGCTAGCGTTTTCGCTATAGGAGCTGTTTTAGGGCAAAGAAGAGATAAGAAACTACAAGTAATATATTACGCTAGTAGAACCCTAGATGCCGCTCAATTAAATTATACAACAACAGAGAAGGAACTCCTAGCTGTAGTTTTCGCAATCGATAAATTTAGGTCTTATCTTGTAGGATCTAAGATTGTAGTTTATACATACCATGTAGCTATCCGTTACCTTCTAAGCAAAAAGGATGCAAAACAGATATTACTCAGGTGGATCCTTTTGCTATAAGAATTTGACTTGGATATTAGAGACAAAAAAGGAACATAAAACGTAGTCACTGACCATCTTTCCAGATTAGAGCATTTGAAGCAAGATCATTTACCTATAAATGACGACTTCACCTATGACAGATTGATAGCTAAGTTAGATATCGTTCCCCTTGAACCTGATAGAGACAACCTTGGGACAGTTTCAGAAATTAGCAGAGTACCATGGTACGCTGATTTTGTGAATTATCTAGCCGCTGATATCATACCGCCTGACCTCAACTATCAACAGAAGAAGAAGTTCTTTAAAGATATAAGACATATCTATTGGGACGAACCACTCCTTTTCAAAAGAGGAACAAATGACATATTTCGACATTACGTCCCGGAAGAAGAGGTCAGAAATATCATAGAGCATTGTCACTCTTTGCCCTATGGTGGACATTCAAGCACATCCAAGACATACGCAAAGATCCTCCAAGCTGGTCTTTATTAGCCAACATTATGGTGTGATGTCCATACTTATATTTTCCAATGTGACCGGTGCCAGCGCGCTGGGAACATCTCAAGACGTGACGAAATGCCTTTGAAGAACATCCAAGAAGTAGAACTATTTGACGTTTGGGGTATTGATTTCATGGGACCTTTTCCATCTTCGTTGGGAAACAAGTACATTTTGGTAGTCGTTGACTATGTGTCCAAGTGGATAGAAGCTATAGCCGCACCCACCAACGACACAAGAGTAGTCATCAAGATGTTCAAGAATAATATTTTTCCCAGATTTGGAGTACCACAACTTGTCATAAGTGATGGTGGATCACATTTTATATCCAGGATATTTGATAAACTCTTGAGGAAATATGGAGTAAAACACAAAGTAGCAACACCATATCACCCCCAGACTAATGGTCAAGTGGAAGTATATAACAGAGAGATTAAGCAGATCTTGGAGAAAACTGTTTCAATATCCAGAAAAGATTGGTCTGAAAAGCTAACAGAAGCACTGTGGGCTTACAGAACTGCTTACAAAACCCCTATTGGTACTACACCATACTAGTTGGTCTACACAGTCAGCACAATGAAAGTATGATGCATGCAAACACATAATGCACATATATACATCATAATAATCATAAATGCAATAAATAAAGCAGTAAAAGCAACCACAACCTATCCTAAAGAGCGCTAGGATTGACTCGCTTAGGGAAGATGGACCAGCAAGAGGTCAACTTCTCTATAATCCCCAACAGAGTCGCCAGCTGTCGCATTACGCGAAAAACCGGCGGGAAAAAAGACACAGAGCCGCCACCGTGCGTTATTTATCCCAAAGGAGGGAAAGGAAACGCTCGAAGTAAACCTGGAAAGGAAATGGTCTTACGACCAGAGATTGATAGGATCGGGAGTCGGTTATGCGAAGGGAAGGTATTAGCACCCCTACGCATCCGTCGTACTCGACGGGATCCACGCTCAGAAAGAATAGAAGAAAGGTTGCTAAATAACTACTCAAAACTGCACAAGCTGGAATAAAACACAGATGAAAGACGGAAGAAGGTGACTCGGCAGGATGTCGCATCCTAGGCCTACGTAGTTTATCAACACAAACATCAGAGTCGACGTAGTTCGGGGAACAAGGGAAACGTGCTCGCTAGGACATCACATCCTATACATACATATCTTCTCTAACCAGAGAAGAATCAGAGCACTCGTAGCTCAGCTAACACACGCTGAAACAAAACACTAAAACAGGGACGCTGAGACGTCAAATGAAACACACACCTGGAAATGGAATGCCAATTGCTGGTCTTACATCCAACTCCAGACAAGACAACCACAAACGGGAAACCGACTGGCAATCGCTGGACTTATGTCAGACTCCAAGCACATACACAAAAAGAAGGAGGGTCTCGATTGCAACTAGGGCAAGAGAAAGGGAAGGTCTCAATCGCAACGAGGGCGAGAGAAAAGAATCAAAGTTAGTTGTTAGTCAAACTCGACAAGACATCGCATCTCGTGCCTACGTATCTCATCTGGACATGAGAATCAGAGTTGCCGTAGTTCGGCTAAACTATTCTATTTGTTTTGTGTTTTTTATGTGAACAACATTACTACGTAATCTACCAGATGCTCGACCTTGGGAGACTTACTCACCTGTAGTAGAAGGAGTTAACGTGTCCTTAAGAGGGGATAATGTTTGTTTGTGTTTTAGGGTGCTCACGCAAGAAAGGAAGTCCTAGACGAAGGAATCGTGCTACCTTAATTGACATGCAAACGAGAGACTACGCGGAGTCTAGCAAACCTAAGGGATACTATCACACCACACAAACACATACAGCATGAAGTAAACACACCAACAAGGGGCTCAAACATCAAGGCTGGGCTTTAGTCAAGGGGTCATATCAACCTCGACAAACAAGCCAACTGGAAAGGTATCTGAGGCTCTTAACCACTGACATTGACCGTCAGGGTGAGCAGATGAAAGGTGATGAGGGTAAGACCTCATGGCTCTTAACCCGGGCCTGGGTGAGCTTGACTCAATGAAAGTGTGGGGATCCAGAATGAGGGACCCTACTCCGCATGACTGACTCTGGACAATGATCTTGGGTGTTTATTCAAAATGCATCAGCACGTAGTGCGAGCAAGATGAATGACTCAACTGAATAGCAGGGGATGGATTGCACATCCCTTCTATCTGCCAATTGCCTCTTCACTTAGGAGGACTTGAAATGCAAGGCACAAAGATAAACAAGCACAAACATTGCCTCTTAAGGAGGGCTTCAGACAGGTGCCTGCCAAAGATAGCAGGTCTTCCAGACTACATGAAGTCGGAGGTCATTACCTGGGTGGTATGCCAACCACAAGCAAAGCTAAGCAACTCAAGCAATGAGTTAAAGCTACTAAAGTACCTGTGTAAACAACCAAACAATCAGTATAGTATTCAGACAAATCAAACAGAAAGTCCCACAGTGAGACAACTAATCATTAGACAATGTCAATGCAAGGCATAAGATGCAAGCAAACTAAATTGATTCATCATCCACAAGACCTACAAAACAGCAAGGTTAGTCAACCAAAATAACTTGTATCTCAAGGGATGAGATCATATCAACCAATGTGGCTAATTGCTTGAAACCTGAAACAGAAAGTCCAAAGGATGAGAACAAACCACTAGCTCAAAGGCTAGGGTCAAAGGTGAGGTAAAAAGTCAAAACAGAAACTAAAACTCAACATGAATCACATTTACTCTATCATGAACATGTCCTAAAAAGGACCAAATCAAAATCATCAAGCAAAGTCATGTGGTGAACAAAATATGGCAAAGACACACAACATGATCATCAATTGGACATACAAGTGAGAAAATGCACATTAAATCAGAAATGACTCAAACAATTTTGGAAATTTTCGTGAGTATACAACATGTCCAATACAATCATCATACCAAAAATTGTAAACAGAAGAGATCAATTGGCCTATCAATGAAAATGATCAAATAGGACATCCAATTGTGTGACATGCATTGTCACACCATATTAACATGTACATAAAACAGGGATGGAACATGAGAAAAATATCAAACCAAGCCTCAAATGTCAATCAATATGTTAAGAGTCAACACAAAAAATTTCATGGCCATTGGATTATTTTGAGCATTTCATGATAGAAAGAATGAATCAATGTCACATATGCATACATGATCAATCCATCCAGCACAAATCAAATTCCAGAAGAGATAAAATCATGAAATCCACACCAAAAAAGAAGGACATTCCAAGGATCATTTAGCAAAAAGAATGGAATTATTTGGATGATTTTTCAATTTTATATGATATTTTAAAGTTGGCAAAATATTATTTGAATTAATATGGCAATGTATATGAAATTTGGAGGGAAAGGTAAAATGCTGAATCAATTTGAAAACATGTGGCCAGGCGGAATCGAAGCGAGGGAGCGCTCGCTGGCCAAAACGCAATCGTTTTGGCCTATGAGTAAAATGAAAGCAAAATTCAGAAACGACGTAGGGAGGGATCGAACCGAGGGAGCATCTACAATCAAAACGCTGTCGTTTTACAGCGAAACCCTAGCCACATGCAGGAAAATGCAGACGGCGGCGCTAGGGGCTGAAACAACCGTCTTTCTCGCGAAGACGGCGATGAACAGTAGCGTTCACAATTTTTTTTCCAGAAATTGCTCATGAGTACATCATTCGAACCGTTATGCAATGAGGAACATGAATCCATCATCAAATCATACTAATCCATCATAACAAATGCAAATCGAATCAAAACAGTTTGACATACAAAACTTCTAATCATCATATCTCAGCCAATAATACACCATTTCACACGAAATTTTTATCATCATGATCAGCAAGTAAGGATCTACACTATCATGGCAAAATAATGGAGAAAAAAGAAAGTCGAAACTCACCTTGTTTGAAGAGCAGTTGGCTAAAACCGTGTATCCAAGGCTTGGCAATGTCCAGTTTCACTTGCTTTGAGCTCCAAGGAAGTTTGATGCAAGAAATGGCTTGTGAGAAGACTTGAATCCAGCTCAGTTTGGAGTTTCCATTAATGCACTCAAGCTTGTGGTATGCACGAATTTGAGACAAAATCCACCAAACATACGTTGAATCACACTCAGTAGCATTCCATGTTCATGATTATGCAAGAAAATTCCAGGTTTATGTGTATAATTTTGGAAAATCAATGAAGAGAAAATTGAGAGTGAAGAGGGATTTCTAGATCTGAAACTTTGTGTCCTCAGCAATACAGTTACCATTAAGCCTTTATACCATCTGTTAATTAATCTGAAAAAATGATTACGACAAGGCTAATGGAGATTAGGAAGATATAAGGTGTATGCACAAATTGCAATTTTCACCCCATGCATGGAAATCCTACGTGAACAGTAACAAAAGAGGGCCCAAATTCACTCAAAATCAGCCCATGCACACATTGGAATTGGAAATATATTCATGTGATCAACCAATTTTGATTTTGGCAATTTCCCTTCAAAATTAGCATGCATGAACAAATGATTATGTGAATAAATTCCATGCCATGTAATGAATGATTTGGAAAATGTATGTCATGAGGAGCATTATGCAAAAAGAGGCACTCAGATTGGAGTCTTGGTTCAAAAGATATGGCTTGTTGAAGTTTCATGCTTACTTTGCAATGATTTGATCATAACTCCTTAACCATTCATCATAAATTCATGATCTTGGACTTTTTGGAAATGGGAGAGAAATATCTTCAACTTTCATGTTGGACAAAATTTCATTTTAAGCTTATTTGATGTTGGAAAGTCAAGTTGAAGTTGGTCTAAAAACTTGCCATTTTTGGAAACTTGAAATTACAGGTCATTTTCCATTTTTGGAAACTTTTGATCTGGCTTCAAATCCTTCAAGATAAATGCTTGACATGATGAATAAACCTCTTTTGGACATGAATGAAGTGTCTCAAACCATTTCTCCACCTCCTAGCCCTTAGTTGACTTTCAGTTGACTTTTATGGGCCCCAGATGACCTGAAACTGCACTGATGACTTTTGAGCCTCTAGCACTTGGTCAAATTGCTTCAAAGTGAACCCTGATTCATGTAAGCTCTATAGAACAACCATAGGGCCTTTATCTCATGGAAATTCCTTGCTCTTGCACAGATGAATTCTCTTGATGCCAACTCTTGACTGATGAAATGCAATGTACTATGCAGTGTTAATGTAATGTTAGTAACCTAAAAAATGAAATGAATGCATGAATGGGGGTGCAAATTTGAGGTGCTACAGCTGCCCCTATTCAATCAACTGGGAACCTGAACGGATGAGAGCAATGGCTGTCAGACCTTCAAGGTAAACAGGGATTGAATACCAAAGAACCGTAGAATTTGCACTCTGCGGGGGATGAATCAAAAAACGCGAGGCCATTTATCGATGGCGAAAGCGAGGCCATTTACCGATGGCGGCTTTACTGGAAATTTGATATTTACCGATATCAAAGTCAGCGAGACCATTCACCGATGGCTGCTGGGGAACAGATGTCACAGAAAGTGAGGCCATTTACCGATGACGACTAAGCTGGGCATTCGATATTTACCGATATCGAAGAAAGCGAGGCCATTTACCGATGGCGGCTTGGAGATAGTCGACTTGATATACACTGATACCAAGGAAAGCGGGTCCATTTACCGATGGCGGCTTCGATTGGGGAGGAAAAAAGATATTTACAACTGGAACCAGGCAAGACGTTTACCGACGACTCTACTGGGGATTTTGATATTTATCGACGAATAGATACATGACCAGACATTTACCGATGACTGGAAAAACTCGATGTTTACCGACATCGAAAGATGATGTTTACCGACATCAAAAAAGGATGACCAGACATTTACGGATGACTGGGATGAGACTCGATGTTTACCGACATCGAAAGATTATGTTTACCGACATCAAAAAAAGACGACCAGACATTTACCGATGACTGGGAAAAAGGATACACAACCAGACATTTACCGATGACTGGGAAAAAAGATACACCACCAGACATTTACCGATGACTGGGAAAAAGATACACAACCAGACATTTATCAATGACTGGGAAAAACTCGATGTTACCGACATCGAAAGATGATGTTTACCGACATCAAAAAAGGAACACACACGGGTGTTGACATGACACTTACCGGTATCACAAGGATGACATTTGCGTGTGTCAAGACAAGGCCGGACACTTGCCGGGGACTTCACTGGGGAGAATCAAGCTTTCCTTTCACGGACGGGTGAGGAAATAAACCTCTTTGGGGATTATCAATCCTGAATGCTGTCAGGAGCAACCTCCCAAATTGTGCCATACGGATGTTGCAAAATGACCCGCCTCTGATCCAATCTGGTTTAACACATGTATGCATATGTTTGAGTTTTTTCATGGCGTAATGCTCCATATTGAATGGAAATGTTACGCGATTTGAGGATGCAAATGCAAATGATGATTACTACATGCAAGATGCAAAGGGAGGAAACTCCTGCTGGGAAAGCACATGACCGCTTCCGAGCGAACAATTCTGGTTTGATCTTCCAACTTTGTGGGGACAGCATAACAATTCTGCTGCGGATACTTGCTGATCTGACACTCTGGGAACGTCATAGAAACCGACTCAACTAGGGAGTCATCCGTTGGGAAAACACCAACCTCTCAATCATGCTGGGGAATAGCACTGCTGTTGGGGAACAGATGATCCTCACTGGGGATGACCTCTACTGAACCCGATCCGCTTTGGGATTCCGCTGGGGAAATAAACAAACAAATCCCACCTCCGCTGGGGATACGAACACTGCAACTCTCCGCTGGGGAAACTGCCACCTTCAGATTTGCTAGGGAAAAACACTCCCAACCCTGCTGGGGGAAACTACAAACTCAACCCTATTGGGGACTGCAATCAACCTCAGGCCTGACTGCTGAGGCAACACTGATCTTGGCCTCGCCGGGGAGACACACTACTGGACAGTGTTAAACACTTTGAACAAACTATGGCTCACCTGTTTTAGCCAGCAATAAAAAGATAGTGACCTGCAAAACAGCAAGACATACATGCCCCAGGGGATTGTACGGACAAAATACACCCAAGTGTACTCAACATTCAAAGTGATTTTCAAATGTTTTATCTTTCTGCACGTTATTGTCTAGCCTTCATGTTTTTAAGATGCAATGTTTATCAAAAATTCGGACGTTTTTGCAAACAAAACAGTAAAATAAAAACAAGAGAGCAATTTGACTGAATAACGACTTTTATTGATTGAAAATGGCCTATAAAGGCGAATACATCAGGAAGCAATTCCTAAGAAGAGGTAATTGCGCCAAAAGAGGAAATAAACTATCCTATTGGCAATGTGAACACGGTATCCACTATTTTCCAATTCTGTTATGACTCACAGATCCTCAATTTCCCCCAAATTCCTTGCTTTCTGAGAAGAACGAATGAACCGATCATATTCTTCAAGATGATAGACACTGAAGCGCGATGAAGTACAGATAACTCAGACTGTAGTCTTCGCTTTAATCCCTCTTTTGCCTGGATCGCCTTTTCAGGTTTTCAATCCACCGGGATACCCATTTTTGCCTAAGCCGCCCTTGCGGGTTTTCGACTTACCGGGTGTACATATTCTTTTCATTCTTTATCCCTAACTTTTGCCCGAACCTTTTCTCTTTTTTCTTTTGGTTCGCCGGGATGCCCCTTTTTTGCCTGGACTATTTTATTCTTTTCGTCCAGCGGGTCAATTTATGCGAAGTATTTTTTGACTACATTTGAGTTCACAGGGGACGGAAAATCTTCACCATCCATAGTTGTAAGCATCAAGGCTCCACCAGAGAAAACCTTCTTAACAACATATGGACCTTCGTAATTCGGAGTCCACTTGCCTCTGTTATTTGTACCTGGAGGAAGGATCCTCTTCAAAACCAAATCACCTGTCTGATAGCTTCGAGGACGCACTTTCTGATCAAAGGCTTTCTTCATCCTTCTCTGATACAGTTGCCCATGGCACACAGCTGCTAACCGTTTCTCCTCGATAAGGCTCAACTCATTAAACCTCGTCCGGATCCACTCAGCTTCGTCTAGCTTAACATCCAGCAGGACCCTTAGCGAAGGAATCTCCACTTCAACTGGTAGGACTGCCTCCATACCATACACAAGGGAGTAAGGGGTTGCCCCGGTCGACGTACGTACTGAGGTACGGTACCCATGCAAAGCAAAAGGCAACATCTCATGCCAATCCTTGTACGTCACAACCATCTTCTGCACAATCTTCTTAATATTCTTGTTTGCCGCCTCTACAACACCATTCATCTTTGGTCTGTAAGGAGAAGAATTGTGGTGTTCGATCTTGAAATCTCTGCAAAGCTCTTTCATCATCTTGTTATTGAGATTCAAACCATTATCAGTGATGATTCTCTCAGGAACCCCATAACGACAAATAATCTCCTTCTTAATGAATCGGGCAACCACTTGCTTGGTAACATTAGCATAGGAAGTTGCTTCCACCCATTTGGTGAAGTAATCAATCGTGACCAGGATGAAGCGATGTCCATTAGAAGCAGTAGGTTCAATCTTCCCAATCATATCGATGCCCCACATCGCGAATGGCCAAGGAGAATTCATAACATTCAAAGGGCTTGGTGGCACATGCACTTTATCTGCGTAGATCTGGCATTTGTGGCATTTCCGAGCGTATTTGAAACAATCAGATTCCATAGTCATCCAGTAATAACCGACTCTCAACAACTTTTTGGCCATTGCATGACCACCAGCATGGGTACCAAAAGATCCCTCGTGCACTTCCTGCATCAGCATGTCTGCTTCGTATCTATCCACGCATCTGAGCACAACCATGTCAAAGTTCCTCTTGTACAACACGTCATCTTGATTCAAATAAAAGCTTCCAGCTAGCCTTCTCAGGGTTTTCTTGTCATTCTTTGACGCTCCTTCAGGATATTCCTGACTCTTGAGGAAATTCTTAATGTCAAAGTACCACGGCTTCTCATCAACAACAGACTCGGCTGCAAACACATACGCAGGCCTCTCGAGTCGATTCACAGCAACATGTGGCACATGATTCCACCAATGAACTTTGATCATAGAAGACAAAGTAGCCAAGGCGTCAACCATCTGATTTTCGTCTCGGGGGACATGATATAACTTCACTGTTTTGAAGAAAGTCAGAATCCATCTGGTGTAATCTCGATAAGGAATCAAATGCGGCTGATGAGTATTCCAATCTCCATTGACTTGGTTAATCACTAGAGCAGAATCTCCATAGATGTCCAGAGTTTTGATCCTTAGATCGATGGCTTCTTCAATCCCCATGATACAAGCCTCATACTTAGCCTCGTTGTTGGTTACGTCAAAAGTCAATCTGGCAGAAAAAGGTATGTGCGCACCTTTAGGATTAATAAGTACTGCCCCAACACCGTTTCCATTCACATTCACAACCCCATCAAACATCAATGTCCACTTGTCATCAGGATCCGGTCCTTCCTCAACAAGAGGCTCTTCACAATCTTTCATCTTTAGATACATGATGTCTTCATCGGGGAATTCAAACATCATCGGCTGATAATCATCAATCGGTTGCTCGGCAAGGTAGTCAGACAGAACACTACCTTTGATGGCCTTCTGCGACGTATACTGGATATCATACTCAGTTAGAATCATCTGCCAATGAGCAACACGTCCGGTGAGAGCCGGCTTCTCAAAGATGTATTTCACTGGATCCATCTTAGAAATCAACAAGGTAGTATGGTTCAGCATATACTGTCTCAGTCGGCGAGCAGCCCATGCCAAAGCATAGCAAGTTTTCTCGAGCAGTGAATATCTTGTTTCACAGTCGGTAAACTTTTTGCTAAGGTAGTATATAGCATGCTCTTTTCGACCAGACTCGTCATGCTGTCCCAATACACACCCCATCGAATTCTCAGTCACTGATAGGTACATTATCATAGGCCTCCCAGGAACTGGAGGTATAAGGATTAGAGGTTTCTGCAAATATTCTTTTATTTTATCAAAATCTTTTTGACAGTCATTGTTCCACCTGATTGCTTGATCTTTTCTTAGCAATTTGAATATCGGTTCGCACGTGGCGGTTAAGTGAGATATGAACCGTGCAATGTAGTTCAGTCTCCCTAAAAACCCACGGACCTGCTTTTCCGTTTTTGGTTCAGGCATTTCTTGAATAGCTTTGACTTTCGCTAGATCAACCTCAATCCCTTTCTCACTGACAATGAAGCCTAACAGCTTACCGGATCTCACCCCAAACGTACACTTGTTTGGATTCAGCCTCAGTTTGAATTTTCTCAGTCTTTCAAACAACTTCTGCAAATTTTCCAAGTGCTCCTCTTCTGTCTGAGACTTCGCAATCATATCATCCACGTACACTTCAATTTCTTTGTGCATCATGTCATGAAAGAGAGTCGTCATAGCCCTCTGATAGGTAGTACCGGCATTCTTCAGCCCAAATGGCATAACTTTATAGCAGAACGTGCCCTAAGGCGTAATGAATGTCGTCTTTTCCATGTCTTCTGGCGCCATTTTGATCTGATTATAGCCAGAGAATCCATCCATGAAAGAGAAAACCGAAGATTGAGCAGTGTTATCAACCAATACATCAATGTGAGGTAATGGGAGGTCATCCTTTGGACTGGCTTTGTTTAAAGCTCGGTAGTCGTCACACATCCTGACTTTACCATCCTTTTTCGGCACGGGAACGATGTTGGCCACCCAAGGGGGATAACTAGTAACTGCCAGAAAACCCGCATCCAACTGCTTCTGAACCTCCTCTTTGATCTTGACAACCATATCAGGACTAGTTCTGCGAAGCTTCTGCTTTACCGAAGGACAGTCTTCTCTGAGAGGTAGCCTGTGCACCACGATATCTGTATCCAAACCAGGCATATCTTGATACGACCATGTGAATATCTCCACATATTCTCTCAGCATTTCAATCAGCCCTCTCTTGACAGATTCCTCTAAAGCAGCCCCGATCTTGATCTCTTTCCTGGCGTCCTCAGTACCGAGGTTAACGACTTCCAACTCTTCCTGATGAGGTTGGATGACCCTTTCCTCCTGCTTCAATAATCTGACCAATTCTTTGGGGAGTTCACAATCTTCCTCACCCTCCTCTTCGGCTTGGTAAATGGGATTATAGAAATCATACTGAGCCATAACAGAACTGTTTTTAGGGGAGTCCGCGAGATCGATTCTGCATGTTTAATGCTTTATTTTAGAAAAGAGTTCAAAAAAGTCACAAAAACATTGCCATTTTATTGTTTTGAAAATGAAAATAAAAACAGAAAGACAGTGAGCACAAATTTGATTGCAAAACGTCCTTTATTAATGATAATCATTGAAAATTCAAACATGATGTGGCCCTACAATGAACCACTACGCCTCGGGCAGAGCGTAGGGTTTTCTATGCAAAATGAAAAACAAAAGAAAATTACTTTGTCTGAAGAGTAACTTGGACTATTTCTTCGGCTGTCCAATTGTTCACCATCTCCCCTGGAGCACACGGGCGCACCCAGTTGTCCACATCATAATCACTATCACCATCTTCACTACCGATTGCAAAGACGTCACCGTGATTCATCAACCCAGCGCTGGTGAAGGTACTCGGCCCTTTCTGCTCACCCTGCTCAGCCTGAAGAGGTTGGTAGCCAATACCGAATTTGTCTTCCTTCACGGGCATGTCAACCATCTTGCCCCAGCCTTCTGCATTGCCCGAGTTGACAACCTCCAAAGCTTGCTTGTACGACGCAATTGAGACACCCGGTTTCTTCTGCTCGACAAAAGCCACCTTCTCAATGGCAACGGTCTCGAACGCCTGGCACAGAGTTTCATGGATCTCGCCATCCACCTCCACATACTTGAAAGAGGATAAATGACTCACAAGAATGTCCTCCTCGCAACACAGTTACAATCTGACCATTCCATACATACTTCAACTTCTGATGGAGAGTTGACGACACTGCTCCAGCCCCATGTATCCAGGGACGCCCCAATAGACAACTATATGCTGGTTGAATATCCATCACATAGAAGATAATGTCGAACACTTCTGGGCCAATCTTCACTGGCAACGTGACTTCACCAAAAACAGACCGTTTGGATCCATCAAAAGCACGAACAATGAGATCACTCGGAGTGAGGACAACCCATTCAACATCAATCTTGCTCAAAATCTTCTTGGGCAACACATTCAACGAGGAGCCAGTATCCACCAACACATGTGACAACACTGCGCCTTTGCACTCCATGGTGATATGCAGGGCTTTGTTATGATTGTGACCTTCAGGTGTCAAATCCAGGTTTGTGAACCCCAAACCATGCCTTGTGCTCACATTAGCAATAACACCCTCAAGTTGATTGACAGAAATCTCCTGGGGCACGTAAGCCAGATTCAACATTTTTAGCAAGGCGTTACGGTGTGCCTCAGAACACAATAACAATGAAAGGATCGAGATTTTGGACGGAGTTTGGTTCAGTTGATCCACAATCTTATAATCACTTTTCTTGATGATCTTCATGAACTCCTCCACATCTTTTTCAAATGAACCCTCAGGCGCCTCCTTCTGTACAGGTTCTTCCTCAACCACAGCTTGCTTACCTTTTGCTTTGGCAAGAGCCTTAGCATTGCTATCTCTCAAAGTCTGTGGTGCAAACAGACGCCCACTCCTAGTAAAACCCCCAGGTCCTCCTACATTGTCCACAGCCGAACCAACAGTTACAGGAGCTTTAACCGGTATACCAATTGTCACTAGAGCTTGATTCACTGGTCTGATTTGACTTTTCGAGCTTCTGTTGTTACGGTAAGCATTGTCATATTTCCAAGGAACGGCCCTACTGTTCTCAACCGGTCTTCTATCAGAAGCAGAAATGGTGGTAGGCGTACCAACAGTTACCGGTGCAGATATAGTCACCGGAGTACCAACAGTTGCGGGTGCATTAACATTTCTTGGCACACGTCCAGGACCCTCGGACGGTTTGAAATAAATGGTGACAGTTGATACTACCCCCCGACCTTTCTCAGTCCGAGCAAACTGTAGGCAACCTTCATCAATCAGACCCTGGATACCTTTCCTCAACTTTTCACAACCATTCTCTGAATTAACACAATCTGAACAACCCTCATCACAGCCCGGGAACACTCCCCCTTTCAACAGACGTTCTTTTACCACAATCATCGACGTCTGAACCTCATCCACACTGACTATCAAATCTAAAACTTCCTCTCCTTCCACATTGTTCACCCTGGGCCCACCATGTTGAGGCATAGGGTTGTTCACAACATTCGGCACGGGTGCGAAATTGATTGTCTTGGCATCAATCAGATCTTGGACCTTATGATGAAAAGCCCTACAATTCTCGATATGATGCCCAGATGCACCAGAATGAAAGTTGCAACGAACGTTGGCATCATACCCAGCAGGTATCTTCGTTAACGGAGCCATGATGCGTAATTCAACAAACCCCAAGCTGAGCAGTTCAGGAAGCAATTCAGCGTATGTCATCGGCAGTGGGTCGAAACGTCGATCCGGCATTCTCTGTCTAGGCTGAAACTGGCGTTGCTGTTGTTGTTGTTGCGGTGCTCTTTGTTGTTATTGTTGTCGTGGTTGAGGTGCTGGGATAGTTACAGCAGCAACCTGACGGTACTGTCCTCTATTCATACTTCTCCTATGATGCACAACATTAGTCTCACCCTCCCTTCTTCTGGGTGCCCCAGAAAATGGCTTCTTAGAACTGGAAGATGAGGAACCAGAATCTTGAATCTTACCTGCTTTGATGAGACTTTCAGTCCTCTCTCCACAGATAACAACGTCAGAAAAGCTACCGAACGGGCAACTCCCCATACGGTCCATAAACACTCCTTGTAGCGTCCCGATGAACATATCTGTCAACTCTCTCTCCAACATAGGAGGTTGCACCCTTGCAGCTAACTCACGCCACCTCTAGGCGTACTCCTTGAAACTTTCACCAGATTTCTGGAACAGACTCTGCAGTTGGGTTCTGCTCGGAGCCATATCCATATTATGCTTATACTGCCTCAAGAAAGCTTCACCTAAATCCCTCCAGCTTCTAACAAATTCTCTCTTCAACTCCATGTACCAGTCCAAGGAAGCTCCAGACAAGCTGTCCTGGAAAAAGTACATCCACGTCTTCTCATCATCAGTATATGCGGAGATCTTTCTGAAATAAGCCTGCACATGAGTGCGAGGGCAAGAAGTGTCATTGTATTTGTCAAAGGATGGCGCCTTGAATTTATAAGGGATCCTCAGCCCATCAACCAATCCCATATTTGTTACATCAAACCCCAAAGAGTTCTGACATTCTATAGCACGGATTTTCTCAGCTAGGGCATCAACCTTTCTATCCCTTTCGTCAGTTCTTCCAACCTCGTCATCATCACTCAGGAGAGTGAACATATCCTCTTGTCTGTCGACCAACGAAGCAGGCTGGCGAGCTGGAGCACGGGTCACTCTGGCATTAGCAGTCTCTAGAGCAATAGGTTATCCGTTGATTCTGATACCCCTTAACTCATCACCCACGACATAGTTGTTGATGGGAACAACAGCAGTAACAGTGTCATTGATTGGGCCTCCCTCTGGCAAAGTATGGTTGACAGGTGGAATCGCAGCTTCCTGTCTCTGGACCAGGGCTCGAAGTTCCTCTTGCCCTTGCGCAACCCCTTGCATCATATTCATGAACTGGGCCATGTTAGCCCTCATCTCTGCCAATTCAGCCTGAACTTGGTCCATACTTCTTTATTGATTCAGTCTTGTCGCGTAGCGGTGCGGACGACGATCAACAATCCTGCCTGAAACAGGAACCAAAATGAGAAGTCTTCTTCAAGAATACCTGTAGTGCAAGAATGATATGTGTATGATGTGCATGATGCGTATGATGCATATGATATGTTTTATCATTCCTCAAGCATTCAAGAGCCTTATTCACTTTGGAAAAATGGCAACCTGCAACAAAAACATCAAAGAAGCAACCTACACAAGACAAGGAGCAAAAGGTGAAGCATCAACAATCTCATCTATAGACATGAGCAACAAAGGTCATACAAACATAGTTCAATCAAAGATTCAAATCATCAGAGTACAACAAGGAATCCCATCCAACAATCCTGGAGGTGATTCTCAAAACAAACAACAAAACAAACTAAGGAAGTCGTCCTCCAGGAATAAGAGTCTTCAGGTACTGGCACTGATCAATCAAATGGTCGCACTCTGAACAATCAGGTAAAGGGGTGATCTTCTCCTTCAATTGCACTTGGAGTTCCACAACTTCTTCCCTAAGCTGACTCTCTGATGCAAGCCTCAGGTCTACTTCCTTCTTCAATTGAATATCCTTGTCTTTAAGCTGCCTTTCCAAGTCTCGTGTCTTCTTCTGGTAATTGGCTTCCGCTCTTTGCAACCTCAAACGCTCACGGTGTTCTCCATCCAACATTGCTTCTATCTCCTCATAGGACCTCTTTTTTCTTCCCAATCTACTAGCACTTTCACCTTGCACTCCTTTGAGTTTATGGGCCAAATTCAACTTATCAGCTTTGGCTTTGTAAAGCTCCATCTGAATCTCTTGTTCCTTCTCTTTCAACCGGCGATTCTCCATGAAGGCTTGTTTGTAATACTCAGCAGACACATTCTCAGAAAGGATCAAAGGTGGTTGCTCCTGCAATGGTTCCATCCTATCATAGGGTAACAACAAGGTTCCAACTCTATCCTTGACCCACTCAATGTAGGCAGGCATAGAAACTGCAAACTTCTTCCCTAAAATAGATCCATCCTTGACACCAATATGCTCCCAAGCTCTTCCCACTTGCTCCAATCTAGCTGGGTCACTCCGCTTCTCAAAGTACACACTCTCAGCTATCTCAGCATCTAACGGTCTTCCATTCATGACAAACCCCAACTGACGGAGAGAAAGAACCGGATTATAATTAATGCAACCCCTAGTTCCTATGAGTGGAACATTACGAAACCCTCCATAATTCATAATGACATTGCGCACGTTGAACCTGTAAGCTTGCCACTTGATATCATAGGAGGTGAGTGACATGATCCTCTAAGTCCACTTATGAGTGTTCCGAGTATCCACAAAAGGTCCACTGGTTGGTAGAAAGGACATGAACCATCTGAGTAGCAATGGAAGACAACACCTGATAGCTCCACCCTTACCATGCCTGTTGTGTATAGCATAATAAGTGTCAGCTAACAAGGTAGGAACCGGGTTTCCTCCAATGAAAATAGTGATAGCAGCAAGATCCACAAAATTAGGCATGCTAGGGAACAACACAACTCCATAGATCATGACAGCTAACTGAGCATTGAAAGCTTCCCAATTTCCTTTCTTTGCTTCTTCCTTAGCCATCCTCACCAAGAACTTCAAAGGCAAACCCACAACATCACCACTTGGTTTCCAATTGTCACTCACTTCTTTGATACTCAAATAAAGAGCCTTAGCAACAACCCTGAAATCCACCTCCTTTGGCACATCCAAGAAGGGTACTTGGTATCTGATTCGAACATTCATGAGGATAGAATACTCTTCAAGAGTAGGCGCCAACTGATAGTCCTGAAAAGTGAAACAACGGAGCTCTGGGTCATAGAACTGTAAGAGAGTCTGCAACGGTATTGGGTCAACCACCATCTTCAACAGCATCAGAATATCCCCATACTGATCATCAAACACCTTCTGATTACAACCGGTTACCAGATTACTCAACTCTTCCAAAGGTGTCAACGACTCACGGTGAAAACTGCAGGTGCAAATCTTCCTTTTCAACTCTGGGATGGCTGCCATCTCTCACCGTGAACAGACTCCTGAATGAACCTGAGAAATGATATGCATGTACAGGTTAGTTTTTTTTTATCATTTTTTTTTTGCATTATTTTTTTTGAAAATAAACATGCTATGATGCAAATGATGCAATTATGACTGGTTGGCTGTGTATCACGGAGCACAGGATCAGAACTTCGGCATCGGAATCGGAACCCACAAATCAAGGTCATCTGAAACCCATACTTCTGAGCCAAGTCACCAACAGGACCAAACAGAAGTCACCAACAGATCAAGTAACCAACAGATCAAGTCACCAACAGTACCTGTAATGATTCATTCCTGCCCCACTCACGGGTGTCATCTAGGCCAGGGTAAGGTCAAGAGAAACGCAGGATAAACAAGCCTTTCAAGAATATCATCATATGCACACCAGATGTGTGCAACGATAATACTCCATCAGAATCTGAACTGCTCGTGATACCATGTTCCGCTAAGTGGCGCAATACCACCCGCTTCCCATGAATCACTCTATTCCTAGGTGTCCTAAAGTTCACTCATAGCTTGTGTATTGGGCCTTTTACCTCTTGTAACTCCCAACCCACAGAGAAACAGATACACAGTCATCACAATGAAAGTATGATGCATGCAAACACATAATGCACATATACACATCATAATAATCATAAATGCAATAAATAAAGCAGTAAAAGCAACCACAACCTATCCTAAAGAGCGCTAGGATTGACTCGCTCAGGGAAGATGGACCAGCAAGAGGTCAACTTCTCTATAATCCCCAACAGAGTCGCCAGCTGTCGCATTACGCGAAAAACCGGCGGGAAAAAAGACACAGAGCCGCCACCGTGCGTTATTTATCCCAAAGGAGGGAAAGGAAACGCTCGAAGTAAACCTGGAAAGGAAATGGTCTTACGACCAGAGATTGATAGGATCGGGAGTCGGTTATGCGAAGGGAAGGTATTAGCACCCCTACGCATCCGTCGTACTCGACGGGATCCACGCTCAGAAAGAATAGAAGAAAGGTTGCTAAATAACTACTCAAAACTGCACAAGCTGGAATAAAACACAGATGAAAGACGGAAGAAGGTGACTCGGCAAGATGTCGCATCCTAGGCCTACGTAGTTTATCAAACACAAACATCAGAGTCGACGTAGTTCGGGGAACAAGGGAAACGTGCTCGCTAGGACATCGCATCCTATGCATACATATCTTCTCTAACCAGAGAAGAATCAGAGCACTCGTAGCTCAGCTAACACACGCTGAAACAAAACACTGAAACAGGGACGCTGAGACGTCAAACGAAACACACACCTGGAAATGGAATGCCAATCGCTGGTCTTACATCCAACTCCAGACAAGACAACCACAAACGGGAAACCGACTGCCAATCGCTGGACTTATGTCAGACTCCAAGCACATACACAAAAAGAAGGAGGGTCTCAATTGCAACTAGGGCAAGAGAAAGGGAAGGTCTCAATCGCAACGAGGGCGAGAGAAAAGAATCAAAGTTAGTTGTTAGTCAAACTCGACAAGACATCGCATCTCGTGCCTACGTATCTCATCTGGACATGAGAATCAGAGTTGCCGTAGTTCGGCTAAACTATTCTATTTGTTTTGTGTTTTTTATGTGAACAACATTACTACGCAATCTACCGGATGCTCGACCTTGGGAGACTTACTCACCTGTAGTAGAAGGAGTTAACGTGTCCTTAAGAGGGGATAATGTTTGTTTGTGTTTTAGGGTGCTCACCCAAGAAAGGAAGTCCTAGACGAAGGAACCGTGCTACCTTAATTGACATGCAAACGAGAAACTACACGGAGTCTAACAAACCTAAGGGATACTATCACACCACACAAACACATACAGCATGAAGTAAACACACCAACAAGGGGCTCAAACATCAAGGCTGGGCTTTAGTCAATGGGTCATATCAACCTCGACAAACAAGCCAACTGGAAAGGTATCTGAGGCTCTTAACCACTGACATTGACCGTCAGGGTGAGCAGATGAAAGGTGATGAGGGTAAGACCTCATGGCTCTTAACCCGGGCCTGGGTGAGCTTGACTCAATGAAAGTGTGGGGATCCAGAATGAGGGACCCTACTCCACATGACTGACTCTGGACAATGATCTTAGGTGTTTATTCAAAATGCATCAGCACGTAGTGCGAGCAAGATGAATGACTCAACTGAATAGCAGGGGATGGATTACACATCCCTTCTATCTTCCAATTGCCTCTTCACTTAGGAGGACTTGAAATGCAATGCACAAAGATAAACAAGCACAAACATTGCCTCTTAAGGAGGGCTTCAGACAGGTGCCTGCCAACGATAGCAGGTCTTCCAGACTACATGAAGTCGGAGGTCATTACCTGGGTGGTATGCCAACCACAAGCAAAGCTAAGCAACTCAAGCAATGAGTTAAAGCTACTAAAGTACCTGTGTAAACAACCAAACAATCAGTATAGTATTCAGACAAATCAAACAGAAAGTCCCACAGTGAGACAACCAATCATTAGACAATGTCAATGCAAGGCATAAGATGCAAGCAAACTAAATTGATTCATAATCCACAAAACCTACAAAACAGCAAGGTTAGTCAACCAAAATAACTTGTATCTCAAGGGATGAGATCATATCAACCAATGTGGCTAATTGCTTGAAACCTGAAACACAAAGTCCAAAGGATGAGAACAAACCACTAGCTCAAAGGCTAGGGTCAAAGGTGAGGTAAAAAGTCAAAACAGAAACTAAAACTTAACATGAATCACATTTACTCTATCATGAACATGTCCTAAAAAGGACCAAATCAAAATCATCAAGCAAAGTCATGTGGTGAACAAAATATGGCAAAGACACACAACATGATCATCAATTGGACATACAAGTGAGAAAATGCACATTAAATCAGAAATGACTCAAACAATTTTTGAAATTTTCGTAAGTATACAACATGTCCAATACAATCATCATACCAAAAATTGTAAACATAAGAGATCAATTGGCCTATCAATGAAAATGATCAAATAGGACATCCAATTGTGTGACATGCATTGTCACACCATATTAACATGTACATAAAACAGGGATGGAACATGAGAAAAATATCAAACCAAGCCTCAAATGTCAATCAACATGTTAAGAGTCAACACAAAAAATTTCATGGCCATTGGATTATTTTGAGCATTTCATGATAGAAAGAATGAAGCAATGTCACATATGCATACATGATCAATCCATCCAGCACAAATCAAATTCCAGAAGAGATAAAATCATGAAATCCACACCAAAAAAAAAAGGACATTCCAAGGATCATTTAGCAAAAGAATGGAATTATTTGGATGATTTTTCAATTTTATATGATTTTTCAAAGTTGGCAAAATATTATTTGAATTAATATGGCAATGTATATGAAATTTGGAGGGAAAGGTAAAATGCTGAATCAATTTGAAAACATGTGGCCAGGCGGAATCGAAGCGAGGGAGCGCTCGCTGGCCAAAACGCAGTCGTTTTGGCCTATGAGGAAAATGAAAGCAAAATTCAGAAACGACGCAGGGAGGGATCGAACCGAGGGAGCATCTACAATCAAAACGCTGTCGTTTTACAGCGAAACCCTAGCCACATGCAGGAAAATGCAGACGGCGGCGCTAGGGGGTGAAACAACCATCTTCCTCGCGAAGACGGCGATGAACAGTAGCATTCATAATTTTTTTTCCCAGAAATTGCTCATGAGTACATCATTCGAACCGTTATGCAATGAGGAACATGAATCCATCATCAAATCATACTAATCCATCATAACAAATGCAAATTGAATCAAAACAGTTTGACATACAAAACTTCTAATCATCATATCTCAGCCAATAATACACCATTTCACACGAAATTTTTATCAGCATGATCAGCAAGTAAGGATCTACACTATCATGGCAAAATAATGGAGAAAAAAGAAAGTCGAAACTCACCTTGTTTGAAGAGCAGTTGGCTAAAACCGCGTATCCAAGGCTTGGCAATGTCCAGTTTCACTTGCTTTGAGCTCCAAGGAAGTTTGATGCAAGAAATGGCTTGTGAGAAGACTTGAATCCAGCTCAGTTTGGAGTTTCCATTAATGCACTCAAGCTTGTGGTATGCACGAATTTGAGACAAAATCCACCAAACATACGTTGAATCACACTCAGTAGCATTCCATGTTCATGATTATGCAAGAATATTCCAGGTTTATGTGTATAATTTTGGAAAATCAATGAAGAGAAAATTGAGAGTGAAGAGGGATTTCTAGATCTGAAACTTTGTGTCCTCAGCAATACAGTTACCATTAAGCCTTTATACCATCTGTTAATTAATCTGAAAACATGATTAGGCCAAGGCTAATGGAGATTAGGAAGATATAAGGTGTATGCACAAATTGAAATTTTCACCCCATGCATGGAAATCCTACGTGAACAGTAACAAAAGAGGGCCCAAATTCACTCAAAATCAGCCCATGCACACATTGGAATTGGAAATATATTCATGTGATCAACCAATTTTGATTTTGGCAATTTCCCTTCAAAATTAGCATGCATGAACAAATGATTATGTGAATAAATTCCATGCCATGTAATGAATGATTTGGAAAATGTATGTCATGAGGAGCATTATGCAAAAAGAGGCACTCAAATTGGAGTCTTGGTTCAAAAGATATGGCTTGTTGAAGTTTCATGCATACTTTGCAATGATTTGATCATAACTCCTTAACCATTCATCATAAATTCATGATCTTGGACTTTTTGGAAATGGGAGAGAAAGATCTTCAACTTGCATGTTGGAAAAAATTTCATTTGAAGCTTCTTTGATGTTGGAAAGTCAAGTTGAAGTTGGTCTAAAAACATGCCATTTTTGGAAACTTGAAATTACAGGTCATTTTCCATTTTTGGAAACTTTTGATCTGGCTTCAAATCCTTCAAGATAAATGCTTAACATGATGAATAAACCTCTTTTGGACATGAATGAAGTGTCTCAAACCATTTCTCCACCTCCTAGCCCTTAGTTGACTTTCAGTTGACTTTTATGGCCCCCAGATGACCTGAAACTGCACTGATGACTTTTGAGCCTCTAGCACTTGGTCAAATTGCTTCAAAGTGAACCCTGATTCATGTAAGCTCTCTAGAACAACCATAGGGCCTTTATCTCATGGAAATGCCTTGCTCTTGCACATATGAACTCTCTTGATGCCAACTCTTGACTGATGAAATGCAATGTACTATGCAGTGTTAATGTAATGTTAGTAACCTAAAAAATGAAATGAATGCATGAATGGGGGGTGAAAATTTGAGGTGCTACACTTGGCATGACAAAAGGATTGTGAAAAAGGAATTTAATATAGGCGACTATGTTCTCCTCTTCAATTTGAGATTACGACTTTTCCTAGGTAAGCTGCGTTCGAGATGGACATGCCCCTTTGAGGTTTCAAAAATCCTAAAATCAGGAGCAGTTGAAATTCGGAACAATTCTTGCAATCCGTTTGTGTTAAATGGACAAAGAATGAAGCAATATCAAGGAGGTGACATCCCCACAGAATGTCCTGACCAAACTCTGATCGACCCTCCAGTTCCTACTTCTAATATATAAAGTTCGAATCGTCAAGTTAACGACGTTAAACAAGCGCTGCATGGGAGGCAACCCATGATTTCTTTTCCTTTGCTTTAATTTTACCATTTCAATTTATATTTTTATTTGTTATATATATATGTATATCTATGTGGAGACTAACAGTTATAACATTTGCAATTTCAGGTGTCCTCTGTTTCTAATCTAACTTTTCAGGATGGAAAATTGCGACACTATGCCAGTAATCTTTCGTGACCCAATTCAAGAACAGCGTTATGCCATGCTTTCCCAGTGACCAATGTTGCCCACCAGATATCCCGACCCGAGCTGCATGAAGGCATTAGGCATTGAGCCTAGTGTCAGGCATTTGTGCAATCAGTTGCATTGGGATGAATATACTGATGCTATGCATGTGACTTACAAGAACCTGACTTTGGAGTTCTTGAGCTCGCTGACCTACAAGCCCTATGTTGGTCACGCTAGTGATGGTGGATACATTAATTTCAGGTTGTTTGGGGCAGAATACACCTTCAACCACAAGCGTTTCGGTGACTTACTTGGATTTCAGATTGCATATGATGCCTCATCTGAGCTCCCCATGAGCTATTTCCTGAGCCGCGATGTTGAGAAGTTTTGGAGTGACATTACGTGTGGAGGTAGTCCTGACCCTTCCATCCAAATCTCCAACAAGATCCACAACCCTGATTTCAAATACTTTCAGATGATCATTTCCCACACCTTCCTGGGGAAGAGTGACCCTGATACACATGTGAGTGCTGAAGAGATCTTCTTCGTGTAATGTACCACTCAGTCACGCCCAGTAGATTGCGGAGCTTTCCTGATCGAGAGTCTATATCTTAATGCTTGCTCCGCTGTGAGCCCTATACACGTTGGAAGCACGGTGACTCATATAGCCATAGCCCTGGGACTTGATAGAAGACTATCTCACCTGACCTCTTACTACAACTACACCTTGATGGATATTGACTTCTGTCTGGAGCGTGGCATTATGAGGAGATCTTCTTTCCAACCGGATCAATACAGGCTCTTGATCGAGGGTGAGACTATTCACTACTTCACTCTACCGGACCCTCAGGTAACTTGTGTTATTGATCAGGTCAACTGGGCCTACGCCATAGAAGGGCAGGGAGAGACAATAAACGAGTCGAAAATCGCACCTATCAGAATCAAAGTCCGCACCAACAATCCAAATCTCCAGAATCCGAGCATGCAGTCTGAACTGGCTAAGCTTTGCATGGAGATAGCCCAGCTTTGCCAGGAGCTTGCTGATGTTGCTTCGCAGGTCGAAGTATCAGTCGCCTCACATGACACTGAAACTGATATACCGAATGATGATATCGCCGACCTCTGACGCCAGATCGCAGAGCTTCGAGGATACGAAGTTGAGGAGAATCCACTATACCCTAAGCATTGATGCCATCACCAACCGAGAAATACCGTTTGATTTTCCTATTTTCCTGTTATTTATTATTTATGCTTATTTTTACTGTTTCCTTTGACATTATGCTTGCTTTATCTTTCCTAAGATCTCTGGACCCGTGACTTATTATTAACTCTTCAGATATATATATATATATATATATATATATATATATATATATATATATATATATATATATATATATATATATATATATGCATTATTATTATTATTATTATTATGTTTTTATGTCCATTTTATTTTATTTTGTTTTATTTCATTTTACTATTTTATTTTGTTTTATTTTATTTCGTTTTATTTTATTCTATTTTGTTTAAATCAAAAAACAGCATTCATAGAAACCTATGTGCACCCCCCTTCTTACAAAAATGAAGACAAAAAGTTGAGGCCCAAGTAATAATGACCAAATCCGGCCCAACCAAATCCGAAGACATGGCGGGCGCCATAAGCTTCATGGCGGGTGCCATGATGTCTGCAACTTTAACGAGACAAAATCCCTAATTTCACCATTTTCACCTTCTTCAACCTCTCCAAACCCATTTTCTCCTTCTCCCAACTCCACCAAAGTTCACGAAAAATCCCAACTTTCTCATTTTGACTCCAAGCCATTACCATTTTCAAACTTCACTTTTTCATTTCTCCACCAAAAACCCACTAAAACTCCATTTTCATCTCCTTTCCATAAATACCCATTTCTCTCTTCAATCACCATTAATGGCCGGAATGGAGTTCAACAACATCATTCTTCGTGGAGGAAAACCCGGAGAGCGACAAAACAAGATTTTGCAAAAATTGCAATCTCGGGAGATCCTCGCTACCAGGTATGTAGACGAAGATCGTTTGTACACTTTAGGAACATACCATAGTGTTTTCCACATGCTTGATACTTTAGGATTACACGATATTTTTGCTAGTAAAGCACCCACCTATGATAGGCTGACTAGGGAATTTTTGAGTTCCCTAATTTACACTGCTTACCCTGGCACTGCTAGCACGGTAGGTACCGTTTGTTGTAGAATGTTTAATGTGGAATACGAGTACACTACCTATGCCTTAGCATGTTTACTAGGAATGCCTTACGGTGAGGGTCCATCTGTGAGACGCCCTTAGATACTGAATGGGCACTCGAAGCATTCATTTTTTGGAATAGATTATCAAATGTGACTGTCACTTCCTTTGAAGGAATTTTGGCTTCCAATATCCATAACCCGACCATACGTATTTTTCGATACCTTTTGGAATGTACTATATTTGGCCGGGAGAATTCTAACAAAGTAAATGCTCGTGAGTTGCTGTTTTTACAGGGCTGCCTCACTAATCGCAGGATCAATCTTGTTCCTTTTATGTTGGCACATATGTCTGCCATTCTTAAAAAGGGAGGAACCATCTCTTTTGGTGGTTTGATTACTTCCATTGCTAGAGCGTTAAATCTCAACGCTGAGTTAGCCACCTTGGAACCACTCCCTCACCGCACCATTAACTTGCATTTTTTGAAAGATATGAAATTATGCAAGGTGTGGCGAGCATGTGGTTTTCACCTCATGATACATGGTGTAGCTATACCCAATGTTGTTTTACCTTGCTCTCAGTGTACAGATGTGCGACATGCAAGGAACTGGACGTATGATCTTGCAGCTCCACTCTTTATCGGTCCTTTGCCACCTAACGTTCCTATGGACAATGAGCAAGGGACCGATGATGAGTATGATCGGCGCGACCAGTCACCCGCTCATGATATTCCTAATGTGTCACCCGCACACACTGCACCTTCTTCCTCTGACCATTTTGCAGGTACATTCCCAGTTTTTACATCACCGAGGAGATGTGGCACGAGCACCTGGCTCGTGAGGAAAGGCGTGACACCCTTCTGAATACCATAAACCAACAACTGACAGATAATATGAGTTTTATGGTAGCTTCCCAGCAGCATAGTGAGCAAGCACATCGGACTATCACTGAGTCCTTACTTGCGATCACTAATGAGCAGCATCGCCAACGACAGGCTAATGAGCGTCACTTCGCTTTTATCGAGGCCACCCAAGGATCTCTCTTAGGTCGCTCTCATCAGTTGCAGGAAGGACTTAGTACTCGTAGCAGACATCGTCGACCCAGGCATCCTGACCAGGGCAGTGACGGTACCAGTGATCACCCCTAGTTCTCTCTCTCTCTCTCTCTCTCTCTCTCTCTCTCTCTCTCTCTCTCTCTCTCTCTCTCTCTTCCAGGTTACTCCTACCTTATCTCATATCGAAACATTGAGGACAATGTTCGGTTTAAGTGTGGGAGGAGATTTATATCGCTTTTTATCGCTTTCCTTTATTTTTATCGCTTTCCTTTATTTTTTAGTATGCTTTGTGTGTTTTAGTTGTTTGCTTTTCCTTTCAATAAAATAACATGTGTTTGACGAGTCATCTGTGTAGTGTATCCGTATTTATCCCATTTCTTTAACCTTACCAAAAAAATTTGAGCAAAGAAAACAGTACATCTTGAACATTCAGGCTATAAGACAGGTTTATAACAGGATGTAAAAGACTTGGGAAAACTTTTTCTAAAAATCGGTATTGTCTTAACACCGTAGGCTTCATGATTATAAGAGTCGATCCCGATACCCCATATGATGTGGCCCCAATTTTTGTTCCAAATAAGTCCTTAAGTAGTTTATCCTTGCAGTCAACTCTGACTTAAGCATGCTCTACGTAGGGGACCGATGAAAATAAGTGAATGATCACAAAAATTCCTGCTTTGTTTCAAGTCATATGAAAACTCGAGCTAGGTGACTCTCACACGGTCATTTAACCCAGCAAAATAAAGACATATGCGAAACATGCAGAAGAAAAACAAAAACAAAATATGTATATATATAAATAAGCCTATTTGTTGGTTGGTTCAGAGGTATCTGGTGCTGAACTTGGTAGAGTGGATTACGATCCAATCCCCCACAACTACAAATTGGGTTAAATAAAGGGGTTACACCAACTTATGTACCAGAGCCCTATGCTTAGAAAAATGAAAAATAATAAGCCTATTTGTTGGTTGGTTCATAGGTATCTGATGCTGAACTTGGTAGGGTGGATTACGATCCAATCCCCCACAACTGTAAATTGGGTTAAATAAAGGGGTTACACCAACTTACGTACCAGAGCCCCATGCTTAGATCATAATCACTAACCGGTCACTTTACTATGAGTATGTACAGATAACGGGCTTAATGTGATTGCACCTGAATGAAAAGGACTTTAAGAAAACGAAAAGAAGGCCTAGGTATGGTGGGGTAATGTGGATTGATTTGTATAAGAACGAAGCCTATGACCGCAATTGCGGGAAGTGTCACTTCAATATCCTTAGTTCGTTTCGTTAGTACCTATTGATACATTCCTTGAATGAACTCATAAGTCTTTTTGCCTTGAATTAACTCTAGTTGATACTGTTTTTCTTGCATAAATTATAAAGAGTTTTGCTTGAGGACAAGCAAAGGTTTAAGTGTGGGAGAATTTGATCACACTGAATCACACCGTATTTTTGACTCGAATTTCAATTGTTTATTAGGACTTTATTATTATTTTGTTTGTATTATGCTCTTTTATGTTGTTTTCAGATATTTAGCTCTTTCGGACCCTTTTAGAAGAAACGAAGCAAAAAGACCTAAAATTAGGGTTTTTCGACGAATATTGTACACATGGCGTTGCACATGGTGGGCGCTATAGGAGAAGCCATGATTCATCAACCCTCAACTAGGAGGTAAACGCCATGTTCCCATGATCTTTCCCATTTCCACACATGACGGGCGCTATGAAGGGATGGTGGGCGCCACCTTTGCAAATCACGTTCCCACTAAGGAGAAGTTAGAGGGCACCATGGTCTTTGCAAGCTGTTGAAATCCTCTATAAATAGTTCGTTCCATTTCATTTTCAAATCATCCAACTTAGTTTACAACACTAAGACTATATTCTTCATCTGTAAAGCGGTAATCCGTCACATCGGGGGGTTATCGCACCTTAGTGAGATTGAGTTGGGTCACTTCGAGTTGCTGTCGTCTTTATCTTCAGAGTCAGAGGTTTATTTTCCTTGTACCAGATTTAAAGCCTCCGTTTGGAGCAGGTTCTTATTTATCGCTTTTATTTATTTATTTACTTGTCTCGCTTTATTTTATTTATTTTTCGTCTCGCTTTATTTTATTTATTTTCCGTCTCGCTTTACTTTATTTACTTTCTGTCTATGCTTTATTTTATTTACTTTCTATCTATGATTTATTTTATTTACTTTCTGTCTACGCTTTATTTTTATTTACTTTCTATCTACGCTTTATTTTATTTATTTTACGCGCTTTACTCGTCTCTTACGCCTCACATTCTAAAACAACTTTTCATCATGATCAATATCGTTGTGTTTGTTGGTATTACCATGTCTAGATAAATCTTTTAAAAGGTTAGAATGTAAGGATCGTGGTTAAAGAGATGTTTCACATATTGAATCTGTAGAAATACTTTAAAGGTTGTTCTGATTTTTTACTTGAGTTTTCTGAAACAAACTTAGTTAGTTTTAACTATTCAAGGAGTGCGAAAGCACCCTGGCTTAGTTAACTAGGAATTTTTATCACTTTAAGGAAAAACTATTTTTGAAACTGTTTTCGGACGCATTGATAGATTTGAAATCAGGAAACTCCTTGGGTAAAACTTTCCAAATCAAAATCACTTTTCAACTAAGTTTATGAGTCTTATTTCTTAAAAATAAGTTTACTACTTTAGGATTCTGCGCAGCTTTTATAAGTGACAATAAAAAGCCTTAATTTAAAGGTAAACTCGATTCTGAATACGCGAAAGCGACAGTTCCTGTTAAATGGATTCTTTTCAAGAGTAGAAAATATTGCCTCATAAGTAGTTCTATTTAGACAATCGAAACATCACTTAACTAACGTGATATACATTCAAACCTGTCTTTATATGCTTTGCATTTATTATTTACCGTTATTTTTCAACCCCAATATCTCTTTTATACAACCTTAGATAAACATCGTAACGATAGTAATCGATAGATTGACGATTTGGTCTATGTGGGATCGATATTCTTTTATATTACTTTGATGTGATTCGTGCACTTGCGAATTCAACCGATCATATTCCATTCTTTTACATCATCTCTTCTCTCTCTCGCGTGAGCGTATGTGTGTGTGTGTACTCGGGTGCATGTGTGCGTGTACATGTGCATATGTGCATGTGTGTGCGTGTGCGTGTGTATGCGTGCATGTTTTGTGTAAGTATCTACTTGTTTTTACTATCATCCAAATATGTCTCAATCAAAGAGTGTGTCAACTAGAAATCCTTATTCAATCAAGTATCCCTTAAAAGGGTCCCCATCAAATAATACAAGAGATATGTCTAACTGAAAGGTGATTTGCCCAACTTGTATGAAACCAACTTTTCTTAGAGAATTCATACCCTACGAGAATATTAGCATAAGACTACTAAGAGAATTATTGATCTAAATCCTAGATTAAATGTTTTTAAAGCTTGTTAGAGAGTTCTAATATAACCTCCAGATTCAAGGTCTGACTCTCCCAACTCAAGTAAAAGGGGTTGAAACCAGCATCAACATAAAAGAGTTCAAGAGGTTCAATCTAAATGCTACCATTATATGGATTATGTAAGATAAAATGGGTGAAAATAAACTTCCTCTCAAAATGAAGTTGTTGAAGGCTAACATTTGAGTTGCACATTATATGCTTACTCTATTTATTTTTCCCAGACAAGGAAATATCAAAGCTCTAGTAAAACATGTAGTTCCCTTGTGGTTGTTAACAAAAGATCATCTAATAAATTAGGTAAAATGAATGTTCAACCACTTGTCCTTTTGCAAGCAGAATCACTTAACTGGGCTATCATGGAATCTTGACCATCAAGATTCTAGCTAGAGCAAGGGTAAATATTGCAGAAGAAAATGTTGACCCAATCCACTATCAAACCAACTCAACATGCATCAGTAAGATACAATTTTTTGTCGTTGGATGAGAATTAAGGAGTGACTAGATGAAGGGAGAGGAAGGTACAAACATTTTGCCTATATTATATGAATAAGTTATAAATGCCATCCTTGCAATATCTCAAGAAACTACTTTCGTCGTTCAAAGGATATCCATGAAAGTCACCACCATCGCAAGGAATTCAAATGGAAAGGCCATAATTGTGAAAGGTAGTACACTATTTTATTTTTGAAATGATCGGAAAACTATGATTAATCTTTTAAAATGGTGGTTTTAATTTTGCTCATCTTGATAAAATGTTTTCACTAACAAAAAAGATGAGTTTCTAAGTGTTTTTTATAGAAAGGAGGTGCAATAAGGCTGAATAGTGGTGCAGAAAAGCAATGAAATCCAGCACAAGGCCCAAAACCCACCAAGGAGGTTTCATAATGAAAATCCCAATCGATTAGAACCTTATTGAAATTGATTGGCACCTTATGGAAATCGATTGGAGAAGCTTGGCGCGCTTATTTTTAGACCAAATCTGAGCCAAACATGTACTCCAAGTTAATCAAATCTCAGCATTAGCGGCGACTACTTAAAATCCTAGACGATTTGATTAACAAATTGATTGAGGTCATTAGTCAATCAATTGTAACTCTCAATTTGGAATGATTTCACCTTGATTTTTAATCAACATAATCTCCATTGATTTCTTGCCTGAAATACATGCTCAAATCATTAGATGGCACATTATAAATATGTATGCTCCTTTCGTTATTCCTTGCATATCAAAGTCATATCTTTTAGAATATTTCTTGTGTATTATCTTGCCACAAGCATTATCATGGCCTCCTTAAGCCAAAACCCCAGAGAAACACCAAGAGGAGATGTATTCACCATTGTGTTGATAAATAGGAAGCAAGAAGAAAAGATGATAATCCTAGGGAAAAAGGTTATTCAACCTTGGTACTTGGAGCTAAGTCTCTTGAAGAGCCACAAACTATACCATCAAATTTGGCATGCCTCCCTGAAATATTTCTTCACCTAGATACTAAATAGATCCTTCCAAAATCTTGTAAGATAATTCTATCTAAACGAAAGACTTATAGAAGCCTCATTGTGATCATCTGTAGGGGGATTAGAAATAAACCTTCACAAAGATCCTATAAAATGATTATGGTTGTCTTAAGTTTTCAAGAATTCTCCTTTTTAGGTCCTCTAACCCCCCTTCTAATTACGATTTCAAGTCTAAAATTTTCTTCTCTTTCAACCTAACCACACCATTGTTTTCTTTTATGGGTCTTGTAAACCGTAGGTTCTTAAACAGTAGTGTGAATTCTTTTTATCCAATATCTGGAAATTTTAATCCACCCAAGTCAAGTTCTAAAAAACCTTAGTTAAAGCTTTGTATTTGGAATGGATGACTCGTCTTTTTGCCAAAAGTTCCTCTTTATAGAAAAGTACATACATCTATGAATTGATCATAATTAGTAATAGTAATATTATTCATACTTTCCCTTAGCATTTTAGTGTTATATGTCTCGAATCCATCCACTTGCATCTTTAATCCCCTACAATATAACCATTTCAAACCATTTTCAATTTGACACAAAAATCAAGGCAAGAAAAAGAATTATTCAAAAAACAAAGGTATGTCTAACCGTATATAGGTACGGCGTGGTTGTAACTTTTGGTGTCATCCTAGTATTTCTCTCTTTCTTATGGTTTGTTAATTGTTACCTTCTTTAATGTGGATTCCATCACATGCCTTAAGTTTACAACTTGAATTTTAAACTTTATTTTTACTTCTAAGAATACTCTTGATCCTATCTTGTCTCCTTCGAGTTGTATCCCGTTAATCTAAATTAATAATGAGAAATTCAAAGACAAATAATGAAAGGAGTACATATTTTTTCTTCTTTTAATGAGAGATTCAGAGACAAATAATAAAATGAGCACATATTTTTCTTCTTTTTTGGTTGCACATTTTAAAATCAATTCCAAGAAAAGGCCTTTATTCTTTTGATTTGACTTTTACATGAAGGTAAGAGTGTCAACTTAAGAAATCTTCTATTGGACTAATTATTCTAGAGTTTGGATGATCTTTACGAGACTGACTCCAAAATCCAAAACTACATTTTGAATGTTGGAGGCTTATTGTGTCTACTACAACTATGACACAGTGTCATTTATGTTTCTAACTATCAAGACACTTCTATAATCCTAGCCATTGGCACACCTTATGGTGTAAGACTCACCCCTTTGGCTTAATTCGTTTCTCCATCTTACTCTAGGTCATCGTTCTAACACAACTTCAAGTGGTTCTTAGCTTTAGAAACATGTCATGTAATACTCATGATTTTAAATATTACCTAGTATTTTAGTGAATGTTTCAATCCTCATGTTGCCACCTATTCTTTGAAAATTGGATATCCTTTCACTAAAGGCTCAGGTAAACATGATGAGGAGATCCTTAAATTCATTTGTTTAAACAACTTATTACTACCATAGTTCATGATGTTTTTGATAAATTACTTGAAAAGGTTCAAAATCGAAAATAATTATAACCTAATGTAAAATTTTCAAAAAAATACTTCAAATATAAGTGAATTTTCATTTTTTTATGTCCTTCTTTCCCTCCATTACCTATTACTCCTTTTGGGGCGGCCAAACCTGTAACACCCCATTTTAAGTAGGGCGTTACAAAACCTATACTTGGAGTCACTTTTCAGAAACCTAAATCCCAACGAGTGGTAGCTAGTCTTTTACCAACTCTCAACTCTCAAACTTATGAGTTATAGAGTAATTTATATTCAACTAGGGTATTTCATAAGCCCAAAGATAACCTATTTTTTTCCTTTATATCTGCTCTTATTTGAAACACATTTTTACTCCATATATTTTGTAGGGGTCAGACTATTATTTATACATTCTCAAAGAAATATGTTGCTCCAAAAATTACGTGAATGTGCTAAATAACTTTTCTCCATATCGAGTCATTTGATGAAGAATATGTTGCTCCAAAAAAGAAATAAAAAGTCAAAGTCATTTCTTTTGCCACTCTAGTAATTATTCCCAAGGTACTATTATGTTTATATCTTGAACTATGTTTTATTTTCCTCGATTTCCCACCTTACACTTTTGATTAGGCATTCAAACGTAGAAATCTTCAAAAAGTCATACCAAGAAGAAAAGGGTTTCAAATTTCCCTAAGAAATATAAGGCCTTTGTTGAAGATGTATTTTTTGTCACAAGCTTCAACTTCAAATTCACGTAGTAATCATGTTAGGTGCAGGCATGTTTACAATCAAAATATTTATATTTCTATAAGATATTTTAAATATAGTGAGACTGATTCAAAGAAACTCCCTTATGTGATATAGTAATCTTAATACCAAGGATTACACTCGCTTATTCTAGGTCTTTCATATTAAATTTGTTACACAACAACAATTTCACATCATTAACAACATGCATTTTGAACCAAATATGAGCAAGTCGTCGACATATATATATATATATATATATATATATATATATATATATATATATATATATATATATATATATATATATATATATATATGATAGTGAAAATTCCATTTTCATATTTATAGTAAATACGTTTGTCATTTTCACTCACTTTAAAGTCATCTAAGATAACCAGACTGTCAAAAAATTTATGCCAATGTTTAGGAGTTTGTTTTAGACCATATAAAAGATTTATCTAACTTTCATACCTTAGTTTCTTGTCCATGAACCACAAAGCCTTCAGGTTTTTCCATATAAATTTATTCTTCTAAATGATCATTTAAAAAGAGATTTTAACTTTATTTTAGTCTACCTAAGTTATAAATAACGACAAGTGAAATAATTAGTGTACTCACTAAAGTTACAAATGTTTGACAACCCCTAGTAGATAAGGGATGTTAGAGGCTTAGGTTTAAAGTATTTAGAGCTAACTCACGTGAGGTGATAGGCTAATATATTTGTGTATTTCTCTTTGTTATTTTTTAGTTTATCATTTAGTATTATGATACTGATGCATTTATAGTCTCAGGGGTATGAACCAAGTCTCTCTATAATATAACAACCACTACCAAAATGGGTGGTGATTCCTTAAAATCTAGGAATTGTAGCTAATCTCACGATCCCTCAGGTAAAGTCCATTGACCCAATACATGTCTCACCCATGATCATATGCTATGAGTGAAGATGTTAGGGATTCAGGGGATACATCTTGACAAGAGGCACTCCAACCGAAAAAGGGGTGCCTAAGTAATGAGGGGGCGACTCAGGAAGGATAAAGGACTAAATGTATTTCGCTCGCCTTGCCACCCAGATCTTTCTCGATTATAGAACTACATAATCCCTCAAGCATGAAGGTTCATAGATGCCTAAGTTTTTTTTACCTCTGACACATCTTTAAACCTTCTTAAAGACCCTCGTCGAGGCTTTATTCTTGCCTTTAGGTCTCAAATGCTTCAAATTATCCTTCTGGGCAAGGTTTAGCGAGAATTAGTTGGATTCCTTAAGCGAGGCTTAGTTAAGTCCCTCGGGCGAGAATTAGTTGAGTCCCTCAGGTGAGACGTAGTTGAGCCTCTTAGGAGAGACTTCAAATGTGAGGCATCGCCTTGTGTGTGGTTGGGATTAGAACATGCACCTAGGTGTCAATGATGCAACCCATACGTCAGCTATGAGAATTTAAACGTCAATCACTAAAAGAGTTTGAATGTCAATCAATTGAGAATGATTGAGGGGATAATTAGGCAAAACATGTATTACATTAAATGAAATTGATGATGATCTTTCTTAGAAAGCCAAGTTTGGATTTAGCCCTACATTTATAGATACAATGAATCTTTCCCATTTCTTACAACTTTCGAGATGCTTAGGCGGCGGTAGTTTACCTCTATAGTTGGACTTCATTATTTATAAAAATCCTACACATTCCTCACTCTAATTTTTTATGCTCAATCTTGATCCATACATCTAGGAGTCTATATGGGTGCAAAGCGTATCTCTCAAGTTTTTTTTATCTCTACTCTGTTCTTTGATACCTTTTGGAATGCCCATAGGGAGCCGTTGAACTTTTATTATTATAAATTGGGACCCAGGGTTCTTTACTAGTAACGTTCATTTTTTCTTGTTCTTAATAAGAGTAGATGGGAAAGTGTGATAAATGTGTAAAAGTGAAGGATTTTGCATCCTTGTATTCTAATGATAAAAGTGAAGGAGAATTGCCATCCAAGGCGCAGCGGAATATAAAAATTTCTCCTTTAATGATCCTTACGAATGAGCATGATCAGTGATAGAATCGTTACCTCTTGTGGAGATTCAAACCTTTGGTGCAGATCTCTGACAATGATCAACCTTTGATACAGATCCACGGGGCGATCACGAACGTTGAACGATGACAACGTCTCTACTCAGTCCACACGAACGGATTCCTTCAATCGCAGTGCTAGCTGTTTGTGAGTGAAGGCTTTGAGTGAGAGAGAGAGATACGAAATTCTAACTCTTCAATTGTGTTCTCTGGAGTGTGAATGCTTCTACCCAAGGGGTTCTATTTATAGAACCACTTGTGTGGGTTTCAAGCCAAAAAGCCCACTTAAGTGCATTTTGGCCCATATCTCAGAATATGCCAAAATCACTTAAGTATTTGGTACTTTACCATATTTCGTATTCTTCTTAAGTACACCGTACCTTACGATGTTCCTTAATTATTCTATCTCTCATCAATCCGTCCTTTGTGTGTGACCCTATAGGTTTTCGCGGCGTTGGCAATTATATTAAATCATGCATTTAACATAATAAACAGTGAGCGGTATCTAGCAACACATCACTGCTACCCAAGTCACGAAAATGTCATGTGATCTGACAAAACCTCCTGTGATAATAATTATGTGTATAATTACCCCTTTGCCCTTATGTCTATATTGAACACAAGGTATAGACCATGTCACCCTTGTCCAGTTCAATATTGGGCCCATAGACATTTATCCTGTTAAGCAGGATTGGCAAATTCCATCTAGGACACTCATGTCCCTCAGCATGCTTCGTGGAGTACCTATCAACTGCCTTTATGGTTATCCAGTTACGGACAACGTTGGATCAGCAATAAAGCACTCGACTCTACATCTAGGATCCATAGTGGTTTCAGGTCGAAGAGTGGTATACACTATTATCACCATGAGAATAACTTATGACACTTTGCATAACTTTCTATATAGTATTCTCATAGCGGGTCAATCCAGTATGAATATTACTCTTAATATTCATACCTATGTTTAAGACTTGATAACTCTTTATCCATGATCCATGAGACGTGATCATCAGTCTACAAACATAATAGTCTCCATGCTTTAATGTTATCCCATTTCATAATAAAGCTTGACTACGGACATTTTAAGAATAGTGTCCTTATGTTTAATGTGATCTCATGATTAAGTCATACTTGATACATTAAATGGACTATCTATTCCAGGGACTTTATTAAACAAACATAATAAAGAAAAATGCCTTTTTATTATTAATAAATAATTCGATACAAGTACCAAAAGTATTGGCCTCTAGGGCTTACACCAACAATCTCCCACTAGCACTAGAGCCAATTAGACATATCCCTAATGCCCATAGATCTAGTATGGCCATCATGCTTCTGCTGCGCAAGAGGCTTTGTCAGTGGGTCAGCAATATTGTCGAGTGTAGGTACTCTACATATTTTCACATCTCCTCTATCTATTATCTCTCGAATGAGGTGATAACGCCTAAGTATGTGTTTGGATCGTTGGTGAGATCTAGGCTCCTTAGCTTGTGCGATAGCACCATTGTTATCACAATAGAGACCAATGGGATCCACAATGCTAGGAACTATGTCAAGTTCACTAACGAACTTTTTGATCCAAACAGCTTCCTTTGCTGCACTTGAGGCAGCAATATACTCGGCCTCGGTTGTAGAATCAGCAACTGTATCTTGCTTTGAACTTTTCCAGCTCACAGCGCCACCGTTTAAGCAAAACACATAACCAGATTGCGATCTAAAGTCATCCTTATCTGTCTGGAAGCTAGCATCAGTGTAACCAATTACAGCCAACTCTTCCTGACCTCCATATATCAAGAATGATTCCTTAGTCCTTCTCAAGTACTTAAGGATATTCTTAACAGCTACCCAATGGGCATCACCAGGATCAGATTGGTACCTACTCGTTGTACTTAAAGCATACGAGACATCTGGTCGAGTACATAACATGGCATACATGATAGATCCTATTGCAGATGCATATGGAATCTTATTCATGTGTTCCCTTTCTTCCTTAGTTGAAGGGGATTGTGTTTTTGATAGACACAGGCCATGTTGCATAGGTATGAATCCTTTCTTGGAATCATGCATATTAAAGCGTCTCAGCACTTTGTCTATGTATGTACTCTGACTTAGGCCAAGCAGTTTTTGTGATCTATCTCTATAGATTCTGATTCCTAATATATAGGCTGCTTCACCTAGGTCCTTCATAGAAAAGCATTTCCCCAACCAAGTCTTTACTTGTTGCAGGGTAGGGACATCGTTTCCAATGAGTAATATGTCATCTACATATAATACCAGGAACACGATCATGCTCCCACTAACCTTCTTGTAGACACAAGGCTCATCTTCGTTCTTAATGAATCCATATTGTTTTACCGTTTCATCAAAACGAAGATTCCAGCTTCTGGAAGCTTGCTTCAATCCATAGATTGATCTTTGTAGCTTACATATCTTATGGGCTTCTTCTGGTATGTCAAATCCTTCAGGTTGTGTCATGTACACATCCTCAAGAAGATTCCCATTAAGGAAAGCAGTTTTGACATCCATTTGCCATATTTCATAATCATGATATGCAGCGATAGCAAGTAAAATTCGAATAGATTTAAGCATTGCAACTGGTGAAAAGGTTTCATCATAGTCAACGCCATGAATTTGTTTATATCCTTTTGCAACCAGTCTTGCCTTATAGGTATGTACCTTGCCATCCATGTCAGTCTTCTTTTTGAAGACCCACTTGCATCCTATAGGATTAACTCCTACAGGAGGTTCTACCAAGTTCCAAACTTGGTTCGTGTACATGGAATCTATTTCGGATTTCATGGCCTCTAGCCACTTCTCAGACTCGGGACCAGTTATGGCCTCTTGGTAGGTCACAGGCTCATCTTGATCCATGAGTAATACATCACCTTGATCTGTTATGAGATATCCATATCTTTCAGGTAGGTGACGTATCCTGCTTGACCTACGCTGGTCTTGTTCTACTTGAGCAGGTTGTTCTTCCACAACTACTTGTGTTTCCTGCTCTAATTCCTCCATAGGTGTATCAATGCTTTGCGATTCTTGAATTTCTTCAAGCTCTACTTTCCTCCCACTGGTTCCTTTGGAAATAAAATCCTTTTCTAGGAAAACTCCAGTTCGAGCGACAAACACTTTGCCCTCAGAAGGATTGTAGAAGTAATATCCTCTTGTTTCTTTAGGATACCCCACAAATAAGCATTGGTCAGATTTGGGCTCAAGCTTAGTTGAAATTTGTCGTTTCACATAAACTTCGCAACCCCAAATCTTCATGTAAGACATATGTGGTCTCTTACCACTCCATATCTCATATGGTGTTTTATCAACCTTTTTGGATGGAACACGGTTAAGTGTGTAAGCTGCTGTCAATAGCGCATGTCCCCAAAAGGAGTTTGGAAGATCGGCGTGACTCATCATGGATCGGACCATGTCCAACAGGGTTCGATTTCTTCTCTCAGATACACCATTCCATTGGGGTGTTCCAGGAGGAGTAAGTTGGGATAGTATCCCACACTCTTTTAGATGGTCATCAAACTCTAGGCTTAAATACTCACCACCTCGATCTGATCGAAGAGTTTTAATATTCTTACCTAGTTGGTTTTGTACTTCATTCTTGAATTCCTTGAACTTTTCAAAGGACTCTGATTTGTGTTTCATTAAATACACATAACCATATCTACTGAAATCATCAGTAAATGTGATGAAGTATTGAAAACCTCCTCTGGCTGGTATGTTCAGTGGTCCGCATACATCAGTATGTATGAGGGCCAAAAGATCATTAGCCCTTTCACCTTTTCCTGTGAATGGGGACTTTGTCATCTTTCCAATTAAACAAGATCTGCATGTCTCATATGATTCATAATCAAAAGAGTCCAAGAGCCCATCTTTATGGAGTTTGGAAATGCGTTTCTCATTTATGTGGCCTAACCGACAATGCCAAAGGTAAGTTGGATTTAACTCATTTGGTTTCATCCTTTTAGTATTAATGTTATAAATAGGCATTTCAAGATCAAGGACATATAGTCCATTGTTCATCTGTGCAGTAGCATAGAATATATCATTCAAATAAATTGAGCAACAATTGTTCTTTATTATAAATGAAAAACCAAACTTGTCCAAACAAGAAACGGAAATAATATTCCTGCTAATTGCAGGTACATAATAACAGTTCTCTAACTGAATTATTAAACCACTAGGTAAAGTCAATCCATAAGTTCCTACGGCTAAAGCAGCAACCTTTGCTCCATTTCCAACTCGTAGGTCGACTTCACCTTTTGCCAATTTTCTACTCCTTTTTAGTCCCTGCACATTTATACAAATGTGAGAACCACATCCAGTATCTAATACCCATGTCACAGAAGTAGATAAATTAATTTCAATAACAAAAATACCTGAAGTTGAAGTCTCTACTCCATTCTTCTTATCTTCCAGGTACTTTGGGCAGTTTCTCTTCCAGTGTCCGGTTTTACCGCAATGGAAGCAGGTGCCTGCTTTTGCTATGCCTCCACTAGGCTTCAAAGCAGCAACGGTGGGTTTGGGTTTGACAACTTCCTTGCCTTTCCCTTTATCACCCTGCTTGATGGGCCTTTTGTTCTGTCTCTTTCCATTTCCGATCATCAGAATGGACTTCCCTTTTGACTTCAGATTCTGCTCAGCCGTTCTTAACATGGCTAGCAGCTCAGGAAGCGATTTGTCCATATCATTCATATTGAAATTTAGGACAAACTGACTGAATCTATCTGGCAACGATTGCAAGATCAAATCAGTCGCAAGTTCCTTTCCGAGGGGAAAACCCAGTCTGTCAAGGTTTTCCACATACCCAATCATCTTGAGTACATGGGGACCTACAGAGGCTCCCTCAGCTAACTTGCCTTGAAAAAGGGCTTTTGAAATTTCAAACCTCTCATGCCTTGCTTGCTCTTGATAGAGCAGCTTCAGGTGTTCGATCATATCGAATGCCGACATGTTCTCATGTTGCTTTTGCAATTCTGAGTTCATGGTAGCTAGCATGAGACAGGCAGTTTCATTGGCATCATCGACATGCTTCTTATAAGCATCTCTTTCTGCCTTAGGTGCAGAACTAGGAGGTTCCTCTTCAGGAACAGGTGTCTCCAAGACATACAGCTTTTTATCATGTTTGAGGACAATCCTCAGGTTTCGGTGCCAATCCAGAAAATTTGTCCCAGACAATTTTTCCTTGTCAAGGATCGATCGCAAAATGTTGTTAGAGGTGTTTGTTGTCATGGTAATCTACATAAGAAATAATGAAAATATAAGTATCATTGACATATTTAATTAGGCCTTTAATTAAACATGCTCCCACTATTTTACTCAAAACAAATGACCCTCATCATCTGATTCGGAAAATCCCGTTGGAAGATTTTCTAGTGGGTCGAGATCCATATTTCACTTCGTTCTAAGTCCGCGTAGGCGGATTACACAAAACTAGGTTATTTAGGTAGGAACTCCTTCCAATTGTATCTCATACAACTCTCGAAAATTTCAATTGGGTGAATAACTCCTTATTCTAATCCATCATATGGATTATTCCCAACTCTTGCTTCTAAACATATATAATCTTATTATAATTTGTTTAGTTAAGTTTGACCCATTGTTTTAACAGTTGGATATTACAATTATCCCATCGCACCTTACTAATATATAGATCATGCACCTCGCGTAGGCGAAACCTACAATTTCAATTACTAGTCTTGATGAGTGTTAAAACTTGGAAAGCTTAAAACTTAATATTTAGTTTTGAGGGAATTGCAATTTTACTGATCTCACCGGCTTGTTTATCATATAAACCGTCTCTCACATGCATCAACATACATACACATGCATCAACATACATATAAACAGAATGAAACAGTTATGGCCCCTAGCGCAATTGTTCTCCCAAGCCAATGAGAGAACCTAAGCTAACCTATAACGATCTAAGCTTCTCCAAGCAAGATCTTCAAGGTTGTCTTCCTTTGGCACTGACTTCTTTGCTTTCTTCATATCATTACATTACATGAAAGAAACTCGTTTTACATACGAGGGAGTGAGATGAGAAAAGAAGTTACATTTGGGAGATTAAGAGAGAGGCACGACACGCAGGTCGTATTTTAAAATCCAAAACAAAACAAAGGAAAACTAAGGCCATAACCGATCACCACAATAATAAAAATTTATTATTATTATTAATTCCTTTAATTAATCAAATTAAATTTCGACAACCGATCACACTACGCAGAGTTAGCCGGGGGTCCCGCTCGAAAATTTTAATGAACAATTCATTTAAAAATTGTAATGAACAAGGGGCAGCGCCCCGCTCGAAAATTTTAATGAACAATTCATTTAAAAATTGACGTCGTTTTTCGTATCAACACTTGATACTTCAAAGCACTTTTTCTAGCCGAACCGGTGAATTTTTTCTTGCGTTAACCGGTTAACCATATGCGTTAACCGGTTAACACTGTTTGAAAACATTTAGAAAACTCTTTTCTGCCTTGCGTTAACCGGTTAACCAAATGCGTTAACCGGTTAACACTGTTTGAAAATCTCAAAAATTTTATTTCGCATTCCGTTAACCGGTTAACCATATGCGTTAACCGGTTAACACTGTTCCAAAAATTAAAAAAATTATTTCGTATTACGTTAACCGGTTAACCATACGCGTTAACCGGTTAACACTGTTCGGAAAAGTGTTTAGGACGCACAACTCTTGTGCAATCAAACCCCAATCGCATAACTCTCTAACAACACAACCCTTGTGTCGTCACTAACCCTGATGCACCAATTTCAGACCGTCAAATACGTCTCGATTGTTAATTCAGTATGATTGATCAACACGTCATTGCTTCACCATACTAATGTCGGATCAAGAAGCAAACGACCATTGATCGCTCAAAGGAAAACAATCATCGAGGTTTTTGAATGAATGAAACAAGAACACTATATCATATATAATGTATTTTGCATCAGGGTTACATATATCACATATATGTAACTTGATCGATCTCAATTTAACCTTTGATTCATTCTGTTTTAATCATATTATTACAGAACAAAAACAGTTATCAGATTCATGGTTTCGTAAGTGGCTCTGATACCACTGAAGGAGAATTGCCATCCAAGGCGCAGCGGAATATAAAAATTTCTCCTTTAATGATCCTTACGAATGAGCATGATCAGTGATAGAATCGTTACCTCTTGTGGAGATTCAAACCTTTGGTGCAGATCTCTGACAATGATCAACCTTTGATACAGATCCACGGGGCGATCACGAACGTTGAACGATGACAACGTCTCTACTCAGTCCACACGAACGGATTCCTTCAATCGCAGTGCTAGCTGTTTGTGAGTGAAGGCTTTGAGTGAGAGAGAGAGATACGAAATTCTAACTCTTCAATTGTGTTCTCTGGAGTGTGAATGCTTCTACCCAAGGGGTTCTATTTATAGAACCACTTGTGTGGGTTTCAAGCCAAAAAGCCCACTTAAGTGCATTTTGGCCCATATCTCAGAATATGCCAAAATCACTTAAGTATTTGGTACTTTACCATATTTCGTATTCTTCTTAAGTACACCGTACCTTACGATGTTCCTTAATTATTCTATCTCTCATCAATCCGTCCTTTGTGTGTGACCCTATAGGTTTTCGCGGCGTTGGCAATTATATTAAATCATGCATTTAACATAATAAACAGTGAGCGGTATCTAGCAACACATCACTGCTACCCAAGTCACGAAAATGTCATGTGATCTGACAAAACCTCCTGTGATAATAATTATGTGTATAATTACCCCTTTGCCCTTATGTCTATATTGAACACAAGGTATAGACCATGTCACCCTTGTCCAGTTCAATATTGGGCCCATAGACATTTATCCTGTTAAGCAGGATTGGCAAATTCCATCTAGGACACTCATGTCCCTCAGCATGCTTCGTGGAGTACCTATCAACTGCCTTTATGGTTATCCAGTTACGGACAACGTTGGATCAGCAATAAAGCACTCGACTCTACATCTAGGATCCATAGTGGTTTCAGGTCGAAGAGTGGTATACACTATTATCACCATGAGAATAACTTATGACACTTTGCATAACTTTCTATATAGTATTCTCATAGCGGGTCAATCCAGTATGAATATTACTCTTAATATTCATACCTATGTTTAAGACTTGATAACTCTTTATCCATGATCCATGAGACGTGATCATCAGTCTACAAACATAATAGTCTCCATGCTTTAATGTTATCCCATTTCATAATAAAGCTTGACTACGGACATTTTAAGAATAGTGTCCTTATGTTTAATGTGATCTCATGATTAAGTCATACTTGATACATTAAATGGACTATCTATTCCAGGGACTTTATTAAACAAACATAATAAAGAAAAATGCCTTTTTATTATTAATAAATAATTCGATACAAGTACCAAAAGTATTGGCCTCTAGGGCTTACACCAACAAAAAGGTCAACAACCTTTTGGCAAGAAATTGGGCTTTCTAGTATGGGACACGAAGAAGACGTGATTTCGGAACCCTGTTTTGAATGGGAGAGAGTTAACATGGACATCGCAGGTGGTTCGTTCGTTTCATACTTCTATTTTTGCTTTCCTATTATTTATGATTTGGGGGCGCTAATCCCTTTCACATAGTTCTAGAACAAATTATTGATGACCGCTAATGTCCCCCTTCAAAATCACGCCCACCATTTGGGGTATTATCAGGGCCTTTGCAATTATGTGTTGCCAGCTAGAGGTTACTCCCACTATTAGGATATTTTTCTCTTTTTTCAGTGTTAAAATGACCACTACAAGTGGCTGAGTGACTTTATTCACCCTTCTAGGGAGGCAACTATTGGCACCCTACTCCAACCCGTATTTGTATTGGAAGGATACATTTGTTAGAGTAATGGGGCGAGATGCTGCTTTGATGGTTACGACAGAGGCGACATGCGCCCCCATTTTCCATTATTGTTAAACAGTGGATCAAGTATTCCCATTGGATTCTCTTCTAATGATCTTACCCCTTTTGAGAATGAGGTAATTCATTAACTATTAGGCTTCTAACTCACGTGTTCCCATACCTTGATCTTCTTGGATCTAAGGGACGATAGCGCGATAGAAGAATATCTAGGTGAGTATGTTACTGGTTAACATTTGTGTTTGAGATTGTTCATTGAATATTTTATTAACTAGTTTTCTCTTTATCCCTTACCTAGGAAAAATGTCAACATACCCATTAGCTGAGAGAAAGGAACTCCTAGAAAGAAGGAGGTCTAAAGGTCACACCCATTGGCCATCCCTACCGCCCGACCAATCAGATTTTAAGGGGAACCTCAAAGTGCATTGAGGAATTCCATGTCATTGATGAACCTTCCTCCAAGATTCTCAAGCAAGGGGAATGCTCTTCACAAGTTCATAAGGTTAAATAATTAACAACCACTCAACATGGTAGAGACATAGGCGAGAACGACCACTCAGGATGGTAGAGACATAGGCGAGACCAAACTAATCGAGGATGGTTCCCGCTCTTTATCATCTCTTTGGAGGGACACTCTACTTGATTTTGTCAAATATATTGAGAGACTATTTCCCTTATATGAGGATTTCCCCTCGTATTACCATAACATTCATAACAGATAATTTGACAAGTTGTCTAATGTGACAGATGCGCAGGTAATAAGGATTATTTTGATCAGATGGGTTCAACAGAAAAATCATGTCAAATCTATTGAGGATTTGAAGTCCAAACTTGCCATGACTCAAAAAGTTATCATTAAGCTCCAAGAAATAGTAATGGTATTGGTGCATGAGAGAGGTAATTTGAAGGTCTTACTTAAGACAATGGTATTGGAGGCGCAAACTCACGTTGCTTCTACCACCAAACTAAAAGGATGTTTAATTGAGGCTTCTAGTTCTATTAAGAAGCTTGAGTAATAAATATCTACCCTCAAAGATGAATTGGTAGAGGATTCTGATCTAAATACAGAAAAAGATAAATGATAGAAAAATAAAGAGATAGAGTAAGAGATATCACCCCAAAGATTATCCTAGTCTGACCTTAAACCACACGACTTATTCTAGTCTCCAAGAGTTTCCTCTTGAGATTTCCAGTATCAACAACTTAAGTTTTTACACAAATTTAGGCCAACAACCTTATCCCAATATTTTTAAAGGTTTATCATGCAACCTTTACTTTGATTAGTTTCTTTGATTCTTTTGCCTCTCCAAAGAGAAACTTGAATACTTTGCTTTGATATTGCTTCTTGATAGATGATATTTGTGACTTAACTTTTCTTTATTCAATTGTCATCATATAAACCTTTAAAATACTTTAACTCACACATCTCATAGAACCGCAAGATTTAGACACTCTATTAAGTACATAACTAACAATTAATAATATTTTCCTCCACCAATGAAAAGCAGCGCCACAATTTAGCATAATAACAATAGTCAACTCATTTGAGGTTTTATTCTTTCTTTCAACTTTACCATTCATTTCAGAGGAATGTGTAGTAGTAGTTTCATATATAATTCCAAGCAACTTACAAAGTTCATCAAACAGATTGGATTCATACTCTGTGCATCTATCACTACGAAACCTCTTGATTTTTCTACTAAAATATTCTTTATTTCAGTAACAAATATCTTAAACACGTCAAAACATCACCTTTATTTTTCATGAGATGCACATAAGTATAGTCAGAACAACCGTCAATAAGGCAATAAAATAACATTTTAGTTTTTAGTTAAAGTTCCATCAAGTTTGCATGTATAATAATGTATGAAATCTAAAGGCTAGTTTATATGAGTTTTTCGTTATTTTAGCTTTAATACAAAAAAAACACATTTTTTAGTTTTTAATAGTTAACTTTAAAATTAATTCTAAACTACTCAAGTTCATTACTATTCGTTTATTTATATGATAGAATCTAGCATGACAAATATAAAAACCACAAAACATATGATTTTTCAATTTTATTTATGTCAATATTAAGTTTAAATATGTCGTTAGTGACATACCTTTTTCCAATAAAAATACTATTTTTAGTAACGATATACAAATACGACTCTTCCCAATCTCTAAAGTATGCATAATATCTTTGAGTATCAAAGTATTTCTAAAAATGAATTTGAGCTATATGTCTTCAGTTCCATCAACATTAGTGGTGTGAATATCTCCTAACAATACTTTCTTATCTTCAACACTCGTGTATATTTTGAACATAGAATGATCATAATATATAGCACAATTAAAAATTATCGAGTCATTTGATGAAGAAGATGTTGCTTCCAAAAAGAAATAAAAAGCCAAAGTCATTTCTTGTGCCACTCACATAATTATTCCCAAGGTAATATTATGTTTATATCTTGAATTATGTTTGCTTTATTTTCCTCGATTTCCCTCCCGCCTTACACTTTTGATTAGGCATTCGAATGTAGAAATCTATGAAAATTCATACCAAGAAGAAGAGGGTTGGAAATTTCCCTAAGAAATATACGGCCTCTGCTAAAGATGTATTTTTTGTCACAAGCTTCAACTTCAACCTCACGTAGTAATCATGTTGGGTGCAAATAGGTTTATAATCATAGTATTTATATTTTTTTAAGATCTTTTAAATATAGTGAGACTGATTCAAAGAAACTCCCTTATGTGATATAGTAGTCTTAATACCAATGATTACACTCGCTTCTTCTAGATCTTTCATATCAAAGTTGTTACACAACAACAATTTCACATCATTAACGACATGCATTTTGAACCAAATATGAGCAAGTCATATATATATATATATATATATATATATATATATATATATATATATATATATATATATATATATATATATATATATATATATATATATATATATGATAGTGAAAAATCTATTTTAGACTTATAGGAAATATATTTGTCACTTTCACTCACTTTAAACTCATTCAAGATAACCAAATTGTCAAAATTTTCATGCCAATGTTTAGGAGTTTGTTTTAGACCATAGAAAAGATTTATCTAACTTTTATACCTTAGTTGTTTGTCCATGAACCACAAAGCCTTCAGGTTTTTTCATATATATTTATTCTTCTAAATGATCATTTAAAAAGTGATTTTAACTTTATTTTAGTGTACCTAAGTTATAAATAACGACAAGTGAAATAAGCAGTGTACTAACTAAAGTTACACATGCTTGACAACCCCTAGTAGATAAGGGATGTCAGAGGCTTTAGGATTAACGTATTTATAGCTAGCTTACATAAGGTGATAAGCTAATATATTTGTGTATTTATCTTTATTATTTTTAGGTTGTCATTTAGTATTATGATACTGATGTATTTATAGTCTCATGGGTCTGAACCAAGTCTCTCTAGAATATAGGAACCACTACCAAAATGAGTGGTGATTCCTTAAAATATAGGAATTGTAGCTAATCTCACGATCCCTTAGGTAAACTGTGTTGACCCAATACATGTCTCACCCATGATTATATACTATGAATGAAGATTCTAGGGATTCAGACGATGTATCTAGACAAGGGGCGATCGAACCGAAAGAGGGGCGCCTAACTAATAAGGGGGCGACTCATGAAGGATGAAGGACTAACTGTATGTCGCTTGCCTCGCCACCTAGATCTTTCTCGATTATGGAAATACATAATCCCTCAAGAACGAAGGCTCATAGATGCCTAAGTGTTTTACCCCTAACACAACTTTAAACCTTCTTAAAGAGCCTCGTCGAGGCTTTATTCCAGCCTTTATGTCTCAAATGCTTCAAATTGTATCTCTATACAAGGTTTAGTTAGAATTAGTTGGATTCCTTAAGCGAGGCTTAGTTCAGTACCTCAGGCGAGACGTAGTTGAGTCTCTCAGACGAGACTTCAAATGTGAGGCATCGCCTTGTGTGTGGTTGGGATTAGGACATGCACCCAGGTGTCTGTTATCCAAGCCACGAGTCATCTTTGAGAATTTGAACGTCAATCACTAAAAGAGTTTGAATTCCAATAAGTTGAGAATGGTTGAGGTGCTAATTAGTAAAAACGTGCATTACATTAAATGAAATTGATGATGATATTTCTTGGAAATCCAAGTTTGGATTTAGCCCTACACTTGTAATATGTATAATTGATCTTTCCCATTTATCGCAACTTTCGAGTGCTTAGGAGGGGGTAGTTTGCCTCTATAATTGGACTTCATTATTTATAAAAAGCTTACACATTCCTCACTCTAATTTTTTTTCTACTCAATCTTGATCCAAACATCCAAGAGTTTGTATGGGTGCAAAGCGTATCTCCTAATTTTTTTTATCATAGTTACATGTATGATTCTAATCTCCCACTCCATTCTTTGGTACCTTTTGGAATTCACATAGGGAGCAGTTGAATTTTTAATATTATAGATTGAAACTCATGGGTCTTTACTAGTAACGTTCAATTTTTTCTTGTTCTTAATTGGAGTCGATGAAAAATGTGATAAATGCGTAAACGTGAAGGATTTTGCATCCTTGTATTCTAATGATAAAAGGTTATCAACCTTTTGGCAAGAAACAGAGTTGACCAGTATGGGACACAAAGAAGACGTGATTTTGGAACCCTATTTCGTATAGGAGAGAGCTAACATGGCCATCATAGGTGGTTCATTCGTTTCATACTTCTATTTTTGTTTTCCTATTATTTATGATTTGGGGGTGCTAATCCCTTTCACACGGTTCTAGACCAAAGTCTTGGTGACCACCAATGTTTCCACTTTCAAAATCACGCCCATCATTTGGGGTATTATCATGGCCTTTGATATTATGTGTTTTCATCTAGAGGTTACTCCCACTATCAGGATATTCTTCTCTTTTTTCAATGTTAGAACGATTATTACAAGTGGCTGAGTGACTTTATTCACCCTTCCGGGGAGGAAGCTATTGGCACCCTACTCCAACATGTATCCGTATTGGAAGGATAAGTTCGTTAGAGTAATAGGGCAATATGGTTCTTCGATGGTTACGATTGAGGTGACATGCACCCCCATTTTCCATTGTTCTGAAAGAGTGGATCAAAGATTCTCGTTGGATTCTCTTCTAATGATCTTACCCCTTTGAGTAGGAGGTTATTCATTAATTGTTAGGCTTATAACTCATGTGTTCCCATACCTTGATCTTCTTGGATCTATGGGATGATAATGCGATAGACAGATATCTAGGTGAGTATGTTACTGGTTAACATTAGTGTTTGAGTTTGTTCATTGAATACTTTCTTAACTGGTTTTCTCTTTATCCTTTGCCCATGGAAATTTTCAACATACCCATTAGCTGAGGGAAAGAAACTCTTAGAAAGAATGAGAGATAAAGGTCGATCACCCTTTGTCCATCCCTATCGCTTAACCAATCAGATTTAAGGGGAACCTCGAAGCGCATTGAGGAATTCCATGTCATTGATGAACCTTCCTCCAAGATTATCAGGCAAGGGGAATGCTCTTCACAAGTTCATCAGGTTAGACAGTTAACAACCACTCATGATGGTAGAGACACAGGCGAGAACGACCACTCAGGATGGTAGAGACATAGGCGAGACCAAACTAATCGAGGATGGTTCCCGCCCTTTCTCATCTCTTTGGAGGGACACTCGAATTTGATGTCGTCGAGTTTACTGAGAGACTTTTTCCCTTCTCCGAGGATTTCCATTCATATTACCAGAACATCCATAAAAGATCATTTGACGAGTTATCTAATGTGACAGATGCATACCTAATAAGGATTAATTTGACCATACAATTTCAACAGAAAAAGCATGCCAAAGGTATTGAGGATCTAAAGTCCAAACTCGCCATGACTCAGGAAGTTATCGCTAAGCTCCAAGAAATAATAATGGTCTTGGTGCATGAGAGAGGTAATTTGAAGGTCTTACTTAAGACAATGGTATTGGAGGCGCAAACTCACGCTACTTTTGCCACCAAACTAAAAGGATATTTAATTGAGGCCCCTAGTTTTATTAAGAAGGTTAAGTAAGAAATATCTATCCTCAAAGAATACTTGGTTAAGGATTCTGATCTAAATAACGGAAAAGAGAAATGACAGAAAAATAAAGAGATAAAGTAAGAGATATCACCCCAGAGATTTGTCGCATCCGTGAAAAACAACCGGCGAGCTGAAACAAAAACAACACAGAGCCGCCACCATGCGTTATTTATCCCAAAGAGGGAAAGGAAACGCTCAGAGTAAACCTAGGAAAAAGCATGGTCTCGCGACCAAAGAGAAAGGGTACGGGAGTCGGTTACGCAAGGGGAAGGTATTAGCACCCCTCACGTCCGTCGTACTCGACGGGATCCACGCTCTAGAAGAAAGAAAAGGTTGCTAAACAAACAGACATCACACACACACGCACCGAAGACAACACAGATGGGGTTAAGAGGAAGAGAGCTCGATAGGATATCGCATCCTATGCCTACGTATCTCGTCTGGAACGAGAATCAGAGCTGCCGTAGTTCGGCTCACGCACGCCAAACAAGCAAACACAAACACAGGCAAACTGGGAGCCTGAATGCCAATCACTGGACTTACATCAGCATCCGAACCAAAACACACACAAAAAGGCAAACGTGGAGCCCGAAAGCCAATCACTGGACTTACATCGGCATCCGAACCAAACACACGCACACTGGAACCCGAATGCCACTCGATGGACTTACATCAGCTTCCAAGCACACAACAACCAAACAAGTTGATAGGGAGTCGGGAACTCGAGCCTATAACTGTCAAGCACACACACAAAAAGAAAGAAAAGTGCCCGGAGAGACCTCACACGGTCTCCTGCCTACATACCTCATCTGGAACGAGGATCAGGGCGATGTAGTTCCCCTGAAAGGGAAAGAAATTCTAGCCAGAAACCAAGGGGAGACACACTACCAGGGAGCTGTACTCGAGCCTAGTGTTATCATGCATCATTGCCCTATGTTGTGGTTTCTACCTACTTGCACAACAGCAAGCTAATCCTAACCAGGAGAAACAAGCATGCAAGCATCAACCAAAATAAAACAAACATTTCAAGCAAATATTCACGAAGCACACACTATATCCAGTCAGAAGTGGGCTCAAACAGAGGATTCGACTGCCAAGGCAAATCATGTGTACAAGGGTAGAGTTAGCTCTTAACCTTGCCATTGAGGGGCTAAGGTGAAGCTGATGAAAAGTGAGTGAAGATTAGACTTCACAGCTCTTATCCCTGGCCAGGGAGAGCTTCAGACAAAGGAGCGTGGGTCCAGAATGGAGGGACCCTTCTACGCTCAAGACTCTGACTCGACTGTGCAACAGCACAAGATCTTGGGTTAATGTCCAAATGCGTCAACACAGTGGTGTGAGCAGAGGGACGACTCAACAGAATAGCGGGGGATAGATTGCATATCCCTTGGGTTCCGCCAATTGCCTCATAGAGGTCTTTACCTGCTTGGGGACAAAAGTAAACAATCACAAACATCGCCTCTTAAGGAGGACTTCAGATAGTTGCCTGGCTAAATAACAAGCCAGGTCTTCCAGACTACATGGAGACAAGAGAGTCTACCTCAACTGGTTTATAAAACCAAGCAGCAGCAAGCGAGTTCTTAAAGAACTGTAAGCGACTAAATGTACCTGAAATCAATCAAGTATCATCAGTACTCAGACAAATCAACAGTAAACAGCAAAAGTCAAACAGTTAATTTGTACAGTCAACACAAATTAATGCACACAAGTGCAAACCATGAGCTCAAGCTCAAGCATCAAACCCTACAACACAAAACAAGTTAGTTTACAACATCAAACAAAACTCAATTTAATCAGCTTGCAATTTTCCCCTTAAGGCTTTTGCATCTCAACCTGAAAATCCAAACCAAATGTGAGAAACTAGACCACTAGGCCAAGCCTAGGGTCCAAAGGGGATGAAAAAATCAAAACAGCAAGTGAAATTATCCAACATCACATTCAAACAAATTAAAGACAAATTCAATTGGTCCCATGCTCATATCAATCACCATTATCATTTTATGCACAAAATAGCATCAAACATGCAATTTGCAACTCCAAATGACCAAACAGAACTATCTCAATCAAAAGCATACCAAAACAATTCAATTAATTCCACAAAAATTCACACCTAAACAGAACATATTCAATGGATAGCATATCAATTTTCAGCTCAATTGGACAAAAGGAAGTAGGTCAATGAAAATCAAGAAGTTCAGACAATTCCAAACAAACCAACACAAGGCATTAACATAAGCATCAACTTCCAAAAATCATAAAACAGTGACAACAATTAAGAAATGAATGGGATCAAAACCATAATGACCTATAATGTGTCTACAATCCACATGTCAAATTTCATCTTTATCCAATACACTATGAGAATTTCACCAATGAAATACCAACATGTGTCACACAATGTCACAAAATGGTTCAACAGAAGAGAAAATCACAATCAATTAGAAAAAGCCATCAAAAATTCCAGAAAAAATCTCATGTGATCTCAACATACATATGTTCATTCATGCAAAATTTCAACTCAATTCAACACCTCTAAGCACATCAAATAAAATCATGAAGTTCATCAAGCTTGGTGTGACACAAATTGTCACACCTTAATTCAAAAAATCATATCTCCTTCACCAAGTATCCTACAATCATAAACTCTACATGAAAATCACCATCAAGATGTCCAGAACAAGCACAAAAAATTTCATGAATTAATTTGAAAGCATCATCATTTCATGAAAGATATGGCATGGTATGTGCAAATGTGACAACATCAAGCAAACCCTAGGCCAATTAATTTTCTACACATGCACAAAAATAAAAAAAATCATGATTAAATTCTACACATTACAAGGAGAACAATGCAAAAAATTTCACAAAATTTGGATTAAAATTGGATGAGTTATCAATTTTTGAAATGAGGAAACAAATTTAAAAAAATGAATGAAAGCCATGTAGACTAAGTGATACCTAAAAAATAAATGGCAAGGATAAATGCACTAGCCAAGACTCGAAGCGCTACAGTACTGAGCGCTAACACCTACAGCATATGCCAAGCCCGGAAACTAGGATCTACAGGAATTCTGGAAAAAAAATTTAAACACTATTCATGCGTTCTTCGCGCGCTTCATCATCTTCATGCTCATGAACAAATTGTCACGAAAATCAACAATCCACATATCATTAGAAAGCTCTTTCCAAGCACATCATGAATATCACATCCATTAATCCTAACTCTTCCTAATTCGACCGGATCGATCCAAAACATAATCACGTATGAAACTTCAAATCCTTATAACTCTCTCATTTCTTAACCAAAATCAATGAAACGAATTTCAGAATCACCTACTAAGTACGATCTACAAGATGCATATCACAATTTAAGCAAAGGCTATGGTCGAAATCTAACCTCTTGGAGATGGAAGCGTTGGATTCGTGCGTGTTTGGCTCCAATTATGTGAAACAGATGGAGCTTATTGATGAGGAAGATGATTGAAGTGATAAGCTCAACTTGAAACAGCTCCAAGTGCAAGAATCATGAAGTTGCCATTGTTGACCAAGCTTTGGACAGTTGGAATTCTTGAAGCTTTTGCCACGAATTCACCAAAACAGTTCCTCTATAAGGTTTGTGGAGAATGAATCAAAGAAGAATGAACAAGTTTGATGAAGATTTGATGAAGAATTGATGAAAAATGCTTGATGAAATTTGAGAGGATTTTGCAATTTTGGAGGGAAAGTTTGTTATGATTCTTGGAATGTGCAATGTCATTAGCATTTCTGTTATGATTAGTAACTTATACCAATGCCTTAATCCAATTTGCTAATCTCAATTATCAAAATTGGAATGGATTAATGTTAATTGCATTTTCAATGAAAGTCCAAAAATGACCTTTGTGAATTGGCAATGTAACAGTGCATTAACAGCTCACACAACTTCTATTTTGCATTTGGAGTGTGTTGGAAAAAGTCCCATGTCAAAATTCCATGTAATTTGAAAGTTGGACCATTTTGCTCTTGCTTCTTAATTAGTACACTTGAAAATTGACCTTTTTATGTGAAGGCTTTTGGCAAAATGTGATGATGGATTATGAAAGTTCACATCAAATGTGGTTTTCTCAAAGAAAAACCATCCAATTTGGCCATTCCATGTGAAAGTTATGCCACTTTGATTATAGGCATTTTTGGAAAATGAATGGACCATAACTTGTCAACCATACATGGGAATTTCAAGTTCTTGGACTTTTTGGAAAGGTGAGAGCAAGATCTACCACTTTCATGTTGAACAAATTTTCATTTGAAGCTTTTTTGGACACGTAATTTTGTGGTGAAAAACTTTCCATTTTTGGAAACTTCCATTACAAGTCACTTTCTATCTTTGGCAACTTTTTGTCTGACTTTATTTTCTTCATTCTTGAGCTTTGACATGTCAAATGAAACTTGTTTCAACATGAATGAAGTGTATCCAACTCTCTCCCACCTCCAAATCCATAAAATCAAACACAGTTGACCACAGTTGACTTTTTCAACTGATAGATGAATTTGGCCATGCACTGATCCACTTGAGCCCCAACCCTCTGATGAAATGGCTCAATGATGAAACCCTAGCCTCCATAGGCTCAATATAATCATGTGATGATCCCCATATCCATTGTAGACCCCATCTCCATGCCATGCCCTGATTGGCCCAATGCAACTGATTAGGGTTGACCAGTGGTCAAAATCCTAATCTCAAGGTATATAATCAATCACTTAAACCTTTTGGATGATATCAAAATCATGATGATGATGATGTGTCATTGCAACCAAGATGAAGATCAATCTCCCTTGAGAATCAAAAACCCTAATTTGAACCACCATATCCTCAGATGATTAGTGATCCAATCCAATGAAACCCTAGCTTGCATCATGACCTCTTCATCTTCTGATCAAGACTTATGAGGATGACTTGCACAATGTAACCACATGATATGCAATATGCAATGCCTAATGACCTAGAAATGATATGCAATATGTTAAGCTAGTCCCAAGAGAGGAGGGCAAATTTTGAGGTGTTACAGCTGCCCCTATTCAATCCACTGTGAACCTGTCGATATGAATAGCCCCGGCTTTCAGATGATCAGGATGAAGAGTGATTGAATACCAAGAACAGACGAACAATTTGCACTCTGATGGGAAATAATTAACAACGCCTGTCAGAATCGGCGAAGAACAAACTTGAAACAAGAATCCGTCTAGAACGGAAAAGGTCGGCCCGATCACCGAAACAACAACGTCGACCTGGATACCAAAATAAATGGTAACGCAGGGATAACCATGGCCTGAACACCACATCCTCTGGGGATTATATCTCTTTCTTTTTTATGCTTTTCTTGAACCCCGAAACCTTCTTATTTTATCTTTTCATTTTCTCGAACCCTGACATTTTTCTCGCGCAAATGATCCCAGATCACTGCATTTGGACCCCGTTCTCCTGTTTGCCAAAATAATGAACCCCATTCTCCGGTTTGAACCCCAGTCGCCTGACGATTACTTGCGATCGCCATTGTGAACCCCGTTCTCCAGAAAATGCCTCAACATCTCCCTTTCTCCATTTGAACCCCGACATCTTGTTTCCTTGTGATAATTCCGCTGACAACGTCGGAAATAACACCAATCACCACTCTGAGGGCGACATATCAGAGGGTACACCTTCCACCAGACACTGACTGATGACTGGGAAGAAACTCGACGTTTACGTGACATCGAACAATGATGTTTACTGACACCAAAGAAAACTCGACCAGACACTTACTGATGACTGGGAGAAAACTCGACGTTTACTGGACATCGAACGATGATGTTTACAGGCACCAAAGAAAACTCGACCAGACACTAACTGATGACTAGGAGAACACGCGACGTTTACTGGACATCGAACGATGATGTTTACAGGCACCAAACAATGATGTTTACAGGCATCAAACAATGATGTTGACAGGACATCAAACAATGATGTTGACAGGCATCAAACAATGATGTTGACAGGACATCGAACAATGATGTTGACAGGACATCGAACAATGATGTTGACAGGCATCTAACAATGATGTTGACAGGACATCGAACAATGATGTTGACAGGACATCGAACAATGATGTTGACAGGCATCGAACAATGATGTTGACAGGACATCGAACAATGATCGACCAGACATTAAACAATGACTGGGAAATAACTCGACGTTTACTGGACATCGAATGATGATGTTTACTGACACCAAAGAAAGCTCGACCAGACACTTACTGATGACTGGGAAATACTGTTGCCCCAAACTCACAATGCTGAACTCCTCGGAGTATCGTCTTCACTGTCCGGCAAAACCAAATCTCAAGCGGTAACCACGGCTCGAGTCGCGCTGATCGCGTAACATTTCTATCTCTGTCCGACGGAAAAGTTTCCTCCAGCATCGCACTACTGGGGAATATTGTTGATCTGACGTCATGATGCTAAACCCATCAGAGTAACATCTTTCAACTTCTGTCGAAACCACCTCTCAAACAATAACCACAACTTGAGACTAGCCTATGCTTGCAATGATGCATGACTTTTTCTGCGTAATTCTCCATAATTATGGAAATGCTACGCGATTTATTATATCTTTTATGCAATATGCTATGCTTATTCTACATGATGAATGCATAAAAAGCATCCCCCTCAAGGGACTCTCCTGAGGAGCTCGAGACACTCAGCTGAGGAACTCGTCAATACTCCGATTCCACCCTGCTGGGGAAATAACACTGCTGCTGGGAAAAGGTAACCCTTGCTGGGGAAGCACCGCCTTTGCACCCGATCCACCTGGGAATTGCTGGGGGATAAGAACCACCAACACCCTGTGGGGATACCTCGATCCTTGACTTGCCGAGGATATACATCCCAACTCTGCTTGAGAAACCCTCACAGATACCTAGCGACTTCACTGGGGAAATGCTCACAGATAGCTCCACTGGGAAACAGCAACCTCCAGACCTGGCGACTAGAAAAGCATCGATCTGACACCTGCTGGGAATAACCATCCTAACCCTGCTAGGGAAACGCATGCTACTCCGCTGGGGACGACCCATCCAATCCATACGTGGGATACACTGCTGGAGATATATTTCATTGAAACCCGCTCCACTCGGGGATAGCAACCTTCGGGCCTGGCTGCTGAGGAAACACCATTTTCAACCTGCCGGGGATAACCATCCTGACTCAGCTAGGGATGTCCATAGACCTTGGATCTGCTGGGGATTTGGTCCTCTTGACTCTGCTTGGGGATATACATCCTGACTCGTCTGGACCTTTTCTGCTCCATCATCTTGTATTCAAAATCGCTCCATGCTCGACGGAGAGCGAACTCCTGGGACTATACAGACTTTTCAATTTTCCGACTTTGAAGAGTCTTCTTGATTAACTCCAAAGGTCGTCGGACGTCCTGCCGTCTCTTCATCGTTCCTTCAACTCGCCTGTCCCTGATTGGACTCTGCGGGGAATTTCTACAGACTTTCCAGTCTTCCGACTTTGAAGAGTCTTCTTGATTATCATTCAAGGATCGTCGTACGTCTCAACGTCTCTTCGTCATTCCTTCATACATTCGTCCTTGATTGGACTCCATGGGGATTGGATTTGTCAAAAGCTTCCTCGTCACAACCTGCAAGTGAGTGAAAATATCTAACAGTTCCTGCAAAACAGACTGTCAGATAAAATCGTGCCCCAAGCTTGTCAAGATTTTAACACTTGGGTCACCCAACCTTCCGAATAAGATTTCAAATCTTCAATCTTATATACATGCATTGGAAGGGACTTGTATGTCTTTAAAATGCAAGATTCGTTATCAAAAATATCTGGATGTTTTTGCAATCAAAGCGGTAATGAAAAACAAAAACAAAATTATTTGACTGAATATGCATTTTATTGATTGAAAAAAGTGTGGCTCAAAACCGAGCAATACAAAGGAAGCAATTCCTGAAAAGAGGTAATTGCGCACAAAAGGAAAAATCTATCCTAATGGCAATATGAAACCCATGATCTCATCGAGTTCCAACTCGGTTACACCCCATATGTCCTCAGACTCTCCGTGCTTTCTGCCTTCTGAACAAGACGTTTCTGATTGCTCCCTACCGGGTATTATCCATGATGCTTTAACCAAAGCGCAAACGATCATGCGGGACGCAGTTGTTCGTTTCAATCCCTCTCTTTCCTGGACTGCCCTTTCGGGTTTTCAGTCCACCGGGATACCCATTTTTGCCCAAGTCGCCTTTTCAGGTTTTCGACTTGTCGGGTGTACATTTTTCATTTTTATCCCTAATTTTTGCCCGAACCTTTCCTTCTGTTTTTGGTTCGCCGGGATGCCCATTTTTGCCTGGACTATTTTATTCTTTTCGTCCAGCGGGTCTCTTTACACGAAGTATTTTTTAACTGCGTCCGCATTCACAGGGGATGGAAAATCTTCGCCATTCATGGTCATTAACAACAAGGCTCCGCCAGAGAAAACCTTCTTGACCACGAACAGACCTTCATAATTCGGTGTCCATTTGCCCCTTCGATCGTTTTGAGGAGGAAGGATCCTTTTCAGCACCATATCACCCACGTGATATACCTGAGGTCGTACCTTTCTGTCAACAGCACGCTTCATCCTTTGTTGGTATAACTGCCCATGACAGATGGCTACCAGCCTCTTTTCCTCAATTAGACTCAATTCTTCATATCGGGTCCTTACCCATTCAGCCTCTTGCAACTTCACGTCCATCCGGACTCTCAAAGAGGGAATCTGAACCTCAACCGGTAACACGACTTCCATCCCATACCAATGAGAAAGGAGTTGCCCCAGTAGATGTACCGAGGTACAATACCCAGGATACAAGCTTCACACTTGCCCATACTGTCGGTGCATTCGAATGCTAGCCGGGAAACGAAGGGAACATGGGATCCCTTCGGCGTAACCAAAGCACTAACTCATCCATATTACCCCATCAGACATCAGAATCCGTTCGGATTCAGGGTCAGGCCCCTCCTCCGGGATCGGTTACTCTCAATCTGTCGATTGGAGCACCTCGAGATGTCCTCATCAGGGAACTCAAACTTCCTCGGTTGATAATTCTCACTAGGTCGCGGAGCGATGTAATCAGACAATACACCCCTCGATTGCTTTCTGAGGGTATCACAAATCAGTCAACATTCTTTTGCACCCTCGCAACCTGTCCGGTCAATATTAGATCCTCAAACCCATACTTGATCGGATCCATCTTGGAAATCCACAAAGTGGTATGGACTAGCATATACTGTCTCAGTCGGCGAGCAGCCTATGCCAAAGTACATCAAGTTTTCTCGAGCAGTGAATGTATTGTTTCACAGTCGGTAAACTTTTTGCTTAGGTAAATTGCATGCTCTTTTCGACAAGACTCGTCATGCTGACCCAATACACCTCGTAGACCCCTCGAAGGCCGTCAAGTACCAGATTAACAATTGCTCCTTCCACAGGAGACATCGGAATCAGAGGTTCCTGCAACTTTTCTTTTATCTTTTCGATGCCCCTTGGCAATCATTATTTCGCCTGACCGTTTGATCCCTTTTTCTTGAATGGGTTCCCACGTGGCTGTTAGGTGAGATGTGAACCATGACATGTAGTTCAATCTACCCAGGAGACCACGAACCTCTCTTTTTCCGTTCTCGGTTCAGGCGTTTTTTTTTTTTTTAGCAGGATCAACCTCGATTTCTCTCTTACAATGAACCCCTACATCTTACCGGACCGCACTCTGATAGTGCACTTATCTGAATTCAACCTCAGTTTGAATTGTCTCAACCGGTCCACTCAGGTTGGCCAGATCTACCAGATGCCCCTCCTCTGTTTGGGTCTTTGCTATCATGTCATCATCATAGCATTCGATTTCAGGATGAATCATCTCATGAAACAAAGTCATTCTGATACGTGGCATCGGTGTTCTGCTTCTCTAGAGGACAGTCTCCTCTCCATGGTAGCTTGTGCACAACGACATCGGTATCCGACCCTGGCATATCCTGACATGACCAGGCGAAGGTATCCACATGTCCCTTCAACAGGACTACCATTCTGCTCTCGACTCGCCTCTGAAGCGGCCCCAATTTTTTTCCTTCCTGACCTCGGCGGCGCTTGGAATAACAATCTCAACCCGCTTCACGTGCGGCTGAATCACCTTCTCCTCTTGTTTTGACAACCTGGCTAATTCCAGCAGATCACAATCTTCTTTGCCTTCTTCTTCGGCATGATAGATCGGTTTGTCGAAGTCATATGAGGTGTAACCAAATTGTTATCAACGAGATCCGGAGAATTATTTTTGAATTCGGAACGAGACAAATCAAAAAAAGAGAAAAATGAAAATAAACATTGCCATTTTTATTTGTTTTTAAACTGCCAAAATAAATGAAAAACAGGGAACACCGCTTTTTGACTGAAAAACATCCATTTATTAATGATGCAGAAATGTTGCAAATTATGAACATGAGGTGGCCCTTACAATGAACCATTACGTGTCGGGCAACACGTATGGCTTTCATGCAAATAAAACTGAAAACAGAAATTATTACTCTTCAAGTAGAGTGACCGTGATGATCTTTTTAGGCCTTCCAGTTCTGGACTTCCATCCCTGGTACGCACGGCTTTATCCAACCATCAAACTCGCAGTCACTGTCAGTCTCTTCACCCATCCCACAGGCGTGATCCGAATCTTCAGCAATTGCACTCACCATTGCCTGACCATGTGCCGGCATGGGATTAGCATTAACATTCGGTGATGGCACAAAATTGATAGCCTTGGAGTCTACCAAATCCTGGACAACATTCTTGAATGCTCTACAGCCCTCAATGTTATGCCCCGGTGTTCCAGAATGAAATTCACACTGGGCGTTCTCATCATAGTTAGGAGGCCTCTGATCTGATCTCATCGGAACCATCGCCCTCGGCTACACCAACCCAAGATCCATCAGCTTTTTGAACAGAACAGCGTATGTCACAGGCGGCTTGTCAAAATGGCGATCAACCCCTTTTCCTTTCACTTGATACCCGGCTCTCTGTTGAGGTGGCTGACGTTGCTGTCGTACTGACTGATTACCAGCAGGGATGGTTACCGCAGCAGTGTGCTGGTAGTAACGATCCCTACCGTGTCCTCTCTGGGCATACACAGCACTTGATTCACCCTCATTCTTGCGCTGACCATTTCCGAATGGCTTCTTTGATCCTGATGACAAAGCATTACCTTGTATTTTCCCGAGCTTCAGCCAGCTCTCTATCCTTTCTCCGGCCACCACAATGTCGGCAAAGTTAGTAACCGGGCATCCAACCATTCTTTCAGCAAAAACCCCCTGCAGGGTACCCATGAACAGATCAGACATTTCTCTGTCCACTAGCGGGGGTTGAACTCTGGCAGCCAACTCCCTCCACCGCTGTGCATACTCTTTAAACCCTTCACTATTCTTCTGAGACATATCCTGCAGCTGGGTACGACTCGGAGCCATATCAGCATTGAACTGATACTGTTTAAAGAAAGCGTCGCCAAGATCCTGCCAGCTTTTGATATCAGAAGATTTCAGCTTGGTATACCATTCCAAGGATCCTCCAGACAGACTGTCTTGGAAAAAGTACATCCAGAGCTTCTGATCTGTTGTGTAGGCAGAAATCTTACGGACAAAGGCTTGAAGGTGAGTTTCTGGGCAAGAACTCCCCTTATATTTATCAAATGAGGGCGCCTTAAATTTCTGTGGGATCACAATCCCCTCAACCAGCCCCATATTCGACATATTTACGACCCCGGGAGTGGCATAGCTTTCAAGAGCTCTGATCTTCTCAGCCAGCAACTGAATCTCCTTATTCTGTGGCGGGGCACCATACTGACCAAATGGCTCATTATGCATTGAAAACTGATCAGCCTCCCTATCCTCTTCTCTGTCGTCCTCAACCCCGAAGAAAGGCGGGAACAGACTATCCTTCAGATTATGCCCCAGACCGGGCCCACCACCAGTAGCAGCACCAAGTCCACCAGCATTGTTGTTCACCATACCTACGGTTGCTCTTTTTTCACCGTCTCTGGATCCACCCAGCCCCTGGTTGGAGACACCATCCAGGTTAACAGCACTGTTAGCAGCTGAAGCTCGCTCGAGCTTCTCGACCTTATCAGCCAGAGCCTTCTGACCAACTGCAAATCCTTGCATGATGTTGATCAGTTCATTCATCTTGTCTTTCAGCTCGAGGATGTCAGTATTTGGAAGATCCATCAGTCTGGGAGTATTGCGGCGCGTGAAGTATCTGTGAGGGCGTGTTGAGTGCAAAGGTACAACTCTACGAGCGCGAGCAATGGTTCCTGAAACAGTCAAGCACGTTAGAACCCGACACCTACAAAACAGCAAACAGGTTAATATGCATGAATGCAACGTCTATCCATATGAGGAAGATTCTGTCCTTCGATTCTGGTTTCATCGAGACAGATAATATTTCACCAATAACATTCTGACATCCGGATGTCTCTCAACCAGATTCTCTATCCATAATACTCCCCATATGACTAGACGTAGGTTAGGTGCAGATGAATGTAAAACGGGAACGATGCAGATGTATGAATGCAATGCACTGTGCCATCCTCCAAGTCATCTGATCCTCTGTTGCTCTGAGTTACAACCCTGATTTCTGAACCGATCACAACCATCTGAAGTCTGATTAACCATAAATCCGACTCAAGGGTTCCGAGATAAACGGAACTGAAAGATACATCATCACCATCACCAGACAATCTCTGAGCAGATAACTTTGAAAACCTCTGAATCGGCCCGAGGAATCCTGAAATAAACGGATCCCCACTGATAAATAACTCGGACAACACTCTGGCGTCTCAGCAAGAAATGGCCATAAATCCGACTTATAAATATGACTCTGATCAACGGAACCAATAGTCACCATCAGAACATGCATCTGAAAAAATCACCCTCCTCTCACAGGTAAATTCTAATCAGGTCACCCTAAGGCGGATAATAGTCTCGACAATCGGGCAGAGATACTCAATGGGTTTGCCCTTTCGGGTGTGCCATTGTAGCTCCCTTAAGACCGTCTAAACCAAAGATCCGGGAAATGATCGGTCACCAGAGTCAATAGTTCAAAAGAGGTAACCCATCCAGAGTGGGAAACCCCACAAAGGAAGAGCACTCTCAGATGAACCTCGTCCGGCTTGTGGTATGTCACGTTGCAACAACATGCCCAACCGGTCATGTGAGGAACGTGAGACCACACTAATCCTAGGTGTATACTCGGGCCTGGGTTTTAGCCCCACTCAGAACACCCACCCCAAAACAGAGGAACCACCTACACAGAGGACGGCAACATGATAGTATGATGCATGCAAATATTTATGCAAATATATATGGTTAGAATAATAAATGCAATAAATAAAGCGGCACAAACAACCTAAACTATCCTAGAACGCTAGGAGAGACTCGCTTAGGGAAGATGGACCAGCACAGGTCAACATCTTGTAGAACGTCCCCAGCAGAGTCGCCAGCTGTCGCATCCGCGAAAAACAACCGGCGAGCTGAAATAAAAACAACATAGAGCCGCCACCGTGCGTTATTTATCCCAAAGAGGGAAAGGAAACACTCAGAGTAAACCTAGGAAAAAGCATGGTCTCGCGACCAAAGAGAAAGGGTACGGGAGTCGGTTACGCAAGGGGAAGGTATTAGCACCCCTCACGTCCGTCGTACTCGACGGGATCCACGCTCTAGAAGAAAGAAAAGGTTGCTAAACAAACAGACATCACACACACACGCACCGAAGACAACACAGATGGGGTTAAGAGGAAGAGAGCTCGATAGGATATCGCATCCTATGCCTACGTATCTCGTCTGGAACGAGAATCAGAGCTGCCGTAGTTCGGCTCACGCACGCCAAACAAGCAAACACAAACACAGGCAAACTGGGAGCCTGAATGCCAATCACTGGACTTACATCAGCATCCGAACCAAAACACACACAAAAAGGCAAACGTGGAGCCCGAAAGCCAATCACTGGACTTACATCGGCATCCGAACCAAACACACGCACACTGGAACCCGAATGCCACTCGATGGACTTACATCAGCTTCCAAGCACACAACAACCAAACAAGTTGATAGGGAGTCGGGAACTCGAGCCTATAACTGTCAAGCACACACACAAAAAGAAAGAAAAGTGCTCGGAGAGACCTCGCACGGTCTCCTGCCTACATACCTCGTCTGGAACGAGGATCAGGGCGATGTAGTTCCCCTGAAAGGGAAAGAAATTCTAGCCAGAAACCAAGGGGAGACACACTACCAGGGAGCTGTACTCGAGCCTAGTGTTATCATGCATCATTGCCCTATGTTGTGGTTTCTACCTACTTGCACAACAGCAAGCTAATCCTAACCAGGAGAAACAAGCATGCAAGCATCAACCAAAATAAAACAAACATTTCAAGCAAATATTCACGAAGCACACACTATATCCAGTCAGAAGTGGGCTCAAACAGAGGATTCGACTGCCAAGGCAAATCATCTGTACAAGGGTAGAGTTAGCTCTTAACCTTGCCATTGAGGGGCTAAGGTGAAGCTGATGAAAAGTGAGTGAAGATTAGACTTCACAGCTCTTATCCCTGGCCAGGGAGAGCTTCAGACAAAGGAGCGTGGGTCCAGAATGGAGGGACCCTTCTACGCTCAAGACTCTGACTCGACTGTGCAACAGCACAAGATCTTGGGTTAATGTCCAAATGCGTCAACACAGTGGTGTGAGCAGAGGGACGACTCAACAGAATAGCGGGGGATAGATTGCATATCCCTTGGGTTCCGCCAATTGCCTCATAGAGGTCTTTACCTGCTTGGGGACAAAAGTAAACAATCACAAACATCGCCTCTTAAGGAGGACTTCAGATAGTTGCCTGGCTAAATAACAAGCCAGGTCTTCCAGACTACATGGAGACAAGAGAGTCTACCTCAACTGGTTTATAAAACCAAGCAGCAGCAAGCGAGTTCTTAAAGAACTGTAAGCGACTAAATGTACCTGAAATCAATCAAGTATCATCAGTACTCAGACAAATCAACAGTAAACAGCAAAAGTCAAACAGTTAATTTGTACAGTCAACACAAATTAATGCACACAAGTGCAAACCATGAGCTCAAGCTCAAGCATCAAACCCTACAACACAAAACAAGTTAGTTTACAACATCAAACAAAACTCAATTTAATCAGCTTGCAATTTTCCCCTTAAGGCTTTTGCATCTCAACCTGAAAATCCAAACCAAATGTGAGAAACTAGACCACTAGGCCAAGCCTAGGGTCCAAAGGGGATGAAAAAATCAAAACAGCAAGTGAAATTATCCAACATCACATTCAAACAAATTAAAGACAAATTCAATTGGTCCCATGCTCATATCAATCACCATTATCATTTTATGCACAAAATAGCATCAAACATGCAATTTGCAACTCCAAATGACCAAACAGAACTATCTCAATCAAAAGCATACCAAAACAATTCAATTAATTCCACAAAAATTCACACCTAAACAGAACATATTCAATGGATAGCATGTCAATTTTCAGCTCAATTGGACAAAAGGAAGTAGGTCAATGAAAATCAAGAAGTTCAGACAATTCCAAACAAACCAACACAAGGCATTAACATAAGCATCAACTTCCAAAAATCATAAAACAGTGACAACAATTAAGAAATGAATGGGATCAAAACCATAATGACCTATAATGTGTCTACAATCCACATGTCAAATTTCATCTTTATCCAATACACTATGAGAATTTCACCAATGAAATACCAACATGTGTCACACAATGTCACAAAATGGTTCAACAGAAGAGAAAATCACAATCAATTAGAAAAAGCCATCAAAAATTCCAGAAAAAATCTCATGTGATCTCAACATACATATGTTCATTCATGCAAAATTTCAACTCAATTCAACACCTCTAAGCACATCAAATAAAATCATGAAGTTCATCAAGCTTGGTGTGACACAAATTGTCACACCTTAATTCAAAAAATCATATCTCCTTCACCAAGTATCCTACAATCATAAACTCTACATGAAAATCACCATCAAGATGTCCAGAACAAGCACAAACAATTTCATGAATTTATTTGAAAGCATCATCATTTCATGAAAGATATGGCATGGTATGTGCAAATGTGACAACATCAAGCAAACCCTAGGCCAATTAATTTTCTACACATGCACAAAAATAAAAAAAATCATGATTAAATTCTACACATTACAAGGAGAACAATGCAAAAAGTTTCACAAAATTTGGATTAAAATTGGATGAGTTATCAATTTTTGAAATGAGGAAACAAATTAAAAAAAATGAATGAAAGCCATGTAGACTAAGTGATACCTAAAAAATAAATGGCAAGGATAAATGCACTAGCCAAGACTCGAAGCGCTACAGTACTGAGCGCTAACACCTACAGCATATGCCAAGCCCGGAAACTAGGATCTACAGGAATTCTGGAAAAAAAATTTAAACACTGTTCATGCGTTCTTCGCGCGCTTCATCATCTTCATGCTCATGAACAAATTGTCACGAAAATCAACAATCCACATATCATTAGAAAGCTCTTTCCAAGCACATCATGAATATCACATCCATTAATCCTAACTCTTCCTAATTCGACCGGATCGATCCAAAACATAATCACGTATGAAACTTCAAATCCTTATAACTCTCTCATTTCTTAACCAAAATCAATGAAACGAATTTCAGAATCACCTACTAAGTACGATCTACAAGATGCATATCACAATTTAAGCAAAGGCTATGGTCGAAATCTAACCTCTTGGAGATGGAAGCGTTGGATTCGTGCGTGTTTGGCTCCAATTATGTGAAACAGATGGAGCTTATTGATGAGGAAGATGATTGAAGTGATAAGCTCAACTCGAAACAGCTCCAAGTGCAAGAATCATGAAGTTGCCATTGTTGACCAAGCTTTGGACAGTTGGAATTCTTGAAGCTTTTGCCACGAATTCACCAAAACAGTTCCTCTATAAGGTTTGTGGAGAATGAATCAAAGAAGAATGAACAAGTTTGATGAAGATTTGATGAAGAATTGATGAAAATGCTTGATGAAATTTGAGAGGATTTTGCAATTTTGGAGGGAAAGTTTGTTATGATTCTTGGAATGTGCAATGTCATTAGCATTTCTGTTATGATTAGTAACTTATACCAATGCCTTAATCCAATTTGCTAATCTCAATTATCAAAATTGGAATGGATTAATGTTAATTGCATTTTCAATGAAAGTCCAAAAATGACCTTTGTGAATTGGCAATGTAACAGTGCATTAACAGCTCACACAACTTCTATTTTGCATTTGGAGTGTGTTGGAAAAAGTCCCATGTCAAAATTCCATGTAATTTGAAAGTTGGACCATTTTGCCCTTGCTTCTTAATTAGTACACTTGAAAATTGACCTTTTTATGTGAAGGCTTTTGGCAAAATGTGATGATGGATTATGAAAGTTCACATCAAATGTGGTTTGCTCAAAGAAAAACCATCCAATTTGGCCATTCCATGTGAAAGTTATGCCACTTTGATTATAGGCATTTTTGGAAAATGAATGGACCATAACTTGTCAACCATACATGGGAATTTCAAGTTCTTGGACTTTTTGGAAAGGTGAGAGCAAGATCTACCACTTTCATGTTGAACAAATTTTCATTTGAAGCTTTTTTGGATACGTAATTTTGTGGTGAAAAACTTTCCATTTTTGGAAACTTCCATTACAAGTCACTTTCTATCTTTGGCAACTTTTTGTCTGACTTTATTTTCTTCATTCTTGAGCTTTGACATGTCAAATGAAACTTGTTTCAACATGAATGAAGTGTATCCAACTCTCTCCCACCTCCAAATCCATAAAATCAAACACAGTTGACCACAGTTGACTTTTTCAACTGATAGATGAATTTGGCCATGCACTGATCCACTTGAGCCCCAACCCTCTGATGAAATGGCTCAATGATGAAACCCTAGCCTCAATAGGCTCAATATAATCATGTGATGATCCCCATATCCATTGTAGACCCCATCTCCATGCCATGCCCTGATTGGCCCAATGCAACTGATTAGGGTTGACCAGTGGTCAAAACCCTAATCTCAAGGTATATAATCAATCACTTAAACCTTTTGGATGATATCAAAATCATGATGATGATGATGTGTCATTGCAACCAAGATGAAGATCAATCTCCCTTGAGAATCAAAAACCCTAATTTGAACCACCATATCCTCAGATGATTAGTGATCCAATCCAATGAAACCCTAGCTTGCATCATGACCTCTTCATCTTCTGATCAAGACTTATGAGGATGACTTGCACAATGTAACCACATGATATGCAATATGCAATGCCTAATGACCTAGAAATGATATGCAATATGTTAAGCTAGTCCCAAGAGAGGAGGGCAAATTTTGAGGTGTTACAAGATTATCCTAGTCCAACCTTAAACCACATGACTTATTCTAGTCCTCAAGAGTTTCTTCTTGAGATTTCCAATATCAACAACTTAAGTTTTTACACAGGTCTAGCCCAACAACCTTATCCCAATCTTTTTAAAGGTTTATCATGCAACATTTAAGTCTATTACAACAACACTAGAGAACTAAGCTTTTGAATATACCAATTTAGCACAGTAACAAAAAAAACATAACTCTCAGATGAAGCTTTTTACTTTCTCAACACTAATGCAATTTTTAGTGAATAAAACTGATAATAGGATGAGAATGAGTAAGATATAAGAGTATATAATTTAGAAAAAATGTGATTTAGAAGTGAGAAAATTACTACTTTGTATAATAAAAAAATTAACCAAAAAATGCAACAATCCATGGGCCTAGATGTTGTCTAAATGACTAGGAAGATCAGCCTAATCGATTAGACTAAGTTGGAAAAAGAAAACCATAATCAGCTATGCAACTTAATTGATTAAAAATATTTCTAATATATTAAGAGGCAAACTCGCTCCTTAATCAATTAGATGAAAGGTATAATCGATTAGATAATGAGTTTAGTTTTCCTAATTGATCAGAATTGCTTCTTATTAGTTTAAGTATTTGCCAGGATTGGTGTTAAGAAGTTTTAAGAAAAAGATAAAGATTTTAAAGAGTTTTAGTGCATGTGTGCATCACATTAGCACTATAAGACTTACTATTTCTTAAATTATGTACATGCGATCAGTTTACAAGAAAAAAACTCTAAGCGCAAGATCAGACGAGCTTTCACATCTTCAATTTCTTTTGTTTGACTGCTTTGATTCTTTTTGCCTCAACAAAGAGAAACTTGAATACTTTGATTTGATATTTCTTCTTGATAGATGATATTTGTGACTTAACTTTTCTTTGCTCAATTGTCATCATCAAAATCTTTAGAAGACTTTAACTAGCACATCTCATATAACCACAAGATTTAAACACTATATTGAGCACATAACTAATAATTAATAATATTTCCCTCCACCAATGAAAAGCAGTGCCAAAATTTAGCATAATAACAATAGTCAACTCATTTGAGATTTTATTCTTTCTTTCAGCTTTACCATTCATTTCAGAGGAATATGTAGTAGCAGTTTCATATATAATTTCAAACGACTTACAAAATTCATTAAACATATTGGATTCATACTCTATGTATCTATCACTATGAAACCTCTTGATTTTTCTATTAAAATGATTCTCTATTTCAATAACAAATATCTTAAACATGTCAAAGCATCACCTTTATTTTTCATGAGATGCACATAAGTATAGTCATAACAACAGTCAATAAGATGATAAAATAGCATTTATACTTTTAGTTAAAGTTACATAAAGTTATATATATATATATATATATATATATATATATATATATATATATATATATATATATATATATATATATATATATATATATATATATATATATATATATATATATATATATATATAATGTATTAAATCTAAATGGCTAAGGTTCTCTAAAAACTAGTTTATGTGAGTTTTTCATTATTCTAGCTTTAATACAAAAAAAGCATTGTATGGCCTATTCATACACTTACGTGTCACATGTCACACTTTCTCAAATTGTAGCAAGTAATTTGTGAGCTATCAGGTTTCTTGGATGATGTGTTGCTTCCTTGGAGCTTGGCTCCTTGAAGGTAAGCATTCTTGTTGCAGTTAATTTTGTTGTTGTTTCTATTTATGTTATTGTTTTGATTTATATGTAGTTTGTTAGTTGGATTTATAGCATCACCCATAATTTTTTTTTTTAGTTTGAAACAATCAAGATTTCTTTTTTCTTTATCCTATTTCTTATATTCATATTCAATACGAATGGTGGTTATCACACTCTCTAAATAAAATTATCTAGTCTCATGTCTTAGAAGATTTTTGAAATCCTTCTAAGATGTGGAAAGTGTTTCAATGATAACAACTGTTTGAAATTTTTCATTTAAAATCATACCTTCAATGATGATTCCGTGTGTTATCTTCTAGATTCCAAAGATTATTCATCAAACGTCTTGTATTTAAGACAGCAACTCACAACATACATTTTTGCACCAACTCCCTCATTGTCATACTTCTCTTTTAGAGATTTCCAGATGTATTTGGAAGTCTTGTAGGCCTTAGAATAATCATATAACTCATCAGTTAGACCGTTTCGAACATAATATTTGTAAAGTAGTCATTCTCGTCCCATATAAATGTTTATTTAGTCGTTTTATATTTTTCAATTTTATCACTTGTTTCGTCCACGATTGTCGTTCTCTTAGTCAAGATAATGAGAACCTTCTCATTGTTAAGAAAATGAACATCTTTTGTTATCATTGTTTGAAGTGTTTTTCTTCAAACTTAAAAAGTTTGTTGAAATTAGAAACCACGAAACTCTTACCTATACTTTCTTAAATAAACATAGACATACCATAAAGAAATGTCTTAAAATTTTTGTTTTTGAATATCAAAAAGTTTTAAAAATCAATTTTTTTTCACTTAAAAAATTATTGATTGTGTTGTGTATTAGGTCACTCTCTTTAAAGTAGTTCACAATATTGTTCAAAATTTACAAGTAAATTATCAACAACAAAGTCTCCAAAATAAAACAACTCATTAAAACTGTACGATGTCTTATTGCACTATATGCACCATTCTAGAGTTCACCCTTAAATAATGGTCATTTACCATCAAAAATAATTTTTTGGATGACAAAAATTTCTCAAATGACAACTAATTCTCCCAAGATAATTTAAGAAATACTTAGAAAATATGACGAATAAAAAATGAAAGAAAACGAGGCTCCGGTAACTCAAGAGCTTAGAGAAACGAATAAGAAATAAAAAAACTCATAAACTTTTAGGAGATTTCTTAATGCACATCGTAACCTTACGAATTAATAAAACATATCGTAAAAATATAATAATATCTTCAGATTTTAGATATGTATCTAGGATGCACCCCAAATACATCAAAATCATATGCGGGTCGCGCTACCATTTTTGGCAAAAACATAGTCCAAAAATATATTTTCAAAATAAATCCAAAAATATTTTCTTCCGAAAACAATTCAACTTAAAACATGATCTCAACTACCTATCATTTGTGGCAACACTTCTACATCACTAAGAAAACTAATTAGTACATGATCTCAATATGTAAGAACACTTCTACCATCTCACTCAAAAAAAATACCTTTTTTTAAAAAAATATTTTTATTGTTGGAACTATTACCCTTTTTTTTTAATAGGGTGAGTCTCAAATAAAACATGTTTTTGGTGTGAACAAAGTATGTCCGAAAATATATTTTCGAAATTTAAAGGACATTTTTCAGATTTTCATAACTGTTTTTCCATCGTAGAGGGTGAGATAAGAAATTCCCAACTTTTTAAATGCTAATAGAGAAGTGACTTAAGATTTCTATTCACTGTGAGCATTTAACTTGACACCCCCCTCCCCACCCACCCCCACCACTTGAACCTGGACCCCCTCATTTCGTATGAATAGACAATATTGTCCCTGCAAAAAAAATTCACTAATTTTTAAAATTTACAGTTGCCGGGAGCGAATTTGATTTCTTTGGGACGATACTAGAAATTTTATCGCAAATTACAAAATTTATGTGATTTTGTACCAGAAAATTCAAATTTTTCGTTATTAATGAAAATATTTTAACCAGAAATTTCAAAATTACCGGTAAAAAATCACCTGAAAATTCCCGGAAATTTCAAAATTTTCGATAGTTATTAAAACTTTGTTTTTTACCGGAAATTTCAGAATTTCTAATAGTTAATATTTTTCTTAATAAATTTTTCCCTTCTTTTGTAGTGAAGTACAGAGGCATGCACGACACTATTGCAAGTAGAGAGATAGATAGGACGACAGACCATACTAGGGCTGTTGAGGCTAAGTCTTTCTAGATATGGGTTGGACGGGTGGTTCCAACCAGTTCACACTGGAAACGGTTGACTGAGCAGGATCAGTTTCGCGCACCTTGTAGCACTCGAAGTCGACTAATACAATACGTTGAGTAACCCATAGATGAGTGATCGGAAAAATAGCAAGTGTACTATTTTCACCGATGTAGTAATAGGGAGTTTATTTCCCAGTATCGATCTCGAGGATTGCGTAGGAATTACTTATTTCAATTCGATTCTATTCAAACAAAAAGATAATGGTTGGTTTGTTTTGGAATTGCGAATAGTGACACGAAGATAGTAAAAATAACTGATTAAGATAAAAGATGCTAGGGTAAGTGGTTGAGTTAGCCCGTTATGAATTTATCCCGATTTCCTTAATGCCTATGATACATTCAATCACCTAACCTCAGAATGTTCTTACTTAAGTCCTTAAGTGAGAAACTATTAAACTACCAATTCTTACTCAAATGTCCATTCAATTAATCATTGGTTTTAATCATACAATATATCAAGGTTTACGGTAATTTATGAAAGTTACTAGTCCTAGATGATGCATTCATAAACCCAATTGTGTGAAAACCCTACCAATCACAGTCCTGTAATTGGAAGTCATAGATTAATTTGTATTTGTCCGATACAAAAGCATAATAACATCACACAATTAAATTGAAAGACATAACATAGTAATCAAGGAATCATTGGTTCACATTCATAACATACGATAACATCAGGACCACCCCCTAGCATCAGGGGGTTTAGCCTCTCATAGTACTTAAAGAATTCATAAAGTAAAGATTAGACATTACAAAGAATTAGGAGAATTTGATCTTCAATGGTGGCTACCGTTGAATCTCGTCGTCTTCGAATCCGTTGTATTCGCTATCTTCTCCACTGTAATGCTTTCGTTCGTCTATCAAAAAGTCCTTTTTTCTTTCTCTTCCAAGCCTTCTTATAGTTTCAGATGCCTCCTCTCCAAGCAAAAGGTCCATACTGCCCTTAATGAGAAGAATCGGTTCACAATGCAAAATTAGGTTTTCCAGGCTGCGTGCAATCAACACGGCCGTGTGTGTACACACGGGCGCCCGTGTTTTTTCTCCTGCATTAATTAATTTCAGCATTTGTTACAGTAGCAACAACACGGGCCGTGTCCCTACACACGGGTGCCCGTGTAGATGCACTGTTTTAATCAACACGGCCGTGTGTGTACACACGGGTGCCCGTGTTGATCCCTGTTTTCTGCTTCGTCTTTTTCTCTGCTTGACCAACAACACGGCCGTGTGGTGGCACACGGGTGGCCGTGTTGACCTGCTGTTCTGTCATATTTTCGTCCTTCAGAGTGTCCCGAACTTCACCATTCTTGCTTTTGAACCTGGAACAATGACACTACCCAAACGAAGCATAAACGAGGTCTTTTTGACTTAAACTCGTAATCGAATGTAATGTAATACCAAACCAACAAAACTTGATACTTGACTCAAATGCAACTAAAAACAAACATAAATCTTACCAGAGTGATGAAAATACGTCGGATTAACGGCGGGAATTCAATGGAAATGGTGACCGATCACAACCCCAAACTTGTCTCATTGCTTGTCCTCAAGTGATGTATTGAGTCCAAACAAAGGTCACCTCCGAATTCGTTTTCCACAATGCAACCTAGTCTTTCACCATTTGTGTTCTTCCTTTCCAATCGAGTTTCAGGTCTCTCCAATTCAGGCAGTTTACCATATTTCCACATCAGAAACCTCTTCACCTGCAAGCTTTTCACTCACTCACAATATCTCTCGGGGTTAGGTGTGTACACTCACAGCACAGTATACAGTATCAGACTCTTAACTTTGAACACATTCTAATGTCATTACCACAGCAGATTTCACACACTTTTTGAGGTCTTTTTAGGTTGTAACGGGGCTTGGGTACGGTGGGATAAACAAAAAATGGGTAACAAAGGGTTTTGAACTCGGTAATCATATTGTGTACTTTTTCTTCTTTTCCTGTGCATCACATATATTTTTGGGGTAAAAACTCTTTTGACTCTTTTTCTACTCAACTTTCCGAGCATTTCATATCTGTTGGACTCTAAGGTCTCAGCAAGTGCAATTTTTTTTCTTTTCTTATTTTTTTTTTTTTTTTCTTTCCGAGCCTTTCATATCTCTAAGGTCTCGGCAAGTGCATTTTTTTTTTCTTTTCTTATTTTTTTTTTTTCTTATAAAGGACATACATACTGTTTTTCTTTTTGTATGATCTCATCTTATGCACTTGCCTTCCCTTTCAAATTTTTCACCCCAAACTTATTTTCATTGCACATCTTGCAATTCACACAATCATACCGAGTTATGACACAAAAGGGAATGGATAATTAAAAGTTAACAGGGGGTTTACGATGAATAATGGTTAAACGTTAACATGGGGTTTACAACGAATCAAATGGCTAAGGCTCAACGGGGTTTACGAAGGGAAACATACATATAGGGATGGCTAGAAAGGCCCTGGCTAAACAAACAACTTGCCTCAGTGTGTGTTGTCATGCTGTGACGTGTCAACAGAACATACGCAAAATCAGAGTGATAAAGTCATACCTGGCTGAACTCTCATGTTGATATTTCGTGTTTGGCTTTTTGTGATCTCACCATGTTGGTTAGCTTGCAAGCTCTGAAGTCTCTTCGTATTATGTGGTTCTTTCCTGACTTGGTCTTTCCATACCGCTCTCTTGGTCTAGTGTCACCAAATTGTGTCCGACTTTACCTTCTCATGGTTGCATCAACTTCCGGGGTGCCATATCAGAATAAGTATGAGGGGTGTCATTCATCCACTACCATTGATCCCGGATTCGTCCAACCATTTCTCATCACTCTGTACACACAAGTAAACAACGAAAACAAACAAAAACAAAAGCGATGGAAATAAAACATGAAAGGAAAACCCCCCCACACCTGAACTAAACATTGACCTCAATGTTTAAATCCAGATACTAAGGGGACTCACAGCGACTACTGTTGGTTTAATGCACTTGTGTAATTTCCTTCCACTTGGAGGTGTTTATGACTTTGCCCTTTTAATTCTCCTCCTCCCCTACACAAAATTTTAGCACACACCAAAAAATAAAAACGAAATAAATTAGAAATCAAACGCGTGGGTTGCCTCCCACGAAGCGCTTCGTTTAACGTCGCATGGCTCGACGGTTCATTTCCCTGATCATGGGGGGTATTTCAGGTTCAAAACCTTGTTGCACCTCTTGTCTACAACACGGAAATTGTCTCTTTTATCAGTGTGGACTCCTTTGTACCACGATTCCTTTTTAACTATCCTTTCAGTGTTAGGAATCTTTCCATTTCGGGTGGCTACTGGCAGTGGTGAGCCTTTGATAGTATTCAATGTCTTGATTAAGCCTACTTGATACTGAGATTTTGTATTTTCTTCCATCTCCTGATTTTCAATAGCATTCAATGTTATTTCCTTGTTGTGAACTTTCAAGGTTAGCGTGCACTCATCCATGTCGAGCTTGCATCGACTCGTCTTCATGAAAGGTCGACCCAGAATAATGGTTGCCTCATTGTCTTCAGGTATGTCTAGGATTACAAAATCAACTGGGAAAGTCAAGTCCGCTATTGTTACCAGCACATCTGCAGCTATACCATATGCATCTTTCCTTGAGTGATCTGCAAACTTCAGATTGGTCTTTATATCACTAATATTTTTAATACCCAACCTGTGATAGACCGATAATGGCATCAGGTTCACACTGGCTCCCGAATCTATTAGTACCTTTTTGAAGGTTCTTTCTTTGATTGTGCACGGTACTGTGACGGTTCCTGGATCCTTTTGTTTGTTAGGAATGTTATGCTCCAGGGAGTTTGCATTATATTGTTCCTTACCAGATACCTATTCTTCAGTGGTTGGTTTCTTTTCAGCCATTACCTCTTCCACGAATTTCTTGTACATGGGCATCCTTTCAAGTGCTTCAAACAAAGTCATATGACCCTCAATCCTTTTAAACATTTTTATGAATTTCTCGAAGTCTGACTCACTAGGTTCCTTCTTTGTCACTCTCTGAGGGTAGGGCAACTTAATCACCGGTTTAGTTCCTTTTGTAGTTTCTTCTTTAGTCGGCTCGCTCGGTGATATAATTTTTTTCTTCTTAGCAACCTCTTTCTCTGTCGTCGTGACAATGTTAACATTCTCCTGACCTCTCGGATTTTGCACTGTTTCACTTGGTAGGGAACCTGGTGTTCTAGAACTTGACAGTTGTTGTGCTATCTGCCCCAGCTGAACTTCGAGATTCCTTAGGGAGGCTGTGGTGTTTTTCTGATTGTTTCTAGTCTCTTCTTCAAATTGCATATTTTGAGCTGCCATCTTTTCAATTGCAATCTCCCAATCTGCCTTCTGAGGTACCTGTTGCTGATCTTTCCAAGAGAAATTAGGATGATTTTTCCACCCCGGATTATATGTATTTGAATAGGGATTATTCTGCCTCAGGTAATTTATAGCTTGCACTTGTTCTGCGGTTGCAACACAATGCATGGCAAAGTGTGGTCCACTACAAATTTCACAAATCATGGTCGGAACCGGCTGAACTTGAGCAACAGTCTGGGTACCTAAATTCATAGCTTTCAATCTCCTTTCAACCTCAGCAGCAATCTGGTCTTCCATTTTCACTACCTGATTTGCTAATTTCAAGTCAATTTTTCCCTCCGGCTGATTTACAGTACGGTCATACAATTCCAAATGCTCATTTGCTGCAATAGCTTCGATGATTTTTTTGATACTGGTTGCTGTAGAAAAATTAGACGAGCCACCAGCAGCTGTATCAATGAGTTGCTTAGTTCTCATCTTCAGCCCATTCACAAAATTCTGCATTTGTTCAGTTTCATCCAGATTATGTGTAGGACATGCAACTAAACATCTTTTGAATCTTTTGTAGGCATCTCCAAGTGTCTCTCCTTCTTTCTGTTTAAAATTCACAATGTCATACCTCTTACGGATATACACAGAAGCAGGAAAATACTCATTCAAGAATGCTGTTTCCATTTGTTGCCATGTAGTAATGCTTCCTGCAGGTAGGGAATAAAACCATTCCTCAGCGTCCTCAGATAACGTGAATGGAAACATGACCAATCTCTTTGCTTCCTCAGAATGCCCATCAATTTTCAATGATGTAGTCATAGTCAGAAACCTCTGCAGATGCTTGTTTGCATCCTCATTGATCTTTCCTGCAAAAGGTTTGCTTTCTAACTGGCGGATAGTAGACGGGTGCAACTGGAAGTGAGCAACATTAACAGGTTGATTCACAATGGTCAACCGCACTGCTGGATTATTCTGTCTGCCATAGTCACCTAAAAGTCTTTCTGGTGGAGGTGGGTCTGCAGCCATATTAACAGTGTCTGGATGGGAATCTGTGTTTGACTCAGATTTTTCGGAGTGAACAGAAGCTGGTGTTCTCGGTGTGTCCGGTTCTTCGCTGTCAGAGTTTGCCAGTTTCTTTCTTCTAGCTTCTCTGAGCTTTGCCCGCAATGTTCTCTCTGGTTCTGCGTCAAAATGAAAATCAGCTGAGGACTTACCTCGCATAAACAAGTTAGACAAAGACTAAAATTGAATAACAAAATTGTCACAGATAAAATTTTGGTTGGCGAGCAACAAAATTTCGATAGAATGAAAATTAAAATATGTAGTTTGGCAATCCCCGGCAACGGCGCCAAAAACTTGATCGGAAAAATAGCAAGTGTACTATTTTCACCGATGTAGTAATAGGGAGTTTATTTCCCAGTATCGATCTCGAGGATTGCGTAGGAATTACTTATTTCAATTCGATTCTATTCAAACAAAAAGATAATGGTTGGTTTGTTTTGGAATTGCGAATAGTGACACGAAGATAGTAAAAATAACTGATTAAGATAAAAGATGCTAGGGTAAGTGGTTGAGTTAGCCCGTTATGAATTTATCCCGATTTCCTTAATGCCTATGATACATTCAATCACCTAACCTCAGAATGTTCTTACTTAAGTCCTTAAGTGAGAAACTATTAAACTACCAATTCTTACTCAAATGTCCATTCAATTAATCATTGGTTTTAATCATACAATATATCAAGGTTTACGGTAATTTATGAAAGTTACTAGTCCTAGATGATGCATTCATAAACCCAATTGTGTGAAAACCCTACCAATCACAGTCCTGTAATTGGAATTCATAGATTAATTTGTATTTGTCCGATACAAAAGCATAATAACATCACACAATTAAATTGAAAGACATAACATAGTAATCAAGGAATCATTGGTTCACATTCATAACATACGATAACATCAGGACCACCCCCTAGCATCAGGGGGTTTAGCCTCTCATAGTACTTAAAGAATTCATAAAGTAAAGATTAGACATTACAAAGAATTAGGAGAATTTGATCTTCAATGGTGGCTACCGTTGAATCTCGCCGTCTTCGAATCCGTTGTATTCGCTATCTTCTCCACTGTAATGCTTTCGTTCGTCTATCAAAAAGTCCTTTTTTCTTTCTCTTCCAAGCCTTCTTATAGTTTCAGATGCCTCCTCTCCAAGCAAAAGGTCCATACTGCCCTTAATGAGAAGAATCGGTTCACAATGCAAAATTAGGTTTTCCAGGCTGCGTGCAATCAACACGGCCGTGTGTGTACACACGGGCGCCCGTGTTTTTTCTCCTGCATTAATTAATTTCAGCATTTGTTACAGTAGCAACAACACGGGCCGTGTCCCTACACACGGGTGCCCGTGTAGATGCACTGTTTTAATCAACACGGCCGTGTGTGTACACACGGGTGCCCGTGTTGATCCCTGTTTTCTGCTTCGTCTTTTTCTCTGCTTGACCAACAACACGGCCGTGTGGTGGCACACGGGTGGCCGTGTTGACCTGCTGTTCTGTCATATTTTCGTCCTTCAGAGTGTCCCGAACTTCACCATTCTTGCTTTTGAACCTGGAACAATGACACTACCCAAACGAAGCATAAACGAGGTCTTTTTGACTTAAACTCGTAATCGAATGTAATGTAATACCAAACCAACAAAACTTGATACTTGACTCAAATGCAACTAAAAACAAACATAAATCTTACCAGAGTGATGAAAATACGTCGGATTAACGGCGGGAATTCAATGGAAATGGTGACCGATCAATGAGGTGGTCCAGCCAGATACTGTTGTTGCAGATGAGCATCTGTTATTGTTAACGCAAAGGTTACAACTCCTTCTACCGAGTTCTCTGTGCACACTGATGGAGGATTCTCTGGAGGACCAATTAACTTATCGATGCTTATAGAGTATGTTGGCCATGTGACATATCGACTATGGCAGGGAGAGGTATATATCTTTTATGTTTAACTTTAATTTGTTTATTATTGTGCCATGGAAGCTAATTGCTATTTTTTTTAATTTGTTTGTTACATGACCGTATCCCACTGAAGGTGACATCGCACAAGTCGAAGCTGAAGGACTTCCCGAAGATTCCGTTGTCTGAGGAGGTGAGACAGATTGTACGTGACTTCGAGCTCCTTGATTTTGCCCACTGCTCCCTCACCATGCTACACACTCCACTACTTACTTCTTTTATTGAGAGATGCAACAAAGAGACATCTTCATTTCATCTTCCGATTGGGGAGATGACTATCACTCTGGATGATATCTCCTCATTGTTCCATCTCTCCATCCGGTGGCAGATTATGGACGACTCTTGTTCTTAGCCCGTCGCTTGCATGTATGATTGTTGCACGAGATTTGGGAGTTCCTGAGGAGGTTGTTCAGAAGGAGTTTTCCATCAATCGAGGTGCTCACCTTTGAATGTCTTGGCTTTAGGAAAGGTACGACAAGCTTGTTGCGACTCAGAGTTATGTGGTTGCTGCTAGGGTGTACATGTTATATCTAGTAGCATGTACTATCTTTGCAGACAAGTCATGTGTTTATATTGACGCCCGATACGTGTGCCTATTCAGTAGCCTCGACGTTACCAGTTGGGCTTGAGGTGTGTTGTGTTGACCGTTTTATATACAACATTTGGAGTGGCGATAATATTTGAGACTAGACAACTCGTTGTTTATTTGAGTTGATTACAGGTATACTTGAAAATATTAATTGTTGTTGATTTATTATTTAAATGTTACGAATAACATTTCTTAATTATTATTTGTTGTGTTTATGTTTTGACATCTGTGTTAGATATTCGTATTTCCCCATCATCTGTGACATGAGGGTGCAATATTTCTTAGTGGGGTCCCCACGGGCGAGGAGATGGAGGGGCATACAGTCACATCCCAATGGTGTTACTGAGTACAAGAGGAGGCTCAATGCCCTGACTGTAGATGATGTCATCTAGACATCATACACTGATCATAGAGTCCACAGAGAGTTCAATGAGTCTTCATTATATTCAGGTTATATGCGATGAGAGACCATGGTTGATAGACACTTGCCTAAGAGGTGTCTGCAGCAATATGATTATGTTCAAAACATCCCACAATCAGTTTTGGATATACCATCTACTGACATTTATCGGTGGTTTCAGAGTATCTTCGTCAGTTCTGGTCATGTCATTAGAGATCAAGCAGTTAGGATTTAACATCCCTCGTAGTGTGAGGATGGTTACTTAGAGAGTTACCTCACTGTATCACACTTTCACATCATCTCACTTGTTGAGCATACAGATGATGTTGGGTCTTCTGATGTTCGGGTACTTGTCGATTGCGTGTCACTGCCGCCTCCCACAACTGATGTCGATGACCAGTAACACCTCCAAATGATTACGATTATTATGGATAACCTCATGGGTTTGGCAAACTCAAATGACAAGGTTTATACTGGATTATCTCGGGTTGCACACATAGCCTGTGGTGGGCCTATTTAGACATCTTTTGTATATTATGTATTATTTGTATATTACTCCGACATCTTTATCAGAATTTTTTATTAAATAATATTTTAGATCTCCCATTGATCCAACATCAACATAAACTAACATTTGACAATGGATTACTTAACTTACACATAACTTAAAAAATGATCATAAATAAGAAAACCTAGACACTACCAGATGATTATGGATGTTTCATCATCTTAATTATGTCGTATATGGACCTTGAAGTTTTAGCATCTAACTCGATTAACCCATTTGTTAACCTAAAGTGGTCTTTACATATCTTTCACATCTTCATCGTTCTTCAACTCAATAAGGTTGTATTTCACTCTCCCGTTAGTATCAATTCAATCTTCACGAAACTCAATCTTTCCCACCTTTCTATTTTCAATGAGACAATAAATCATTCAACTTAGACGTCAAGGCAGCGAGAGATATGGTGTCATCCGAAAGCCGAAACTCTACGAGAGGTGAAACTTCGTTGAAGTAAACTTCTACCTTAATCAAAAATTGAGGAAGAAATATTTTTTGAGATGTTTTTATCAAACAACAGGTAACCCCTCTATTTATACAATTTTGCATTTACTCTTGACCCACAACCCCTCTATTTATACAACTTTGCATTTACTCTTGACCCACAAAAATTGTCGGTGCAATCACAGTCATCCTAAATTGTCGGCAAAATTTTAAGTGTTTAAAATTTCAAACAAATATAATTACCAAAAATTTCACTGAGTTTAAATTTCCAGTATAAAAAGGTAAATTTGGAATTTCCGAAATCATTTTCAACTTCTCAGAAATTTCAAAATTTCTGATACACCGAAAATTTACAATACAGTAGAAATTTTGATTGTCTATTTTGAAAGGAAATTTTATTCAAATTTCTCATTCACCGTGAAGGTATTAACATTAAATATTAATGCAATATCAATAATTGTTCCAACAAGAATAGCATTTTAGGAAGAAAAACAATCCTTGCTTAAAATTTCCACAAATATAAACGATTGCACATTTTTTTATTAAATGGGACAAAATAAATATGCATACATAAACTATTATTACGTTGGTTTAACATGCTAATCCAATGTAACCAAAATAAAAACCAAACCAAGCACAATACAAGCTGCGCCATAAACAGTTAATAATGTATGGCAACTTCTAATTATTTAAACCTTATTGTTTTATTTTTATATATGTAGGCAATACCAAAGTAGCAGTGATCAAATACATCTTGTGCATGAATCAAATACATCTTGTGCATGAAGATTTTGGTGTTGTTCTAGGCAAGAAGATACTCACTGTTTCTCCAGTGGCCTTGTTCTTGAAACCATATGCTCTGTTTTCTGTTCACAGAAGAAATTTTTTGACATGTTATGTCAAATTCTGGTGACTAATTTTCAGTAACAAGAATGACGATCATCCTAGAATTGGTTGGAAAGAAGATAACGGCGACAAAAAATATTTGTAAGAATTTAAGATGCAACTGACCTGCTCTGTATGTGGCAAATATTTCCCGTCGAATGTCAATACCACACGTTCCTTCCCATCAACTCCTTTAATTTTGTCAACCGAGCAGAAAAAATCTATCGCCGACATGCTAAACATAAAATAAACAAATACATAAATAACAGGAAAGAAAATCTTGGAAGTTAATATTTATAGAAAAACACATTCATGCCATTTATTAAGCATGTCCTATTTTATCACCTGTAAGATCAATCTCAGAAATCTTCTAAAATTACAATGATTATGCGGTTTATTAGAAGTATGATATGCTCATTTGATATGCATAAAATAACCTATTTATTTGAAATAAGAAGGCTTTAAGCCTTGAACTACTTCCAATTTTTTCACATAGCCACAATATTTGGAATTTTCGATGGAGTGAAACAACAGTATGATTGATGAATCATGTCACTCTGTCATAAATTTAGCAGAGAGAAGAAAAAAAACTTCTGTTTGTATATGAAATTAAAAATAGAAATAAGCCAAGATATATAATGATCTCTCTGTATGTTCATGGTTATCATATATGTGGGAACATTTTCTGAACTCGCTTAATAATTAATACTAAGATGATGAATCAAGGCCTTTTTTAGCACATCTTAAGCACTAATCATGCAGGGCAAGTATTTATCTAATTCATACTCACATTTAGGCTCTATTTAGGTAAACTATTAATTAAGTACTTATAGTACAAGCACTTTTCATATAAATGCATATCTATAACAAAAGATAACATAAAATCAAACTGCTTTATATAAGTTATAAGCGCTTTTCATAAACTATCCTCAAGAGCTTATGTAAATAAGCTGATATAGGCATGTCATGCCATAAGTTGTTCCCATATGCTCTCCCAAACAATCTCAATAGTCTTTATACTAGTAAATAAATTCAAATAAGTCAATCCAAATAGGCTAATCTAATTCACCTTTACTCTTCAACCACCGAAATATTTTATATTTAGTTACATTCACCGGTCTTAGATAGGTCTAAGACTCTAAATCGGACCTAGATCATCATTCATCAACCTCTACTTCCCAGGCATCAGGTTTCATTTTCAAATTCATGTCATGTGAATCACCTCAAGAAATCTGCAGATATATGATTTACACATGAATCTCATTGAAGAGACTTTTTATTCTGCACAAGCAGAACTTGCTCACCAAGTATTTCTCCAGTTAGGCTATGTTTGTATATCATTAAATGAACGGAGCAGAATGGAACGGAGCGGTATAGAACGAAATGAAAATTTCATTCTATTGTTTAGATATTTTAGGGTAGAGCAAGACAAATTTTTCATTCCGCCAAAATCAGAGGGGAAGAAATATGATGCTAATTGATGAAATGAAATTCATATCACTCCATTCTCCTCCGCTCCATCCAATTTTAATTAATCTAAAAAATAGAACCTCATTCCATATTATTCTATTCCGGTCCATTTTGCAATAACATACTTCCATATAATAATAACAACTCCAAGCTTGAAATTCAAGAAATAGCATATCAAGCACCAAACCATATATAGTAATTGATTATCACATGTTCGAGAAAATGATGTTTGTATAAACGAAAACTTACATCCCATCGCCATACTCCTCGTTGATAATTTCTTTGATGCTCTCACCAAAATGCATAACAGCTTCATTCAACCTAAGAAACACAAGATGAGCAAAACCCACAAAACATTAACCCTAACCCTAGTTTTCAATTTTAGGGATTTTATTAGTTTTCATAACAAATCTTAATTGGTAATTGGGGTCGTGAAGAGTACCGGTAAATAGTGGGGTCTTGGATGATATTAGGGTCATAAGACCTCAAAGGAGGTTTCATCATCTCATCGACAAGCTGTTTGGGCAGGTCGGGCAGTGCTGCCTGGAGTTTAGGGGCAGTTTCAGGTTTGAGCTGCGCTTGTCTTCTGAGAAGCTGAGCAACATAGACATTGGTGAGTCCTGTTTCATCTGCTAACTGAGTATAAGACTTACCACTTTGCTGCTTCAAATGTTGAAGTTGTGACACAATGCTTGCTTTGTTCTGTTCCATTTTGATGTTTGATACTATCAGATCAGATGAAGTGGTGAATTTATATGAGACGAGTTCTTGTCGTATGGTATCATGTCACGTACTCTATTATTAAGTGGGTGGATATCCTAAAAAAGAAAAGAAATCTAGTAATTTGTTTAGCCGACGCAAGAAACAAGCAAGATTGATGACTAGCAGCCACATTCATCATAATCTTAACCACTATTTTATCAATCAAGGTCTTATGGAATCATGCCATGTCTCTTACTTTGTTAAGTAAAGTGAATTCCACTCACCTTGATTTTTAAGAAGCTATACCCTACTAGCGCGAGAAATGGAATAGTACACTGAATGTTTAAATAGTGAATGATCTCTAAATCGTAGGGATTGAGATATTTATAACTACGATTTATGAGTCAAGTTATGTGTGAAGAATCGATTTCATCCGACTGTTTGGCTATGGTGTGAGAATTAGAAGACTTGTTCCTCCGTAAGAATAGGAAGAACAATTTCTTCCTTGGAGAAATGACAATAATCACTCCTTCAAGAATATATGGTCTGACACGTATTGACGCGATTACCACTTAATGGATATGAGTTTGGATTGAGCAACCCACATCCTAAGTGTGATGGATCATATCAGACAACCCATGACTCGCCATGTCATGCACGCCTGATTTGTCATGTGGCTCTTTATGACACTTTTGGAGATCGCTCTCTTTCAATGCCCAATTAAAGTTATCACATACCACAACCCCTTAAGCATGAGGCTTAGTAGGGGCAAAGTGATTTAAACAAGGTAGAAGACAATCTCTTTTTGGGCTAGAATCAAGGAAACAGGTCCCTCAAAGGGTGAGTCTCTCAAGCGTTACTGTGGGACGAGTCCCTCAAGTGTGCATGGGACAAGCTCCTCAAATGTGATTAGGGCAAGTCCCTTAAGTGATGCTTAGAAGACGAGTCCCTCAAGCATTACTCAGGGGCGAGTCCCTTAAACTAGGCTTAGAGGGTGAGTGTCTCAAGTGTGGGAAACACGTAAGACATTTAATGATGTGTTATGATGACTTTGTCATGGGAAGGCGCGAGTATTGTGAGTCGCTGACTAATATTAATTAGTTAAACCTAGGTTATAAATGTTATGCCACCCACTAATAGGTGAAACTCTACTACTTCATAATGATGCATACTTGACCTAGGCATCTGGTCTTATAAATGTGCAGATCTTGATTTCTCTTCTCACACGTTCTACATTCCTTTGAGAAACTAATTCGACTTTTCTTCTCCAAGTTTGGTTCTACCGTCACCAACTCACCATCATCACTAAACCACACTTAGGTATTGAACTTTTCATTTATCTTCTCTTTTTTGTGGATGTTGATTATTAGAGAGTTAGACGAAAATAACAATGTCATAGAACTTTCTACTCACTTGGGAATTGTGGAGACATTATGTGGAAAATGTGAGGTGCTTATATGAGACAGTCGACTATAAACTTGTAGAATTAGGAATATTTGGAAGTTACGATAATAGTTCTGATTCTAGTAGTTATAGTGATCTCGTTTTACCTTATTATTTCCCAAGACAAACAGTTCTTCAAAAAGCTTAGGAGTCAAAGCTTTTGAGACAATGCATACAACTGAGGAAAAAATGAGTTCCTTTCACAAGAACATAAACATGCTTGACTCACGTGATGAAGAAGGTGTCGTATTAGAATCCTATTTTGAGAAGGAGAGGGTTGACATGGCATCCCATGTTGACTCAAAAGTCCAGTTCCTTTACATGCATTTCCTTGTCATATATGACTTAGGTAGTGCTAATTCCTTTCACAGTGTTTGAATATAAGGTTCTTAAGATCATTAACGTTACCCTCTCTTAAATATCTGCCAACGGATGGGCCTTTATCAATGCATTTGAAAACATTTGTATTCACGTAGAAGTTACCCCTACAGTAGGCATCTTATTTTCATTTTATTGTACTAAGACGAAGATTAAGGGAGGATGGGTTACCCTAGGCACCCTGCATGGAAGGTTTCTTTTCACTCCTCACTCAAACTACTACAAAAACTGAAAATATAGGTTTGTGAGAGTGCGGGGGCGAGAAAACCATTCCATGATAATGTTTGAGGAGGAAGACGTAAATTGATTTCCTCTAAATTGGATGGACGACCCAGTGGCCATAAATGACTTTAGCCGTGACTACTTGAGCGAAACCGAGAGGGAGGTTGTCAGGATTTTGGTGGAGTTTCATATTATGGGCTATAGGGAAATGGTGGAGTATAACGAGAGTAACGGTCGGGAGAAAAAGATTGACAATTATTTGCGTAAGTTTGATGTTTGTTTAACCGTTGTAGTTAAACAGTTTACCTTACATAATGTTTTTTTTTATTTGTAGGGAGGACGGCCCCAATGAGCATTACTAAGAGGAAAGCTTGTCATGCTATAAAGAAAGCCGAGGGGGCAATAAGTGGTCTGATGACAGTTTGTCATTACATGATTTCTACAAGTATTTGCGATGAATTTGATGGAATATCAAGTTAAAGATGAGATAAATATGAAGAAATATGAATAAAGTGAAGAAGTTGAAGAAATAGATCAAAGCCAAGAAATTGGGAAGAAATTATGAAGAAACGAGCATTTTACAGCACAATTTACATCTTCACGTCTGTCTAGTAAATTGATCATATATGGAGTTTCGTAACTCGTTTTGAGACCAACTTTTTTTTGTAAAATGAAGCTAAAAGGAATATCTAGCTTCTGGAATAATTGCGTGTGCGGTGAAAAGTATCGTATGTGTGATGAAAAGTATCGTATGCACGATGAAGCATGTTCAAAAATCATGTGCACGATGGAAAAATCACACGCGCTATGGGGCTGTTTTCTGTGATTTTCTAACGCATTTTGAATGCTTTAAAAGGGGAAGTTTGGTACTTTTTCAAGAGTCTGAATTTGTACACGTGAAGGAAGGGTATGCAGCACTAGAAGTTATATTAGGAGAGAATTTGAAGTAATTGGAGGCTAATTATTCAAGAGATTATTTATGCAACCTTCTTATTTGATTTTGGTATTGTAATTTGCATTATGAGTAGCTAATTCTCTTTAGGTTAGGTTGTGTTTGATGAATCTATTTTGATATTTTGGGGACATATGTTTGTTATGTTATTGCATGAATAATTTGATCTATAATTCTATTCAATTACACATTATTCTTAATGCTTTTTTTATGTGAGATATTTTTTTAATCTGATTTTAGGCACATAGAGAATACTGACCATTAGTCCACGTGTTGGACCTAGGGAAATTTTTGTGATTACGTTGGTGGGCTGGAGATAGAAAACTCCAAGCAGTGGCTTAGGAATTAACATTGTATTGTATTGCCTAATCTTGCTTACGCTGGTGGACTAGGGATAGAAATATTCGAGTATAGATTAATGAGTTATACATCAAGAGATTGGGTATAGTGGTTTTGTTAATTTGTTGTGGGATTATAGTGACGATATCATTCATGTAATGCATCGAACATCAATAATAGAGAAATAGGGTATTATCTACACAACCTGACCGTTTTCCCATTACTGTGAGAACACTTTATCTTCTTTTTGCATTTAAAACCTAAAAACCCCCACAATTTACTATTTTTCACGCATTACATAACATTGTCTTGTTAAATAGTAGTCCATGTGGATTCAATCTTTTTTATTACTGCGACATTATCGGTACACTTGCCAAGAAGTCATCAAGTTTTTGGCACCTTTGTCGGGGAATGTTGATAATTTTAACAAGACGACGCTTGTGCAACGTTTAATTTTTTTTTTCAATTGTAAATATTTTTTTTGTAATTAGTTATTTTTGTTTCTTATTAAATTTTATTTCCTATTCTTTCTCTTTTTAGTTTATTTTTGTTTAACTTTTTTTATCTAGTGCAGTGCTACTAAGGTATTCTTCTTTTTGTTTTGTATGTGAGGTCAAGACAGACATGCAAGAGGACATCTATGCTACCTTGGAAAAGTTTGAAGGTTATTAAAAGGAACTTGCAACAAAAACTCTAATTCAACAAAATACGAGAAATTATTCAGAGTCATCGTCTTACACTGGTCATTCATGGGAGAAGGATTCATCATCTCAACTTGAAGAAACTTTAACCTAGTTTGTAAAGATAACTTAACTCAATTTTGAGAAAACAACAGGCATCAAGAAACCATGCGACGTAACATAGAAACATCCTTCGAGAATTTAGAGATGCAACTTGATCAAATATTCAGACAATTAACATTAAAACTGAGATCTAGTGGAGATTTCTACGAAAATATATTAGATAGTCCTAGAGATGCAAAATTTGAAAGAGAAGTCAAACAAGAATGTGAGATATTCGATGAAGGAGGAGTTGAAGAAACCTTGACTCAGTTCATAAAGATTACTCAAATAAATTTCCAGAAAATCAACAGGCAAAAAGAAACCTTGCAAAGGGACATAGAGGCATCCTTCGAGAACTTAATTATGCAAATTAGTCTAGTATCTAGCCCATTAACATTAAAACTGAGCTCTCGTGGGGAGTTCAATGGGAAAATTTTAGGTAGACCCAGAGATAAGGAAATTGAAAAAGAATTCAAACAAGAATGTGAGGTCGTCGATGAAGGAGGAATTAAAAAAGAGAAAGAAGAAGAAAAGTGCACACCATCTGATAAAGAAATAGAAACAAGAATAGAAGAAGCGGAGGTGAAAATTATATGTGGAAAAAGAACAAGAATGCAATATGAAGATTATATAGTTTTGGATGAAACTCCAAATGCAATAATTCGTTTAGACGTAGATGTCCAACTACAAGATCTTCAACAAAAGAATAGTCTTACACCTAGCAACAATGTTGATAAAAAAGAGAAATAGGTGAAATATTGGATGAGATTTATGCCTTGTTGGATACTATCAAGCTAAAGAGAATATGGAAGAAAAATCTTAAATTTCTGAAAGTAATGGAATTCCTACCAAACAAAAGAAAGAAGAAGGATGATGTGTTTTTTATTTCATATATGTCGCCCTAACACAAAAATCAAAATGTCAAGCTTAGGACCTTAAAGAAGCGCTTAATCAGAGGCAATCCATCAGATAAGTTTTTATTTCATTTGAAAATTTTAAATTTCAATTTATTTCAATTAATTATTTTTGTTTTGTAGCATGTCACATTTAGGAGCAGTAGGACAAAGACCTGAGAAAGGGATTGAAAGAAGAAAGAAAGACTAAAAACTCTGTTTAATCCTATTTTTTTCTAATCTGTTTGCATGTTCTAGTGTAGTTATTGTTGTTTCAAGGAATGTGTCTAAAGAAAAACCGCTTCTCTCGAGCATTAATATCAATCAGACAAGGGCAGAGTGGACCAAACAGAACCAAGACTTCAACAACCCCATGCAAGATGTGCAAGACTTTTTCCACTCCAATGACATCTTAATTTGGAGTTTTATGACTTTGTATTAATTTATGCGATTCCCTTGTACGTCTAACAAGTCAATCTCTCAAGTCAATCTAGAGTATTAGCTATAATACTTGGTTCCCCTTTGTACCAATAAATTTATGTTTGTCTTTAATAAACAAGTTTGTTGCTGATGTTTCTTTTAGATTTACAAAATTGTAATTTTAGCAGTGAAAAGATGAACCATAAGCATCATAAAAAACAAAGGTGATCATTGTCGCATTACGCGAAAAACCGGCGGGAAACAAGAACAACAGAGCCGCCACCGTGCGTTATTTATCCCAAAAGAGGGAAAGGAAACGCTCGAAGTAAACCTGGAAAAGACATGGTCTCGCGACCAAAGAGAAATGGGATCGGGAGTCGGTTATGCGAAGGGAAGGTATTAGCACCCCTACGCATCCGTCGTACTCGACGGGATCCACGCACAAAAGGAAGGAATATGGTTGCTAAAAACTGCTCACAAACACACACTGGCTAAAAGAGACACAAGAAAACAAAAGAAACTAACTCGGCAGGATATCGCATCCTGGGCCTACGTAGTCTATCAGGCATAGACATCAGAGTCGACGTAGTTCGGACAGGGGGAAACGTGTTCGCTAGGATGTCGCATCCTATGCATACGTATCTTCTCGGACTAAGAAGAATCAGAGCACTCGTAGCTCGGCTAACGCACGCAAACAAAACAGACACAGGCAGACGTGGAATCCGAATGTCAATCGCTGGACTTACATCAGATTCCGAACCAAAACACACCCACATTGGAAACCAGATGCCACTTGATGGACTTATACCGGACTCCAAGCACACAACAAGAGGATACGGAATGCCAATCGCTGGGCTTACATCCATCTCCTAACACACACAAAGACAAAACAAAAACGGGCGCCCGGAGAGATCAGCTCATCTCCTGCCTACGTACCTCATCTGGTATGAGGATTAGGGCGACGTAGTTCCCCTACGCAGGGACAAAGGACTAGCCTAACCAGATAACAAAGGGAGACACAACTAGGGAGACTACGACTCGAGCCTAGATGTTATCATGCAAATCATCCCTAAGTCAAGGTTTCTAGCTAACTTGCACAGGGAGCAAGCTATCCTATTCAGCACAGGCAGAGCAAAACAATCACACAAATAGCACACACTATATACACACAAAGTGGGCTCACACAAGGGTTAGGCTGTGAAACACAAGCCAACTGTATCAGGTGATGTTAGCTCTTAACCTTAACATTGAGAGTTAAGGTGAAGCTGATGAAAGGTGAGTGAAGATGAGACTTCACAACTCGTATCCCTGGCCTGGGAGAGCTTCAACCAATGAAGTGTGGGTCCAGAAAGTGGGAACCCTTCTACACTTGTGACAGACTCAACTGTACAACTGTACAAGGATCTTGGGTTAATGTCCACAATGCATCAACACCAGTTGTGTGAGCAAAGGGACGACTCAACAGAATAGCAGGAGATGGATTGCACATCTCTTGTATCTGCCAATTGCCTTATCAAAGGTCTTTTCCTGCTTGGGGACAAAGATAAACAAGCACAAGCATTGCCTCTTAAGGAGGACTTCAGACAGGTGCCTGGCCAAGTAACAGGCCAGGTCTTCCAGACTACATGGAGAAGAGATCATTATACCTCAATGCTCAAGCTCTTAAGCAAAGCAAAAGCAAGTTCTCAAGGGAACTATAGCAACTAAGGTACCTGAAATCAATCCAACATAATCAGTATACCAGACAAACAAAAGTCAAACAGAAAATTACAAGTCCACAGCACAAACAGATAACAAGCATCAATGCATAAAGGTGCAAGCCACAAGGCATAAGTGCAAGTCTCAAAGCCTACAAAACAAACTCAATGTTAGTCATAAACAAGCAATAAACCAACTCCAATTGAGTTCACATCATCAAGCATAAGCAATTGTGCTCTTTGACCTGAAACAAAGCTCAAACATTAAGCACTAACCACTAGTACAAAGCCTAGGGTCAAAATGAGATCAATAAACCAAAACAGAACATGAAACTTATCAAAAATCAAGATCAATCAAATAAGAATCAAATCCAAGTGGTCTCACATTCATATCATCAACCATTATCATTTCATGAGGCAAAGAGTACAAAGCATGCAATTTAGAACCTCATAGGACCAAACAGAAAGATCCAATTCAAATCAACTCACAAACATTTCAATAAATCCCCAAAAAATTCATGGTCAAACAGCATTCACAACATGACCTACACACCAAATTTCAAGTCATTTGGACTAAGGGAAGCAAGTCAATTAAAATCATCAAGTCAAAGAATACTCAAACAAGCTCATACAAGGCACCAAAACATGCATCAACTTCAAGCAAGCACAAAACAGAATTGGCATAAGATAAATAAACCAAATCAAAGCCAAGCCAATGGTGAAAATGTCTACACGGAGGATCGAACTCCGTGTGTTTTCAAATCCAGCGCTACTTAAGTGAAACGTCGCGTTTCACTTAAGTTCGTGGCGTGATTTCATTGGCTCATGGGAGACAAACACCAAAAAGCATGCAGGCTACGCTACAACGGATCAAACACATGTTCTGGGGAAGAAACCCTAATGTTCATCATTATCTTCATACGCTCTCATCAGCTTAAGATCCAACATGCACAGAAAATTGCAAAATGCATACCAATCGGTTCGTCCTTCAATGCACATTAACAATCTCACAACAATTAACCCTAACTTTCACTAACAAGCGCGGATCGACCAAAAGAAGATTTGAACATCAAACTTAAAATTCACATATCTTTCTCATTTCTTGATGAAAATCAAAACCACAAAGCTCAGGCTAATCCACATGGAAAGATCTATAGAATGCACATCATGATTTCAGCAATGGCATGGTTCGAAATCTAACCTTCAAGTTGATGCAGAGTTGGATTTGGATTTCTTTGGATGTGTAAGCATGAAACAGATGATCTTTGAGACTTATGTTAATGAATGGAGGGAGCTTCGAAGCTCAACTGTGCTGGATGTAGCTCTAATTTCCCACTGCCATGGATGGAGCTTGCTTGAACAACTCTTGAATTTTCTCGAAAATGGAAGATCATGGCTTCAATCTTCTTCAGCAGTGCTTGGGAATGCTTGAGCAATGAAGATTCAATGCAATGTTCTTGGAGAATTTGCAGAAAAATGAAGAACAAAAGTTGAGAGAATTTGCACTTTTGGATCTAGATCTGAGATGAATGAATGTTAATCCGAAATTCAGTTAGCATTAGCCTTATATATGGTGGATTAATCATTTCCTTAATCTCAATTAGCCAAAAGTGAGTGAATTAGTGAAATGAGTGTTTATTTGCAATTGGCCAAAATAACCTTCATGTGTGGAATGAGCTGCTACAGTGCACGAATTTCTTACTAAACACACTCCAAATGTGGTTTTAGATCAAATTCAAGTGGTGAGAAGCGTGGCAAATGCATAGTTTTGAAATGGACTTTTTTTCTCCCTTTTTCAAATTCAATTCACCTTGAAAATGCCATTTTTATGTGATGACTTTTGATGAAATGTGATGAATGATTATGATAGGGCATGTCAAATGGAGATTGTAGCAAGAAACCCCACTCAATTTGGCCAATTGGTGTGAAAGTTATCCAAGTTTGAAGTTCAAAATTTCTTGACAATGATTTGATCATAACTTGCCAACCACACATGGGAAATGGATGTTCTTGGACTTTTTGGAAAGGTGAGAGCAAGATCTTCAACTTTCATGTTGGACAAAATTCCATTTGAAGCTTGTATGATGATGTAAATTTGAGGAGAAGACCTTTCCATTTTTGGCAGTTTGAAATTACAGGTCACTTACTATTTTTGGAAACTTTTCCTCTGACCTCAAATTCTCCAATGTTGATCTTTGACATGTCAAATGAGACTTGTATGGACATGAATGAAGCCCTTCAAACCATCTCCCACCTTCAAATCCATGATTTCAGACACAGTTGACCACAGTTGACTTTCTAGGGTTTCAGATGAAATTCAGCTTGACTGTTGAGCTTTGATCATCCAATCTTTGGCCAAACCACTTCAAAATGATCCTTGAATCATGTGAACTTGTTAAATCAACCCTAGGGCTTTGCTTCAATAGAGAATGCACTTGCTTGCTTGCTTGACTGGATCTCCTGACCAGTCTTGACTGATGACTTGCACTTGGGCAAATGGACAATGCAATGTTATGCAGTGGACAATGTTAATGTTATGACCTAACATGAAAATGAATGTACAAAATGGTGTAACACCTCAAAATTTGCCCTCCTCTCTTGGGACTAGCTAACATATTGCATATCATTTTAGGTCATTAGGCATTGCATATTGCATATCATGTGGTCACATTGTGCAAGTCATCCTCCTAAGTCTTGATCAGAAGATGGAGAGGTTATGTGCAAGCTAGGGTTTCATTGGATTGGATCACTAATCATCTGAGGATATGGTGGTTCAAATTAGGGTTTTGATTCTCAAGGAGATTGAGCTACATCTTGATTGAAATAATACATCATCATCATCATGGTCTTGATATTATCCAAGAGGTGCAAGAGATTGATCAACTACCTTGGGATTAGGGTTTTGACCACTGGTCAACCCTAATCAGTTGCATTGGGCCAATCAGGGCATGGCAAGGAGATGGGGTCTACAATGGATATGGGGATCATTTCATGATTGTATTGATCTTATTATGGCTAGGGTTTCACCATTGAGCCATTTCATCAGAGAATTGGGGCTCAGATTGATCAGTGTATTGCCAAATTCATCTATCAGTTGAAAATCAACTGTGGTCAATTGTGCTTGATTTTATGGATTTGGAGGGAGGAGAGAGTTGGATACGCTTCATTCATGTTGAAACAAGTTTCATTTGACATGTCAAAGCTCAAGAATGAAGAAAATAAAGTCAGGACAAAAATTGCCAAAAATAGAAAGTGACTTGTAATGGAAGTTTCCAAAAATGGAAAGTTTTTCACCACAAAATTACGTGTCCAAAAAAGCTTCAAATGAAAATTTGTTCAACATGAAAGTTGTAGATCTTGGTCTCACCTTTCCAAAAAGTCCAAGAACTTGAAATTCCCATGTATGGTTGGCAAGTTATGGTCCATTCATTTTCAAAAAATGCCTATAATCAAAGTGGCATAACTTTCACATGGAGTGTCCAAAATGGATGATCTTTTTATGAGCAAACTCCATTTCACATGTACTTTCATGGTGCATAATAAAAATTCATCAAAAATGGTCAATGCAAAAGGTCAATTTTCAAGTGCATCAATTAAAATCCAAGGGCAAAATGGTCCAATTTGAGAAATACATGGAATTTTGGGATGAGGATTTTTGCAACACACTCCAAATGACATTTAGAAGATGTTTGAGCTGTCATGAGCTGTCATGGTGCAATATTTGGCAAGGGCATTTTTGGACTTGCACTTAAGTTTCACATTACACTAATTAAACAAATTTTTGCTAATTTGGATTAAGAGAGTGATTAAGGATGGAGTATAAAGCTTTAATCATAACAGAATGTTAATGATAATCACAATTCACAAGAAATCTAACTAACTTTCCCTCCATTTTCTCCAAATTCATCAAGAATCTTCATCAACATTTTTCAAGATTTCTCCATCGTTTCTCAACCAAATTGCTTGATTCTTCTTGATTCGTGCTCCACATATCTTCTTCTCCCACTGTTTTGGTGAATTGTTGCAAGAATCTTCAAGAACCTCGACTGTTCATCATGAGCTCAACTATGGCAAATTGAGATTTCTCACACGTGGAGCTGTTTTGGATCAAGCTAAGCGTGGCGTTCAATTCCCTCAACCTTCTCCTTCACCTGTTTTTGGTTTTGGCTCGAAAAAACATCAAGAATCATCAACTGCTTCAACCTAAGGTGCATTTTCGAATCTTACCATTTCTTAAATTGTTATGTGGTTTTTGTAGTTCATTCATCATAGATCAACATGATATGCTTGGTTTTGGATTTGGTTAGCTATTGAATGAGTTATTTCGATTTGAAGTTTGATGTGCTTAACTTTAATTGATCGATCCCTTCGCTACAGTAGGAATTAGGAAATTTGAGTTACATATTCATGATCCTTGTGTTCATGCGGTTCTTTTGGTTATCCATTTGTTGATTTTGGTGGAAATTCGTGGATCATGATTTTCTGCATTTTCTAGATATTTTTTGACGAAGAACATAAACAAAAGCCTGTTTGATCCATTTTTCTGGATTTATTTTCAAATTATGTGTTTGGCGCCACCGGCAACCAATGAAAACATTTCCTGGCCGCTAGTTGATACGGCGTCGTTTTGGCTGATGTGTTAAATATTACAATCGTGCCATTATCCATTATTTAATTGATTTATTTCATTTCTTTTTCTTTTGATTATTTCATTTTGTTATGTGATCTTCAAAAATTCATATCTCACTCATTTTTCATCCAAATTGAGTGAGATTTTTTGCATTATTCTCATGATGATGTGTAGAATTTTATGGTGATTTTTGTGGATTTTTTGCATGTATAGAAAAATAATTGGCCTAGGGTTTGTGGAATGTGTCACATTTTTGTATGTATTGCCAAAACCCTCATGAAATGCTCATACCTTTAAAGAAATGAATGAAAAATTTTGTGCTTATTCTGGACATATTGATGGTGATTTTCATGTAGAGTTTGTGATTTTTGGATACTTGGTGATGTAGATATGATTTTTTGAATAGAGGTGTGACAATTTGTGTCACACCTAGCTAGGTCAACTTTCTGATTTTATTTGCCTGGCCTAGAAATGTTTGATTGCTCCAATGTTTTGCATGAATGATCATTAATATGTCAAGATAACATGTGATTTTTGCTGGAATTTTTGATGGAGTTTTCTAATTGATTGATAATTTTCTTCTCTGTTGGCTCATTTTGTGAGTTTGTGTGACACATGTTGGAATTTTGTTTGTGAAATTCTCATAGTGTATTGGATGAAGATGAAATTTGGTGTGAGCATTGTAGACACATTATAGGACATCATGGTTTTGATCCCATTCATTTCTTAGATGTTGTCACTGTTTTATGATTTATGGAATTTGATGCTTGTGTTGATGCCTTGAATTGGCTTGTATAAATGTGTCTGGACTTCTTGATTTTCATTGACCTACTTTCTTTTGTCCAATTGAGCTGAAAATTGACATGCTATACCTTGAATGTGTCCTGTTTAGGTGTGAATTTTTGTGGAATTAATTGAATTGATTTGGTATGCTTTTGAGTGAGATAGTTCTGTTTGGTCTTTTGGAGTTGCAAATTGCATGATTAATGTTAAATTGTGCATGAAATGATAATGGTGAATGGTATGAGCATGGGACCAATTGCAATTGCTTTTAATTTGTTTGAATGTGATTTTGGTTGGTTTGCACTCGCTGTTTTGATTTTTTTATCCCCTTTGGACCCTAGGCTTGGCCTAGTGGTCTAGTTTCTCACATTTGGTTTGGATTTTCAGGTTGAAATGCAAAAGGCTTAAGGAGAAAAACTCAAGTTGTAAATTGAGATTGTTTGATGTTGTGAACTAACATTGGCTTTGTGTTGTAGGTTTAATGCTTGAGCTTGAGCTCATGGCTTGCACTTATGTGCATTAACTTGTGTTGTCTGTATAGATTGACTTTTGCTGTTTATTGTTGGTTTGTCTGAGTACTGATGATGCTTGATTGATTTCAGGTACATTTAGTCGCTTACAGTTCTTTAAGAACTTGCTTGCTGTTGCTTGGTTTTTAAACCAGTTGAGGTAGACTCTCTTGTCTTCATGTAGTCTGGAAAACCTGGCTTGTTATTTAGCCAGGCAACTGTCTGAAGTCCTCCTTAAGAGGCGATGTCTGTGATTGTTTACTTTTGTGCCAAGCAGGTAAAGACCTCTATGAGGCAATTGGCGGAATCCAAGGGATATGCAATCTATCCCCCGCTATTCTGTTGAGTCGTCCCTCTGCTCACACCACTGTGTTGATGCATTGGGACATTAACCCAAGATCTTGTGCTGTTGCGCAATCGAGTCAGAGTCTTTGAGCGTAGAAGGGTCCCTCCATTCTGGACCCACGCTCCTTTGTCTGAAGCTCTCCCTGATCAGGGATAAGAGCTGTGAAGTCTAATCTTCACTCACCTTTCATCAGCTTCACCTTAGCCTCTCAATGGCAAGGTTAAGAGCTAACTCTACCTTGTACAGATGACTTGCCTCGGCAGTCCACCCTTGTTTGAGCCTCACTTGACTGGATATAGTGTGTGCTTTGTGAATATTTGTTTGAAGTGTTTGTTTTATTTTGTTTGATGCTTGCATGCTTGCTTTCTTCCTGGATAGGATTAGCTTGTTGTTGCGCAAGTAGGTAGAAACCACAACATAGGGCAATGATGCATGATAACACTAGGCTCGAGTACAGCTCCCTGGTAGTGTGTCTTCCCTTGGTTTCTGGCTAGAATTTCTTTCCCTTTCAGGGGAACTACATCGCCCTGATCCTCGTTCCAGACGAGGTATGTAGGCAGGAGACCGTGCGAGGTCTCTCCGGGCACTTTTTTTCTTTTTGTGTGTGTTTGCTTGTTATCTTCTTGTGTGTCAGGATATGGATGTAAGCCCAGCGATTGGCTGTCCGTATCCTGATGGCGTTTGTTTGGTTCGGAAGCTGACGTAATTCCATCGAGTGGTTGTCAGGTTCCAGGTTTGCCTGTGGGTGTGTGTGTCTTGTTTGGCGTGCGTGAGCCGAACTACGGCAACTCTGATTCTCGTTCCAGATGAGATACGTAGGCATAGGATGCGACGTCCTATCGAGCTCTCTTCCTCTTAACCCCATCTGTGTTGTTTTCGGTGCGTGTGTGTGTGTGGTGTTTTAGCAACCTATTCTTTCTTTTAGAGCGTGGATCCCGTCGAGTACGACGGACGTGAGGGGTGCTAATACCTTCCCCTTGCGTAACCGACTCCCTTACCCTTTCTCTTTGGTCGCGAGACCATGCTTTTTCCAGGTTTCTCTGAGCGTTTCCTTTCCCTATTTTGGGATAAATAACGCGCAGTGGCGGCTCTGTTTGTGTTTTTGTTTCAGCTCGCCGGTTGTTTTTCGCGGATGCGACAAATGGTAGGTGCAAATTTGAGGTGCTACAGTTGCCCCTATTCAATCAACTAGGAACCCGAATGGATGAGAGCAACGGCTGTCAGACTTTCAGGGTAAACAGGGATTGAATACCGAAGAACCGTAGAAATTTGCATAATGCAGGGATCCACCAACGGAAACGTCCACTAGGATCTGCTGTTTATTGCTGGGGATTTTGATTTTTTTTTTCAAAGGTACAGTCACATCCAGACACCACAACACGATGAATGGGAAGGGGAACCACAACTAGACGTCAACGGACGACTAGGAAAAACTCAACGTTTACCGAGACCAACGAAGAGGTAACCAGACATTAATGAATGACTGGAAGAGATACAACCATACGTCAACGGACGTAATGGGAAAAACTCAACGTTTACCGAGACCAACGGAGAGGTAACTCTACTAGGGACGACCAGGAAAAACTCGACGTTTACCAAGACCAACGGAGAGGTAACCAGACATTAATGAATGACTGGAAGAGATACAACCATACGTCAACGGACGTAATGGGAAAAACTCAACGTTTACCGAGACCAACGGAGAGGTAACTCTACTGGGGACGACCAGGAAAAACTTGACGTTTACCAAGACCAACGGAGAGGTAACTCTACTGGGGACGACCAGGAAAAACTCGACGTTTACCAAGACCAACGGAGAGGTAACCAGACATTAACGAATGAACTGGGAAGACTCGACCAGACGTCAACGGACGAAAGGGAGAAGTTCGACGTTTATCGACACTAACGGAGAAGGAGAAGACTCGACCAGACGTCAACGGACGAACGGGAGAAGCTCGACGTTTATCGACACCAACGGAGAAGGAGACCAGACATCAACGGATGAATGGGAAAGAAAGACATACAACCACACGTCAACGGACGAATGGGAAAAACTCAACGTTTACCAAGACCAACGGAGAGGTAACTCTACTGGGGACGACCAGGAAAAACTCGACGTTTACCAAGACCAACAGAGAGGTAACCAGACATTAACGAATGAACTGGGAAGACTCGACCAGACGTCAACGGACGAAAGGGAGAAGACTTCACTAAGGAAGGAATACAACAACCGGAAACCGAATAGGACGTACACCGACGACTCTACTGGGGATTCTGGCCGGGGGTCAACCAGACATTAATGAATGACTAGGGAATATGATATACAATCAGACGTCAACGGACGACTGAGAAAAACTCAACGTTTATCGAAACCAACGGAGAGGTAAACTCTGCATGGGGAAATATATCACAAACAACCGTCAACGGACGATCGGGAAAAACTCGACGTTTATCGAAACCAACGGAGAGGTAACTCTGGGGGGACTCAACAGCCATTAACTAATGATCTGTGGGGAATAAGCAACTATACGTCATCGGACGCATAGGAAAAACTCAACGTTTACCGAAACCAACGGAGAGGTGACCAGACATCAACGGATACCTGTGGGGAGGATACAACTAGATGTCAATGGACAACTAGGAAAAACTCGACGTTTATCGACACCAACGGAGAGGAGACTCATTGGGGATCACGGTCACGACAGAGAGCAGACAGGAAGGAACACCAAGGATACCGGGTTGTAGGCATGAAAACCGGTGACCGACCAAAGCGTGAATTGGTTTGTGTTCCAAAACACTTATCATCCTGAAGAGGGCTAGAAAAGCAGTCTTGTTAGAGGATGGACATTCGATTCCACAAGGAATACGAATCTTACTCAGTTGGGGAAAACAATCAAAAGATTGACCAAAGAGTGCATGAGATATATCATCTATAGCCGTCAAAACGTAGATAATACACTCGCATGGAAGATTATCCATAACCGGATTGGAGGTTGTTAGATGGATAAATCGACCGACACAAGAAAGGCATCGGGATACCAGGACTAGGTATGCAAAGATGACCAATCAAAAGAAAGGGGAAGGCCCGCTGGGGATAAAGTTGCTTAATCAAAGCAAATATCCGAAAGGAAAGGAATATCAATATCGAAAACTGGATAATGATAACCACAAAGAGGGGATTACATCTACCGGTTAGTAGGTAGAAAACCACGGAAAAGTAACCGTCATCACCTGGGATGAGCACAAGGGGTTAACTCCACAAAGAGGAGAACAGAGGATTCACATCTACCGGTTAGTAGGTAGAAGACCACAAAGATAGGACTTACAACTACCGGTTCGTAGGTAGAAGCCAACAAATTCCACTGAGGATAAGATGAATGAGTGTCGATTAGTGAGCCACTATTCATTTATACCACAGGGAAGCACAAGAGACAGCCGCAAGGAAGCCAATTTAGGATCGATCCAAAAAGGCAAACTGAATCAAGACATCCTAATGAGGAAAGAACTCACTAGGGAAAACCCATCCCATTATGTGTGGGGAGGTAATGGAAACAACCGTCATCCACGAGGATATAACTCAGTGGGGAGCGCAGAAGGAAATGACAGACACTTTCTGCTTAAGGGGTCAACTCTATATGGAGAGATCAGACACGCCCACATCTGCTATGGGAAAAGATCCAAGCTGGCAAGATGCTACCAATTGGAGAGTAACAATGTTGGGGATGCCCACTCAACTAAGGAGTCACTTGTTGGGAAAACACCGCTCTACCCTGCTGGGGAACCCAATTCTGAAATCAATTCAACCGCGCGATGCTAAACTCTTTCCAACAACCCATTCCCGGATAGTCACCACGGCCCGGGGCTAATGGATATGTTTGAAATGCTGGTGCATGAGTTTTTTTTTTTAGCGCAATGCCCCATGATTATGGAAATGCTACGCACTAAAGATGCAATATGCTATGCTTATCTACATGATGAATGCAAAAAACACATCTCCTTCCAGAGACAACACCGGGGAGCTTCAGGAACTGCGCTGAAGCTTTCATTACCATGTCCATTTCCACCCTGCTGGGGAAAGACAACCTTTGTTGGGGATGACCTCCATCGAACCCGAACTGCATGGGATTACCCTACTAGAGGAGGCAACCAATCCTTACCTCTACTGGGGATAGCCCCGCCGAACCCGATCCTCTTGGGGACCTTGCTGGGGGAAAACCATCAACACAACCTCTGCTGGGAAGACAACTTCAGACTTGGAAAACAATCAAAACTCCGCTGGGGATATGGTAACCTTCAGGCTTACTGAGGAGGCACCGATCTCGAATCTGCTAGGGAGATGACACTCTCAAACCCACTAGGGGAGATACGGCTTATCGGACACGGGCCGCCCTTCGATTCGTCGAACACTGGTGTTCACCATCCTACCACAGTGTTGACTTTCCACTTTTGAGAACTCCCAGACTCATTTGGACTTTTCTGATTCATCACCTTGTATTCCCGACTCCTCCGTACTCCGCGGGGATCGAACTCCTGGGATTCGTACAAATCTTCCAGCCCTCGGACTTTGAAGAGTCTTCTTGATTAAACCTCTAGGGTCGTCGTCCTTCTTTCGTCGTCCTTTCACCGTTCTTCTATCCCTTGCCCCTGATCGGGCTCTGTAGGGATCTCTTGTCAAAGTATTCCACCTCACAACCTGCAAGTGAGTGAACATAGCCAACAGCACCTGCAAAAGAGATCGTTAGATAAAAGCGTGCCCCAGGCGTGCCAACATTTCAATACCTACGTCACTCAAACTTCCGAATACGATTTCCAGATTTCAACCTTATAAGCATGCACCGGAAGGGATCTCTATGTTACAAAATGCAAATATTCTTATCAAAACAAACGGATGTTTTTGCAATCAACAAAATTATTTGACTGAACACGCATTTTATTGACTGAAAAAGGAGATGGCTCAAAACCGAGCAACACACAGGAAGCAATCCCTGAAAAGAGGTGATCGCGCACAAAAGGAAAAAACCTATCCTAGTGGCAATGTGAAACCGTGATCTCATCGGGTTCCAACTCGGTTACGCCCCATATGTCCTCAAGACTTTCCGCATTTTCTGTCCTCTGAACAAGACGCTTCCGATTGATCTCTGTCGGAGATTATCCAAGTCATATCTCAAGCACAAACGATCATGCTGGTCGCAGTTGTTCGTTTCAATCCCTCTTTTGCCTGGACCGCCCTTTCGGGTTTCAGTCCACCGGGATACCCTTTTTTGCCCAAGCCTCCCTTGTGGGGTTTTCGACTTGTCGGGTGTACAGTTCTTTTCTTTTATTATCCCTAACTTTTGCCCGAACCTTTTCTCTTTTTTTTTTCGGTTCGCCGGGATACCCCTTTTTGCCTGGACTTTTTCTTTTTTGTCCAGCGGGTCAATTTTTCACGAAGTATCTTTTAACTGCGTCCGCATTCACAGGGGATGGAAAATCTTCGTCATCCGTGGTCGTCGACAACAAAGCTTTGTCAGAGAAACCTTTTTGACCACGAATGGACATCCATAACTGTGTGTCCACTTGCCCCACGATCGTTGAGGAGGAAGGATCCTTTTCAACACCATACTCATGATACCCACGAGGTCGCACTTCTTGGTTAACAACACGCTTCATTCACTGGGTACAACTGCCCCACGGCAAATAACTGCCAGCCTCTTTTCCTCAATCAGGCTCAACGTGTCATACCGAATCCTTATCACCTCAGCCTTCACTAATTTCTCATCCATCAGGACTCTCCATAATGGGATCTAGACTTCAGTAGGTAGTACCACTTCTATCCCATACACGAGCGAGCGCGGCGCTGCCCCAATAGACATACGCACCGAAGATGGATACCCAGGATACAAGCTTCGTGCTCAGCCACCATGTCTTTGGCGCATTCAAATGTTATCCGGGCAACAAAAGAATGTGGGATCTTTTTGGCGACACTAACTCATCCACGTTAACCCCATCAGACATCAGAATCCGTTCGGATTCAGGGTCAGGCCCCTCCTCCGGGATCGGTTCCTCACAATCTTTCGATTGGAGCACCTCGAGATGTCCTCATCAGGGAACTCAAACTTCCTTGGTTGATAATCCTCAATGGGTTGCGGGGCGATGTAAACGAACAATACACTCCCCTCAATTGCTTTCTGAGCGGTGTACTGAATATTGTATCCAATCAACATCATTTGCCCTCTCGCAAACTATCCGGTCATGCTGACTTCTCAAACATATACTTGATCAGATCCATCTTGGAAATCCGCGAAGTGGTATGAACCAGCATGTACTGTCTCAGTCGGCGAGCAGCCTATGCCAAAGTACAGCGAGTTTTATCGAGCAGTGAATGTATTGTTTCACAGTCGGTAAACTCTTTGCTAAGGTAAATTGCATGCTCTTTTCGACCAGACTCGTCATGCTGACTCAGTACGCACCTCATAGACCCCTCGAGGGCTGTCAAGTACCAGATTAACAGAATCAGAGGTTCCTGCAACTTATTCTTTTTCCAATGCCCCTTGGCAATCATTATCCTACCTGACCGTTTGATCTCTTTTTTGTTTTCGGTTCAGGCATTTCTTGCATTATTTTTCTTTTTCTTTTCTTTTCTTTTTTTTCTTTTTTTTTTCTTTTTTTTTCTTTTTTTTTCTCTCTTTTCTTTTTTTTTTAGCAGGATCGACCTCGACTCCTCTTTCGTTCACAATAAGCCTCGACAACTTACCGGACAGCACTCCACAAGTGCACTGGTTCGGACTCAACCTCAGTCTGAGTAGTTTCGATCCGGTCAAACAATTTGCCCCAGATCCACCGGATGCCCCTCTTTCTGCTTGGGACTTTGCTATCATGTCATCAACATAGCATTCGATTCTACGATGAATCATACCATGAAACAAAGTCACTCTGATACGTGGCACCGGTGTCCTGCTCCTCTAGAGGACAGTCTTCTCTCCATTGTAGCTTGTGTATAACGACATTGGTACCCAACCCTGGCATATCCTGATACGACCAGGCGAAGGTGTCCATATGCTCCTACCATTCTGCCCTCAACTCGCCTCTGAAGCGGCCTCAATTTTCACTTTCTGACCTCGGCGGTGTCTGGAGTATCAATCTTGAATCGCTCCTCGTGCGGTTGAATCACCCTCTCCTCTTGTCTTAACAACCTGGCTAATCTTCCAACAGATCACAATCTTCTTCGCCTTTTTCTTCAGCATGATAGAGCGGATTGTCGAAGTCATACAAAGGTGTAACCGAATTGTTATCAATGAGATCAGGAGGATAACCACTTTTGAGGTCGGAACAAGACGAATCAAAAGGAAAGAAAAATGAAAATAAACATTGCCATTTTTATTTTTTAAACTGCAAAAATAAATGAAAAACAGGGAACACCGCTTTTAATCACAAAAACATCCATTTATTACTGATGCAAAATGTTGCACAATGAAACACATGAGATGGCCCTTACAATGGACCATTACGTTTCGGGCAAAACGTATGGCTTTCATGCAAACAAAATTGAAAAACAGAAATACTACACTTCAGGATGAGTGACAGTGGCGATCTTTGAGGCCTTCCAGTTCCCTGGTACGCACGACTTTATCCACAACTCCAGCTCGCGGTCACTGTCGACCTCTTCACCCACTGCACAGGCATGATCAGGATCCAGCATTCCTGCACTGACAAAGGTGTACGATGAACGACGTCCTCTGTTTGGTCTAGACGACTCTTGATCCGGTTGGTAGCCAATCCCGAACATGTATGTCTTTACCACTATGTCAATGATCCTGCCCCAGCCTTGGGCCTCTTGGTTCTTCACCACCTCTAAGGCTTGTTTATAAGAAGAAATGGACAACTTCTTCTCTTTCTCAACAACAAGGGCATTCTCCACCTGGGCGGTTTCAACTGCCAGATTGGGTGTTTTACATCTTACATCGTCCATTTCTACTTCCTTCATCTTCTGGGTCGTGTCTTTCATCAATACACACCCCTCTGTGGTGACGGTCGCACAACAATTATCAACACCAGGGAAAGCTCCCTCCTTCATCAGAGGTTTTGGGACCACAGATATGGGAACCTTTAACTGATTCTCCTCAATCACCTTCATTCCTCTCTTGTCCTTTTTCACCATCTTCACTTTTATAGGACCTTTCCTGGGTACGGGGTTGACCTTGCCATCCATTATCTGTGCCAAGCTGATAACCTTAGAGTCCACCATGTCCTAGACGACATGTTTGAAAGCTCTACAACCCTCAATGTTGTGTCCGGGTGCCCCAGAATGGAAATCGCACCTGGCATTCTCATCATAGTTTGGAGGCCTCCGCTGCTGTTCTACGGGAATCAATATCCTTGGCCGGACTAACCCCGGATCCCTCAACCTTTTGAACAGAGGAGTATAAGTCACAGGTGGCTCATCAAACTGACGATCTGGCTTCCCCTTCTTGACTTGACTCTTAGCTTTCAATACTTTCTGTTGAGGTAGTGGTTGTTGCTGTGGTGCCGATGAACTACCAACAGGAGTGGTTGCAACGGCAGCATACGGGTGATACCGATCTTTACTGTGCTCCTTTCGGACAGGCACACCACCTGATTCGACCTTCTTAAGCTGACTATTGCCAGAGGATTTCTGTACCACAGATGACGGAGCATCCCCCTGAACTTTCTCCTTTATCATCCAGCTTTCAATCCTATCCAACCTCTCAGCAATCGCCTTCTGCCCCAAGGCGAGCCCCTGCATGGCTTTGAACAACTCCCCTATCATCTCTTTCAACTCGAAGATATCGGCGTTGGGAGGATCCATTAGCCTGAGCTATCTGAACGGAAGAGCTATGCGCACCAATTAGTCACTGACACCTACAAAACAGCAAAAATGTTAGTATGACTCACACATGCAATGTCTATCCGTATGAGGAATGTCCTTTGATTCTAGCTTCCTTGAGACGGACGATATTTCAACAACAACATTATGACATCCGGATGTCCCTCAACCAGAATCTCAATCAAAAATTGACCCTGAGTACGGATAGACATGTGTTAGATGCGGATGAATGCACAATGGGCATGATGCAAATGCATGCAGGCAGGACTGGCAGGCTGAGTATCTCAGAGCACAGGATCAAAGCTTCGGCTTGAACTCGGGACCACAAATTCATCTGAAACCCAAAGTCAACTGAATCCAAAGTCATCTGAACCCATACTTCTGAAGCAAACCACCATCTGAGCGAGTACCCTCAAATTCAGCCCAGGGATCCGAAATAAACGGAACCCTCTGATCAATAACCAGGGTCAAACCTCCGGCGTCCAGAAATAACGATCCACAGATCCGGCTGCACCAAAGTCACCAACAGGATCACAAGTCACCAACAAGTCACCAACTGTACCTGTAAAAAAGATCATTTCCTCCCCACTCACGGGTGTCATCTAGGCCAGGGTAAGGTCGAGAGAAACGCAGGATAAACAACCCTTTCAAGAATATCATCCTGTGCACACCCGATGTATGCACCGATAATACCCCATCAGAGTCTGAACTGCTCGTGATATCAATGTTCCGCTAAGTGGCGCATACCACCCGCTTCCCATGAATCACTCTATTCCTAGGCTTCCTAGATTTCACTCATAGCCTGGGTATTGGGCCTTTTACCTCGAGTAACTCCCACCCCCAAACAGAGAAACACAACACAGCCAGCACAGATGAATATGAATGAATGCAAACATTAATGCACACATAAATGCAAGCAATAAATAAATGAATGCAATAAATACAACAGCAAACACCAACCAAAACCCTAACCTAGAGAGCGCTAGGAGAGACTCGCTCAGGGAAGATGGACCAGCAAGAGGTCAACTTCTCTCTTTCCCCAGCAGAGTCGCCAGCTGTCGCATTACGCGAAAAACCGGCGGGAAACAAGAACAACAGAGCCGCCACCGTGCGTTATTTATCCCAAAAGAGGGAAAGGAAACGCTCGAAGTAAACCTGGAAAAGACATGGTCTCGCGACCAAAGAGAAATGGGATCGGGAGTCGGTTATTCGAAGGGAAGTGTCATACGGTGAACTGACTTTTTTTGGATTTGTAATCGCAATGTCGCGGTTAGCAAGAGTCGCCACCGACTTTTCTTTTATCCCTTAAGGAAAGGTGGAAAAGAACAGGAAAGACCTTAATTTCAAATTCTTAGGTTCGGGAGGTACTTTATACAAAGGGAAGGGGTTAGCACCCTTTGTATCCATGGTTATCCATGGGCTCTTAATTGCTCAATCATTTATGTTTTCTAGTTTGAAAAAGGTGGTTGAGAATTGTGTGAAAAATGTTTTGAAAATGAGAATTTAACTTTGTAATGATTCTTGCATGAATGTATACAAAGTGGTTATCTCGTTTGATTTTTTGAAAGTAGTTTAGAAAAATATAACTCGGCAATGATCCTAGTACGGATGTATGCTAAGTGGTGATTTTCAAAAGATATTTGAAAGGGGTGTGAAAAGCATTTTTTTTGTTATGAATGAGCAATTAAGGTTATACCTGTCCGAGGTCTTTCTGGGCATTTCCCATCCTTATGAGGGTAAAACTGTCCTTACTATTGAGAAGTAAGTAATTTTATCCTGGGGATGTAGAAGGGTCATCGCAGGGTCATCGATAGGTCATTGAAGGCAACAGTTGTGAGGATACCTTAGCATTCGAAGGGACTATCATCATTTAACCGTAGGCTACGCCGAAGGGTCATCGAGGGACAAAATCGTATTTTCGAAGGCAACATCCGAGGGACTCTGATGATTTTACCGAAGGGTCTTTGCTAAAGATATCCCCATATTCGCGGGACATGACCGTAATATTGTAATCGTGGGGTAATAAAGAGAGGTCCAATATCATTTATTTAAAGTCCATGTTTTAAGTCCATTAGGTAATTATGGTGATACCGCATTAAATCGATACATTAAACTCAACATTACATTAAAAATTAATATAGTAAAATTAATTAGGCAATCAATATGGATCTTCACATTAAAGTGAAATGATTTAGGATCCCCCTCCATGAAGGCTTCCCATGCATAAAGCGGAGTATTAGCCGGCTATTTCTTCGGAAGTATGCTAACCTTTACCATGAACACACGGATTAAAGCATAAAATACAATTGGAACTTGCATCATAAGATAAATATAGCAGCCAAGAATTTAGGCCAAATAATGCAGAATCATCATTAGGTAAACATGAAATAGGCAGCAAAAAGCAAAGCAGCCCCTGGCCCGGTCGCCTCTGCTTCGCCTAGCGAAGGCTCAGCGAAGGCTCGCTGCGGGCTCGCCTAGCGATGAGCTAGCGAGCGGCCACGGATTTGAAATTTGAGAACATTATGACCTCAACCTGCAGCATGGCTTAGGGCATCCAACATACAATTATATGGTTCAGTGTCATAATAAGCAAACACATTTAAATTCTCATGCAAGACTTCAAAATGTTTATGAATTCAATTATAATCCACAAATTAAGAACATGAAGTGGTACCATATGCCAAGTGAAAATACAAAACGATATCACATGCAAATTAAGATACTAAAGTGATACCACATGCAAAATAAGGACACCAAATGGTAATCATATGCCAATTAATCATATGCCAATTAAGAAGCTAAAGCGAATAATAGTGAGGCTAACCTGTTTGCAAATCAAGTTGTAACCTTGAATTGGCGAGCCGGATTGAGTTGGACGGCGGTAGCTTCGGAGCGAGTAAACGGCCTTCAGGGTTTCCGCCTTCTGAATTCTTTGGATCAGCAGGGTTTCTGTGTTTCTCCCTCTGGATGCGTGTTTCCGTCCGTCTTCGTCCGTCTGTGTGTGTTCTTTTTCGTGGCAGAGGAGCAGGTATTTATAGTAGAGGTAGTGGTGACCTAATGGGCTTAAAATGAGGTCCAAAAATCTCAAACTTCGCAAAGCTTCGCTAGGCGAAGGAATTGCTCGCCTAGCGAGCAAACTAGGTCTGGGCCTTTTCCTGGATCGGACGCTTCGCTGGGCGAGTGTCATGACGAAGCGTTCGCTAGGCGAAGGGATTGCTCGCCTAGCGAGCAAGCTATTTTGGGCCCCTTTTGGGTTGGGCCTGTTGTGAGCTGGGCTTTTGTTCACTTGATGTCGGTGCCTTGCAGAATAAGTCGGAGGGTCTTGAGAAATGCTTTGTAATACCAACGGGCAAATTTTGGGGTATGACAGCTGCCCCTATTCAATATTCTTGAACCGAGAGAGTAGAATGGTAGGTGTCGTTCGTGGTCTGGAGGTGAAAGATTATTGAACACTTAGAATGCCCCAAAAATTTGCACTTGTTCATTTGTCTTGACGGAGATGGGCTTAAAGATGCCACCCAAGAAACTTGCTGAGGAGATTTCCAGATTGTGTCGTACGTTAGACGATGTCTAGAGACATGGGTGTCACACCGGGTCATACATCAGACCGTATAGTGAACCATCCATTATGCTGTTGACTTCGTTGGGGAGTCAGAGTATGCTATACTGCTGGGGATAAGGGATCAGAATGGACCATACGTTAGACCGTGTCTGAATACCAGAGGGAGTTGTTCATTAGGCAGATGACTTTGCTGGGAATGAAAGATCAGAATGGATCGTACGCTAGATCGTATCTGAGTTGCAGAATGAGCCGTACGTTAGGCTGAAGCTGCTGAAAAGGGAGTAGTCGTATACCAGACTACCATTCAGGAATGTACCTGTCCGAAGGTAGCACCTGAGAAAGGGAGTAGCCGTATACTAGACTACCATTCAGGAATGTACCTGTCCGAAGGTAGCACCTGAGAAAGGGAGTAGCCGTATACTAGACTACCATTCAGGAATGTACCTGTCCGAAGGTAGCACCTGAGAAAGAGAGTAGCCGTATACTAGACTACCATTCAGGAATGTACCTGTCCGAAGGTAGCACCTGAGAAAGAGAGTAGCCGTATACTAGACTACCATTCAGGAATGTACCTGTCCGAAGGTAGCACCTGAGAAAGGGAGTAGCCGTATACTAGACTACCATTCAGAAATGTACCTGTCTGAAGGTAGCATCTGAGCAAGATGAAGGTTTAACTTGGTCGTACATTAAACCGTATTTGAGCAGCATCTGGTCTAACTTGGTCGTACATTAGACTGTATCTGAGCAGAATCTGGTCTAACTGGGTCGTACATTAGACTGTCTTTGAGTGGTTGAAGGTCAGAATGGATCGTACGCTAGATCATATCTGAGTTGTTGAAGGTCATATGTTGAGCTGAATCAGAGCGAACCGTACGTTAGGCTGTATCTGATAGTATTTGTATATGCTGTATTTGCAATGAATATTTGGGATGGGCTTAAAGATGCCATCGTCAGGAGGATATCGAAGTGTCGTCAGAATGAATGTTCCCATGAATTGCATCTGGAATATGTATCTGAATCTTGTCTGTGATTGATAAAGGCGTCTGCCTGGATGAGCCTTTTACTTTGACTATATCAGGAGGATAATTAACCTGCAAAGAAAAGTTAGCTTTATGCCATGTCATGATGCATGAGATGTTTTATGCTTTCGAAAATAAATGCGAATGTTGTATGCATGCGTATGCTGTGAAATGATGTAATGAATGAGTTATGCGTATGAGAAGTTCTGCTTGGGGACTCTATTGGGGAAAATAAATCCCCATCTACTGATTGGAGATACTTGTAATGATGACCCTTTCTCGGCTGGGGGTTCTGATTGATGGTAGAGATATTCAACAGAGCCTGGCTGGGGATGGATGAGATGATCAATCTGTATGATGATGCCGACCTCTGTTGGGGAATAGCTGGCTGTGCCGGGGAATACTGCCAACTTCTTCTGGGGAAAAACAAGCTTGCTGGGGGAAGAGAATTGGTAGTGGATTCATTGGAAGCATGATTAGACCTTATCCTCGATCCCGAAGTCTTGTAGTAATTGCTATTGCTATTCTATGCATGTATTTTGGTAAACATTGGTCATATTCAAATGCACATATTAATTCAAATTAAATCAATGGACGTTTACGCAAACAAAACAGAAAAAGTAAAAACAAAAGTATCTTTTTTGAAAGAAGGTTGTATTGATTTTGAAAGGAGGCCTATAAACAGGCAAATTGTGTACAAGGAGACAGAAATCCTAATAAGAGGAAATCGTCAAAAACAAAGAGAAAGCTATGCAGAAAAAGTCCTGTTGATTTTAATTCCACTACTGTCATCATGTCTTCAAGCATCTCATCCCCTGCTGTCGGATAGAAGTGATTGGCTTGGTCAGTCCCTTGAACTTGGATGAAAGTTGACTGAGAACGGGACATAGTCATACGCTTTAATCCCTAATTTTTGCCTGGACCGCCTTTTCAGGTTTTCAGTCCACCAGGATACCCTTTTTTGCCCAAGCCGCCTTTTCAGGTTTTCGACTTGCCGGGTGTACATTTTTATATGTTTATCCCTAATTTTTGCCCGAACCCTTTTGGTTCGCCGGGATGCCCTTACTTTTGCCTAGGTACGTCGACCTAGCGGGTCTCTTTTATGCGTAGTATTTTTTAACTATGTCCGCGTTCACGGGATGTGGGAAGTCTTCACCATCCATTGTAGCAAGTATCATGGCTCCACCAGAGAATACCTTCTTAACTACAAATGGCCCTTCGTATGTGGGAGTCCATTTGCCTCTGGGATCACCTTGGGGTAGAGTGATACGCTTGATCACCAAGTCGCCTATCTGATACACCTGTCTCTTGACTCTTTTGTTAAATGCCTGGGTCATGCGCTTCTGATATATCTGCCCATGACAAACAGCCGCAAGTCTCTTTTCATCAATCAAATTTATCTGATCGAGTCGTGTCTGAATCCATTCATCTTCATCTAAGCCCGCCTCTTTCATGATTCTTAGAGAGGGAATCTGGACTTCCACTGGTAAAACGGCTTCCGTTCCATAGACTAAAGAGAAAGGAGTTGCCCCTGTCGAAGTGCGTACTGAAGTGCGATAACCGTGAAGGGCAAACGGTAACATCTCATGCCAGTCTTTGTACGTTACCGTCATCTTTTGTATGATCTTCTTGATGTTCTTATTAGCAGCCTCTACGGCGCCATTCATTTTTGGTCGGTACGGAGAAGAGTTGTGATGCTTAATTTTGAACTGCGTGCAGAGTTCAGTAATCATCTTGTTGTTCAAATTAGTACCATTGTCAGTGATAATTCTTTCAGGGATGCCATATCGACAAATAAGACTATTCTTGATGAACCGTGCCACCACATTCTTGGTGACAGAAGCGAATGAGGCCGCCTCTACCCACTTTGTGAAGTAATCAATAGCGACGAGAATGAAGCGATGTCCATTAGAAGCCGTAGGTTTAATCTCTCCGATCATATCGATGCCCCACATTGCAAAGGGCCAAGGAGCTGTCAACACGTTCAATGGAGCAGGAGGCACATGTACTTTGTCTGCATAGATCTGACACTTGTGACAGGTTCTGGAGTGATGGTGGCAATCAGCTTCCATGGTAGACCAATAATACCCGGATCTCAGAATCTTCTTGGCCATTGTATGTCCATTAGAATGAGTCCCAAAAATACCGTCATGCATGTCTTCCATAATCCTTTCTGCTTCCTTTTTATCCACACAGCGAAGCAGAGTCGAATCATGATTACGTTTGTATAATACTCCGTTACTCAGAAAGAATTTAGCGGAGAACTTCCTCAGGAATTTTCTGTCCTTGATGGATGCCCCTTCAGGGTATTCCTGAGCTTCTAAATATCTTCTTACGTCGTGGAACCAAGGTTTCTCCTGTACCTCCTCAGTGTTAAGTCCATAACAGTATGCTGGTTCATCTAACCGTCCAATGGTGATCCTGGGAGCTTCATTGTCCCATCTGACTCTGAACATAGATGACATGGTAGCCAATGCGTCTGCCAACTGGTTCTCCTCTCGTGGAATATGTTCAAATGTTATCTCTTCAAAGTATGGAATTAATGTCATCACCTGCTCTCGATAAGGGATGAGATTTGGATGTTTAGTATCCCATTCTCCTTTGATCTGACTGATTACCAAGGCCGAATCTCCGTATACGCTCAAAAACTTGATTCGCCAATCTATAGCAGCTTTGAGTCCAAAAATACACGCTTCATACTCAGCCATATTGTTGGTACAATGAAAACATAGTCTAGCCGTGAAAGGCGTATGGTAACCTTCGGGAGAAATGAGTACAACCCCAATACCATGGCCCAATGCATTAGAAGATCCATCAAAGACCATAGTCCATCGGGATCCCCATTCGGGTCCTTCATCTGGTTTAGATTTTTCATTATCAATAACAACCATGACATCCTCATCTGGGAACTCAAAATTCATAGATTGGTAATCATCCACCGCTTGATGAGCCAAATGATCAGCTAGCACGCTTCCTTTGATTGCTTTCTGGGTAGTGTACTGGATATCGTACTCTGTTAAGATCATCTGCCATCTCGCTATTCTTCCGGAGAGGGCAGGCTTCTCGAACATGTATTTGATGGGATCCATCCTAGAAATCAACAAAGTGGTCTGATTCAACATATACTGTCTTAGTCGGCGAGCAGCCCAGGCCAAAGCACAGCAAGTTCTCTCGAGCAGTGAGTATCTTGTTTCACAGTCGGTAAACTTTTTGCTCAGGTAGTATATGGCATGCTCTTTTCGACCGGACTCGTCATGTTGCCCCAATACGCACCCCATTGAATTTTCTAACACGGTCAAATACATGATTAGAGGTCTTCCTTCAACGGGCGGTACCAGGATTGGAGGTTCTTGGAGATATTTCTTGATTTTGTCAAAAGCTTCTTGACATTCCTCATTCCATATCATCTCTTGATTTTTCCTCAGCAGCTTGAAGATGGGTTTGCAAGTAGCGGTCAAGTGGGAGATAAATCGAGCAATGTAGTTCAAGCGTCCCAAGAAACCTCTTACCTCTTTCTCCGTACGGGGAACTGGCATTTCTTGAATAGCTCTCACTTTAGCCGGGTCAACCTCGATTCCTTTACCACTGACAATAAAGCCTAAGAGTTTACCGGATCTCACTCCAAAAGTGCATTTGTTCGGATTCAATCTCAACTTGTACTTCTTCAGCCTCTCGAACAATTTGTATAAATGATCGAGATGTTCTCCTTCAGTATGAGATCTAGCTATCATGTCATCCACATATACTTCTATCTCATGATGAATCATATCATGGAACAAAACCACCATAGCACGCTGGTACGTTGCCCCGGCGTTCTTTAGGCCGAACGGCATTACTTTGTAACAGAAAGTGCCCCATTGCGTCACAAACGTAGTTTTCTCCATGTCCTCAGGCGCCATCTTAATCTGGTTGTAACCCGAGAATCCATCCATGAATGAGAATACTTTGTGTTGAGCGGTGTTATCTACCAGAACATCAATGTGCGGGAGTGGAAAGTCGTCTTTGGGACTTGCTTTATTCAGGTCTCGGTAATCTACGCACATTCGCACCTTACCATCCTTCTTTGGCACAGGCACCACATTAGCAACCCATTGAGGATAAGAAGTAACGGCTAGGAAACCGGCATTGAATTGTTTCATAACCTCGGCTTTGATTTTCTCAGACATTTCAGGACGCATGCGACGAACCTTTTGCTTAACAGGACGACATTCTTCCTTCGTAGGTAGCCGATGCACCACTATATTAGTATCCAACCCGGGCATGTCTTCATAAGACCAGGCGAAAACCTCTACATAGTCATGTAACATCCGAATTAATCTTTCTTTGACACTGTTTTCCAATCCTGCTCCTATTCTGACTTCTTTTCTTTCCATTTCAGTACCTAGATTTACGACTTCGAGTGACTCTTCATGCGGCTGTATAGTCCTTTCCTCTTGCAGTAACAGTCTGGCAAGCTCTCCAGGGACTTCACAATCTTCCTCACTTCCATCTTCGGCTTGGTAGATCGGATTTTCAAAGTCATAATGAACAGTAGCGGAATTATTATCAATAGGATCCAGAGTGAGTACGGATCTGCAATTTGTAACGTGAGTGTGTGTAAGAATGCATAGCTTGTTTGAAAGACGACAGGAAAAATAAAGAGCGCAATATTCGAATGCGAAAAAGTCCATTGATTTATTGAATATGAATATGCTTATGAAATGACAAAACCCTTAACAAATTAGCTATTGTGCCCCGGGTATAGACACAATGCTTTAAGAAGTTCAAAAAATAAAGATTTGCAAAACTAAATGGACAATAGCAATTACTCCTGACTAAAGGAGATCGGGATAGTGTCTTCAGCCTTCCAATTATTGAGTCCGTCGCCAATTGTTGGGTAGATCCAGCTATCCAAGTCGCAATCACTGTCAGCATTTTCTACAGCATTGATTTGATCTTTGACCATCTTTCCAGAGTTGAATCCCAGACCAGCTTTGTCAGACTTGTACGGTACGTTGATCAGTTGACCCCAGCCAATACAGCCACCATCTTCGACCACAGCTTGAGCATCTTTCAGAGAAATCATAGCAGGAGGAGCTCGAATAACCTCGGGCACAAGGGGAGTTGGCTTAAGGACAGGACTAGGCGGAGGAACCACTTCAAATGACTGAGTTGGAGTCTCGAAGAATTCACCATCCATCTCAACGTATCTGAAGGTATGCACACTACTGACAATGTATTCTTCTTCCCCACACACAGTGACAATCTTTCCCTCTAATGGATATCTCAGCTTTTGATGGAGAGACGAAGCTACAGCACCTGCCCCATGAATCCAGGGGCGTCCCAGCAAGCAGGAATAGGCGGGGCGAATGTTCATTACATGAAAGGTAGTGTTGAAGACTTGAGGTCCTATCTTGATAGGGAGAACAACTTCACCGTGGACAACACTCTTTGCACCATCGTAAGCACGCACCACAATGTCACTAGGATTCAATTCAATGCCTTTACAGTCAAGTTTATCGAGCACGACTTTCGGTAGCACATTCAAGGAAGAGCCATTATCGATCAACACATGAGCCAAAGTGATTCCCTTACACTCAATAGAAATATGCAGGGCCTTATTGTGGTTCCTTCCTGCTGGTGTCAGGTCAGCATTGGAAAAACCTAGGCCGTCGTCAACAGTCAGGTTAGCAACATAGTTTTCGAACTGATCGACGGAGGTCTCTTGAGGTACATGGGCAGTCTTCAGGAATTTTATCAAGGCATTGGCATGAGATTCAGAAGACAACAACAAGGACAACATCGAGATTTTGGAAGGGGTATGCCCCAACTGTTCTACCACATCAAAATCACTCTTGCGGATGATTTTCAGCACTTCTTCCATTTCTCGTTTGGCAACGTCTTCAGTAGTAGCTTTGATCGGTGTCTCTGACTGAGAAGGGTTGACTGGTTCTTTTCCTCGGTTTTCAGGAACCGGGGGTGAGATCTCTGGAGAGAAGATCCTTCCGCTTCGAGTAACTTTACTAGCCCCAACAATGTCATTAGGATTAGCAGAATTGCCAACTTGCTTTACACCATGGATGTAAACATCACCTCCATAATTCCACGGAATGGCTTTGCTCGAGGAATATGGTACTGGGCCAGGTGCAGTAATGATCAGGGGAGCTACTCTGGGTTCAGCAATAATCTTCACAGGTATTCTGGGAGCAGTAATCTTTACTGGACCTTTGGACCTTGCAATCACAGATACTTCTTCAATAGGGTTTTCTGCCTTAGAAACCCTTTCAAAGAGGATTGTACGATCGTCTATCAGCTGTTGAATACCATTCTTCAATTTCAAACAGTCCTCGGGCCGGAGTATGCAGAGATTGCAATCTTCAGTACAACCTGGAAATAAACCAGCTTGCAATAAATTCCTCTTTATAATCGGGAGAGGAGATGCTAAGTCTGCTACAGTAGTGATGAGAGGATTGTCATCGAGAGCATTAACAGCCTTGTCATGATTAGGCATAGGAGCGGTGATGACATTAGGAGTCTCCGGAGGCTCGAACTCAATTTCCCCAGCGTCGATCATGTCCTGAATCTTATTCTTCAACAGCCAACAATCGTTTGTATCATGCCCAGGGCTATCGGAGTGATATGCACACCTGGCATTGGGATTATAACGAGGCGAAGCAGTGTTGACATTTGCAGGAGGACCTCTGAGAGTGATTAAATTTACCTTCAGCATGCTTTGCAGTGCTTGTGCTAAAGTCATATTGAGCTTGGTAAACTGCCTTCTTGGTCTGTCTTGTCTTTGCTGGAAGTTTTGAGCTGGCGGGGCTGCAATTGTCACTGCTCCAACGGCATGGTCACCATTTTTCTTATTATGATTCTTCTGACCATACACAGCATTCGATTCATTCTTCCCATGATAGGATTTCTTACTGCTTGTAGAAGTAGCTGCCTGTAACTTTCCACTTCGAATGCCGCTCTCCACCCGTTCACCTGTCAGTATAAGTTCAGTGAAACCTGATGAAGAACTCCCTAGTAGGTGGCTGTAGAATGGGCCAGTCAGGGTACCCATGAACAGGTCTACTAACTCTCGGTCAGTCATAGGGGGTTTGACTCTGCCAGCCAAATCTCTCCATTTCTGAGCATACTCTTTGAAGCTTTCTTTAGATCCCATAGCCATATTCTGCAACTGTAGCCGAGTAGGTGCTAATTCAGAATTGTACTGGTACTGCTTATAGAAAGCCGTTGCCAAATCAGTCCAGGTGCGGATGTCAGAGCTCTCGAGCTGATAATACCATTCCAACTGAGTGCCAGACAGACTTTCTTGGAAGAAGTGGATCCACAGTTTCTTATCAGTGGTATGCGGCTGAATCTTTCTCACATAAGCCCTTAAATGCATCTGAGGACAGGATGCACCATCGTACTTAGTGAAAGTGGGGATTTTGAATTTGCGGGGAACGGTCACATCGGAGACCAGACCCAGACTTTCGAAATCCAGACCAGGTGTCTTCTGACCCTCCATGGCTAGCATGCGTTCTTCCAGCAGTTTGTACTTATCATCTCTTGGAGAGTACTGTTCATCTTCATACTCTTCATCCTCATCCTCAGGGTTAGAGAAATCAGCGTCCTCCTCCTCTGAATCCTTTTCCGCCCCCTCTTCTGGGCCATTCGGGATTCCAAATTTGATTCCCGTAGCCTGTCCTTTACGCCTTCTGCCCGGGTTAATGAAGCTCACAGCTTTCTTGTCCTTCTTCTTTTCGGCCAAAAGAGCCTTCAGTTCCTCCTGCCCCTTGGATAAGCTTAGCATCATCTCCTTGAACTGAGCATTCTGAGTCTGGAGATCTTTGACAGTTTGTTCGAGATCCATTTTTCTGTTTAAGAGGCAGACCGTGAGAATATGGTCCTTTAGAATACCTGTTATGTTATGTTATGCGATGCAATGCATGAAATGTTTTCAAGGACTTTTGGAATTTAACTTTGCATAAATCACCAACAAGAGAGAAATGCTTATTGCTACTTTTTTAATCAATGTTCATTACAAAAGGAATAATAGTAAACTACAATGAAATCTCAAGTCTCCCAGGGGCGACTTCTTTTTGGGCGAAGATATGCATTGAGTCTTCGTTCCTCATTAAGCTGACTGGTGAGCTCTAATACTTTCTTCCTTTCTGCATTGAACTGAGCTTCGAAAGTATCTCTCTCCTTTCTCAACTGGGTCCAGGATCTTTTCAATTCCTCAGCATCAGTAGGCATATCTGGGTAAGAAATGATCTGGGAAGTACCTCCTTCGACCTCTGATTCAACAATCAATGGTCCGACTGCAAGATATGGCATGACAAGTTCACGAGCTCTGGCGCGGACCCATCTGAGATAAGGCTCCATAGGAATAGAATTTTTCTTGCCTAAATTGCTTCTTTTCACCATGCCCCAAGCTCGTACAAACCTTCGGTGGAGACCTTGAGAGTCATTGTCATAGTCAAACACTGTACCTTGAATAATCATTTCATGTGGACCATCTCTTCGGGCATACCCAAACTGACGTAGGGCTAAGGCAGGATTATAAGTAATACCTCCTCTTATCCCCATGAGGGGTACATTAGGGAATTCTCCACAACGGTCGATGATGATAACATTTTCTCTGAGGTTAGAACACCAACGGATGTCTAAATGGGAGAGTGCCATTATCCTTTGGGACCATTTCAGATTTTGATCATTCTTCAAGATTGATTGAGGAAGGTGCGAAATAAACCACCTAGACAACAAAGGTACGCAGCACATGAGAGTCCCTTGCTTCTTCATAGTACGAGTGTGAAGGGAATGCAAGACATCTCCAAGCAAGGTAGGCACAGGGTTATGAGTGAGGAATATCTTAATAGCATTCATGTCTATGGATTGGTCTGGATTAGGGAATAACACCAAACCATAGATTAGCAATGCTAGAACATCTTCAAAAGCATGGACATTCATAACTTTTAGGAATTCTCGGGCCTTATTTGTCAGGAATTTGGCAAGTAAACCCTTAACTCCATTCCTTGTTACCCAATTAGCTTCAAGGTCGGACTTCGTCATGTGTAAAGCTGCGGCAACTTCTTCAGACTTTGGCATCTTTTCTAAACCACTGAAAGGTATTTGATCCAGGATAGGTATCCCGAGCAGCTGGGAAAATTCTTCTAATGTGGGCACCAACTGATAATCTGGGAAAGTGAAGCAATGATGTTTAGGATCGAAGAACTGGAATAGGACTCTCATCATATCTTCTTTGAAACCAGTGGTAACTAAGTTGAGAAGATGACCATGTTTCTTGTTGAACTGAGCATGATCTGGGAGTTCTGACACCAAATCCTTGAGTTGAGGAGAGATCGTTACAAGATTGATCCGGATAGTCTTCCTGGAAGCCATAACCTGTTCAACAGAGCAAAGCTAAATTCCTAAGTCCTTGGAATGGTTAGTATGACGATGTTATGATGTTATGATGTTATGATGTTATGATGTTATGCAAGCGCAAGCATGTCACACAACAATTATTCCTAGGTTTTAAGGCTTGCATGAGTTCCATAGGTAAGTACCCTCCCCACTGAAGTTTGGTTGGTTCAACCTGTCCTAGAATAGTAACCGGGTTCTAGAAGGATCTCAGATCATCGACCTTTCTTTAGGTCCACTTCAGTGCAACACCAAGTGGTTGACCGAAGCTTTCCTAAAGTCCAATCTCAAAGAGTGTAGCATCGAGTATCAACCAACCTCAGTCGGAACCGAAGTCAGTTATCTCACTACTTTCTAATGGCTAGGATGAGTCAATTAGGGTTCTAAAGGTCTGGTTAATGCTTTGATGACACCACGCGGAAGCCAAATTTTTCCTCAAATAACATGAGGACCATCAGGACAACCAAAGTGTCACATTAACCGTAGCCATCATTTTAACCATTCCAGTATACGCCGGATAGTCGCGATGATCTATTGCTACTTACCTAAGGTACACTAGATCCGGGTGTAGGATCTTTCACTCAGACAATCCCTTAAAACGAAAGAACAAATTAAAACATAAATGATTTTTTTAAGATGGACCTCTCTTTATCATTCCCCAGCAGAGTCGCCAGTTCTGTCATACGGTGAACTGACTTTTTTTGGATTTGTAATCGCAATGTCGCGGTTAGCAAGAGTCGCCACCGACTTTTCTTTTATCCCTTAAGGAAAGGTGGAAAAGAACAGGAAAGACCTTAATTTCAAATTCTTAGGTTCGGGAGGTACTTTATACAAAGGGAAGGGGTTAGCACCCTTTGTATCCATGGTTATCCATGGGCTCTTAATTGCTCAATCATTTATGTTTTCTAGTTTGAAAAAGGTGGTTGAGAATTGTGTGAAAAATGTTTTGAAAATGAGAATTTAACTTTGTAATGATTCTTGCATGAATGTATACAAAGTGGTTATCTCGTTTGATTTTTTGAAAGTAGTTTAGAAAAATATAACTCGGCAATGATCCTAGTACGGATGTATGCTAAGTGGTGATTTTCCAAAAGATATTTGAAAGGGGTGTGAAAAGCATTTTTTTTGTTATGAATGAGCAATTAAGGTTATACCTGTCCGAGGTCTTTCTGGGCATTTCCCATCCTTATGAGGGTAAAACTGTCCTTACTATTGAGAAGTAAGTAATTTTATCCTGGGGATGTAGAAGGGTCATCGCAGGGTCATCGATAGGTCATTGAAGGCAACAGTTGTGAGGATACCTTAGCATTCGAAGGGACTATCATCATTTAACCGTAGGCTACGCCGAAGGGTCATCGAGGGACAAAATCGTATTTTCGAAGGCAACATCCGAGGGACTCTGATGATTTTACCGAAGGGTCTTTGCTAAAGATATCCCCATATTCGCGGGACATGACCGTAATATTGTAATCGTGGGGTAATAAAGAGAGGTCCAATATCATTTATTTAAAGTCCATGTTTTAAGTCCATTAGGTAATTATGGTGATACCGCATTAAATCGATACATTAAACTCAACATTACATTAAAAATTAATATAGTAAAATTAATTAGGCAATCAATATGGATCTTCACATTAAAGTGAAATGATTTAGGATCCCCCTCCATGAAGGCTTCCCATGCATAAAGCGGAGTATTAGCCGGCTATTTCTTCGGAAGTATGCTAACCTTTACCATGAACACACGGATTAAAGCATAAAATACAATTGGAACTTGCATCATAAGATAAATATAGCAGCCAAGAATTTAGGCCAAATAATGCAGAATCATCATTAGGTAAACATGAAATAGGCAGCAAAAAGCAAAGCAGCCCCTGGCCCGGTCGCCTCTGCTTCGCCTAGCGAAGGCTCAGCGAAGGCTCGCTGCGGGCTCGCCTAGCGATGAGCTAGCGAGCGGCCACGTGTCGCATCGCGCGAAAAACCGGCGGGAAAACAAGAACAACAGAGCCGCCACCGTGCGTTATTTATCCCAAAAGAGGGAAAGGAAACGCTCGAAGTAAACCTAGGAAAGAACATGGTCTCGCGACCAAAGAGGATGGGTTCAGGAGTCGGTTATGCGAAGGGAAGGTATTAGCACCCCTACGCATCCGTAGTACTCTACGGGATCCACGCACACTAGAAAGGAAATTTGGTTGCTAAACACTGCTCAAATACTCGCACACACACTGGCTGAAAGGAACGAAAGAGACTGACTGAAACTGAACTCGGCAGGATGTCGCATCCTGGGCCTACTTAGTCTATCAGGCATAGACATCAGAGTCCAAGTAGTTCGGACTGGGGAAAACACATGCTCGCTAGGATATCGCATCCTATGCATACGTATCTTCTCGGACGAGAGAAGAATCAGAGCATTCGTAGCTCGGCTGACACATGCTAAAAAGCTAAACAAAAACACACCACAAGATGGCAAACATGGAGTCCGACTACCACTCGATGGAATTACGTCAGCATCCGAACCAAAACACACACAAAGGGCAAACGTGGAGCCTGAATGCCAATTGCTGGACTTACATCAGCATCCGAACCTAAACACACACAACAGAAAGATAGGGAGTCGGGGACTCAGCCTATGACTGTCAAACAAACACAAAAGAAAAGAAAAGGCGCCCGGAGAGATCAGCTCAATCTCCTGCCTACATACTTCATCTGGTATGAAGATCAGGGCGATGTAGTTCCCCTACGCAGGGATAAAGGATTAGCCTAACCAGATAACAGAGGGAGACACAACTAGGGAGACTACGACTCGAGCCTAGATGTTATCATGCAAAGTCAACCCTAAGTTAAGGTTTCTAGCTAAATGGCACAAGGGCCAACCTATCCTAAGTATGGCTCACACAGGGAGCAAGCCGCACACACACTTAACTTGCACAGGAAGCAAGCCAAGCAAAACCCAACTTGCACAGGAAGCAAGTCAAACAAATCCTAACTTGCACAGGAAGCAAGTCAAACTATCCTAACTTGCACAGGAAGCAAGTCAAACAATCCTATCTTGCACGGGAAGCAAGTCAAACAATCCTACAAGCACAGATAGCACACGCTATACACAAACAAGTGGCTCAAACAAGGGTTAGGTTTTAGTCAAGGGGTCATATCAACCTCAACAAACAAACCTCTGGAACTGGGTGAATGTTGCTCTTAACCTTGCCATTGAGGGGCTAAGGTGAAGCAGATGAAAGGATGAAGTGAGGATGAGACCTCACAGCTCTTATCCCTGGCCTGGGAGAGCTCAAGACAAGAATGTGTGGGTTCAAAAAGTGGGAACCCTTCTACACATTTAAAACTGACTCAACTGTACAATTGTACAAGATCTTGGGTTTGTATCCGCAATGCATCTACACAGTGGTGTGAGCAAAGCAGATGACACACTGGATAGTGGGGGATAGATTGCATATCCCTACCTTCCACCAATTGCCTCTTCACTTAGGAGGACTTTGACTCTATGCAAGGACAAAAGTAAACAATCACAAACATTGCCTCTTAAGGAGGATTTCAGACAGTTGCCTGGCCAAGTAACAGGCCAGGTCTTCCAGGCTACATGAAGAATAGAAGCATACCTCAATGCAAATTGCTTATACAAGCAAAGCAAAGCAAAAAGTTCACGAGGAACTAAGCAACTAAAGCACCTAAAACAGTCAAGCAGATGTTAGTATGCAACTTCAAACCAAACCAACAGAAACAGACACCATCAGTTAATTGGAGGCACATGGATGTGCAAGGCACAAGGCTTAAGGCATGTGAGCCAAGCCACCTACAAAACAAAGAGGTTAGGCAATGATATTTGAGCAAGCTAAATCAGAAGAATTGGTCTCAATGGCCATTTGATGGTCAACCTGAAATCACAAACTCAAAGGTGAGTAGCAGGACCACTAGGGCAAGCCTAGGGTCAAAAGTGAATGAGAAAGTCAAAACAGCAAAGGATATCCAATCAAAGTCAAGTTTAAACATTCAAGAAACACAACCACTTGGGTTCACATCCATATCAATCACTATCATCATTTCATGAGCCATTTAGGTCAAAGCATGGCAAACAGAAGCTTACAGAAGTCAACAGAAAGACTTGCATCAAAAGCAATCTAAACATTTTCCAAAAATCACCAAATAAATCATGATCAACCCTAACACATAGCATGGTAAGCATGTCAAATTTCATCCCATTTGGACAAGTGGAAGGCAGTCAATGAAAATCAGAAAGTCAAAGCCAATTTGAACATGCTCAATGAAGTCAACCAAACATGCATCAACTTAGAAAAATCATAAGTAAAGAATGGTGTATGATAAATGAATGGGATCAAAACCATGGCACAGATGAGGATGTCTAGTTATCTCATGCAAAATTTCATGTCCATCCAATAAAGTATGAGAATTTCACAAATGAAATGGGAACATGTGTCACACAAAGTCAACAATTGACTAGGCAGGGGAGAAAATCTCAAACAATTAGGAAATGCCACAAATAATTCTAAGAAAATTCACATGTAAACTAGACATACAAGAGTAGGTTCATGCAAAATTTCAATCCATTTTGAGGTCAAGAAGAATGGTAATGAAAATCATGAAGTTGGTCATCAATGGTGTGACACAAATTGTCACACCCTAATTCAAAAAATCATAACTCACAAACCACAAATGATAAATCCACAAACTTTATACCAAAATCACCATGAGTGTGTCTAGTTTAAGCACAAAAAATTTGGGAGCCATTGGATACATTCTCATCATTTCACAATTGATTTGGCAAAGTGTACAAAATTTGGTCACATGTCACAAACCCTAGGGCCAATTAAAAACCACTCATCCAAAAATTCTGGAAAAATAATGATAAAAAAGTAGAGATCATGATGAACACAACACAAAAAATCCCATTGAATTTGGATCAAAAATGAGCAAGTTATGAATTTTTGAAGATTGATGAAATAATTGAAGAAATAAATTGGAATAAAATTGAGAGAATGGCATTTTTGTAAATAAACCAGTCACTTATCAAAACGACCGTGTTTTGGTCCAGAAAATGAAATATTTTCATTGGCTAGTGGGGGGATGGTACAGTAACAGCATACAAAACACGTTCAAATGCAGAAAATCTGGGCTTCTAGGGTTTGTGAACAGTGCTTCATCCCTCCCAAAATCGAATTTCCCAATTTCTCCCAAAAATGTCAATTGAGCATACCATTGTAATCATCAAACAACATATAACAACAATCCAAACCCTATTTTCATTAATTTGAACTACACAACAAGAAATCGATGGAAACATTTTCAAGTATCAAGCTTCATTTCATCATATCTTCATGAATACACAACTATTTTCAAAAAGGAGAGCATCATGACACTCAGCATTGAAAAAACTTTCCAAAGTATATGTCAATTTGAGAAAATGGGAGGGTCGAATCCATACCTTTTTTGAAGGGCAGTTTGTGTTCTTGATGTTGTTTTGTGATGCCTTGCCAAAACAGATGAGCCTTAAGCTTTCCAATGATGGATAATGGTGATGGTATGGCTCAAGACATCTTGGAAGTGCTTAGATCATGGACTGTCATGGCTGAGAGTTTCTGACAGAAAGTTGAAAAATGCAAAGATGGATTTTTAGAGAATGAGATGAAGTTGGCTGTTGGTGTTGCTGCTGTAACTGTTGTTGTTGTAATTTTGATGCTTTTTGACAGAAAGCCAGAAGTGCAAAGCCAGGATCAGGTTTTTAGAGGGTGTGACCAATGGCCTTAGTGAAATTCTACTGGTTTTTTCATGGCAGGGTTACTTGGTTCTTTGTTCTTTTGTTATGACAGCCAAGATGAAAGGCCAATAGCAAGCAAGGATGAGGTTGCAAAAAGTGAAGGTCTTTGGTCTACTGCTGCTTCTGTCTTTTGAAAATGCCACAACCAAGGGTGAGTGCAGGTTTGAGGATTAGTTAGGCCCTTTGCTTTTTGCTGCAGTGTGGTTCTTTCTCCTGGTTTTGATGCAGGAAAATAAAGTGTCTAATATGCTGTTCTCAAGCTATGCCATGCTATTGGACATCTCCTTTTGGTTTTGGCAAGGCTTAGGTTATGTCATTTGGTGTTTTTTTGAATAGGTCTTGAAGGAGTGCAAGAAGAGATTGTCTTTTGAAGATGAATAAAAGGTTGGTTTAAAGGCAATGGCTATTGGAAGTTGCTTTTTTGGTGGTAAGGCAAAGGCAAGGTTTGGTCCTATGAGAATTTCTTGACTGGTTTGGAAAAATGCGAAATGTGTTTTTTGAGAGAATGAACTGATGTGTGCAGTGTTTTTCTCTGTATGGTATGGCTGCAATTCTGGTTTACAAAATGAGGAATGGATGGTGAAGCATCAATGCAAGGCTAGGCTAGGTTCATTGGTGTTTTGGACAGAAATTTGAAAATGGCCAAAAGTGAAGTGTTTTGTGAATGAGAGCACAACCAAGTTTTTCTTGCTGTTGGATGTTGGCTTTTTGATGCTGCAGGATTTGACAGTGTGGCAAATGAAGGTTGCTAGGTTGCTGCAGGGTTTGGACACACAAATGCAAGGCTCAAGTTTGGTTCTTTTCTGTTTTGACAGGTTTCTTTTGGTAAATGCAAGTGAGGTCCATGGATGTGAAGTTAATTTTGGCAAGGCCAAGCTTGATCTTTTGTGTTTTTTGGACTGAACTTGCAAAAGGCCAAGATGTGGTTTTGTTTCGCGTCCCTCAATTTCTACTGGTTTTTGCCCCTAGTCGTATTTCACATGACAGGAAAACCAACATAACCCATGCTGTCTTGTACTGCCTGTTCTTTTTGACAGCTTTTGTGTAAAATGCCAAGATGATGTCTTAATGAAAAATGAGTAAAGTTCTGTAGTGTGTTGTTTTGGTTAGGTTGGACAAGTTTTGTAATGATGGACAAGGCTGCTGTTTAGAAGTTCTTCTGGTTTTTTCTGTTTTTTGACAGCCCTTGTGAAATGCAAGTAAGATGATTTTGAGAGAGAGTGAAATTCTGTGTGTGAATGCTGCTCTTGTTTATTTTTGACAGAAAATGTGTTGGTTATTGTCACCAGCCAGGCCAGGTTCATAGAGAATTTTGGACTGGTTTTGGAGAAGTGCCTCAAAAATGAAACTTGGGAGGATGTGAAATTGGATATGTTCCTCTGTTAGGTTGGCTGCTGTTGCTGTTTTTTATGACAGGAGATGGTGTTTTATCTACTGTTAGAAGCATGGCAAGGTTGGTCTACTGCTGTTTGTTCATGGCAGAAAAATAGTGAGGAGCATTGTGCCAGGCAAGGCAAGGCAAGGCAGTTAGCAGGTTTTCTGGGGAATGGCCAAGGGCTTTGGTTTAGGTGCTTTTGTTTTACAGAAGAAACAAGGTGAGGGCAAGATGAATCCAATTTTCTGCTGCAGTGTTATGTTGGTTAGGTCATGTTAAGTGGCAGAAAAAGGTATGATGAAAAGGACTTGTTGTTGTCTTGTGCCATGTCTTCTTGACAGTATTTGCAATTTGGAGGCAAACATGTCCAATGAGAGAGAATGAGCATTTGTGTATGTGATGACAGAAAAACATGATGCATGAGGTCTGCTGTGTTATGCAGCCAATAGCCCTCAAAATGACAGAAAATTTGATCCATAAAATCAGCTATGGATAGTGCAAGGCAAAGTGTGGAGGTATGGTGTGGAATGGTTGCAAGGTACCTTTTCCCCAATTTCAAACAAACAAGGAATGGCCCCTTGTACTACTGGTTTTTTGGCTGTAAATATGTGTTCAAAATAACAGCAACTAGCCTCTAAAAACTCTGTTTTGATGAGTACAAGGCATGGCTAAAATGCAAGTATGGATGGCATGGTGTAATTGTACTTTTATCCAAATTTCAAGCAAGTTGAAGAATGGCTTCATGTACTGCATAATTGAGCTTGCAAACACACTTAAAATGATATTTATGAGCTGTCCCAATTGGCCAAATGTTGGAAAAATGTTTAAATCAAAAAGTCAACTCTTGGTCAAACTTACATTTAAATGAGAAAAGTCAAAATATGCCATTTTGATTGGTGAAGTTTTGGCACATGAAATTTATATTTTTGGAAAGAGGGGATCAAATGTGACTTGTAGGAAAAAACCCCACCAAAATTGGTCAAACGGTTTGAGAGATATGGCCCTTTGAAGTTCAAGATTTTCTGAAATCGATTCGATCATAACTTGCCAACCATACATGGGAATTAAGAGTTCTTGGACTTTTTGGAAATGGGAGAACAAGATCTTCAACTTTCATGTTGGGCAAAAATTCATTTGAGGCTTGTATCATGATGTAAGTTTGAGGATCAAGACTTTCCATTTATGGCAAGTTTCAGTTACAGGCCCAGTTTCCGTTTTTGGAAATTTCTGATCTGGCTTCAAATTCTTCCATGATGGTGTTTGACATGATATATGATGACTATTTGGACATGAATGAACTCTCACAAACCAATTCCAATCATCCAATCACTGATTAAATGGACAGTTGACCAACAATTGACTTTTAGGGTTTCTGATTGATTGTGCATTGACTGATGACTTCCAAACCCTAATTCCTTGAGGACTTGACTTCAAATGATGTCCCAAGTTGTATGAACTCTTGATTATTGATCATGGTGCCCAAATTCCACAAGAATGACCACCATCCACTACTTTGACTGACAGTTGACTTTTTTAGGGTTTTTTACTGTCTGTGTATGAACTGCTGACCTCTGAGCCCTCAACCCTTGACCAAAATACTTCAAATAGACCTCCAAGCCATGTGAACTTGTTGGACAAACCCCAAGGCCTTGATTCAATGAGAAATTCCTTTGCTTGCTTGGTTGACTGATCAGGAGATTAGTTTGACCTAATTCTTGATTGCTTGCTCTTGAGGCAACTGAGGGACAATGCAAATGCTATGCAACGGCCCATGATATGCTATGACCTAATATGAAAATGTATGTATAATGGTAGGTGCAAATTTGAGGTGCTACAGCTGCCCCTATTCAATCAGCTGGGAACCCGAATGGATGATAGCAACGGCTGTCAAACTTTCAGGGTAAACAGGGATTGAATACCAAAGAACCGTAGAATTTGCACAATACAGGGATCCACCAATGGAAACGTCCACTGGGATTTGATATTTATTACTGGGTATTTTGTTTTGTTTTTTTTGGTTTTCAAAGGGTACAGCCACATCCAGACATCGCAACGACGATGAATGGGAACAACAATCACAGCTAGATGCCAACGGACAACTAGGAAAAACTCGACGTTTATCGGGACCAACGGAGAGGTAACCAGACGCTATTGAATAACTGGGAGGGATACAACCATACGTCAACGGACGAAATGGGAAAAACTCAACATTTACCAAGACCAACGGAGAGGTAACCAAACATTAATGAATGAATGGAAGGGATACAACCATACGTCAACGGACGAAATGGGAAAAACTCAACGTTTACCAAGACCAACGGAGAGGTAACCAACTGGGGACGGCCAGGAAAAACTCGACGTTTATCGAAACCAACGGAGAGGTAACCAGACATTAATGAATGACTGGGAGGACTCGACCAGACATCAACGGATGAATGGGAGAAAACTCGACGTTTACAGACATCGGAAGATGATGTTTACAGACACCAAAAAGATCGACCAGACATTTACAGATGAATGGGAATACTCGACGTTTACAGACATCGAAAGATGATGTTTACAGACACCAAAAGATCGACCAGACATTTACAGATGAATGGGAATGAGAGAAACACAACCAGACGTCAACGGGCGAATGGGAAAAACTCATCGTTTATCGAAACCAACGGAGAGGTAAGTCCACATGGGGACAGGTACAACTAGACATCATCGGATGACTAGGAAAAACTCGACGTTTATCGACACCAACGGAGAGGAGACCACTTCACTTGGGAAGGAGGACACAACCAAATCATCAACGGATGATCGGGAAAAACTCGACGTTTATCGAAACCAACGGAGAGGTAACTCTGCATGGAGAGGGGTACAACTAGACATCATCGGATGACTAGGAAAAACTCGACGTTTATCGACACCAACGGAGAGGAGGAAACTCTACTGGGGAGAGTGAACACAACCAAATCATCAACGGATGATTGGGAAAAACTCGACGTTTATCGACACCAACGGAGAGGAGGAAACTCTACTGGGGAGAGTGAACACAACCAAATCATCAACGGATGATTGGGAAAAACTCGACGTTTATCGACACCAACGGAGAGGAGAATACTTCTTCGGTCTGAATACCGGAAAATTGGCCTTGTGCCATGAGTACATCGACCTGATCGTCGGAAACTCCTTCGGTCTGAATACCGGAAAATCATAAGTACATATTATCTATAGCCGTCAAAACATAGATAATACACTCGCATGGAAGATTATCCATAACTGGGTTGTAGGTTGTTAAATGAATAATCGACCGAAAAGAAAGGCATCTGGGTACCAGACTAGGTATGCAAAAGATGACCAATCAAAAGAGGATAAAGTTGCTAACTTGGAGCAAGTATCCAAAAAGAAAGTGAAGACCCAATGGGGACAATACTGTTAATACCACAAAGAGGGGATTACATCTACCGGTTTGTAGGCAGAAAACCACGGAAAAGTAACCAGTCATCATCGGGACGAGCACAAAGGGTTAATTCCAACAAGGGGAGGAAAGTGGGATTTTACAACTACCAGCTAGTGGGTAGAAAACCACAAAGATAGGACTTACAACTACCGGTTTGGTGGTAGAGGCCAACAAGTTCCACTGAGTGTAAGATGAATGAGTGCTGGTTAGTGAGCAACTATTCATTTATGCCCCAGGGAAACACAAGAGACAGCCAACAAGAAGCCAATTCAGGATCGATCCAAAAAGGCAGACTGAGTCAAGACTCATCCTAATGAGGAAAGAACTCAATAGGGAAAACCCATCCCATTAGGGAGGGAACGGAAGCAACCGTCATCCACGAGGATGTATCTCAGTGGGGAAATGGCAGGAAAAGATTGACACTTTCTGCTTAAGGGGTAGACTCTACATGGAGAGATCAGACACACCCATATCTGCTTAAGGAAAAGGACCCAAGCTGGCAAGACGCTAACAATTGGGAGTAACACAGATGGGGATACCCACTCGACCGAGGAATCACTTGTTCGGGAAACACCAACCTCTCGACCATGTTGATGAAACCAATCCTGAAGCCGATCCAATGGCGCGATGCTAAACTCTTTCCAACAATCCAATCTCGGCTGGTCACCACGGCCTAGGGCTAATGGATATGCTTGCTATATTGATGCATGAGTTTTTTCTTGTTTTGCACAATGCCCCATGATCATGGAAATGCTATGCACTAATGATGCAATATGCTATGCTTATCTAAATGATGAACGCATAAACACACGTCTCCTTCAGAGACAACACCGGGGAACTTCCAGGAACTGTGCTGGGGATCCTATAACCATGTCAACTTCCATCCTGCTGGGGAAAGACAAACTTTTGCTGGGGAAGAACCATCAACACAACCTCTGCTGGGAAGACAACTTCAGACTCGGAAAACAATCACAACTCCGCTGGGGATGCCGATATCAGTCTACTACAGAAACCCGTCCAATCCACTGGTAGGATGAACTCTGCTGGAGAAATAAATGCTACTCCATTAGGGACGACCCAACCAATCCATATGTAGGAGAATCACTGCTGGAGATGTATTTCAATGAGACCCGCTCCGCTCGGGGAACTTGCTGAGGAAAACCACACCATTCTGCTGAGGAGAACAACCCTTGTGGAGAGAAACAACCATAGTGGCGAGAGTAACAACTCTGTTGAGGATGATAACACGTCATATCATACTGGAGATGAATTCCCACAAACCTGCTTAGGATAAGCACTCACGGCCATACTGGAGATAATAGCATCACGAAACCAATTGTTGGGGAACACACCAACGGTCTACAGATAAACTCCACTAGGGGACTCCCGGGGAAAATAGCTGCCAGGCGCTCAGCGGGGATTCTCAACTGGGGAAATTTGCAAGCATAAGCCTGCTGGGGATAAACAATCCTCAGACCCGCTGGGGAAAGAAGGTACTGTCTACAGGTATCTCTGCAGGGGAAATAACTCTGATAGTTTCAATACTGACTTGGGCTGGGGACGTGATAACCTTCAGGCTTGCTGAGGAGACAACGATCTCGAATCTGCCAGGGAGATCACACTCTCAATCCTCTGGGGAGATACAGCTTGTTTGACAGGGATGTCGGTCGACTCGTCGAACACTAGTATCCATCATCCACCCATAGTGCTGACTTTCCACTTTTAAGAACTCCCAGACTCTTCTGGACTTTTCTGCTCCATCATCTTGTATTCCAAATCTCGTCCGTACTCCACGGGGATCAAACTCCTGGTATTCATACAAACTTTCCAACCATCAGACTTTGAAGAGTCTTCTTGACTAACCTTCCAGGATCATTGTCGTAATCCTTCACCGTCTTTTCATGGTTCATCTATCCCTTGCCCCCGGTTTGGACTCTGAGGGGATCTCTTGTCAAAAAGGTTTCACGTCACCACTGACAAGTGAATGAATATATCCAACAGTACTTGCACAAGAGATTGTCAGATAAAATCGTGCCCCAGGTATGCCCCAGGTGTTCTGATATCTCAACACTTAGGTCACTCAGACTTCCAAGTAAGATTTCCAGATTTCAATCTCACAAGCATGCATCAGAAGGGACCTCTATGTTTCAAAAGGCAAATATTCTTATCAAAATGAACAGATGTTTTCGTAATCAAAACAGTAATGACACAAAAACAAAACTTATTTGACCGAACACACGCTTTATCTGATTGGAATAAAAGATGGCTCACAATTGAGCAACACACGGGAAGCAACCCTGGAAAGAGGTGATTGCACATAAAAGAAAAAATCTATCCTAATGGCAACGTGAAACTGTGATCTCATCGGGTTCCAACTCAGTTACACCTCATATGTCCTCAAGACTTTCCGCACCTTCTGTCTTCTGAACAAAACGCTTCCAATCGGTCTCTGTCGGAGATTATCCAAGTCATCATGTGCACAAATGATCATGCTAGACGCAGTTGTTCGTTTCATTCCCTCTTTTGCCTGGACCGCCCTTTCGGGTTTCAGTCCACCGGGATACCCTTTTTTGCCCAAGTCGCCCTTGCGGGTTTTCAACTTGCCGGGTGTACAGTTCTTTTCTTTTATTTTTATCCCTAACTTTTGCCCGAACCTTTCTCTTTTTCTTGGTTCGCCGGGATGCCCATTTTTTGCCTGGACTCCTTATTCTTTTTTTTTTGTCCAGCGGGTTTCTTTCACGAAGTATTTTCTAACTGCGTCCGCATTCACAGGGAATGGAAAATCGTCGTCATCCGTGGTCATAGACAACAAGGTTCTGTCAGATGGGACCCTCTTGACCATGAATGGACATTCATAACTGTTTGTCCATTTGCCCCACAATCGTCTTGAGGAGGAGGGATCTCCTTCAACCAACCCTTCCACGTGGTACACGCGAGGTCACACTTCTTGGTTAACAACATGCTTCGTTCACCGGGTACGATTGCCCCATGTCAAGTAACTGTCAACTCTTTTCCTCAGCCGGACCCAACGTGTCATTCTGTGTCCTTATCCCTTCAATCTTCTCTGATTTCTCGTATTCCTGTGAGGAAGACACTGCCCCAGGTAGACGCACATCCCTAGGTTCGATATCCAGGATACAGACTTTATGTTCAGCCACCATTGTTGGTGCAACCAACTATGATCCGGGAAGCACTACCTTATTCACCTCATCTCCTTCCCCCTCAGACATCGGAATCCGTTCGGATTCGGGGTCAGACCCCTCCTCCGGGATCAGTCACTCTCAATCTTTCGATTGGAGTACCTCGAGACGTCCTCATCAGGGACCTCACACTTCCTTGGTTGATAACCTTTCCATGGGTTGTTACTAGCTTCTCAAACACATATCTGATCAGATCCATTATGGACATTCACAAAGTGGTATGAATCAGCATATACTGTCTCAGTCGGCGAGCAGCCTATGCCAAAGTACATCAAGTTTTTTCGAACAGTGAGTGTATTGTTTCACAGTCGATAAACTTTTTGCTTAGGTAAATTGCATACTCTTTTCGACAAGACTAGTCATGCTGACTCAATACGCACCTCGCAGACCCCTCGAGGATTATCAAGTACCGGATTAACAGTTATTTCTTTCACTGAGGTATCAGAATCAGAGGTTCCTACAACTTACCCTTTTTTTTTTTTTTTTTTTTTTTTTTTTTTTTTTTTTTAGCAGGATCGACCTCGATTCCTCTGATTTGCTCACAACAATCCTTGGTAGCTTGATGAATGACACTCCATAAGTGCACTGATTCAGACTCGAAAGTATGAGTTATCTCAAACGGTTAAACAACTTGCCCCAAGTCTACCGGATGCCCCTGTTCTGCTTGGGACTTTGTCATCATGTCATCAACATGGCATTTGCTTTCACGATGAATCATATCATGAAACAAAGTCACCGTAGACCTCTGATACGTGGGACCGGCCTCATGTGACGGAACGACATCAACTTAGACCAAGAAGGTACCCCTCGTGTGATGGACCTGGTTTACTTCATATCATCTGGAAACAATTCAATCTGGTCTTGGCCAAGAAGCCATCCATGAAGATAAACACTGAGACCTGAGCCATATGATCAACCAATACCTCATTGTGATGTACCGGGAATCCATCTTTCTGATTAGCTCTACTCGCATCTTGATAGTCCATTCACACCTTCTCTCTTTCTCATCCTTTGTCGGCCTCAGCTTTTGCTTTCTAACCTCGGTGGAGCTTGGAGTAACAATCTTGAATCGCTCCTCGTGCGGTTGAATCACCTTCTCCTCTTGTTTCAATGACCTGGCTACTTCCAACAAATCACCATCTTCTTCGCCTTCTTTCTCTGGCATGATAGGTCGAATTGTCGAAGTCATATAGAGGTGTAACCAAATCGTTATCGGTGAGATCAGGAGGGTGATCACTTTGGAACGAGACAAAATCAAAAGGAAAGAGAATGAAAAAACGTTGCCATTTTTATTTGTTTTTTTTTTTTTTTTTTAAAAATCGCAAAATTAAATGAAAAACAGGGAACACCGCTTTTAACTACAAAAACATCCATTCATTACTGATGCAAAATGTTGCATAATGAAACACATGAGATGGCCCTTACAATGGACCATTACGTGTCGGGCAACACGTATGGCTTTCATGCAAACAAAATTAAAACACCGAAATACTACTCTTCAGAATGAGTGACAGTGACGCTTTTGGAGGCCTTCCAGTTGCCTGGTACGCACGACTTTATCCATGCCTCAAGCTCGCGGTCGCTGTCAACATCTCCACCCACTGAACGGGCATGACCAGGATCCAACATTCCGGCACTGACGAAGGCGTATAGTGGACGACATCCTCTGTCTGGTCTAGACGACTCTAAATCCGGATGATAACCGACTCCAAACATGTCTGCTTTCGCCACGATGTCAATGATCCTTCCCCAGCCTTGGGCCTCTTGGTTCTTCACCACCTCCAGAGCTTGTTTATAAGAAGAAATGGACAGCTTCTTCTTTTTCTCAGCAGCAAGGGCATTCTCTACCTGGATGGTTTCAACTGTCAGACTGGGTGCTCTGCATCTTACATCGTCCATTTCTACTTCCTTCATCTTCTGGGTCGTGTCTTTCATCAATACACCTCCCTCTATGGTGACGACCGCACAAGAATTATTACTAACAGGGAAAACTCCATCCTGCTTCAGAGGTTTTAGGACCACAACCATCGGAACCTCTAGCTGATCCTCCTCAGTCATCTCCAATCCTTTCTTGGACTTCTTCACCATCTTGACTTTTGCTGGTCTCTGCCTGAGTGCGGGGTTGACATCCTCATTCAATACCTGAGCCAAGCTGATAGCCTTGGAGTCCACCAGATCTTGGACAATATGCTTAAAAGCTCTGCAACCCTCAATGCTGTGCCCGGGTGCCCCAGAGTGAAACTCGCACTTGGCACTCTCATCATAGTTGGCAGGCCTCCGCTGCTGTTCTATGGGAATCAATATCCTTGGCCGAACTAAAGCAAGATCCATCAACCTTTGGAACAGATGGGCGTAAGTCACGGGTGGTTCCTCAAACTGACGATCCTCATTCTTCTTCTTCACCTGGCTCTTAGCTCCCAGTGTCTTCTGTTGAGGTGGCAGTGGTTGCTGTTGAACAGGTGGATTGCTGACAGGAGTGGTTACAGTGGCAGCATAAGGATGATAACGATCTTTACTACGTTCTTTCTTCGCGGGCGCACCAACTGACTTTACTTCCATCTGGAAGGGACCACTGTCAGAGGGTTTCTTTGTCGTAGTACCAGAAGGTTTGTTCACTTCGGAGGACGGAGCCTTCCCCTGGACTTTCTCCACTATCAGCCATTTCTCGATCCTTTCCAATCTTTCAGACATGGCTTTCTGTCCCGAGGCAAGCCCTTGCACAACACTGAACAACTCCCTCATCATCTCTTTCAGTTCAAGGATATCGGCGTTGGGAAGATCCATCAGCTTGGATTTGTTGACCCCCAGCAGGTTATCTGAACAGACAAGCTATGCGCACCAGTTGAATACTGAAACCTACAAAACAGCAAACGGGTTAGTATGACTCACACATACAATGTCTGTCCGTACTGAGAATATTCAGTCCTGTTTCTTTTTCGGTTTCATTGAGACAGATAAAAATTTTATCAACAACATTTTGACATCTGGATGTCTCTCAACCTGAGTCTTAATTAAAAAATAATGGACCCTGAGTACGGACAGACATGAGTTGAATGCAGATGAATGCGAGATGATATGATGCAAATGCATGAATGCAGGCCCTCGTGCCACCAAGTCAACTGTAGACCCTCTGCTTTTATGAATCAGTCAATCTGTGGGATCAAGTCACCATAAATCCAACTTGGGGGGTTCCGAAATAAACGGAACCGGAGATTATATCACTATCTTCACAGGAACAACCACTGAACGGGTGACAAACGGATCCTCTGGACAAGTGCTCTCAATTCAACCCGGGGATCCGAAATAAACGGAACCCGCTGATAAACCACGGACAGAACTCTGGCGTCCCAAAAATAAATGCCCCTAATCCATAGTCACCATCAGTACCAAGAGTCACCAACAAGTCACCAACAATCAGCAACTGTACCTGTAATGATCAAACCCTCCCCACTCACGGGTGTTATCTAGGCCAGGGTAAAGTCGAAGAGAAACACAGCATAAATAACCTTTCGCAGAATACCATCATATACACACCTGAAGTATGTAACGACGATATCCTACCAGGGTCTGAACTGCTCGTGATATCAATGTTCCGCTAAGTGGCGCCATACCACCCGCTTCCCATGAATCACTCTATTCCTAGATTCCCTAGATTTCACTCATAGCCTGGGTATTGGGCCTTTTACCTCAAGTAACTCCCACCCCTCAAACAGAGAAACACAGACAGCACAGCAGATGAATATGAATGAAATGCAAACATTAATGCAAATAATAAATGCAAACAACAAATGCACATATATACAATGAATGCAATAAAAAACAGCACAAAGCAACCAAAACCCTAACCTAGAGAGCGCTAGGAGAGACTCGCTTAGGGAAGATGGACCAGCAAGAGGTCAACTTCTCTAGATATCCCCAGCAGAGTCGCCAGCTGTCGCATCGCGCGAAAAACCGGCGGGAAAACAAGAACAACAGAGCCGCCACCGTGCGTTATTTATCCCAAAAGAGGGAAAGGAAACGCTCGAAGTAAACCTAGGAAAGAACATGGTCTCGCGACCAAAGAGGATGGGTTCGGGAGTCGGTTATGCGAAGGGAAGGTATTAGCACCCCTACGCATCCGTAGTACTCTACGGGATCCACGCACACTAGAAAGGAAATTTGGTTGCTAAACACTGCTCAAATACTCGCACACACACTGGCTGAAAGGAACGAAAGAGACTGACTGAAACTGAACTCGGCAGGATGTCGCATCCTGGGCCTACTTAGTCTATCAGGCATAGACATCAGAGTCCAAGTAGTTCGGACTGGGGAAAACACATGCTCGCTAGGATATCGCATCCTATGCATACGTATCTTCTCGGACGAGAGAAGAATCAGAGCATTCGTAGCTCGGCTGACACATGCTAAAAAGCTAAACAAAAACACACCACAAGATGGCAAACATGGAGTCCGACTACCACTCGATGGAATTACGTCAGCATCCGAACCAAAACACACACAAAGGGCAAACGTGGAGCCTGAATGCCAATTGCTGGACTTACATCAGCATCCGAACCTAAACACACACAACAGAAAGATAGGGAGTCGGGGACTCAGCCTATGACTGTCAAACAAACACAAAAGAAAAGAAAAGGCGCCCGGAGAGATCAGCTCAATCTCCTGCCTACATACTTCATCTGGTATGAAGATCAGGGCGATGTAGTTCCCCTACGCAGGGATAAAGGATTAGCCTAACCAGATAACAGAGGGAGACACAACTAGGGAGACTACGACTCGAGCCTAGATGTTATCATGCAAAGTCAACCCTAAGTTAAGGTTTCTAGCTAAATGGCACAAGGGCCAACCTATCCTAAGTATGGCTCACACAGGGAGCAAGCCGCACACACACTTAACTTGCACAGGAAGCAAGCCAAGCAAAACCCAACTTGCACAGGAAGCAAGTCAAACAAATCCTAACTTGCACAGGAAGCAAGTCAAACTATCCTAACTTGCACAGGAAGCAAGTCAAACAATCCTATCTTGCACGGGAAGCAAGTCAAACAATCCTACAAGCACAGATAGCACACGCTATACACAAACAAGTGGCTCAAACAAGGGTTAGGTTTTAGTCAAGGGGTCATATCAACCTCAACAAACAAACCTCTGGAACTGGGTGAATGTTGCTCTTAACCTTGCCATTGAGGGGCTAAGGTGAAGCAGATGAAAGGATGAAGTGAGGATGAGACCTCACAGCTCTTATCCCTGGCCTGGGAGAGCTCAAGACAAGAATGTGTGGGTTCAAAAAGTGGGAACCCTTCTACACATTTAAAACTGACTCAACTGTACAATTGTACAAGATCTTGGGTTTGTATCCGCAATGCATCTACACAGTGGTGTGAGCAAAGCAGATGACACACTGGATAGTGGGGGATAGATTGCATATCCCTACCTTCCACCAATTGCCTCTTCACTTAGGAGGACTTTGACTCTATGCAAGGACAAAAGTAAACAATCACAAACATTGCCTCTTAAGGAGGATTTCAGACAGTTGCCTGGCCAAGTAACAGGCCAGGTCTTCCAGACTACATGAAGAATAGAAGCATACCTCAATGCAAATTGCTTATACAAGCAAAGCAAAGCAAAAAGTTCACGAGGAACTAAGCAACTAAAGCACCTGAAACAGTCAAGCAGATGTTAGTATGCAACTTCAAACCAAACCAACAGAAACAGACACCATCAGTTAATTGGAGGCACATGGATGTGCAAGGCACAAGGCTTAAGGCATGTGAGCCAAGCCACCTACAAAACAAAGAGGTTAGGCAATGATATTTGAGCAAGCTAAATCAGAAGAATTGGTCTCAATGGCCATTTGATGGTCAACCTGAAATCACAAACTCAAAGGTGAGTAGCAGGACCACTAGGGCAAGCCTAGGGTCAAAAGTGAATGAGAAAGTCAAAACAGCAAAGGATATCCAATCAAAGTCAAGTTTAAACATTCAAGAAACACAACCACTTGGGTTCACATCCATATCAATCACTATCATCATTTCATGAGCCATTTAGGTCAAAGCATGGCAAACAGAAGCTTACAGAAGTCAACAGAAAGACTTGCATCAAAAGCAATCTAAACATTTTCCAAAAATCACCAAATAAATCATGATCAACCCTAACACATAGCATGGTAAGCATGTCAAATTTCATCCCATTTGGACAAGTGGAAGGCAGTCAATGAAAATCAGAAAGTCAAAGCCAATTTGAACATGCTCAATGAAGTCAACCAAACATGCATCAACTTAGAAAAATCATAAGTAAAGAATGGTGTATGATAAATGAATGGGATCAAAACCATGGCACAGATGAGGATGTCTAGTTATCTCATGCAAAATTTCATGTCCATCCAATAAAGTATGAGAATTTCACAAATGAAATGGGAACATGTGTCACACAAAGTCAACAATTGACTAGGCAGGGGAGAAAATCTCAAACAATTAGGAAATGCCACAAATAATTCTAAGAAAATTCACATGTAAACTAGACATACAAGAGTAGGTTCATGCAAAATTTCAATCCATTTTGAGGTCAAGAAGAATGGTAATGAAAATCATGAAGTTGGTCATCAATGGTGTGACACAAATTGTCACACCCTAATTCAAAAAATCATAACTCACAAACCACAAATGATAAATCCACAAACTTTATACCAAAATCACCATGAGTGTGTCTAGTTTAAGCACAAAAAATTTGGGAGCCATTGGATACATTCTCATCATTTCACAATTGATTTGGCAAAGTGTACAAAATTTGGTCACATGTCACAAACCCTAGGGCCAATTAAAAACCACTCATCCAAAAATTCTGGAAAAATAATGATAAAAAAGTAGAGATCATGATGAACACAACACAAAAAATCCCATTGAATTTGGATCAAAAATGAGCAAGTTATGAATTTTTGAAGATTGATGAAATAATTGAAGAAATAAATTGGAATAAAATTGAGAGAATGGCATTTTTGTAAATAAACCAGTCACTTATCAAAACGACCGTGTTTTGGTCCAGAAAATGAAATATTTTCATTGGCTAGTGGGGGGATGGTACAGTAACAGCATACAAAACACGTTCAAATGCAGAAAATCTGGGCTTCTAGGGTTTGTGAACAGTGCTTCATCCCTCCCAAAATCGAATTTCCCAATTTCTCCCAAAAATGTCAATTGAGCATACCATTGTAATCATCAAACAACATATAACAACAATCCAAACCCTATTTTCATTAATTTGAACTACACAACAAGAAATCGATGGAAACATTTTCAAGTATCAAGCTTCATTTCATCATATCTTCATGAATACACAACTATTTTCAAAAAGGAGAGCATCATGACACTCAGCATTGAAAAAACTTTCCAAAGTATATGTCAATTTGAGAAAATGGGAGGGTCGAATCCATACCTTTTTTGAAGGGCAGTTTGTGTTCTTGATGTTGTTTTGTGATGCCTTGCCAAAACAGATGAGCCTTAAGCTTTCCAATGATGGATAATGGTGATGGTATGGCTCAAGACATCTTGGAAGTGCTTAGATCATGGACTGTCATGGCTGAGAGTTTCTGACAGAAAGTTGAAAAATGCAAAGATGGATTTTTAGAGAATGAGATGAAGTTGGCTGTTGGTGTTGCTGCTGTAACTGTTGTTGTTGTAATTTTGATGCTTTTTGACAGAAAGCCAGAAGTGCAAAGCCAGGATCAGGTTTTTAGAGGGTGTGACCAATGGCCTTAGTGAAATTCTACTGGTTTTTTCATGGCAGGGTTACTTGGTTCTTTGTTCTTTTGTTATGACAGCCAAGATGAAAGGCCAATAGCAAGCAAGGATGAGGTTGCAAAAAGTGAAGGTCTTTGGTCTACTGCTGCTTCTGTCTTTTGAAAATGCCACAACCAAGGGTGAGTGCAGGTTTGAGGATTAGTTAGGCCCTTTGCTTTTTGCTGCAGTGTGGTTCTTTCTCCTGGTTTTGATGCAGGAAAATAAAGTGTCTAATATGCTGTTCTCAAGCTATGCCATGCTATTGGACATCTCCTTTTGGTTTTGGCAAGGCTTAGGTTATGTCATTTGGTGTTTTTTTGAATAGGTCTTGAAGGAGTGCAAGAAGAGATTGTCTTTTGAAGATGAATAAAAGGTTGGTTTAAAGGCAATGGCTATTGGAAGTTGCTTTTTTGGTGGTAAGGCAAAGGCAAGGTTTGGTCCTATGAGAATTTCTTGACTGGTTTGGAAAAATGCGAAATGTGTTTTTTGAGAGAATGAACTGATGTGTGCAGTGTTTTTCTCTGTATGGTATGGCTGCAATTCTGGTTTACAAAATGAGGAATGGATGGTGAAGCATCAATGCAAGGCTAGGCTAGGTTCATTGGTGTTTTGGACAGAAATTTGAAAATGGCCAAAAGTGAAGTGTTTTGTGAATGAGAGCACAACCAAGTTTTTCTTGCTGTTGGATGTTGGCTTTTTGATGCTGCAGGATTTGACAGTGTGGCAAATGAAGGTTGCTAGGTTGCTGCAGGGTTTGGACACACAAATGCAAGGCTCAAGTTTGGTTCTTTTCTGTTTTGACAGGTTTCTTTTGGTAAATGCAAGTGAGGTCCATGGATGTGAAGTTAATTTTGGCAAGGCCAAGCTTGATCTTTTGTGTTTTTTGGACTGAACTTGCAAAAGGCCAAGATGTGGTTTTGTTTCGCGTCCCTCAATTTCTACTGGTTTTTGCCCCTAGTCGTATTTCACATGACAGGAAAACCAACATAACCCATGCTGTCTTGTACTGCCTGTTCTTTTTGACAGCTTTTGTGTAAAATGCCAAGATGATGTCTTAATGAAAAATGAGTAAAGTTCTGTAGTGTGTTGTTTTGGTTAGGTTGGACAAGTTTTGTAATGATGGACAAGGCTGCTGTTTAGAAGTTCTTCTGGTTTTTTCTGTTTTTTGACAGCCCTTGTGAAATGCAAGTAAGATGATTTTGAGAGAGAGTGAAATTCTGTGTGTGAATGCTGCTCTTGTTTATTTTTGACAGAAAATGTGTTGGTTATTGTCACCAGCCAGGCCAGGTTCATAGAGAATTTTGGACTGGTTTTGGAGAAGTGCCTCAAAAATGAAACTTGGGAGGATGTGAAATTGGATATGTTCCTCTGTTAGGTTGGCTGCTGTTGCTGTTTTTTATGACAGGAGATGGTGTTTTATCTACTGTTAGAAGCATGGCAAGGTTGGTCTACTGCTGTTTGTTCATGGCAGAAAAATAGTGAGGAGCATTGTGCCAGGCAAGGCAAGGCAAGGCAGTTAGCAGGTTTTCTGGGGAATGGCCAAGGGCTTTGGTTTAGGTGCTTTTGTTTTACAGAAGAAACAAGGTGAGGGCAAGATGAATCCAATTTTCTGCTGCAGTGTTATGTTGGTTAGGTCATGTTAAGTGGCAGAAAAAGGTATGATGAAAAGGACTTGCTGTTGTCTTGTGCCATGTCTTCTTGACAGTATTTGCAATTTGGAGGCAAACATGTCCAATGAGAGAGAATGAGCATTTGTGTATGTGATGACAGAAAAACATGATGCATGAGGTCTGCTGTGTTATGCAGCCAATAGCCCTCAAAATGACAGAAAATTTGATCCATAAAATCAGCTATGGATAGTGTAAGGCAAAGTGTGGAGGTATGGTGTGGAATGGTTGCAAGGTACCTTTTCCCCAATTTCAAACAAACAAGGAATGGCCCCTTGTACTACTGGTTTTTTGGCTGTAAATATGTGTTCAAAATAACAGCAACTAGCCTCTAAAAACTCTGTTTTGATGAGTACAAGGCATGGCTAAAATGCAAGTATGGATGGCATGGTGTAATTGTACTTTTATCCAAATTTCAAGCAAGTTGAAGAATGGCTTCATGTACTGCATAATTGAGCTTGCAAACACACTTAAAATGATATTTATGAGCTGTCCCAATTGGCCAAATGTTGGAAAAATGTTTAAATCAAAAAGTCAACTCTTGGTCAAACTTACATTTAAATGAGAAAAGTCAAAATATGCCATTTTGATTGGTGAAGTTTTGGCACATGAAATTTATATTTTTGGAAAGAGGGGATCAAATGTGACTTGTAGGAAAAAACCCCACCAAAATTGGTCAAACGGTTTGAGAGATATGGCCCTTTGAAGTTCAAGATTTTCTGAAATCGATTCGATCATAACTTGCCAACCATACATGGGAATTAAGAGTTCTTGGACTTTTTGGAAATGGGAGAACAAGATCTTCAACTTTCATGTTGGGCAAAAATTCATTTGAGGCTTGTATCATGATGTAAGTTTGAGGATCAAGACTTTCCATTTATGGCAAGTTTCAGTTACAGGCCCAGTTTCCGTTTTTGGAAATTTCTGATCTGGCTTCAAATTCTTCCATGATGGTGTTTGACATGATATATGATGACTATTTGGACATGAATGAACTCTCACAAACCAATTCCAATCATCCAATCACTGATTAAATGGACAGTTGACCAACAGTTGACTTTTAGGGTTTCTGATTGATTGTGCATTGACTGATGACTTCCAAACCCTAATTCCTTGAGGACTTGACTTCAAATGATGTCCCAAGTTGTATGAACTCTTGATTATTGATCATGGTGCCCAAATTCCACAAGAATGACCACCATCCACTACTTTGACTGACAGTTGACTTTTTTAGGGTTTTTTACTGTCTGTGTATGAACTGCTGACCTCTGAGCCCTCAACCCTTGACCAAAATACTTCAAATAGACCTCCAAGCCATGTGAACTTGTTGGACAAACCCCAAGGCCTTGATTCAATGAGAAATTCCTTTGCTTGCTTGGTTGACTGATCAGGAGATTAGTTTGACCTAATTCTTGATTGCTTGCTCTTGAGGCAACTGAGGGACAATGCAAATGCTATGCAACGGCCCATGATATGCTATGACCTAATATGAAAATGTATGTATAATGGTAGGTGCAAATTTGAGGTGCTACACCACGGATTTGAAATTTGAGAACATTATGACCTCAACCTGCAGCATGGCTTAGGGCATCCAACATACAATTATATGGTTCAGTGTCATAATAAGCAAACACATTTAAATTCTCATGCAAGACTTCAAAATGTTTATGAATTCAATTATAATCCACAAATTAAGAACATGAAGTGGTACCATATGCCAAGTGAAAATACAAAACGATATCACATGCAAATTAAGATACTAAAGTGATACCACATGCAAAATAAGGACACCAAATGGTAATCATATGCCAATTAATCATATGCCAATTAAGAAGCTAAAGCGAATAATAGTGAGGCTAACCTGTTTGCAAATCAAGTTGTAACCTTGAATTGGCGAGCCGGATTGAGTTGGACGGCGGTAGCTTCGGAGCGAGTAAACGGCCTTTAGGGTTTCCGCCTTCTGAATTCTTTGGATCAGCAGGGTTTCTGTGTTTCTCCCTCTGGATGCGTGTTTCCGTCCGTCTTCGTCCGTCTGTGTGTGTTCTTTTTCGTGGCAGAGGAGCAGGTATTTATAGTAGAGGTAGTGGTGACCTAATGGGCTTAAAATGAGGTCCAAAAATCTCAAACTTCGCAAGCTTCGCTAGGCGAAGGAATTGCTCGCCTAGCGAGCAAACTAGGTCTGGGCCTTTTCCTGGATCGGACGCTTCGCTGGGCGAGTGTCATGACGAAGCGTTCGCTAGGAGAAGGGATTGCTCGCCTAGCGAGCAAGCTATTTTGGGCCCCTTTTGGGTTGGGCCTGTTGTGAGCTGGGCTTTTGTTCACTTGATGTCGGTGCCTTGCAGAATAAGTCGGAGGGTCTTGAGAAATGCTTTGTAATACCAACGGGCAAATTTTGGGGTATGACAGGAAGGTATTAGCACCCCTACGCATCCGTCGTACTCGACGGGATCCACGCACAAAAGGAAGGAATATGGTTGCTAAAAACTGCTCACAAACACACACTGGCTGAAAGAGACACAGGAAAACAAAAGAAACTAACTCGGCAGGATATCGCATCCTGGGCCTACGTAGTCTATCAGGCATAGACATCAGAGTCGACGTAGTTCGGACAGGGGGAAACGTGCTCGCTAGGATGTCGCATCCTATGCATACGTATCTTCTCGGACGAAGAAGAATCAGAGCACTCGTAGCTCGGCTAACGCACGCAAACAAAACAGACACAGGCAGACGTGGAATCCGAATGCCAATCGCTGGACTTACATCAGATTCCGAACCAAAACACACCCACATTGGAAACCAGATGCCACTTGATGGACTTATACCGGACTCCAAGCACACAACAAGAGGATACGGAATGCCAATCGCTGGGCTTACATCCATCTCCTAATACACACAAAGACAAAACAAAAATGGGCGCCCGGAGAGATCAGCTCATCTCCTGCCTACGTACCTCATCTGGTATGAGGATCAGGGCGACGTAGTTCCCCTACGCAGGGACAAAGGACTAGCCTAACCAGATAACAGAGGGAGACATAACTAGGGAGACTACGACTCGAGCCTAGATGTTATCATGCAAATCATCCCTAAGTCAAGGTTTCTAGCTAACTTGCACAGGGAGCAAGCTATCCTATTCAGCACAGGCAAAGCAAAACAATCACACAAATAGCACACACTATATACACACAAAGTGGACTCACACAAGGGTTAGGCTGTGAAACACAAGCCAACTATATCAGGTGATGTTAGCTCTTAACCTTAACATTAAGAGTTAAGGTGAAGCTGATGAAAGGTGAGTGAAGATGAGACTTCACAGCTCTTATCCCTGGCCTGGGAGAGCTTCAAACAATGAAGCGTGGGTCCAGAAAGTGGGAACCCTTCTACACTTGTGACGCTGACTCAACTGTACAACTGTACAAGGATCTTGGGTTAATGTCCACAATGCATCAACACCAGTTGTGTGAGCAAAGGGACGACTCAACAGAATAGCAGGAGATAGATTGCACATCTCTTGTATCTGCCAATTGCCTTATCAAAGGTCTTTTCCTGCTTGGGGACAAAGATAAACAAGCACAAGCATTGCCTCTTAAGGAGGACTTCAGACAGGTGCCTGGCCAAGTAACAGGCCAGGTCTTCCAGACTACATGGAGAAGAGATCATTATACCTCAATGCTCAAGCTCTTAAGCAAAGCAAAAGCAAGTTCTCAAGGGAACTATAGCAACTAAGGTACCTGAAATCAATCCAACATAATCAGTATACCAGACAAACAAAAGTCAAACAGAAAATTACAAGTCCACAGCACAAACAGATAACAAGCATCAATGCATAAAGGTGCAAGCCACAAGGCATAAGTGCAAGTCTCAAAGCCTACAAAACAAACTCAATGTTAGTCATAAACAAGCAATAAACCAACTCCAATTGAGTGCACATCATCAAGCATAAGCAATTGTGCTCTTTGACCTGAAACAAAGCTCAAACATTAAGCACTAACCACTAGTACAAAGCCTAGGGTCAAAATGAGAGCAATAAACCAAAACAGAACATGAAACTTATCAAAAATCAAGATCAATCAAATAAGAATCAAATCCAAGTGGTCTCACATTCATATCATCAACCATTATCATTTCATGAGGCAAAGAGTACAAAGCATGCAATTTAGAACCTCATAGGACCAAACAGAAAGATCCAATTCAAATCAACTCACAAACATTTCAATAAATCCCCAAAAAATTCATGGTCAAACAGCATTCATAACATGACCTACACACCAAATTTCAAGTCATTTGGACCAAGGGAAGCAAGTCAATTAAAATCATCAAGTCAAAGCATACTCAAACAAGCTCATACAAGGCACCAAAACATGCATCAACTTCAAGCAAGCACAAAACAGAATTGGCATAAGATAAATAAACCAAATCAAAGCCATGACACACTTCAAGATGTCTATAATACACATGTCAAATTTCAAGTCCATCCAATAAACCACAAGAATTTCCCAAATCATATGAAATCATGACTCACAAAAGGTCCACAATTGGTCAAACAGGGGAGAAAATCTCAATCAAATTGGAAATGCACTCAAAAAATCCACAAAAATTCACATTCGAACATAACATCCATAAGACTCAACATGCAAAAATTCAGATCATTTTGAGTTAATATGGCATGGTAACAAAAATCCACAAGTTGAACAAGAAATGGTGCGACACAAATTGTCACACCTCCAAAGATCAGGTCATATATCACAATCTAGGAATGCAAAAATCACAAACTCTATACCAAAATTCTCCTCAAGGTGTCTAGATTATGCATACAAAATTTCAGCTTCATCCAAGTAAGCATCATTATTTCATGAGCAAAATAGCAAGCAATATGCAACAAATGACATGTATGAGCAAACCCTAGCCAAAACAGAAATCCACACGTGCACAATTTTCATAAAAATCATCAAAAAATACTAGAGATTACAAGGAACACAATGGAAAAAACCTCATGTTAATTGGACAAATATTCAAGAAGTTATGAATTATGGAATGGCATGAAAAAATAAAAAAGGATGAATGAAGCATGGTGAACATGCGAAGTTTATGTGAAAATAAAATGCCAAGCCAAAGGTGAAAATGTCTACGCGGAGGATCGAACTCCGTGTGTTTTCAAATCCAGCACTACTTAAGTGAAACGCCGCGTTTCACTTAAGTTCGTGGCGTGATTTCATTGGCTCATGGGAGACAAACACCAAAAAGCATGCAGGCTACGCTACAACGGATCAAACACATGTTCTGGGGAAGAAACCCTAATGTTCATCATTATCTTCATACGCTCTCATCAGCTTAAGATCCAACATGCACAGAAAATTGCAAAACGCATACCAATCGGTTCGTCCTTCAATGCACATTAACAATCTCACAACAATTAACCCTAACTTTCACTAACAAGCGCGGATCGACCAAAAGAAGATTTGAACATCAAACTTAAAATTCACATATCTTTCTCATTTCTTGATGAAAATCAAAACCACAAAGCTCAGGCTAATCCACATGGAAAGATCTATAGAATGCACATCATGATTTCAGCAACGGCATGGTTCGAAATCTAACCTTCAAGTTGATGCAGAGTTGGATTTGGATTTCTTTGGATGTGTAAGCATGAAACAGATGATCTTTGAGACTTATGTTGATGAATGGAAGGAGCTTCGAAGCTCAATTGTGCTGGATGTAGCTCTAATTTCCCACTGCCATGGATGGAGCTTGCTTGAACAGCTCTTGAATTTGCTCGAAAATGGAAGATCCTGGCTTCAATCTTCTTCAGCAGTGCTTGGGAATGCTTGAGCAATGAAGATTCAATGCAATGTTCTTGGAGAATTTCCAGAAAAATGAAGAACAAAAGTTGAGAGAATTTGCACTTTTGGATCTAGATCTGAGATGAATGAATGTTAATCCGAAATTCAGTTAGCATTAGCCTTATATATGGTGGATTAATCATTTCCTTAATCTCAATTAGCCAAAAGTGAGTGAATTAGTGAAATGAGTGTTTATTTGCAATTGGCCAAAATAACCTTCATGTGTGGAATGAGCTGCTACAGTGCATGAATTTCTTACTAAACACACTCCAAATATGGTTTTAGATCAAATTCAAGTGGTGAGAAGCGTGGCAAATGCATAGTTTTGAAATGGACTTTTTTTCTCCCTTTTTCAAATTCAATTCACCTTGAAAATGCCATTTTTATGTGATGACTTTTGATGAAATGTGATGAATGATTATGATAGGGCATGTCAAATGGAGATTGTAGCAAGAAACCCCACTCAATTTGGCCAATTGGTGTGAAAGTTATCCAAGTTTGAAGTTCAAAATTTCTTGACAATGATTTGATCATAACTTGCCAACCACACATGGGAAATGGATGTTCTTGGACTTTTTGGAAAGGTGAGAGCAAGATCTTCAACTTTCATGTTGGACAAAATTCCATTTGAAGCTTATATGATGATGTAAATTTGAGGAGAAGACCTTTCCATTTTTGGCAGTTTGAAATTACAGGTCACTTACTATTTTTGGAAACTTTTCCTCTGACCTCAAATTCTCCAATGTTGATCTTTGACATGTCAAATGAGACTTGTATGGACATGAATGAAGCCCTTCAAACCATCTCCCACCTTCAAATCCATGATTTCAGACACAGTTGACCACAATTGACTTTCTAGGGTTTCAGATGAAATTCAGCTTGACTGTTGAGCTTTGATCATCCAATCTTTGGCCAAACCACTTCAAAATGATCCTTGAATCATGTGAACTTGTTAAATCAACCCTAGGGCTTTGCTTCAATAGAGAATGCACTTGCTTGCTTGCTTGACTGGATCTCCTGACCAGTCTTGACTGATGACTTGCACTTGGGCAAATGGACAATGCAATGTTATGCAGTGGACAATGTTAATGTTATGACCTAACATGAAAATGAATGTACAAAATGGTAGGTGCAAATTTGAGGTGCTACAATCATCAGGAAAGTTCCTTGCAGATTGAGAGTTGAGGAAGAAAGGAACAACCAAATACCTTATACTCAATCTCCAAATACCTCAACTAGTAAGGTTTGAGCCAAATATTTCATCGTTTACTTTTCCTTCTTATGAGAGTATTTGTACAATTGTTATTTTCTAGAATTTACATTATTTCTAATTTAATCCATTGGTTTGATAAATACACACTAGGCACTTGTTTATGGTAAACTCAAAGCCTTTTCAAACTAACTCGTATATCATGTTTATATCCTTTGCTAACCATTTTGAGTCTAAGCCATTTCTTTCGGTGACATAGCCACAATAATTGAAGGTGTGAAAAACACAAGAAAGGGGGGTTAGAATTGGGTTTTATAAGCAAAAGTTTTTTTTCCAAAACAAGAACACGCCACTAACAAGTTAATAACAAAGAGATAAAAATACAAGTATTTTTATCCTGGTTCGCTTGAAACTCAAAGCTACTCTAGTCCACCCGCCAAAGTGATTTTTCCTTATACACAAAGACTTAATCCACTATAATCAACAAATCACAATAATCACAAAGAATAACCTTCTTTGTCTTCTCAAGGATCCAACTATACCCTAGTATCCTTAAGGATTCACAAAGAATAACCTTCTTTGTCTTCTCAAGGATAACCTCCTCAAGGAATCAAACAAACAGTTTGAATAATATTTTTGTGTGTTACTAGATGCTTCTATACAAGCAGATTTTACACAAATGATAAAAAGCTACTTAAAGAAAAACTATGTACAAAAGAATGATAGCTTTTCACAAATAAATAGACATGTCAAAATATTGTATCACCGACATTTTCTTCAAGTCTCCAAGTCTTACTTATATAGCATAAGAAGAAGACTGTTGGAGAGAAAAATAGGGAAAGCTCATAGAGCGATTGTCCATTGTTGGATGGTGAAATGAGTAATACTGCTTATTGTCCTTCGCCCATAAAATCAGTGACATGTGTGATGTATAGTATTGTCATTTGCCCACGATATCAGGTAGTGGAGATGATATTTGATTTGTACTATGTACTATTTGATCATGTTCCTATTTGATCTTATCTTCAAGTTCATTGGCTTCAGATGAAATTTGTTGAAGCATGAGATAAAGAAACATAGAGATGGATTCAGAACCTTCAGAATCTTCAGTCAGAACCTTGAAAGCATCAGTAGTCTGGTTTGAGATCTTCAGTATCTTCAGAATGTTCAAAGTCTTCAGAATCTATAGTCAGAACCTTGATAACTTCAATCGTCTGACTTGAGATCTTCAGAATCTCCAGCTACGTAACATAACTTCATAAGCTTGACATTCTTCAGAAGTTGGATGATCAGAGTCACATCCAGAAGCACATACTGAGAGAACATTGCAGCAACAACATAATGTCTCCTCAGAAGCTTCTCAGGAGTGAATAAGCACATAAGCGGAAAGATCATTGCAGTAACAATATTGAACATCTTTCATAACTTCTAATAGTTGGCGCGAAAGCGGATTTGGAACTCATTGTTCAGAAACTGATGACGTTGCACTTCATGTATTTAGAATCAGAACTGACTATTAAAGCTACACAATAGCGAACTATTAGGATACCAAAATTATTCTCACATAAATACAACATTATTATCATCACAACTCAAGGTATAAATGCATAATCAAATCTTGTTCTAATAAAAATTAGCCAATTGACTTGAAAAATTAAATATTTCATCCTCTCTTTAGAGTTAGGTAGAAAAAATTTAGTTCCTTGGTCATATGCAAAAGAATAAGTTTGGGGTTGCTCTTCGAAGTGAGCAAAGTTTAAGTTTAGGGTTGATGTACTAGAGATTTTGGTCAAAAAAATCAAGGAGTCAAAGAAACTTATTTTAAAAAATGAGAAAAACAATGTTTAGGATCATAAAATGTTAATCTCTAGTACCAAAGTAATTAAGCAAAAGTTGATATGAAAAGGAATATGATAAAATAAGGAAAACTAGGTACCTATCTCCAAAGGTTTAAGCCTATTATCCCAAATTATCTTACCCTGACATAAGCCCCATTGTAACCTTGAAAGACCTCAAAAAATGTGTATTTAGATGACTTTGATTGATTTTATTATAAATTTTACAAACATAGGATAAAATACTTTTGTACGTTGATTGTGTGATTACCCTGTCAATTTAAGTGAAAAATTAGAGAGCTAGAGACTGGTTGAGTACTTGTTGTGTTGGAAGAGATTTTCCAAATTTGCTCGATTGAAGTCAGGAACTAGAATGATGATCAGGTAACATAATTGGTAATGTTCATTCTTTATTATTGCAATGTTTTCCTATTTGAAATCTGCAGTAGCAGGCGAGTTACTTGAGGACAAACAACAAATTAAGTTGGGGGTTGTGATGACAGTTTGTCATTATATGATTTCTACGAGTATTTACGATGAATTCAATGGAATTTCAAATTAAAGATGATTTAAATATGAATAAAGTGAAGAAGTCAAAGAAACAGAGCAAAACCAAGAAATCGGGAGGAAATTATGAAGAAATGAGCATTTTTTTAGCATAATTTACATCTTGACGTCTGTCTAGTAAATTGATCATATATGGTGTTCCATAACTCGTTTTGAGACATTTTTTTTTTCAAAATGCATCTAAAAGCAATATCTAGCTTCTAGAATAATCATGTGCGCGATGAAAAGTATCACATGCACAATGCAGCTTGTTCAAAAATCATGTGCGCGATGAGGTTATTTTTTGGGCTTTTCTAAGCGTTTTGACTGCTTTAAAATGGGAAATTTGGTACTTTCTCAAGGGTAATGAATTTGTACACGTGAAGGAAGGGTTTGCAGCACTAGAAGTCATATTGGGAGAACATTTGAAGCTGTTGGAGGTCAACCCTTCAAGGTATTTCTTATGCAACCTTCTTATTTGATTTTGGTATTATAATTTGCATTATGAGTAGATAATTCTCTTTAAGTTAGGTTGTGTTTGATGAACCTATTTTAATATTGTTAGGACATGTGTTTGATTTGATATTGCATGAATAATTTGATCTATAATTATATTCAATTGCACCTTGTTCTTAATGTTTTTATGTGAGATACTCTTTTTATCTGACTCTGGCCACATAGGGAATACTGATCATTAGTATATGTGTTAGACCCATGGCAATTGTTGCACTTACGCTGGTGGACTAGGGATAGAAAACTCTGAGTAGTGGATTAGGAATTAACATTCTATTGCATTGCCTAATGTTTCTTACACTGGTGGACTAGGGATAGAAAACTCCGAGTATAGATTAGTGAGCTATACACCAATATATCAGTTTTGTTAATTTGTCGTCTGATTATAGTGACGATATCATTCATGTAATGTATAGAATATCAATAATAGAGAAATAGGGGATTATATACACAATCTGACCGCTTTTGCATTACTGTTAGAACACTTTATTTTATTTTCGCATTTAAAACCTGAAAACCCCCTCAATTTACTACTTTATATGCATTGCACAATATTGTCTTGTTAAATAGCAGTCCTTATGGATTCGATCTTTTTTATCACTGCGAAATTATTGGTACACTTGTCGAGAAGTCATCATGGTACGATGGACCTAATAGTCACTCTGGCGGCTTGTTGACCAAGGGGAAAAAAGGTTAGCTGAAAAGGCAATAATTATATCTCTTATACCTCTAAAGACCATTAAGTTTGGCTTGGTCAAAGGGGCCTCATCTCCCGTTCAGGGTCAAAAATGTAAAGTTGTGTGGCCTAATGTGACCATATATCTAGAAGAAAAAGGGGGTCTCCAACAAAGGGAAACACTTCTTTTGCTCCTTCGAGGAACACAACGACACCTTCCCTAAAGAACAAAGACTTTGACACCAAGAGTTATATGTGCAACCACTTTAATTTTTTGGTAGAATTCTCCGATGATCATAAGATGGAGAGTCAGGCAGGGTCCAAGAAAATGTCCAATTTAGTAGAGACCTATATGCTAAGAGGTCTTATGTTAAAGCGTTTAATGTTTGATGTCCATAATCAGTCATATAAGATCGTTGTGGATTTAAAGACCAAGTTAAATACAGTGAGGATGACGCTCACCCAAACCCAATAATTGTCGAAGTCCACTACTAAAGAGTGTGATGGGGTATATCATTCTTCAAATGAGGTGAAGGAGTCTCAAAAAGGGAAATATGAAGCCTCCAAGAAGCTTGGCAGAGATCTTTCCCAAGTGAAAAACGAGTTGAAATCCTTGAAACAATCCACCCACCCATGTGGACGCCCTCCTCAATAAAAATTATGGAAGAGAATTTGGATGATGCTCAGGACGGGGTGATCGATGTTGTTGATAAGGCCTTCAATATAGCCAATGAGAAAGTGTATCACCTCTACCCAGACCTAGAATTGAGCGAGCTTAACTTAGTCAAAGTCATAAAAGATGGTCAACTAGTGGATGAGGATGACACACTTGATCAAGAAAGAGCTTTCCCTATTGAGGGGTAAAGCTCCAATACCACAAAGACCAATCATGTCAACGAGCGAGGAGGGTAATTATTGAATAAGGAAATCCATTTGTATCAACCTCGCCCAACTCTTAGGATTTTGCTTTCCTGTGGTAATTTGGCATTTTTGTATTTTACCATTTACTTGTACCGTGTTTATCGTAGACACATTTGTAATAATGCCTTTCGAGCTTTTAAATGAAAATGTTTACGCCTTTTGGCTGAGTGTTTATCAATTTTTCAGCATTATTTCCCTTCTATTATTTGTAGCTCTACGGCGTTTGATAATGCATAATACTAAGACATAGTCTTCATTATAATTTGGGAAAAACCGCCTAATAAGGTGGACATGATTCCTCATTTAGAATCAAGTGAGGAACCTATTTAGGAAGAAATGGCTCTTTATCAAGGTCAAGCATAATAGCTTAAGAAAGCGTCAATGATTCCTTACCATGATCCATTAAATTAGCCTAATAAGACAACAAGATTTTTTTATCAGGATCCAGTATAATTGTCTAATAATGCGGCAAGGATTCCTTATCAAGATTCTGTAAAATAGCCTAATGAGCTGACAAGTATTTCTTATTAGGATCCAAAAAATAACATGATGAGGCGACAATGATTCATTTTAAGGATCCAACAAAGTAGCCTGATGAGAGTGCAATGATTCCTTTTCAGGATCTTGAAAAGCATGCAATGTATAAAGAGTTTTATCGATACCTTATTTAATAAAATAAGACACCTTATTTAAAAACACATACCCTTGCAGAGGAAAAGATTGCCACATTACTCTGGTATTTAGTATGTTTTCTCTGAAAATCCATACATTACCGAAATAAATGTCGCCACCTTATTTGACTAAAAAGAAATATAGTTAACTATACTAATATCGCAAGTTCAATGAGTTTCAAGTTCTAGGAACAAGTCATCCATCCTGCTCTTCTAGTTTATACGCATTATGGGGTATCTTCTGGCGCACCCTATATGAACCTTCTAAATCGGGGAGCAACTTTATGATCCAGGTAGATGACACCTCCTGTCTTAGCATAAGGTCACGCTCTTTCATGTCCTTTGAGATTGCTTTGGAGTTATATCTCTTGGCAACTCTTTGCTTGGTCGCAAGTTCATGGATATGGGCGATCTCCCTATCTTTGTTGAGCAGATCAGTCGCACACTTTAGCCATGTTTTGTTCTCTTTACATATGAAAATACAACTAATTTGGCATAAGTAATTAAATACTTGTCATCGTACAAGAAAATACGAGCACCTATGGGCGTGCCTTACCTTCCTTAGTTGGAAACATTACATTTGCTCCATAAACCATCTTGAATAGTGTTTCCTTAGTGGTGGAATAGGGCGTTGTATGATACGATCACAAAACCTTTACACGAAATGTATTTAAGTACAATGGCAAACACCCTGAGTGGAGAGTACTAAATTAAATAAAATAAATGGGAATGCATATATCTAATGTAGTTGTTCTACCCATAGTCTATTGGTTTTGTCCAATTTTTTCTTTAAGCCACAAATAATCATTTTATTGAATGATTCAACCTATTTATCGACTTGCGGGTGGAATACTAAGACGAGCTTTGTCTAGATTCCAAGATGATGGCAAAACTCCATGACGCTTGAGGTGGCAAACTATGTACTATTATCCGAGATGATACTTCTTGGAAAACCAAAACACAAATAATTCGCTTCCAGTAGATACGCCAGACTTCTCCACCGTGATTTTGGACACTACATATACCTTGATCCATTAATGGGTCAATATATCCACGCTCCATTGATGGAAAGACCTGGGGATGTAATAGAGTGTATGATTTGTGTTGAGGGGTTAGATTGTTTTTTACACTTTTTACATTTCCTCTAAAAGAATTCTTCTATTTTCATATAACACGCTATTAGCACCATCCAACCTATGATATTGGTGGTTTCTATGGCATTAACCTCTTCTTTTTATGTGTTGAGAGCGACAAAAGTCTCAAATACTATAATCCTGTTATTGCCCAATCTATACATATAGAACTGTACGGAATCACATGTCTAAATAACACAATTCTAAAAGATAAAATAAAAACCTCTAAAAACTATTAAGAGCATGATTGATGTAAGTGCAATAGTCATTTGAGCAAACTAAATATTTGAAATTTTTCTCTAGTAAGATATATACAATATAATATTTGAGCAAACTTCTATTGTACGTATTGTATATTAGTAAAATTTTAAATTCTGTTTTAATTCTTTTAATAAACCCGAGTCACAAAAAAAAATTATCCTTTTAATTAACCTCTTAATATAATGATAAGCCAAACACCAAATTTTTATTGATGTTAATCAAATTCAAGAATATCATTTGGCCTCTGGAACATGAAACCGTCGCTATAATTATTATTTGCATGTATATAATTTTTTTAATGGAAAGAAAAGAAGAAAAAAAGTATTTGCTTTGTTTGTGATCTTCCAAAAAATTACTATGCCAATGGAAGAGAATAAGATTGTGAATGAGTACACACAAGATGGAAGTATAGATCTTAAAGGAAAACCTGTTCTGAGATCAAAAACAGGTGGTTGGAAAGCTTGCTCCTTCCTTGTTGGTAGCTTCTATTTCTCTCTCTATTTTATACACACTTTTAAAATTACACCAATCCTGTTTAATATTTTATTAAAATAATAAGAATTTTATTTAAAACTTTAAAACTTTTTCAAGAGGTTCATATTGAATCCGAGAAGATTCTCATAAAATGGTTAAATAAAATTCAGACGTAAGAATATATATTTTTTGGATTATAGTCACAAATATTTGACAACATGTGGAATTATTTCTTTTTAGTAAAAATAAAAAAGATTGTAAGAAAGAGTGAATGTTTCTATTCTAGAAAATAAATATTTTTATCACTTTCTTTTTATTTTTTGAATTCTAATTAATCTTGATAGCAAAATTTCAAAGATCAATGAAATTTGATTAGCTTAAAGTTTATTATAATTTATAAATGAACGAAAAGTTTATTAGTCAAGTCGTCAAACCAAACACGTGGAGATTGTTTAAGCCTATAAAGAGAACGACGAAGTCAACAAATAAATCTAGAATGGTTAGGAATAGTAAAATCTGGAGGCCGATCCATATAAACTTTCTCAACCCATTCTCCGTGTAAAAAGGCATTTTTAATGTCCAACTGATGAGGCGGCCAATGGTGAATGACAACCATTACAAGAAAGAGGCGGACTGAACTGATCTTGGTCATCGAAGAAAAAGTGTCACCATAATCAAGACCAAATACTTATGTGTATCCTTTGGCTATCAAACAGGCTTTAAAATGATCGATCTGATCATTTGGTCAAACTTTCACTGTATAAACCAATCGAGATCTCACATTAGTTTTGTTTGGAGGTAAAGTAACAATGTCCCAAATGTTATTTGAATGCAAAGCGCATATTTCCTCCACCATCTCTTGACGCCAATTGGGATCAATCATAGCTTCACATGTAGGCTTAATAATAGGCAGGGAATCCATAGCAGAAACAAAAGAGACATAGGAAATAGAGAGATAAACATAGTTTAAAGCACAAGCATATTTAGGATTAGGATTATGAGACCAAATACTTTTTCGTAATTTCATTAGAATGTCAAGTTCAGGTGACGTAACTATAGGAGCAGTTGGAGTAGGAGATGGTGCTGGTAGATCAATATCATCTCTTGCCTCCAATGGAGGGGGTGTCGTCGCTGGTAGATCTGTAATGGAGGTGTAGGGGTTGCAATGACCATGGGGATGATGAAAGGGATATCTCAAATATATGAAGTACCACTTTCATCAGGTAACATAGAGGCAGAGAAAAATGGTGAGGTTTCAAAGAATGTGACATCAGAGGAAACAATGTATCGTTGAAGTTGGGGACAAAAACAACGATATCCTTTTTGTATACGTGAGTAGCCTAGAAAAATAAATTTGAGAGATTTGGCCTAAAGTTTATTTTTACCTGGACTGTGGTTATGAACAAAGCATGTGCAACCAAAGACGCAGAGAAGAATGAAGTAGAAACCATATTACGGGTTCAAGATAGAGTATGAAATTTGATCTTGAACAATCGATGAAGGAATTTGGTTGATAAGGTGACAAGTTGTGAGAAGAGAATCACCCCAAAAACGAAAAGGGACATTCTTCCGTTCAACTATACCGTTTTGATGAAGTAAAAGAGTTTGTGTAGTTTCAACTAAATGATGATTCTTCCGTTCAACGACACCATTTTGTTGTGGTGTGTGAGTACATGATGATTGATGAATAATCCCACATGATGTTAAAAAATATTGAAATTAGGATGACATATATTCATGAGCAATATCAGTGCGTAAAGTTTTAATGGATGCATCAAATTGGTTCTTAATTCGGCATAAAATTCTTGAAATATATGGAAGACATCTGAACGGTTTCTCATAAAAAATAACCATGTACGTCATGAAAAATCATCGATGAAGATTACGAAGTAATAATATCCTAAAGTTGACTTGACACGACTAGGACCCAAATATCAAAATGAGCTAAAGCAAAAGGTGACACAACAATTTTATTTACTCGTTGGTAATAGGTGTGACAAGTATGTTTGCCTAATTGACACAACTAACACTCAAATGATGCAAGCTTAGAAAAACTAGGAAGTAGAAGAAGAGTTTTATTTAGGCTAGGTGACCTAAACATTGATGTGTAAGGCTTTGAGAAGCAATAAGAGCACATGCCACTGGTGGTGATAAATGATATAATCCGCAAGACTCATTTCATGTTTCAATCATCCGTCATGTACGTCGATCCTGGACATAAACAAAATTATCAACAAACAAAACAAAACAATCAACAATACGAGTGAGCTTTTTAACAAATTATATATTGAAAGGACAACTAGGAATATAGAGCACAAAATCTAAAGACAACTTTGGAAGTGGGTGTATCTGACCATGACCTTGAACTTTGATTTTAGAGCCCTCTGCCACAGTGACATAAGGCAAAGAATTAGAATAGGACAAGTGAGATAAAAGGAATTTATTACTGGTCATATGATAAGAGGCACCAGAGTTAAGAATCCAAGGATCAAGGGAGAGGTGTTGTAGAGACAAGGGCTACAGGACTACCAGACTAAACAACAGTGATAGAAGATGGTTGTTGATGAGCAGCTTTGAACTGAAGGAACTCATTGTAATCAACGGTTGGAGTATTAACTACTTTGGTGATAGTTAGTTGAACGACAACAACAATCCTAGGTTTTAGTTGTTGTTCTCTTTCTTTTGTACGAAATTCAACTTTAATATGACTGTAACGATTGCAATAGTTACGCCGAATACCATGGTGTTAGCCATCGTGTCCTCCGTTTCGTCCACCACGATCATGGTAGTTAGAGGCAAGCAAAAATGATTTAGTGGATGTCTCCATGGTAGTTTCTCGCACGGGATAAGTGAAACTTTGGTAAACGTGACAGAATCGGTATCTCCATGAGAGCTGATGGCTGAAAAACAAGCGAACAAGGTCGATCGGTAGTGGGAGCATAGTGACGGTTGCGATGAACGGCGAAACAAGGCAAAAACGTGTTGGAACACATACTTCTTCTGATGGTAAACAAAAATGGAGTGCATATCTAGAACTAGGGCTGGAAAACGGGCATGCCCGCCCCGTTTAGGATCGTCCCGCAAAAACTCGCAAAAAAATGGGACGGGGCGGGATGGTCATTGTTGAGGATGTGTGCATAAAACTTAGGTCCGCCCCACAAAAAAGTGAGGGTGGGGCGGGGAAAGTCCGAGGGCACTGCATTTTCTAAGTCTAAAAATGAAAAAGTTTATGTAAATTCTCGTGCACGCAGAAGCCCGTAAAAAAAACGGGACGGGGCGAACACATTAGTGGGTGAGGGCCTAAACTCTTGGCCCATCCCACACTAAAGTGCGGGCAAAACGGGCATGCCTAATGGGTCGGACCCGTTTTGCCACCCCTATCTGGAACTGAGGCAGAAAACTGATCACGACAGCGAAAACAGTGAGGGGATCAGAGTCAGGACGTGTTGTAGGAAAGGTGGTGTGTAAGGCCCACCTGTGGAAGAGATGGCGGCGCGTGTAGAGGTGGTTGGTGGCGATTTTTCTAGGGATCGGTCGGATATGGAGATTCACTTTCGCTGGTGGTATTTTTGTCAGAAAGTGGTCAGAATCAGTAACGGCGACGACGGTAGTGTGATGGTGATCGGAGAATCAATGCCGGAAAGATTCACAACAATGAAAGAAAGGCAAATTGTCAAAAAAAAAATTATCATCGAAAAATAGTGGATCAACCGAATAAAATACAGTAAAAAGGTAACTCTCAAGAGGCTCAAGATATCATATTAAAATATGAGAGGTGAAAGACATTTAAATAAACCATATATTTAAATAGCACTGCTGAGAATGTATTATATATAAAAATCGTTACAGCTAATTACATATTATTGTCAACGTGGGATATACAAATATTTATATATACAAATATTCTTACCAATTACCAATAGTCGTAGCTCCTTCATATGTATGGATGTGAATTCCAAAGTGTGAAGTAAAGAAGTTGCCTAATTTCAAAGTGAATTCCTACATACATCTCATTCTATCACTTGAAAAATGTTCTATTCTCAAATTCCATAACACACTATTAGGCATTTTTTTACAAATTGTGCAGCAGTAGATGAACTCACCTTTCTTGTCTCTAGGTAGTACATCCATCTAATTGTTTAGCCAAACCAATCTACTTCAAAATCTTCCTGTATAAGACAAAAAATTTCTTACAATCTTGATACAAATATCAAATTGATAGTGAACTCGGGTAGAAACAAAAGTTTCTATATTATCACATTTTCATTTAGTTAAACTCTACCAATGTAAAGCGCCTTAATGGAATTTCCATTTGGTAAACTTACTAAGATAGGATCAACTTTATTATATTACACAACCATTCAAGGGAATTGCACATGTAACATTGTTGCACCAGTATCTAAAATCCATTTGCAACTATCAAACTTAGAAACATACTCTTATGCATAATTCTTACTTGCAGCACCTGCTTAGTGGTGGCATGCTGAGTAGCACTGACCTATGAAGTACCGACACCCCAAACACGGCCCCGACACTGACACGGTGAATCCGGTAATAATTTTAAAAAATGAATAAATTAAATGTAATCACAAGCGTCGGTGCAGGTGTCTGACCCCGATACGGACACTGACACGCCGTTATTCAGAGGTGTCCGTGCTACATTGGCACCGACTACTTTCTCATTTCTCATTGAATCGGCAATCAATCAGTTACATTGATGTATAGTAGCATGAGTCATTTAACTAACTTTATCAGCTTATAGTCCACATGGCATGGCAGTTACAAATTTGAAACTAATTCGACTAAAACAAATTCAACTAATGTGCTTAACAGAATAAGCTTGCACAACAAGTTATCTTCTTAGCTAGCAAAACTTGGTTTGTTTACTGATTTTCTTCTTCTACTGGTACACTTAACAAGTGGAAATTTTCTAAAATATGTATATAATCTATTAAGTTTGATCGAATTTAATTACATTTGTCATGCAGTTTATGGGATATTTGAAAGAGTAGCTTACTACGGAATATCATCAAACTTGATCCTATATCTCACAAAGAAGCTTCACCAAGGAACTGTTACCTCTTCCAACATTGTCAACAACTGGGTTGGCACTGTTTTCATCACTCCCATATTAGGCGCTTATGTTGCTGATGTTCACCTTGGACGCTACTGGACTTTTGTTATTTCATCTCTTATATATTTATCGGTACGTATTCCACCTTATTTCTCTTATTCATTATCAGGGGTGTTCGCAGACTGGTTTGATTTGGTTTGGTTTGGTTTCAAGAGAATCTGAAGACCAAACCGATAAATAACTTCAATGAGTTTTGGTGATTTTGTAGGGTATGTGTCTACTTACACTATCAGTTACCCTTACATGCTTAAAGCCACCAAAGTGTCATGAAATGGATGTAACAAAATGTGAAGAAGCTTCCACATTGCAGCTAGTTGTGTTCTATGTAGCACTCTATGTTATAGCAGTGGGAACAGGTGGAACTAAACCCAACATTTCCACCATTGGTGCTGACCAGTTTGATGATTTTTACCCTAAAGAGAAGGGACTTAAGCTCTCATTCTTCAACTGGTGGATGTCATGCATTGTCATGGGGTCACTATTTGCATTCACGGTTATAGTTTATATACAAGATAATGTGAGTTGGTCTCTTGGTTATGCTCTTCAAACTATTGGGTTTGCAATATCAATCATCACATTCTTGGCCGGCACGCCTTTTTATAGACATAAATTGATCTCAGGGAGTCCTATCATTAGTATTGCTAAGGTCATTGTGGCAGCTATAAGGAAATGGAGTGTAATTGTTCCTCAAGATCCTAAAGAATTATATGAGCTTAGTTTGGAAGAGTATACCAAGAAAGGGAAATTCAAGATCGACCCGACTACAACATTCAGGTATAAGTTCTAGCCTACTTTCTCGTACATCTGATGTGTAGTTTTACTATGAAATGTCGATTGTTGTATTTACAAAGGAAAGTGTTTCATAGACACCCCTTTTCGAACACTCGTGTGAATAAACCACATTTTACTACGTGAATTGACCTAATCATCTGCTCAACTAAATTAACTATATTTTTACACATGGTTAATCAGGTGTCTGTTTATCGACATTTTTACGCATGGTTAACCAGGTGTATGTTTATCGATGCTGATTTACAAATGCATGTGCAGGTTCCTTAATAAGGCTTGTGTGGACACTGGTTCAAGTACTAGTAGTGAATGGAAGATATGCCCAATAACACAAGTAGAAGAAACCAAACAGATCCTTACCTTAATCCCTATTTGGGTTGCAACATTTATTCCAAGTGCAATGATTGCTCAAATGAATACACTTTTTGTCAAGCAAGGAACTACACTTGACAGAGCCATTGGAAACTTCAACATTCCTCCATCAAGTTTAAACGCAATCACAATTTTGACGATGATTATCACGTATATACTCTACGAACGTTTCTTCGTCAGGATTATGCAGAAACTGACTAAGAATCCAAGAGGTATCACTCTCCTTCAAAGAATGAGCATAGGCTTCATGATCCATATAGTGATAATGATAGTTGCATATACGGCCGAAAGACATAGACTTTGTGTGGCTAAACAATACGGAGTAATCGAAAATGGAGGACAGGTTCCATTGAGCATATTTGTTTTGGCTCCTCAATTTGTACTAATGGGAATAGCTGAAGCACTCTTAGAAGGTGCGAAAATCGAGTATTTCTATGATCAAGCACCGGAAAGCATGAAGAGCCTTGGAGCTTCATATTCCTTAACTACCACTGGCATTGGCAGTTTCCTTAGTGTTTCTCTTCTGTCAACAGTTTCACACATCACAAAGAAACATAGTAAACAAGGGTGGATTTTGAACAACCTTAATGCTTCTCATCTTGATTATTACTATGCATTTTTGGCTATACTAAATGTCTTGAACTTCATCTTCTTCGTGATTGTCTCAAAATCTTATGTCTATAGAGCTGAAGTTTCGGATTCTATAGAAGTGCTTGAAACTAAGCTAAAAAAGAGGACAACAACAGGTTTTAGTGTCAGAACTGATGTTAAGCAGTTAGATGGTTTGGGTGATTGGAATCCACATTAGAAAATACTTTAACTTTTAGGGTGTTTTGAATGTTACATGCATAAGAACATATTTGTAAAATGTAATATAGCTTGACAGTTATGTATGATTTTTTTTTCAACTATTTGGCAAATCATACAATCAAAATACTTTAACAGCATTCTGTTTCATATTATGCCTTATTAAACATAGAATCCTCATACAACAGGAACCTCCAACTTAGGTAGTTAATCATGGTCAAATGCGGCGCGCAATACTGTTGCGGCTGAATCAGATGCATTTCCCGAAAACGACATGACAAATGTAGCTGCCGTCGCAGGGTTTTGAATTACAATGACGATTTCTAAGTTAAACTAAAGGGAGTAACATAAACTTTGCAATCTTGATCATGCAGAGATCTCGTGATCAGATGCTCCAATTGTGGTTATTGTCTATGATATCAAGAGAAATATTGTATCGCATTCTTGGTTGCTCTCATGCGCATGAGCTATGGGACAAATTGTTCATATATTTTTAGAAACAGACACATGCGAAAGCACGACATCTTCGTGTTGAACTTCGTGCGAACAATCTTGAAGGTGTGAAGGTAAATGTGTATCTTCTTCGAATTCCAAAATTGCGGATTGCGTCTTGAGAAATACAAGAAAGAAAAACGGACTAAGATCACCTCTCTCAATCTCACACATGTTCAGACCAAACCACTAGTGCTCACAGTCACACCTCACCTTTTTCACCAAAGGACTCACCTCCTTCGCAGTCAATTGAACTAGACTACAATTCTTTCAGAGGTTATGGTTCTCGTGTTGACGTGGTAATCGTGGTGGAGGAGGTCGTAGTTCTAATGTTTAGTGTCAAGTGTGCGGCAAGTTTGGTTGCATTGCTTTCAACTGTTGGCACAACTACTTCAAATTTTAGCAATTCTCAACCTCATCACATTTGATTCTGGTAGGCCTATCAGCCACGTCCTCCAACATGACCATAAATCAACCTACTACTGCATTTCTCACCAACAGTTCTCCCTCTTCACCCACCTTCTGGTTTCTTGACAATGGTGTCTCCTTTCATGTGACAAATGTTTTCAGGAATATGTAACAAACTACTCCATATGAAGGTCATGATCAAATCTACGTAGGAAATGGAAGGTTTAAATATAAACTCTACTGATTCCAGTTATTTTTCCTCTCCTACACAATTACATGTTATTAGCTTTAGTATACTTAGACTAGTTTAATAATAGATTAGTTAGCTTGGCTTAATAAAATATGAGTTCAATATTTAATCAATAGATAAGTTAGCTATGGATTGATAATACTGTCGGCGTTTGGAAGAACTTGCGTGTTTGTTTTCAATCTCATACTTTGTTGACGACATCTTCTTCATGCTAATTGTACCACAAAGGTAGAAAAGAAGGAATAAGAAGAATACAATAAAATTGATTATTGTTAAGAATATGTTATCAATCAATTAGTATTGATTGATATTCAATTAGTCATAACTGTAATTGATATTATTTCCTATTGTATATTCCCTATTTGCATATAAATATACACCATGTGTGATCATATTAGACACACAGAGATGCAATTACAATATGGTATCAAAGCCTCGTTCAAAATCCGGTGGGGCACATACTACCCACCATTTATTTCCACGCTCCAGATGTCCAGTCCTGGGCATGAGGGGGTGTGTTAAGAGTCCCACATCGGACAATATATGACCTGAACATGTGTTTATAAGTGGGGGCAGTCCTCACTCTATCAACCGGTTTTGTAGGGATGAGTTAGGTCCAACCACACTTCTTAACGTGGTATCTAGAGCTGGTTGACCTATTGTCTTCCACAAAATAAAAATAATTTTTTTTTCTTTTTTCCGGCCACCCACAGCGCCGCCGCCGTCTCCGCCGCTCCTGTCGATTTTTCGGCGAAATTCCTATACGCCGGAATCGTCTCCTACAGATCGGCCAGATTCACTGCCTTCCGCCGCCGCACGCGTCCGCACACGTCTCTCCTTCATCGCACGTGAATCTCACGCGCCGGACAATCAGTCGTGCATCCGCTGCCCCCAGCCGTCACCGTTTTTCCAGATCTGCTCTCGGTTTTTCGTTCTGAGCCATCAAATATCATGGGAGATACCGATTCCATCATGTTCACTAAAGATGTCATTATTCCCGCCGCTGATTACAATGATTTCCTCCAATACAATGCAGCCCATCAACAATCATCATCTGTCGCTGCTGCTCAGTCGGGTAATCCTATAGCTTTTGTCTCTACATCTTCACTTGGTTCTTGGGTCCTTGACTCTGGTGCATCTGATCATATGACTGGTAATAAATCTCTTTTATCTCATTTGTCTTATTCTGATTCTTTGCCTTCTGTCACTGTGGCAGATGGTTCTAAAGCCAAAGTTCAAGGCCTTGGTCAGGCACATCCACTTCCAAACTTGTCTTTAGAGTCTGTCCTTTACATTCCTGGTTGTCCCTTTAATCTAATATCTGTTCACAAGCTTATTCGTACTCTTGATTGTTCAATTCTTTTTAATGCTAATTCTGTTCATATCCAGGATCGACGTACAAGACGGACGATTGGAGCAGGGAGTGAAACTGGAGGATTATATCATCTTTCTCCACCGGTGGTCTGTGCTTCTATTGCTTCTCAAGAACTCACACATCAACGTTTGGATCACCCTAGTCAAAATAAAATGCGTCTTTTAGTTCCTAGTCTTTCTAAGCTTTCTTTTTTTGAGTGTCAGTCCTGTCAATTAGGCAAACATACTCGTAGTACTTATGGTCAACGAGTAAATAAAAATGTTGTATCACCTTTTGCTTTAGTTCACTCTGATATTTGGGGTCCTAGTTGTGTGAAGTCTACTTTAGGATACTATTACTTTGTAACGTTCATCGACGATTACTCACGATGCACTTGGTTATTTCTAATGAAAAATCGTTCAGTGGTTTTCCGTATATTCCAAGAGTTTTATGCTGAAATTAAAAACCAGTTTAATACTACCATTAAAATTTTACGCACAGATAATGCTCGTGAATATATGTCATCCCAGTTTCAATATTTTTTAACATTACAGGGAATTATTCACCAATCATCATGTGCTCATACACCACAACAGAACGGTGTTGTTGAACGGAAGAATCGTCATTTAGTTGAAACTGCACGGACTCTTCTTCTTCACCACAATGTACCCTCTCGTTTTTGGGGTGATGCTCTCCTCACCACATGTCACCTTATCAACCGAATGCCTTCCTCGGTCCTTCAAGATCAGATTCCATACTCTATCTTGAATCCGGAACATGATCTCTACCCCATTCCCCTTCGTGTGTTTGGTTGCACATGCTTTGTTCATGATCTTAATCCAGGTAAAGACAAACTCTCCGCTAAATCTCTCAAATGTATTTTTCTAGGCTACTCACGTATACAAAAGGGATATCGTTGTTTTTGTCCTCAACTTCAACGGTACATTGTCTCTTCCGATGTAACATTTTTTGAAGGTTCTCCTTTTTTCTCTGCCTCTTCGCCCTCCCAGGAGATTTGTAATTTAGATGATCAAGATATCCCTTCTGTCATCCCCACATCCATTAAACCTCCTTTGCAGGTATATCAGCGACGCACAACGCGTCCATCGGCAGTTAGAGATGATATTGATCCACCAACACCATCTCCTACTCCAATTGTTCCTCCAGCTACGTCACCTGAACTTGACCTTCCAATAGCATTACGAAAAGGTATTCGATCTCATAATCCAAATCCTAAATATGTTTATGCTTTAAATTATGACCGTCTATCTACTTCCTATGTTTCTTTTGTGTCTGCTTTGGATTCTGTGTCTATCCCTAAGTCTACAGGTGAAGCTATGACTGATCCCAATTGGCGTCAGGCGATGGTGGAAGAAATGACTGCATTGCATTCAAATAACACTTGGGACATTGTTCCTTTACCTCCAGACAAAACTACAGTGGGCTGTCGATGGGTTTATACAGTGAAAATTGGACCAGATGGTCAGATTGATCGTTTTAAAGCTCGTTTGGTAGCCAAGGGATACACACAAATATTTGGCCTTGATTATGGTGACACCTTTTCTCCAGTGGCCAAGATTAGTTTAGTCCGTCTCTTCCTTGCATTGGCTGCTATTAATCATTGGTCGCTTCATCAGTTGGATATTAAAAATGCATTCTTACACGGAGAATTGGAGGAGGAAGTGTATATGGATCAACCTCCAGGTTTTACTATTCCTGGTAATTCAAGATTTGTTTGTCGGCTCAATCGATCTCTTTATGGGCTAAAACAATCTCCACGTGCTTGGTTTGGTCGCTTCAGCTCTGCCTTGATACAGTTTGGTATGACTAGATGTGAAGCAGATCATTCTATTTTCTTCCTTCACTCTTCCAACGGACAACACATCTTTCTTGTGGTTTATGTTGATGACATTGTTATCACTGGAGACGATACAAACGGTATTCAACGACTCAAAACTCATCTTTTCAAAAACTTTCAGACAAAAGATTTGGGTTCACTCAGATACTTCTTAGGTATTGAGGTTGCACAGTCCTCATCAGGCATTGCAATTAACCAACGTAAGTATGCATTAGACATCCTAACTGAAACTGGTATGATTGACTGTCGTCCGATTGATACTCCTATGGATCCCAATGTCAAGCTTCTTCCGGGTCAGGGGGAGTTGTTGAAAGACCCGGGAAGATATCGACGTCTAGTGGGAAGACTCAATTATCTTACCGTCACCAGACCGGATATTACTTTTGCAGTGAGTATTGTGAGTCAATTCCTTAATGCTCCTTGTGATACTCATTGGAATGTCGTTATTCGGATTCTCAGATATATAAAGAATGCACCAGGAAAAGGCCTATTATATGAAGATAAGGGTGATGCTAAAATCACTTGTTACTCAGATGCAGATTGGGCAGGATCACCGTCGGATAGGAGATCCACTTCTGGATATTGTGTTCTTATTGGAGGAAATATGATATCATGGAGAAGCAAGAAACAAAACACAGTTGCATTATCTAGTGCTGAAGCTGAATATCGGGCTATGGCAGTAGCCTCAAAAGAACTTGCTTGGCTTAAGAATTTGCTCTCAGAACTTAGGTTCGGTGACCTTCAGAACACAAAACTCATATGCGACAATCAAGCGGCACTCCACATTGCGTCCAATCCGGTTTTCCATGAACGGACCAAACACATAGAAATAGATTGTCACTATGTAAGAGACAAGGTATTGTCGGGAGAAATAACCACGGAATTTGTCAAATCTGAAGATCAATTGGCTGATATGTTTACCAAGTCTCTCAAGGGTTCTCGAGTGAATTATATTTGTAACAAGCTCGGATCATACAATATATACGATCCGGCTTGAGGGGGAGTGTTAAGAATATGTTATCAATCAATTAGTATTGATTGATATTCAATTAGTCATAACTGTAATTGATATTATTTCCTATTGTATATTCCCTATTTGCATATAAATATACACCATGTGTGATCATATTAGACACACAGAGATACAATTACAATAGTTATAAACTGCTACTCTTTATTTTCTAACAAGATTACATAGCAAATAATCTCTCTCACCCTAATTAGGATTTGCGTTATGCAATGATGAGAGACTAGTATGCTATTTATAAGAAAATTAACACACTAAACTAATGGGTTTTCACACAGCCCCATTACACAAGCTAACTTAGAGAACAAGCTAACTTAAATAATTTGGCATAACAAACAGTTTCAATTCGAAAATGCTAACAATCCTCCTAACATACCCTGACTATAACATGTAAATAGACTTCGACGACATGCTAAGGTCCTATCGAATTGTCGAACCAAGAAGCTACACTTCAATCATACTAGAGTTCGATCTGATATCTCATATATATGATGAGGTTTCACTACATAATATTCATAATATTAGCAAAAAAGCCCAATATCATTGACATTGATGACCAATTGTATTTCATAGTGTGTTTCTATGACTGTATTAAATAGAAAAAATGCATACATCGTTGACACCCTTGGCAGTTGCATGTTAATAATCAAATCTTTATTTAATCTTATAAATAAAGTAAGATATTTCATGTCTGTATCACTTATTTGAAGCATGAGTAAGTTTTGTGTCTTGACGCATGTTCGCTTACATCTTCTTAAGCAGTAATTAATGTAAGATAATGGAAATCGTGTCCTTCTCATTGATCTGAATAGAATATATATACATCAATGTGTAACATTTGGTCAACTATCTAATTATGACACAACATAATTATAGGAAATTAATTATGACTAATTATGACAAAATATTATATTCTATCACACCCCCGCAGTCAAAGCGGGAGGTTCACAAACGCTTAGACTGATCCGAAAATCATCGAAGAGAATGCGAGGAAGTCCTTTGGTGAAGATGTTTGCGATCTAATGTCTTAAGGGAACATGAAGGACACGAGCCTGACTACAAGCTACCTTTTCCCGAACAAAATGAATGTTCATCTCAATATGCTTAGTGCGTTGATGCTGCACATGATTAGCAGATAGATATATGACACTAACATTGTCACAATACACCAAAGTGGTCTGAGGAATAGGAAAATGGAGTTCCAGGAGAAGATTGTGAATCCAACACGATTCGGAGACTGTTGGTGTAAGCCCTAGAGGCCAATACTTTTGGTACTTGTATCGAATTATTTATTAATAATAAAAGGCTTTTTCTTTATTATGTTTGTTTAATAAAGTACCTGGAATAGATAGTCCGTTTAATGTATCAAGTGTGACTTAATCATGAGAGCACATTAAACATAAGGACACTATTCTTAAAGTATCTGTAGTCGAGCTTTATTGTGAAGTGGGATAACATTAAAGCATGGAGACTATTATGTTTATAGACTGATGATCACATCTCATGGATCATGGATAAGGAGTTGTCAAGTCTCAAACATAGATATGAATATTAAGAGTAATATTTATACTAGATTGACCCGCTATGAGAATACTATATAGAATGTTATGCAAAGTGTCATAAGTTATTCTCATGGTGATAATGGTGTATACCACTCTTCGACCTGAAACCACTATGGACCCTAGATGTAGAGTCGAGTGCTTTATTGTTGATCCAACGTTGTCCGTAACTGGATAACCATAAAGACAGTTGATGGATACTCCACAAAGCATGCTAAGGGACATGAGTGACCTAGATGGAATTTGCCCATCCTGCGTAACAGGATAAATTTCTATGGGCCCAATATTGAACTGGACAGGGATGACACGGTCTATGCCTTGTGTTCAATATAGACATAAGGGCAAAAGGGTAATTATACACATAATTATTATCACAGAAGGATTTGTCAGATCACATGATATTTTCGTGTCTTGGGTAGAAGTGATGTGTTGCTAGATACCGCTCACTGTTTATTATGTTAAATGCGTGATTTAATATAATTGTCAACGTCGCGAAAACCTACAGGGTCACACACAAAGGACGGATTGATGAGAGATAGAGTAACTAAGGAACACCGTAAGATACGGTGCACTTAAATGGAATACGAAATATGGTAAGGTACCACACGCTAAAGTGATTTTGGGCATATTATAAGATATGGGCCAAAATACACTTAAGTGGGCTTTTTAGCTTGAAGCCCACACAAGTGGTTCTATAAATAGAACCCTTGGGTAGAAGCATTGTCACTCTAGCATTTCGTTTCTCTCTCTCTCACTCAAGGTTTTCATTCGTAGCAGCTAGCACTGAGATTGAAGGAATCCGTTCGTGTGGACTGAGTAGAGGCGTTGTCATCATTCAACGTTCGTGATCGCCACAAGAGGTAACGATTCTATCACTGATTATGCCCATTCGTAAGGATCATTAAAGGAGAAAATTTTTAAATTCCACTGCGTTTTGGATCGCCATTCTCCTTCAGAGACAACATTGGCAATCCCCCCTATATTCGGCTTCAGCACTGGAACGGGAGAGAGTTGGTTGCCTTTTGGAAGACCAAGAAATAAGGTTGTCACCTAGAAAAACACAGTACCTAGATGTAGAACGTCTGGTGTCAGGACATCCACCCCAATCAGCGTCAGTGTAGGAGATAAGCTTTGTAATGGGAGATGGGGATAAGTGTAGTCCAAAATGTAAGGTGCCCTGAACATAGCGCAAAATGCGCTTAAGAGCAAGCACGTGTTTCGTGCGAGGGGAATGCATGTGAAGACAAACTTGTTGAACAACACATGATATATCAGGTCGAGTGAAGGTGAGATACTATAGGGCCCCTGCAAGACTCCGATACAAGGAGGGATCCTCATAAGAAGTGCCGGAGGAGGTGCTGAGTTTCTGCTTGGTGTCAACAGGAGTGACTGATGGTTTGCAAGACGCCATGCCAGCACGTTCAATGATCTCTGATGCATAAGTGCTTTGACTGAGAAATATGCCATCATGATGACGAGATACTGCAATACCCAGAAAGTAACTCAGAAGGCTCAAATCCTTCATTGCAAACTCAGATGCTAAGAGTGACATGATTGATTGGCGAAGGACCTGAGTGGAGGTGATGAGGATGATGTCGTCTACATACAACAGAATGTAGGCCATGTCTAAACCTTGTCGATATATGAAGAGAGAGTGGTCTGATGTGCTATGGCGAAAGCCAATGGTGGCGACATAGTCAGCAAAACGTTGGTACCATGCCCTAGGCGCTTGCTTGAGACCATACAATGACTTCTTCAACCGACATACATAATCTGGATGACGAAGGTCGCGGAAACCCAATGGCTGATGCATGTAAACAATCTCATGAAGATCACCATGTAAAAAGGCATTCTGGATATCCAGTTGATGAATGGGCCAGGATTTGGAGAGAGCAATGGTAAGCACTGTTTGAATGGTAGCGGGTTTCACCACGGGGCTAAAAGTCTCATCACAATCCACACCTGCAACCTATGATCTTCCATCACCTACAAGACGAGCCTTATAACGCTCAAAGGAGTCATCCGAATTTTTCTTATGCCTAAAAATCCACATATATCGAATAAGATTAGCATCACAAGGACGAGGAACTAAATCCCATGTCTTATTTCGAATAAGAGCATCAAATTCAGATTGCATTGCGGATTTTCAATTTGGGTCTGATAAGGCTAGTTTGGGGTTTTTAGGAATGGGAGAGACGGTGTGGTCAGAGTGAGAGATTGATAAGTTAAATATTGTGCGGGGTTTGACAATGCCTTTCATGCTTCGGGTGGTGATGGTTCGTGTAGGTGGAGGTGGATGCGGTTGAATTGATGATGGTGATGGAGAGTTTATTATAATGGGTGTGTTGATCGAAGAGGTAGGAGATGATGATTGTTGGTTTATTGATGGTAGTGGTTGGTCAACTGGGATTGTGGGTGTTAGTTGGTTATGTGCAACAGGTGGTGAAATTTGATTTTGCCACTGATGTATAAGGTAGGGGTGAAGGTCATCATCTAGGAATTGATAAGAGTGAGGTGAAGGGGAGTGTATCTTGGTGAAGGGAAATTGAGTTTCATCAAAGATAACATGCCTCGAAATTATTAATTTTCTATTAGAGAAATCAAAACACTTATAACCTCTATAATTCGGCGAATAACCCAAGAAGACACACGGAGTAGAGCGGGGTTGTAACTTACGAATGGTAGATGACGGGAATAATGGATAACATAGACAACCAAAGATTCTAAGATGTGTGTAGGTGGGATCACGATGATACATGAGTTGTTTTGGTGATTGATTATGAAGTGTTTTATAGGGAATAATATTTAACAGGTAAGTTGCCATGTGGAGAGTATGATGCCAAAACGAGGGGGGATAAAAGAATGAGCTAACATAGTGCGTATCATATTATTAATGGTTCTTATTTTGCGTTCCGCTTTCCCATTTTGTGAGGATGTGTGGGGACAAGAGAAACGAAAGACTAGACCATGATCAGTGCAATATTTTTGAAAAGGCTCATTATTATATTCACCACCATTATCACATTGAAATGTTTTGACTTTTTGCAAAAATTGAGTTTGAATGAGTTGAGTAAGTGACTTGAACGTTTCAAACACATGAGATTTTCTGCTAATAGGAAAAATCCACAAGAAGTTTGTAAAATCATCTAAGAATAAGACATAATATTTATGACCAACAGAACTTAAAATTGGAGACGTCCATAAATCACTATGTAAAATGTCAAAAGACATCAAAGTCGTAGTTTGAGAATCAAAAAATGGCAATTTAACCTGTTTTCCTAAAACACAATAGTCACAAAAGACAGAAGAATTAAAAGGTTCACAACATATGAACTTATTTTTGCGAAGGGAATTCAAAACAGACACGCCAGGATGACCAAGACGACTATGCCGAAGACTGGATGTGAGACCGGCAAAACTGGAAGGAGTGGTAACTGGATAAAGATCTCCATGATTGTCACATCTGAGAAGGGTGATCCCCGTCTGAAAATTAGAGACAGTAAAACCAAAAGGATCAAAGGAAACATAAACATTGTTGTCAGTGGTGAGTCGTCTCACAGAAATTAATTTTTTAATAATTTTCGGGGCATACAGGACATGGTTAAGGTGAAGAGGTTGGTGAGATGTGGTTATTTGTGTGTGTTCGGTGTCGTGAATTGGAATTCCATGGCCACTGCCTACAATGACTTTCTAGAAAATAAGACGAGATATTACCTTGTGATGCGGCTGTGTGAGATGTTGCGCCCGTGTCCATGTACCACTAATTGTCAGGAGTGTGAAGTGACATGGTGTGCATTGCAGTCTCAATGTCTGTCGGTATCTGAGATGAGGTGGATGTTGCATACACCTGAGGGCGCTGTCCTAGAATGCCTGGCTGCTTAGGAGGACCGGCAGGGCATGTCCACTGAGAGGTGGGATACGGACACGGTGGCATAGTCCATGGTGGTGGAGTCCAACCCCATGGTTGCCAGGTTGAGTACTGCTGTTGTTGTTGCCAAGGAGGAGCGGACCAAGGTGAGGGAGCGCTGGGAGCTCCAGACTGAGGTGCACTGCGGTTACCACGTCCCCCTCCGCGACCCTGGTTGCCACGGGAGCGAGAACGGTTGTCGGGGCGGCGGTTGCCACGCTGAGAGGTGTCTTCAGTAAGTTTCGGCTGAGTGGTGTGCATAGCAGCATGAGAGCCTGTGTTTGCCATCTTAGCCATACCAGCTTCTTCCAAAATGAGCATGGAACGAGCTTGATAGAATGCTGGAAGAGGGTTGCTCTGTCGAATCAAAGTAGCAACGCTGCGGTAAGCTTTTGGGAGACCAGAGATCAGCTGAAGGACCAGACGATGATTATTGACAGGGGAGCCGACATTTCTCAACTGATCAGAAAGCATCTTAAGACGCTAACAGTAAGTTGAGACATTGAGCAAATCCTTCATACGAGTGTTAGAAAACTCTTGCTCAAGAGTGACAGCTCGAGCATTTTAGTTATCCTGAAAAATATCTTCCAAGTGATTCCATGCTTCCATTGCAATGGAGTTGGGTTCTAGAATAGTGGTCAGCAAATCGGTAGAAATAGTGGAATAAATCCACTGAAGAACGGTGACATCAAGAGTGGACCATTGTTCATGGTTGGCGTCAGTAATGGCTGGTGACTCTTTTCCGATAGATGGAACGATGTGATGCAGGACTCGATGTGAGCGAGCATGGATGCGGAAAAGTTCGGCCCAAGTACCATATTGATCTTTTTCCATCTCAAAAATAATATGAATGTGGTTCCTAATAATGGAGACGGCAAGTGCGGGATGAAACTCCGATTTGGAACCTCGAAACGTGGTGTTCTTGGGTTGACCGGAATCACCAGTATCAGCGGCGACTTTGCGGGTATCGGCGTCACTGTGTTCTGAATGGTCTGATTTAGACATGGCTCCAGGTGCGACGGCGGCGGCGCGAACAAAGGCGGAAGGCGAGAGAATATGGTGGTTCTCGTGTTCGGCGACGGCGGTACAAAGTACGGTAGTCCTGTTGCGGCAGCAGACTTCAAGGAGGGAGAAGAAGCATGCGGCAGCGGACTGAATGAGGGAGAAGAAGAAACGCGTTTCTGCATTTTTTTTAGAGAGAGAGATCGGTTAGGATTGATACCATGTAAGATAATGGAAATCATGTCCTTCTCATTGATCTGAATAAAATATATATACATCAATATGTAACATTTGATCAACTATCTAATTATGATACAACATAATTATAAGAAATTAATTATGACTAATTATAACAAAATATTATATTTTATCAATTAAGTGTTTGTTTTAAGAGATCCCATGAAACTCAAAAAGCATTAGGAGTTAAACTGACCGCTGGTCTTGTTGACTTTCACCATATCCGACCGAGTTGTCGCTGTTTACCAATAGAAATGTCAAAATAATGCAATTGAAATATTTGTTTGTGTCAGCAACATTGTGTTCATGTTCTTTTGCTCATTGCAGTATGTTCATGATATGCCTTATTTTATTGAAAGCCTATTCTACAATACAATGAATCAATGGCAAATAGTATGGTGAACCCTCCCAAGCAAAGGATACTTTACGTGCATTATAAAATTGAATGCGTTACTATTTTATACAATACATATTTTGTCAAGTAGTATTCACTCATTTGAGTTTGATTTTCTTGCTATTTTTATTCATTCCAAGTAATGTTACAGTCCAATTGTAGCGACAGAGAAATGTAAATGATACTTTTAAAGATTAATAGACCTTACTTGGGTCAAGTAACATGAAGAGATAAAAATATTTTGACAAAAAAAAAATACGAAGAACAAATAAAATATTGAAAAATATAAATAATTGAAGTATTCTGCCAAAATTCATCTGATAATCATCCCTATCATTATATTATTATAAACATTCATAATTTCTTTCACAAGTTCAATTAAATTTAATAAGCATAAAGACATAATTTACATATTTTTAATATCAAATTAAAATATAACATAAAATATTATAAATAGATGGTATTCTTTTAAGATTAATAAATAAAATAAATTTATTAATTATTATTTTAAATACGTGGAGAAAGATCACAAGTGATTATTATAAGAATTCTCTATTAAAATTAACTGTTTTCTTTGTAAAAAAATAAAATAAGTTATTTAATATTTATAATATATTTTATTTTAGTCTTAGGAATATGCAAGTTAAACTTATAATAAAAGAGAGCACATTTTTTTATTTAAATTTTACTATTTATTTTAAAATAGCTACATTATTTATAAAAGATATATAAAGTGCGAGTTTTAGATTATATCCAAAAGATAATTTAATATTTATGTTGTATTTTAAATTTTAAATTTAGTCTTACAAATATACAAATAATATTTAAATTTCAAAATGTGATATTTTAAGTCTTATAAATATGCAAATTTTAAATTTAGTCTTACAAATAATATTTAGTCTTACAAATATGCAAGCTTTAAAATTTAAATTTAGTCTTACAAATAATATTTTTGGAATATTAATAAATAAAATAATAAATTTTATTAAATTTATTTGAATTTATTTTTTTAAATATGTGAAAGGATTTAATAACTGCCTTATATGTAAAATTTATTCAAATTTATAATAAGAAAAAGTACAAAAAATTCTAAAAGTTTACTTTCTATTCTAAAATAACTGCCTTATATATAAAAGATTAAACGAATAATTTATGAGATTAATTACTTGTCAGTATAAAAAGTTTTACATCATCGATTCATCACCATCACCCATTTGGATTACTTTATAAATTTTTAAAATAAAAATCAAATTTTTTTTACTATTAATTTGCATTACATAAATTTTATTTAGTATATTTAGTATAAATAAAAAAGATAGCGTTAGTTAATTAACAATATAAGAATAGTTTTATAATGATGCAAGAAAAAAAAAACTTATAATGATTTGATAATCGTACATACTATACAATCATTCACTATCTTTCTCATCCTTTTTCTTCCCAACAAAATCTCTACCATTTTTCTTCACAGATCCAACTCATCACTCCCCAAAACAATCCATACTCATCACTCCTCTCTCTCTCTCTCTCTCTCTTCAATTGCACCCATTAGATTCCCTTTCCACCTTCACTGTTTTCGCGTTTCCACTCAATTTCTTTACTGGACTTGAACCAACTGATTGGGGTTTCTTTTCACCAACCAGATTCGATTCGACCAGTCATGGGTGCTGTGTAGATTCTTCGTTATTCATCCTGTTTTCATCCAAACTTCATTTTTTGTTTTTCTCAACTTTGGGGCTGTGTTTTATTTGGTTTCTTATGATGGATCTTGTTATCGGTGGAAAATTCAAACTTGGGAGGAAAATTGGGAGTGGATCATTTGGAGAGCTTTATTTGGGTATGCGGTTTATCCTTTTTTTTTTAATTGCTTTTTATCATTGTATGTTTTCCGTGAACAATTTTGTTTGTTTTTTCAGGTGTTAATGTGCAAACTCAAGAGGAAGTGGCTGTTAAGCTGGTGAGTAAAGTTGTTATGGACTCTCATGTTGCATGTATTGGAATTTTTATGATTCATGTTGGTATTGTTTTTTTTTTCTATTCAATAGTTTGTGTGTGATGCATTGTGTTGTTGTTGTAGTGAACTTATGGTATATTTTCCACTTAAATTGTGTTAGTAGTTGCTTACTAGTTGGTTTACCGTATGTAGGGTTTGGGTAGAATATTATAGTACTGTTATCCATTATGATTGATTATGGCATTGTTGGGAATGGGCTAACCCATCATTTGGCCTAGTTGTCTTTTTCTGAAAATTGAAACCGAAGGCAACTCACACTCAATCTTAAGACTCCAAGCCTTACAAACTCTTGTGTCATTTATTCGACTTCGACCCTATTCACTTCTTGAGCTTCAATCTATAGTTTGACGAATTATTCCTTGCTTCAAAATTTACATACTTCTATTAGGCATGCTATTAGCCTATGATGCTGTCTCAAAACTAGGTTGCTTTATAATCTGCAAATGTTGGTTTTGTGCTTTATGATTGTTATTTGTTGGTGACCATAGACTCTGTTTTAGAGAGCATAGCTTACTACGCATGCCAATAATTTTCTCTATATTTTCATTGGCTTCTTCTTAGGAACCTGTGAAGACAAAGCATCCTCAACTTCTCTATGAATCCAAATTGTATATGCTTCTTCAAGGAGGAAGTAAGTTTTCTTCTTCCTTCCTAATGTATACCTTTTCAATTTCTTTTCATACAGCCAAGATCTGCTTCTGTTTACTTTCACGAACCAAATTTCATAGTTTGAGTTTATTTGATTCAATGTTGTTAAATAGTGGCTATAGGGATATACTGTAGTGGAGTTGAACAAATCGCTGTATTCTGCAATTTACAATTGACAATATGGATCTGATTAATGTATTTATTTTTGTTTGAAGCCGGCATACCTCATATAAAGTGGTCTGGAGTCGAGGGAGACTACAATGTCATGGCTATCGACCTTCTTGGACCCAGTCTCGAAGACTTATTTAACTATTGCAGTAGAAAATTCTCTCTGAAAACAGTGTTGATGCTTGCAGATCAACTAGTAAGTGCAGCTATATTTATAAAAAAAATCCATATTTTTTAACTGACAGCTAAGTTTACCTCAACACGGTTTACCATTTTACCTAGATAAACAGAGTTGAGTATATGCACTCTAGGGGCTTTCTGCATCGTGATATAAAGCCTGACAACTTTTTAATGGGTTTAGGCCGCAAGGCAAATCAGGTATGTAATCTGTAACTTTCCTGTATTTATTGTAATTCAGGGGTATCTGCTAGGAAGTTTAAGCATGACTAAGCCGTTGTTTGAACGGGCAACACTGTTTTAATCCTATTCACTAAGATATTTTGTGTTCTTATGCTTCCTATGCCAAATTTCCTGGTTTTCTTGTAATTGTTACAGGTATACATTATTGACTACGGTCTTGCAAAAAAGTATCGTGATCTTCAGACACATAAGCATATACCATACAAGTACCTCATCTCTCTACAGCTACCTTTAAGTTTGCAAGTTTTTTTTATAATTTTATTTTTTATTTTTGGCACTTCCTTTGTATTGCATCCCTTTTTGTTTTTGCTATTTTGGAAGTTTACTGCTGTTAAGTGTTGCTTCCCTTATATCGATTTTCATTCTTTACATTTGTTTCAACTTCAAAGCCAGATTTTCATTGACTTATGTGCCAATGAATGTGGCATAACGGATATATCGACTTTTTCTAACATGCCGTAGTTACTTATATAATTACATTTCTTCATTTTCTATACAAATTAAAACAATAATTATTGTCATACACATTCTTCCACTGTTGTTGCATGAATGGTTGCACTATTTTTCTTTCAATAGGGAAAACAAGAACCTCACCGGAACTGCTCGATATGCAAGTGTTAATACTCATCTTGGAGTTGGTGAGTGAGACAATTTGTTTCAGATACTCATGAATAAGCTGATTTTTTCTTTTCTTTTCATGTTCTTGTTTAAATAAATTGGTTGTACATTTACATCCCTTGTTTTGATTATCTTGTAGAACAAAGCAGAAGAGATGATCTAGAATCACTTGGTTATGTACTAATGTACTTTTTGAGAGGAAGGTTTGTTGGACGCCGATATTCTTACTTCTTTCATTGTCCTCGTAATTCTACTTTCTAACTTGGTAGCATTTCTTTCCAGTCTTCCATGGCAAGGCTTGAAAGCTGGTACTAAAAAGCAGAAATATGACAAGATAAGTGAAAAGAAGATGCTTACTCCAATAGAGGTACAAGTATTTCCTTGCAAGAAACTTTTCATGAAAATATTCTTTTTCGATTATCTTGATCATTGGTTATTTAGTGTAGTAGAGATGAGGGTGTTGCATTGGATGTGTGGTAAGACTAGACGAGATAAGATTAGAAATTGACAATATTAGAGAGTGTTGGTGGAAAATAGGCTTAGGTAGTTTGGGTATATAGAGAGAGGATCTGTAGACTTTGTAGTAAGAGCAGATCAAATGGAGGGTAGTCAAACAACTAGAGGTAGGGGAAAGACTTAGAAAAATCATAAGAGATACTATTAGGAAAGATCTTGAGATTAACAAGTTGGATAGAATCATGTTTTTTTTTGGTTATTTCAGTTTTCTGCATCATGCGGACAATTTCTTTTTAAGCACCATAAGTTGATTGAGCAGCAGACTAATCAATTAATTATATTTCTTCAAATTTTATCTGTTGCAATTTGCAAAGAATTTACAGTATGGATTTCTTAAACAGGTCTTGTGCAAGTTACACCCAACAGAATTCACATCATACTTCCACTATTGCCGATCATTGCGGTTTGAAGATAAACCTGATTATTCATATCTTAAGAGGCTCTTTCGGGACCTGTTCATTAGAGAAGGTTATCTTGGAATCATAAGCTTTATTTTCCTCAGTTGGAAGTTGTTCCAAAGCTTTGAAAGTACCTTATTGGAAATGGCACTTTTTCAGGTTATCAGTTTGACTATATATTTGATTGGACTATATTGAAGTATCCACAAATCGGATCCAGCTCTAGAACACGGGTGAGTACTTCTTATAGATAGTTCATCTTCATCTATAAGTAATGATTCTTGTTCTCGCTGATTTAATTTTACGTTGCATTTTCAACAGCCGAGTGTGAAACCAGCCTTAAACCCAGCACCATCTGGAGAGCGATTAGAACGACCTTCAGGTTTATTCCTATCGCAAGTTCTGGAATCTGTTTCATTTCTGAAGCATTTCACTGCTATCTGATAATTTGATAAATGGTTTTGATTTCTCATGGATTCATTAGTCTTGTAGTTTTTATTCTCATTTCAGGTTTGAGATTAAGTGTTATATCCGATTGTTTAAATAATTTGGACGTTTGTACGATAGACTTCAAAGTTAGTCTTTTTGAAAAGACTTTCATCATAGGCTAACTCCTAATACCTTTTATTTTAGTTGGACAAGAGATTCGAGATAGATTATCAGGTGCAGTGGGGGCATTTTCAAGAAGGAATGGTTCTGGGCATGGACTGCATAAGGATCTTTCCAAGCATAGGTCTTTAGATAATATGCCATCTCCTAAAGATGTGGTTAGTGTCTCTTCACATCATTTTATTTTTGTATGATTTGTCTTTTGTTTTGTTTTTTGGCTCAATTTTTTCTAAATAGTGAACGACTTCTAAAAATCTTTTGTTGCCCAACACAAAATCTTTGCAGCAACCTGATTCTGACAGGGCTCGCAGTTCAACTCGTAATGGCAGTTCTTCAAAAAGGCCTATGATATCAAGCAGCAGACCAAGCTCTTCCGGGGAGCCTAGTGAAGGCCGGTCTAGCAGACTGGTCTCGAGTAGTAGTCGTTTATCTTCTACTCAGAGGGTTCAACCAGGTTTTGAATCCAAATCATCCTTCACCCGTGCTGCCACCGCAGGGACACGAGGTAGCCGCGATGATACACTCAAGAGCTTTGAGCTCCTGTCAATTGGTACAGGTAAAAGGAAATGAGCGAAAACTGTCTATGGTTGCATTGTCTTATCCTTTTATTGAGACATCCGCCCTTCACGCCTGTTCGTTTTACTCCGTATATTTCCGTCCTGTGTTGGGGTCCATTCAATTCCAAAAGCTAATTGAAATTTCTCAATGAAGCTTTGACAGACCCCTCCCTCATGCTTCTTCAGATGTTCTTCCATGATTATCTAAGCATTGTTCCATTCATGAAGAGTTTCCATCTTTAGGAATTTGTTTATATACATGAGAGATACCTACTTGTAATAAATAGACACACTCTACATGTTTTTCTGTTGGACAAAGGAAAAAAAACTTCCAAGTCTAATATGCTTTACAAGTTTTTGCACCATTCCATTGCATCATTGGAACCATTCTAGTAGTGGGTGGCTCCTCATTTTTATTGGCAAAAAACATGACATCAGTGCACAAGTGGAAACAAACTTTTGTTCAATTTCTAAATTGTTTGGAGCCTCCTTAGGTTTAAAGTTTTTGCAGGCAGCTATGAAGTTGTACTTTTTTTAAAGATAATGCTAATTATCTAGTAATTGATATTAAAAGTGATTCATAATTTCTGTATTATTGTTTAGTTAGGTGTGTTTTGCCATTTTCTAAACATATGTTCCATACATATTGCATTAAGCTATATGGTTATTAAAGATTTTCTCCAAGTTTCAAACTTCTCATTTATTTTCCTGTCGTTGCAATATACTTTCGTCTGCAAAAAGGTATGCATCTAGGTGTTGGTTCTTGAATGTGTTTGCAAGTATGTCCAATACTAAGGTAAAAAGACAGGAAAGCTTATAGTTCCACCCACATAATTTCAAGTGACACCATAAGTTTCAAAATTCTAAAACTGACCAAATCATCTTTAATTACCTTATCATGTTCTCAAATCTTATGTAAACATACTTGTACCAAGTTTGAAAGAATCTCCTTAGAATTTACTTGACACCTCCCAAAATGATGAAATTTGGTAATGTTATTAAAACATCTGGTAGATTTTTTTACTAATCCAAACAGAAAAATATGCATTTTTACTCGAAGTTTACTAGATTTTAAAAATCTGATTTGAGTTTTCACCGAAATTTTCTAAATATCCATTATGTGTTTCATTTTTATTAGAATTTTAAATATCTGATATACTAGATATTTTTCATTAAAAAATCTGATAGTTATTTAAACATCTCCTTAAATAGGATTGTTGTGTTAGATTTTGTCAAACTTGAGTATGGTCTGTTAAATATATCAAAATAATTCTTAGGACTGAGAATAGGTTGGATTGAGTTAGACTTTGTCAAACTTGAGTATGGTCTCTTAAATATATTAAAGCTTAAGTCTGAACTATAATTTGCCATAGACTTGTTTTTAGTTTGAGTTTGGCCTTTTCCAAAGTTTTAGTTTGTTAACCTATTTAAAAGTCGATTTCATTTGAACATATAAATAAGCAATTAAATTAATGTTTATATAGATTAAACAACTAAAAAATCAATGATACTAAAAGTTTTTGATACTATTTATTTAGAAAAATTTATGAAAATAATTTATGACACTGTTTATACGGTGTTTTCAGTATATTTTCATAAGTTCTTCAAGATAATTAAGTTTTAATTTTATATTTTCATTCAAAGTACAATATAATATATAATAATATTAAATAATTTATATTTATTTACGTAGGTCAATCTAAAAGGTTTGAAAGGTTTTTTTATGGTCTAATAAGGTGCCTTTTAATTAAATAGACTTATAAAAAATTTGGGTATTTTCTATTTTTAAAAAAGTATGGCTTGACTTGGGCCTGTGTAAACTAGGTCGTAGGCTTCTGTTAGTTCGCCTGACATATTTCCATCCCTAATTATTCTTCTACAGATTTTATCCAGTTCTTCACCACTAACTTGATATATTTTATTTACATGGTTCTCCTACACGTGAAGTTGAAACTTGATTGTCCATTGCCTCATGCAATTGATCGCTGAAAAGAGAATTATAGTGAAGATGCAAGAGCATGGTAAAGAACATATGTAGGACGATTAAGTCATCGGGGAGAGAAAGTTAGAAAGTCAATAAAATTTGGATTGTGTACTGGTTAAAAAGTAAAAGTGTGCATGTTACCCCTGTAAGGACAAGAACTTAAATGTCTTAGTACGTATATTACGATGCATGGTGGTTAGGGTTTACTTACGACGACGATAAGCCATGTATGGTGGTGTTTATGCTGGTTTATAGGACATGCTCACGTGAGGTGAGAGGCTATGTGTATTTATGTGATGTTTAGGTATAAGCGTATGAATTCATCTCTCCTTCTCTTATTGGGGAAAAGTATTTATAAAATTTTTTTTAGGCTTAGGGTTTGGGAAACCCTTAAGGGCGTAAATTGCCATCCCCCTCCCCTCACCCCCACCCCTATGATTAGGGGAGACTTTTGAATACATATTTCTCAGGGATTCGTGGTGAAACTCCCTCTTACATAAATAAAGGGAGATAACGTCACAACACACATCATCAATCCTCAGGGCGAGCCCCGATGATCTGTGGGGATATCGCCTAGGCGACATCGCTTCGAGTGGAGATCTAAGAGTCACCCTTGTTGGGAACCCTCACAAATATAACACTACACAGTCCCTTAAGCACGAGGTGTAATATCCTAAAATTCCAACTCTTTATTTATAAAGTAATTAAATTAAATTTCTCAAATAGGGTATTACATATTCATCACCAAACATTTTACTCAAAAAATATAACATTGAAGCAACGAAATAAAACATCAAAATCTTAAGGAAAATATTTATTTGTCTCAACACCAACAATTAATGAAATAATTCAAAAACATATCAAAGAGAAGCACGACACATAACAAAATAGTTCGTCCCCAGTGTTACATATCAGATCGACATCAAAACTAAACAACTCAAAGAAACGGTAAATAGACCAAGAAGCCTCAATGTCATCCTCCAGCTCATCAGCAACTAGTGCTCCTTTACTTGAGTATCTTTATCACGATAGTACAAAACACCACAACAAAATAACTAGGAGGTGAGAATACCTTCAAAAATGTTAGGATGTATAAGGCAATAAAGGATAGCACACTCAACATCAACATATTCATATCATTCACAACCGTCACCAAATACCAACATATTTATATATATCATTCACAACCATCATCAATCATACGTGTAAATGTATATGCAATGCACTCACCATCTAATCACCAAATGCACGTGGTACCAATCTACTTACAAATTTGGATGCCAGAGTTATGTTATTGATCAATCCCATCACCAATATTGGACATCAGAGTTATATTACTAATTTAATGCCATCACCAATAATCATCAATTACTTATTTGTGATGTATATGATATATAACATAGCACAATAATATAATGCAATAATCATCACAAGCGATTCTTATATGAACCACATACCTCGCCATAATACAACACACAATGCAATGATAACTCAACATAACATAAATAATCATGTCATCACTCACACAATGCTCACCGATAATATTTTACATCAATACACTAACGAATCATCTCGTTGACTTACCATAGCTCGTATATGACTCTTTCACTTTTATTCGAGAATTTTATAGTCACCAAGCATACTCTAATTTTCAACTCGATTACCTTTCGACTCAGCTTTGAACATGTCATATAGCTCGATACAACACTCATTTTATTCATACAACACCAACATACTGACTTTACTCACCAAACACACCAAACAACAACAATCAACAGTAAACAGTCACTGCCATCAGAAATTATTTGAAAAATCTAGTCAATTGCTCATAATCGGTCAACTTCAGAGGCTAACAGTCTACCCGTCACCAGGATGACGATCATCACCCCATCCATCACCATCTCTCTTTCTCACAAACCCGTCACCATGTGATGCATGGGTAAGAATCCCGTCTCGGAGACCATGCTGGTCTCTCTGTCATCAAGTTGACGCTCGTTATCTCTCCCAGATGCATGGCAGTTGGTCTGTCACACCGGTGACGCCCGTCACCACTGTGCAGATTGCAGAATCCGCAATTTATATTATTGAAGTACTTCCAAATAATGGAGTGGGATCTATATTCCATTCCGCTCTGCTCCATTCCACTATGTTATGTTCCTTTCTGCTCCACTCTGCTATGTTTCATCAATCCTAACATAGTCTAAAAGACCTCAAATGAGCATTAAACTCATTTGTTGAGAGTCATAACTATGAGAATGTATGGTTGTGTCAAATATCACATTGTCTCCTACATTTAGTTAAGTTTCAAACCTTAATTGCAATTTGTTGATAAGTATAACAAGTGGCACACTAGCATATATGTGATGGTAAAATTATCATTTTCCAGATTAAAAAATTGGTTATATGAACCTTTTATCCTTACGTTGTAGATTGACCGTATGAGACATGATCATATGAATGTTACAGTTAATCTCTTCATTCATTATAGCAATTAGAGAATTCCAAACTCCATTTCTCAATCATATCCCATCATGAATAACTTATTAAGCAAGATTTTTCCTTTGTTTGATATTTTGGTCATCTTATTTGTGAGCCCTCTTCTTCTGGGAATATTAGTTTCAAAGATGCTTACTTATTCTACAAGCCTAATGGTCCTCACATTCCTTGAGCTAAAGTCATTTAGCATCCTAACATTCCATTCCCAATCTCTTATGTTTTGGAGACTTGCCCCTAAAACACTACCTATTAATGAGTCTTAGAGCTAGAGGATGTCATTTGGTCTCTATGTGTGATTTATGCCACCAAGATACTTATTTTAGTGCTCGCTTTTCTTATAGGCTTACTCATGATATTTGGCATATGCTTGATGACATGTTGAAGCTTAACTTGACTCATTAGTCCCATATCCTAACGCCCTCTAATGTTTTTTGGCAGCGCTTTTTAAAAATAAGTGTTGGTAAAAGAGTGTTGCCTAAAATCTCTTTTGGCGTAGTGAGAGGATGGTTCAAATAATGCAAAGATGTGGTTCTTGTTTTAATTATTAGTATCATTGATACTCTTTGGTTTTGCAGGAATCAAGGCAGGTTCGTTGAGACTCTATATTGTCATTTCTTCTTTTGAGGAATTTTAAATTCTTACGTATTTCACTGATTAAGGTTAATCCTCCTAATACTCTTAAGAATAAGTAAGTATTCTAATGTTACTAAATCTTATTAGGTCAAATGTAACACTAATGAGGCTTCTCATGGTAGCCCATGCATAATTGTCACTAGAGGTCTGTTTGATATTTTGGTCATCTTATTTGTGAGCCCTGTTCTTCTGGGAATATTAGTTTCAAAGATGATTACTTATTCTAGAAGCCTAATGGTCCTCACATTCCTTGAGCTAAAGTCATTTAGCATCCTAACATTCCATTCCCAATCTCTTATGTTTTGGAGACTTGCCCCTAAAAAGCTACCTATTAATGAGTCTTAGGGCTAGAGGATGTCATTTGGTATCTATGTGTGATTTATGCCACCAAGATGCTTATTTTAGTGCTCGCTTTTCTTATAGGCTTACTCATGATATTTGGCATATGCTTGATGACATGTTGAAGCTTAACTTGACTCCTTAGTCCAATATCCTAACGTCCTCTCATGTTTTTTGGCAGCGCTTTTTAAAAATAAGTGTTGGTAAAAGAGTGTTTCCTAAAATCTCTTTTGTCATAGTGAGAGGATGGTTCAAATAATGCAAATATGTGGTTCTTGTTTTAATTATTAGTATCACTGATACTCTTTAGTTTTGCAGGAATCAAGGCAGGTTCATTGACACTCTATATTGTCATTTCTTCTTTTGAGGAATTTTAAACTCTTATGTATTTCACTGATTAAGGTTAATCCTCATAATACTCCTAAGATTAAGGAAGTCTTCTAATGTTACTAAATCTTATTAGGTCAAATGTAACACTAATGAGGCTTCTCATGGTAGCCCATGCACAATTGTCACTAGAGGCATATTTAGAGATATTTTTGTAGCTACTTTGAGAAATTTTTCTCAAAATCTTGACTTCATTGCTCTACATGTTGAGCTTGTTATAGTGATGTTTTCCATGGTAGTCAGAATCGTGATCCTAATCATAGGATCATCCAATTCTATAGTTCTAATAAGCCTGGCAATTCAACTGAGGGAAAAGTCATATTTTAGTAGGCTCGATGGGATCATCGTTAAAACAAGTAGAAACGATGTGTTTCTTCCGTTTCTACCCGTTTATGTTCATTCTTTTTGTACTCTACCCCATTTTAATTCTCCTCGTTAATTTTAAGGCAAAATTAAACCAAAGACTATTTAAGTTATTTTTTTTGTAACAAATTGGTCCTTTAAGTATTTTTTGTAATAACTTGGTCATTTAGGGTGATTTCTACATCCTTTTTTTTTCACATTTTGAACATTAGGAAATGTGTAACTATTGTATTTTTGATTGCATTTAATCATTTTCATACCACTCAAAATAATTGCATCCATAATTAGCGCATTCACTATGTTAAAAAAGGATAACGGTGCACACATTTGGTAACTTAAAGAACCAAGTTGTTACAAAAAAAAACTTAAGAACCAACCCGTTACAAAAAAAAATTTAAAGGACACCTGGAGTAATTTTGCCTAATTTTAATTAACTCCCCTATTAACTTTCATTCAACTTTTGAAATCCTTCCCAACTTAATCCCATTATTTTTTTTAAAACTTTCAAATACAATCACCAAATCGTTTTCCAATACAACCACCAAATCATTTATTTCCTCAATTACCTATCTATTAAATAGTTGTATCTTTTATCCCCTATCTCACTACTTTAAATATACCATTACTCCATTTTTTTATTAAACATTATACACTGAATCTTAGCCTTTCTATTTGGGAATTTCTTAATGCACCCTATATTACTTAGGCACCACGTGAAAAATACTAAATTGCCTCTTGATTCCGAAGATGCATCTCCCGACGCACCCAATTCCGCCTTAACGTTAAAATATGCGGAGATGCATCTTCAAACTTATTTTGGAGATGCATCACCAGAAGATATTGGAGCTTAAATTGCGTCAGAACTCTTCTCCTTCCTCATTTCTAAAAAAACTCAAAAGTTTGTTCAAACTCTCTCAAAGTGTTTTGCATAAACAAAATCCAAAATCAAACAACCAAACTCAGAGGTTCTTCAATCAAAATCAAGTGCATCAGAGACATCATTCAAGTGTGAAGTAAACTCTAAATTTGTAAGTTTTTTGATGTTTTGATTTTTTTGTGTGTGTGTAAATGAGTAGAAATTGATTATTAAGGTAAGAAATGATTAGAAATTGCATGAATGATAGTTTAGACATACTATAAAATACGTTTGTTGGCTGAAAGTAATGATTAAACCATTATTTTTGGGGTTTATATGTTTGCGTTGCCGCCATTGACGGACCCGAAGAGTTGCAGAAAATTCCGGAGATGCATCTCCAAAATATTTCAACGTTTAAGTTTCCCAATAACCGGAGATGCATCTCTGGAAATTAGTAATCTATTTTATTTTTTATTTTCTTGCTTTAGTGTTGCTTTCTTGCACTAATGAACTGGTTTAGTTACATGCGTTATGTCTGATAGACACGATAAACTAAGGCACAGGAGGATTGCATAACATGCATAAGTGTGGCGGGAGAAGAGTCAGGTTTCGGAGGCTCGTGTTCGCTATGGCCATGCGAAGACATCTCTTATGGGGCTCATGCTTCTCATCTTATGGGGATCATGCTTCTCATCATGCTTCATCATCATCTTCTTCCCATAGAGACGAGTTTCACCTACCGACGCATCACTCCCTCCATCCTTTTGCATGCACTAGGTTTCACCTATTCAGGCACCAAAGGTACCCACCTTCGATAGATGATGCTTCTGAGCCAGTGCCACCTCTGGCTACTGATGTTGTTGAGCCAGTGCCACCTCCGTATGATGAGGTTGTTGAGGATGATGAGTCAGAGCCACCTCATGCATTAAGAGTAGGCATGTAGAGTTTTTACTACTACCTATGTACCCATAGCGTACTACCCATACATATATGAGACAAAGAGGTAACATTAGTTGGATTCATTCTTTTTAATTTACGTTAATTATTATATTACAAGTTTCTGACGTTGATTTATTTTTCTGCAGGACCGTGATTCGCTGAAATTTATTAACCACATGCGGAAGATTACTGGCTTATCTCAGTCGAATAAGGATTGGTTTCAGGCAGCTTTGTCCTTATTTGGGATGAAAGACTTGTGCATGACTGGTTATATTACAGTCAACCACCGGATGCTTAATGCATTTGTGGAGAGATGGCACATCGAAACCTCGTCATTTCATATCCTGCTTGGTGAGACGTCTATCACACCCGACGATGTGTCGTGTTTGCCGCATCTTCTAATCAGGGGGAAACTTCTAGATCATGGGAGGATTAGCAAAGGCGAGGCACTGTATTTTATGGTTGACTATTTGGGAGTTGACCCAGAGACTGCATTGATGAATATGGAGAGAACTAGAGGGGCTCATGCTAGGTTTGAATTCCTAAAAATGGTATATATTTGATGAGCTCCAGAGAGAAGAGTGTGCTAGAGGTGATGACGAGCATGTGGGGTTCCATAGAGCGTATTCTATAAGAGCATACCTACTACATTTTATTGCACTATGATTTTTATGGACAATAGTGCCACTTATACAAATTTCGTTTACCTACGATACTTCAAGGATTTCGAGCGGATCCATGAGTACAACTAGGGGGCGCTTGTTTGGTCTACTTGTACTTGAAGTTACCATAGGGTTGTAGGTGGAAGACAAAGTAGGTCAAGCAACATCACACTACAGACGGTAATATTTATTGGTCTTTTAATGTTTATGTGTCATTTCCATTTCATCTTTACAATACCATTATTGATAATTCGCGTGCTCCAAACTTTTCAGGCTTGGATCCTCTAGCATTTCCCACGCATCTTCGACTAGGAAGGTGTACCAACTTACACCAAGGATATGACTTGTACTATTGCATTTTCCCCGCTCAGAGGAAACCATGTGATAGAGTCATTCAGAGTGTATCTTGACTACTTGGTTGTCGAGGACATATATTTCAATAGTTATGTCGATCACCGTGAGATGCATCCATTTGACGATATAGTGCTATACTCTGAATGGTTTGCTTACAGATCATGTCTCACTGCTCCTCATCTGCCTAAGTGCGTGATGCGGCGGTTCGGCTGCACTCAGACCATTCCTAGACACCCTTGTCTCTTCTCCTCCTTCTTTGATATGTAAACATATGGACGCCATGTTTGATGATTCTAAGAGTCGTCTGGTTCCGGATGAGTCACATAGTACCATATCTAATAGAGACTAGAGCTACGTCGGCGGGTACATCAGGTGGTTCTTTTGGGTGTCACATCTATATATGGTGCAGGCTGCTCTAGGAGATCAATCGATACCAGCTCATCAGGAGATACCAGAGGAGGATCATGCACAATTAGATCATGTTGAGGATGCCTTGTCTAAATGTCATCGCATAGTGGAGATTACATAGACATGCATTGATAAAAGTATCTTCCTTGATGGGTTTGATGTGAGATAGGTCCTAGACGCCATCATGACGGGGGCACGAGAGACATTGATGTACCAGAGACAGCAAAGAAAGATGGGGAGTATTGAAGGTCGATGAGCCATAGGTGGTGAGAAATTAAGAAACAATAACATACTGATATGTGTAACGGGGTATTCGTTACCTTTAGATTTATTGACTAAATCAAAAGTAAATCATACAATTCGAGTCGCCACCGCACTTCTATTTATCCAAAGGAAAGGTTAGAAAGCGAACAAAAACCGAGAAATTTTATCAAATCAAAAACTAATAAAAATGTCAGGGATCTGGGTAAGGGGGTTGGTTATGCAATGGGAAGGTTTTAAGCACCCAAAACATCCTTAGTACTCTAAGGGAGCCCTTTTTACCAATGTTGTAAGGTAGGCTGGTATTTGTGAAAATATTGGTGCAAACATGATTGGGGAGATGAGAAAAGAATGTACAAGTTATTTACAATTTTGTGTTTGAATGGATGAACCCATTGCCTACGTACCATCTTAAAAAAGAATAGGATCAAAACCTCGTAGTTCGGGGTAAAAATCTCAAAAGAAGTTGGTGAATTGATTGGTCAAAAGCCTTAAGGTCTTTTGTTATCACAGGGAGAAAACTCAACCTAAAACCACAAATCCACCATGTGAGGAGAGCTTCAACATGCTAGTGAGGGGTTAACCCTATAATAAGCATGGAAGACTTATAGTCCATCACTAAGGATATAGGTGAGTATTATATCAACCTCTAGGATAACTCAAACCTAATAGCTAATGTTTATGAAAAGCTTTGGCAAAAGTGGCCATTGAAACCACAAGAACAATTGAGTGAGTTGTATTTACAAATGAAAAATATTCACAAAATAAGGTCAAAGTTGACTTAAGATTCAATTCAAAATAAGTGTTATGAAAAGAAGTTTGAAAAATCAAAGGCATAGTGCCTAGGTTTCTAATTTTGAAAACAATGTTAATGTTTGCACAAAAAGTTGGCTTGGGTTAGAGTGGAGAGAAGAAGAGAATGGCTAGATCCTAAACATGCAAAGATGAGGGAAGAGAAATAAAACCACTTGGAGTTCCCTTCTTGAGATCATAAAGATGATCCAAGTTGCTCCATTCCTTTGGACTTAGCAAGCAATAAGCAAATAACTCAAGCAATCAAGCAAATGTTCAATCAAAGCTCCTAGGAATCTTCCAATTGGCTTTTGTATCTCTTGTCTTGAAATGTCCATGACAATGGTTCTTCTAATTGACTCAAGTTTGGGATCCCTAGTACACAAGAACACACAAATCAAAAAGTTCCACAATGCAATAGAAAGAATGGACAAGAGTGAGTTTAGAATTAGGATCCTTTCAATGTCATCTTCAATATTAAGCATTCTAAAGGCATGAGGCCTATTTGCTCTTTGACAATTTTAGCATTCTAAAGGCATGAGGCCTAGTTGTTCTTCAAACTCCATTAGCATAGGTAAGGTCCTAAATCTAAGTCCTTTCTCCATTTGCATAGGGTTTACACAAACAAACCAAACACAAGGCAATAGTATATACACAATAATGTGCTCAAGTGAGCAAAAGGCAAATTGCATAAACATGAGCTCAAGTGAGCAAAGGGCAAAGGTAAATGAATTAATGTGCAAGAAATTAAATTGCATTAAAGTAAATTGCAAGAATTAAATGCTTGAATTAAAAGTTAGTGTTCCGGACTGGGCCATGACCCTAGGCACGGCACGGCCCAATGCTCGCCAAGCCCACATCCAAACGACCATGTCCGCACGACCACGAGGATACGTCAGGTGGACGACAGTCCGCCCGACGAACGTCTCCCCGACCCCTTAAACACGTGTCGGACAGCGAGCGGGTCCTCCTCATACGATCTCCATCCACTCACCGTCAACCCACGTCGCGGGCACCTCAGTTGTGTCGGGCAGAGCCCTAACGGCATCCCACTCACCACGTCACCCAACTCCCCTATATTGTCGCCTTAGGGATAGGGGCAGTTGGACCAGGGGGCAGACTTTGGTCTAGGTCTTAACGCTTCTTACGCGTCCCCTGGCAGCTCCTCCTTGGGCCTAGCTAATCCAGCCCATTAGGAGCCTTGGCCCAGCGCTGGGGGCTCACTATAAATACCCCTTTCATGGCAAAGGGGCAGGTATTCTAACTCACACTCTGATAACCTCATTCTGTACCTTTTCTGACTTAAGCATTGGAGCACCTTGCAGGTACACCCCCCTCTCATTTCATTCTCCGGCCCATTAACCAAGACCGTGGAAGGCCCTCCTGATCAGGTGAGATCAGTTAGTAATTAGTAATTAGTGTTAGTGTGTCATAAGGCAATTTAGCGTTATGTTAAGCAATCGTAAGTGGACTAATGTAGTAGTCACACCTATCTGAGGCTGGTCAATAAGACTATAGGCAACAAACACAAGTTAGAGACCATGACTAGTAAGCCAAGCTCCTACAACTTGCCATGCCAAAAGAAAAGAAAGAATAACCTTGTATTGATTTAGGTTTTTTGCTTAACCAAGAAGCAACTTATCCTTAACGCAAAGCAATTCACTTGATCTTTGATCAAGATGAATTTGATTTGAATCAAGGAAGGTTAAGCCTCTCATATGTCAAGGCTAACAACCAATCTTTAACTCATTGGTCAAAAAGAAAAAAGAAGAAGAAGAAATGGAATGTACATAATTGAAATTCAAATGACATAACCAATACACATTGACCAAACATGAATGGAATCAACATCAATCAATGGTAAACAGAAGTGAGATGAGGCTTAGAAGTCAAGAAACAATAAAAATATTTTTGGTATTTTTTTGAAATTAAAATAATACTTGAATTAAAATAAACAAATAAAGGTCACACTTCAAACCCAATTCAAATCAACTTGGAAAAGTCCAATTGGATCATCATAACTTCAACATGGTCAAACAAGGTTTGACAAAAAATTTCATCATTTTTTGAAAACAGGAACTAATTTTAAACAATTAAAAATGAAGAAAAAATAACATAATTGAACTAAAATCTCAAATAAATCTCAAATCAATTAAGAAATTGATGAGAATATTTTTCATAGATTCATCATCATTCAAAGATGTTAAAAAAATATTTTTGGCATTTTTGAATATTGGAAACTATTTTAAATGAATTAAAAATAACCAGAAAAGAGAAAATTCACAAAAAATATTAAATTGAATCATAAAAAATATTAAAAATCATTTTCAGAAACTAGAATTTAAAAGGGAAATATTGCAATTGGTCCCATATTTTTATGATAAAAAATGAAGAAGTTACGAATTTTTGAAATAAAATGAAATTAAAGAAAATAAAATGAAATAATCAGAAATTAGAAAAATCATGGAGCGTCTGATCCTGATTCATTAAATGACGTAGATCATCACATGGCTGATAAGCGCGCGCTCATGGTAGGCATTGGTCAAAAGAGAAACACGCTGATTAAATGAAAGTCATAACAACCAAGCGTCCAGATTAGATCAAAAGCAAAGCATCCAACAACCATGAACTCGTCCACGTGGGGACGTTGGTGGAAACCACCGTCTTCTCCGGCGAGACTCACTATTCCGACCAGAATTTGCAGATTTTCAAACCTTCATTAAAATGCATGATCTATATATCTTTAGAAAGCTGGGGTGATGTACATCACCCCTGTACCATTGGTTTCCACTCAAGATCTCTATAGAGAGAGAAATCTAAGATGGAAATTTATGGTGTTCAAATTGAACTTGCTCAATTCATAAAATTAAACGCACAGATCAATTGCCTCTCACATGAGGACTTCATAGGTACCAAGCAATGCAAGAAATGATCAATATCCAAGTAGTTTCGAATCAAAACAGTTTGAACAACAACCTTTGAAGTGCAGCTTTACAAGATTTGATCTACTCCAATTCTTTGATGCAGTGTGTTCTTGAGATGGCAAAGAAGCTAGGCTAAGGAATTGAAGTTCAGAGATCAAGCAATGAAGTTGAAATCTGAGCTTGAAAATTGGAAAAGAAAACCCAGAATTCCTTTGAGTGAAGGTTAGGGATTCAATTCTGCAGCAGTTTAGGCGCCTTGAGGTTGGATTTTGAAGAGGAATGGAGCTTCTATTTATAGCCAAGCATGCTGCAAGCAATGAAAAATCCGTGTGTGCATGAGCTTGGGTCCTCCATGCATGGGCCTGTACAGGCGCATGTGAGGCCCAAACTCAATTGGTTTTGCATGCTGATGATGAAACAAATGAATTTGGACGTGTACATGGCAAGGCAATGTGGTGTGCAAGCAATTTAATCATGTTATGCATAATTGGAACCAAAACTTTTCCTCTTTGAAAATACCATTTACCAAATTGAAACATGGTCATGTGGGTAATGGTTGGAAAGGTCTTGACATGAGGAACAAATGTTATGTTGAACAAAAATCCATTTGGAGTTGGGAAAATATTGAAAACTGATCATTAAGTTCAAGGTGCAAAACATGTAGATGGAAATTTTGCCAAAATGGACCAACTTCAAGCCCTTCTGTTTCAATGATTCAAGCCTCAAATGATAAAACCTTCAACATCAAAGTTATATATCGTTTCAAGACAATAAATTTGGACTTACATTTTGCATCATTTGAATTTTTGATGAGAAAGTTATGGGCACTTGAAGTTGGACTTTTTCACATTTGAATGACTTTGGTCCAAAGTGACCTATAATTTTTTGTATTATCACATGTATTTCTTTTAGGATTATGAAATTTTTTCCAACATAACAATTTAATTAGACATCTTAAAATTTCCAACGCATTTGGTTCCACCTCAAAATCATGAAAAATGAGTGAGTTAGGTCCTTGGGAAGTTGACCCAAAATTAGGGTTTCAGTCAAAATGACCTATAATGTTTTGAAATGGATGATGACCTTCCAAGTTTCAAATGAAAATTTGATGAACATGAGAGTTATTAATATGGTCCTTAAGAACATGTTTTCTCTTGGAGTCATCTTCATTTGACAAAAACATCAAAAGTCAGGTGTCAGTGGATTTCAAAATAGTCAGATGAATTGACTGATCAACTTCTCAAGTCCAAACTTCAAATCTAAATGAATTAATGATTGAGGACACTCACATAAGCTCAAATATGCATAAAATGATGAATTAAATAACTTCCCTTGATTGTATTTGATCATGGATTGAGGTTGCTTCATGAGCAAGGCACAGTCAATGCACAGCTGAATTAGGGTTTCCTTGGGAAACAATCCTCAAGCCCTTTGGTTTATTTTGATCAAATTGACAAATTGAGATACTTGGGAGGCATATATGATTATTGAAATCTTTGGGAACCATTGTCATGCTTGCTTTCACTTTCATCTAGCCACTTCAATGAGCATAGGGGCCTCCTAGGAGCCTTGGGTCACATGATTGCTCAAGCTTCAAAACAAAACAAGTTAGTGACATATTTTTGTGCTTTTGGTTAGTAAACAAAATAAGAACATCAATAATATACAATTCAAGCACGCTTGGTGGTCTCAAACCAACTCACACAAGTCCCAACCCTAGGGTAAAGGAGCCAAGATGCTATGATCCTTGAGGCAAAATGCAAATGAGCAATGATATGATGCCATGAGGGATCTTAGGGTCAAAATTAGGGTCTTACAATATGCATCGGATATAAATTTACCCAGACTTGTATGAACCAAGAGGATCAACAATAAATATAAGATGACGAATTGAACAAATAAAGGCACAAAAGAACACTGATATTTTTAACATAGAAAACCCCTTAATATGAGAGTAAAGACCACGAGTCGTCCAGAACAAAGAAATAAATCCACTATAACAAATTAAGGGTACAAAAGAGTCTTAAATTGATTCACAAACTAGTGCTAACAACCGCAAATCACAAAGCAAACTAACTTATAAATAAGAATAAAAATGTTAAACATTTTCCAGAATATGCAGCTTCAGTGTGAAGAAGATAAGTCTCACCTCTGATTTTGTTTTAAAATTATGAATGATTAAACGTTATATACATGTGTTACGAACCAGTTCTCTAAATTTGAGCTTGATCTGACTGTTAACGAATTATGAATCGTCGGTTTAATGAGACTAGTTGCAAAAAACAGGAATAGGTTTCTCTCATCTTTTCTCTCTTTTGAATCCTTATTTTATCTCTATCTCTCCCAACTCTAAATTGATCCTCTCCACTTAAATAAGTGAGACAAATTGGCTAATCATATTTGGGCATTTCTCCACATAGGAAGGGAGCACAAACCCAACAAATCTCTCCCTCACAACTTTGTGGAAGAAATCTCCAAACTTGTGATATCACAACAAGCTTCAACTTTTCCTCTTGGTAATGATTTAGTCATCATATCAGAATCATTATAATTTGTATGAACTTTAGCTAACTCCAACAACTTAGCATAAAAAACATTATGTATCCAATAATATCTCACATCAATGTGTTTCGACCTATTATGAAAAGTCGGATTCTTACCAAGATGAGTAATGCTTTGACTATCAACAAATAACACATATTTGTCTTGAACAAAACCAAGCTCCAACAAAAATTTATTCGACCATACTAACTATTCGCATGCTTTGGTAATTGCAATGAACTCAGCCTTTGTAGTAGACAGTGTTACACACTTTTGTAATCTGGACTGTCAAACCATAACTCTCCTACAAATTTAATCATGTGGGTCGAAGTGGACTTTCGGGAATCAATGTCTCCAGTCATATTATAGTCAGAGTACCCCACTAGAGTAGGCTTATCTCCTCCAAAACAAAGCCTTGCAGAAATAGTACCACGAAGTTACCTTAAAATCCATTTTACAACATTCCAATATTGTCTACTTGGATTTGACAAAAATCTATTGACTGTACCAATAACATGTGTTATATTTGGTCTTGTACACATCATTGCATACATCAAACTACCCACAACATACACATAAGGAACATGTTTCATTCAAACGCTTCATCTTCACTTGAAGGACTTTGATTAGAACTCAACTTGAAATGAGTAGTGAAAGGAGTGCTTACCGCCTTATAACTTTCCATTTTGAATCTTTGCATCACTGTTTCCATATAATGTTCTTGTGACATCCAAAGTTTCTTCTCTTTTCTGTCACGCATGATTCTAATGCCAAGAATCTGTTTAGTTGCTCTTATGTATTTCATGGCAAATGAGTCTCCAAATTGCTTCTTTAACCTATTAATGTTAGATATACTTTTACATACAATAAGCATATCATCAACATATAACAACAGGATAATGAAGTCATCGTTCGAAAATTTTCTAACAAAGACGCAATGATCTGAAGTAGTCTTCTGGTATCCTTGACCACACATAATAGACTCAAACTTCTTTTACAACTTCCTTGGAGCTTGCTTCAAGCCATATAAACCTTTCCTCAATCTAAAAATATGATTTGATTTACCTTTAACTTGAAAACCATTAGGTTGTTTCATGTAGATCTCTTCCTCCAAATGACCATGAAGGAAAGTCGTTTCCACATCCATTTTCTCAACCTCTAAATCAAGAGTATCAACCAAACTCAACACGGTTCTAATTGACATTTACAACAGGTGAAAAAATATTATTAAAATCAACATCATTTCTTTGAACGAAATCTTTCACCACTAATTTGACTCTATATCTTGGAGACTTAGAGTTGCTCTCATGTTTAACTCTATAAGTCCATTTGTTTTCCAATGCCCTTTTTTCCTTTAGGCAACTTCATTAAATCATAAGTGTGATTATCATGCAATGATTTCATCTCATCATGCATTACATCCATCCACTTTTGATTTTCATCACTTTCCATGGTCTCTTAAAAACACTCGGGTTCACCCTCATTAGTCAAGGTCACATACTCATTAGAATTATACCTTGTATAAGATTATTTTTTCCTGTTAGACCTCCTAAGTTGAAATTGAGATGATTCTGGAGCTTCACCAAGATTCTCATCTTGTGATATATCGCTCTTTCTTTCACCATCATTAGTTGAAATATTTACCTCATATCCAAGTTGTTAATCATCAACATAATCATATGGCTCACCATTGTGATCATCACCACCAATAGCATCCATATTATTACTAGGTAACTGAACTGGATCAACATTAGACAAATTGATATCTTTCTTGGGTGTATCCTTCTCTACCTTATCAATGTCTTCAATAGTTTGGTCTTCCATAAACACCACATCGCGTCTTCGAATAAGCTTATTCCCTACAGGATCATACAACATGTAACCAAATTCATTTTGCATATAGTCGATGAAGATACATTGTTTTGACTTTTCATCCAATTTGGATCTTTCATCCTTTGGAATATTTGCAAAAGCCTTACAACCAAAGACTCTCAAATGATCATACTTGACATTCTTTCCAAACCAATTTTTTTCTAGAACCTGTTCAAAGCAACAATATGAGTGAAATTAAGAACACGCACTGCCGTGTATTGCCTTATACTTCAAACTTATGATGCTATTCAACAAGAACAATTTATTATTGCCTGATTTAGAGGCATTCAGGGACTCTGTCTTCTCCCACAATGTTTTTGCATGTGCCTCATTAGCAATATGATTATAAACATTATCTTCTACATATTGTCAAATAAAACCACATACTTGTTGATGTTCAAACTCTCATTCTTCATCAGACACAGAATTTGGCTTTGTAGAACTAAAAACCGGTAAATGCATTTTTTTCACAAATAGTAAGTCTTTCATTTTGACCTTCCATAAATGGTAATTAGAATCGTTCAACAATATCATCTTCATCTTTGTATTTGACTCCATCATTCAAACAAGTAACATAGCCCTTAACCAAGAGCTTTGATACCACTCTGATGAGAAATTAAGATACAATAACAGATCAATATGCAGGGGATATAAAATTCTTCAGACTTGTAGGAACCTTGAGGATCAACAATAAATATAAGACGTCAAATCGACAAATAAAGGCACAAAAGAACACCGATATTTTTAACGTGGAAAATTTCTCAATATGAGAATAAAAACCACGAGTCGTTCAGACCAAAGAAATACTATAATCAATTAAGGGTACAAGAAAGTTTTAAAGTGATTCACAAACTAGTGCTAACAACTGCAAATTACAAAGCAAACTAGCTTACAAATAAGAATCAAAAAGCTGAAAATTTCTCAAATTTGCAGCTTCAGTGCAAAGCAGATAACTCTCACCTCAGACGTTGTTTTGAAATTCTGAACTTTCAAAATTTAAATACATGTGTTCCGAACATATCCTCCAAATTTGAGCTCGATCTAAAGGTTAACGAATCGGGGATCGTCAATTTAGTGAGATTGATTGCAGAAAAACTGGAATAAATTTCTCTCATATTTTCTCTCTTTTGAATCCTTATTTCATCTCTATCTCTCTCAATCCTAAATTGATCATCTTCACTTAAATAAGTGATACAAATGGGCTATTCATATTTGGATTTTTCTCTACATAGAAAGGGAGCTCAAACCCAACAAGAGGAGGCAGAGAAGGTAGATGAGATGTAGTCTGACATACGCAATAGTGCAGTAGTATATAGTAGTTGTACTTTGAATTCATTATGAGTTGTATTTTATTTTCACTTCATGCTATTTTATCGTATGTTTCGACTTTATTTATATACGTCATTTTTGGGACCATTTGAGTTTATATATGTCATATTTCACATATCGATTGTATGGTTTAAATCTTGTCACATAACATGGTACATAACATTTTTAAATCTTCATCTAAATAATCATTAAAAAAAATAATAACATACACTGTTTTGATATGTAACAGAGATGCATCTCCGAAACAATAAACATGTAAAATGCCTTCAAAGTGGATGAATGATGTATGTTTTAAAATATTACGAAAATACGTTTTCGAATCAGTTAACGTTTGACTTTTGGACAAAGTGATTTTAAAATTTTCATATGGTATTTTTCCACCCGTAAAATGGGATACGAAATTCCCTTCCAATTTCTCATTTCGTATCTCCTTTTGCATGGTTTCAGGTTCTTCTATTGAAACATCAATTAATGATTCTACCACTGCTACCTCTGCAGCAGGACAAAAAACATTATCCAAAAGTGCATCTGGAAAGAGATCTGATGTGGCTTGGAAGCATGGTATTGCTATCCCTGAAAATCCTAAGAAAATACAAAAATCATTTGAAAATCATTTTTTAAAGAAAATCAATAAAACCAGCCTCAAAACAATTTGCTAAAAAAACCAGTTCAAAAATAATTTCATTCTAACAAAAAAAAAAGTTCACATGATTAAAACCGTTTAAAATCATTAATGAAGTTCAAAAATGAGCAAGATGCCAAATAAGAAAGAATATGCAAATGCATATTTTGACCATCATTTAACTAATAAAAATTACAATAAGAATAAATTAACTATATTTAATAGTATATTGTAGCTTAACAAAAAGGTGTATTAAAGAATAAACACCTTAAACAATTACTCTACACAAGAAATATCCCAGTCAGCCATAAAAACCAGAAGTTTTCAGAACCAAACTAACAAAGAATGTACCCAAATCAGAAGTCATGGTCTCTACTATAAAACCTGTAAGATATATAGTATTAGTTTAGATCATTGTCATTCATTTTTCTCTGGAACTTCCATCTGAGGAGGTAGCAGATTTAAGAAGCTCCCTCTAACAGATTGATTAGAACAAACCTTAGCCGATTCATCCTCTGTATCATCATCATACAACAAAATTAGTTTAACCATATCAATGATATCATCAATATTTTTTTTATTAGATAGAAGAAAGACATAAGAATGTCCGCAAATCCTAGCTCAACTGACAGAAGAGCTGGTATTGCTAGGTTGGACGTTATCACCAGAGTTCGAACTCTAGTACTCACGGTTGTGTGTGAGTTTCTAGTGGTTATTAGTTATTACAACTTCGTCTACGGACCAAAAAAAAGACATGAAAATAGTAATGATATTCTTACCAAATAAGGACTTAATAGATGGCCTTTTCGGTTTCGTCTTCTTCTTCAATTCAGCTGATAAAGTAAACAAAAGTATCCGAATTACTTAAGAACATTGCAATGATGAATATACTGAAAATAACAGTAAGAAAGAGAGAGAGATGAACATACCAATTCCAGGTATTACACTTTCACCCACAATTTCTAAATTCTTGTATGTGTAACCAACAAAGTTAATATCTTTAGATGGAAGCATCTGCAACAAATGAAGAACGCCACTTGGTCAGCATCTTATAAACCGCGACATAACGAACACACTAATAAGTTTTTCCATTCAAAATTGGAATAAGATGATCCAAAACAGAATAAAATCCATAAACAGTCAAATATCAGATGCTACAAAGCTTTCCGACAATGGCACAGTCTAGGGAAGAGTCTGAACCATTGTCGATCAATTATAGAAAAGCTTGTCTTGCACTTGTAAAATATATTTGCAGGAAGCCAATTTAAATAATCGAAATATAATGCAAAACTAATAGCCCAATCTCTGTCAGTGATATTAGCAATTAGTATAATTACAGCAACTCTTGTAGAATTATAGTTTTGAATAACAAAAACCAACCTTTCTCCACGGCCCGGCCTTTGAGGAAGGTTCAGTTTGCTTGTCCGCCTACACATCATTAGTAAATAGAGCATAATATTATTTTCCGACAAAAGATAATAAACTTTCTATATCGACCAACGTAAGAAAATAGATAAGATACCTCTTCAAATTTCTCAAAATTTTGAGTATCGAGTTCGTCATTGACCTCAGGCATAAAAGCAGCTTCCATTTGGTACAACTTATCCCATTCAACACCTTTGAACCATGCGTGAGCCTGGAATTGTAACGATCAATAAGTTATTGGTTAAAATGCAACAGTATCCCAAGTACATAACAGAATTTAGAAGGAAAAAAAAACACAGCACAACACCTTTATTTCATCAGCTCCTTTGATTCCCAGCCTCTGCTCCACATTACATAGGAGTCTGCAAATAAGATCCTTTGCATCTGGTGATAGTTTAGCTTCTTCTGGAAATTTTAAAGTTGTTCTCCAATTTACAATCTGCATATTGAAGGTGAGATGGAATATTACCATTACCAATCTAGACCAAAAATGATATGATAAAAGGAATCCGTGCAGGAAACCAACATTGTGAATACTTTATGTGCTAAACACCAATCATTCGAATAAACTAAGCGTTACAATCCATCAAGAGGTGCTCTAGAGTCCGGACATTACCTTTCTACAAGTTGCCATTGGTTCATCCGAATAAAATGGCGGATACCCCACAAGCATTTCATACATTATGGCTCCTAGAGACCACCTGGAGGCATTGACCCGAAATCAGAATATATCGAAGGAATAAATACAAAAAACAAGCAGTAAAGAACATATACTATGTCGAGCAGAATATATTATACCAATCACATTCAACACCATATCCTCTCTTCAGCAGAACTTCTGGAGCAATATAATCAGGCGTTCCAACCGTAGAATAGGCCTGTAATATTGCAAAGATAGAAAAGCTTAACATGCCATCAATGATCAATCTATGTCAAGCAACCATACAATCACAAGAGAATAGGCTCTGAATGAAAAAATAGCAGATTGATATATGATGTAAATGATGCATTACAAAAGATAAAACAATAACCCCTATTTATATTAAGACTGAGGTTAATTGCAAGACTTCTAAGCCTAATCTAGTTCTAATGAATAAATGAACAAATAACTTGCAATCATTATTTGGGTCCAAGTTCCAACAAAAAATTTCTAGGAAAACAATCATGTATAGCTATGACCAAGTTTCCCCCGAAACATTTTGAAGATTAAAATGTTGAAAAATGTAACTTCGAAATAGAAACTAAAACTGGTGCATATCACAGTTGCGGAGAATTCATAATTCATGTGACTCATCTATAGATTATTAAGGAACTCGATAGTGATACATGTCAATGATGGTGTCATTCATTTGATAGTGATACTATGTTGGTCTAAGGTAGAGAGGAGAGGGGTAAGAGAGAATAGAGATTCCAAATGAAAAAAATAGTAGATTGATATCTGGTGTAAATGACGTGTTATATAAGGAAAGGCACGAACTTTAGTCCTACTTGGAATTAGGTTAATTCTAGAATCTAAGTTACTAACCAAATAAGGGAACAAATAACTTATTAAATATGGTTGAAAAGAAGATATGATCCCTAAAAATAAGATAACATAAATATCGATACTTATCATTTGGGAGCAAAACAACACAAGTAACATGGTATACCGTATAGGGACCAAAGTCCAAACAAGAGAAAGAATAAGGACTGACTATTTATTATAACTGAAAAAAGGGTGCTAATACAAAGGTTCATAAGGAATAAAGAAACCATACTTATTTATGAATACGCTTATTGAGAGGCTTACCAGCATTCTGCGATTTTTCTGCCAATGCTGTAGTTGCTCCTGTTGTGATCGTTTAGGAGCCGAAGGACGTCCGTCACTTTGAAGTGCTCCACTTCTGCTAATTCCAACAGATAAGTCTTTTTCTTGAAGGTTAGTGCAGTCAAGCGGCTTACATAATCCAAAATCTGACAATTTCATGTGACCGCTTCTATCCAGCAGCAAGTTGTCAGGCTTGATATCTCTGCAAATGCAATTGAAAAACAGAAAACCAAACTTTTCCTGATCAACAAGAATACCTCCATAAGATAAAATTAAGTATAATGCATTATTGTCAAATGCAGATGGCAGAAAATAGAGGTTTGTTCAAATTCCGCTACGCTACAATGCTATAGACAACACTTTGTACTAAGCACATTGCAGAACAATAGAGATTTGTTCAACTTCCACTACGCTGTAGTGCCACTATAGTTGCCATTTGACATCACTGGTATACTACCATTTGGTGTTATAGCTTTCAGCTTAAGTTTACCTATGAATATAGTTATGTTTATGAATAGACTCTATGGCTAGCACAGTCTCCCCGATATAGAACCTAGCTTCATCTTCAGTCAGTATATCTTTCCGCATTAGCAACGTCATCATATCTCCACCAGGTAGATACTCCATTATGAGATATAAATACTCGTCGTCTTGAAAGGAACAATAAAGTTTTACAATGCAATTGCTGTCAACTTCTGCAAGAAGGTTCCTCTCTGCTTTGACATGTTCAACCTAAAATACATAAAAGCGTCCAATAAGTAAATGAAATTTATATTTACGCTATCTAACAATGTGATAATTCGAATACCTGTCCTCTACGAAGCATCTCTGATTTCTTAAGCTTCTTCATAGCATATACATGCCCAGTTGCCTTCTCCCGGCAGACTCTAACCTACAAAAAGATGAAATTGCAAAATCGTAACGGGTCATCTGATAAAACATATGTATGAGCAACATTAAAATATTCAAGTTACACTGTTACAGAAATGCGAGCCATTTATGCAACAAGAAAAGAGAACAATAAAAAAAATACTCGGCAAAAGAGATTAATGCAAATAAAACGATTTCACTTGGACGCGTGTGTATATACCTCTCCAAACGCACCCTTCCCAATCATAGTCATGGGCTCAAAGTCATCAGCACCCATCTTATGTCTCTGAAGGCGCATGATCTCTGTCTCCTTTTTTTCCAAATACTTAAGCAAATTGTTCTGCTCTTCCTCGGTAACTTCAGCATCAGCCAATTTCTTTTCTAGCATATTACGTCTGCAAAGAGTAATAAATTTAGAATTTTATTAGACCTAGCACATTTTCCATTTGCAGACATTTGTGTCAAGAATTTCATACATAACTATATTCCGAAATCTAGTATCAGACAATAAGGAAATCATTTATTTTAATCAGCTTAAACATGACACCGGGTACACAAAAATAACTATTTTATACGGTAAATTGCTCTTCAATAACATAAGATTAGATCGTAATTACGACCCAAAATATAAGTTACCTTTCCTTCCTCTCCTGCAGGCTCTGCATCTGCTTCTTATAATGATTTTCTATGTAATGCTTTGCAGCTTCAACCCTCTGTTGGGTTGCATTCGAAGGCGGATCTTCATTAATCGGTGGTTTTGACCCTTCTTTCGCCTTGCTTGTAGCTTCCTTATTTTTCGACCTGAACTTACCAAACCAACGCCTCGTAGCTTCCATTTTATACGTTCACCTCTTAAGCCGCTGCGTCGTATCCTCCACTTCGCTAAACACTAAAGATTATAGGTCTCAGCTATCTAGGCTGCAACATAAGTGGTTTTGATGTCTCTAGTATCACAATCGCGGTATAAAACCTGGTAAAAAAAACCGACGAAAAATTGAAAACTGATGAACCACTCACTATGCAGTACAAAACAATTTAAAAAGTGAAATTCAAAACTTCTAGGTTTCTCTCAAATCACACACATACACAAACACCAGAACAATTTAACGAAAACCTTGAAACACCAACCAACACACCACACTGGGATTCAACAACTGACAGTGTATATATCAAAGTAACACTTCTGGGCTTCAAGGAAAATAATCAAAATACAATCTTTTCAACACCCAAAATGTCTAATCACATAAAAAGAAAAAAAACACATCTTTTTGTAACCCCACATGTTTTCACCTAATCCAATAATAGTAATAAGACCCATTCAAAAAACATACAAATCCAAGTCAAGACTAATCCAGAAACAGTAACAAAACTAAAAAAAATTAGAAATTTGAATAAAATAAACAAAAGGGTATTATGTTATATAAACCTTGAATTAAGATTGATGAATCTGAAGGTTATGCTGAAACTGAAAGAGTGTGTGTGATGTTGTTTTTGTTGAAGAGTAAAGTCTAATGAAAGAGATGAAGTTGTTGCAGTGATTATGACAAAGAAATATGAAGATTTTTATGAACAAATGTTTTGCTTTTTGGTTTTTGTTTTTGTTTTTGTTTTGAAATAAAAGTTGAAAGCACTCTACAAAATATATTAATTAATATAAATTAAAATTAAAATAAAAACGCGTTCTTACGCGGAATCAATGGTTTCAATTTCAACCTTACCCAATTTACGGGGAATATTTAATATTTTAAATATACCATTTTTTATACATAAATGTTTTTTTTTGAACCGTTAGATCACGATCAAATGGTCACCAATGTTTTAGATGCATGAATGCCTGATAACGTAAAATGCAGCGAATTCGATTTACAATCTTAATTACATCATGTTATCAACTGCCACATCATTACAAAGATAGACCTAAACGTCTAAAAGATTTTAATATTGATTGTGTATTCCAATTAAGTATTTTAAATTTAACATGTATAAAAATAGAATATATTATAAAATATATGATTTAAAATGTCTAAATTTTATCAGCAATAAACAATTCTAAATGTTGGCTTTTTAGTTGTTAGAGTATAGTCTAAGTCTGTGGGTGTGCATTTTTTTCTTAAATTAAGCCTCTAGAAGAGTATTAACTTTTTTTTTAATGTATTTTGTTATTTTAATTATTTTGTTCTTTTTATTTAAATATAGATAAAAAAAAATTAGGGAGAGATAAAATAGTTTTAATATGTTATAAAAGCAGAAGAGGATAGACTTAAATCAAAAATATTTTTTTATATAAAAGTTAATATATTCTTAATGATAGATTTAAAAACTATAATAGACATAAATTATAGTATATTATTATATTAAAGAATAATTAAATATTATAAGAATGGTGTATTTTGTAAGATTAAAGATGTGTTTTGTAAGATTAAAGAAGTTGTTAAGAAGAGTGATTATGAGAGGATTGTGTATTTTGTAAGATTAAAGATGTATTTTGTAAGATTAAAGAAGTTGTTAAGAAGAGTGATTATGAGAGGATTATTATCTTCATTGTTGTTTAAGGTTTTTATAATAGGTTAATTGTCTAACGAAGGCGACACTTAAATAGTTAGATAGAGGAGGACAAAGACCATTCATTGGGCTTAACTGAATGGTTCAACCCATCATGATTCATTCAGACACAAAACTCAATCAAATAATTCATCAATAATTAGTGTTTTATAAGAATCGGACATAATATAATTTATTAATAATTAATTATGACAATCCATATTTAATTAACTAAATAATTAATTTAACAATCTCTCATTTGGATGACGATATTAATTATTAAAAATATTAATAATGGTCAAAACACTAATCAATGAAAAAAAGAAGTAAATATAATCATCATTATTTAGATAAAAGTGATTGTATAATATATTATCATTAGAGTTCTACAAACTCAACCACATATTTTGCAAGTAAATATAATATATCACTATTTAGATGATTTCACATGAAAGAGTATGATGATCATGTAAATATAGGATTATATACAATATCTTAATAACTCACTCAAAGCTCAAATGTTATAGTTATAATTTTACACATTTGATAAACATTAAGTTATACATAGCGGAAAAATATGAGACTTAATTTTAACTTTATTGAGGATGCATATCACAAATAGTCATAAATTTTATTAGTAACATAAGAATATAATATCTTCAACATACGCTCAATAACAAACCCCCGCCCAACAACCAACCACACACCATTACGAAACCCAAGAATAATGTCAACTCACCCAAACCCAACGACCAACCCCACAATGTCACCATACTATATACTGAAGGAGAAGGCGATCCAAAACGCAACGGAATTTAAAAATTTCTCCTTTAGTGATCCTTACGAATGGACATGATCAGTGATAGAATTGTTACCTCTTGTGATGATTGAAATCTTTGATGCAGATCTACAGAGCGATCACGAACGTTGAACGACGACAACGCCTCTACTCGGCCCACACGAACGAATTCCTTCAATCTCAGTGCTAGCTGCTACGAATGAAGGCTTTGAGTGAGAGAGAGAGAAACGAAATTGCAACTGCACAAAATGCTTCTGCACAAGGGTTCTATTTATAAAACCACTTGTGTGGACTATAAGCTAAAAAGCTCACTTAAGTGTACGTGACCCATATCTTATAATATGCCAAAATCACTTAAGCGCGTGGTACCTTACCATATTTCGTATTCTACTTAAGTACGTTGTGCCTTACGATGTTCTACAATTCACTTAAGTGCACTGTACCTTACGGTGTTCCTTAGTTACTCTATCTCTCATCAATCCGTCCTTTTGTGTGTGACCCTGTAGGTTTTCGCGGCATTGGCAATTATATTAAATCACGCATTTAACATAATAAGCAGTGAGTGGTATCTAGCAACACATCACTACTACCCAAGATACGAAAATGTCATGTGATATAACAAATCCTTTTGTGATAATACTTATTGTTGGTGTAAGCCCTAGAGGCCAATACTTTTGGTACTTGTATCGAATTATTTATTAATAATAAAAGGCTTTTTCTTTATTACGTTTGTTTAATAAAGTCCCTAGAATAGCTAGTCTGTTCAAATGTATCAAGTATGACTTAATCATGAGATCACATTAAACATAAGGACACTATTAAGTATCCGTAGTCGAGCTTTATTGTGAAGTGGGATGACATTAAAGCATTAAGACTACTATGTATATAGACTGATGATCACATCTCATGGATCATGGATAAAGAGTTATTAAGTCTTAAACATAGGTATGAATATTATGAGTAATATTTATACCGGATTGACCCGCTATGAGAATACTATATAGAAAGTTATGCAAAGTGTCATAAGATATTCTCATGGTGATAATGGTGTATACCACTCTTCGACCTGAAACCACTATGGACCCTAGATGTAGAGTCGAGTGCTTTATTGCTGATCCAACGTTGTCCGTAACTGGATAACCATAAAGACAGTTGATGGGTACTCCACGAAGCATGCTAAGGGACATGAGTGACCTAGATGGAATTTGCCCATCCTGCGTAACAGGATAAATGTCTATGGGCCCAATATTGAACTGGACAAGGATGACACGGTCTATGCCTTGTGTTCAATATAGACATAAGGGTAAAAGGGTAATTATACACATAAGTATTATCACAGAAGGAATTGTCAGATCACTTGACATTTTCGTGTCTTGGGTAGCAGTGATGTGTTGCTAGATACCGCTCACTGTTTATTGTGTTAAATACATGATTTAATATAATTTCCAATGCCGCGAAAACCTACAGGGTCACACACAAAGGACGGATTGATGAGAGATAGAGTAACTAAGGAATACCGTAAGGTACTGTGCCCTTAAGTGAATTATAGAACATCGTAAGGTGCGGTGTACTTGAGTAGAATGCGAAATATGGTAAGGTACCATGGGCTTAAGTGATTTTGGGCATATTATAAGATATGGGCCAAAATACACTTAAGTGGGCTTTTTAGCTTGAAGCCCACACAAGTGGTTCTATAAATAGAACCCTTGTGCAGAAGCATTCATAGCGGTTGCATTATTTTCGTTTTCTCTCTCTCTCACTCAAAGCCTTCATTCGTACCAGCTAGCACTGAGATTGAAGGAATCCGTTCATGTGGACTGAGTAGAGACGTTGTTATCGTTCAACGTTCATGATCGCTCCGTGGATCTGCATCAAAGGTTTTGATCATCACAAGAGATCTGCACCAAAGGTTTCAATCGTCACAAGAGGTAAATATTCTATCACTGATCATGACCATTCGTAAGGATCTCTAAAGGAGAAATTTTTTATTTCCGCTGCGTTTTGGACCGCAATTCTCCTTCAGTGGTATCAGAGCCACTTACGAAACCATGAATCGGATAGCTGTTTAATTTCTGTATTAATATGATTAAAAGACAGAATGAATCAATTAATTAAACGGGTAATTAAATTTGGCGTCATGAGTGTACGAGTTGGATGATTGATGTTGACTATGCTTCGGTACCGACATTAGTATGGTGAAGCAGCGATACATCGATCGTGCATAGGTTACGCAATTGAGACCGATCAACTTATATATGATATAAGTAATCCTAATGCAAAGTACGGTATGTGTGATATACTGTTTCTGTTTCGTTCATTCAAACACTAAATGGTTGTTTTCCTTTGAGCGATCAATGGTTATTTGCTTCGGAATCCGACATTAGTATGGTGAAGCAATGACCTGTTGATCAATCATACTGAATCAACAATCGAGGTGTGTTTGACGGTCAGAAATTGGCGCATTAGGGTTGGTGACGGCGCAAGGGTTGTGCCGTCAAAATTTTGTGAATTTAGGGCTTTTGGAAGAGGTCTGTAGACTGTTTCAAAGTTCTGTAATTTTGGCCGCGTGAAGCTCGTGACGAGCGTAACAAGCTGAATGCGTGACGGTCGTAACAAGCCTGTGACGGTCGTCACATGCTTTGTGACGGTCGTCACACTCACGGATCCAAAATTGTCTGTGACGGTCGTCACACGCCTGTGACGGTCGTCACACTCACAGAGTCAAAATTTTGGGGAACCACCGTCTGCTGACCGGGCAGCGGAACCCCCGGCTAACTCTGCGTAGTGTGATCGGTCGCCGAAATTTAATTTGGTTTTAATTAATTAAAGGAATTAAAAATTAATAATAATAATGTGTTTGTTATTATTGCCTTGTTGTGATCAGTTATGGCCTTAGTCTTCCTTCATTTTGTTTTGGGTTTTTAAATACGACCTGCGTGTCGTGCCTCTCCTTTTGATCTCTTAATGTAACTTCTTTTCTCATCTCAAACCCTCTTATGTAAAACGAGTTTCTTCTGGAATGTAATGTTATGAAGAAAGAGAAGAAGACAATGTTATGAAGAAAGAGAAGATTTCAATATCAAAGGAGGACAACCTTGAAGATCAAAGGAGGACAACCTTGAAGATCTTGCTTGGAGAAGCTTAGAGAAGAATTCAATATTAAAGGAGGACAACCTTGAAGATCTTGCTTGGAGAAGCTTAGGTCGTTATTAGGTTAGCTTAGGTTCTCTCATTGGCTTGAGAGAACAATTGCGCTAGGGGCCATAACTGTTTCAATGTGTATGTATGTTGATGCATGTGTATGTATGTTGATGCATGTGAGAGACGATTTATATGATAAATAAGCCGGTGAGATCAGAACAATGACAATTCCCTCAAACTAAATATTAAGTTTATGCTTTCCAAGTTTTAGCACTCATCAAGACTAGTATCGGATAATGTAGGTTTCGCCTACGCGAGGTGTATGTTCTATATTAGTAAGGTGCGATGGGATAATTGTAATATCCAATTGCTAAAACAATGGGTCAAACTTAACTAAATAAATTATAATAAGATTATATATGTTTAGAAGCAAGAGTTGGGAATGATCCATATGATGGATTGGAATAAGGAGTTATTCACCCAACTGAAATTTTCGAGAGTTGTATGAGATACAATTGGAAGGAGTTCCTACCTAAATAACCTAGTTTTATGTAATCCGCATACACAGACTTAGAACAAAGTGAAATATGGATCTCGACCCACTAGAAAATCTTCCAACGGGATTTTCCGAATCAAATGATGAGGGTCATTTGTTTTGAGTAAAATAGTGGGAGCATATTTAATTAAAGGCCTAATTAAATATGTTATTGATACTTATATTTTCATTAATTCTTATGTAGATTACCATGACAACAAACACCTCTAACAACATCTTGCGATCAATCCTTGACAAGGAAAAACTGTCTGGGACAAATTTCCTGGATTGGCACCGAAACCTGAGGATTATCCTCAAACATGATAAAAAGCTGTATGTCTTGGAGACTCCTGTTCCTGAAGAGGAACCTCCTAGTTCTGCACCTAAGGCAGAAAGAGATGCTTATAAGAAGCATGTCGATGATGCCAATGAAACTGCTTGTCTCATGCTAGCTACCATGAACTCAGAATTGCAAAAGCAACATAAGAACATGGCAGCGTTCGATATGATCGAACACTTGAAGATGCTCTATCAAGAGCAAGCAAGGCATGAGAGGTTTGAAGTTTCAAAAGCCCTTTTTCAAAGCAAGTTAGCTGAGGGAGCCCCTGTAAGTCCTCATGTGCTCAAGATGATTGGGTATGTGGAAAACCTTGAAAGGTTGGGTTTTCCCCTCGGAAAGGAACTTGCGACTGATTTGATCTTGCAATCATTGCCAGATAGATTTAGTCAATTTGTTCTAAATTTCAATATGAATGATATGGATAAATCTCTTCCTGAACTGCTAGGCATGTTAAGAACAGCTGAGCAGAATCTGAAGACAAAAGGGAAGTCCATTCTGATGATCGGAAATGGAAAGAGACAGAACAAAAGGCCCACCAAGCAGGGTCATAAATGGAAAGGCAAGGAAGTTGCCAAACCCAGACCCACTGTTGCTGCTTTGAAGCCTAGTGGAGGCATAGCAAAGGCAGACACATGCTTCCATTGCGGTAAGACCGGACACTGGAAGAGAAATTGCCCAAAGTACCTGGAAGATACGAAGAATGGAGTAGAGACTTCAACTTCAGGTATTTTTGTTATTGAAATTAATTTATCTACTTCTGCATCATGGGTATTAGATACTGGATGCGGTTCTCACATTTGTACAAATGTGCAGGGGCTAAAAAGAAGTAGAGATTTGGCAAAAGGTGAAGTTGACCTACGAGTTGGCAATGGAGCAAAGGTTGCTGCTTTAGCCGTAGGAACTTATGTATTAACTTTACCTAGTGGTTTAATAATTCAGTTAGAGAACTGTTATTATGTACCTGCAATTAGCAGGAATATTATTTCCATTTCTTGTTTGGACAAGTTTGGTTTTTCATTTATAATAAAGAACAATTGTTGCTCAATTTATTTGAATGATATATTATATGCTACTGCACAAATGAGTAATGGACTGTATGTCCTTGATCTCGAAATGCCTATATATAACATTAATACTAAAAGGATGAAACCTAACGAGTTAAATCCAACTTACCTTTGGCATTGTCGATTAGGCCACATAAATGAGAAACGCATTTCCAAACTCCATAAAGATGGACTCTTGGACTCTTTTGATTATGAATCATATGAGACATGCAGATCTTGTTTAATTGGAAAGATGACAAAGTCTCCATTCACAGGAAAAGGTGAAAGAGCTAATGATCTTTTGGCCCTCATACATACTGATGTATGTGGACCACTGAACATACCAGCCAGAGGAGGTTTTCAGTACTTCATCACATTCACTGATGATTTCAGTAGATATGGTTATGTGTATTTAATGAAACACAAATCAGAGTCCTTTGAAAAGTTCAAGGAATTCAAGAATGAAGTACAAAACCAACTAGGTAAGAATATTAAAACTCTTCGATCAGATCGAGGTGGTGAGTATTTAAGCCTAGAGTTTGATGACCATCTGAAAGAGTGTGGGATCCTATCCCAACTCACTCCTCCTGGAACACCCCAATGGAATGGTGTATCTGAGAGAAGAAATCGAACCCTGTTAGACATGGTCCGATCCATGATGAGTCACGCCGATCTTCCAAACTCCTTTTGGGGACATGCACTATTGACAGCAGCTTACACACTTAATCGTGTTCCATCCAAAAAGGTTGAGAAGACACCATATGAGATATGGAGTGGTAAGAAACCACATATGTCTTACATAAAGATTTAGGGTTGCGAGGTTTATGTGAAACGACAAATTTCAACTAAGCTTGAGCCCAAATCTGACAAATGCTTATTTATGGGGTATCCTAAAGAAACAAGAGGGTATTACTTCTACAATCCTTCTGAGGGCAAAGTGTTTGTCGCTCGAACTGGAGTTTTCCTAGAAAAGGATTTTATTTCCAAAGGAACCAGTGGGAGGAAAGTAGAGCTTGAAGAAATTCAAGAATCACAAAGCATAGATACACCTATGGAGGAATTAGAGCAGGAAACACAAGATATTGTGGAAGAGCAACCTGCTCAAGTAGAACAAGACCAGCGTAGGTCAAGCAGGATACGTCAACTTCCTGAGAGATATGGATATCTCATAACTGATCAAGGTGATGTATTACTCATGGATCAAGATGAGCCTGTGACCTACCAAGAGGCCATAATTGGTCCCGAGTCTGAGAAGTGGCTAGAAGCCATGAAATCTGAAATGGATTCCATGTATACAAACCAAGTTTGGACCTTGGTAGAGCCTCCTGTAGGAGTTAACCCTATAGGATGCAAGTGGGTCTTCAAAAAGAAGACTGACATGGATGGTAAGGTACATACCTATAAGGCAAGACTGGTTGCAAAAGGATATAAACAAATTCATGGGATTGACTATGATGAAACCTTTTCACCAGTTGCAATGCTTAAATCTGTTCGGATTTTACTTGCTATCGCTGCATATCATGATTATGAAATATGGCAGATGGATGTCAAAACTGCTTTCCTTAATGGAAATCTTCTTGAGGATGTGTACATGACACAACCTGAAGGATTTGAAATACCAGAGGAAGCCCAAAAGATATGTAAGTTACAAAGATCAATCTATGGATTGAAGCAAGCTTCCAGAAGCTGGAATCTTCGTTTTGATGAAACAGTAAAACAATATGGATTCATCAAGAACGAAGATGAGCCTTGTGTCTACAAGAAGGTTAGTGGGAGCATGATCGTTTTCCTGGTATTATATGTAGATGACATATTACTCATTGGAAACGATATCCCTACCCTACAACAAGTAAAGTCTTGGTTGGGGAAATGCTTTTCTATGAAGGACCTAGGTGAAGCAGCCTATATATTAGGAATCAGAATCTATAGAGATAAATCACAAAAACTGCTTGGCCTAAGTCAGAGTACATACATAGACAAAGTGTTGAGACGCTTTAATATGCATGATTCCAAGAAAGGATTCATACCTATGCAACATGGCATGTGTCTATCAAAAACACAATCCCCTTTAACTAAGGAAGAAAGGGATCGCATGAATAAGATTCCATATGCATCTGCAATAGGATCTATCATGTATGCCATGTTATGTACTCGACCAGATGTCTCGTATGCTTTAAGTGCAACGAGTAGGTACCAATCTGATCCTGGTGATGCTCACTAGGTAGCTGTCAAGAATATCCTTAAGTATTTAAGAAGGACTAAGGACTCATTCTTGATATATGGAGGTCAGGAAGAGTTGGCTGTAATTGGATACACTGATGCTAGCTTCCAGACAGATAAGGATGACTTTAGATCGTAATCTGGTTATGTGTTTTGCTTAAACGATGGCGCTATGAGCTGGAAAAGTTCAAAGCAAGATACAGTTGTTGATTCTACAACCGAGGCCGAGTATATTGCTGCCTCAAGTGCAGCAAAGGAAGTTGTTTGGATCAAAAAGTTCATTAGTGAACTTGGCATAGTTCGTAGCATTGTGGATCCCATTGGTCTCTACTGTGATAACAATGGTGCTATCGCACAAGCCAAGGAGCCTAGATCTCACAAATAATCCAAACACATACTTAGGCGTTATCATCTCATTCGAGAGATAATAGATAGAGGAGATGTGAAAATATGCACAGTACCTACACTTGACAATATTGCTGACCCACTAACAAAGCCTCTTGCGCAGCAGAAGCATGATGGCCATACTAGATCTATGGGTATTAAAGGTATGCCTGATTGGCTCTAGTGCTAGTGGGAGATTGTTGGTGTAAGCCCTAGAGGCCAATACTTTTGGTACTTGTATCGAATTATTTATTAATAATAAAAGGCTTTTTCTTTATTACGTTTGTTTAATAAAGTCCCTAGAATAGCTAATTTGTTTAAATGTATCAAGTATGACTTAATCATGAGATCACATTAAACATAAGGACACTATTCTTAAAGTATCCGTAGTCGAGCTTTATTGTGAAGTGGGATGACATTAAAGCATTAAGACTACTATGTATATAGACTGATGATCACATCTCATGGATCATGGATAAAGAGTTATCAAGTCTTAAACATAGGTATGAATATTAGGAGTAATATTTATACCGGATTGACCCGCTATGAGAATACTATATAGAAAGTTATGCAAAGTGTCATAAGTTATTCTCATGGTGATAATGGTGTATACCACTCTTCGACCTGAAACCACTATGGAGCCTAGATGTAGAGTCGAGTGCTTTATTGCTGATCCAACGTTGTCCGTAACTGGATAACCATAAAGACAGTTGATGGATACTCCACGAAGCATGCTAAGGGACATGAGTGACCTAGATGGAATTTGCCCATCCTGCGTAACAGGATAAATGTCTATGGGCCCAATATTGAACTGGACAAGGATGACACGGTCTATGTCTTGTGTTCAATATAGACATAAGGGCAAAAGGGTAATTATACACATAAGTATTATCACAGAAGGAATTGTCAGATCACTTGACATTTTCGTGTCTTGGGTAGCAGTGATGTGTTGCTAGATACCGCTCACTGTTTATTATGTTAAATACATGATTTAATATAATTGCCAATGCCGCGAAAACCTACAGGGTCACACACAAAGGACGGATTGATGAGAGATAGAGTAACTAAGGAATACCGTAAGGTACGGTGCTCTTAAGTGAATTATAGAACATCGTAAGGTGCGGTGTACTTGAGTAGAATGCGAAATATGGCAAGGTACCATGGGCTTAAGTGATTTTGGGCATATTATAAGATATGGGCCAAAATACACTTAAGTGGGCTTTTTAGCTTGAAGCCCACACAAGTGGTTCTATAAATAGAACCCTTGTGCAGAAGCATTCATAGCGGTTGCATTATTTTCGTTTTCTCTCTCTCTCACTCAAAGCCTTCATTCGTACCAGCTAACACTGAGATTGAAGGAATCCGTTCGTGTGGACTGAGTAGAGACGTTGTCATCGTTCAACGTTCGTGATCGCTCCGTGGATCTGCATCAAAGGTTTTGATCATCACAAGAGATCTGCATCAAAGGTTTCAATCGTCACAAGAGGTAAATATTCTATCACTGATCATGACCATTCGTAAGGATCTCTAAAGGAGAAAATTTTTATTTCCGCTGCGTTTTGGACCGCAATTCTCCTTCACTTATGTGTATAATTACCCTTTTACCCTTATGTCTATATTGGACACAAGGCATAGACCGTGTCATCCTTGTCCAGTTCAATATTGGGCCCATAGACATTTATCCTGTTACGCAGGATGGGCAAATTCCATCTAGTTCACTCATGTCCCTTAGCATGCTTCGTGGAGTACCCATCAACTGTCTTTATGGTCATCCAGTTACGGACAATGTTTGATTAGCAACAAGACACTCGACTCTACATCTAGGATCCATAGTGGTTTCAGGTCGAAGGATGGTATACACCATTATCACCATGAGAATAACTTATGACACTTTTCATAACATTCTATATAGTATTCTCATAGCAGGTCAATCCAGTATAAATATTACTCTTAATATTCATACCTATGTTTAAGACTTGATAACTTCTTATCTATGATCCATGAGATGTGATCATCAGTCTATATACATAATAGTCTTTATGATTTAATGTTATCCCATTTCACAATAAAGCTCGACTACGGATACTTTAAGAATAATGTCCTTATGTTTAATGTGATCTCATGATTAAGTCACACTTGATACATTAAACGGACTAGCTATTCTAGGGACTTTATTAAACAAACATAATAAAGAAAAAGCCTTTTATTATTAGTAAATAATTCGATACAAGTACCAAAAGTATTGGCCTCTAGGGCTTACACCAACAATCTCCCACTAACACTAGAGCCAATCAGGCATGCCCCTAATGCCCATAGATCTAATATGGCCATCATGCTTCTGTTGCACAAGAGGCTTTGTCAGTGGGTCAACAATATTGTCAAGTGTAGGTACTCTGCATATTTTCACATCTCCTCTATCTATTATCTCTCGAATAAGGTGATAACGCCTAAGTATGTGTTTGGATCGTTGGTGAGATCTAGGTTCCTTAGCTTGTGCGATAGTACCATTGTTATCACAATAGAGACCAATGGGATCCACAATGCTATGAACCATGCTAAGTTCACTAATGAACTTTTTGATCCAAACAACTTCCTTTGTTGCACTTGAGGCAGCAATATACTCGGCCTCGGTTGTAGAATCAGCAGCTGTATCTTGCTTTAAACTTTTCCAGCTCACAGCGCCACCGTTTAAGCAAAACACATAACTAGATTGCGATCTAAAGTCATCTTTATCTGTCTGGAAGCTAGCATTGGTGCATCCAATTACAACCAGCTCTTCCTGACCTCCATATATCAAGAATGAGTCCTTAGTCCTTCTCAAATACTTAAGGATATTCTTGACAGCTTCCCAATGAGCATCACCAGAATCAGATTGGTACCTACTCGTTGCACTCAAAGCATACGAGACATCTGGTCGAGTACATAACATGGCATACATGATAGATCCTATTGCAGATGCATATGGAATCTTATTCATGCGATCCCTCTCTTCCTTAGTTGAGGGGATTGTGTTTTTGATAGACATAGGCCATGTTGCATAGGTATGAATCCTTTCTTGGAATCATGCATATTAAAGCGTCTCAGCACTTTGTCTATGTATGTACTCTAACTTAGGCCAAACAGTTTTTGTGATCTATCTCTATAGATTCTGATTCCTAATATATAGGTTGTTTCACCTAGGTCCTTCATAGAAAAGCATTTCCCCAACCAAGACTTTACTTGTTGTAGGGTAGGGACATCGTTTCCAATGAGTAATATGTCATCTACATATAATACCAGGAAAACGATCGTGCTCCCACTAACCTTCTTGTAGACACAAGGCTCATCTTCGTTCTTGATGAATCCATATTATTTTACTGTTTCATCAAAACGAAGATTCCAGCTTCTAGAAGCTCGCTTCAATCCATAGATTGATCTTTGTAACTTACATATCTTTAGGGCTTCTTCAGATATGTCAAATCCTTCAAGTTGTGTCATGTACACATCCTCAAGAAGATTCCCATTAAGGAAAGTAGTTTTGACATCCATCTGCCATATTTCATAATCATCATATGCAGCGATAGCATGTAAAATCCAAACAGATTTAAGCATTGCAACTGGTGAAAAGGTTTCATCATAGTCAACCCCATGAATTTGTTTATATCCTTTTGCAACTAGTCTTGCCTTATAGGTATGTACTTTACCATCCATGTCAGTCTTATTTTTGAAGATCCACTTGCATCATATAGGGTTAACTCCTACAGGAGGCTCTACGAAGGTCCAAACCTGGTTTGTGTACATGGAATCCATTTCAGATTTCATGGCTTCTAGCCACTTCTCAGACTCGAGACTAGTTATGGCCTCTTGGTAGGTCACATGCTCATCTTGATCCATGAGTAATACATCACCTTGATCAGTTATGAGATATCCATATCTCTCAGGTATGTGACGTGTCCTGCCTGACCTACGCTGGTCTTGTTCTACTTGAGCAAGTTGATCTTCCACAACTACTTGTGTTTCCTGCTCTAATTCCTCCATAGGTGTATCAATGCTTTGTGATTCTTGAACTTCTTCAAGCTCTACTTTCCTCCCATTGATTCCTTTGGAAATAAAATCTTTTTCTAGGAAAACTCCAGTTCGAGCGACAAACACATTGCCCTCAGAAGGATTGTAGAAGTGATACCCTCTTATTTCTTTAGGATACCCCACAAATAAGCATTTGTCAGATTTGGGCTCAAGCTTAGTTGAAATTTGTCATTTCACATAAACTTCGCAACCCCAAATCTTCATGTAAGACATATGTGTTTTCTTACCACTCCATATCTCATATGGTGTCTTCTCAACCTTTTTGGATGGAACACGGTTAAGTGCGTAAGCTGATGTCAATAGTGCATGTCCCCAAAAGGAGTTTGGAAGATCGGCGTGACTCATCATGGATTAGACCATGTCTAACAGGGTTCGATTTCTTCTCTCAGATACACCATTCCATTGGGGTGTTCCAGGAGGAGTAAGTTGGGATAGAATCCCACACTCTTTCAGATGGTCATCAAACTCTAGGCTTAAATACTCACCACCTCGATCTGATCGAAGAGTTTTAATATTCTTACCTAGTTGGTTTTATACTTCATTCTTGAATTCCTTGAACTTTTCAAAGGACTCTGATCTATGTTTCATTAAATACACAAAACCATATCTACTGAAATCATCGGTAAATGTGATGAAGTACTGAAAACCTCCTCTGGCTGGTATGTTCAGTGGTCCACATACATCAGTATGTATAAGGGCCAAAAGATCATTAGCTATTTCACCTTTTCCTGTGAATGGAGACTTTGTCATCTTTCCAATTAAACAAGATCTGCATGTCTCATATGATTCATAATCAAAAGAGTCCAAGAGTCCATCTTTATGGAGTTTGGAAATGCGTTTCTCACTTATGTGGCCTAATTGACAATGCCAAAGGTAAGTTGGATTTAACTCATTAGGTTTCATTCTTTTAGTATTAATGTTATAAATAGGCATTTCAAGAACAAGGACATATAGTCCATTGTTCATTTGTGCAGTAACATAGAATATATCATTCCAATAAATTGAGCAACAATTGTTCTTTATTATAAATGAAAAACCAAACTTGTCCAAACAAGAAATGAAAATAATATTCCTGCTAATTGCGGGCACATAATAACAGTTCTCTAACTGAATTATTAAACCACTAGGTAAAGTCAATACATAAGTTCCCACGGCTAAAGCAGCAACCTTTGCTCCATTGCCAACTCGTAGGTCAACTTCACCTTTTGCCAAATCTCTACTCCTTTTTAGCCCCTACACATTTGTACAAATGTGAGAACCGCATCCAGTATCTAATACCCATGATGCAAAAGTAGATAAATTAATTTTAATAACAAAAATACCTGAAGTTGAAGTCTCTACTCCATTCTTCATATCTTCCAGGTACTTTGGGCAGTTTCTCTTCCAGTGTCCGGTCTTACCGTAATGGAAGCAGGTGCCTGCCTTTGTTATGCCTCCACTAGGATTCAAAGCAGCAGCAGTGGGTATGGGTTTGGCAACTTCCTTGGCTTTCCCTTTATCACCCTGCTTGGTGGGTCTTTTGTTCTGTCTCTTTCCATTTCCGATCATCAGAATGGACTTCCCTTTTGACTTCAGATTCTGCTAAGCAGTTCTTAACATGGCTAGAAGTTCAGGAATAGATTTATCCATATCATTCATATTGAAATTTAGGACAAATTGACTGAATCTATCTAGCAACGATTGCAAGATCAAATCAGTCGCAAGTTCCTTTCCGAGGGGAAAACTCAATCTTTCAAGGTTTTCCACGTACCCAATCATCTTGAGCACATGGGGACCTACAGGGGCTCCCTCAGCTAACTTGCCTTGAAAAGGGGCTTTTGAAACTTCAAACCTTTCATGCCTTGCTTGCTCTTGATAGAGCATCTTCAGGTGTTCGATCATATCGAACGCTGCCATGTTCTCATGTTGCTTTTGTAACTCCGAGTTCATGGTAGCTAGCATGAGACAAGCAGTTTCATTGGCATTATCGACATGCTTCTTATAAGCATCTCTTTCTGCCTTAGGTGCAGAACTAGGAGGTTCCTCTTCAGGAACAGGTTTCTCCAAGACATACAACTTTCTATCATGTTTGAGGATAATCCTCAGATTTCGGTGCCAATCCAGAAAATTTGTCCTAGACAATTTTTCCTTGTCAAGGATTGATCGTAAAATGTTGTTAGATGTGTTTGTTGTCATGGTAATCTACATGAAATTAATGAAAATATAAGTATCAATAACATATTTAATTAGGCCTTTAATTAAACATGCTCCCACTATTTTACTCAAAACAAATGACCATCATCATTTGATTCGGAAAATCCCGTTGGAAGATTTTCTAGTGGGTCGAGATCCACATTTCACTTTGTTTTAAGTCCACGTAGGCGGATTACAAAAAACTAGGTTATTTAGGTAGGAACTCCTTCCAATTGTATCTAATACAACTCTCGAATATTTTAGTTGGGTGAATAACTCCTTATTCCAATCCATCACATGGATCATTTCCAACTCTTGCTTCTAAACACATATAATCTTATTATAATTTGTTTAGTTAAGTTTGACCCATTGTTTTAACAATTGGATATTACAATTATCCCATCTCACCTTACTAATATAGAACATGCACCTCACGTAGGCGAAACCTACATTATCTGATACTAGTCTTGATGAGTGCTAAAACTTGGAAAGCATAAACTTAATATATAATTTGAGGGAATTGCAATTGTTCTGATATCACCGGCTTATTTATCATATAAATCGTCTCTCACATGCATCAACATACATTCACATGCATCAACATACATTCATAATGAAACAGTTATGGCCCCTAGCGCAATTGTTTTCCCAAGCCAATGAGAGAACCTAAGCTAACCTAATAACGATCTAAGCTTCTCCAAGCAAGATCTCCAAGGTTGTCCTCATTTGATATTGAACTCTTCTCTTTCTTCATAACATTACATTACATAAAAGAAACTTGTTTTAGATACGAGGGGTTGAGATGAGAAAAGAAGTTACATTAAGAGATTAAGAGAGAAGCACGACACGCAGGTCGTATTTTAAAATTCCAAAACAAAATAAAGGAAAACTAAGGCCATAACCGACCACCACAAGATAATAATAATAAACAAATTATTATTATTAATTTTAATTCTTTTAATTAATTAAAACCAAATTAAATTTCGGCGATCGATCACACTATTCAGAGTTAGTCGGGGTCCGCTGCCCGGTCACAAAACAGAAACGCCGAGAATACAGACTCTGTGAATGTGACGACCGTCACAAAGCATGTTACGACCGTCACGTCCAGCTTGTTACGACCGTCACAGGCCCAAGACGAACGTCACGCGGCCAGAATCAGCGTTTGAAATAGTCAACAGACATGATCCAACAAGCCCTCAAATCACAACTCTTTGACAACACAACCCTTGTGCCGTCACTAACCCTAATGCACCAATTTCAGACCGTCAAACACACCTCGATTGTTGATTCAGTATGATTGATCAACAGGTCATTGCTTCACCATACTAATGTCGGATTCCGAAGCAAACGACCATTGATCGCTCAAAGGAAAACAACCATTAAGTGTTTGAATGAACGAAACAGAAACAGTATATCATATATACCGTATTTTGCATTAGGATTACTTATATCATATATATAACTTGATCGATCTTAATTGTGTAACCTATGGACGATCGATGTATCGGTGCTTCACCATACTAATGTCGGATTCCGAAGCATAGTCAACATCAATCATCCAAATCGTACACACATGATGCCAAATTTAATTACTCGTTTATTCTTTGATTCACTCTGTCTTTTAATCATATTAATACAGAAAATAAACAGCTATCAGATGCATGATTTCGTAAGTGGCTCTGATACCACTAAAGGAGAAGGGCGATCCAAAACGCAGCGGAATTTAAAAATTTCTCCTTTAGTGATCCTTACGAATGGGCATGATCAGTGATAGAATCGTTACCTCTTGTGACGATTGAAACCTTTGATGCAGATCTACGAAGCGATCACGAACGTTGAACGACGACAACGCCTCTCCACATGAACGGATTCCTTCAATCTTAGTGCTAGCTGCTACGAATGAAGGCTTTGAGTGAGAGAGAGAGAGAGAGAGAGAGAGAGAGAGAGAGAGAGAGAGAGAGAGAAACGAAATTGCAATTGCATAAAATGCTTCTGCACAAGGGTTCTATTTATAGAACCACTTATGTGGGCTATAAGCTAAAAAGCCCACTTTGTTAGACTATGGCACGAATCTAGAAGGGGGGGTTGAATAGATCCCAATTAAAAACTTGAGTCGGCGCTACCAATTAAAATTGGTTTTTGAAAAATTGTGTTAAGTGCGGAAGCGGCCGAGGAAAAGTTTAGTCTAAAACGAACCGTTATTGGAAAACCGGATATGCGTTAAGCTAATGGATTATAGATAAAGTGAAATACAAATCACTACACTAATTGCACAATCAATGATATGTTTCACTTACTAGGATTCCTAGTTCCAATGATCCAAATACCAAATCAAACTAGATACAAACTTAAGACAACTTTGGTTTAGGCAAATTATCAAACACTTGGTGTGCATAAACACTCCAAGTGATATTTATGTTGAGTAAGTAATTCAAATTGATCTAGTACAATATACTATTGTACTTTGGATTCAAAAAACAAAGTTTTAATCTCTTACTCAATTTATATCAATGTTTGGTAAAATTGCTTAAATTAAAATCACTTAATTTTTAAGCTGAAAAACAATTATGCAGAAAATTAAAGAAGACCGAGATTTGATGAGGCAATTCCCCCGCCGTCCTCGCTTCGGGGTACGTCTGCCCTCAATTCTAAAATTAGAATTGAGATGATTTAATTAGATATCACCTGTAGAATTTAACCGTTTATACAAGGATTGCAAAGCAAGTAAACAACAGAACTCTCAAGGTGTTGAATGTTGCTTCCTATCCTTGTTCCTTGATTCAAGATGAATCAAGACCTTCGATTGTTGTTGATAGACCTCCGATTCCAGCCCTTTTGTTGAAGAACCTTCCGTTCTTCAAACCCTCGGCCCGGCTGATCTCAACCACAACGAATCGAACTCGAATCCTTCCTTTCAATATCACCGAATCCGCTACTAGACTGATGAAGACTTCCTCTTCTCAATCACCTTCGCTCAGTTGAACATTGATGAAGCAATTCGTCCAAAAACCCCCTAAACACAAACCGGTCTTGGAGGACAAAACCCTAACGGTTTTATTCAAGAAAGAACCTGCCATAAGCTTCAACCTGAACCGGATTCTCCAATCTCAGCTTCGAACCTTATCACTTTTAACCGAACACGAAGCACATCAAAAATGGTTGTGTGTAGTTGATGTGTTGTGAGATGTTGAAGATGAAGATGATGAATCTTGGACACCTATTTCACTTTTTCTTGTTTCCTTGAACACTTGAAATCAATTTGACAAATGTTGGTTGATAAAAGTGATTTGACTTCTATTTATAGTAACTAGCTTTCCAACCAAAATATCAGCTTTTCAAACAGTGGAAAAATACTCAGAAAACTGTGTTCACGCACGAGCGGTCGACCATAGGTCGGCGTGCGCTGACCCGTGGGAAATGCGCCGACCCCTATGGTCGACTCAGGCATTCCATGAGCTGACCCGTGGCCAACTGAACTATGCCATGCGCCGACCTGTGGTCGACTCAAGCAATCATGAGCTGACCAGTCACCAACTGGTCAGTGTTATGCGCCGACCCGTGAAATTCATGTGCTGACCCGTATGGTCGACTCAAAACCTGCACATCTGCACAATTTCATATTTTTGTGATTTTAATGCATTTTGTCATGATCACATCTTTTCCACATACGTTGTACGAAGTATGGTAGTATTAGATAAGTATAAAAAAGGATATGTTGCATTTGTTTTATAGAAGAGGAATCGACAATGCCGATTCATCCATGGTGGTCATTTGTCATCATCGAAACCTGTGATTGTATGTTTTATGACACTTTTGCCTTTACATACTCCCCCTTTTTGATGATGACTGATAACACGAAATTATACCATATTTTAGGACTTAATTCCATTAAATTCTATGACTATTTATTTTGGTTTACTGCATTTTATAAGATATTACGTGGTATTTTCTTCCTATTTGTCTCAGGTAGCCTATTTTGAAGCACAAGTAAAAATGGAAGAAAAGGAGGTGCAAAAAGGAGAGAAAAAGAACCAAAGGCCAAAGCCCAGCCCAAAGCGCACAAGAAACCAATGTTGTGCCTGTGACGGACGTCACAGGGGGCGTGACGAGCGTCACACAAAACAGCCTTATGACGGACGTCACACATGGTGTAACGAGCGTCACACCATTCCACTATCTTTTTGGCGCAAGTAACGCCCTCAGAAGACTTGAAGAGACGTTGAGGAGTTTGTGTCCTATATCCACGCCATGCATTTAGCCACGTTGAAGACCCTGGGGAAACGAAAAGTAGTTACCAACACCAATATAAATAGCTACTTCAAAAACCTAAAAGGGTTCCTCGGTTTTTCCACGCTCACGCTGCCGAAGCTTTTCCAATTTTCTTTCTTTTTACGCTTCTGCAATTTTCTTTTCCAGCAACTTAACATTGTTTATTTGTTTATTTCTTTTGCAAGTTCTACATTCCTTTTCCCTTGCAATTTACCTTTCCCTTTTTAGCATTTAGATATTTTTCGCATAATAGTTTCTACACCGGAAACTATTGTGTAACTTTTTATCGGATCTAACCTTACGTTAGATTCTAGTTTTATTTCCTTGGTTTAATTTATTGTTTAATTGAAGAATCCAAGAACAAATCCTACCGGCTTGTGGTGGAGTGTTCAAGACTATTGTTTAACGCATTCAGGTTCTTTAATCATTATTTAATGCTTTGTTTTATTATTTATTTATATTATCTGCCTGTGATGAGTCTGTTTATGCATGATATGTATTTCTGTTTGTTTAGCATGTCTGGCTAATTCGCCTAGATATCGGTATGTAAAGTAAGCGAAATAAGGGATCAAGACTAAGTCGGTCTAATTAAACTTAAAATTAAAATCAATCTTTTTACGGTCTCAATTTACAGGTTTAATAACAAGATTTTTTACAAAAGTAAAAGACATAAAGAAGTTAAAATCAATAGAGCGAGAGTTTGAGGTTTTAACTGGACAGTGTAAATTAGGCATTAATTCTAGATCAGGGCGAGAGCAAGTTTTAGAGTTAATTAAATTCTGACATTTTCCAAAAAGTATTTTTAAAGATTGAATGTGAGGACGAGAGTTAAGCATTCGGGTTTAATTGTATAACCTAAGTCAACAGAGCGAGAGTTTGAGATAAGGGTGTTTAAAACGGTCAGTGTTTTCTTAAAAAGAGTTTCTGCAACTTTATTACTTTCAAAAAGTGGTTTTTGACTTAATTATAAGTGACAGCTACATTAACACAAAATCATGGTTTATTCAACAGAGCGAGAGTTTGAGATAAAACCTTTAATCAATAAAGTTAACTGAAACGATTTATTTTAAAAACCAAGAAACCGACAAAGAATTGAGTCCCTAATTACGACGAACTGCATACCGATATCCGTTTTATTAATATTTAATCTAGATCTTAGTTTAGTTTTTAGCTTCGCCCCCCAAACAATCAACCATTATTCACCTTAGCTTTACGTAGTAACCCTAAATAACGGTATATCGATTCATAAGTCCCTGTGGGATCGATATCTTTTAAAACTACGCGATAGAACTGTGCACTTGCAGTTTGTACCCCAACTCGACTCATAAAGTCGAGCGATCAAGTTTTTGGCGCCGTTGCCGGGGACTTTTATTTAATCGATATCGTAACTCTTCCGTTACGCTGTAGAGACTAAGGTTTCTTTTTCTTCTATTCTTTCTTTCGTTGATTTGTATGCCACGCACTCGCTCACAAGGCGAACCGCTCTATCTACGAATCAACGATATCGAGCTATATCTCCGAGTCTTACGACGAATTCGGGAATATCGTGCTGCAAACAATCTCCCTCCTATAGAACTTCCTGATTTCAAAAACCTTTTTCCTTCGATAACCGAGATGGCAGAACCAGCTCGTGCTCTTAGAGATTACGCCGCTCCATCGCAAGATGAGCCGCATTCAAGTATTGCTCCACCCGCAATCGAAGCAAACAACTTCGAACTTAAACCTTCGCTGTTGCAGGCGGTGCAACAAAACCAATTCTCTGGAAATCCTACCGAGGATCCAAACCTTCATTTATCCGTATTTGTTCAATACGCTGATACTGTTAAAGCTAATGGTGTCACTTCAGAGGCAATTCGACTTCGTCTTTTTCCTTTCTCATTAAGAGATAGCGCTAGAAGATGGCTTCAATCTCTCCCTTCCAACTCAGTCACCACATGGAACGAGTTGAAGAAAGTTTTTCTTGCCCGATACTTTCCGCCAAGCAAAACAGCTATGTTAAGAGCCCAGATAAACAGATTTAAACAGAAAGACAACGAGTCTCTTTTCGAAGCATGGGAAAGATACAAAGACATGATGAGACTTTGCCCACACCATGGTTTGGAAGACTGGTTAGTAATTCACACATTTTATAATGGTCTCTTATACAACACAAGGTTAACAATAGACGCCGCTGCAGGTGGTGCATTGATGAACAAACCTTATGCTGATGCTTACCAGCTTATCGAGAGCATGGTCCAAAACCACTATCAGTGGGGAACCGAACGAACAACGGTGGAAAAACCTCAAACGAAAACTGGCATGTACGAGATAAGTAACTTTGATCACGTTAACGCAAAAGTGGATGCTTTGGTCCAGAAAATTGAAAGTTTAAACGTATCACCTCCAGCCGCCGTGGTTGCTATAACTCAGAATTGCAAGGTCTGTGGAATCCAAGGCCACACTCCTACGGACTGTCAACTCTTGACAGGAATCCAAGCAGAGCAAGTAAACTATGCTCAAGGAAGCCCCTACTCGAATACCTATTGTAGCACCTCAAATTTGCACCTATCATTGTACATACATTCTCATATTAGGTCATAACATTAAACATGGTCCACTGCATAGCATTGCATTGTCCCTTTGCCACAAGTGCAAGCCAATCAAGAAATTAGGTCAAACTGATCAGGAGATCAGTCAATCAAGCAAGCAAGTGTGTTTCTCAAGGAGCCAAGGCCCTAGGGTTGGTCCAACATGTTCACATGACTTGGGGGTCCATTTGAAGTGTTTAGGTCAAAGATTGGAGGCTCAGAGGTCATCAGTCAAGGCACAATCAGTCAGAAACCCTAGAAAGTCAAACTTGGTCAACTGTGGTTGATTTGATGGTTTTGATGGTTGGATTTGGTTTGAGAGAGTTTATTCATGTCCCAATAGGCCTCATATATCATGGCAAACAATATCATTGAAGAATTTGAAGCCAAACAGAAAATTTCCAAAAATAGAAACTGTACCTGTAATTTTAACTGCCAAAAATGGAAACTTCTTGATCCCAAGCTTACATCATGATAAAAGCTTCAAATGAATTTTTGCCCAACATGAAAGTTTAAGATCTTGTTCTCCCATTTCCAAAAAGTCCAAGAACTCTCAATTCCCATGTATGGTTGGCAAGATATGATCAATTCATTTTCAAATTTTCTTGAACTTCAAAAGGCCATATCTCTCAAACCATTTGGCCAAAATTGGTGAGGTTTTTTCCAACAAACCACATTTAACCTCCTCTTTCCAAAAAAGTAACTTTCATGTGCCAAAACATTGCCAATCAAAATGGCCCTTTTTGAACTTACATGTTTATTTTCAAGTGTGGTACAAATTTGAATTTTTGAATTAAGCAATTTCCATCAGATTGGCCAATTGAAATAGTTCAGAAATGTGGTTTGTGACATGTTGGAAGGCCCAAATTCGTGCATAGTACCATACACCCCACCACTCAAACCAAAATTGGACAATTAGCAAATTGGTTCATTTTGAGCAAATCATGGTTAACACTCACTTATGCAATACTAAACAGAAGATATATAACATATTTTCTGTCCAAAAACCCTAGCAGCAGCCATCAATCGCACAGAAAACTCATTCTCTCAAAATCACCATTTTTCTCACTTTGCATTTTCTGACCAAAAACTCCAAAAGACTCGAGCAACCCTTTGTGGTTTCATCACCTGACCATCATTGTGAGCCATTTCCAAGCATCAATCACCAACTGGAAGTTCATCTCGAGTCTGTTTTCACCAAGCACACAGCCATGGCAAGTTTTGATTTAAGTTGGATTTGGATTTGTTGAGCTAAACTTCTTCAAGTATCCATCAATACCAACCACAAGCTTCATCTGTTTGAGCCTACATCTCCAAAATAACAACTGTTTCTCAAGTTTCTTCATAACCAAGTAAATTTTCGAATCTCATATTTCATTAAATTATGCCATGCCTCTTGTAGATCTTTGTTTGCTGGTTGCATTAAGCTTAGAATCGTGCATTGTGGTTGCTTGTGTTAAGAGAAATCTGGATTTTAAACTTCATGACCAAACTTGTTCTTGCTTCTTTCTCTTTTGTTAGCTTGATTTGATGAATGTAGATGCTATATTATGAATGTGCTTGGTTTGCTGTTTCGATTGCCATGCTTAATTGCTATTTCTGGGCATTTTGATTTTTTCGATTGAATGAAAGTGATGAAGCTTCACTGTTGCTGTTAAAACCCTAATTTATTTCCAGAAATTTGATTTTCACGTGTTTGCATGTTTGCTGTTACTGTTCCATTGATGACAACCAATCAAAACATTTTGTGACCCTATGCTGCGTTTTGATAAATGATTCACAGATTTACCATTATGCCACCGGTCAACCACTTTGACTCATTAAACCATGTTTGTTTGTGATATTTATTCCAAATTGATGCATCATTTTGTAAAAATCATAACATCTTCATTTCAATTCCAAAATTCATGAAAAATTTTGCATCATGTTCTGTTGGATCTCTACTTTTTTATCATGATTTTTGCTGATTTTTTGGATGGTTGGATTTTTAATGGCATTAGGGTTTGTAGCATGTGACAAATTTTTGTACCTTTTGCCAATTCAATTGTGAAATGATGATGATATATCTAATGACCCTGAAATTTTTTGTGCATAAACTAGACTCACCCATGGTTATTTTGATGTAGAGTTTGTGAATTTATCTTATCTGGTCATTGAGTTATGAATTTTTGAATTAGGGTGTGACAATTTGTGTCACACCAATGATGTGCAATTTCATGATTTTTGATAACATGCTTCCTGACCTCCAATTGATGTGAATTTTTGCATGAACCTACTCTTGTATGTCTAGTTCACATGTGAATTTTATTGGAATTATTTGTGGCATTTCCTAATTGTTTGGGATTTTCTCCCCTGTTTGACCAAAATGTTGACTTGTGTGATACATGTTGCCATTTCATTTTTGAAATTCTCATACTTTATTGGATGAACATGAAATTTTACATGTGATTAGTAGACATCTTAAGCTTTGCCATGGTGTTGATCCCATTCATTTCTCATTTGTTATCACTGACTTATGAATTTTTGAAGTTGATACATGTTTGGTTGACTTCTTTGAGCATGCTTAAACTTGCTTTGACTTCCTGATTTTCATTGACTATCTTCCCATGATCCAAATGAGCTGAAATTTTATATGCATGTCATGTTATGGATTATGATTGATCATGAATTATTTGGTGATTTTTGGAAATGTTTGAGTTGACTTTTGATGCAAGTCTTTCTGTTGACTTCTATGAGCTCTCATTTGCCATGCTTTGACTTCTTTTGCTTATGAAATGTTGATGATGCATGATATGAACATGAAACCAATTTGGGTTTGCTTCTTAAATGTTTGAACTTGATTTTGATTGGGCATTGCTTGCTGTTTTGACTTTTTCATTCTCTTTTGACCCTAGGCTTGTCCTAGTGGTTCTATTACTCACTTTTGAGTTTGTGTTTTCAGGTTGACCAACAAATGCTCCAATGAGACCATTTCTTTTGATTGAGCTTACTTGAATATCATTGAGCTAACCTCTTGGTTTTGTAGGTGGCTTGACTCATATGATTTGAGTCTTGTGCTTTGCATATTTGATTGTCTGATTTGACTGTTGATTCCTATTTCCTTTGCTTTAACTTGTGAATTGTGTACTGATCTGTTTGACTATTTCAGGTACCATTAGTTGCTTAGTTCTTTGAACTTGCTTTGCTTTGCTTTAATAGCAACTTGCTTTGAGGTATATCCCTTAATCTTCATGTAGTCTGGAAGACCTGGCCTGTTACTTGGCCAGGCAACTGTCTGAAGTCCTCCTTAAGAGGCAATGTTTGTGTATGTTTAATTTGTCCTTGTACATAGTCAAAGACCTCCTAAGTGAAGAGGCAATTGGCAGAACCCAAGGGATATGCAACCTATCCCCTGCTATTCTGTGTGTCATCTGCTTTGCTCACACCACTGTGTTGATGCATTGCAGATACAAACCCAAGATCTTGTACAATTGTACAGTTGAGTCAGTATCAAATGTGTAGAAGGGTTCCCACTTTCTGAACCCACACATTCTTGTCTTGAGCTCTCCCTGACCAGGGATAAGAGCAATGAGGCACACCCCTCATCTCTTTTCATCTGCTTCACCTTAGCCCCTCAATGGCAAGGTTAAGAGCACCATTCACCCCGTTCCAGAGGTTTGTTTGTTGAGGTTGATATGACCCCTCGACTAAAACCTAACCTTGATGTTTGAGCCCCTTGTTGGTGTGTTTATTTTATGCTGTATGTGCTTGTGTGTGCTTGTGTGGTGTGATTGTATCCCCTAGGTTTGTTAGACTCCGCGTAGTCTCGTTTGCATGTCAATTAAGGTAGCACGGTTCCTTCGTATAGGACTTCCTTTCTTGCTTGTGCTTTCTTAAAACACAAACAAACATCATCCCCTCTTAAGGATACGTTAGCTCCTTCTACTACAGGTGAGTAAGTCTCCAAAGGTCGAGCATCAGGTAGATTGTGCAGTGACGTTGTCCACTTAAAAAACACAAACCAACAGTAATAGTTTAGCCGAACTACGGCAACTCTGATTCTCATGTTCAGATGAGATACGTAGGCACGAGATGCGATGTCTTGTCGAGTTTGACTAACAACTAACACTAATTCTTTTCTCTCGCCCTCGTTGCGATTGAGACCTCCCCTTTCTCTTGCCCTAGTTGCAATCGAGACCCTTGCTTCCTGTGCAAGTTAGGTTTGGTGTGGCTTGCTTCCTGTGCAAGTCGTGTTTAGGATAGGCTTGCTTCCTGTGCAAGTTAGCTAGAAACCTTAACTTAGGGACGACTTTGCATGACAACATCTAGGCTCGAGTCGTAGTCTCCTTAGTGTTGTGTCTCCCTCTGTTATCTGGTTAGGCTAGTCCTTTTTCCCTGCGTAGGGGAACTACATCGCCCTGATCTTCATACCAGATGAAGTATGTAGGCAGGAGATTGAGCTGATCTCTCCGGGCGCCTTTTTTCTTTTTGTGTGTGTTGCTTGACAGTTATAGGCTCGAGTCCCCGACTCCCTATTAACCTGTTGTGTTGTTGTGTGCTTGGAAGCTGATGTAAGTCCATCGAGTGGCATTTGGGTTCCAGTGTGGTTTTGTTTGGTTCGAATGCTGATATAAGTCCAGTGATTGGCATTCAGGCTCCATGTTTGCCTTTGCCTGTGTTTGTTTGTGTGCGTGTCAGCCGAGCTACGAATGCTCTGATTCTCCTTCGTCCAAGGAGATACGTATGCATAGGATGCGACATCCTAGCGAGCATGTGTCGTTTCCCCAGTCCGAACTACTTCGACTCTGATGTCTATGCCTGATAGACTAAGTAGGCCCAGGATACGATATCCTGCCGAGTCAGTTTCAGTCTGTTTTCTTGCGTCTCTTTCAGCCAGTGTGTGTGTGTGTTTGAGCAGTGTTTTAGCAACCATTTTCCTTTCTATTGTGCGTGGATCCCGTCGAGTACGACGGATGCGTAGGGGTGCTAATACCTTCCCTTCGCATAACCGACTCCCGAACCCATTCTCTTTGGTCGCGAGACCATGTTCTTTCCTAGGTTTACTTCGAGCGTTTCCTTTCCCTCTTTTGGGATAAATAACGCACGGTGGCGACTCTGTTGTTCTTGTTTTCCCGCCGGTTTTTCGCGTAATGCGACAGCTATAACTCAAATTGGAAGAACCATCCAAACTTTTCATATAAGAGTAATAACGCTTTGTACGCACCTGGACAGTCTCCAAATCAAGCCCCAGCTATACCTCCGGGATATCAGAAACCGAACCCATCCATGCCTAACAATAACGCCCCTAGGAAATCCAACTTGGAAATCATGATGGAAAACTTTATAGCTTCCCAACAACAAACCAATAAAGATTTCTTAAACCAGAATGTACACACTGGCGAACAACTTAAACAACTAGCAAGCAAAGTAGATGCCTTGGCTACCCATAACAAAATGCTGGAAACACAAATATCACAAGTAGCCCAACAACAAGCACCTACTGCTGCCCCAACTGGTACATTCCCTGGACAGCCCCAACCAAATCCGAGAAGCCAAGCTCATGCAATTATATTAAGAAGTGGAACGAAAGTGGAAGGACCGTCTGATCCAAGGATAGAAAACCAAAACCCTAAGAAATCAACTGAGGAAAGTGAACCTAAGGAAAAGGAAGAGAGTAATAAGGGAACCCTAGAAAAGAAGGAACCTTATGTACCTCCACCACCTTACAAACCACCTATACCTTACCCTCAAAGGCTTGTTAAAACCAAAGATGCGGGCCAATTTAGAAAATTTGTTGATCTCCTTAAACAATTAAACGTTACAATTCCGTTCACCGAAGCTATTACGCAGATGCCCTCATATGCTAAATTCTTAAAAGAAATCCTTTCTAATAAGAGGAAACTTGAGGATAGCGAAACCGTTACACTCCCTGCCGAATGTAGCGCTATAATCCAAAACATGCCCCCTAAACTCAAGGATCCAGGTAGTTTCTCTATACCCTGTCACATAGGAAAATTTGTCATCGACAAAGCCTTATGCGATTTAGGAGCCGGAATTAGCGTTATGCCTTTATCCATATGTAAGAAACTGGAAATGGGAGAATTAAGACCAACCAGAATGTCTGTGCAACTAGCAGATCGTTCCATCAAATATCCTGTAGGAATCCTTGAAAACGTTCCCGTACGCATAGGTCAATTCTACATTCCCACTGATTTTACAATTATGGACATTAGAGAAGATGATATTACGCCCATTATACTGGGAAGACCATTCTTAGCAACTGCCGGTGCAATCATAGACGTAAAACGAGGACGACTCACCTTCGAAGTAGGTGAAGAGAAAATTGAGTTCATTCTTTCCAAATTCTTGAAAGCACCTACAATAGAAGATACATGTTACTTCATGGATATCATCGATGAATGCATAAAAGAAGCAGAGTCAGGAGAAGACAAATCACCTGACTGCCTTGTAGAAGACAAATCATACCAATGTTTAGCAATAACACCGGATCCTACGCAATGTCTTAACAAACCAACCCCTGACCTGAAAACACTTCCCAAAAATCTGAGATATGAATTCCTAGACTTAGAACTCGAACGACCTGTGATAGTTAATGCAGATCTAGGGAGACTCGAAACAGAAAAACTCTTACATATCTTAAGGAAGTATCCAACCGCACTAGGGTACCACATCACCGATCTTAAAGGAATAAGTCCTTCTATTTGTATGCACTGCATCATGTTAGAAGAAGACTGTAAAACCTCTAGGGAACACCAGAGAAGACTAAATCCGATCCTAAGTGAGGTAGTAAAAAAGGAAATAACCAAGTTATTGGAAGCAGGTATTATATATCCTATATCTGATAGCAAATGGGTTAGTCCTGTGCACGTTGTACCTAAGAAAGGAGGCATAACCGTTATTGAAAACGAAAAAGGGGAAACTATAACTAAACGAATCGAATCAGGATGGAGAATGTGCATTGATTATAGGAAACTAAACAAAGCAACCCGAAAAGATCATTTCCCTTTACCATTCATTGACCAAATGTTAGAACGATTAGCAAAACATTCACATTTCTGTTATCTAGACGGTTATTCAGGCTTCTTTCAAATACCAATTCACCCTGATGACCAAGAAAAGACAACGTTCACGTGCCCTTTTGGTACCTTCGCTTATAGACGAATGTCGTTTGGTCTGTGTAATGCCCCTGCAACCTTTCAAAGATGCATGATGGCAATTTTCGCCGACTTTCTCGAAAACATCATGGAAGTATTTATGGATGACTTTTCTGTATACGGACAAAGTTTCGAAGAATGCCTTGAAAACATGGAAAGAGTTCTTGAGCGATGTGTAAAAGTAAACTTAGTACTTAATTGGGAAAAATGCCACTTTATGGTACAAGAAGGAATTGTTTTAGGACACATCATCTCGAACAGAGGAATTGAAGTAGACAAAGCCAAAATAGAGGTAATCGAAAATCTTCAACCCCCAAGAACCGTGAGAGAAGTACGAAGTTTTTTAGGACACGCCGGTTTTTACCGACGATTCATCAAAGACTTCTCTAAGATAACTAAACCTTTAACCGGACTGTTGATGAAAGATGCCGAATTCATATTCGACGATAACTGTTTAAAAGCATTTCAAACGCTTAAGCAAGCATTGATCTCCGCACCCATAATGCAGACACCAGACTGGAATGAACCATTCGAAATAATGTGCGATGCTAGCGATTATGCTGTAGGTGCTGTGTTAGGACAACGCCAGGATAAAAAGCTTCACGTTATATATTACGCAAGCAGAACCCTGGATGAAGCGCAAATGAATTACGCCACTACCGAGAAAGAACTCCTAGCAGTGGTATTTGCGCTAGATAAATTTCGTTCTTACTTGGTTGGAGCTAAAATAATAGTTTACACTGATCACGCTGCTATCAAGTACCTTTTAACAAAAAAAGATGCTAAACCTAGACTCCTAAGATGGATCTTGTTGCTACAAGAATTCGACTTAGAAATCAAGGACAAGAAAGGAACTGAAAACGTAGTAGCAAACCATCTCTCTAGACTTGAGAACCTTGAACCGGAAAGAACATCAATTAATGATGATTTCTCGTATGACAAACTTATAGCTACTTTGGAAGAAAACAACTCCGACATGCAAGTAGGAACCACTTTAGCTATATCTGCCACACCATGGTACGCTGATCTCGTCAATTATTTAGCTGCCGGAATAGTTCCACCTACTCTATCTTACCAACAGAAGAAACGATTCTTCTACGACATAAAACACTATTACTGGGATGATCCCTTACTTTTCAAAAGAGGCCCCGATGGTATTTTCCGTCGATGTATACCCGAAGAAGAGGTAGAAAATATAATCCAACACTGCCACTCCGCTCCTTATGGTGGACACACAAGTACATCCAAGACCTGCTCTAAAATCCTACAAGCCGGCTTTTATTGGCCAACTATATGGAAGGACGTACATGCGGCTATTAAGGAATGTGACAGATGTCAACGCACGGGAAACATATCTAGACGTGACGAGATGCCACAAAAAGGTATTTTGGAAGTAGAGATCTTCGACGTGTGGGGAATAGACTTCATGGGACCTTTTCCATCCTCTTTCGGTAACAAATACATACTCGTGGCAGTTGACTACGTATCAAAATGGATCGAAGCTGTAGCATCCCCAACAAACGACACCCGAGTAGTAACTAGACTCTTTAAGAATATAATATTTCCGAGATTTGGCATCCCAAGAATAGTAATCAGTGATGGTGGATCGCACTTTATATCCAAGGTACTCGAAAAATTGTTATTTAAATATGGAGTGAGACATAGGATAGCGACACCTTACCACCCTCAGACCAGTGGACAAGTGGAAGTATCTAACAGAGAAATCAAGCAAATACTAGAAAAAACGGTCGCCACTTCAAGGAAAGATTGGTCATTGAAATTACCAGAAGCTTTGTGGGCATACCGAACTGCTTATAAAACCCCCATAGGGACGACCCCATTTAAGCTCATTTATGGAAAATCCTGTCACCTCCCGGTAGAATTAGAACATAAAGCCTATTGGGCTATTAGAAATATGAATCTAAACTATAAAGCCGCCAGTGAAAAGAGAATCCTTGACATAAATGAATTAGAAGAACTCAGAAGAGACGCCTATGAAAATGCCAGAATCTATAAAGAAAGAACAAAACAATGGCATGACAAGCGTATATCAAGGAAAATCTTCAAGCAAGGCGACGCAGTCCTTTTATTTAACTCTAGACTAAAGCTATTCCCGGGAAAACTACGATCCAGATGGTCAGGACCTTTTCATATCACTAACATCTTCCCCAGTGGAGCAATAGAAATCAAAGGCAAATCCACAGAACCGTTTACCGTAAACGGACAACGTCTAAAACACTATCATTATGCGGAAACCAATGGAGATTCGCAAATCCTACACTTAGACGAAATGCCCCCAGGACCTACAGATTATACTTAACAGTTTCTTTGTCGAGCTTGCGACATTTAAACAAAGCGCTTAGTGGGAGACAACCCACAATTATTTTCTTATTCTATTATTATCATTTTCCTATTTTTTTCTTTTTCCTAAATTATTCTTTTAATTTCTGTTTAGTATTAATTCCTGATTTATTTTTAATTCAAAAAAAAAAAGAGAAAAATAATATATATATATATATAATAATAATTTTTTCTTCTTTCGGCATTTGGCCAAATCCTGACTAAAACTCATGTTTTCTTTTCTCTAGCTAACACTAACCAGATGGGACATTTTGATCGTATGAGTATCAAATTCAGAGGAATGGCTCAGAAACAAAAGTTTGAAGAACTAGCCACCAGAGAGATGCTACCTAGTTTATATGCTGATGATTGGGCTATGACTGCCCTTGGACTTAGACAGAGTGTCCTGTATTTGCTGAACCAGATAGGATGGGAGACATCCCCTATCCTGAGACATTTCATCACCTACCGGAGACTCACACTAGAATTCCTTAGCTCATTAATCTATCTACCCAGCCATGGAAAAGGAATTAGCAGAGGTTTTATCCAGTTCAGAATGTTCAATATGGAGTACCAATTTAATATTAGAGACTTTACCAATCTTTTGGGTTTTCCTACCTCCTTTGACACATTCACAGTAAGCCAGGAAGAACTTTTTGAACATAGAGAACTTGAACACTTTTGGGGTAAGCTGTCTGGAAATGAGGAGCCCGAAGAACATGAGTTTCTCTCTGGAAACATACACAACCCGGCCTTTCGCTATTTCCATAAGATCCTGACCCACACTTTATTTGGGAAGAAGCCAAATAGTACTTCAGTTTCACGTGATGAACTCTTCATCATATTTTGTGCTTCCCAGAACCGTCCAGTGAACGGTGCCACTTTTATGTTAGCTAATTTGGACCACCTTATCCAGGATGAGCGAGCACCCATTAGAATATGCGGTTTGATAACTATGATAGGTAATGCTATTGGATTACGTCAGCCTATGCTTGACCTTAGCCCTTTTTGTGGCATTACTACTATGAGTATACCCTTCCTCTTCAACACTATGTTTATAGCAAACCTAGGGTCTGACGAGTTTGAGCTTATTATTGATAACCAGGTTCTCTGCCTATTCACCATGCCCGATCCTAGGACTAGCATTCATAACCGCAGTAACTGGCTCTATAACCTGAACGAAACTCCCACTCCTGCTGGATCCACTGAATCCATCCAGGACTATGAGATTTGTGATGACTATGAGACTTATGATGACCAGATCCCTCATGCTGAATCTGACCCTGAGACACCATCCGGTTGTTATGATATTGACCCTCCTCCTCAGCCTGTTCAGACCGAAGAATCAGCCATATCCGACCTCCGGCACCATATGCCCGGAACTGATTATAACACCGCCATTAAAGCTTTGATGTCAGAACAAGACGCCCTCAGAGGAGAATTTACTAACATGAGACACGAAGTTCTAGGATACATGAGCAGTATGACGAATCAGTTCCACGAGTTGCTACATCATGTTAACTCTTTTGCTCCTCCGGCCAGAGATCGTACAGAGGGATAGAATTTAGTTATTTTTCTAAGTTATTTAGTCTTAAGTTAGATTATTCATTAATGTTATTTGAATTCATGTTCACATTTATTTCTCTTTCATTTCATTGTTTTCCTTTCCTGTAATACATTATGATCATCTTATTGAAGTTGTTTATTTAATTTTATTATGCAATAGCTATTATGCTCTACTGTTGCTACCTATGAATTATTATTATACAAAGCAGATTAAGCGTGCACAATAAATTAAATTGCAGAATAAACCAATCATAAGCAAAATAAAACAAAATAAATAACAAAAATAAAATCCACGCTACTGAAGCCTTGCCAAAATGGAATGTGTGACGAGCGTCACACAAATCCATAATGGCCGGCACACCAAGTGCCTGTTACGAACGTCACACTCCTGTGACGAGCGTAACACCCTTCAGACTAGTGAACGTTAAGGAGCCGTTGGAGACGAACGTTACACCTTTTAACTTTTTACTTTCCCTATTAATTTCCATTCAACCACACTTAATTACTTTTCAACCACTTCTCCTTTCCAACTTCCAAATTCTTCTCCTATAAATACCCACCAAACCTCCCTTCATTCACCACAAACCATTCTCTCCTATCAAATACATTTATTTTCTTTCCAAATCACCCCTTCAAGCTTCATTCATCACAATGGCGGGAAATCAGAATTTTGGAAATATCATCTTCCGATCCGAAGATGAAAATTATCAAAGGGAGCAATTCGAGCGTTTCCAACAGCGAGGCGTCGTTTCCACCAGATACCCCGATTTAACTTGTTTACAACAATTAGGATTACTCCAAGGTATCGAATGGATGCTCCGTCAAGCCAACTTAACCTTCCTTTGCACTCATAATCAACCCACCTACCCATCCCTAACCTTAGAATTCTTAAGTTCATACGACTACACCACTCCCGCCGGTGAAGACGAATTTTTAACCGGTACAGCAACCTTCCGTATGTTTAACGCCGAGTACTCCTTAACCCAAAACCAATTGAGTACCATGCTACATTTTCCCATAGAAGGTCTGCTACACCCCAGAATCCCTCCAAACTCAAACTGGAACACAGTTGGCGTTTTCGGCCTTTTTAAGAAAATTTCCGGTATAGATACCTACAACTGGGAAGAGCTCCTTCTCTCCCATATACATAACCCCACCGTCCGGTACTTTATCCGCATCCTGCAAAACACAGTTTTTGGAAGGCCAAACAACAGCAAGGTAAACTCAAAGGAACTATTTTTCCTCCAATGCGTCTTCGAACCGGATACTCAGGTAAACGCCGCCTCCTTTCTATTTCATCATATCCGCACCTTATGTGCTAGAGGCCGGCAACCTTTTATAATTGGTGGATTAATCACCACCATAGCACTTGGCCTAAACCTAGGGGATAAACTCCAAACTTTAGAATCTCTACCCCCCTATCTATGGATATCAGCTACTGTCGATCCAGCCGCTTGATTAAGAACAGAGTAGGCGGAGGATATTATCTTATGGTGAACAACCAGGCAGTCCCAAGCGTTGTTCTACCAAATATCGCCCTAACTGATGTCACAAACCCCGACCGCCACCTCTATGATCTAAACGCTCCCGAAGCCACCGAGCCTTCACAAACAAACCCGCACACAGACGAGTTTGAAGCAATGGAGCAAGGTGATCATCCGCCTACACAACAGTCAGTCCCGCTCAACCCTTCCGGCAATACATCTGGCCCATCCTCCCAACGTCGTCGACGAAGAAGGCCTGCAACCAACGACGACATCATGGATGCTATTGAGGGTATGCAGGCACAGAATGTCGAGATGATGCAGATAATGCATCAAATGCAACAACAACAGGATGTTAGGAATGCCATAACCGACCATCGGTTTACTGAGTTGTTCAGCAGGTTCGACAACTTAGACTTACGTCCGAGATCACCAGGTCCAAGAACCAGAGGCGGCAGACAAATTTAGTTGTAGTTTCTTTTTCCTTTCCATATTGTATTTCTTTTCCTTAAAACATTGGGGACAATGTTTAATTTAAGTATGGGGGGAAAACTTGTTCTTCCTACTTCCATTTTTCAAGTATGTACTTTTCCTTTTAATGTTATTTCCCTTTTAATCAAAAAAAAAAAAAAAATAAATTTTAAGTTAAGTCCCGAGTGTGAAAATTTCTATTATCTATTCCCTCAAAAAAAAAAAATTCATGAGCCATAACAAAAATTTAACACACCCAATAAGTATAAAGGTCGCTTATTTTATACAACTTGAGCGAAATCAAGACAAAAAAATTATTACCATAACAACGCTCTAAGAACCTCAACATGTTAGATCAGGATAAGTACCTATTATACCAATCCCTTGAACTTTTAAGTTTTATAGTAACCCCGAGTAGTTTATACGAGAAGTCAGCACCATCTTAATAGCAAACTACGTGGAGAGCCGATGAATATAAGTGAATGATCCCCAAAGTAACATAAAATATACGAATATATCAGGAAATGCACTGATTAAATTAGGTGATCCTTACCAGATCATTTAATCTAAAGGTTGCAGATCATACAAAAAGCATAATATGAAAGATCCATTATGAGTTGGTTCAGGAGGTATCTGGTACTGAACTTGGTAGGGCGGACTACGGTTCGATCCCCCGCAATTTGCAATGGACTGAATAACGAAGTTATCCGACTTATGTACCAGAACTTCTAGCTAAAAGCGGATCATAATCACTAACCGGTTACTCCACTATGTGCGCGAAAAGATAAAGGGCTTAATGTGATTTCGCTAGAATGAAAACGGGTGAAATAAGAGTAAGGGAACTAGGATAGCTATAATAGGGTACTTGAACTGATTTGCACAAGGCAGGGTTATCTGAGGTTGTAACGGTAGTTGTTGATGTCAAGGTTAAACTCAAGTTGCTCCTAAACAAAATCCATTTGCAACCTATTACGAATTGATGTGTGTTTTGAAAACTTCATCTGGCTAAAATTTTTTAAAAAACGAGTTCTATACTGAATTTTGCTTGAGGACAAGCAAAGATCTAAGTATGGGGGACTTTGATAACACGAAATTATACCATATTTTAGGACTTAATTCCATTAAATTCTATGACTATTTATTTCGGTTTACTGCATTTTATAAGATATTACGTGGTATTTTCTTCCTATTTGTCTCAGGTAGCCTATTTTGAAGCACAAGTAAAAATGGAAGAAGAGGAGGTGCAAAAAGGAGAGAAAAAGAACCAAAGGCCAAAGCCCAGCCCAAAGCGCACAAGAAACCAATGTTGTGCCTGTGACGGACGTCACAGGGGGCGTGACGAGCGTCACACAAAACAGCCTTGTGACGGACGTCACACATGGTGTAACGAGCGTCACACCATTCCACTATCTTTTTGGCGCAAGTAACGCCCTCAGAAGACTTGAAGAGACGTTGAGGAGTTTGTGTCCTATATCCACGCCATGCATTTAGCCACGTTGAAGACCCTGGGGAAACGAAAAGCAGTTACCAACACCAATATAAATAGCTACTTCAAAAACCTAAAAGGGTTCCTCGGTTTTTCCACGCTCACGCTGCCGAAGCTTTTCCAATTTTCTTTCTTTTTACGCTTCTGCAATTTTCTTTTCCAGCAACTTAACATTGTTTATTTGTTTATTTCTTTTGCAAGTTCTACATTCCTTTTCCCTTGCAATTTACCTTTCCCTTTTTAGCATTTAGATATTTTTCGCATAATAGTTTCTACACCGGAAACTATTGTGTAACTTTTTATCGGATCTAACCTTACGTTAGATTCTAGTTTTATTTCCTTGGTTTAATTTATTGTTTAATTGAAGAATCCAAGAACAAATCCTACCGGCTTGTGGTGGAGTGTTCAAGACTATTGTTTAACGCATTCAGGTTCTTTAATCATTATTTAATGCTTTGTTTTATTATTTATTTATATTATCTGCCTGTGATGAGTCTGTTTATGCATGATATGTATTTCTGTTTGTTTAGCATGTCTGGCTAATTCGCCTAGATATCGGTATGTAAAGTAAGCGAAATAAGGGATCAAGACTAAGTCGGTCTAATTAAACTTAAAATTAAAATCAATCTTTTTACGGTCTCAATTTACAGGTTTAATAACAAGATTTTTTACAAAAGTAAAAGACATAAAGAAGTTAAAATCAATAGAGCGAGAGTTTGAGGTTTTAACTGGACAATGTAAATTAGGCATTAATTCTAGATCAGGGCGAGAGCAAGTTTTAGAGTTAATTAAATTCTGACCTTTTCTAAAAAGTGTTTTTAAAGATTGAATGTGAGGACGAGAGTTAAGCATTCGGGTTTAATTGTATAACCTAAGTCAACAGAGCGAGAGTTTGAGATAAGGGTGTTTAAAACGGTCAGTGTTTTCTTAAAAAGAGTTTCTGCAACTTTATTACTTTCAAAAAGTGGTTTTTGACTTAATTATAAGTGACAGCTACATTAACACAAAATCATGGTTTATTCAACAGAGCGAGAGTTTGAGATAAAACCTTTAATCAATAAAGTTAACTGAAACGATTTATTTTAAAAACCAAGAAACCGACAAAGAATTGAGTCCCTAATTACGACGAACTGCATACCGATATCCGTTTTATTAATATTTAATCTAGATCTTAGTTTAGTTTTTAGCTTCGCCCCCCAAACAATCAACCATTATTCACCTTAGCTTTACGTAGTAACCCTAGATAACGTTATATCGATTCATAAGTCCCTGTGGGATCGATATCTTTTAAAACTACGCGATAGAACTGTGCACTTGCAGTTTGTACCCCAACTCGACTCATAAAGTCGAGCGATCAATGACAACCTGTGTACAGCCAAGGATAAAAACAACATGCACTATTTACACATATTATGCACACTCCCCCTTTCTTTTGTACTCTAAGGCTATCTGCAAAACCATCTGTTAATTGTTGTGGATATTTTGGCTGCTTGTACCTCTTTTCCCCCTTTGACAACATCAAAAAGAGAAAAGGAATGATTAATCAACGTAACAAAAGATTCCACAGGAAATAACACAAACAGATAATAATATCACACCAATATCATTTCTGAGCGATAATCATTAATTAAAGGAAGAAACATATTAAAATTAATGTTGCACAAACAAGCAAAACAGAAAAAATGAATACATTCAAAATAACAAGCAAAATGCAAAGTTCATATGAAGGTCTATGTCCTATTTTCGGTGTCCTGGATGGTAACAGATGCCCGGGTTTCTGTAGGGGTCAGCCAGAGTTGATAGGTAATCGGCAACTCCGCTCAGATGCTTGAGACTCCCGTCGACCGACCGTTCCTGGCGTTCAAATGATTCCGAAAAGGCTGCATACCGGTCATTCAAGCTTGTAGAGAGGGTGTCGAGACGCTCATTTTGGGCTTGAATTTGACTGCTAATATGAGCATAGCGGTCATCCTGAGTTTGCATGAAGGATTGTTGAGCGAGCTGCATATTGCGCATCATATCCAACAGTTCTGAAGAGTTTGCGTGCTGTGGAGGAGACGGAGGAGATTCTTCATCGTCCTGGTGATACGGCTTGTAGAATTGACGTTGAGTTGACCAGCCCGTATGTTGCCAGTCACCCCAGCCACCCCAGATGGGGACATCTTCTTCAGTTGTATGTGACTGCTGAACCCAAGCGGAGTCGGAGTAGTCGTGAGTGTCAACACGTGGAGGACTATTATCTTCACCATGGTGATCAAAAGCGTACCCGACTTCCTCTTCTTCATTTTCCTCTTCATCTTCTTCTTCTTCACTTTCATCACTGTCATCATCTGCTGCAACAGGCGCAGGGACAAATCCTCTTCGAACAAACTTGTACATTCTCCTCTCATCACACCAAAAATATCCCATCATAGACAGAGTTTTTGGGCTGAACTCTTTGTCAGATGAGATGGAAGTGTACGGGAAAGACGGATGATTAACGTTGGCTGCATTAAGGACCTCTTGAATGAAAGATCCGTAAGCAAGAGTCGTTCCTCGTCCGGAGTCACGTAGACTGAACATCCTACTGGCAATGTAGTAAGGCCAGTTGATTTTCTGCTTATTCTTCAGAATGTAAATGAGATGAACCTCAGCCTGTTCAACTCTGGAGAGACCACCCTTCTTTGGTCGCAGAATGCATGAGACAATCCACTGAAGAATCCGTTCTCCGGTTTTCAGCTTGCCGGCAGTGATAGTTCGTGGGAACGAGTCACTGTTAACATTATGATCAGGATATAGTCGTTTCAGCATATCATTCAATGCACTCTTAAACTTGTAACCTTCTATTAGGTGAGAGTCAGTCACCTTAGCTAGAGGATTTTCAGCATCATCCAATGACATATCAAAATACTGGTTCCAGACATTTGACTTAAATGATACCTTTGTCGTGTTGATTCTGGAGTGAAACTTGTGCCCGCGAAACTTATCATGAATGCCGGCGTAGAACACCCGAACTAAGTCTTCGCTGTACTTAGCGTTGCATTCCAAGAATTTGACAATGCCTTGATGTTGTAGCAGAGCCATGATTTCTACAAGGTGCATGCGTTCGGCGGTAAGCTTGTAGAACGCATGTTGTCGAACAACTCCTCTTTTGCCGATATCTTTGTTGAAGAATTCAACGCGAGCTGGTGGAACTAACGACACAGCGGAGATGGGTAGAGATGCGGCGGATGATTCTCGGGATCTCTTGCCGGTAGGTCTGCGAGATGTGGAAGCCATTTGAGCAGGTTTGAAACTTAGTGTGTGTGGGTAGAGAGTGAAGGTTTGTGAGGGTTTTTGAGAGTGATTTTGCTAGACAGAGGTTTTTCCCTATTTGTAGAGGAAAGGTTAGGGTTTTGGGAAGATGAAAGATTAAGGGACAATAGACACTAGGTAGATGCAGGTTACAAGGTAGTGGGTAGTTTGAAAGGTAATGGAATGTAAATGCACACTTAATGATGGTTTTTGAATGTAGATGCATGAAACGGTTCAATTTTTTTTGCAGAAAAACAGAATTTTTGAGCGATGCGTCGACCATACCTCTGTATGCATCGACGCATACTGTTTGATTTTTGAGAAATCACAAAAAGTGTTAAGTGTGCGTCGACCATAGCCCTGCTACGGTTGACTCATACAGACAAAATTTCAGTTTTTTACTATTCTGCACATGCGTTGACCAGTTTGATGCATAATTAAAATGCCATACAGCAATAAACATCCAAAGAGATACATCATGCATATATATACAATACCATTATGTTAACCATGAAACTTTGCAGATAGATAGAGAGAGAGAAGGGAACAGTATCACCTCGATGCCGGAGTGACTCGGTGAACAATAAACTTGTGCTTGCAACAACATCAACTTATTAGAAGTACAAGATTATAGTCTTAAATGGAATAAGGTAAAACAGCAGATTATAGTGCCCGTTCCGAAATATCGAGAATACCAAGTTCTCGGCGGATATGAAAGAAAGGTTCAGTGGCTAGCGGCTTTGTGAAGATGTCCGCTAGTTGATTTTCAGTATTAACATGTTCAAATATAATGTCACCTTTCTCTACATGATCCCGAAGAAAGTGGTGTCGAATTTCGATATGTTTGGTGCGAGAATGCAGCACAGGATTCTTGGTAAGGTTAATGGCACTTGTATTGTCATAGAAGATGGGAATACGTTCAAGTTTGAGGTTAAAATCCAATAGTTGTTGCTTAATCCATAGGATTTGGGCACAACAACTACCGGCGGCAACGTATTCCGCTTCGGCGGTTGACAAAGCAACTGAAACCTGTTTCTTGCTATGCCAACTGACCAAAGAGTTTGAAAATAAGTGACAAGTGCCACTGGTGCTTTTCCTATCCGATTTGCAACCGGCAAAATCGGAATCGGAGAAACCTACCAATGAACAATCATTACCTTTGGAATACCATAGTCCATACTTCAGAGTACCGGATAGGTATCGAAGTATTCGTTTGACAGCTTTTAGATGGGATTCCTTGGGACATGATTGATATCTTGCGCACATACATACGCTAAACATAATATCGGGACGAGAAGCAGTAAGATAAAGGAGTGATCCAATCATACCTCTATACCATTTTACATCTACTTCCTTACCGTCTTCATCTTTGTTCATGTTTGTACAAGTAGGCATGGGGGTGTCTATGGCCTTAGCTTTTGCCATGTCAAATCTCTTGATAAGGTCCAAACAGTACTTTGTCTGGCTCACGAAGGTTCCTTCTTTGAGCTGTTTAATTTGCAAACCGAGAAAGTATGTGAGCCCGCCCATCATACTCATCTCGAATTCGCCCTGCATAAGGTCTGAAAATTCTCTCACAAGATTCATGTTAATAGACCCAAATATGATATCATCTACATAAATTTGCACTAATATCAAGTGCTTTCCTTGACGTTTAATGAAGAGGGTTGTGTCAACCTTTCCACTTGAGTAACCTTGATCGAGTAAGAATTTGCTTAGTCTCTCATACCAAGCTCTAGGAGCTTGTTTGAGGCCATACAAAGTCCTTTTCAGTTTATAAACATGATCAGGATACTCATGGGATTCGAAACCCAGAGGTTGTGCGACGTAAACCTCTTCATTTATGTGACCGTTAAGGAACGCACTCTTAACATCCATTTGGAATAGCTTAAAGTCTTTCGCACAAGCGAAGGCAAGGAGAAGGCGTATAGCCTCGAGTCGGGCAACCGGCGCATAAGTTTCCTCATAGTCAATGCCTTCCTCTTGGTTATACCCTTGCGCGACTAAACGCGCCTTATTACGGGTTATTACCCCGTTTTCGTCCAGCTTGTTCCTAAACACCCATCGGGTGCCGATTACTCGATGATCTCGCGGAGGAGGGACAAGGTCCCAAACCTCATTTCTGGTGAACTGATTAAGTTCCTCCTGCATTGACAAAAACCAGTGTTCATCGAGTAGGGCTTCTTTAGGGTTTTTAGGTTCCATTTGCGAAACGAAAGCGAAGTGATAACAGAAATTACTTAGCTTAGATCGAGTTGTTACACCCTTTGAGATATCTCCGAGAATGTTGTCGATTGGATGGTCTTTGGAAGACTTCCAGGCTTGAGGGAGATCATCGTTTGAAGGCGGATGAACTACCTCGGTTTCCTCATGATGTACATCTTTGTCCTCCTCAATTTTGACTATGTCAGGTTGATCAATCCCCGACTCGCCACCTTTGAGTATGTCTTCGGTAGATGTACCTGCACCATGAAAAAAACTACCCTTTCTGATGTTTCTCGGATTGGATTCATCAAAAGTGACATGTACAGACTCTTCTACAGCAAGTAATCGTTTGTTGTATATTCTATATGCTTCGCTAGATTGAGAGTATCCGAGGAAGATACCTTCATCGGCCTTGGAATCGAATTCTCCCAAGTTTTCCTTTCCATTATTCAATACGAAACATTTGCAACCAAAAACATGAAGGTGAGAAACATTTGGCTTTCGCCCTTTTAAAAGCTCATACGGTGTTTTATTTAGAATGGGGCGAATGAGCACCCTATTCAGAACATAACAAGTCGTACTTATGGCGTCGGCCCAAAAATATTTCGGTAAGCCACTTTCGTTGATCATTGTTCTTCCCAATTCTTCCAAAATTCGATTTTTACGCTCCACAACCCCATTTTGTTGAGGAGTACGTGGAGCGGAAAAGTTATGATCAATACCATGGTTACCGCAATATTCTTCAAATAAGTGATTTTCGAACTCACCCCCATGATCGCTTCTAATTGCAACAATGTTTGTATTTAGTTTATTTTGGGAAAGCTTAGCAAATCTTTCAAAAGCGGTGAACGTATCGCTCTTGCTTACTAAAAAAATAGTCCAAAAAAATCGAGAAAAGTCGTCCACTATTACGAAACTGTAATAGTTTCCTCCTAGACTTTTAATCCTAGATGGCCCAAATAAATCCATATGAAGAAGCTCGAGAGGTCTCGTTGTTGAAACGATATTTTTGGATTTAAATGAGATCCTCGTTTGCTTCCCCTTTTGACAAGCATCACAAAGGTGATCCTTGGTGAACTTAATTTTGGGGAGACCTAGGACTAGATCTTTTGAGACTACTTTGTTTAGTAAGTCAAAGTTAACATGTGCTAAACGCCTATGCCATAACCATGAATCTTCACTCATTGTTACAAGGCATTTGTCACTTGTTAACGATACTTCATTTAAGTCAAGCATATAGACATTGTTCACACGCAGGCCATTAAACATACTCTTCTTATCATCATTATGTACAATTTTGCAACAGTCTTTTGAAAACGATACATTGTATCCTTTGTCACATAATTGACTGATGCTAAGTCGATTGTGTTTAAGACCTTCGACAAGCTATACGTCAGAAATAGTAGTAGAAGAGGGGTTACCTACACTACCTTTACCAAGTATTGCTCCACGGTTGTTGTCACCATAAGTTACATATCCCTTCTTCTTAGCCACGAAGTCAAAGAAGAGTGATATGTCTCCTGACATGTGCCTTGAGCATCCACTGTCGAGAACACATCTTCTCTCGGTAGTCTCGAGGCATTGTACCTATGGCAATATAATTAACAAGAGAAGGTACCCAATGGCTTATTGGGCCCTGAATGGTGAGGAACGAAATGGTTGCATTTGGGCATCCATTGATAAATGCCTTTAGGAACTAAAAATCTCCTAAACCTACATTTAGCAATGGAGTGACCTTTCTTGCAACAATAAAGACAAGAGAAATTTACATTTTGATTGCTTTTGCTATCTTCATCCTTTATAACATATTTATATTTTTGATATGGATTAACCATACTTTTTCGAAAGTTTGATTTGTCGATAGCAAAGGTAGTCTTGGGCTCAAGAGCCTTGTCAAGTTTGGCCTTTAGGTTTCTTACTTCACCTTGCCAAATGTAACAAGTATCACACCCAAAGTTCATCATTCTACTTCTAAGGTCCTCATAACTTGTTTTTGTGCTTTCCACTATAGAAGCTTTAAGTGCCTTAAGTTTCCTTTCGGATTGTTGAATTTTATGTTCCAAATGAGAAAAAAATTTCTTATTTGAGGCAAGCCTTTTAAAGGCCTCTTTCGCTTCACAGTGTAAAGTATCAAAAGCAGTTTGCAATTCATGATGAGACATACTAGAGGATTTTTCATATTTAGCATGTCGTACCTGTTTCTTTTTGTTCTTTTGATGAGCAGAGAGACATAGGTTTGCATTTTCATCTTCATCACTAGAACTTTCATCATCGGAGGAGTCGCTATCGCTTTCCCAAGCTATGTATGCTCTCCTTGGCTTTGATGGTTTCTTGTGTGATTTGTATGATTCTTTTTCTTTTGTCTTCTTGTTCATCGGACAGTCCGGTTTGTAATGACCCGGCTTTCCACACGTATAGCACGACCCTCTAGTTATTTTACCTTTTGAATCATCATTTTTAGAGTACCTAGATTGTTTCCGGAAGTTTACCAAGTTCTTCTCGGAGTGTTGGATACCGTTCTTTCTCACGTAACGATTATAGCGTTTAACGAACAACCCCATATCTTCACTCTTGTCCTCTTCTTCTTCGTCGCTCGATGAATAATCACTTTGCTCTTTTGCTTGAAACTTCGAGGAGGAAGTCTTTAGAGCTATGGATTTCTTTTCACTCACCTTTGCTTTGTCCTTCTTATCTTTCTTTTCGTGTTGTTCCAGGCTCAAGAGAACTTGTTCGTGCTCTTGTAGTTTACCAAATAATGTTGTCAAGTCCAATATGGTAAGATCATTTGCTTCTTTGATGGCGGTCACTTTCGGCTGCCATTCCCTGTTAAGACATCTCAAGATCTTATTAGTAGCAATATCATTGGAAACAGGCCTACCAAGTGAATGTAATCGATTGATAAGATGAGTAAATCTCTTTTGCATGTCAACAATGGTTTCCCCTTGCTCCATGAAAAAGAGATCAAACTCTTGTGTTAGTGTGTTGATTCTAGCCAACTTAACATCGTTCGTCCCCTCATGGGCAATTTGTAGTGAATCCCACATGGCCTTAGCAGTAGGACAATGGGATACACGATAGTATTCATCTACACCTAATGAGGAGATTAGGATATTTTTGGCTTTCCAATCATAATTGTATTTCTTTTCATCATCATCGGTCCATTGTGCTTCGGGCTTAGGCACCAATTCATTGTTCTCATTGGTCATGGTTATTTCAATTGGACCATTGAGAATAACATTCCATATTTTTCTATCTATGGAATTTATGTGCACCCGCATACAGTCTTTCCAATAACTATAATTTTCACCATTGAAAACGGGAGCTCTATTATAAGCCCCTTTAGGTTCGTTAGCCATTTTCTATCAAAGTTATATTTTGAAGCACGGAGTGAACCAGGCTCTGATACCACTTGTTAGACTATGGCACGGATCTAGAAGGGGGGGGTTGAATAGATCCCAATTAAAAACTTAAGTCGGCGCTACCAATTAAAATTGGTTTTTGAAAAATTGTGTTAAGTGCGGAAGCGGCCGAGGAAAATTTTAGTCTAAAACGAACCGTTATTGGAAAACCGGATATGCGTTAAGCTAATGGATTAGAGATAAAGTGAAATACAAATCACTACACTAATTGCACAATCAATGATATGTTTCACTTACTAGGATTCCTAGTTCCAATGATCCAAATACCAAATCAAACTAGATACAAACTTAAGACAACTTTGGTTTAGGCAAATTATCAAACACTTGGTGTGCACAAACACTCCAAGTGATATTTGTGTTGAGTAAGTAATTCAAATTGATCTAGTACAATATACTATTGTACTTTGGATTCAAAAAACAAAGTTTTAATCTCTTACTCAATTTATATCAATGTTTGGTAAAATTGCTTAAACTAAAATCACTTAATTTTTAAGCTGAAAAACAATTATGCAGAAAATTAAAGAAGACAGAGATTTGATGAGGCAGTTCCCCCGCCGTCCTCGCTTCGGGGTACGTCTGCCCTCAATTCTAAAATTAGAATTGAGATGATTTAATTAGATATCACCTGTAGAATTTAACGGTTTATACAAGGATTGCAAAGCAAGTAAACAACAGAACTCTCAAGGTGTTGAATGCTACTTCCTATCCTTGTTCCTTGATTCAAGATGAATCAAGACCTTCGATTGTTGTTGATAGACCTCCGATTCCAGCCTCTTTGTTGAAGAACCTTCCGTTCTTCAAACCCTCGGCCCGGCTGATCTCAACCACAACGAATCGAACCTGAATCCTTCCTTTCAATATCACCAAATCCGCTACTAGACTGATGAAGACTTCCTCTTCTCAATCACCTTCACTCAGCTGAATATTGATGAAGCAATTCGTCCAAAAAACCCCCAAACACAAACCGGTCTTGGAGGACAAAACCCTAACGGTTTTATTCAAGAAAGAACCTGCCACAAGCTTCAACCCGAACCGGATTCTCCAATCTCAGCTTCGAACCTTATCACCTTTAACCGAACACGAAGCACATAAAAAATGGTTGTGTGTAGTTGATGTGTTGTGAGATGTTGAAGATGAAGATGATGAATCTTGGACACCTATTTCACTCTTTCTTGTTTCCTTGAACACTTGAAATCAATTTGACAAATGTTGGTTGATAAAAGTGATTTGACTTCTATTTATAGTAACTAGCTTTCCAACCAAAATAACAGCTTTTCAAACAGTGGAAAAATACTCAGAAAACTGTGTTCACGCACGAGCGGTCGACCATAGGTCGGCGTGCGCTGACCCGTGGGAAATGCGCCGACCCCTATGGTCGACTCAGGCATTCCATGAGCTGACCCGTGGCCAACTGAACTGTGCCATGCGCCGACCTGTGGTCGACTCAAGCAATCATGAGCTGACTGTCGCAACCTGAAAAATACAGTGCGCGAAAAAACAATCGGCGAAAGAAAATGACAGAAGAGTCGCCACCGTGCGTTATTCATCCCAAAGGACGGAAAGGAAACGCTCGAAGTAAACCTGAAAAAGGAAAGGACAAGACGGGGTCTCGCAACCAAATCTCGGGTTCGGGAGTCGGTTATGCGAAGGGAAGGTATTAGCACCCCTACGCATCCGTAGTACTCTACGGGATCCACTTTTGTAGTTCTTGTCTAAAGGGTGTGGGTTTATCTAATGTGTTATTTACTAAAAAAAGGGGGTTAAATGAAAATGACTCGCGTGGATGTCGCATCCACTGCATACGTATCTCATCTGAATATGAGAATTAGAGTCTTCGTAGCTCGGCTACCTAGGGGTTAAGGGTAATTGTGCTCGCTAAGATATCGCGTCTTATGCCTACATATCTCATCTGGCCTGAGAATCAGAGCAAAACGTAGTTCGGCTAACTATGGGGTTATGGATTGGGTTTTGGACGAACGACGTCACTACGCAATCTATCGGATGCTCGACCTTTGGAGACTTACCCGCCTGTAGTAGAAGGAGTTAACGTGTTGCTTTGGGTTTTAGGGTTTGGGATGCTCAAGGGAAAAAAGGCAGTCCTTGACGAAGGAACCGCGCTACCTGCAGGGATACGAACACATACAAAACAAACATGTATAAAGTAAATGTGCCAACAAGGGACTCAAAAGTAAATAAACAAAAGAAAACAAATGCCTCCTATCGAGGTCTTCCAGCTAAGAAAGCGATAAAATGCGGAAAAGAGGTAAAAGTACCACACGGATAAAGATCCGAAGTAACAACAATTAAAGGAGTAAGAAACCCAGGGATCTCCCAAGCTAATGCCATCAAAGAAAGGTGAGTCAGTACAGGTAATCGGAATGAACCTCCAGGGGGTATCCCACAAATAAAGTGGGAAAACCACGCAAACCATCTCTGCAAGAGTCTGTGAGCCCTCACAAAAACTCAACAAAAGGGTTAGTGAAACACGATAAGCATTTTTTTCATGGATAATAGTATGGTTTCAGAAACCTCAAACCCTGTGGCATACACTCAAAAATTAAACGGTTAAACATTCAAGGCATTGTTTATACATTCATATACATATTAAACCCATGGGCGAAAAACCTAATGAAATTCATCCATCATACCTCATACATTCATATGATCCAAATTAAGAGCATAAAGGTAATGGGAATAAGGGCAAACCTGATTGGAGAGATCGGTTGAAATCAAATGGCACGGCTGGGTTTGCAAGGCAATGTTAGGGTTTGCGTGAGATGAAAGTGTGTGAGTCAGATTGAATTTTTCAGAGCTGCCTGGGGGTTGCTCTGAGTTCTCTGTCAGGTTTCTCTCCAGGTTTTGTCAAGGGTTTTGTTTCAAGGAAACCTCCGAGTATTTTTGCTTCTCTTCCTTTTTCTGTCTGATCTCCCTCTTTTATAACCTGATTTTCATGGCTTTGTGGGCTCAAATGAGAGAGGTCCAAGTCCAAGTTTTTTCTATTATATTTTATTTATTATTTATTATTATTTTTATTTATTTATTTATTTATTTTTTTGTAAAAAATTATTATTATTATTTTTTTTATTTTTTTTAAAGTTTCTTGGATCTAATTCTGATTGACATGATGAAATGCAATATGAAATGCTAAATGAATGCATGCATGAGGATGACAAATTTTGGGGTGTTACACTGACCAGTCACCAACTGGTCTGTGTTATGCGCCGACCCGTGGTTCATGTGCTGACCCGTATGGTCGACTCAAAACCTGCACATCTGCACAATTTCATATTTTTGTGATTTTAATGCATTTTGTCATGATCACATCTTTTCCACATATGTTGTACGAAGTATGGCAGTATTAGATGAGTATAGAAAAGGATATGTTGCATTTGTTTTGTAGAAGAGGAATCGACAATGCCGATTCATCCATGGTGGTCATTTGTCATCATCAAAACCTGTGATTGTATGTTTTATGACACTTTTGCCTTTACACACTTGAGTGTATGTGACCCATATCTTATAATATGCCAAAATCACTTAAGCGCGTGGTACCTTACCATATTTCGCATTCTACTTAAGTACATTGTGCCTTACGATGTTCTACAATTCACTTAAGTGCACCGTACCTTACGGTGTTCCTTAGTTACTCTATCTCTCATCAATCCGTCATTTTGTGTGTGACCCTGTAGGTTTTTGCGACATTGACAATTATATTAAATCACGCATTTAACATAATAAATAGTGAGCGTTATCTAGCAACACACCACTGCTACCCAAGACACGAAAATGTCATGTGATCTGACAAATCCTTCTGTGATAATACTTATGTGTATAATTACCCTTTTACCCTTATGTATATATTGAACACAAGGCATAGACCGTGTCATCCTTGTCCAGTTCAATATTAGGCCCATAGACATTTATCCTATTACGCAGGATGGGAAAATTCCATCTAGGTCACTCATGTCCCTTAGCATGCTTCGTGGAGTACCCATCAACTGTCTTTATGGTCATCCAGTTACGGACAATGTTTGATCAGCAACAAGATACTCGACTCTACATCTAGGGTCCATAGTGGTTTCAGGTCGAAGGGTGATATACACCATTATCACCATGAGAATAACTTATGACACTTTGCATAACATTCTATATAGTATTCTCATAGCGGGTCAATCCAGTATAAATATTACTCTTAATATTCATACCTATGTTTAAGACTTGATAACTCCTTATCCATGATCCATGAGATGTGATCATCGGTCTATATACATAATAGTTTGTATGCTTTAATATTATCCCATTTCACAATAAAGCTCGACTACGGATACTTTAAGAATAGTGTCCTTATGTTTAACATGATCTCATGATTAAGTCACACTTGATACATTAAACGGACTAGCTATTCTAGGGACTTTATTAAACAAACATAATAAAGAAAAAGCCTTTTATTATTAGTAAATAATTTGATACAAGTACCAAAAGTATTGGCCTCTAGGGCTTACACAAACATATACACCCAATCTCGCAACCAATACATACCACACACTCAAACACAACACCAAAAGTATGACACATACCACTAACAACCACATGCCTCCACCACATCTTACTATAGCCCCGATGATTCATATAATTCCACATCATTCCATCATAGCCCCCACCAATGAACACTCAAACATCTCACCACCAAAGCACACAACCACAATATGACATTCTTACAGCACAAGAACCATTGCTTCATTTCCAAAATGATTTAATGTCCCAATTCAACCAACCATATCGTCCACTTATAACCCAACCACAAGGACCAAACTATGATAACATGGACATCAAACTCAATTATGGCAACGCCGCTGGCGGAAACCCCCAACTATTGGGGAGAAATGATATAAAATTTGTCAAATACCCCATACAACATCATTTTAGGCACATGTTGTCGATCGGGCGGGTCATTAATTTTCTTGTTGATTATTGTGTATTTTAATTTTATAAGATAATATTATGAATTATTTTTAATTTTCTTTTTTATTTCAATTTTTTAAAATTATAACTTAAAGAAATAATAAAAATAAAGGAGTAGCCATATGCAGTGGCGCATGCTCCTAATGGATGTATGCATGCGCCCTTTGCAGTGGCATATGGTGAATACAGTCGCCGCCACCATTGGCGCTTTAGTGCAAACCTAAAATACATGCGTCATTTGTCCTGGCTACTCCTCTTGAAAAGTAGTTATTTTGGTAAATAATTTGAAAATGTGGTTATTTTGGTATTTAATTTGAAGATAGTGGTTGTTTTTTTTTAAAAATCGTCACAAACAGTACATGAACAATGACTTGTGAAACAAAGTTGGATAATAAAATGTAAAAAGTTGGTTAATTAAGTGATGAAGTTGGTTAATAAACACTCACATATTAAATGTTATTCCTACATCAATTTTTGACACCAAATACTTACATCGTATACATTGTTCATCGTATTTATACAGTGAACATTGTATTTTTTAAATAAAAAATATATATTTATGAATAATGCGTGAACATTGTCATAAATAGTACTTGTGAACCGTGATTATAAATAGTGAAATAAAATTGGTTAATGAAAGGTAAAAAACTTGGTTAATGACGTGATGAAATTAGTTAATAAATGTTGAGATATTAAAAATATTTTTTTTTGTAGTAAAACAAAGTTGATTAATGAAAAATAAAAAGTTGGTTAATAAAGTTATGAATTTGTTTAATAAACGTCCATATATTAAAAATAACTTTTTAGCAGTAAACAAAGTTGGTTAATAAAATGTAAAATGTCGGTTAATGATGTTATGAAGTCGGTTAATCACATCATTTTATATCAATATTATTTAATCTAATTTTTTTATATTAGAAAAAACTATTATAATATTTTATTGTTCATTATACTAGTGAACAGTGAAATACAATGTAGGTGTATGTTTGTGGTGTAAGAATATCATTTTTGTATATATAAAGTGTTAAATTAATTATTTTATTAATCAAATGTGGATTGACATAATTAATTATTAATAAATTATATTTGGTTGAGTCTTATAAAACATTAATTATTTGATGAATTACTTGATTGATTTTTGTGTCTGAATGAACCATGATGGATTGGATCATTCAGTTAAGTCCAATGAAAGGTCTCTCCTCTGAGCCGTTTAGTTATTTAAGTGTTGTCCTATTAGACAATTAATCTACTCTGAAAATCCTAAACAACAATAAGGATAGTAATTATCTCATAATCACTCTTCCCAACGACAACTTCTTCAATTCTACAAGGTACATCCTTCCTATAATATTTGATTATTTTTTGATATAATAATATGGTATAATTTATGTCTATTCAATATTTTTAAATCTATCAATTGGTATCACAGTTGGGTTAAATATATATTATAACTATTACAAAATATATTAACAGAGGTTTGAATTTTTTTATATGCATTTGTATAATTACTGATCTGATTTATATACAATTATATATTGATAATCTTGTTGTTTAAAAACTAAAAGCAATATCCAAATAATCACCGTGTTGCTTAATGATCGGCTGTTTCTCAAAAAATTTAATGATTTAATTTCGTATTTTATTTGTCAATTGTGAAGTATAAAATTTGCGTCATATTTATATTGACAAACATTATTTTTGACTAACAACGTTTTTCTTTTATTGTTGTGAGTTCTTTTAAAAGAGAAATTTTAGAATAATATTTCAATAGAATTAATATTAATATTTCTAATGATTTTAGAAATTTATTGAATTTTCTTCGTTATTGTAAATTTTATATCTAAAGTCAAGATATATAAATCCTACTGTATAGCCTATTTAAAAGGTTTGGAGTTATAACTTATAACTAATTACTATTCCAATTGTCATCAATTAAATTAAAATAAATAAAATAAAATATACTATTTTACAACCCGTGAGAACATAAATTGACAAAGATGAGTTATTAAGTATTAGTTTTTTTATTTAAGTTAGTTGATTTTAACATTGAATATTATATTTTTAAATTTAAAGTAATTAATATATACTATTAAGTTATATATTATTTAATTCTCCACGCCTTCATTCATAAATATTTTAATTATTTTGAGTCATTCTTTAGAAAAATTAAATTGTATTTTTTTTGAATTATGGTGATTTATAATTAGAGTCTACAAGTATGATATAATAATTTACTCTTTTATCATGAATCGTTTTTTGAGATGATATTGCAATATTTTACAAGTTATTAAAGATTCAAAGACTCTACAAAAGGATGCAAGTCAAATTCTTCAAGATTAGTTGTAATTTGATTATTATTTTGGAGTCTCTTATGACTATTATATGATAAGATATAGGGGGGATTTTTTCTAATATTATTTACTCCATTTTTTTTTTAAAATTAAGAATATGCAATTATATATAAATTAAATGTTGTTAATTTTTCAAATATTTTTAAAATTAAAAGTCTTTATAATTGTCATAAACTGATTTCTCGTTATATACTCAAATAAGTAAATAAAAATCTAATTTTATGAATATATTAAAAATATTATTATTTTATGAATTTTATTTCAGAAATTAAGTAATCACAGTTAATGTATAATCACAAATTAATTGTGAATACTTAATTTCCAGAATAAAGTTCATAAAATAATAAGATTTTTAATATACTCAAAAAACTAGATTTTTATTTATTTATTTGAGTATATAACAAGAAATCAGTTTATGACAATTATAAAAACTTTTAATTTTAAAAATATTTTAAAAAATTAACAATATTTAATTTATATATAATTGCAAAATCTTAATTTAAAAAAAAAAAAAGATAGATAATATTTTTATAAGATAGAAAATAAAGAAAAATTATATGTGATGGAGAATATTTTTATGAAAATATGAAGAAAAAATTGGACAAAAAAATAATAAAGGAGCTATTTAAAATTATTTTTTTGAAGAAAAAGGAATTAAATGAAATAAAAAGAAAAAAGAAAATAATTTGAATCCAACGGCTAGCAAGGTGGCGCGCTAAGATTGACCGGGACGTTTGAATTTCCCTCTGAAGCGCGTAAAGAACTTTGTCTTCAACCTCCGAATTTCCGATTTTGCAACTTCATGAACTTGTGTTTTTAACATGAATCAATCATGAATTCAGTTATTAAACACTTAATCGTTCATGTCTCCCTACATTAGAGCAATTGATTTGCTATGAGCAGGGAGAATTTGCTCAAGAATTCGAAGGATCCTAGTTCTTCAAAGTAAAATTAAATGACTAAAACAACAGATAAATCCTAGTTAAGAGAGGGTTTTTGATCAGTGGAACAAGGCGAAGAGAGTGGTAACTTATTTACTTGAAATGGTAACTCGTATCTACCTTCTCGTTTGGAGCTTCAGAAGTCAACAATGTTGGATCCGAAAGCAAGGTTAGAAGAGGATTCAGACCATGACAATGCTTCAGACAGCTTCAGATGATGTCGATAAAGGATTATGCGCAAAGAAATGCAAGGAAAAAGACTTGAATCGAAAAAGACAGTGACTGGTTATTTGAGGTATCAGACTTCAATGGTTTTAGAGTTTCTTTGCCTTCCAAAGCTTTCAAATAAAGGCAAAACCTTCCTCTATTTATAGGGGATGTGATGGGATTCAAATACGTGTGAATTGGATCTGAATTCGTGTGAATCAACTTAGAAAATTTCAAATTCAAACCGTGTGAAAATTTGGTTTTAAACTCGTGATTTTGCAGCTTTGCAAGTCGTTTCATGTTATCCTCAAATGCGCTTGGTCATGGAAAACAAGTTTGCATGCGTGAGAAGTGGTCCCAAGTTGATTTGTCCATGATTCCACATTATAGGTCACAATATAAAACAAAGTTTAGGTCACCAAGTTCAAGATTAGGCCAAATCCAATCCACTCGTGCATTTTCTGATTTTCTTTGAACCAAATGATCACTTCATGGAGTAGAACAAGATGCAAAAATAATCAAGTCAAAAGAAGCTTTGAGGTGAAGGTTACATGCTTGTGAAGTTGGGGTCGTGGCCTGGTTTTTAGGTTGGGCAATTGGTCAAGCACTTTGCAGCATGTTTGGTCATTTTAAGGTCAAATGTTTATGACACCATAAATTTTGATTCCCTCATGCATTTTAATCCCAAGTTGGGCCAAATGATCTTTGCCATTAGCTCAACAAAATGCAAAAGGAATGAGATCAAAAGAGTGCTTGAGCTGAAAATGACAAGGGTGAAAAGTAGGGGGTCATGGCAAGGTTTTGGCCCATTTTGGCAACTTGGTCTTTTGCACAAATGAGGTTTGTAATGCATGAATTAATGTTTGAACCTTGAATCAAAGTTGTAGAGAATCCCAAAAGGCATATTTGGCTTAAAGAATCTTGGCAATTGGATAAAATCTGAAGGAGTTATGTGAAGGTGAGAAAAACAAGAAAGGGGGGGTTTGAATTGTTTGAAAAATAAGCGCTTTTCAAAATAAAAATCACACAATGATTTTATACTGGTTCGCTTATAACACAAAGCTACTCCAGTCCACCCGGCCAAGGTGATTTCGCCTTCAACAAGGACTTAATCCACTAATCTTGAAAGATTACAAACCACACCTAAGAGAGAAGAAAATCTCTTAGTCTTCTCAAGTCTATTGACTACAAAGAGTCACTTGAGGAAATCAAATAAAAATTAGATACAAGATATGTAATCTAGAGTGCTTCTAAGAAAGCAAGTATTACAAACTTAAGAACAGATTTTTCACTTAATAAGCAAAAGCTTAGTGAAATTCTTTGAGAGCAAAGATGATTTTCTTGAGCGTGAAATAATTCAGTATAGTTTTGGCTAGTTGATTTCTTGCTACTGAATGTTGATTGCATCTCTATTTATATATGAGTTGGAGTAGAGTTGAATCTGGTGGATATTAAACTGAGTTTACTCCATCACTTAAATAGCTTCTGCAGTTTAACTTTTCATCTTTGAAGTGACTACTTACCACAAGTAGTATCTTTTCTCTTGGAAGCGGAGATTAACGTCTCTTTCTTAATCAGGAAATCCAATTTGAAAATCTTTACTTGTCTTCAACGTTACTCTTTCATGATTAGCAAATCCATAATCAGAGTATTTGTGTTTCTGGAGAATCTTGGAATCTTGCTTCTGATGTTGATCTCTTGAGAGTTCAGATGGCGCTGATAACGTTTCTCCAGAATCAGAGCTTCTAGACTTTACTTCATGTTCAGATGCTTCTGATACTTTGCAGTTTTGTCCAGAGTCAGAGCTTCTTGAAACGAGATTCCACTTTAGATGCTTCTGATGCTTGATAATTTGTATCTGATCTTGTTGTGCATCTGATGACATCATCAGATTTATTTCTTCTATCTTTAGAACCCTGCACACTTAGAAACTTTTCGTTAGGGTGCCATTTTTGGTTTCATCCTTTGTTATCATCAAAATCAAGGAATCTGTTGTAGAACAATTTTTGTTCTTACAATCTCCCCCTTTTTGATGATGACAAAACAACTTAAAATAGCAGATGAAACATGAATAAAATAAGATCAGATAGACAGAAGCTCCCCCTGAGTTAGTGCTAGGGAGTTCAGAAGTTCTTACCAGAGCTTTCCAAGTAATGAGATTTCTGAAAACTTTCTGCAATTTCTTAAATTTAATGTTAGAGCTATTTAATCAGAGCTGTTTTTATCAGAGCTATTTCTACAATTGTTGCAGAGTGCTTAAGGTTTTTAGACAATTTTCATCAGAGCTATTTAATGATTTCTCCCCCTTTTTGTCAGAATCAAAAAGACATAGTAAAAAAAATAACTTAAAGAGAAAAACACTTCATTAAAAGAGAAACATCAGATTCATTAAAATCAAGAGCAAAACATTAGATCCAAAAAGAAGACAGAAGCAAAAACAACAAAAGGCAAACAAAACATAAAATCCTAAGTGCCTAAGGGTTCTGAGGCAATTTCTGCAAGATCATGGCAAGCATCTTCTGGATATTCTCATTGACCGTATCTTGCTTGTCCATTCTGTCTCGGAGGATATTCTGATCTTCCTTAAGATCCTTCAAAGTCTGAAGAATCATGGGAACAGCAGTTGAAGACTCCCCCTGAGTCAGAGCCTGCTGGGCTTCAGCTTCTGCAGCAGCTTGAGCTTCTGCATCTGCCAGAGCCTTAGCTTCAGCTTCTTGTTGCCTTAGGATTTCTGCTTCTTTTGCCAGTCTTTCTTCCTCTAGTCTTTTTGCTTCTTCTTTAGCTTCCTTAGCCAACCTCTCCTCTTCTAGCCTTCTGGATTCAGCTTCTCTGGCTAATCTCTCCTGGAGTCTTTCCTCAGCATCTCTGATGTAGCCATTTCTGACTTGTTCAGAGACACTCTTCAGCCTAAAAGACTCAGATGTCATCCAGCCAATGACTCTGTTCCAGTGTGTCCTTACAGATGCAGGATCATCACTGATTTCAGAGTTTGTGACTAGAGAATCTATCTTTTGAGCTGAAGCCTCTGCAATCATAAAGATGGCTTCCTTAAGGGTAGGTTTAGAAAGCTCAGGTTCAGGTTCTGATTCAGAGGTATGAGGTGGAGAGTTTTGAGGGCTGAGATTTAGAGTTTGAGGTTCAGATTCTGACTCAGGTTGGGGTTCAGAATCTGCTTCTGGTTGAAGACTGGGGGATGAAGCATAAAGTGGTTTAAATCTAAAGGTTCGGATTCTGGTTCTGGGACAGCGGGAAGGATTGGTGGAATGATATTAGAGGTGAAAGGAGCAGATGGTTGAATTACAGAGGGTATGGTGGTTGTTTGTTGTAGTGGTGAAGTTATTTCAGGTTCTGTGGTTTGTGTTCGTTGTGAAGCAAGTCTATGGGCATAGAGTGTTGCTATGGTTGGGGAGTTTGGGTCAGAGTGTTCTTGGTCAGAGGACTCTTAGTCAGAAGAAGGGGAAAGGTAAGGAGGTGATTCATATTCAGAGGATGAAGAAGAAGAAGTGCTTTGGTGGGTTTGTATAGGTTGAGAGGGAGGAATGAAGGTTCTAGCTATGTTTAGAACTGGTGTAGGTTGGGAGGTTCTGGTGATTGAGGGTGGTATTTCAGAGGTGGTATATATTGGTTGTGAAGAGAGAGGGTTAGAGGAAGCCATTTTAAATTCAGAGGAGACAGGAGAAATAGACTTACCAGAAGAGACATTCAGAGGTGCTGAAGTTTTGCTTCCAGAAGTTTCTCCAAGTCTGGCTTTCTTTGCTCTCCTTGCCTCAGCAGCTATCTGTTTCTCAGAGACACCTCTCTTGTATCTGACTAGATCTTCTTCTGAATCTAGACAGTCATCGATGCTGAAATCAGAGACATCAACACCTTCTTCCAGCAGACGATGAAGGTAGAGGGCAACAGCGTCTCTGGGCTCATTCTTGAAGAATCTGGCCAGGCCATGAGGCATCTTCCTCTGATCTTTTAGAGATTCCCAGGATACATCCAGAGTGGGCTTGACTCTAATGTCTTTGATGATTCCCATGCTTTTGAGGTTTTTGGCATTCAGAGGCTTCCCTACATCAATTGCCAGATCATCCATACATCTGGTCTTTTCCAGAGCGTCTACCAGTCCATGCTCAATGAAGATGTCAGAGAGCAATCTACCCAGAGGAATGTAGGATCTGGGCTTCATGTTATTCCTGGTTTCTCTGACTGAATCCCTCAGATATCTGAACAGGAGAGTAGGGAGGTTGATCTTGATACCCTTCTGAATGCAGTACAGAATGCATTTCTGGTCTGCATTGATATAATCTGAAGAGTTAGAGGCTGGACGGTGATGGATTGTTCCCAGAATTATCTTCAGCCAAACTCGGAGGTTCTGGTGAAGCTCCTTGTTCTTAGAGGGGTTTCCTTCAACATTAGGTTTGAAGATTGTTGGGTTGATGACTTCAGTGATGCGCTTTGACCTTGGAGGAATGTTGTAAATCCTTTTTCCTCCACTTTCCTCCATATTCAGCAAGGAGGCAATTGATGCTTCAGTGATGACAATTTTTACCCCTAGAACAAAAGAGACAATGAATTGGTCATCTGCATCAGCATGTCTCCAGAATTCCTTGACCAGAAGAGGGTAGATTGGACCATAAAGCCTGTCGAAGTAGGTTTCCCATCCTTGTTGACGAAGTTCCCTAGTGAGATCAACGCCATTTCTTCTTAGGTTGTCAAAATCAACCAAGGATTCACACAAAACATCCAAACCTTCAAAGGGAGTTGAAAGGTTTATGTGGCTTTCTCGGTCAAGAATGTGGGGTTCTTGATAAACAGGGGTTATGGTGACGCCTGTAACAGTAGGAGTTTGAGTGTTTGAGGTTTGGGGATTAGAAGCGGATTCCATCTGTTGGGAGAAGTTAAAAACTTCTTGCTGTTGAGCATCCATGAAGAAGATTGAAGAAGAAGGTGAAGAACTTGCAGAGAACTTGCAGAGAAGGGTTTAGGGTTTTAGAGTGAGTGAGAGTGATAAGTGTGTGAAATGTGAGAAAAGTGTTTATATACCTAAGTAAAAACGCATGCAAAACGACACACATACCAGCGTAGCACAAAAACCAAAATAGCACGTTTGGGGGAAAAATGATTACAGCTAATAAATGAATGTCTAATCCCACAGTTTGCACACTGCTCGAGGAAAACTCAAACGTCTGCCTTTTTGAATTTCTTGACAGCTGTCTAGAAGTTCTAAGGTTTGACGCTCAGAGCTCCACGTGTTTAATGTATCTGATCTTCAGGAATACCAAGAGATTGGTTTCTGAAGATTTCTAACTCAGATATCTTCTTAACTTGTAGAAGTATCAGAGTCAGAGGCAGAAGTGTATTTGTTTTTATCAGAATCTTATTTTATACTTTTCAGAGCCATACTTCATTCAGGACAATTTTTAATGTTCAGATTTTCTAAGATGAAAAGAAATCTATCTTCAGCTAGAGGCTTAGTAAAGATATCTGCCCATTGATGTTCTGTATCAATGAACTTCAGCGTTACTATCCCTTTCTGAACATAGTCTCTAATAAAATGATGTTTAATTTCTATGTGTTTGGCTCTGGAATGTAAAATAGGATTCTTACTCAAACAAATAGCAGCAGTATTATCACAAAAGATAGGAATGTTACTCTCAAATATCTGAAGATCTTCTAGCTGATGCTTCATCCAGAGCATCTGAGTTGTGCACAGTGATGCTGAGATATATTCTGCTTCTGCAGTTGATAGAGCGATAGTTGACTGTCTTTTGCTAGCCCAGGAGATTAGATTGTTTCCCAGAAGCTGGCAATTTCCAGAAGTACTTTTTCGTTCTATTCTATCTCCTGCATAATCTGCATCACAATAACCAGAAAGCCTATACTCTGATGTTTTCTCATACATCAGGCCCAGGTTAGGAGTTCCTTTCAGATACTTAAGAATTCTCTTAACAGCTGTTAAATGAGATTCTCTAGGATCTGATTGAAATCTGGCACAAAGACAGACACTAAAGAGAATATCAGGACGAGTAGCAGTCAGATAGAGAAGAGAGCCTATCATACCTCGATAGAGCTTCTGACAAACCTTGTTGCTTACCTCTTCCTTTTCCAGAATGTAAGTTGGATGCATGGGAGTCTTTGCAGAGTTGCATTCAGTCATGTCAAACTTCTTCAGAACGTCTTTAATGTACTTGCTTTGATGAATGTACGTGACTTCTGGAGTTTGATTGATTTGAATTCCCAGAAAGAACTTTAGTTCTTGCATTAGACTCATTTCAAATTCTGCCTGCATTAACTTAGAAAATTCTTGGCAAACAGAGATATTAGCAGAACCAAAAATAATATCATCAACATAAATTTGGCATATCATGAGATCATTATTAAGGTTTTTACAGAAGAGTGTAGAATCAACTTTCCCTCTGATAAAATTTTGTTCCAGAAGAAAATTGCTTAAGCGTTCATACCAAGCTCTGGGAGCTTGTTTAAGTCCATATAAGGATTTCTTAAGTTTGAAAACATGTTCTGGAAAGTTTGAATTTTCAAAACCTGGAGGTTGATTGACATACACTTCTTCTGAAATATAACCATTAAGAAATGCACTCTTGACATCCATTTGGTATAATTTGATAGAATGATTAATAGCAAAAGATACAAGAAGACGAATAGATTCTAACCTCGCGACTGGAGCAAAAGTTTCATTATAATCAATACCTTCTTGTTGACTATAACCTTGAGCTACCAGTCGAGCTTTGTTTCTGACAACTTCTCCTTTCTCGTTCAGCTTGTTTCTGAAAACCCATCTGGTTCCAATGACATGAGTGCCTCTGGGTTTAGGAACGAGATCCCAGACATCATTCTTGGAGAATTGATCTAACTCTTCTTGCATAGCTGCCACCCAATCGTTATCTTGAAGAGCTTCATCACAGGACATAGGCTCAATCAGAGACACTAGTCCCAGAGGAATATCTTCAGAAGTTCTGAAGGTAGATCTGGTTCTAACAGGTTCATCTTTGTTTCCCAAAATCAAATCTTCAGATACGTTAATACGACTTTTAACTTTCCTTGGAATTTCTGGAGATTTAATTTCTTCAGAGTCTGGAGTGACAGTTGCTTCTGGAGTTTTCTCAGATTCTACCAGAGTGATCTCTAAATCTGCAAACTTTTCAACTAGCTTTGACTTTTCAGGGTCAAGCTTATCATCAAATCTAACATGAATTGATTCCTCCACAATTTTGGTTTCTGTGTTGTATACTCTATAGCCTTTAGAGCGTTCTGAGTATCCTAACATAATACCTTTCTGTGCTTTGGAATCAAACTTGTTCAGATGTTCTTTAGTATTTAATATAAAACAAATGCATCCAAAAGGATGAAAATATGAAATGTTGGGTTTTCTTCCCTTACACAGTTCATAGGGAGTCTTTTCCAGAATAGGTCTAATAGAGATTCTATTCTGAATGTAACACGCTGTATTTACAGCTTCTGCCCAAAAGTGCTTTGCTACATTTGTTTCATTGATCATGGTTCTGGCCATTTCTTGGAGTGTCCTATTCTTCCTCTCTACAACTCCATTTTGTTGTGGAGTTCTAGGGCAGGAGAAATCATGGGATATTCCATTAGAATCAAATAATTCTTCAAAATCTTTATTTTCAAATTCTCCACCATGATCACTTCTGACTCTAACAATTTTAGAGTCAAATTCTTTTTGCACTTTAGAACAGAAACTGGTGAATACAGAGTGAGACTCACTCTTGTGCTTTAGGAATTTTACCCATGTCCAGCGGCTGTAATCATCAACGATTACTAGTCCATACTTCTTTCCATTGACTGATGCTGTTTTCACAGGACCGAATAAGTCAATGTGAAGAAGCTCCAGAGGCTTAGAGGTAGAAACAACATTTTTCTTTTTAAAAGATGTTTTTGAAAACTTTCCTTTTTGACAAGCTTCACACAGAGCATCTGAAGAAAACTTCAGTTTAGGTAAGCCTCTGACTAACTCAAGTTTAGTTAGCTGAGAGAGTTTTCTCATGCTAATGTGGCCTAAGCGTCTATGCCATACCCATTGCTCTTCGTGAACTGACATTAAACATTTAACATTTTGATCTTTTAAATCAGAAAGATTTATTTTATAAATGTTGTTTTTCCTCTTGCCTGTGAAAAGGACAGAGCCATCGTTCTGACTAATGGCTTTACACGTTTTTTGATTAAAGATTACATCATAACCGTTATCACTTAATTGACTTATGGATAACAAGTTATGCATTAATCCTTCTACATAAAGAACATCAGATATAGAGGGAAGAGTACCATTACCAATAGTTCCGGAGCCTCTGATCCTTCCTTTCTGATCTCCTCCGAAGCCTACAAATCCAGCGTCTTTAAGTTCCAGGCTTTGGAACATAGACTTTCTTCCCGTCATATGTCGCGAGCATCCAGAGTCCAGGTACCATGACTGGTGTCTGAACTTTGCTGCATAGGATATCTGCAACATAGATAATCTTATCTTTCGGTACCCAGAATCTCTTGGGTCCTTTTAGATTAGTTTTCCCAGAGTTTCTCACAACTTTGGGTCTTCTAGCATTTTTAAATTTGTGTTCTTGTGTGTGTGTGTAGTGATATGAAAAAGGCGATTTAATTTGGTTACTGGTAGAGGTTTTATGTTCCTCAGAATCATACCCAATTCCCCTTTTATTATTCTGACTTACTCCATAAATCATGGATGCCATAATACTCCTATCTATTCCATTCTTCAGAAATTTTTGAAAGGCTTCTTCATATTTATAAATAATTTCATTTGAAGTTTGTGGTGCTTGAGACAACGCTTCTTCTAATTCTAAGCTTTTGGTTTTAGCTCCATCTCTTTCTAACGTTAAAGATCTGATAGTATCTTCTTGTGCTAGAATTGTTGTCTCAAGTTTACTACATTCTTCAGATTTTGCTTTAAGAAGGCCTTTAATGCTTTTAACTTTTTGTTTTAATTTCTGAAGAGAGGTAAGAGTTTCTGATAAACATGATTCTAAGTCAGATCTAGAAAGTTCAGAAAATACCTCTTCAGATTCTTCATCTGAGCTGCTGGATGTGGTAGCCATAAGTGCTACGTTGGCTTGTTCATCAGAGTCAGATTCTGATGATCCTGATTCACTATCGTCCCAGGTGGCCATTAGTCCTTTCTTTGTTCTGAAGGTATTCTTCTTGAAGCTTTCTTTTCTAGGGTTGTCTTTCTTCAGCTTGGGGCATTCATTTCTGTAATGACCTGTTTCTTTACATTCAAAACAGGTAATATCTTTATTAGGTTTACCTTTTGAAGTTGACTCTGATCTATCCCCTCTGGGTCTTGATCTTCTGAAGTTGTTGTTGTTCCTTCTTTTCCAGAGTTGCTTAACTCTTCTGGTTAGTAAGGACAGTTCTTCTTCATCATCAGAGTCTTCAGGTTCAGAGTCGTCAGTATCTGCAGTTTCTGCCTGGAGAGCTTTGGTTCTGTCTGACTTCCGTCTTTCAGGTCTGGACTTCAGCGCCACTGACTTGTTTCTTTTCTGAGGCTCATCCTCCTCTAGTTCTATCTCATGACTTCTGAGAGAGCTAACAAGTTCTTCAAGGCTGATATTGTTCAGATCCTTTGATAACTTCAGAGCAGTAACCATTGGTCTCCATTTCTTTGGCAGACTTCTGACTATCTTCTTAACATGATCTGCAGTCGTGTATCCTTTGTCAAGCACTTTAAGACCTGCAATAAGAGTTTGGAATCTGGAAAACATAGCTTCTATAGCTTCGTCATCTTCCATCTTGAAGGCTTCATATTTCTGGATCAGCGCCAGAGCCTTCGTCTCCTTGACTTGGGAGTTTCCTTCATGGGTCATCTTCAGAGAGTCAAGTATATCTTTAGCCGTCTCTCTGTTGGTGATCTTTTCGTATTCGTTGTATGATATAGCATTTAGAAGTATTGTTCTGGCCTTGTGGTGATTCTTGAAATCACGTTTCTGATCTTCTGACATTTTGCTTCTGGGAACTTCAGCTCCATTTAAGACTGGAGGTTTGTATCCATCTGTGACAATGTCCCAGAGGTCAGCATCATAACCCAGAAAGAAACTTTCGATTCTGTCTTTCCAGTAATCAAACTTTTCTCCATCAAAAACAGGAGGTTTAGCATTGTAAGAATCTCTTTCATTTGAGTGAGCCATTTGTTTTTCTCGCACTGGATCTCTCTACACGGTTAAGTGTTTGATTTGAAAATCAATAACAGAGCCGGAGCTCTGATACCAATTGAAGGTGAGAAAAACAAGAAAGGGGGGGTTTGAATTGTTTGAAAAATAAGCGCTTTTCAAAATAAAAATCACACAATGATTTTATACTGGTTCGCTTATAACACAAAGCTACTCCAGTCCACCCGGCCAAGGTGATTTCGCCTTCAACAAGGACTTAATCCACTAATCTTGAAAGATTACAAACCACACCTAAGAGAGAAGAAAATCTCTTAGTCTTCTCAAGTCTACTGACTACAAAGAGTCACTTGAGGAAATCAAATAAAAATTAGATACAAGATATGTAATCTAGAGTGCTTCTAAGAAAGCAAGTATTACAAACTTAAGAACAGATTTTTCACTTAATAAGCAAAAGCTTAGTGAAATTCTTTGAGAGCAAAGATGATTTTCTTGAGCGTGAAATAATTCAGTATAGTTTTGGCTAGTTGATTTCTTGCTACTGAATGTTGATTGCATCTCTATTTATATATGAGTTGGAGTAGAGTTGAATCTGGTGGATATTAAACTGAGTTTACTCCATCACTTAAATAGCTTCTGCAGTTTAACTTTTCATCTTTGAAGTGACTACTTACCACAAGTAGTATCTTTTCTCTTGGAAGCGGAGATTAACGTCTCTTTCTTAATCAGGAAATCCAATTTGAAAATCTTTACTTGTCTTCAACGTTACTCTTTCATGATTAGCAAATCCATAATCAGAGTATTTGTGTTTCTGGAGAATCTTGGAATCTTGCTTCTGATGTTGATCTCTTGAGAGTTCAGATGGCGCTGATAACGTTTCTCCAGAATCAGAGCTTCTAGACTTTACTTCATGTTCAGATGCTTCTGATACTTTGCAGTTTTGTCCAGAGTCAGAGCTTCTTGAAACGAGATTCCACTTTAGATGCTTCTGATGCTTGATAATTTGTATCTGATCTTGTTGTGCATCTGATGACATCATCAGATTTATTTCTTCTATCTTTAGAACCCTGCACACTTAGAAACTTTTCGTTAGGGTGCCATTTTTGGTTTCATCCTTTGTTATCATCAAAATCAAGGAATCTGTTGTAGAACAATTTTTGTTCTTACATTATGGAGTTTGGACCAAAGGCATGACATACTTGCAAGTTAGGTGAAACCACCTTGTATCCTTTTGTGCAAACTTTATGTTTTCTTGCATTTAAAGCCATGGTGATGATGAAATGAGCATCCCTTGATGAAAACTTGATTAGGGATTGAGTGATCTTGGATATAGATTGAAGATTGAGTGACGTGGCATGAAAATAAACACATGAACAACCTTTGAATCATCATGAACAAACTTGCATTTCCCTTGGTCAAAAGGCCTTGTTCTTGCCTTGATTTGAAACATGAGTAACAAGAGAAAACAAGTACCATCTCTCAATGAAGTTAGGGTTAGTTGGTAAACAAAACAAGATGAAACCCTAAAGTTACGATACAATACATAATGTGGCCATGCTTGTGATTCCATGACCAAATGTAATGAATGGTAATGCATTATATAATTTGATGTATGCAAATGTTTATGCAAAAAAGGAAAAATGGAGGGTAAATTTTGGGGTTTTACAGTTACCCCTATTTAATCATCTTTAACTTGAAGGTGTGAATTGCGTTAACTTTTCAGGTGTTCAGATGGAAGAGAATTAAATACAGAAAATTTGCCCGAGGAAAGGGAGTTGCAAAGAACAATAGATATACTGATTAGTTTGATATGCTGGGGGGTAAACTGACATATTCCGCTGGAGAGATAAATCAGCTGCAAAATGAATGTTTGATATGTATGATTATATGATTGCAATGCATGACTGTTTATTTATGATGCAGATGTAATACGATATTGGATAATAAGGTAAGATTGGTCTGGCGAAAGATAGACTTAGACTCGTCGGTATCCCCACCAGAGAACTACAAGGATGAGCTTCTATGTTACCACCGCTACTGGGGAAAATCCTGTTGGCTGAGGACTATCGCCTGACTCCGCTTGGGGAAAAGGATGCATGACCTGACTAAGCAGTAGTCGAGACACAAGCGAATGATAAGTGCTTACTATAGACTACTAATAACCAACTAGGGCATTTTCAACAATCAAAGCAATTAATAGATATTTCCTTTTGATTTAGCTTTTTATTATTCTCAAAGTTTTATGGTATTATGCAATCAAAATTGGCAGTTATTTTTGCAAATAAAATATGGAAAAATAAAAAGATGAGAATTTATTGAATAACGACGAAATTTTATTGGTAGAGGGAAATTTTGTACATGTAAAGTGTGTACAAGGATGCAAAAATCCTTAAAGAGGAAATTGCAAAAATTGAAAAACAAATTAAATGGTAATGGAAAATTTGTTTAACTTTTCACTTATCACAACATTGGTTGTCATTTGTTATAGCACAGAGCTCCAATACTTTGCTTACGTTGACGATGATTGGACTGATCTGATTCCGCTTGAGATCAAGCCGAGGGTGAGAGTTCGCTCAAAACACCACGTCAAAATATAGTCAAATGCCTTTATCCCTAACTTTTGCATGGAATTTTTGATTCTTTTGTCTACCGGGATGCTATTTTTGCCTAAGTCGCCCTTTCGGGTTTTCAACTTAGCGGGCTTATATCTTTTTGTTTAATCCCTAACTTTTGTATGGACATTTTATTTTTGGGTCTATCGGGATAACCATTTTTTCCTAGATTGGTTCTGACGAGTACCAATCTAGCGGGCTTTGTATTCATTTTTTTTCCAGCCATAATATTTTTTGACTATATCTGAGTTTACCGAGATTGGCAAGTCATACCCATCCATTATGGTGAGAATGAGAGTCCCTCATGAGAAGGCATTTTAACAACAAAGGGTCCTTCATAGTTGGGAGTCCATTTGCCCCGAGGATCCGAGTGCATAGGAGAAAGTCTTTAGAGCACAAGCTCTCCGGCTTAGAATGGGCGAGGAAGAATCTTTTTATTAAAAGCTCTCTTGAGGCGTCGTTGGTACAACTAACCATGGAAAACGGTCGTCAAGTGCTTCTCTTCAATTAGATTTAGCTTATCATATCTTGACTTCACCCATTCATCTTCATCGAGGTGGGCTTCCATGATGACCCTCAGAGTGTGGATTTCAACTCCAATAGGCAGAACAACCTTCATTCCATATACTAGTGAATAAGGAGTTGCCCTAGTAGAAGTACGAACTAAAGTTTTGTAGCCATGTAGAGCAAAAGGGAAGCATTTGATGTCAATCCTTGTATGTCTTGACCATCTTTTGGACAATTCTCTTGATGTTTTTGTTAGCTGCTTCCACGACACCATTCATCTTGGCCGACATGGTGAAGAGTTGTGATGCTCGATCTTAAATTCTTGGCACAACTCACTAATCATCTTGTTGTTGAGGTTAATGGAATTTCCCGTAATAATCTTGCCATGAACACTGTAGCGACATATTATTTCTTTCTTGATAAACTTTGTAACCATTTGTCTCATGACGTTTGCATATGAAGAAACTTCTCCCATTTTGTAAAGTAGTAAATAGCAACAAGGATGAAACAACGTTCGTTAGAAACTTTCGGCTCGATCATACAAATCATGTCAATGCCCCACATAGATAAATGCCAAGGAGAAGTAAAAATGTTCAATGGAGTCGGAGGAATATGAATCTTGTCATCGAAGATTTGGCACTTATGACACCTCTTGACGAAGTTGTAACAGTCGATCTCTATTATAGTCCAATAATACCCAACCTGAAGAATCTTCTTAACCATATCAGGCCCCTTCGCATGTACACCTTCACAACCCTCATGTATAGAACTTATGATTGTGCTTTCTTTGTGTCTATCCATGCATTTGAGCAACACGAAATCATAATTCCTCTTGTACAAAACATCCCCATTCAAGAAAAACTTAGAAGATAATCTTCGCAAAGCTTTCTTATCCGTGATGGATGCTTTCTCGGGATACTCTTGTATTTCAAGATATCTCTTAATGTCGTAGAACCAAGGCTTATCATCATATTCGGGCTCCATTGCCAGACAGTACACTGGTTCTTCCAAGTGGTCGATGCGGATGGCAGGTGCTTCGTTCTTCCAGTTGACTTTAAACATGGACGAAAGAGTAGCTAAAGCATCGGCTAACTAATTCTCTTCCCTCGGAATATAATGAAAAGTGATTTCATCAAAATAGGGAATTAGTTTTATTATGTGTTCTCTGTAAGGAATCAATTTCTTATCCTGATTTTTCCAGTCTCCTCGGACTTGATTGATTACTAAAGTAGAGTCTCCAAACACTTCAAGAATCTTGATTCTTAAGTCGATGGTTTCTTCAATATCGTAGATGCATGCTTCATATTCTGCCATATTGTTGGTGCAGTCAAAGCATAATCTAGCGGTGAATGGAATGTGAAAACCAGTCGGAGATGTAATAACGACTCATATTCCATGTCCTTTTGCATTAGAGGCACCGTCGAACACGAGTGCCATCGTGCTCCTGGTTTGGGTCCTTTGTCAGGGCCATGAATATTGCAGTCTCTGATGAACATGACGTCCTCATCGGGGAAGTCAAACTTGATTGGCTGGTAACTCTCCACATGTTGATAAGCAAGGTAGTCAGACAAGACATTCCCCTTGATAGCTTTCTGAGTCACGTATTTTATGTCATACTCGGTCAATAACATTTGCCATCTAGCAATTCTTCCACTGACAGCGGGCTTCTCAAAAGTGTACTTTGGATCTATTTTGGATATCAACAAAGTTGTGTGGCAAATCATATACTGTCTCAAGCGTCGAGTCTTCTAAGCTAAAACATAAACAAGTCTTCTCTAATAGTGAGTATCTGATGTCACACTCAGTGAAATTCTTACTCAAGTAATAGATTGCATGCTCTTTACGGCATGTGGCATCATGTTGACCCAATACACAACCCATCGATTTATCTAGCATGGTGAGATGCATGATTAATGGCCTACCAGGAACAGGTGGCTTCAGGATCAGTGGTTCTTACAAATACTTTTTTATCTTGTCAAATGCCTCTTGACAATCATTATTCCATGTGATTGCTTGATCTTTTCTTAACTATTTGAATATTAGTTCACAGGTAGCCGTCAAATGAGAAATGAATCGTGATATGTAATTAAGTCGTCCAAGGAAACCCCAAACTTCTTTCTCTGTTTTAGGAGCTGACATGTCTTGAATGGCTCTGACTTTTTATGGATCAACCTCAATACCTTTCTGACTCACAATGAACCCCCAACAACTTTTCGAAACAGACTCCAAAAGTGCACTTAGCAGGATTAAACCTCAACTGGAATTTTCGAAGTCTGGAAAATAGCTTTCTTAGATGGTCCAAGTGATTGTCTTTAGTCTTGGACTTCGCAATCATATCATCTACATACACTTCAATATCCTTGTGGATCATGTCATGAAAGAGACTTATCATAGCATGTTGAAATGTTGCCCTGTATTCTTCAAACCAAAAGGCGTGACTTTGCATATGTAAGTTCCCTAGGGTGTGATGAAAGCAGTCTTTTCTATATCATCTGGAGCCATCTTGATCTGATTATACCCTGAAAAATTGTCCATGAAAGAAAAGCGCGTTGAGTTGTGTTGTCTACCAAAACATCAATATAAGGCAAAGGAAAGTCATCCTTCAGGATCGCTTTGTTAAGATCACGGTAGTCCACACACATACAAACTTCGAAAATGAAACAATATTAGCAACCCATTGAGGATATTCAACAATAGCTTGGAAACCAATATCAAACTGCTTCATAACTTCTTCTTTGATCTTCAGTGCCATGTCAGGTTTGGTTCTGCGAAGCTTTTGCTTAACCAGAGGGCATTCGGGCTTGAGTGGTAAGCCATGTTCAACAATATGGGTAACCAAACTGGGCATATCTTGATAAGACCAGGTGAAGATATCAACATACTCACAAAGTAACTCTACCAACTCATGATGTACATGCTCGGCAAGGGATGCCTCAATCTTGACCTCTCTTCTGACTTCCTCGGAACCCAGATTGATCACTTCTAACTATTCTTTGTGCAGCTGAATCTCTTTTTCTTCATGCTTATGAAGTCTTTCAAGCTCAGGCGGCACTTCATAATCTTCCTCCCCGTCTTCTTCGACTTGGTTAATTAGAAACCCAAATTTACAACGAACTTCAGTAATGTTGCGTTCAGTGGAATTGTTGGCTCTGCATGTTATGAGTTTATTTTTAGAATGTGATTTTTTGAAAAAGATGTGAAAAAGAAAAGAAAAAGAAACTTTTACCATTTAATTTTTTAGTGAAAAAGTAAAATAAAATAAGGAAAAAGGATCATGATTTGAGTGCAAAAACTGCCTTTCATTGATTGAATCATGTTTTTTAAACAAAAGAGGCCCTTACAAGCTATCCACATGCCTCGGGCGGGGGAAAGGAACAAGGACTTATAGTAGAAGTCCAGTTGTCGAGCTTGAATCCTGGAGGATACTTGCGGACGAAATCAGAGACTGAACGTTGGCAAGAGCTTGCCCCATCTACCACTGCTATAGAAGAATCACATTGGTAGCCTGTACTACTGAATCTGATTGGTTTGAACTTCTTACCTCCCATGCAGTTGGATGTCGAGAAGTATGACGATAACCGAGACCGAAGCGATCATGCTTCTCTTTACACCTTCATAATCTGGCCCTAACCCTGAAGAGGACCATTCTCAAGAGTCTGCCTAACACTCTTGGTTGATGATAGTATCATGGTTGCTGATTGACCCTGATTGACAGAGGCAGAGCTAACTTCTTCAAAATCCAAACCTTGAAAATGAGCTTCGATTATTCCCTCTTTGATCTCAACATATCGGAAATAAGGCACCTCACTGATTATAGAATCCTCCTCGCCACAAACGATGACAAGCTTGTCCTTAAACACAAAATTTAGTTTCTGATGCAGAGTAGAAGTTACATTGTCGACTGCATAGATCCATGGTCTCCCTAATAGGAAACTTTAGGCATGATGGATATCCATGACTTGGAAAGTGATGGTAAACTGGTGGGGACCCATACAAATAGGCAAATCTACTTCCCCAATGACCTCCCTCCGGGATCCATCAAAAGCACATATAATCAAAGCACTTGCCCTCATTTCCGGTCCCTCAAATTGCAATTGGCTTAATGTGATTTTAGGCAACACATTAAGCGAAAAGCCAGTCTCAAATAGGACCCTAGAGATTAAAGTTTTCGCACAAGTCACAAAAAGGTGCAAGGATTTGTTATGATTATGCCCTTCAGTGGTCAACTCTGCTTCGTTGAAACCCAAGTACCCGCTCGCTGTAATATTGGCCACCATATCATCAAACTAATCTACCGTGATATCCTGCATCACATGGGCCATGTTGAGCACTTTCAAAAGAGCCTTTCAGTGAGATTATGAACTAAGAAATAATGACAAGATTGAGATCTTCGATGGAGTTTGACCCAACTGGTCGACAATCTTGAAGTCACTTCTTTTAATCAGCTTTACGAACACCTGCCTCTCTTACACAGTAATGATCTTCTTAGATTGCTCTTTCTCATTAATCACTTCCTTCCCCCTCGAAGCTGCTGCTTCTTACGAATTACAAGAAGTACCTTTTTTCGTAGAAGAATCAGATGATCCAACTAGAGTAATCAAAACACAAACAAATTCCCCTACCTACGGAGGAGGAATATGATCTGTTGTTGGTGTAAGAACAACCTTGGGAGTATCTCTCAATGCAAACATATGACCACTGCAAGTCATCCCTCTTGGACTGGATATATTGATAATCTCTGTGTTTGAAAACTGAATTTCTTCACCATCCACTGTCACAGTTACATTATATTTCAAAGGCACAACCTTATAATTCTGATAAGGAAAACGTGAGGGAACATGAAAGACAATGGGCTGGAATTTTTTCATCGAAGCTTCAATTTGTTTCTTGCGATAAACAATCTCAATTGGCTCGATTACAGAAACTTCCTCTAAGGTTTTATCTCTTGAAAACTGCAAGACGCCTTGATTAATCAACTCTTGGATGCAGTCCTTGAGTTCTTCACATCTTTCCAACTCAGTCTTGCACACCTCACAATCATCATGTACACATGCTAGCACATCATGCTTCTGCGTACTAATAGAAATAGTGGAGCATAAAGTCTTCACATCATCTACAAAATAAACCACCTATGTATTATTCTCTTCAATAATTGCATTCACTATCTGATTACCATGATTAGGAAAATGATTAGGCTTCACATTCGACTTTTCTTCGGTGAAGGACAAAATATTTTTATCAATGAGGTCTTGTACTCTGATCTTAAACACAAAACAATCCTTGATTGTATGTCCAATATAACTTGCATGGAAGACATAAGATGCATTTGGGTTGTGGTGGGGGCTAAATGGATATACTGCTGGTGAAAACTCCTTAGGAGCAATTGCTCCTACATGCACAAGACAAGGGAACAATTCAGAGTATGATACTAGAATTCTAGTATATTAAGGACGCCTCTGATCCCGCTTTTGATTATGGTTCTGATTCTGCCCCTGATTCCCACGACGATTCTGATTTAGACCTCTGCTATTTTTTTTCTACCTTTGAGGATTTTGTCCTTGAGGGTGTTGTTGTTGTTATTGAGCCTGAAAAGGTCGTTGATATTGTGGTTGATATTGAAACAGTTTTTGAAATTGAGCTTCCACCATATATGGATATGGATAATATGGTGGAGGCACCATAGGAGCTGGATACTGATGAACGCTTGCTATTACTGTATTCATCTATCCTTCTTTATTCTTGGTATACCCACTAGAAGGTCTTCTAACTGCAGACTACTGGTTACCACCACCGAAAATCTTCCCTGTCTTCAGACCACTTTCAATCCTCTCTCTAGTTATGATTAAATCAACAAAGTTGGAAGATGAACTCCCAACCATCTTTTTATAGTATAGGCTCTGAAGCGTTCCCATGAATATGTCCACTAACTCGGTGTCTATCAAGTTCGGCTTGACCCTTGAAGCCACTTTACGCCATATATGCACATACTCTTTAAAAGTTTCATTAGGCCGTGGGGCTTGATTATGAAGCTGTAATCCGGTAGGATCCATGTCCATATTATACTTGTATTGGTTCAAAAAAGCACCAGACAAATCCTTCCAAGACCTTATCACATAAGGAAAATGAACAAAATCATAAGCTCAAAAGTTCAACAGGAGCAGAGGCAAATCAAAGTGTCCACAAGGTCCAAGGTTCCAAGGTCACTCCAAGTCAAGCAAATAGTCTAAACCTAAGTCAAATTCCAAAGTCCAAAAGGTATTCAACACTCAAAGTCAATCAAAGGGTTAAGATTAAGTCAAAGTTGCTTTATCATGTTTTAATTCATTAAGATTAACAAGCAGATCAATCAAACCAGATAAGAAGCAACAAATGAATAAAGCAAGATGAATAGAGTATGAAGTGATATGATTATTAATGAAACATGAAATTAAAGTGAATTAAGTAAGTGATATAAAAGTAAATGACATAAACTAAATGACTTGAATTAAAAGGCAATAATGTAAAGAGCAAGAAATAATGTTAAGAGTTAATGTATAAGTCATACATATCCGAGGTCGCCCAATAATAATGTATGTGTCAGACAAGTTAGAGAATTAACACAAAGTTAATCTCAAGAAATATGTCACACAATGATCAAAAAGGAAAGAAGAGATGAAAGTAGAAAGAGTTAAAATAAGAATCAAGACAATCACATATAAATCATTATATCCACAAATCAAAGGACTCGAACTATGACACATTGAGGGTTAATCTATCATTCATACAAAGTATTGAAGATGATTCATGATCATCTATCAACAGTTTTGGATCAAAGAAGGTTGAATCAAACACAAGTCCATCTAACAATGATTTGAGATGTGGAAGAAATCATCAACCAATCAATCAACTCAATTCAAAATAACAAGTGAATATAAAAAATAATATAAAAATGAAATAAAAATTATTAATAAAAGAAAATAAAATAGAAAATGTCAAAGAGGGGTCAAAACAAAAAATAAAAATCCAAGAAAAACGGGGGAGGTCAATAAAAACATGAGAGACTCGACCTCAAAAGTTGAGGTAAAAAATGTTTTAAAATGATTAAAACAAAAATATTAAAAGAAAATAAACGAAAAATAAGAGAAAACATAAATTAAATGCAAAAATGATTTAAAGAAATATGGAAAAATTATATGTGATAGAGAATATTTTTTTTGAAAATGTGAAAATAAGTTCGACCAAAAAATAATAAAGAAGTTATTTAAAATTAATTTTTTAAGAAAAAGAAATTAAATGAAATAAAAATAAAAAATAAAATAATTTGAATCCAACATCTAGCAAGGTGGTGCACTCGGATTGGCTGGGATGTTTGAATTTCCCCCTGAAGTGTGCAAAGAACTTCATCGTCAACCTTCAAAATTTTAATTTTACAACTTCACAAACTCCTGATTTTAACATGAATCAAGCATGGATTCAGTTACTAAACACCTCATCATTCATGTCTCCCTGTATCAGAGCAATTGATTTGCTCTAAGCAGTGAGAATTTGCTCAAGAACTCGAAGAACCCTAGTTCTTAAAAGTAAAATTAAATGACTAAAACAATAGATAAATCCAAGTTAGGAGAGGGCTTTTGATCAGTGGAACAAGGCGAATAGAGTGATAACTTGTTTGCTTGAAATGGTAACTCGTATCTACCTTCTCGATTGGAGCTTCAGAAGTCAACAATGATGGATTCAAAAGCAAAGTTGTAGGAGGATTCAATCCACGATAATGCTTCAGACAACTTCAGATGATGCCAATGAAGGATTCTAGGCAAAGAAATGGAAGCAAAAAGACTTGAATCGAAAAAGAGAGTGCTTGGTTATTTGAGGTATCAGGGTTCAATGGTTTCAGAGTTTCTTTGGATTTCAAAGCTTGAAATTGAAGGCAAAATCTCCTTCTATTGGTAGGGAATGTGTTAGGATTAAAATACGTGTGAATTTGATCTGAATTTGTGTGAATCAACTTGGAAAATTTCAGATCCAAACCATGTGAAATTTTGGTGTCAAACTCGTTTCATGTTGTCCTCAGATGTGTTTGGTCATGGGAAACAACTTTGCACGTGTGAGAAGTGGTTCCAAGTTGACTTGTGCATGATTTAACATTATAGATCACGATACAAAACAAAGTTTATGTCACCAAGTTAAAGCTTAGGCCAAATCCGATCCACTCACGGGTTTTCTGATTTTCTTTGAGACAAATGACCTATTCGTGGAGTGGAACAAGATTCATAAATAATCAAGTTAAATTTAGCTTTGAGGTGAAAGTTACATGTTTATGAAGTTGGGGTCGTGAGCTGGTTTTTAGGCTGGGCAATTGGTCAAGCACTTTGCAGCATGTTTGGTCATTTTGAGGTCCAATGTTCATGACACCATAACTTTTGATTCCCTCGTGCATTTAGATCAAAACTTTGATCAAATGATATTTTACATAAGCTTAAAAAAATGCAAAAGTAATGGGGTCAAAAGAGTGCTTGAGCTAAAAATGGCAAGGGTGAAAAGTATGGGTCATGACAAGGTTTTTACCCATTTTGGCAACATGGTCTTTTACACAAATGAGGTACTTAATGCATGAATTGTTGTTTGACCCTTGAATCAAAACTGTAGAGGATACCAAAAGGCATATTTGTCTCAAAGAATCTTGGTAATTGGATAAAAATCGAAGGAGTTATAGAGTTTGGACCAAAGGCATGACATACTTGCAAATTAGATCAAACCACCTTATTTCCTATTGTGCAAACTTGATGTTTTCTTGCATTTCAAGCCATGATGATGATAAAATAAGCATACCATGATGAAAACTTGATTAAGACTTGAGTGATATTGGAGATAACTTGAAGATTAAGTGACATGGCATGGAAATAAACACATGAACCACCATTGAATCATCATGAACAAACTTGCATTTCCCTTGATCAAAAGACCTTGTTCTTGCCTTGATTTAAAGCATGATTATCTACATGATTAACAAGAGAAAACAAGTCCCATCTCTCAATGAACCACTGATCCTGAATCCACCTGTTTCTGGTAGGCTATTAATCATGTATCTCACTGTGCTAGATAAATTGATGGGCTGTGTATTGGGTCAACATGATGACATGGGCCATAAAGAGCATGCAATCTATTACTTGAGCAAGAAGTTCACTGAGTGTGATATTAGATACTCACTCTTGGAGAAGAATTATTGTGCTTTATCTTATGTAGATCGACGCTTAAGACAATATATGATTTTCCATACAACTTTGTTGATATCCAAAATGAATCCAATGAAGTACATTTTTAAGAAGCCCGATGTCAGTGGAAAAATTACTAGATGGAAAATGTTTTTACCCGAGTATGACATTCAATACGTGACTCAGAAAGCTATCAAGGGGAGTGTCTTGTCTGACTACGTTGCTCATCAACCCGTGGAGGGTTACTAACCGATCAAGTTTGACTTCCCCGGTGAGGACGTCATTTTCATCAGAGACTTCAATATTCTTGGCCCTGACGAAGGACCTGAACCAGGAGCACGATAGGCACCCGTGTTCGACGGTGCCTCTAATGCAAAAGTCCACGGAATATGAGCCATTATTTCATCTCCGACTGGTTTTCACATTCCATTCACCGCCAGATTATGCTTTGAATGCACAAACAATATGGCAGAATATGAAGCATGCATCTATGATATTGAAGCAACCATCGACTTAAGAATCAAGATTCTTGAAGTATTTGGAGAATCTGATTTAGTAATCAGTCAAGTCCGAGGAGATTGAGAAACTCAGGATAAGAAGTTGATTCTATATAGAGAACACATCGTAAAACTGATTCCCTATTTTGATGACATCACTTTTAATTATATTATGAGGGAAGAGAATCAATTAGTCGATGTCTAGCTACTCTTTAGTCCACGTTTAAAGTCAAGTGGAAGAATGAAGCACTTGCCATCTCCATTTACCACTTGGATGAACCAACGCATTATATAGCAATGAAGGTTGAATACGACGATAAGCCTTGGTTCTACGACATTAAGAGATACATGGAAAGACAACAGTATCCCGAGAAAGCATCCATCATGGATAATAAAGTTTTATGAAGATTATCTTCTAAGATTTTCTTGAATGGGGATGTTTTATACAAGAGGATTTATGATTCTGTGTTGCTCAGATGTGTGGATAGACACGAAGCAAGCACGACCATAAGGTCCATACATGAGGTTTGTGAAGGTGTACATGCTAAGGGGCCTGCTATGGTTAAAAATATTATTCAGGATGGGTATTATTGGACTACAATGAAGGTCGACTGTTACAACTTCATCAAGAGGTATCACAAGTTCCAAATCTTTGATGACAAGATTCATGTTCCTTCGACTCCATTGAACATTTTGACTTCTCTTTAGGCTTTCTCAATGTGGGGCATTGACATGATTTGCATGATCAATCGAAAAGCTTTCAACAGTCATCATTTTATCCTTGTTGTCATTGACTACTTTACAAAATGGGTTGAAATTGCTTCATATGCAAACGTCACGAGACAAGTGGTTACAAAGTTTATCAAGAAAGAAATAATTCATCTCTACCGTGTTCCTAGAAAGAATATTCTAAACAATGCTAATAACCTCAACAATAAGATGATGAGTGAGTTGTGCCAAGAATTCAAGATCGAGCATCACAACTCTTCACCATACCGGTCCAAGATGAGTGGTGTCGTGGAGGCAGCTAACAAAAACATCAAGAGAATTGTCCAGAAGATGGTCAAGACATACAAGGATTGCCATGGAATGCTTCCCTTTGCTCTACATGGCTATAGAACTTCAGTGCGTACTTCTAATGAGGTTAACTCCTTATTCTCTAGTATATGGAATGGAGTTTTTTCTGGTATTGAAGTTGAAATCCCCTCTCTGAGGGTCATCATGGAAGTCGACCTCGATAAAGCTGAATGGGTGCAGTCCAGATATGATCGGCTGGATCTCATTGAAGAGAAGTGCTTGACGGCCGTTTGCCATGGTTAGTCGTACCAACGACACCTCAAGAGAGATTTTGATAAGAAGATTCTTGCTCGCTCATTCCAAGTCGGAAAGCTTGTGCTCAAAAGACTTTCTCCTATACACTCGGATCCTCGAGGCAAATGGACTCCCAACTATGAAAGATCATTTGTTGTCAAAAAGGCATTCTCATGAGGGGCTCTCATTCTCACCATAATAGATGGGGATGACCTGGTGATTTCGGTAAACTCATATATAGTCAAAAAATATTATGCCTGGAAAAAAATGAATACAAATCCCGCTAGATTGGTACTCTTCATAACCAATCTATGAAAAAACGGCTAGCCCGATGGATGTAAAAAAAGAAATGTCCATGCAAAAGTTAGGGATTAAACAAAAATATATAAGTCCGCTAAGTTGAAAACCCGAAAGGGTGACTTAGACAAAAATGGCATCCCAGTGGATAAAAGAATAAAAAATTCCACGCAAAAGTTAAGGATAAAGGCATTTGACTATATCTTAACATGGTCTTTTAAGCACAATCACACCCTTAGCTTGATCTCAGGCGGCATCAGATCATTCCAATCATCGTCAACAAAAGCAAAGTATTGGAGGTCAATTCTACATCAAATGACAACCAATATTGTGATAAGTGGAAAGCCAAACAAATTTCCCATTGCCATTTAATTTATTTTTCAATTTTTTCAATTTTCTCTTTAAGGATTTTTGCATCCTTGTACACACTCTACATGTACAAAATTTTCCATTATCAATAAAATTTCGTCGTTATTTAGTAAATTATCATCTTTTTATTTTTTCGCATTTTATTTGCGAAAATGACTGTCAATATTGATTTCATAATTCCATAAAACTTTGAGTATAATAAAAAGCTAAATTAAAAGAAAAACTCTATGTATTGCTTTGATTATTGAAAACGCCCTAGTGGATTATCAGTAGTCTACATTAAGCATTTGTCGTTCACATGTGTCTCAACTACTGCTCAGTTAGGTCATGCATCCTTTTTCCCCAAGCGGAGTCAGACGGTAGTCCTTAGCCAGTAGGATTTTCCCCCAATAGCAGTGTAACATGGAAGCTCATCTTTGCAGTTCTCTGGTGGGGATATCGACCCATCTTACCTTACTATCCAATATCGCATTGCATCCACATCTTTCGCTAAACCAATCTTACCTTGCTATCAATATTGCATTGCATCCGCATCATAAATAAATAGTCATGCATTGCAATCATACAATCATGCATATCAAATATTCATTTTGCAGCTGATTTATCTCCCGAACAAAATATGTCAGCTTACCCCTCAGTAGATCAAACCAACTAGTTGATCTGTTGCTCTTTGCAACTCCATTTCCTCGGGAAAATTTTCGATTACTTATGTATTTACTCCTCTTCCACCTAAACACCCGAAAAGCTAACAAAATTCGCACCTTCAGGTTAAAGATGATTAAATAGGGGCAACTGTCATACCCCAAAATCTACCATCCCCTTTTCCTTTTTTTGCATAAACATTTTCATACATCAAATCATATCATGCATGGCCATTGCATTTGGTCATGGAATCACAAGCATGACACATTGTGTATTGTATCTTAACTTTAGGGTTTCATATTATTTTGTTTGCCAACTAATTCTAAATTCATTGAGAGATGATACTTGTTTTCTCTTGTTACTCATGTAGGTAATCATGCTTCAAATCAAGGCAAGAACAAAGTCTTTTGATCAAGGGAAATGCAAGTTTGTTCATGATGATTCAAAGGTGATTCATGTGTTTATTTCCATGCAACATCACTCAATCTTCAAGCTATCTCCAAGATCACTCAAGACCTAATAAAGTTTTCATCAAGGGATGCTTATTTCATCATCATCATGACTTAAAATGCAAGAAAACATTAAGTTCGCACAAAAGGATACAAGGTGGTTTGACCTGATTTGCAAGTATGCCATAACTTTGGTCCAAACTCCATAACTCCTTCAATTTTTATCCAATTTCCAAGCTTATTTGAACCAAATATGCTTTTTGGGATCCTCTACAACTTTTATTCAAGGGTCAAACATTAATTCATGCGTTAAGGACCTCATTTGTGCAAAACACCAAGTTGCCAAAATGGGCCAAAACCTTGTCATGACCCCTACTTTTCACCCTTGCCGTTTTTAGCTCAAGCACTCTTTTGGTCCCATTACTTTTTCATTTTTTTAAGCTTATGTAAAAGATTATTTGGCCCAAGTTTGGATGAAAATGCACGAGGGAATCAAAAGTTATGGTATCATGAACATTGGACCTAAAAATGACCAAACATGCTGCAAAGTGCTTGACCAATTGCCCAACCTAAAAACCAGGTCACGACCCCAACTTCACAAGCATGTAACTTTCACCTAAATTATCCTCTTGACATGATACTTTTTGCATCTTGCTCTACTCCATTAAATGATTATTTGGCTTAAAGAAAATCGAAAAACGCATGAGTGGATTGGATTTGGCCTAAGCTTGAACTTGGTGACTTAAACTCTGTTTTGTATTGTGACCTATAATGTAGAATCATGCACAAATCAACTTGGGACCACTTCTCACGTGTGCAAACTTGTTTCCCATGACCAAGCGCATTTTAGGGTAACATGAAACGACTTGCAAAGCTCTAAATCACGAGTTTGGCACCAAATTTTCACACGTTTTGGATCTGAAATTTTCTAAGTTGATTCACACGAATCCAAATCCAATTCACACGTATTTGAATCCTAACGAATTCCCTATAAATAGAGGAATCTTTTGCCTTCATTTGCAAGTATTGAAAGCAAAAGAAACTCAGAAACCATTGAAGCCCGATACCTCAAATAACTAGTCACTCTCTTTTTCGATTCAAGTCTTTTTGCTTCCATTTCTTTGCCCATACTCCTTCATTGGCATCATCTGAAGTTGTATGAAGCATTGTCGTGGTCTGAATCCTCCTACAACTTCGCTTCCGAATCCATCATTGTTGACTTCTGAAGCTCTAATCGAGAAGGTAGATATGAGTTACCATTTCAAGCAAACAAGTTACCACTCTCTTCGCCTTCTTCCATTTATCAAAAGCCATCTTCTAACTGGGACTTATTTATTGTTTTAGTCATTTAATTTTACTTTGAAAAACTAGGGTTCTTTAAGTTCTTGAGCAAATTCTCCCTGCTCAAAGCAAATCAATTGCTCTGATGTAGGGAGACATGAACGATGAGGTGTTTAGTAACTGAATCCATGCTTGATTCATGCTAAAAACACGAGTTCATGAAGTTGCAAAATCGAAAATCCGAAGGTTGAAGACGAAGTTCTTCACGCGCTTTAGAGGGAAATTCAAACTTCCCAACCAATCAGAGCGAACCACCTTGCTAGCCATTGAATTTAAATTATTTTCTTTTTTCTTTTTATTTAATTTAATTCCTTTTTCTTCAAAAATTAATTTTAAATAGCTCAATTATTATTTTTTAGTCCAACCTTTTTTTTCATATTTTCATAAAAATATTATTTATCACATATAATTTTTTCCATATTTTCTATCTTATAAAAATATTCTCTATCTTATTTTTTTTTTAAAATTAAGATTATGCAATTATATATAAATTAAATGTTGATAATTTTTCAAAATATTTTTAAAATGAAAAGTCTTTATAATTGTCATAAACTGATTTCTTGTTATATACTCAAATAAATAATTAAAATTTTAGTTTTATGAGTATATTAAAAATCTTATTATTTTATGAATTTTATTCCGGAAATTAAGTGATCACTGTTAATTGTGATTACTTAATTTCCGGAATAAAATTCATAAAATAATAAGATTTTTAATATACTTATAAAACTAGATTTTTATTTATTTATTTATTTGAGTATATAACAAGAAATGAATTTATGACAATTATAAAGACTTTTAATTTTAAAAATATTTTGAAAAATTAACAACATTTAATTTATATATAATTGCATAATCCCAATTTTAAAAAAATGGAGTGAATAATATTTTAAAAAATTCCTCCTTATATGCAATTATATAATTGTAATAAGAGGCTAAAAAATAATAATCAAATTACAACTAATCTAAAAGAGTTTGAGTTGCATCCTTTTGTATAGTCTTTGAGTCTTTAATGACTTGTAAAATATTGCAATGTCATCTCAAAAAACAATTCATGATAAAAGAGTAAATCATTATGAGACTTGTAGAATCTAATTATAGATCACCATAATTCAAGAAAAATACAATTTAATTTTTCTAAAGAATGACTCAAAATAATTAAAATATTTATGAATGAAGGCATAACGAATTAAATAATATATAATTTAATAATATATATATTAATTATTTTTAATTTAAAAATATAATATTCAATGTTAAAATCAACTAAATTAAATCAAAAGACTAATACTTAATAATTCATCTTTGCCAACTTATGTTCTCACGGGTTGCAAAATAGTATATTTTATTTACTTTGATTTAATTGATGACAATTAGGGTAGCAATTAGTTATAAGTTATAACTCCAAACCTTTTAAATAGGCTATACAACAGGATATATATCTTAGAATATTTTACTCAAATAATTCAGTTTTTCAAAAAAAATTCTAAGATAATCCACAATTCAGATTAATTTCTAAATTATCCCACTTAAAAAAAAGTTAACATGTAGGTGTCAAATGAATTGGTGCATACCCTTAAATTTAAAGAGGAGACGTCAATTGAATTGACTACAGCACATGGTGCTATCAAACCAATTAACGTCTGTGTGTAAAGAATGAGAGGAGACACCAATTGGTCTGACTCGTCTGTGTATTGTGTAATTTTTTTTTTGTAATAGAGGTGTTGTTTGATTCATTTTCCACATCTCTTTTCATTATATTGCAAACATGGGTTGTCTTCGTCGCCGCTATGGAAAAGTGATTTATTGAGAGACAAAGCTCCGACGGAGATGCTTTTCTGGAACATCTGTTGGTTTGTTGGTTAGACAGAAACATACCTGAACGCGAAAAAATTAGAAGAATTGAGATACTCAATGTCGTACGTGCATGGGTGCAGGTTAAAAATAATAAGGATGTTAGGGAAGTGATGTTTGGAACAAATGATATAAGTTTGATTATTGTAATCAGTTAGAAATGTTGTTTTTAAATGTTGTGGTTAAATATTTTTATCTGTTTTGATATATGTTGTTTGTGTTGTTTATTGAGACCTGTTCGGTTTTAAGTGTGTTTAAGTTGGAGTGAGTTTGTTGTTAACCTTGTTGTAACAAAAAATTATTAATATATCAAAATCAAAGGTTACAAAAATTTAAAGTAGGTACTAAATTATGATGCAGAGGTTCCATCTGGCATAAATGTTGGTAATGTCTCCGGTCCTCGGTGCATATGTTTTAAGTGCCTATAAAAACCGTAGCAATTCTTTGTATGAATCCTCCCAATTTTCGAATACCTGTTCAACAACCTTTGTCCTTGCAATCCACGCTTTCTTATAAGAGAGAGTATAATTATATTGTGTGACAATATGAGATATTTTTATACTCACCTTCACTGATAGATCTTTATTAACAAACGGCAAAATGTCTTGACATATCAATTCATCGCTTAATTTTTTTTGGTGATCCTGTACAATATTAGTGACAATGCAACTGTGAGGTGGGTCTATAAAAGCTATCTCCCAAGAATCATTCATCTTCCTGAGAGACACAGCCAGGTAAAACTTGCAAAGAATATTACGACATTCTATGACATACCTTCAACTATGGCGGTAATGCTTTATTGCATACATAGGATTACACATATTTGTCTGAATATCATAGGGAATCTTCTATAGGTGGTGGTGATGTTCCTAGACCCTCAAGTCCTCAAACACATGGTATGAATCATCAATGTGAGTTAGGGTCATGTGTTCGGGTAGCTAGGGGATGTGGTACCGGAGGTCGGTTAGGTCATCCCGGTCAACGACATTAGTCTTTTTTGGTATTCATATGTAAATTCATATTAATATTAATACCAATTGGTCCGATTTCGAATTTTATATAAAATGTACATCATTTTAAAAAAATTACACAATAGACTTAGGTGTCAGACCAATTGACGCCTCCATTTAAACCTAACATATAAGCGTCAATTGGATTGACAGTACTAGGTGCATAAGTCAATTCAATTGGTGTCACCTCTTTAACTTAGAGAGCAAACACCAATTCATATGGTAACAGTTCTTCAAAGTGGGTTATTTTGGGAAATCATCTGAAATGTTGGTTATTTTGAGATTTGTTTTTTTTTTAAAAATGAGTTATTTGAGTAAAAAAATCTATACCTTAACTTTAGATATAAAATTTACGATAACGAAGAAAATTCAATAAATTTCTAAAATCATTAGAAATATTAATATTAATTCTAACATTTCCCTTTAAAAAAAGTCACAACAATAAAAAAAACGTTGTTAGTCAAAAATAATGTTGGTCAATATAAATGTGACAGACAATTTTATACTTTATTATTGACAAATAAAATACAAAATTAAATCATTAATTTTTTTGAAAAATAGTCGATCATCGAGCAACACAACGGTGATTATTTGGATATTGCTTTTAGTTTTTATGGCAAGATTATCTATATATAATTGTATACAAATGAGATCAAAATTTATACAATCGAAACACATATAAAAAAATTCAAACCTCAGTTAATATATTTTATAATAGATATAATATGTATCTAACCCGATTCTGATACCAATTGATAGATTTTAAAGTATCGAATAGACACAAATTATAGCATATTATAATATCAAAGAATAATCAAATATTATAGGAACAATGTACCTTATAGGATTGAAGAAGTTGTCGTCAGGAAAAGTGATTATGAGAGAATTACTATCCTCTTTGCCATTTAGAATTTTTAGAGTATGATAATGGTCTAATGGAGCGACACTTAAATAGCTAAATAGTTAAGTGAGTGAGGAGATCTTCCATTGGACTTAACTGAATGATCCAACCCAACACGGTCCATTCAGGCACAAAACTCAATCAATTAATTCATCAATAATTAGTGTTTTATAAGAATTGACCCTAATATAATTTATTAATAATTAATTATGTCAATCCACATTTGATTAATAAAATAATCAACTTAACACTTTATATATACAAAAATGATATTCCTGCACCACAAACATACATCTACACTTTAATTTCACTGTCCACTAATACGATGAACAATAAAATATTATAATAGTTTTTTTTAAATATAAAAAAAAATAGATTAAATAATATTAATATAAAATTGTGTCATTAACCTCAACTTCATAACTTCATTAACCAATATTTTATATTTATTAACCAACTTTGTTTACTAGTAAAAGTTATTTTTAATATATGGACGTTTATTAACCAACTTCATAACTTCATTAACCAACATTTTACTTTTCAATTATCAACTTTCTTTTACTATAAAAAAATTATTTTTAATATCTCAATGTTTATTAACTACATCCATCACGTCATTAACCAACTTTTTACATTTCATTAACAAATTTTATTTCACTATTTAAAGTCACAATTCACGGGTATTGTTCACGTCCTGTTCATGACAATGTTCACGCATTATTCATAAATATATTTTTTTATATAAAAAATACACAGTTCACCGTATAAATATGTGAGCAGTGTATATGGTATAATTATTTGGTGTCAAAAATGGGTGTAGGAATAACATATATATATATATATATATATATATATATATATATATATATATATATATATATATATATATATATATATATATATATATATATATATATATATATATATATATATATATATATATATATATATATAATGTGATCGTTTATTAACCAACTTCCTCACTTAATTAACCAACTTTTTTACATTTCATTAACTAATTTTGTTTCACAAGTCATTGTTCATATACTTTTTATGACGAATTGTTTTTAAAAATAACCACTATCTTCAAATTAAATACCAAAATAACCACATTTTCAAATTATTTTCCAAAATAATCACTTTTCAAGAGGAGTAGACAGGACAAATGGTGCATGCATTAGGTTTGCACTAAGGCACCAATGGTGGTGGCGACTACATTCACCACATGCCACTGCAAGTGGCGCATGCATGCATCTGTTAGGAGCATGCGCCACTGCATATGACTACTCCTTTATTTTTATTATTTTTTAAAGTTATAGTTTAAAAAATTGAAATAAAAAAGAAAGTTAAAAATAATTCATAATATCATCTTATAAAATTCACATACACAATAATTGACAAGAAAATTAATGACCCGCCCGATTGATAACAGGCGCCTAAAATGATGTAGTATGGGGTATTTGACAAATTTTCCCTTCATTTCTCCCCAATAGCTGAGGGGTTTCTGTCAACAGCATTACCGTAATTGAGTTTGGTGCCCATGTTATCGTAGTTTGGTCGTTATGGTTGGGTTATGAGTGAATGGTATGGTTGGTTGAATCATTTTGGAAATGAAGCAATGGTTCTTGTGCTGTAAGAAAGTCATATTATGGTTGGGTGCGTTGGAGGTGATATGTTTGAGTGTTCATTGGTGGGGGCTATAGTGGAATGATGTGGAATTGTATGAATCATCGGGGCTATAGTAAGATGTGATGAGAGCATGTGTTTGTTGGTGGTATGGGTCATGCTCTTGGTGTTGTGTTTGAGTGTGTGGTATGTATTGGTTGCGAGGTTGGGTGTTTGGTGGTTGGGTGTATATGGTATGGTGAAGTTGTGAGGTTGGTCGTTAGGTTTGGGTGGGTTGACATTGTTCTTGGGTTTGGTAATAGTGTAGGGTTGGTTGTTGAGCGAGTGTTTATTATTGGGCATATGATGACGAAGCTTGTTGACATGGATCAATCAAATACCTCGGCTCAGACGCAAACTGTGTCGTTGTAAGCGACCTAAACCAATTCATATAATGTTGAGTTGGTCTAACACCTTGTATGATTGGTTTGTTTAAGATGCGTCGACGTTGATTCTTCCAACAACGACACATCTCTTTAGTGAAGTCTCTCAAATCAGAATAACCCCATTGGGCACCGACTCTTTGTTGATGCCATTCTCCCAAACACGTCGAAGGATATGGAATTTGCTTTTGCATGCCAAACTGCAGTTTCACACAATCACTCTGGTGCATCTCCATAATAGTGAACCTGATGATTAGTGTTTTTGCTATCCAAACTACAACATCGTCAGGGTTAACCTGATGGTCAAGACCCAGATACAACCTCTAGATAAACTGTATAAGAAAAATACATGATTAAAATATTTGTAATTTGGTAGTTTTTTAAAACCAAATGTAAAGTTGTTTAGTAGTAATACATCGTCTGGTCCAACGTGGTCTAGAAGATTGCGATAGATTACTATAGCGTGTTTGAGACACCTGTTATAGTTCATCCCCATAACTAACCGAAGCTACGTAAAATATACCTGAGCGTATCGCATGCTCGAAGATACAACAGAGTTACCATCAAACTTTATTTATTCCCAAAGGAAATATAAAACATCCATATAACCAGGGGGGAAAGAAAAATGATAAGGAAGTCGGTTATGCAAGGGGAAAATACTAGAATCCCTCACATCCGTTGTGCTCAATGAGAACCATTTTGATTGTTCTTTGCAAGAACGTGTGTTACTATCTTAAGATTACTCGTGAAAGGAGAAAAAAAGGTTTAATAAATAAATGTGTGCTCGGCAAGGATTGGGGCCCTCGTGCCTACGTATCCTTATAGTGCAATAAGGAAATGAGAGCTCCGTAGTTTGTGGAACTAATAGTGGGAGATGAAAGAAGTTATGATAAAGATATGATTTGAACCAAAGGATAATGTCGTTTGAACCCATATGGTAGGTATATCTGAACCAATAAGGAAAGGTGGTATCAAGCCAAAAACAAAGGGGTTTTGCCTATCGAAGGGCTTGCAAGGTAAGTAAACAAAGGAATAGTTTGTCGACAAGACAAACTAAAAGGCTCTTGGTTTAGAGGCAGACATTGGTTATTGATCCAAAAGTGTGTATGGAATCCAAATAAAAAGTGTATTTGGTTCAAAGAGAAAGTATATCATTGGGGATGAAGGTATTGAATGTTGAATGATGAATGGTGAAAGGTGGGTGAAAGGATAAAGAATAAATATGCTCACCAAGGATTCACATCCTCGTGCCTACATATTCTCACCGTGAAATGAGAAAGTCAGAGCTCCATAGTTCTTGGAACTAAGATGGATGAAGCTGAAAAAAAGGATGTTTGCCTAAGCAACTAGGATTAGCAAGACAAACAAGAAAAAATGAAAGAGAATGAGTTACATAAGACTTGGCAGTCATTTAACTTGAATCACACTAAAGTCTATGAGTAAAGGTGAATACTCTGAGCAACTGGATCATTTGTCTCGTACCCAAAAATATTCAGAATGAGGATATGAATGCTCCCTCTCACCCCTTCTTTACTACTTAAGGCTCATTGCATGTGATACTCATCATAACTGAAAAGTGTTAAGGTTGAATCTCATTACTGCTTCTTGTGATGAAGTGTTGCTTGGAAGAAAGATACTTGACAATCATTTGATTCAAATTGTACTAAAGTCTATGAATAAAGGTGAATACGATGAGTAATTGAGTCATTTGTCTTGTACCCAAAGATATTCAGAATGAGGATAAGAATGCTCTCTCTCACCCCTTCTCTATTGCTTAAGGCTCATGGCACATAACTTGAATCATGATTGACAAGTGTTGATACACCTTTGTTGTGCTTGAACAATAGTCTTCTTTGTCTGCAATGTGAATGCCTTGTACTGACTTGAAGTCTTGAACTCTTGATCTTGAATCTTGAGGTCTTGAGCTCCTGAGGTCCAATACATCTTGAACACAAGGGACTTGTACTATCAAGTGATCAAGGGTATTTTGACCACTTTAACAAGCTTGGGGAATTGAGCACAATGTAAAGGATTTGGTTAATCAAAGTAAACATTGATCAACACAATCAATGGGAATCGAAGATTAGTTGAATTATGTACACAACATACCTAGGGGATTAATCAGTCGATTTGTACCAATTGGAACTTTAGAAGCCCTAAATTGTAGGAACATGCATATTAAGATATTTCTAAACCTTAGAAGTTAAATCCTAAACATCTAAGTCTAAGGGAACATGACATGGTTAAGGTGCAATCTAATTAGAAAAATCAACACCAAAATTCTATCAAGAAACCAATGATTAAAAAGATGAAATTAAACCTAACAATTCATGAACAAGATTAATTCCACTAATTAAAAGTTAATCAAGAATTAAAATCCCATGTGAATTAACATCCAACCTAATATTAATCACATATTTTCCAATTCACTTTTCAACAATTAATCAAGAGTTAATCAAATCAATTAATTCTAATAAACCATTAATCATGTTAAAAACCTAATTAAAATTAACAAATTATTTTTCATCATTTTGCATCAACATGAGTTAACCAATCATATACCAAATGTAACAAAATTAAAGAATGAAAATAACAAAAATAATGCCAAAACAAATCAAACATATATGGTTTAATCAGCAACACAATGGTGCAAACAAAAGGGGGCGTATGGGCCCAAACATGGAAGCCCACTCATTATACACTCATGCAGCCAGGGTGTGTGTAGGCAACATAGTGATAGCATGCAATAATTGGTATAGGGCCAAAGCAATCAAGGCCCATACGAACAAGGTTGAAAATATGAATGGAAATGGATGATGGGAAAGTGACTCAACAATCACGTGTACATGGAAAAAGTGAGTAAAATGTCAAAACACATGATTCACATGTTACAAACTTCATATGCAAAATAATTCAAACACGTTCTTTTTCTCAACCTCGTTCCCCCTCCACCGCGCCGAAGGCCATCTTCGGTGGCGGAGACACCTTCATAACCATGATTAAACACATCATCTAAACCAATTTTATCTCTTGAATCCAAAAAATCCAATTAGCTATGTCTAATTCTTCTTGAGGTGCTTGAATCAAAATGAAATAATGGAAGAACCCTAGGTCTCTAAACCGAAATTAAATTGTGTTCTCTTGGAATCAAAGTCCCCGGGGTTAAGACTTTGATTCCCCTAACCTTATACTACATACCGATAACTTCTACATGACGAAATAATGAAGAAGAAGATAAAGACTTACCAGAGAAGACGCAGAGCACCAGAATCAGGTATGCAATCTTCTTCCTCTTATTCGTTCTTCTCTTTTACTTCTTCTTAATTCTTCTAAAAATTCAATATACTTTAGTGTGATTCAATACATAATTTGATATATCTATATTAAACTAATATTATTTAGTGATAGTGTATTGTTAGATCGAATAGTTATGCAATATTCGAAAGTTTTCTTATTAGTAAAAAGATCAAATGGTTAAAATTAAAAAATTAATGAAGTTTATGGTGTACTATTAATAATGTTACTCTACCTTATACATTTAAAGTTAAAATTTAATGGAAGAGACTAAATATGATAACAAAAGTAAATTTAAGGACCTAAAAGTTACAAAAATTAATTGTATGGCCAATATGAAACACATAATTAAGTTAAGGGATGAAAAATCTAATTCAGCCTATTTAAAATTATATGTTATTTTACAAATATTATGGTAATTTAGGCGGGACAAAGACTTTAAGGGGTGATGAATATGTCCTCGTCCCCATCTCCGAAGTGTCTTTAAGGAAAATTTCTTCTCAATCCTCGTTTTCATAGGAGGAAATTCTCCATCTTTCGGACCCCGGGCATGAAAATTCATATGGATATCCACTCTAGAGGATGCAAATTGACATCCCTACTAAGCATAATTGATTATGAAGCAAAAATACCGGGGCATAATAGATTAAAGTTGCGTCAATAATTAATTATGGTGTTTTTCAAACTATAATAGGTTATAATAAAGGGCGTAATTGATTATAATGTACATTTTTTTGACTCAAACTCCCGTAATCGATTATGCACAAAACATAATTGATTATAAGGTTAGAAGACAAAATATTTCACATATTAGGCTTGCTTGAGTTCATCTTGACCCAATTAATTTTTGTCCTTTCTTTTTATTTTCTACAAAATACTAGTTTAACATATTTGAAAAAATAATTAATAATATTAGTAGAAATATAAATTTATTTGAATGATATATTATGATTAAGGTTTCAAAAGGATCATAAGAAAAAGTATTTTTAGCAAAGTATCAGGACATAGCAAAAGTTGATTATACATTGATTCTTCCTTAATCTAACAACTTATCTTCTTTACATAAGTTGAAGTACTACATGTGTTATATATCAAAAATCCCTTATGTTGACATCTGATTTGCTTAAACATTATTTTCTTTTTTTTTTGTCTATTCTTTGGTTTGACTTTGATAAGGCAATAAGTGACCCTTATCTTTTCTTTCTAGAGAACTTTTTCTCATAATTCTTTTGAAGACACAATGTCCCTCTTTTTGGAGTGAAACATAATAGCATGCCATTTGAAGGTTGAGAAAAACAAGAAGGGGGGGGGGGGGGGGGGGGGGGTTTGAATTGTTTTGAAATTAAAAGCTTTTTCAGAAATAAGAACACAGAATTTTATACTGGTTCGCTTGAAAATCAAAGCTACTCCAGTCCATCCGGCCAAGGTGATTTCGTCTTCAAAAAGGACTTAATCCACTAATCTTGAAAGATTACACAACCAATCGTCTAAGAGAGTAGTCTCTTAGCCCTCTCAAGTATTCAGACTGCGCAGAGTCACTTGAGGAAATAGTTTAAGCAAAAGTAAATTGTAATGTAAGGTGCATCTAACAACAAGCAGGTATTATAAATAAATATAAGAGAAAAAGCTTTTCACGTAAGAGCAGCAACTCGTGAAAAAGAGAGAGAATGAATGATATTTCTGTGTGTCTTAGGTGTGTCTCTCTAGAGGAGCAATCCGTCCTTTAAATAGTCGTTATGAAGGACCGCTGGAGTGATGACAGAATCTTGGTCATTGAAGAATGATTAATGTCATTACTTCTATTGTTTCTTTCTAAAACCACTTTGTCCGCCTCATTATTCCTTTCTTTAAATACTTCCTTTTCCATAATGGGATTCTTTTCGGTTACGCATTCTGGACTAGTGAGTCTGCATCAGAGTCTTGATATACTAAATTTTGTCTTCATAGGATGATTATGTATGACTTCATCAAAGCTTCTTAGTGCTATAGACTTCTTAAGTATCAGAGTCTGAATCCAGTAGTCTTTTGTCGGAGCTTCTGACTTCTTACTTTTGCGTTGGTATCTGCTTTGATCAGAATTAGAACCTTTCTGGATGTATTCCTTTCTGAGTGGCATCTGATCATCTAATACATTATATATGATGTGATTTTGTATCTGATGTATGGTCAGAATCCTGCGTAACTGTTCAGAGTCCTGCACACTAAGAAAAATCTCGTTAGAGTACCATTTTTGGTTTCATCCTTTGTTATCATCAAAATCTTAGAGATATATTGTAGAACCAACTTTGTTCTTACAATCTCCCCCGTTTTGATGATGACAAAACAATTCAGGTTGAAGATGAAACATTTAAAGAACTCTTAGATCAGATATTACAGTGGGCTCCCCCTGAGTTAGATCTTGGGATAGTTCAGAAGTTCTTACCGGACCTTCCATGGTTTGGTGCTTAAGCTACTTTCCTGCATATCTTAAGTCATTGATTTTAGAGAAAATGTTTGCAGTGCTTGAAGGAATTTAGATATGTTTTCATCAGAGCTGTTTTAGTTCTCCCCTTTTTTATCAAAATCAAAAAGACATAGCAAAAAGGTTGATATTGATATAAATAAGCATTTACATAAGCCAGAAAGCAGAAAGCAAGAAGGCAAGAAACAAACATCAAAACATAGAAAAACAAAAATCAAAGTATAGAAAGCAACAAGCAAAGATAGCCTAGGTGCCTAAGGGTTTGGAGGAGGAGGCATCCTCTAGAGCAGATGGGACAACATGTTCTGAATGTTTACATTGACAGAGTCCTGTTGATCTAGTCTGGCTCGAACTACCTGTTGTTCTTTCTACAGCTCTTCGAGAGTCTTTAGGACCAGAGGGATGAATCCAGCGTTGGAGGACTCCCCCTGAGTCAGTTCATTAGCTCTGGCTTTGGCAGCAGACTCTTCAGCAAGGCGCACTGCTTCTTCAGCGTCGGCTTTGGCTTTTGCCTCAGCTTCAGCAGTAGCAACATCAGCAAGAGCCTTGGCTTCAGCTTCTCTGATTCTCTGAAGTTCCTCTTAGCGCGCTTTCTCTTCAACTTCCTGTCTTGCCCGTTCCTCAGCTTCTCTGGCTAGACGCTCTTGGAGTTTGATCTCAGCGTCTCTAATGAAGTCGTTGCGGACTTGTTTAGAGAGGCCTTTCAGCTTGAAAGCTTCAGAGGTCATCCAACTTATCACTCTATTCCAGTGAGTCCTTACGGCGGAGGGATCATCACTGATACCAGAGTTGATGGTCAGAGACTTGACCTTTTCAACTGAAGACTCTGCAAAAACCGTAATTGCTTCTTCAAGGGTTAGAAGTGTGGTTTCTGGTTCATTGGCAGAGGCTTGGGAGGGTGAGGTGGGGGCTCTTAGGTTAAGTGTGGGAGTTGTTGGGTCAGCAGAAGTGATGGGTTGTGGTATTTCAGAGTGTGGTGGTTCATATGGTTGTGATTCAGAGTGGATTGGTTCTGAGGGTTGTGGTTCTGAGTGAGTTGGTTCTGATGGTGGAGGTTCAGATGTGGTTGTGTTTGGATTTTCCAGAGGTGGGGAAGTGACTTCAGGTTCAAGTTTAGAATGTGATGGATTTTGAAAGGCCACAACTCGGTCTTGGAGCTGAGCCAAAGTGGGGGAGTGAAGGTCAGAAGGTTCAGTGTCAGATGAAAGGTTGTAGTAAGGTGGGGATTGTGGAGATGGTGATGAAGAAGGTGAAGTGGTTTCATTTAGCATTTCTGCTTCTGAAACAGGTAGAGTTGTGGTGGCAAGGTTGAATTTTTGAGATGGTAGGTTAGAGGATCTGGTGGTTGAGGGGGGAGTGTCAGCAGTGGTGTATATGGGGTTTGTTTGAGGGAGAGTAGAAGCAATTGGTTTTATTTTTACAGAGGGAGGGAGAGATATAGACTTACCTAGAGAGCCAACCAGAGGCACTGAGGGTCTTGATCCAAATGTTTCTCCCAGCTTCGCTTTCTTCGCCTGCTTGGTCTTCTCAGAGGGCTCTCGCGTCCTCTTCTGGAAGTATGGTGGAAACTCAGGCAGCCAGTCCACCTGGAATTCTGTGATGTCCACTCCTTGCCTGTACAAATCCTCTAGGTAGTAAGCAATTACCTCTGGAGGGTCGATCTTGGAGAATAAATAGAGTCCATTTGGAATCTCCCTCTAATCTTTAAGTGCTTCCCAGGAGGTATCAAGTGTTGGTTTGGCTTTCACTTGATCAATGATTCCCATGCTCTTCAGATTGCGAGCATTCAGAGGTCTGCCAGTGTCAATCATGACGTCTTCCATGAGTCTGAGCTGAATCAGATGGTCCACGAGGCCACTCTCAATCAACACATCAGATATTAGTCTCCCTAGAGGGATGTAGTTTCTTGTCTTCATATTATTTTTGGTATATTTCACGGTGTAATACCTCAAAATTTGTCCCCCTCATTCATGCATTCATTTTCAGGTCATTTAACATTTCATATTGCATTTCATCATGTCAATCGGAATTAGATCCAAGAAACTTGAATATCATCCAAGACACTTTGTGGGTCCTATCTGGGTGATCAGTCAACATAAGGGAATGGCTTGAGATACTTCCAACATGTTCAAATGGGGTCTATTCATCAGTCAAAATGTTAATCTTGAAGGAGCAAAAGTTTGTTCATGAAGTGTCATGCTCGTTAGCCAAAGCCCACGCGTTTCGAAAAAAAAAACGAAAATAAATAAATAAATAAATAAATATAATATAATAGAAAAATCTTGGACTTGGACCTCTCTCTTTTGAGCCCACAAAGTCACAAAAATCAGGTTATAAATTCTAGACTTCCATCTCCCATAAAACCCTGGGAAAAAGATAGTGAGAGAAGAGCTAACAGAGTTCAGAGCAACCTCCAGAGACTGAAAGGAACTCATCTGCAAAGAGCCAATTCCATCTCATATAAACCCTCAGATTGCTTTGCAAACCCAACCGGGCAATTCAATTTCATTCGATCTCTCCAATCAGGTTTGCCCTATTTCCATTACTCTATGCTTTCAATTTGAATGCTCTGAATGTATGAGGTATTATCGTTAGGTTTTGCATGTGGGCACATGTTTTAATATGTATGTCATGTCTTGATGTGTGGATCCTTGCCCCTGACTTTGAATTTTGATACCCTTTTGATGCATGTGTTTAACAAGAGGTTTAGGCCTCCTACACTTGGTTGCTTTTTGTGAGCTCTTTTTGTGAATTTTAATGGCATGATTCATGTGGTTACATTTTGATTTGGGGCAACTCTTGATTGCGCCCCATCTTGTCACTATAACCTGTTTGTTGAGTTTTTTGTGAGGGCTCACATGTCTCCTGAAAGGATAGCTTGCTTGGCATTCCACTTTATTTGTGGGATGCCACCTGGAGGTTTATTCCGGTTACCTGTGCTAACTTGCTTTCTTTGGTGGTGCCAGCTTGAGAGATCTCTGGGTTTCTTGTGCCGTTAGTTGCTATTACTTCGGATCTTTATCCGTGTGGTACTTTTACATCTTTCCCGCATTTTACTGCTTTCTTAGCTGGAAGACCTCAATAGGAGGCAATGTTTTCTTTTGTGCCCAAATACCTCCATGCAGAGGCAATTGACGGATAAGAGGGATTAGTAATCAATCCCCCGTTATTCAGTGTGTCATTCTTTATGCTCGCACTACGTGTCGATGCTTTAGAACAAAAGTCCAAGATCTTTTTTCCGGTCAGTCAGTGGAGAGGGTTCCACCTTTCTGAATCCCCACTTTTTGTCATGAGCTCACCCTGCCCAGGGTTAAGAGCTATGAGGTCTTATCCTCATTACCCTTTTGATCTGCTCACCCTGACGTTCAATGTTAGTGGTTAAGAGCCCATTTAATTACCTTTCCATGGCTTGTTTGTCAAGGTTGATATGACCCCTCTTGACTAAAGCCCTACCCATGTATGTTTGAGCCCCCCGTTGGCGCGTTTACTTTAAGATACATATTTTGTATGGTGTGATCGTTTCCCCGTAGGATTGCTAGGCTTCGTATAGTCTCTCGTTTGCATGTCAATTAAGGTAGCACTGTTCCTTCGTCTAGGACTTCCTTTTTGCATGAGCATTCCTAAAACACAAACAAACTCATTGATTTTTCTTCTCCTAAGAACACGTTAACTCCTTCTACTACAGGCGAGTAAGTCTCCAAAGGTCGAGCATCCGGTAGATTGCATAGTAACGTCTTTCATCTAAAAAACACAACCCTTAACCCGTAGGTAGCCGAACTACGGATTGCTCTGATTCTCATTCCAGATGAGATACGTAGGCATAAGATGCGATGTCTTAGCGAGCACACTCCTCTTTAACCCCTAGGTAGCCGAGCTACGAAGACTCTGATTCTCATGTTCAGATGAGATACGTATGCAGTGGATGCGACATCCGTGCGAGTCATTTTCTTTTGACCCCTCTTTTAGTAAATAGTGCATTAGATAAACCTACACCCTTTAGACAAGAATAACAAAAGTGGATCCCGTAGAGTACTACAGATGCGTAGGGGTGCTAATACCTTTCCTTCGCATAATCGGCTCCCGAACCCAAGATTTGGTTGCGAGACCTTGTCTTTTCCTTTCCTTTTTTCAGGTTTACTTCGAGCGTTTCCTTTCCCTCCTTTGCGATAAATAACGCACGGTGGCGACTCTTCTGTCATTTATTTTTTCGCATTCTTTTTTTAGGTTGCGACAACTGGCGACTCTGCTGGGGACTTCTTTTCCCTAGTGGGCCTTTCCTAGCGTTTGTTTGTTTATTGTCTATTGTGTGTTATTTATTTATTGCTTTGCATACTTATCTGCTTGCATTGCATCCTATGTGCGCTTTACTGTTCCATGCATACTGTGCTGGCTGTGTTTCTGTTTTGCTGTCGGGTGGGAGTCACAAGAGGTAAAAGCCCAATACACAGGCTATGAGCAAACTTTAGGACACCTAGGAATAGAGTGATTCATGGGAAGCGGGTGGTATGGCGCCACTTAGCGGAACATGGTATCACGAGAAGTTCAGATTCTGATGAGGTATTATCGTTGCATACACCTGGTATGCATATGATGATATTCTTGAAAGGATTGTTTATCCTGCGTTTCTCTTGACCTTACCCTGGCTTAGATTACACCCGTGAGTGGGGCGGGAATGAATCATTTACAGGTACTGATGGTGACTTGTTCTGATGGTGACCGTGTCCTGTTGGTGACTGTTGTTTGGTTCTTGTTGGTGACCGTTGGTTCTGAAGTATGGGTTCTAAGTCGATGATTGTGTTCTATGGTTCCCGGTTCCGAATTCATGCTGAAGTTCTGATCCTGTGCCTCGTGATATACAACTAACCCGGTTTTCTGGAGCAGAGTTTTGATCTCGTATTATATTCTTCAGTGGGTTTCTCTTCAGACAGTGCAACCTGACAGATGTTCAAGCAGATACATATCACTGCATTCCCATGTCACTGCATTGCATCACATCATTTGCATTCATATCATTTCACATATGTTTATCTATTCCCAGGGGTTCATATCTTCTTCTTGATCCTAGTCGGGGTTTTCTTCTTACACCGTTTATCAAATGAGAGACTGGAATCAAGGTGGTAGAACGCCCTTTGGAATTGATAAACATGTCATTGCATTTGCATATCCATCAGCATGTCTTGCATAATAGGTACTGCCGCAGTGTTCTCGATTTGTTTGGTGTTCCACTATCAGGATAGCTGACTCAGGCATTCACCGATATGGTACCCGAAGGATCAACAATGAAGATGGGGATAGTGATTGTGACATCGATAACTGGGTGCGTCCGAGGATCCCGGGTGAAGTCATCAACAATTGGTCTTCTGAAGAGATTGTCCAAGCCACTTTTCTGGAGGAGTAATTTTTCTTGTTTATTCATGCATGTCCAAGTCTTACGTTCCGCCCAGGGCGTAATGACTCATTATAGGGCTCATGTATGTGGATACTTGCATTTTTTATCATAAATAAAGGACGTCTTTTTGCATTCAAATGTTTTGCTCACTGTCTTTCTATTTTTGCAGTTTTCAAAAATCAAAAAATATTTGGCAATGTTTTGTTTAGTTTTCACTTTTTTCACACTCATAAGCACATACCATCACTCATGCAGATGCACATCACCGGATCCTATTGATAACGATTCTGCTATGGCTCGCTTCGACTTTGAAAATCCAATCTTTCAAGCTGAAGAAGAGGGTGATGAAGACTGTGAACTCCCTGAAGAACTTACCAGGTTATTAAAACAGGAGGAAAGGGTCATTCAACCGCATCAAGAGTCGGTTGAAGTGATTATTCTCGGCACCGGGGACGTCAAGAGAGAAATCAAGATAGGGGCTGCTTTGGAAGATAATGTGAAGAAGGGGCTGATTGAATTACTGCAAGAATATGTCGACATCTTTGCTTGGTCTTATCAGGACATGCCAGGGCTTGACACAGATATTGTGGTACACTGTTTGCCTTTCAAAGAAGCTTGTCCTCCGGTCAAGCAGAAGCTCAGAAGAACAAGACCAGAGATGACTGTCAAGATAAAGGAAGAAGTGTAAAAACAGTTGGATGCAGGGTTTCTAGCAGTCACAAATTATCCGCCATGGGTTGCAAATATCGTTCCAGTACCTAAGAAGGATGGAAAGGTATGGATGTGTGTTGACTACCAGGATCTGAACAGAGCTAGTCCTAAAGATGATTTCCCATTACCTCACATCGACGTTTTGGTGGATAACACAACTCAGTTCTCGGTATTCTTCTTCATGGATGGCTTTTCTGGCTATAATCAAATTAAGATGGCACCAGAAGACATGGAGAAGACAACATTCATAACCCAATTGGGCACCTTCTGCTACAAGGTGATGCCGTTTGGTCTGAAAAATGTCGGAGCAACATATCAACGAGCAATGGTGACTCTTTTCCATGATATGATTCATCATGAAATCGAGGTTTATGTTGATGATATGATTGCCAAATCTCAGACGGAAGAAGAACATTTGGTGAATTTGCAGAAACTGTTTGAGCGTTTGAGAAAATTCAAGCTGAGGCTTAATCCGAACAAGTGTACTTTTGGGGTGAGATCTGGAAAACTACTGGGTTTTATTGTTAGTGAAAAAGGGATTGAGGTGGATCCGGCCAAAGTGAAAGTGATACAGGAAATGCCTGAGCCAAGAAGAGAGAAACAAGTCTGTGGTTTCTTAGGAAGGTTGAACTACATTGCAAGGTTCATCTCTCACCTAGCAGCCACGTGTCAGCCAATTTTCAAATTGTTGAGAAAAGATCAGGCCATCAGGTGGAATGATGATTGCCAAAGGGATTTCGAGAAGATAAAAGAGTATTTGCAGAATCCTCCTATCCTTATGCCTCCGGTCCCAGGGAGACTGCTGATTATGTATTTGACAGTACTAGACAATTCCATGGGTTGTGTTCTCGGTCAACACGACGAGACAGGTAGGAAAGAGCATGCCATCTACTACCTGAGTAAGAAATTCACGGACTGCGAGTCGAGATACTCGATGCTTGAAAAGACATGTTGTGCACTTGCATGGGCTGCTAAGCGTTTGAGACAATACATGCTGACTCACACAACCTTATTAATCTCCAAGATGGATCCAGTCAAGTACGTATTCGAGAAGCCAGCTCTCACCGGAAGGGTTGCTCGTTGGCAAATGGTACTGACAGAGTACGGCATCCAATATACATCCCAGAAAGCCATCAAGGGGAGTATTCTGTCAGAATATCTTGCTCAACAGCCGATTGAAGATTATGAGCCGATGAAGTTTGATTTTCCAGATGAAGACATCATGTTCCTCAAGATGAAAGACTGTGAAGAGCCAGTTGTTGAGGAGGGACCTGATCCAGACGAAAAGTGGACTTTGTTGTTTGATGGGGTTGTCAATGCCAGAGGAAGTGGAATTGACACTGTCATTACTACTCAGAAAGGTGCCCACATGCCTTTCACCGCTCGTCTGACTTTTGAGTGCACCAATAACGAAGCTAAGTACGAAGCCTGTATCTTGGGTATTGAGCAAGCCATTGAGTTGAGAATCAAGACTCTGGACATCTTCAGAGATTCAGCTCTAGTGATCAATCATGTGAATGGTGATTGGAACACCCTCCAGCCCAATCTGGTCCCTTACAGAGATTACACGAGAAGACTATTGACTTTCTTCACAACAGTAAAGCTGTATCACATACCTCATGATGAGAACCATATGGCAGATACTCTTGCCACTCTATCCTCCATGATCAACGTGATTCGGTGGAACCACGCTCCCAGGATCGATGTGATGCGCCTCGACAGGGCCGCGTATGTGTTTGCTGCTGAACTGGTAGTTGACGACAAGCCCTGGTATCACGACATCAAGCGCTTTCTGAAGAATCAAGAGTACCCTGTAGGGGCATCCAACAATGATAGAAAGACTTTGAGAAGATTGGCAGGCAATTTCTTCTTGAACAAAGACGATGTGCTGTATAAGAGGAACTTCGACATGGTTCTGCTTAGATGCATGGATAGACACGAAGCAGACATGTTAATGCAGGAAGTTCATGAAGGCTCCTTTGGTACTCATGCCGGCGGACATGCAATGGCTAAGAAATTGTTGAGAGCGGGATATTACTGGATGACTATGGAATCTGATTGTTTCAAATATGCTCGGAAGTGTCATAAATGCCAGATTTATGCTGAAGAGGTACATGTGCCGCCAAATCCTTTGAATGTGATGTCTTCATCGTGGCCTTTTTCTATGTGGGGCATTGATATGATTTGAAAGATCGAGCCGACCGCCTCCAATGGGCATCGCTTCATCCTTGTTGCCATCGACTATTTCACCAAGTGGGTCGAAGCAGCATCGTTCGCGAATGTCACCAGACATGTGGTTGCCCGTTTCATCAAGAAAGAAATCATTTGTTGCTATGGGATTCCCGAAAGAATCATTATTGATAATGGTTCTAATCTCAACAACAAAATGATGAAGGAGTTGTGCCAGAACTTCAACATTCAGCATCACAATTCTTCCCCTTACCGCCCTAAGATGAACGGTGCTGTTGAGGCGGCAAATAAGAACATAAAGAAGATTGTGCAGAAGATGGTCGTTACGTACAGAGATTGGCATGAGATGCTACCCTTCGCCTTGCATGGGTACCGTACTTCAGTACGTACATCGATCGGGGCAACCTCTTACTCCCTTGTGTATGGTATGGAAGCAGTCCTACCCGTTGAAGTGGAGATTCCTTCTCTAAGAGTCTTGTTGGATGTCAAGTTAGACGAAGCTGAATGGGTTCGGACAAGGTTCAATGAGTTGAGTCTTATCGAAGAGAAGCGAATGGCAGCCATTTGTCATGGGCAGTTGTATCAGAGCCGGATGAAGAGAGCCTTTGATCAGAAAGTGCGTCCTCGATGTTTCCAAGTCAGAGATTTAGTGTTGAAAAGGATCCTTCCTCCTCAGACAGATCACAGGGGCAAGTGGACTCCTAACTATGATGGACCGTATATTGTCACCAAGATTTTTGATGGTTGGGCCTTAATGCTTGCAACAATGGATGGTGAAAACTTCACTTCCCTTGTGAACTCAGACGCAGTTAAAAAATACTTCGCATAAAATAGACCCGCTGGACAGTAAAAAGAATAGTGTAGGCAAAAAATGGGCATCCCGACGAACCAAGAAAATGAAAAGGTTCGGGAAAAAATTAGGGATTAAAAATGAAAAGATCGTACACCCGGTAAGTTGAAAACCTGAAAAGGAAACTTAGGCAAAAATGGGTATCCCGATGGATTAAAAACCCGAAAAGGGCGATCCAGGCAAAAGTTAGGGATTAAACGAATAACTCCGTTCTGAGTAGTTCTGAATCTCATCTCGTGTCAATAACCGGAAACTTCCGAAAGGTAGGAAACATTCCAATCACTCTTTTTGGAAAGCTGATCATCTGGAGAATCTTGAAGACGAGCGAGTCATAGCAGAATTGGAACCCAATAGGAATCCATTTCACATTGCCATTAGATTAATTTCTGTTTTTTATCTTTTGTGCGATTACCTCTTTCCAGGGATTGCTTCCTGATATAAACGCCCATTCAGAGGTCAGTCAATCAATAAAATCATGTTATTCAGTACATCACTGTGTCCATTTTTCATTTTACTATTTTGTTTGCAAAAATGACGTCCAAATTTTTGATAAACATTGCATCATGAAACATAAGAGCTTTACAAGTACATGCTTAATAAACATTTAAATTTTTTGTAAATGTTAAGTGCTTTAGATCGTCTATTCAGAATAGGTACCCTCGGGGTATTTCCTTAAGGTTCCCAGCCGATGATCGCGAATGTTTTCCCCCAACAGTCGAAGTTGGTATCTTATCCCTGCAGAGCTGATCAGAGCATTAGATTCTTCGATCCCCAGCAGGCTCTCACTGCTGTACCTCCCCCAAGCGGTTATTTCAGAATATACACTCCCCAGTAGAGTTGACAGTGCCAGACTATATATCCCCAGCGGAGTTGATAGTGTCAGACTGTATCTTCCCAGCAGAAGCGGTTACTCCTCAGGGTTCGATGCCAGATCGATGATCTCGACGCCAGATCCATGGTCTCTTTCCTTGAAGCAGAATCTCGGTACCGTATCGGTGTTTGCTTCCCTTGCTAAGTCGTCTCTCTCGCAGGTTATGGTTGCCAGAACAACTATCGCTTTCCCCAACAGCAGGTTCTCAATGCCGTTCTCTCCCCAGTCAGAGTCTCGGTATTTCGTCATTGCTAGAACACCGTGTGGCGGGTCATTTCCCCACAGAGTTCTTTGCGCTGTGCATCTCCAACAGCCTTGCCAGGGTCCAGAAGATGGTGATCATTTCCCCAGCAGATTCCCTTGCCTCGGCTTGGCATTCTACCCAGCATTTCGCATCCCTGCATGTAGAATCATATTGCATCGCATCCTCCCAAATCGCGTAGCATTTCCATTTTCATGGAGAATTACACCATTGAAAAATTCAAACATACGCATATAAGCATAAAACATTCTCGGTATCCCAAGTGATAAGCCAAAAGTTGTTTCCAGTACTCAGATTGAAGATTGTTCATGACTTACCTTTATTATCCCCAACAAGTGTCATTGGCCCATGCGCCGCCTATATTATCTTTCCCTATTTTTGCCGATGCTGACAGGCATGAAGTTTTTCCGGTATTCAGGCCGAAGTGGCATTCAAGCCAATTTTCCGATGTTCAGATCGAAGAAGTTTCCGACATTCAGGTCGATGCAACTTGTGGCATTCAGACCAGTTTCCGGTATTCAGACCGAAGTGGCATTCAAACCAGTTTCCGGTATTCAGACCGAAGTGGCATTCAGGCCAGTTTCCGATATTCAGATCGAAGTGGCATTCAGGCCAATTTTCCGATATTCAGATCGAAGTGGCTTTTAGGCCAGTTTTCCGATATTCAGATCGAAGTGGCATTCAGGCCAATTTTTCGATATTCAAATCGAAGTGGCATTCAGGCCAGTTTTCCGATGTTCAGATCGAAGAAGTTTCCGACATTCAGGTCGACGCAACTTATGGCATTCAGGCCAGCCTCTCGGTGTTTAGACCGATATTAATAATCTCATATCTTCCGATGTTCAGATCGAAGTCATTTCCAGTATTCAGACTGATGAGTGGCATTCAGGCCATGGTTATTTCTGTGTTACCATTTATTTTGGTATCCAGGTTAGCATTCTTTTTCGGTATTCAGACTGACTCTCACCGTACCAGACGGATTCTTCTTTCAAGACCACCTCTTTGCCGATTCTGACAGGCATTGTTACTTCACTTCACTTCAGTGCAAATTTTCGGGCTTTTATTGTATTCAATCCCTTGATACCTCGAAAGTGCGAAAGCCGCTGCTATCTTCTTTTCGGGTCTCCAGTTGATTGAATAGGGGCAGCTGTAATACCTCAAAATTTGCCCCCCTCATTCATGCATTCATTTTTAGGTCATTTAACATTTCATATTGCATTTCATCATGTCAATCGAAATTAGATCCAAGAAACTTGAATATCATCCAAGACACTTTGTGGGTCCTATCTGGGTGATCAGTCAACACAAGGGAATGGCTTGAGATACTTCCAACATGTTCAAATGAGGTCTATTCATCAGTCAAAACGTTAATCTTGAAGGAGCAAAAGTTTGTTCATGAACTGTCATGCTCGCTAGGCGAAGCCCACGTGTTTCGAAAAAAAAAAAAACGAAAAAACGAAGAAAAAAAAAACGAAATAAATAAATAAATAAAAAAATATAACAGAAAAATCTTGGACTTGGACCTCTCTCTTTTGAGCCCACAAAGTCACAAAAATCAGGTTATAAATTCTAGACTTCCATCTCCCATAAAACCCTGGGAAAAAGATAGTGAGAGAAGAGCTAACAGAGTTCAGAGCAACCTCCAGAGACTGAAAGGAACTCATCTGCAAAGGGCCAATTCCATCTCATATAAACCCTCAGATTGCTTTGCAAACCCAACCGGGCAATTCAATTTCATTCGATCTCTCCAATCAGGTTTGCCCTATTTCCATTACTCTATGCTTTCAATTTGAATGCTCTGAATGTATGAGGTATTATCGTTAGGTTTTGCATGTGGGCACATGTTTTAGTATGTATGTCATGTCTTGATGTGTGAATCCTTGCCCATGACTTTGAATTTTGATACCCTTTTGATGCATGTGTTTAACAAGAGGTTTAGGCCTCCTACACTTGGTTGCTTTTTGTGAGCTCTTTTTGTGAATTTTAATGGCATGATTCATGTGGTTACGTTTTGATTTGGGGCAACTCTTGATTGCACCCCATCTTGTCACTATAACCTGTTTGTTGAGTTTTTTGTGAGGACTCACATGTCTCCTGAAAGGATAGCTTGCTTGGCATTCCACTTTATTTGTGGGATACCACCTGGAGGTTTATTCCAATTACCTGTGCTGACTTGCTTTCTTTGGTGGTGCCAGCTTGAGAGATCTCTGGGTTTCTTGTGTCATTAGTTGCTATTACTTCAGATCTTTATCCGTGTGGTACTTTTACATCTTTCCCGCATTTTACCGCTTTCTTAGCTGGAAGACCTCAATAGGAGGCAATGTTTTCTTTTGTTTGTTTACTTTTGTGCCCAAAGACCTCCATGCAGAGGCAATTGACGGATAAGAGGGATTAATAATCAATCCCCCGTTATTCAGTGTGTCGTTCTTTATGCTCGCACTACGTGTCGATGCTTCAGAATAAAAGCCCAAGATCTTTTGTCTGGTCAGTCAGTGGAGAGGGTTCCACCTTTCTGAATCCCCACTTTTTGTCATGAGCTCACCCTGCCCAGGGTTAAGAGCTATGAGGTCTTATCCTCATTACCCTTTTGATCTGCTCACCCTGACGTTCAATGTCAGTGGTTAAGAGCCTATTTGATTACCTTTCCATGGCTTGTTTGTCGAGGTTGATATGATCCCTCTTGACTAAAGCCCTACCCATGTATGTTTGAGCCCCCCGTTGGCGCGTTTACTTTAAGATACATGTTTTGTATGGTGTGATCGTTTCCCCGTAGGATTGCTAGGCTTCGTATAGTCTCTCGTTTGCATGTCAATTAAGGTAGCACTGTTCCTTCGTCTAGGACTTCCTTTTTGCATGAGCATTCCTAAAACACAAACAAACTCATTGATTTTTATTCTCCTAAGAACACGTTAAATCCTTCTACTACAGGCGAGTAAGTCTCCAAAGGTCGAGCATCCGGTAGATTGCGTAGTAACGTCGTTCATCTAAAAAACACAACCCTTAACCCGTAGGTAGCTGAACTACGGCTTGCTCTGATTCTCATTCCAGATGAGATACGTAGGCATAAGACGCGATGTCTTAGCGAGCACACTCCTCTTTAACCCCTAGGTAGCCGAGCTACGAAGACTCTGATTCTAATGTTCAGATGAGATACGTATGTAGTGGATGTGACATCCGTGCGAGTCATTTTCTTTTGACCCCTCTTTTAGTAAATAGTGCATTAGATAAACCTACACCCTTTAGACAAGAACAACAAAAGTGGATCCCGTAGAGTACTACGGATGCGTAAGGGTGCTAATACCTTCCCTTCGCATAATCGGCTCCCGAACCCAAGATTTGGTTGCGAGACCTTGTCTTTTCCTTTCCTTTTTTCAGGTTTACTTCGAGCGTTTCCTTTCCCTCCTTTGGGATAAATAATGCACGGTGGCGACTCTTCTGTCATTTCTTTTTTCGCCGGTTGTTTTTTCGCATTCTTTTTTCAGGTTGCGACACACGGAGTCTCTGAGATACTTGAATAGAAGAGCAGGTAGGCAGAGCTTCAGACCCTTGTGAATGCAGTAGAGGATACACTTCTGGTCTGTGTTGATGTAGTCTGAGGAGTTAGAAGCCGAACGGTGATGGATGGTGCCTAAGATAATCTTCAGTCATACCCGAAGGTTCTGATGCAGTTCCTTGTTCTTGGAATGCTTGCCTTCAGCATTCTGTTGGAATATGGTAGGGTTTATCTCCTGGGATAGATACGTTTCCCTAGGGTTGATGTTGTATATGCGTCTTCCTCCAGTCTTCTCCATGTTCAGAAGAGAAGCAATCGATTTCTCTGTGATAACTATCTTGACTCCCAAAACATAGGAGACAATGTAGTGATCATCAGAGTCAGCGAATCTCCAGAACTCCTTCACCAGATTCGTGTACACTGGGCCATATAGGCATTGAAAATAATTTTCCCACCCTTGCTTCTTCAGTTCATCAGTGAGGTCGACGCTATTTCTCTTCATGTTGTCAAAATCCATCAAGGTTTCACAAAGGACTTCCAGCTTGTCAAACGGAGTTGCAAGATGAATGTGAGGCTCACGATCAAGAATGTGAGGTTCCTTGTAGATAGGAGTGGAAACGACGCCGGTGGTTGCAGGGTTTTGTTGACTGGAACTTGGTGATTGCTCAGTTGAGTTCATCTGTTGAGAGAGGTTGTACACTGACTGTTGTTGAGAATCCATGAAGAAGGTTGAAGATGATGATGAATGTTGAAGAACTTGGTAAGAACTGCAGAAAAGCCTTTGAGAGAGGAGAGAACTGAGAGAGAGGGTTAGGTGAGTTCATGAGTGTAAAAGTGTGCAACTGTAGATAGTGAAGAGTATATATACACAATTAGGGCACATGCAAAATGACACAAGAAAAAGAGTTTAGCACATTGTCGCATCACGCGAAAAACCGGCGGGAAAAGAAGAAACAACAGAGCCGCCACCGTGCGTTATTTATCCCAAAAGAGGGAAAGGAAACGCTCGAAGTAAACCTAGGAAAGAACATGGTCTCGCGACCAAAGAGGATGGGTTCGGGAGTCGGTTATGCGAAGGGAAGGTATTAGCACCCCTACGCATCCGTAGTACTCTACGGGATCCACGCACGATAGGAAGGAAAAATGGTTGCTAAACACTGCTCAAACTCACACACACTGGCTGAAAAGAAACAAAAGAAACTGACTGAAACTGACTCGGCAGGACATCGTATCCTGGGCCTACTTAGTCTATCAGACATAGACATCAGAGTCGAAGTAGTTCGGACTGGGGAAAAACAACACATGCTCGCTAGGATATCGCATCCTATGCATACGTATCTTCTCGGATGAGAGAAGAATCAGAGCATTCGTAGCTCGGCTGACACGCAAACAAACAAAACAAGACACAGGCAAACGTGGAGCCCGAATGCCAATCACTGGACTTACATCAGCATCCGAACCTAAACGCACACAGGAAACCAACTGCCAATCGCTGGACTTATGTCGGACTCCAACCAGAACACACACGAGGGTGGTTAAGACACAAAGGGTTGAAAAAGAAAAAGGGCGCCCGGAGAGATCAGCTCAATCTCCTGCCTACATACTTCATCTGGTGTGAAGATCAGGGCGATGTAGTTCCCCTACGCAGGGAAAAAGGACTAGCCTAACCAGATAACAGAGGGAGACACAACACTAGGGAGACTACGACTCGAGCCTAGATGTTGTCATGCAAAGTCGTCCCTAAGTTAAGGTTTCTAGCTAACTGGCACAAGGAAGCAAGCCTATCCTAAACATGACTTGCACAGGAAGCAAGCCACACACACACCAAACTTGCACAGGAAGCAAGGGGGGTCTCGATTGCAACTAGGGCAAGAGAAAGGGGAGGTCTCAACCGCAACGAGGGCGAGAGAAAGGAATTAGTGTTAGTGGTTAGTCAAACTCGACAAGACATCGCATCTCGTGCCTACGTATCTCATCTGAACATGAGAATCAGAGTTGCCGTAGTTCGGCTAAACTATTACTGTTGGTTTGTGTTTTTTAAGTGGACAACGTCACTGCACAATCTACCTGATGCTCGACCTTTGGAGACTTACTCACCTGTAGTAGAAGGAGTTAACGTGTCCTTAAGAGGGGATGATGTTTGTTTGTGTTTTAAGAAAGCGCAAGCAAGAAAGGAAGTCCTAGACGAAGGAACCGTGCTACCTTAATTGACATGCAAACGAGACTACGCGGAGTCTAACAACCTAGGGGATATGATCACACCACATAAGCACACACAAACACATTCAGCATAAGGTAAACACACCAACAAAGGGGGCTCAAACATGGGTTAGGTTTTAGTCGAGGGGTCACATCAACCTCAACAAACAAACCTCTGGAATGGGGTGAGTGTTGCTCTTAACCTTGCCATTGAGGGGCTAAGGTGAAGCAGATGAAAGAAGATGAGGGGTGTGCCTCATTGCTTCTATCCCTGGCCAGGGAGAGCATTTGACAAGAATGTGTGGGTTCAGAAAGTGGGAACCCTTCTACACATTTGATACTGACTCAACTGTGCAATTGCACAAGATCTTGGGTTTTTATCTGAAATGCATCAACACAGTGGTGTGAGCAAAACAGAAGACACACTGAATAGCAGGGGATAGGTTGCTTATCCCTTGGTTCTGCCAATTGCCTCTTCACTTAGGAGGTCTTTGACTCTGTACAAGGACAAATTAAACATACACAAACATTGCCTCTTAAGGAGGACTTCAGACAGTTGCCTGGCCAAGTAACAGGCCAGGTCTTCCAGACTACATGAAGAAAAAGGAATTATACCTCAAGCAAGTTGCTAAATAGCAAAGCAAAGCAAGTTCAAAGAACTTAAGCAACTAAGGGTACCTGAAATAGTCAAACTAATCAGTAAACAGTTCAACAGTTAAAAGCAAAAGGCATTGGTAAACAATAGTCAACACAGAGGGACCAATGTGCAAAGCACAAGACTCAAATCAAATGAGTCATACCACCTACAAAACAAAGGTTAGCTCATGATGAATAATCAAACTCAGATCCAAAGAAATTGATCTCATTGGTCATTGGGTGTTCAACCTGAAAACACAAGCTCAAGAGTGAGTGACTGGACCACTAGGGCAAGCCTAGGGTCAAAAGAGAATGAAAAAGTCAAAACAGCAAACCATATTCAATCAAAATCAAATACAATCAATCAAGAAGCATTTCCAATTGGATCCATATTCACATCATGCATCATCATCAATTCATGAGCAAAAGAAGTCAAAGCATTGCAAACAGAAGCTCAAAGAAGTCAACAGAATGACTTGCATCAAAAGTCAACTCAAACATTTTCAAAAATCATCAAATAATTCATGCTCAATCAAAATCCATAACATGACATGCATATGAAATTTCAGCTCAACTGGATCATGGGAAGATGGTCAATTAAAATCAGAAAGTCACAATCAATTCAAGTAAGCACAAAGAAGTCAAACAAACATGTACCAACTTCAAAAAAATCATAACTAAATGAAAACAGATGAGAAATGAATGGGATTAACACCAATGCAAAGCTCAAGATGTCTAGTATGCACATGCAAAATTTCATGATCATACAATAAGATATGAGAATTTCCCAAATGGAATGGCAAGATGTGTCACACAAAGTCAACATTTGACTAGGCAGGGAAGAAAAATCTCAAACAAATAGGAAATGGCATAACTAAATCCAAGAAAATTCACACACAAACTAGACATATGAGAGAGGGATCATGCAAAATTTGGGGTCAATTGGAGGCCAGGAAGTATGTCAACAAAATTCATGAATTTGCACATCCATGGTGTGACACAAGTTGTCACACCCTACTTCAAAAATTCATAACACACAAACCACATATGATAAAATCATGATATTTACACCAAAATAAGCATGAATGAGTTTAGAATAACCACAAAATTTTTCAGAATCATTGGATACATCCTCATCATTTCACAAAAGAATTGGCAAAAGGTGTAAAAATTGGTCACATTATACAAACCCTAAGGCCATTTAAAATCCAGCCATCCAAAAAATCAATAAAAAACATGATAAAATAATAGACATCAAACAGGACATGATGCAAAAATTCCCACTGAATTTGGAATTAAAATGAACGAATTATGAATTTTGCAAAATGGATGATCAAAGTGAAATAATATTGTGAAATTAAAATGAATTAAATTGAATAATTAATGGAGAATGGCACGTTGGTAATTAGGTCCTTCATTTAGCAAAACGCCGCGTTTTGCTCACGGCCAGGGAAATGTTCCCATTGGCCAGTTCCAATGGAATAGTGAATGATACGTGAAACATAAACAGAAACTGGGCATGGCTAGGGTTTCTAGGCAGCATCATGAACACTCATCACTTCCAAATCGAATTTTAGAAAAATTCCCAGAATTCAAAATTAAATACATAGAAACGTTCAGCATGGCATGGCAAACAACAATCTATCATCAATTTTCATTAAAGCATGCTGTGCATCATGAATCGAACCAAAGAACATTCAACACCAAAACTTGCTCATGAACAAACATTTCCAGAAATGATCAAATAGCATACCAATAGAACCGTTAGAGCACACACATGACAAATCCAAGCATTATTTTCATGGAAACAATCTAATGAAAGAGAATCGAGCAAAAGTTCAAATGAACATCAATCTTAATTTTCAGATTTCTTGCACAATACTTAACCAAATTACATGAGACAAAGTGCATTGGATTCAGCATACCAAGACCTACACTAAGCATGGCAAAGATTTGAGAAACAAAGGATTCGAAAATTTACCAAAAATGAAACTCAGTGGTGATTCAGTGCTCCTTTGGCCATGAATGTTCCAAACAGATGAAGGCTATGATTGGAAATGATGAATGCTTGAAGAAACTCAGCTCATTGATGCTTGCAAATGTCCAAAACTTGAGCTGCCATGGAAATGGTGTTGGAAGAACAGTCGAGCAAGTGAGCTTCCAGCTGGAGAATGATGGTTGCCAAGTGTTCACAAGGATGTTTGGATGGTGAAATAACAAAGTCCAGATCGTGGCCTTTGGAGGATTTGGCAGATTTTTTGAAATGCAAGCAAAATGCAATTTGAGAGAATGAAGAAAATCTGTATGTAATGGCTGCTAGGGTTGCTTCAAAATGACAGAAAATGTAATTTATATCATCCTTTTAAGGTTGGTAATGGAAGTGCTAAACAAGATTAGCTTAAATGAACCAACTTGCACAATTGCTAATTTTGACCAAAAATGCATATGGAGGTGGTATGATAGTGGTATGCTGCTCGAATTGGGCCTAGGCAAATTTCAAATACCATCTTAAATGAATCCCAATTGGCCAAATGTGCTGAAAACACTTAATTCAAAAAGTCAACCTTTGGTCCACACTTGAATTTAAATGAGACAAGTCAAAAAATGCCATTTTGATTGGCAAGGTTTTGGTGTATGAAATTTATATTTTTGGAAAGAGGAGATGAAATGTGGTTTGTAGGAAAAAACCCCACCAAAATTGGCCAAATGGTTTGAGAGATATGGCCCTTTGAAGTTCAAGATTTTGTGAAAATGATTTGATCATATCTTGACAACCATGCATGGGAATTGGGAGTTCTTGGATTTTTTGGAAATGGGAGAACAAGATATTCAACTTTCATGTTGGGCAAAAATTCATTTGAAGCTTGTATCATGATGTAAGTTTATGATCAAGAAGTTTCCATTTTTAGCAGTTAAAATTACAGGTCCAGTTTCTATTTTTGGAAATTTTCTGATTGGCTTCAAATTCTTCAATGATGTTGATTGCCATGATATATGAGGCCTATTGGGACATGAATAAGCTCTCTCAAACCATTTCCATCCATCAAAACCATAAAATCAACCACAGTTGACCAACTTTGACTTTCTAGGGTTTCTGACTGTCTGTGCATGAACTGATGGCTTCTGAACATCCAACCCTTGACCTAAACACTTCAAATGGACCTCCAGGTCATGTGAACTTGTTGGACAAACCCTAGGGCCTTGGCTCCTTGAGAAACAACCTTGCTTGATTGGTTGACTGATCTCCTGATCAGTTTGACCTAATTCTTGACTTGCTTGCTCTTGAGGCAACTGGGGACAATGCAATGCTATGCAATGGATCATGATATGCTATGACCTAATATGAAATGGTATGTACAATGATAGGTGCAAATTTGAGGTGCTACAGCTGCCCCTATTCAATCAGTTGGGAACCCGAACGGATGATAGCAGTGGCTGTCAGACTTTCAGGGTAAATAGGGATTGAATACCAAAGAACTGTAGAAATTTGCACCGACTGGATATAATACAAAAGAACCACGTCATTTACCGATGACAAACGCATGACAATTTCAGAAAAGCAAAACCATTTACCGATGGTTGGAAAACTGGAAACTTGATATTTACCGATATCAACTTCAGCAAGACCATTTACCGATGGTTGCTGGGAAAACAAACTTCCGAAAAGAGAAACCATTTACCGATGGTTAAAACTTGATATTTACCGATATCAACTTCAGCAAGACCATTTACCGATGGTTGCTGGGAAAACAAACTTCTGAAAAGAGAAACCATTTACCGATGGTTAAAACTTGATATTTACCGATATCAACTTCAGCAAGACCATTTACCGATGGTTGCTGGGAAAACAAACTTCTGAAAAGAGAAACCATTTACCGATGGTTAAAACTTGATATTTACCGATATCAACTTCAGCAAGACCATTTACCGATGGTTGCTGGGAAAACAAACTTCTGAAAAGAGAAACCATTTACCGATGGTTAAAACTTGATATTTACCGATATCAACTTCAGCAAGACCATTTACCGATGGCTGCTGGGAAACAGATTTCTGAAAAGAGAAACCATTTACCGATGGTTAAAACTTGATATTTACCGATATCAACTTCAGCAAGACCATTTACCGATGGTTGCTGGGAAAACAAATTGATGAAAAACAAAACCATTTACCGATGGTTAAAAACTTGATATTTACCGATATCAACTTCAGCAAGACCATTTACCGATGGCTGCTGGGAAATAATTTGATGTAGAAAGGAAGCAAGACCATTTACCGATGGTGGCTTCAGAGCAACTTGACATTTACCGATGTCAACTTTAACAAGGCCATTTACCGATGGCTGCTGCAACTGGGAATTCGATATTTACCGATATCGAAGAAAACTGGGCCATTTACCGATGACATCTCTGCTTGGAGAGGAACAAAAATCTTTGTTGTGATACCAGACAAGACGTTTACCGACGACTTCTGGGGATACTGATTTTATTAGCAAGAGAAACAAAGAATGACCAGACATTTATCGATGACTGGGATGAGACTCGATGTTTACCGACATCGAAAGATGATGTTTACCGACATCAAAAAGAGATGACCAGACATTTACCGATGACTGGGGTGGGAAATTTATTGGGAAGAGACAAACACATATTTGCAACTGGAAACTAGGTAGGACATTTACCGATGGCTCTACTGGGGATTTCTAACTGGGGAATTATCAGACATTTACCGATGACTGAAGAAAAGGACTCGATGTTTACCGACATCAAAAAATGACCAGACATTTACCGATGACTGGGTGAGACTCGATGTTTACCGACACCGAAACAATGGTGTTTACCGACACCAAAAATGAAAAACACGCGGGTGCTGACATGACACTTACTGGTATCACAAGGAACGACATCTTAGACATGTCGAGGCAAGGCTGATCACTTGCTGGGGGTCTCACTGAAGAGAAACGAACTTTCTGTCACCATCGGGTGAGGAAATAAACCTCTGTGGGGATAATCAATTCTGAATGCTGTCGAAGCAACTGTGGCAGACGTGGTGCTGTGTTGAAGAAAATGATCTGCCTCTGCCGGGGGATACAGTCTGATGTGGTTTCGAACACATGAATGCATATGTTTGAATTTTTCTGTGGCATAATGCTCCATGTGGAATGGAAATGCTACGCAGTTTGAGGATGCAATGATTACTATATGCAATGCAAAATGATGTAAGCTCTGCGGGGAGAGTACACAGGACGACTGTGCTGAGGAATCTTCAAGATAACTCTACCGGGGAAGACAACAATACAACTGCTGGGGAACCAACAAACAAATCCACTAGGGGAAGATAAAGCAACTCGCTGGGGAGGAATAAAGCAAATCTGCTAGGGGAAAGCAAAGGTAAACTGCTGGGGAATGTCCAATCAATCCACAAAAGTTCCGCTTGGGAAAATAAGAGCTCCGCTGGGGAAGCTAAACTAGGCAACTCTCTGGGGATAAGACCCATGATATTCACAAATAGAAACAAACTCAGCTGGGGATGTGGATATCGATCTGCCACGATAACTCGTCCAATCCACTGGTGGGATAAACTCTGCTGGAGAGACCAATGCTTCGCTGGGGAAGGCTTAAACAAACCATAGTTAGGAGAATGGCTCTGTCTGGTGACTTTACTGGGGAAAATACTCATAGGTGACGATCTGCAAATCGGAACGACAGATGCCCCAGGGAGTACATGGACAAGATACGCTCAAGTGTCCTCCACATTCAAAATGATTTTCAAATGTTTCAATCTTTCTGCACGTCATTGTTTAGCCTTCATGTTTTTATATGCAATGTTTATCAAAAATTCGGACGTTTTTGCAAACAAAACAGTAAAAGTAAAAACAAGAGAGCAATTTATCTGAATAACGACTTTTATTGATTGAAAATGGGCCTGAAAAGGCAAATACATTGGGAAGCAATTCCTAGAAAGAGGTAATTGCGTACAGAAGGAAAATAAGCTATCCTAATGGCAATGTGAACACGGCATCCACTGTTTCCCAACTCTGTTATAACTCATAGATCATCAGTTTCCTCCCAATTCCTTGCTTTCTGAGAAGACTGACTGGACCGATCACATCTTTCGAGATGGCAGCTGACGAAGCATGATGAAGTACAGATGACTCAGACTGTAGTCTTCGCTTTAATCCCTCTTTTGGCTGGATCGCCCTTTCGGGTTTTCAATCCACCGGGATGCCCATTTTTGCCTAAGCCGCCCTTGCGGGTTTTCGACTTACCGGGTGTACAATTTTTCATTTTTATCCCTAACTTTTGCCTGAACCTTTTCTTTCTGTTTTTTGGTTCGCCGGGATGCCCATTTTTGCCTGGACTCTTTTATTCTTTTTGTCCAGCGGGTCAATTTATGCGAAGTATTTTTTGACTACATCTGAGTTAACAGGGGAAGGAAAATCTTCACCATCCATAGTTGTAAGCACCAAGGCTCCACCGGAGAAGACCTTCTTCACAACATATGGACCTTCGTAATTAGGAGTCCACTTGCCCCTGTTATCTGTACCGGGAGGAAGGATCCTCTTCAAAACCAGATCGCCAGTTTGAAATGTCCGAGGACGCACTTTCTGATCAAAGGCTCGCTTCATCCTCCTCTGATATAACTGCCCATGGCAAACAGCTGCTAACCGTCTTTCTTCGATAAGGCTTAACTCGTTAAACCTTGTACGAATCCACTCGGCTTCGTCCAGCTTGACATCCAATAATACCCTCAGAGAAGGGATCTCCACTTCAACTGGTAGGACTGCTTCCATACCATACACAAGGGAGTAAGGGGTTGCCCCGGTCGACGTACGTACTGAGGTACGGTACCCATGCAAAGCGAAAGGCAACATCTCATGCCAATCTTTGTACGTAACGACCATTTTCTGCACAATCTTCTTGATATTCTTGTTAGCTGCCTCTACAGCACCATTCATCTTTGGTCTGTAAGGAGAAGAATTGTGATGTTCGATCTTGAAATCTCTGCACAAGTCTTTCATCATCTTGTTGTTGAGATTTGAACCATTGTCAGTGATGATTCTCTCAGGGACTCCATAACGACAGATGATTTCTTTCTTGATGAACCGGGCAACCACTTGTTTGGTGACGTTGGCATAGGAAGCTGCTTCCACCCATTTGGTGAAGTAATCGATCGCCACCAAGATGAAGCGATGTCCATTAGAAGCAGTAGGCTCTATCTTCCCAATCATATCAATGCCCCACATGGCAAACGGCCAAGGCGAGTTCATGACATTCAACGGGCTTGGTGGTACATGCACCTTATCAGCATAGATTTGACACTTGTGGCATTTCCGAGCATATTTGAAGCAATCGGATTCCATAGTCATCCAGTAATATCCGGCTCTCAGCAATTTCTTCGACATTGCATGCCCACCAGCGTGGGTACCAAACGAACCCTCGTGTACTTCTTGCATCAACATGTGTGCTTCGTGTCTATCCACGCATCTGAGCAAGACCATGTCAAAGTTCCTCTTGTACAACACGTCATCCTGATTCAGATAAAAGCTTCCCGCTAGCCTTCTCAGGGTCTTCTTATCATTCTTTGACGCACCCTCAGGATACTCTTGAGTCTTGAGGAAATTCTTGATGTCATAATACCACGGCTTTTCATCAATAGCAACAACAGACTCGGCTGCAAACACATATGCAGGCCTCTCGAGTCGATTTACCGCAACATGTGGCACATGATTCCACCAATGAACCTTTATCATAGAGGATAAAGTAGCCAAAGCATCAGCCATTTGATTCTCATCCCGAGGGACATGATACAACTTCACCTTCTTGAAGAACGTCAGTATTCTTCTGGTGTAATCTCTATACGGAATCAAATGCGGCTGGTTTGTATTCCAATCTCCATTGACCTGATTGATCACTAGAGCAGAATCTCCAAATATGTCCAGCGTTTTGATCCTCAGATCAATGGCTTCTTCTATCCCCATGATACAAGCCTCGTACTCAGCTTCATTGTTGGTGACGTCGAAAGTCAATCTGGCAGAGAAAGGTATATGAGCACCTTTGGGATTGATCAACACTGCCCCAACACCGTTACCGTTCATATTCACAGCCCCATCAAACATCAGTGTCCACTTGTCATCAGGATCTGGTCCTTCCTCGACAAGCGGCTCTTCACAGTCTTTCATCTTCAAATACATGATGTCTTCATCAGGGAATTCAAACATCATAGGCTGATAGTCGTTGATCGGTTGCTCGGCAAGATAGTCGGACAAAATACTACCTTTGATGGCCTTCTGTGACGTGTACTGAATGTCATATTCTGTTAAGATCATTTGCCATCGGGCAACACGTCCGGTGAGAGCCGGCTTCTCAAAGATGTATTTGACTGGATCCATCCTAGAAATCAACAGAGTAGTATGGTTCAACATATACTGCCTTAGTCGGCGAGCAGCCCAGGCCAAAGCACAGCAAGTTTTCTCGAGCAGTGAATATCTTGTTTCACAGTCGGTAAACTTTTTGCTTAGGTAGTATATGGCATGCTCTTTTCGACCAGACTCGTCATGCTGCCCCAATACACACCCCATCGAAGTCTCGGTCACTGACAGGTACATTATCAGTGGTCTCCCAGGAACTGGAGGAATCAGGATTTGAGGTTTCTGTAAATACTCTTTGATTTTGTCAAAAGCTTTCTGACAATCATCATTCCATTTGATCGCCTGGTTTTTTCTGAGCAGTTTGAAAATTGGTTCACATGCAGCAGTTAGATGAGATATGAACCTTGCAATGTAGTTCAATCTCCCTAAAAACCCACGGACTTGCTTTTCCGTTTTCGGTTCAGGCATCTCTTGAATAGCTTTGACTTTTGCTGGATCTACCTCAATCCCTTTCTCACTGACAATGAAGCCTAAGAGCTTCCCGGATCTTACCCCAAACGTACACTTGTTCGGATTCAGCCTCAGCTTGAACTTGACCAATCTGTCAAACAACTTCTGCAGATTTACCAGGTGCTCCTCTTCCGTCTGCGACTTCGCAATCATATCATCCACGTACACTTCGATCTCTTTGTGCATCATGTCATGAAAGAGAGTCGTCATTGCCCTTTGATAGGTAGCACCGGCATTCTTCAGCCCAAATGGCATCACTTTGTAGCAGAACGTGCCCCAAGGTGTAATGAATGTCGTTTTTTCCATGTCCTCTGGCGCCATCTTGATCTAGTTATAGCCTGAGAAACCGTCCATGAAAGAGAATACCGAGGATTGAGCCGTATTATCCACCAATACATCAATGTGAGGTAATGGGAAATCGTCTTTCGGACTCGCTCTGTTCAAATCCCGGTAGTCGACACACATTCTGACTTTGCCATCCTTCTTTGGCACAGGGACAATGTTGGCCACCCACGGCGGGTAATTTGTTACAGCCAGAAAACCTGCGTCCCACTGCTTCTGAACCTCTTCCTTGATCTTGACAGCCATATCAGGACTAGTTCTGCGAAGCTTCTGCTTGACCGACGGACACTCTTCTCTAAGAGGTAACCGATGCACCACAATGTCTGTATCCAACCCAGGCATATCTTGGTATGACCAGACGAATATTTCCACATATTCTTTCAGCATCTCAATCAGCCTCCTCTTGACAGAGTCTTCTAAAGCAGCCCCGATCTTGATCTCTCTTCTGGCTTCCTCAGTACCCAGATTAACGATTTCCAACTCTTCCTGATGAGGTTGGATGACCCTTTCCTCTTGCTTCAGTAGTCTGACCAATTCTGCAGGGAGTTCACAGTCTTCCTCACTCTCCTCTTCAGCTTGGTAGATGGGATTGTTGAAATCATACTGAGCCATAACAGAGTCGTTCATAGTGGATGCCAAAAGATCTCTTCTGCATGTTTAATGTTTTGTTTTTAGAAAAAGATTTCAATAAAGTCACAAAAAAAACAAAAACATTGCCATTTTTATTTTTGAAAAAGTGGAAAACAGAAAATAGAAAGACAAAGATCTCAAAATTTGATTGAAAAAACGTCCTTTATTTATAAACATTGTGAACATGATGTGGCCCTACAATGAACCACTACGCCTTGGGCAGAACGTAGGGTTTTCATGCAAAATGAAAAAACAAGAGAAAATTACTCTGTCAGTAGAGTAACTTGGACCACATCTTCTGCTGTCCAGTTGTTGATAACCTCGCCTGGTGCACAAGGGCGGACCCAGACGTTCAGATCACAGACACTGTCTTCACCGTCAGTAGCGAATACATCCCCATGGTTCATCAGCCCCGCGCTGGTGAAGGTACTCGGACCTGCCTGTACATGCTGCTCTGCTTGGAGAGGCTCGTACCCAATGCCGAACTTGTCTTCTTTAATCGGCAAGTCAACCATCTTGCCCCAGCCCTCAGCCTTACCGGAGTCCACAACTTCCTTGGCCTGCTTGTACGATGTAATCGAAGCACCTGGCTTCCTCTGCTCAGCACAAGCTACCCCTTCTAAAGCCACGGTCTCAAATGCCTGGCACAAGGTTTCGTGGATCTCGCCATCCACCTCAACATATTTGAAGGAGGAGAGATGACTCACCAGAATTTCCTCTTCGCCACACACGGTCACAATTTGACCGTTCCAGACATATTTGAGCTTTTGGTGGAGAGTCGACGAGACTGCTCCAGCGGCGTGTATCCATGGACGCCCCAACAAACAACTGTAAGCAGGCTGAATGTCCATAACGTAGAAAATGACGTCGAAAATCTCCGGACCTATCTTAACCGGCAAAGTGACTTCACCAAACACAGACCGTTTGGATCCGTCAAAGGCACGCACAATCAGGTCACTGGGAGTGAGCACAACTCCCTCGACATCGATCTTCTTCAATATCTGCTTGGGTAAGACATTCAGGGACGACCCGGTGTCCACTAGCACATGAGATAAAACAGCTCCCTTGCACTCCATAGTGATGTGCAAGGCTTTGTTATGGTTGCGACCCTCAGGCGTTAGGTCTAGGTCAGTGAAACCTACACCGTGCCTGGTACTCACATTGGCTAGTACACCCTCCAGCTGGTTGACAGATATCTCTTGCGGGACGTATGCCATATTCAGCATCTTCAGCAAAGCGTCCCGATGTGCCTCAGAACACATCAGCAAAGAGAGTATCGAAATCTTTGACGGAGTCTGATTGAGCTGATCTACAATCTTGTAGTCACTCTTCTTAATGATTTTCATGAACTCCTCAACATCTTTCTGAAAAGAACCCTCAGCCTCCTTCTGAGCCGGTTCTTCGTCAACCACTGCTTGTTTGCCCTTAGCTCTGGCGGATGCCTCAGCAGCAGCATCCCTCAAAGGCTGAGGAGCAAACAGTCGTCCACTCCTAGTGAAACCTCCCGGTCCTCCAACATTGTCCACCACAGGACTTGCAACAGCAGGAGTTCTCACCGGAGTACTGATTATTACTGGCGCTTGACTAGCTGGCCTAATCTGATTGCCAGCCCTTCTATCATTGCGATAGGCGTTGTCATATCTCCACGGCACAGCCTTACTATTTTCAACCTGCCTTCTGCCAGGCGCAACAATAGTAGTAGGTGCACGGATGGTCACCGGAGCTGGGATGGTAACCGGAGTATTGCTTGTTGTGGGTGCACTGACACTCCCTCTTCCTCGTCCCTCAGACGGCTTGAAATAAATAGTGACAGTAGACACTGCCCCATTCTCTTTAACAGCCCGGCTAAACTGGAGACAGCCCTCATCAATCAGTCTTTGAATACCAGCCTTCAGCTGGTCACAACCATTGGTAGTTTCTGAACAAACCAAACAATCTTCTTTACAGCCCGGGTCAACACCCCCCTTCAGCAAACGGCCCTTTACTATCATCAGAGAAGTCTGAACATCTTCCACATTGTCAATCAAATCTACAACCTCTCCTTCTTCAACATTGTTAACTCTATGCCCACCATGCTGAGGCATAGGATTGTTCACTACATTCGGCACTGGGGCGAAATTGATTGCTTTAGCATCAATCAAGTCTTGAACTTTATGTTGCAAAGCCCGACATCTTTCAGTATGGTGGCCTGGTGCCCCAGAGTGAAAATCACAACGGACATTTGCATCATAACCCGGAGGCAGTACTGTTGGAGTAGCCATCGTACACAGCTCTACAAACCCTAACCGGAGTAGTTCGGGCAATAATTCTGCGTACGTCATCGGCAGAGGATCAAATCTTCTATCAGGATTCAACCTCTGTCTCTGCTGATAAGGACGTTGCTGCTGTTGCTGCTGTTGTTGCGGTTGTTGCGGTTATTGTTGAACTCTCTGTTGTTGTTGTGGACGAGGTTGAGGTGCAGGAATAGTCACTGCAGCCACTGGACGATACTGATCTCTGTTTGCACTTGCTCTGTACACACCCCCTCTGTGTTGTACAGCATTGGTCTCTCCTTCTCTACGGCGAGGTGCCCTAGAGAAGGGTTTCTTCGAGGACGACGAAGAACCTGCGTCATGAATCCTCCCAGCTTTGATCAAACTTTCTGTTCTCTCGCCACAGATGACGACGTCAGAAAAACTTCCGAATGGGCAGCTTCCCATCCGGTCCATATATACACCTTGCAGAGTACTGATGAACATGTCAGTCAACTCCCTTTCCAGCATAGGGGGTTGAACTCTCGCAGCTAGTTCACGCCATCTCTGGGCGTACTCCTTAAAGCTTTCATTATTCTTCTGACATAGACTCTGCAGCTGAGTCCTGGTAGGAGCCATGTCCATATTATGCTTATACTGTCTGAGGAACGCTTCACCCAGATCTCTCCAGCATCTGATGGAATCCCGCTTCAACTCCATATACCAATCCAAAGACGCCCCAGATAGGCTGTCCTGGAAGAAATACATCCACATCTTCTCATCATCAGTGTATGCGGATATCTTTCTGTAGTATGCCTGCACATGGGTGCGAGGGCAGGAGGTACCGTTGTATTTGTCAAATGACGGTGCCTTGAATTTGTGCGGGATTCTCAGTCCTTCAACTAATCCCATATTTGTAACATCGAAACCGAGGGAGTTTTGACATTCTATAGCCCTAATCTTCTCAGCAAGGGCCTCGACTTTGCGATCTCTCGCATCGTTTCTGCCCAAAATATCTTCGTCTTCACTGAGCATAGTAAACAAATCCTCTTGTCTGTCAACAATCGGAATTCTGTTACGGGCTGGAACATGGATGACTCTGGCACTAGCAGCATCTGGAGCAATAGGTTGACCATCAACCCGGACACCCCTCAACTCTTCGCCTACAGCATAGTTGTTGACGGGAATAGCAGCAGCAGGGATGTCAGGGACTGGATTTCCTTCTGGTAGAGCCTGGTTGGGCGATGGAATTGCAGCTTCTTGTCTCTGAACCAGTGCTCGGAGCTCTTCTTGGCCTTGCGCAACCCCTTGCATCATGTGAATGAATTGGGCCATGTTAGCCCTCATCTCTGCCAACTCAGCTTGTACTTGATCCATGTTGCGTTGATGGTTGAGCCTCGTTGAGTAGCGGTGTGGTCTTTGATCAGCTATCCTGCCTGGACACAGGAATCAAAGTGAGAAGACGGCACAAGAACACCTGTTATGCAAATGATATGAGTATGATGTTTTAATGATATGCATGATGCACATGATATGCTCATTTCTCAGGCATTCAAAGAGCCTGACCCATCCTCAAAAGATGGCAACCTGCAGCAATAAGAGAACAACAAGATACAAGGAAAATATGAGAACAACAGGGAAATACTGACAACCTTATCTATACATAAGGGTAAAAAGGTCAATACAACCAAGTCAACAGAATATTCGAGTAAACAGAGTACAAAGAAATGAATCCCTATCCAACATGCCTGGAGGTGATTCTCAGCAAAAAGATTCAAAGACGGAGTACAAGCAAATGAATCCCATCCAACAAGCCTGGAGGTGATTCTCGATAAATACAAACAAAGATACAATCTAAGACAGACGGTCTTCCGGAATGAGAGTCCTCAGGTAATGGCACTGGTCTATCAACAGTGTGCATTCTGAACATTCTGGTAGAGGGGTGATCTTCTCTTTCAACTGTCTTCTAAGCTCCAAGACTTCTCCTCCAAGATAATCCTCCGACTTCTGTCTCATATCCATCTCTTTCTTCAACTGAATGTCTTTGTCTTTGAGTTGCTTCTCCAAGTCTCTGATCTTCTTCTGATAGTTGACTTCCGCTCTCTGTAGTCTCAAGCATTCCCTATGTTCTTCATCCAACATAGACTCCATCTCCTCATATGATCTTTTCTTACTCCTTGCTCTGTCAGCATCTTCTCCTTGCACTTCCCTGAGTTGATGGGCCAAGTGCAGCTTATCAGCTTTAGCTTTGTACAACTCCATCTGAACGTCTTGCTCTTTCTCTCTCAGACGACGACTCTCCATCAAGGCTTGCTTATAGTGCTCAGCAGGCACACTATCAGCAAGAACCAAAGGTGGTTGCTCCTGCAACGGCTCCATCCTATCATAGGGTAGCAACAAAGTTTCCTCTCTCTTCTTTACCCAATCGGTGTAATCGGGCATTGCAATGGCAAACTTCTTCCCTAAGACGGATCCATCCTTCGCTTCAACAAATCTCCAGGCTCTCCCAATCTGCTCCAATCTAACAGGGTCAGTACGCTTCTCAAAATACACACTCTCAACTATCTCAGCTTCAAGTGGCCTTCTGCTCATGACAAACCCTAGCTGGCGAAGAGAAAGAACTGGGTTGTAATTGATGCAACCCTTGGTCCCCACGAGTGGCACGTTCCGGAATTCACCACAACTCATAATAACATTCTTCACATCCATCCGGTATGACTGCCATCTGATGTCATAGGAGGTGAGTGACATGACCCTCTGAGTCCACTTAAGGGTGCTCTGGGTGTCTACAAAGGGTCCGCTGACAGGCAAGAGTGACATAAACCATCTGAACAGGAGAGGTAGACAGCACCTGATGGCTCCACCCTTACCATGCCTACTGTGGATGGCATAGTAAGTGTCAGCTAAAAGGGTTGGGACTGGATTCCCTCTGATGAATATACTGATAGCAGCATAGTCAATGAAATTAGGCATACTTGGGAATAGGACGATCCCGTAGATCATGGCAGCTAGCTGTGCGTGAAAAACTTCCCAATTCCCCTTCTCTGCCTCATCTCTAGCAATCCTTATAAGAAACTTCAATGGTAGGCCCACAACTTCCCCACAGGGCTTCCAATTCTCACCAACCTCCTTAACACTCAACCGGAGAGCTCTGGCAATCAATCTGAAGTCAACCTCCTTTGGGACGTCCAAGAAGGGAGTCTGATGCTGAACCGGGACATTCATCAGAATAGAGTACTCCTCGAGAGTAGGTGCTAGCTGATAATCTTGAAACGTAAAGCATCTGAGCTCTGGATCATAGAACTGAAGAAGTGTCTGCAGAGGCACCGGATCCACTACTGTCTTCAGCACTGTCAGAATATCTCCATACTGTCCAACAAAACTCTTCAGACGATCGTCTGTCACAAAGCTACCCAACTCAATCAGTGAAGTCAGCGGCTCTCGATGAAAGCTGTAGGAACAGGTCTTCCGCTTCGGCTCTGAGACTGTTGCCATCTCTATCAGTAGACAAGCTCGGGAATGTACCTGAGAAATGATATGCATGCAGAGATTAGTTTTTTCTCTCTTTTTTTTCATTTTTTTTGATTTTTTTTTCATTGCGTTTCCTTTGAAAAATAAATATGCTATGATGCACATGATGCAGACTGGACTGGCTGGTTGTGCAAACTCTGATCATTAGGTCGAAGCTTCAGTCAAAACTCGGAACCCAAATCCAACTTAAGGTCAACTGAACACACTGTTGTCTGAACTAGAGTCACCAACAGAACCGAGTCACCAACAGTACCTGTAATGATCAACCCTTCCCCACTCACGGGTGTAGTCTAGGCCAGGGTAAAGGCTGAGAGAAACGCAGCATAAATAACCTTTCGCAGGAATACCATCATATACACACCCGAAGTATGTAACGACGATACCCCACCAGGGTCTGAACTGCTCGTGATATCAATGTTCCGCTAAGTGGCGCAATACCACCCGCTTCCCATGAATCACTCCATTCCTAGTCATCCTAGATTTCACTCATGGTCTGGGTATTGGACCTTTTACCTCAACTGACTCCCACCCCACACAGAGAGAACAGACAACCAGCCAGGCAGAATGAATAATGAATATGAATGCAAACATCAATGCACACAATCAATGCAATCAATAAATGAAATGAACAAAAAATGAATGCAATAAATAAACACAGCACAAAGCAACCAAAACCCTAATCCTAGAGAGCGCCAGGAGAGACTCGCTCAGGGAAGATGGACCAGCATAGGTCAACTTCTCTATATCCCCAGCAGAGTCGCCAGCTGTCGCATCACGCGAAAAACCGGCGGGAAAAGAAGAAACAACAGAGCCGCCACCGTGCGTTATTTATCCCAAAAGAGGGAAAGGAAACGCTCGAAGTAAACCTAGGAAAGAACATGGTCTCGCGACCAAAGAGGATGGGTTCGGGAGTCGGTTATGCGAAGGGAAGGTATTAGCACCCCTACGCATCCGTAGTACTCTACGGGATCCACGCACGATAGGAAGGAAAAATGGTTGCTAAACACTGCTCAAACTCACACACACTGGCTGAAAAGAAACAAAAGAAACTGACTGAAACTGACTCGGCAGGACATCGTATCCTGGGCCTACTTAGTCTATCAGACATAGACATCAGAGTCGAAGTAGTTCGGACTGGGGAAAAACAACACATGCTCGCTAGGATATCGCATCCTATGCATACGTATCTTCTCGGATGAGAGAAGAATCAGAGCATTCGTAGCTCGGCTGACACGCAAACAAACAAAACAAGACACAGGCAAACGTGGAGCCCGAATGCCAATCACTGGACTTACATCAGCATCCGAACCTAAACGCACACAGGAAACCAACTGCCAATCGCTGGACTTATGTCGGACTCCAACCAGAACACACACGAGGGTGGTTAAGACACAAAGGGTTGAAAAAGAAAAAGGGCGCCCGGAGAGATCAGCTCAATCTCCTGCCTACATACTTCATCTGGTGTGAAGATCAGGGCGATGTAGTTCCCCTACGCAGGGAAAAAGGACTAGCCTAACCAGATAACAGAGGGAGACACAACACTAGGGAGACTACGACTCGAGCCTAGATGTTGTCATGCAAAGTCGTCCCTAAGTTAAGGTTTCTAGCTAACTGGCACAAGGAAGCAAGCCTATCCTAAACATGACTTGCACAGGAAGCAAGCCACACACACACCAAACTTGCACAGGAAGCAAGGGGGGTCTCGATTGCAACTAGGGCAAGAGAAAGGGGAGGTCTCAACCGCAACGAGGGCGAGAGAAAGGAATTAGTGTTAGTGGTTAGTCAAACTCGACAAGACATCGCATCTCGTGCCTACGTATCTCATCTGAACATGAGAATCAGAGTTGCCGTAGTTCGGCTAAACTATTACTGTTGGTTTGTGTTTTTTAAGTGGACAACGTCACTGCACAATCTACCTGATGCTCGACCTTTGGAGACTTACTCACCTGTAGTAGAAGGAGTTAACGTGTCCTTAAGAGGGGATGATGTTTGTTTGTGTTTTAAGAAAGCGCATGCAAGAAAGGAAGTCCTAGACGAAGGAACCGTGCTACCTTAATTGACATGCAAACGAGACTACGCGGAGTCTAACAACCTAGGGGATATGATCACACCACATAAGCACACACAAACACATTCAGCATAAGGTAAACACACCAACAAAGGGGGCTCAAACATGGGTTAGGTTTTAGTCGAGGGGTCACATCAACCTCAACAAACAAACCTCTGGAATGGGGTGAGTGTTGCTCTTAACCTTGCCATTGAGGGGCTAAGGTGAAGCAGATGAAAGAAGATGAGGGGTGTGCCTCATTGCTTCTATCCCTGGCCAGGGAGAGCATTTGACAAGAATGTGTGGGTTCAGAAAGTGGGAACCCTTCTACACATTTGATACTGACTCAACTGTGCAATTGCACAAGATCTTGGGTTTTTATCTGAAATGCATCAACACAGTGGTGTGAGCAAAACAGAAGACACACTGAATAGCAGGGGATAGGTTGCTTATCCCTTGGTTCTGCCAATTGCCTCTTCACTTAGGAGGTCTTTGACTCTGTACAAGGACAAATTAAACATACACAAACATTGCCTCTTAAGGAGGACTTCAGACAGTTGCCTGGCCAAGTAACAGGCCAGGTCTTCCAGACTACATGAAGAAAAAGGAATTATACCTCAAGCAAGTTGCTAAATAGCAAAGCAAAGCAAGTTCAAAGAACTTAAGCAACTAAGGGTACCTGAAATAGTCAAACTAATCAGTAAACAGTTCAACAGTTAAAAGCAAAAGGCATTGGTAAACAATAGTCAACACAGAGGGACCAATGTGCAAAGCACAAGACTCAAATCAAATGAGTCATACCACCTACAAAACAAAGGTTAGCTCATGATGAATAATCAAACTCAGATCCAAAGAAATTGATCTCATTGGTCATTGGGTGTTCAACCTGAAAACACAAGCTCAAGAGTGAGTGACTGGACCACTAGGGCAAGCCAAGGGTCAAAAGAGAATTAAAAAGTCAAAACAGCAAACCATATTCAATCAAAATCAAATACAATCAATCAAGAAGCATTTCCAATTGGATCCATATTCACATCATGCATCATCATCAATTCATGAGCAAAAGAAGTCAAAGCATTGCAAACAGAAGCTCAAAGAAGTCAACAGAATGACTTGCATCAAAAGTCAACTCAAACATTTTCAAAAATCATCAAATAATTCATGCTCAATCAAAATCCATAACATGACATGCATATGAAATTTCAGCTCAACTGGATCATGGGAAGATGGTCAATTAAAATCAGAAAGTCACAATCAATTCAAGTAAGCACAAAGAAGTCAAACAAACATGTACCAACTTCAAAAAAATCATAACTAAATGAAAACAGATGAGAAATGAATGGGATTAACACCAATGCAAAGCTCAAGATGTCTAGTATGCACATGCAAAATTTCATGATCATACAATAAGATATGAGAATTTCCCAAATGGAATGGCAAGATGTGTCACACAAAGTCAACATTTGACTAGGCAGGGAAGAAAAATCTCAAACAAATAGGAAATGGCATAACTAAATCCAAGAAAATTCACACACAAACTAGACATATGAGAGAGAGATCATGCAAAATTTGGGGTCAATTGGAGGCCAGGAAGCATGTCAACAAAATTCATGAATTTGCACATCCATGGTGTGACACAAGTTGTCACACCCTACTTCAAAAATTCATAACACACAAACCACATATGATAAAATCATGATATTTACACCAAAATAAGCATGAATGAGTGTAGAATAACCACAAAAATTTTCAGAATCATTGGATACATCCTCATCATTTCACAAAAGAATTGGCAAAAGGTGTAAAAATTGGTCACATTATACAAACCCTAAGGCCATTTAAAATCCAGCCATCCAAAAAATCAATAAAAAACATGATAAAATAATAGACATCAAACAGGACATGATGCAAAAATTCCCACTGAATTTGGAATTAAAATGAACGAATTATGAATTTTGCAAAATGGATGATCAAAGTGAAATAATATTGTGAAATTAAAATGAATTAAATTGAATAATTAATGGAGAATGGCACGTTGGTAATTAGGTCCTTCATTTAGCAAAACGCCGCGTTTTGCTCACGGCCAGGGAAATGTTCCCATTGGCCAGTTCCAATGGAACAGTGAATGATACGTGAAACATAAACAGAAACTGGGCATGGCTAGGGTTTCTGGGCAGTATCATGAACACTCATCACTTCCAAATCGAATTTTAGAAAAAATTCCCAGAATTCAAAATTAAATACATAGAAACGTTCAGCATGGCATGGCAAACAACAATCTATCATCAATTTTCATTAAAGCATGCTGTGCATCATGAATCGAACCAAAGAACATTCAACACCAAAACTTGCTCATGAACAAACATTTCCAGAAATGATCAAATAGCATACCAATAGAACCGTTAGAGCACACACATGACAAATCCAAGCATTATTTTCATGGAAACAAGCTAATGAAAGAGAATCGAGCAAAAGTTCAAATGAACATCAATCTTAATTTTCAGATTTCTTGCACAATACTTAACCAAATTACATGAGACAAAGTGCATTGGATTCAGCATACCAAGACCTACACTAAGCATGGCAAAGATTTGAGAAACAAAGGATTCGAAAATTTACCAAAAATGAAACTCAGTGGTGATTCAGTGCTCCTTTGGCTATGAATGTTCCAAACAGATGAAGGCTATGATTGGAAATGATGAATGCTTGAAGAAACTCAGCTCATTGATGCTTGCAAATGTCCAAAACTTGAGCCGCCATGGAAATGGTGTTGGAAGAACAGTCGAGCAAGTGAGCTTCCAGCTGGAGAATGATGGTTGCCAAGTGTTCACAAGGATGTTTGGATGGTGAAATAACAAAGTCCAGATCGTGGCCTTTGGAGGATTTGGCAGATTTTTTGAAATGCAAGCAAAATGCAATTTGAGAGAATGAAGAAAATCTGTATGTAATGGCTGCTAGGGTTGCTTCAAAATGACAGAAAATGTAATTTATATCATCTGTTTAAGGTTGGTAATGGAAGTGCTAAACAAGATTAGCTTAAATGAACCAACTTGCACAATTGCTAATTTTGACCAAAAATGCATATGGAGGTGGTATGATAGTGGTATGCTGCTCGAATTGGGCCTAGGAAAATTTCAAATACCATCTTAAATGAATCCCAATTGGCCAAATGTGCTGAAAACACTTAATTCAAAAAGTCAACCTTTGGTCCACACTTGAATTTAAATGAGACAAGTCAAAAAATGCCATTTTGATTGGCAAGGTTTTGGTGTATGAAATTTATATTTTTGGAAAGAGGAGATGAAATGTGGTTTGTAGGAAAAAACCCCACCAAAATTGGCCAAATGGTTTGAGAGATATGGCCCTTTGAAGTTCAAGATTTTGTGAAAATGATTTGATCATATCTTGACAACCAAGTAAGCACGTTAGAGAGGATAATGAATACAACTCATAAATGATGTCTAATCCCAAAATCAGCACACTGCTCGAGGAGATATCAAGAGTCTGTTTCTTGATTACTGCTAGACAACTGTCTAGAAGTTCCAAAGTCAGACGCATGATGTACTACATGTTACTTTATCTGATCTTTAGGAATACCAAAGGGTTGGTTCCTGGAGATTTCTGACTCAGATGACTTCTAACTAGTAGTAGCATCAGAGTCAGATACAGAATTCAGCTGTTTACTTCAGAGTCTTATTTTGCTATCTCAGAGGCACATTTTATTCAGGACAATTTTGAATGTTTAGATTTTTTAAGATAAAAGAGAATCTATCTTCAGCAAGGGGTTTGGTAAAAATATCAACCCATTGATGGTCTGTATAAATGAATTTTAAAGTTACTACCCCTTTCTGAACATAGTCTCTAATGAAATGATGTTTTATTTCTATGTGCTTAGCTCTGGAATGAAAAATAGGATTCTTACTTAAACAGATGGCAACAGTATTGTCACAGAAGATAGGAATGTTACTCTCAAAGATTTGAAGATCTTCTAGTTGATTCTTCATCTAGAGCATCTGAGTAGTGCATAGTGATGCTGAAATATATTATGCTTCTGCAGTGGACAGAGCTATGGTTGATTTCCTTTTGCTGAACCAGGATATCAGATTCTTTCCCAAGAGTTGATAGTTCCCAGATGTACTTTTACGTTCCATTCTGTCCCCTGCGTAATCTGCATCACAGTAACCAAAAAGTCTATACTCTGATGTTTTCTCATACATCAGGCCCATGTTAGGAGTTCCTTTCAGATACTTGAGTATTCTTTTAACAGCTGTTAAATGAGATTCTCTAGGATCTGATTGGAATCTGGCATAGAGACATACACTAAACAGAATATCAGGACGTGTAGCAGTCATATAGAGAAGAGAGCCTATCATACCACGATAGAGCTTCTGACAAACCTTCTGGCTAACTTATTCTTTTTCCAGAATGCAAGTTGGATGCATAAGAGTCTTAGCAGGTTTGCATTCCACCATTTCGAATTTCTTCAGAATGTCTTTAATGTATTTACTTTGATGAACATAGGTGGCTTTTGAAGTTTTATTGATTTGAATTCCTAGAAAGAACTTTAGTTCTTGCATTAAGCTCATTTCAAATTTTGCCTGCATTAGCTCAGAGAATTCTTGACATACAGAGGGATTAGGTGAACCAAAAATAATGTCATCAACATATATCTGGCATATCATGAGGTCATTACTAATGTTTTTACAGAAGAGTGTAGAGTCAACTTTTCCTCTAATGAAGTTATGTTCTAGAAGAAAGTTGCTTAGTCTTTCATACCAAGCTCTGGGAGCTTGTTTTAAATCGTACAATGATTTCTTAAGTTTAAAAACATGTTCTGGACAATTTGAGTTTTCAAAGCCTGGAGGTTGATTGACATACACTTCTTCTGTTATATAACCATTAAGAAATGCACTTTTGACATCCATTTAATATAGTTTGATTGAATGATTTACAACAAATGAAACAAGTAAGCGGATAGATTCTAACCTGGCGACTGGGGCAAAGGTTTCGTTGTAGTCAATGCCTTCTTGTTGACTGTACCCTTGTGCTACCAGTCGAGCTTTATTTCTGACAACTTCGCCTTTTTCATTTAGTTTGTTTCTGAACACCCATCTGGTTCCAATAATGTGAGTGCCTTTGGGCTTAGGAACAAGATCCCAGACGTCATTATTTGAGAATAGATCTAGCTCTTCTTGCATAGCTAGAACCCAGTCATCGTCTTGAAGTGCCTCATCACAGGAAGTAGGCTCAACCAGAGATACTAGTCCTAGAGGAATTTCTTCAGGTACCTTGAATGTTGACCAAGTTCGGATAGGTTCATCCTTGTTTCCCAAAATCAAATCTTCAGAGATGTTGGGGCGACTTATTGATTTCTTCTGGATAGCTGGAGCTTTAGTTGTATCTGGACTTTGTTTATCAGATACTTCTGGTGCTTTGGTCTTTTCGTCAGAACCTACAAGAGTAATCTCCAGATCTACAAGTTTCTCAACTAGCTTTGACTTTTCAGGGTCAAGCTTATCATCAAATCTAACATGAATTGATTCTTCCACAATTTTGGTTTCTGTGTTGTATACTCTATAGCCTTTAGAGCGTTCTGAGTATCCTAACATAATACCTTTTTGTGCTTTTGAATCAAACTTGTTCAGATGTTCTTTAGTGTTCAGAATAAAGCAAGAGCATCCGAATGAATGAAAATATGAAATGTTGGGTTTTCTTCCCTTACACAGTTCATAGGGAGTCTTCTCCAGAATAGGTCTTATAGAGATTCTATTCTGAATATAACACGCTGTATTTATTGCTTCAGCCCAAAAGTGCTTAGCCACATTTGTTTCATTGATCATGGTTCTGGCCATCTCTTGGAGTGTCCTATTTTTCCTTTATACAACTCCATTTTGTTGTGGAGTTCTAGGACAAGATAAATCATGGGATATTCCATTAGAATCAAATAGTTCTTCAAAACAATTATTTTCAAATTCTCCACCATGATCACTTCTGACTATGATGATTTTAGAGTCAAATTCGTTTTGCACTTTGGAACAGAAGCTAGTGAATACAAAGTGAGACTCACTCTTGTGCTTTAGGAATTTTACCCATGTCCAGCGACTGAAATCATCAACAATAACTAGTCCATATTTCTTTCCATTGACTGATGCTGTTTTAACAGGACGAAACAGATCAATGTGAAGAAGTTCCAGAGGCTTATAGGTGGAAACAATATTTTTCCTTTTAAAAGATGATTTGGAAAATTTTCCTTTCTGACATGCTTCACACAGAGCATCTGAAGAAAACTTCAGCTTAGGTAGACCTCTGACTAACTCGAGTTTATTTAGCTGAGATAGTTTTCTCATACTAATGTGGCCCAAGCGTCTATGCCATACCCATTGTTCTTCATGAACAAACATCAGACATTTTATATTTTGTTCTTTTAAGTCTGAAAGATTTATTTTGTAAATATTGTTTTTCCTATTGCCAGTGAATATGACTGTTCCATTGTTCTGATTAATTGCTTTACATGTTTTTTGATTGAAGATTACATCATAGCCGTTATCACTTAATTGCCTTATTGATAACAGATTATGCATTAATCCTTCTACATAGAGAACATCAGATATAGAGGGGAGAGTTCCATTACCAATAGTTTTAAAGCCTCTGATCCTTCCTTTCTGATTTCCTCCGAAACCTACGAAGCCAACATCTTTAAGTTCCAGGCTTTGGAACATATACTTTCTTCCCGTCATGTGTCGCGAGCATCCAGAGTCCAGGTACCATGACTGGTGTCTTAACTCTGCTGCATAAGATATCTGCAACATAAACATTCTTATCCTTTGGTACCCAAAATCTTTTGGGTCCTTTGTGATTAGTTTTTCCAGAGTTTCTTAAAACTTTGGGTTTTCTAGCATTATCAAAACGTTGTGCTTGTGTATATGTGTAGTGATAAGAAAACGGATATTTAGGTTTGTCATTAGTGGAAGATTTATCTTCACTAGGGTCATACCCAATTCCTTTTCTATTATTCTGACTAACCCCATAAATCATGGATGCCGTTCTGCTTCTCTCTATCCCATTCTTCAGAAACTTTTGAAAAGATTTTTCATATTCATAAATTACTGTGTTTGAAGTTTGTGGAGCTTAAGATAACACTTCTTCAAGTTTTAAACATTGTTTATTTGTGGAATCTCTTTCTAATGTCAAAATTCGATTTTCATCTTTTAGATCTGAAACTGTTATCTCAAGTTTATCACATTCTTCGAAGGTTTCTTAAAGAACCTCTTTTACAACTTTAAATTTTTGTTTAAGTTTCTGATATAAGTTTAGAGTTTCAGAAAGGCATGATTCGAGGTCAGAGCGAGAGAGATCATAAAATACCTCTTCGGATTCAGATTTTCCATCTGATGTATTTCTGGAGGTGGTAGCCATGAGTGCAACATTTTCCTGTTCATCAGAGTCTGATTCTGAGGAATCAGATCCACTGTCATCCCAGGTTGCCATCAGTCCCTTTTTGGTTCTGAAGGAACTTTTCTTGAAATTTTCTCTTCTAGAGCTTTCTTTCTTCAACTTGGGACATTCGTTTCTGTAATGACCTGTTTCCTTACATTCATAACATGTTATATCTTTGTTAGATTTACCTCTGAAAGTTAATTCTGATCAATCTCCCTTGGTTCTTGGTTTTCTGAAGTTATTATTCCTTTTTCTCCAGAGTTGTTTTACTCTTCTGGTTAAAAGGGATAATTCTTCTTCATCGTCAGAGTCTTCCTTTTCAGAGTCACCAATGTCTTCTTCTTCAGCCTGGAAGGCTTTGTTTCTATCTGGTTTGCGTCTTTCGGGTCTAGACTTTAGTGCTACAAATTTGATCTTCTTTTGAGGTTCATCTTCCTCCAGTTCTATCTCGTGGCTTCTGAGTGAACTGACGAGTTCTTCAAGGCTGATATTGTTCAGATCTTTTGATAGCTTTAAGGTTGTGACCATAGGTCTCCATTTCTTTGGCAAGCTTCTAACGATCTTTTTGACATGATCCACATTTGTATATCCTTTATCTAGCACCTTGAGTCCTGCAATTAAAGTTTGAAATCTAGAAAATATTACCTCTACAGCTTCATCTTCCTCTACTTTGAAGGCTTCATATTTCTGGATTAGAGCCAGAGCCTTTGTTTCTTTGACTTGATAATTTCCTTCGTGAGTCATCCTCAGGGAGTCAAGTATTTCTTTAACTGCTCCCCTGTTGGTGATCTTTTCATATTCATTGTAGAAAATAGCATTGAGTAGTATCGTTATGGCTTTGTGATGGTTCTTGAATTCACGCTTCTGATCATCTGACATTTTGCTTCTAGGAATAACAACTCCAGCGTCTATCACAGGTGGTGTGTAGCCAATTGTGACAATATCCCAGAGATCAGCGTCGTAGCCCAGAAAGAAACTTTCAATTCTGTCTTTCCAGTAATCGAACTTCTCTCCATCAAAGATTGGAGGTTTAACGTTGTAACTATCTCTTTCATTGGTGTTGGCCATAGTTTTTCTCACGCTGGATCTCTCTACACTGTTAAGTGTTTGATTAGAAAATCAATAACAGAGTCAAAGCTCTGATACCAACTGAAGGTTGAGAAAAACAAGAAAGAGGGGGTTTGAATTGTTTTGGAATTAAAAACTTTTTTAGAAATCAGAACACAGAATTTTATACCGGTTCGCTTGAAAATCAAAGCTACTCCAGTCCACCCGGCCAAGGTGATTTCGCCTTCAAAAAGGACTTAATCCACTAATCTTGAAAGATTACACAACCAATCGTCTAAGAGAATAGTCTCTTAGCCCTCTCAAGTATTCAGACTGCGCAGAGTCACTTGAGGAAATAGTTTAAGCAAAAGTAAATTATAATGTAAAGTGCTTCTAACAACAAGCAGGTATTACAGACAAATATGAGAGCAAAAGCTTTTCACGTAAGAGCAGTAACTCGTGAAAAAGAGAGAGAATGGATGATATTTCTGTGTGTCTTAGGTGTGTCTCTCTAGAGGAACAATCTGTCCTTTAATTAGTCGTTGTGAAGGACCGTTGGAGTGATGACAAAATCTTGGTCATTGAAGAATGATTAATGCCATTACTTCTATTGTTTCTTTCTAAAACCATTTTGTGTGCCTCATTATTCCTTTCTTTAAATACTTCCATTTCCATAATGGGATTCTTTTCGGTTACGCATTCTGGACTAGTGAGTCTGCATCAGAGTCTTGATATACCAGAGTTTGTCTTCAGAGGATGATTATGTCTGACTTCATCAGAACTTCTCAGTGCTATAGACTTCTTAAGTATCAGAGTCTGAATCCAGTAGTCTTTTGTCGGAGCTTCTGACTTCTTACTTTTACGCTGGTATCTGCTTTGATCAGAATCAGAACCTTTCTGGACGTATTCCTTTCTGAGTGACATCTGATTATCTAATACATTATATCTGATGTGATTTTGTATCTGATGTATGGTCAGAATCCTGCGTAACTGTTCAGAGTCCTGCACACTAAGAAAAATCTCGTTAGAGTACCATTTTTGGTTTCATCCTTTGTTATCATCAAAATCTTAGAGATATATTGTAGAACCAACTTTGTTCTTACACCATTGTCTTTAATTTTTTGCTTTAAACAACTATTGTTACGAAAATATTTTGATTTAAAGATTATAAATCACACCAGCAACACAAATATTAAGTCTTTATTTTTTATACTATTTTCTAGTGGCTTTTGTTTCATGATCTTTTCTTTACCACAATAAAAACACTTAAGTATATTATGATTATAGGTCATATTCGGGCAACAAATTTTTCTAAAAGATTTAACATTTTTTTTTCGGTTGATAGCTCAAATCAACTTTATTATAATTTCCTTTCCTCTCCTTTGTTAAATTTACCAAAAGAATTATGTAAATATTCAATCTCACTTTTTAAGATTTTGTATTATACACATACTCATCTTTTAAATATTTAGAAGAAGTAGAATGAGAGTTTTTATTTAAGAAAATTTGTCTCTCCCTAAGAAGTTCTACTTCCTTGATTAACTTTTCTTTTTTTATTTCAATAGAGGAAATATTCTTCTTAGTGATGGAAATAATATTCTTTAACTTATTCGATTCATCACGTAATTCTTTATAAACGATGGAAATAATATTTTTTAATTTATTTGATTTATCACATAATTCTTTATAAATAATCAATAACTATTATAATAACTTATTATATGTAAATTAAGTTCCAAAGTCGTTTTGGTTTCTTTAGGTTGCCAACAACAATTTAATAATCTAAGAGTTTTGTTAGTAAAATGAATATTTTTGAAGTTCTTAGCATTGCGTTTTGAGATGATTAATTTTATAAATAAATCATCTTTGGATGCTTTCTTTAGGTTTTATCCTAGGTAACTCATTGAATAACACGTTTATCCTATCCCTTTTGATATTAATAGTATGTTTACTAATCAATTTAACGGTGTCTCAAAAATCTTTTGTACCTAAACCAATTGTTATAATTTCTTAACTTTTAAATTGTATTGTATTTTTCTTTTTCTTCCATGGTCGAGAGAGATCTACACTTATTCACTATCTCATTATTTACAAAATAAATGGAAGTAAATGAACCATTTTATTTAGAATTTTAAACATCAATCTCAATTAGTTTTTAAGAAAAGAGTACTAGAGAAAAAGTTAAAACAAACAAATAAAATAAATTAAATAGATAGTAGATAAGGAAGGACCAATCAAAATTTATTATGTCTTAAACCAAATCCAAGAGTAATACCTTTAGATTTTTCATTATCAACGTAGATTTTAACACATGTTCAACTCATAACCTTTACACAAATATTTTATTAATGGTTTAGCTGGTAACCTTTTACACTAAACTTTTATCAAATATTCAACTTGCTACCTTTATATTTTATAATTTCAAGAGAACAACAATATCTTAATTTTACAATATAGACCAGAATGGAAACAACGATTACATAAGTTACTATATATTGATTTCTCTAGTACTAAAGTATATGAAGTGTATAAAAATGATGAAAATAGAGAGAGAAGAAGATAAGGTTTTTTTTATAGATTTTTTTGTGTGTTTTCAAATGAGCAAGGTTATGATCAATTATGCATATGTATTTTAGGAAAGTTTCGCTCATATATGATCAATAATCGATTAGACTCCGTCTGTAATAGATTATTTAGTGATAAAAAATCTCATAATTCATTTTATCATATTCATAATCGATTATAAGCCAAAAAATACTTCATAATCAATTATCAATGAACCATAATCAATTATGCTTAAAAAAGTTTTTTTTAGCTTTTCTAAAGAGTTTGAAAAATATGAAGTTTGAAAAGTAGTTTTTGAGAGTGTAAATATTTTAGTATTAAGAGAGTTACACACTATATTACAATTATGATCATAAATAAATATTACAATTATGATCATAAATAAAGATAACACTTAAAGTGTCAGACCAGATACGTGCTTTAACAATCAAGTTTATTCTTTGATGATATATTATTTAATCTTTGTTGAGTGAATCATTAGAAAGTTTATTTCACATTTTTTTTCTAGGTTCATTCTTTGATGATGTTCATGATACTTGATTTTGTTGAGTCAATCATCAAAATATATTTGCACATAGAACTACAACTCGAATATTTCATTGTTAAATGCCTAAAATCTAAGCGTTTTCCTAAGGTTTGATTCCTTCAAGTTACGACTTGGAAAAAACTCAAAGTTTTATTTTGGCAGAATATTCGTCATGTTAGTTGGATTTTTAAGAAGAGAAGTTGTTGAGTTGTTTGAAAAAATTCATCAATCCTTGGGAGGACAAATGCATTTCCATAATTGAATTTAAAATCCTAACACATAAGCCCTTGAAACAAAGGCCAGTAGAGTTAAAGACCTAATTGACAAGAAAAATATTTGTTGGAACCAATACGTGATTAATTAATAAATAATTTGCAACCAAATTATGATTGGGAGTGGATTCACTTGGTGGGGACAAAGAAAGAGACCACCTTAAATTAACAACCTCAACAATGGGACAATGTGACACATATCCCTTTTCATCACTTCTCTAAATAGCATATCAAAATAACCAAAACACTTAGATCCGACACCCTCTCTTCTCTTTCTTTTTTTCTTTCTTTCACAACCCAGTAAGTTTTTCATTTCTCTTCTCTTGTCATTTTTCATAAAGTTTTCATTTTTTGATGGATCTCCAACATTTCGCTATCTGGGTTTGTTTCGTTTTTTACTATGTGTCGGTGCTCATTTTGATTTTCTCTTCTTTATTAGATGCTAGTAATGTAGTTTATTTATCACCTTTGTGTCAGATCTAGGAAAGTACTAGTAGTTATTAATCACATTTACTTCTATGGATAATTATTATCATTAATATCAGATTTTGTTCAAGATGACAAAATTATAATAGATTTGTGTGTTTGTTTTGCTGACTTTTGTCCCTTTGCTTGCAGGTTAATCCTTGAATCGGATAGGTTTCTTAGAGAGTTTAATTCTATTGTGCTATTTAGTTAGAAATATCGTGGTTTCTTGTTCATAAGGTGTTTTGGATGGTGAATTTGGTGCTTCATGTGTAACGAAACAAAGCTCAATGCTGTGATCAGTTGTAGTGCATACCTGAGCAGTGAGAGTTATATTTAGATTTGTCTTATTATCAATAGATAAATGTCGAGGGGCAGATCTGATGAATCGCCGAAGAAGCGTTTAGTTGCTTCTGTTTGTGGCGTGGCATTCTTTCTTGGTTTTCTATATGTGTTTCAAGGATCCATCTTTGGCTCTCAAAATAGTCCTACAATTGAATATGGAAAATCGTTGAAAAGACTCGGGGCGTCGTATTTGGGTGCAGATGATGATGCAGATAACAAGCAACAAGATGCATCTACAAGTTTAGTGCAGGGAGATGCGGTGGGGGAGGATATTATACCGAAGAGTTTCCCTGTAAGATTTCGTTCAAGCTTAAGCTTTATGCTTCTTCTATTATATTTGATTTTGAAAGCCACGCCACACGAGCAATCTAATGTAATATGCAATGCTTTTTTGTTTTTGAAGGTTTGCGATGACCGTCATTCAGAGTTGATTCCATGCTTAGACAGACATCTTATCTATCAATTGAGACTGAAGTTGGATCTTAGTTTGATGGAACACTACGAGAGACATTGCCCTCCTGCAGAAAGACGGTTCAATTGCTTGATTCCTCCTCCGCCAGGGTACAAGGTAAAGATATACCGACACTAGATGTTTATTTGTTAATCTTAAACTATAACGTAGCATCGTCTTTGGTGTTTCAGGTCCCTATTAAGTGGCCGCAGAGTAGGGAGGAGGTGTGGAAACTAAATATACCGCATACTCACCTTGCACAAGAGAAGTCCGACCAGAACTGGATGGTTGTGAAAGGTGAAAAGATTTTTTTCCCCGGAGGAGGGACTCATTTTCACAAAGGTGCTGATAAGTACATTGCGGCCATCGCAAATGTAAGGCTTGCTGCGCCTCTCTATTGATTTTAGTGTCATCAAACTCGTGTTCTTGCAAATTTCTATCAGTGTCATGAAATGTTCATTCTAATGTTGCTAAATAGTGGAGCTATAGCGTAGTGGAATTTGAACAAATTGTTATTGTTCTGTGATAAACTATTTAGTACAAAATACTGTTGCTCAGTCGAATTTGAACAAACTTCTATTTTCCGCGATTTGTGGTTGATCACTTGTTCGTTCATTTCTATTGCCAGATGCTCAACTTTTCAAACAATAATCTTAACAACGAAGGAAGACTACGGACTGTTCTTGATGTTGGCTGTGGTGTTGCGAGTTTCGGAGGTTATCTTTTGGCATCTGATATAATTGCAATGTCCTTGGCACCAAACGATGTGCATCAAAATCAAATTCAGTTTGCTTTAGAAAGAGGAATTCCTGCGTATCTTGGTGTCTTGGGAACCAAGAGACTCCCTTACCCAAGTAGATCTTTTGAACTTGCACATTGTTCTCGTTGTCGGATTGATTGGCTTCAGAGAGATGGAATACTACTCCTTGAGCTAGACCGGGTTCTTAGACCGGGAGGTTATTTCGCGTACTCGTCTCCAGAAGCATATGCGCAGGACGAAGAAGATTTGAGGATATGGAGAGAAATGAGTGCCCTTGTGGGACGCATGTGTTGGAGAATCGCTTCGAAGAAAAACCAAACAGTCATCTGGCAAAAACCTCTCACGAACGATTGCTATATGGAAAGAGAACCCGGTACTCGCCCTCCTCTCTGCCAGTCTGACGAAGACCCTGATGCAGTATGGGGAGTGAACATGGAAATTTGCATAACGCCGTATTCTGAACGTGAGTACTTTTTCCTATAAATGTTTTTTTTGTTGCATTTTATTTCTATGCCTTCTAGTTTTGTTTCTATGAAGTTGTAGAATTACTTTTAGTGCATGTAACATGTATTCCAAGCACCTGAGCTTTTCTTTTTATCAGATGACCACAAAGCCCAGGGTAGTGAGTTAGCTCCATGGCCTTCAAGATTGACCAGTCCTCCTCCTAGATTAGCTGACCTTGGCTACTCAAATGAAATCTTCGAGAAGGACACGGTAACCGGAACTTGTGAACTTATCCTTTTCAACAAAACGACAAAAAAAAAGGAACGAAGCGAGTAATAACAAAGATACATGATAAATACTTAAACACGCCACATGCTTAACTTCTGTTATATGGTACAGGAACTATGGCAAAAAAGAGTTGAGAATTACTGGAATCTCATGGGATCGAAAATCTCATCAAACACCGTCAGAAACGTGATGGATATGAAAGCAAACATGGGTTCATTTGCCGCCGCTCTTAAAGACAAAGACGTTTGGGTGATGAACGTTGTATCTCATCAAGGACCAAGCACACTTAGAATTGTATTCGACAGAGGACTCATCGGGAGTACTCACGACTGGTATTAACCCTTTGTTTTCCCGAACCTAACTTTTTCAATCTTCATATGTCACTACGCATTCGATAGAGTTCAACATTGTACATAATTTGAGATGTAACATGATCATCGGTGGTTACAGGTGTGAAGCATTTTCAACATACCCGCGTACTTACGATTTACTCCACGCATGGACTGTATTTTCTGATATACAAGCGAAAGAGTGCAGTCCACAAGATCTATTACTCGAGATGGATCGTTTGGTTAGGCCAACCGGTTTCATAATCATACGAGATAAACAGCCCGTGATTGATTTCGTTAAAAAGTACCTAACAGCATTGCATTGGGAAGAAGTTGCAACATCAGATTCCAGTTCTGACTCTGAGCAAGATGGCAATGAAGTTGTTTTTATCGTCCAGAAGAAATTGTGGCTCACTTCTGGATCCCTTAGGGGTGCAGCAGAATAGGATTAAAATAACAACTACATGGTTTATTTAATTTTTTTTCTTCATTTTCTATATCTTTGATATATTTTGTGCTGTTACAAGGAATTAACAGCATAGCATAGCTACAACTACATTTTGTAGCATTACATAATGTTGTTCACATTGTTAAATTTCCTTGTTTTGATTCTCATTTCATTTTCATTCTTATGATTGTTAAAAATAGTTAAGTTGTTACTCGAGAACGACAAGACAATTTTAATGTAATGAGGAAAAATACTTGCATAGAAACAAAAATAATAATGAATCATAACTTTTAATTAATTAAAATAAAAAATAAAACTTTCTTTCTCCTTCATTATCACCACTATCTCATAATTCTAATTAAAAATTAAATTAAATTAAAAATAAATTTAAATTTTGTTTCTCTTCTTATAGGATGTTTCTAAGAATATGGATAAAGGTGTGTTCCTTTGCAAGTATTTTTTGAATATGAGATATACGAGTCTTTCTTAAATCCAATAAAGTTCTCCCATTAGTAGAGACAATTGACGAAATAGACCAAGTGTGAGGTGACATGTACATCCAACAACGTAAAATAACACACGTTATTCGCGAGGATAGTTGAATGAAGATTACTTAATGCATCATATATATTATTAGGACACCACGTGAAAATACTAAAATGTTCACAGATTTTAGAGATGCATCCCTGGACGCATTCCAAACACACACAATATATGCCAATTTTGAGTGACGTCCTAGGAGTGTGCCTTTTTTTTGACTCGGAGATGCATCTTCTGAATCAATCCGTAAATGCATTTCTGTAACATTGTAAAACAGAAACAGAAGCAAAAAATTAGAAAGTTGTATTTTGACAAAATAACATTACCATTCATAACATAAAATCAACATTACATAGGTGCTGTCAACATATAATCAAACATTACATTTCAATATCCATATGGAGGCTTCAACATCTTCACAATATCTTCGATCAATCTTGAAATCGTCGCTTCTAACTCGATCAGAATGCAGTGGCGGAAGCAGACAAAAAAATTTGGGATGGCCGCTAACGTAAAATAAAGATTATAAATAAAATGTAAATAGTATTTTAAATAAAACATTAAAGTTAAAATAAATACAAAGTTAATTACTAAAAATTTAAATTACATGACTTAAAACTACCTTAAAGTAATGCTTTACGCGTTCCGAGTGACTTGAAATAGTCAATAATTGACTCCGAACTAATGCTTGCACTAATCTCCCTTTCAATATATACTGTCATGCTATCTCCAAGAAACCCATCATCCATCTTGTTTCTCAACTTAGTCTTAATAATTTTCATTACTGAAAAAGACCTCTCAGTTGTGGCCGTAGAAACGGGAAGAGTCATGATAAGACGAAGTAGTCTATCAATCAAGAAGTAAGTTTCAGCCTATCCAAATGCAACCAAACATGAACATAGTTCTTGAATAGTTGATAAATTATTCAAGTTTGATGCTTGACGAGCAACAAATAGAAAATATTGGAGTTGAAATTGCAAATTATTCTTCTCTTGATCACTAAAATCCATAGGATAATATTTTTCAACTAAAGAACAAATAGTATCAATGCTAAAAGCTTTATATCCATCTTTAGGAGATAAAGAACAAGAAAGAGTTAACAAATCCATTGCCTACTCACTGAATCTGCTATTCAACTTTTGTAACTGTTTGTCAATGGTAGTGAAAAAGATTTCAACTTTAAAGTAATGTTGAATTGTGACTTGATTCTCTTCAAGACGGGAGCGTCCAAATCTTGTTGTTGAATCAACATCATTAAGATCAGGAATCTCAATACCATGCTTTTCACAAAAAGATACCACTTTAGTCAACAATATATCCCAACCATTTTCTCTCAAACCTTGAATAAGATGTTTTGTTGAACGAACCAAGTTCATAGCATTAACTACATCTTGATTTTTTTTGTAAGGCTTGATAAAGCATATCTGTTATTCCCATGATTTCTTTCATCAAGTGCAAAATAAATATAAAATCAAATGCCTTCAAGTAATTGTAACAACTATCTGCATCCCCACGTGTAGCATAACTCCCTCTATCTTTTGCATTTTTTTTAAAATTAAACAAGTTGCTTCATACATGTTTATCAAGCTAGAAATTGAATCGTAATGTGATCCCCAACGAGTATCTCCAACTCATTTCAATGTACCAACTTGATTTGCACCTTTACCAGTTACAATCTCATCAATCTCTAACAAATAAGCAATTTCTTCTAATTGGGCAGCTTGTATCTCATCATGACGCTTTATAGAAGAACAAACAACATTCACAACAAAGATCAGCTTCTCAAAAAATTTATGAACAGGTTTGACTTCTCTTGATGATGTAACTAATGCAAGTTGCAATCGATGAGCAAAACAATGAACATAGTATGCATAAGGACAATCCTTCATAAAGAGGGCTTGTAAACCATTCCATTCTCCTCTCATATTGCTAGCACCATCATACCCTTGGCCACGAATGTTAGAAACATCAAGGTTATGTCGAGAAAGTATATCACATATTACTTCCTTAAGAGTTAAAGATGTGGTGTCTTTAATATGTGCCACATCAAAAAATCTCTCTTGTATTAAACCAACTTTATCAACAAATCTTAATACAAGAGCCATTTGTTCCTTTTTTGACTCATCACGAGCTTCATCAACAACGATACAAAATTTGGAATCACCAATTTCCTCACGAATACTCTTTTTCATCCTACTAGAAAGAATTTGCAAGAGCTCTTTTTGAATTTGATGTGAAGTATACTTGCAATTTTGTGGAGCATTTTCCAACACAACTTTTGCAACTTCATTATTGTAGGATGCTAAAAGTTTTAATAACTCAAGAAAGTTACCTTGATTTCTTGATTTGCTACTTTCGTCGTGACCCCTAAAAGCACAAGCTTGTAGTGTTAACCAACGAACATTGTCAATTGAAGTCTTAAGTCGTAACCGATTATTCATTCTTTGACTTGAACTTTGCACTTGAATAACATTTCTAATATGACCATCTTGATTCAACAAGTATTGACAAGATTTCATTGCATTGTTGTGTGGTGAGCAAGGATCCTTCCCTATGTGTTTAAGAAAGGAACAATGTTTTCCATTCCTAACTTTCTTCCAATTTCTAAAACCCATAGAAATAAAGACAAGTGATCCGGGACGTCCACTTAGTTTTTTGCTAAAAAGGTAACATGGTAAGCAATATGCGGCATCTTCAGATGGTGAATATTCTAACCATGATGGAAATATGCTAAACCTGAAGGAGAATTGCGACCCAAAGCGCAGCGGAAATTAAAATTTCTCCTTTAGAGATCCTTACGAATGGTCATGATCAGTGATAGAATATTTACCTCTTATGACGGTTGAAACCTTTGGTGAAGATCTCTTCTGACGATCAAAACCCTTTGATGCAGATCTCTTGTGACGATCAAACCCTTTGATGCAGATCCACTAAACGATCACGAACGTTGAACGATGACAACGTCTCTACTCAGTCCACACGAACGGTTTCCTTCAATCTCAGTGCTAGCTGGTACGAATGAAGGCTTTGAGTGAGAGAGAGAGAGAGAAAACGAAAGAAATGCAACCGCAAATTTTTGCTTCTGCACAAGGGTTCTATTTATAGAACCACTTGTGTGGGCTTCAAGCTAAAAGCCCACTTAAGTGTATTTTGGCCCATATCTTATAATATGCCCAAAATCACTTAAGCCCATGGTACCTTACCATATTTCGTATTCTACTCAAGTACACCGTACCTTACGATGTTCCATAACTCACTTAAGGGCACCGTACCTTACGGTATTCCTTAGTTATCCTATCTCTCATCAATCCGTCCTTTGTGTGTGACCCTGTAGGTTTTCGCGGCGTTGGCAATTATATTAAATCATGTATTTAACATAATAAACAGTGAGCGGTATCTAGCAACACATCACTGCTACCCAAGACACGAAAATGTCATGTGATCTGACAATTCCTTCTGTGATAATACTTATGTGTATAATTACCCTTTTGCCCTTATGTCTATATTGAACACAAGGCATAGACCGTGTCATCCTTGTCCAGTTCAATATTGGGCCCATAGACATTCATCCTGTTATGCAGGATGGGCAAATTCCATCTAGGTCACTCATGTCCCTCAGCATGCTTTGTGGAGTACCCATCAACTGTCTTTATGGTTATCCAGTTACGGACAACGTTGGATCAGCAATAAAGCACTCGACTCTACACCTAGGATCCATAGTGGTTTCAGGTCGAAGAGTGGAATACACTATTATCACCATGAGAATAACTTATGACACTTTGCATAACATTCTATATAGTATTCTCATAGCGGGTCAATCCGGTATAAATATTACTCCTAATATTCATACCTACGTTTAAGACTTGATAACTCTTTATCCATGATCCATGAGATGTGATCATCAGTCTACAAACATAATAGTCTTAATGCTTTAATGTTATCCCACTTCACACTAAAGCTCGACTACGGATACTTTAAGAATAGTGTCCTTATGTTTAATGTGTTCTCACGATTAAGTCACACTTAATACATTAAATAGACTATTTATTCCAGGGACTTTATTAATCAATCATAATAAAGAAAAAGCCTTTTATTAATTCGATACAAGTACCAAAAGGCATTGGCCTCTAGGGCTTACACCAACAATCTCCCACTAGCACTAGAGCCAATCAGGCATACCCCGCATGCCCATTGATCTAGTATGGCCATTATGCTTCTGCTGCGCAATAGGCTTTGTCAGTGGGTTAGCAACATTGTCAAGTGTAGGTACTTTACATATTTTCATACAACGTCTAAGTATGTGTTTGGATCGTTGGTGAGATCTAGGCTCCTTAGCTTGTGCGATAGCACCATTGTTATCATAACAGAGACCAATGGGATCCACAATGCTAAGGACTATGCCAAGTTCACTAATGAACCTTTTGATCCAAACAGCTTCCTTTGCTACACTTGAGGCGGCAATATACTCGGTCTCGATTGTAGAATCAGCAGCTGTATCTCGCTTTGAACTTTTCAAGCTCACAGCGCCACCATTTCAGCAAAACACATAACCATTGGAATCATTCATATTAAAGCGTCTCAGCACCTTGTCTATGTATTCTGACTCAGGCCGAGCATTTTATGATCTATCTCTATAGATTCTAATTCCTAATATATAGGCTGCTTCACCTAGGTCCTTCATAGAAAAGCATTTCCCCAACCAAGACTTTACTTGTTGCAGGGAAGGGATATCGTTTCCAATGAGTAATATGTCATCTACATATAATACCAGGAATACGATCATGCTCCCACTAACCTTCTTGTAGACACAAGGCTCATCTTCGTTCTTGATTAATCCATATTGTTTTACTGTTTCATCAAAACGAAAATTCCATGAGTAGGTCACAGGCTCATCTTGATCCATGAGTGATACATCACCTTGAGCCATATATCTCAGGTAGGTGACGTATCCTGCCTGACCTACGCTGGTCTTGTTCTACTTGAGCAGGTTGCTCTAACACAACTACTTGTGTTTCCTGCTCTATATCCTCCATAGGTGTATCTATGCTTTGTGATTCTTGAATTTCTTCAAGTTCTACTTTCCTCCCACTGATTCCTTTAGAATTAAAATCCCTTTCTAGGAAAACTCAAGTTCGAGCGACAAACACTTTGCCCTCAGAAGGATTGTAGAATTAATATCCTCTTGTTTCTTTAGGATACCCCACAAATAAGCATTTGTCAGATTTGGGCTCAAGCTTAGTTAAAACTTGTCGTTTCACATAAACTTCGCAACCCCAAATCTTTATGTAAGACATATGTGGTTTCTTACCACTCAATATCTCATATGGTGTCTTATCAACCCTTTTGGATAGAACATGGTTAAGTGTGTAAGTTGTTGTCAATAGTGCATGTCCGCAAATAGAGTTTGGAAGATCAACGTGACTCATCATGGATTTAACTCATTAGGTTTCATCCTTTTAGTATTAATGTTATAAGTTGGCATTATGAGATCAAGGACATATAGTCCATTGCTCATTTGTGCAGTAGCATAGAATATATCATTCAAATAAACTGAGCAACAATTGTTCTTTATTATAAATGAAAAACCAAACTTGTCCAAACAAGAAATGGAAATAATATTCCTGCTAATTGCAGATACATAATAACAGTTCTCTAACTGAATTATAAAACCACTAGGTAAAGTCAATACATAAGATCCTACGGCTAAAGTAGCAACCTTTGCTCCATTGCCAACTCGTAGGTCAACTTCACCTTTTGCCAAATCTCTACTCCCTTTCAGCCCCTGCACATTTGTACAAGTGTGAGAACCGCATCCAGTATCTAATACTCATGATGCATAAGTAGATGAATTAATAACAAAAATACCTGAAGTTGAAGTCTCTACTCCATTCTTCTTATCTTCCAGGTACTTTGGGCAGTTTCTCTTCCAGTGTCCGGTCTTACCGCAATGGAAACAGGTGCCTTCTTTTGCTATGCCTCCACTAGGCTTCAAAGCAGCAGTGGGTCTGGGATTTGCAACTTCCTTGCCCTTCCCCTTATCACTCTGCTTAGTGGGCCTTTTGTTCTGCCTCTTTCCATTTCCGATCATCAGAATGGACTTCCCTTTTGACTTCAGATTCTGCTCAGCAGTTCTTAACATGGCTAGCAGTTCAGGAAGAGATTTGTCCATATCATTCATATTGAAATTTAGGACAAATTGACTGAAACTATCTGGCAACGATTGCAAGATCAAATCAGTCGCAAGTTCCTTTTCGAGGGGAAAGCCCAATCTCTCAAGGTTTTCTACATACCCAATCATCTTGAGTACATGGGGACCTACAGGGGCTCCCTCTGCTAACTTGCTTTGGAAAAGGGCTTTTGAAACTTCAAACCTCTCATGCCTTGCTTGCTCTTGATAGAGCAACTTCAGGTGTTCGATCATATCGAATGCTGACATGTTCTCATGTTGCTTTTGCAATTCTGAGTTCATGGTAGCCAGCATGAGACAAGCAGTTTCATTGGCATCATCGACATGCTTCTTATAAGCATCTCTTTCTGCCTTAGGTGCAGAACTAGGAGGTTCCTCTTCAGGAACAGGTGTCTCCAAGACATACAACTTTTTATCATGTTTGAGGACAATCCTCAGGTTTCGGTGCCAATCCAGAAAATTTGTCCCAGACAATTTTTCCTTGTCAAGGATTGATCGCAAGATGTTGTTAGAGGTGTTTGCTGTCATGGTTATCTACATAAGGATTAAGAAAATATAAGTATCATTGACATATTTAATTAGGCCTTTAATCAAATATGCTCCCACTATTTTACTCAAAACAAATGACCCTCATCATTTGATTCGGAAAATCCCGTTGGAAGATTTTCTAGTGGGTCGAGATCCCTATTTCACTTCGTTCTAAGTCCGCGTAGGCGGATTACACAAAACTAGGTTATTTAGGTAGGAACTCCTTCCAGTTGTATCTCATACAACTCTCGAAAATTTCAGTTGGGTGAATAACTCCTTATTCCAATCCATCATATGGATCATTCCCAACTCTTGCTTCTAAACATATATAAGAAAATTATAATTAAGTTTGACCCATTGTTTTAGCAGTTGGATATTACAATTATCCCATCGCACCTTACCAATATAGAACATGCACCTCGCTTTGGCGAAACCTACATTATTCGATACTAGTCTTGATGAGTGCTAAAACTTGGAAAGCAAACATATATAATATTCTCATAATGTGTTTAGTTAAGTTTGACCCATTGTTTTAGCAGTTGGATATTACAATTATCCCATCGCACCATACCAATATAAAACATGCACCTCGCTTTGGCGAAACCTACATTGTTCGATACTAGTCTTGATGAGTGCTAAAACTTGGAAAGCATAAACTTAATATTTTAGTTTGAGGGAATTGCAATTGTTATGATCTCACCGGCTTGTTTATCATATAAATCGTCTCTCACATGCATCAACATACATACACATGCATCAACATACATACACAATGAAACAGTTATGGCCCCTAGCGCAATTGTTCTCCCAAGCCAATGAGAGAACCTAAGCTAACCTAATAACGATCTAAGCTTCTCCAAGCAAGATCTTCAAGGTTGTCCTCCTTTAGTATTGAATTCTTCTCTAAGCTTCTCCAAGCAAGATCTTCAAGGTTGTCCTCCTTTGATCTTGAATTCTTCTCTTTCTTCATGTCATTATTCTCCTTTGATATTGAATTCTTCTCTTTCTTCATATCATTACATTACAGAAGAAACTCGTTTTACATACGAGGGTTTGAGATGAGAAAAGAAGTTACATTAAGAGATCAAAAGGAGAGGCACGACACGCAGGTCGTATTTAAAAACCCAAAACAAAATAACGGAAGACTAAGGCCATAACTGATCACAACAAGGCAATAATAACAAACACATTATTATTATTAATTTTAATTCCTTTAATTAATTAAAACCAAATTAAATTTCGGCGACCGATCACACTACGCAGAGTTAGCCGGGGGTTCCGCTGCCCGGTCAGCGGACGGTGGTTCCGCTGACCGATCAGCGGACGGGGTCAAGGGGCAGCGCCCTTGCGGGGTTGGAGGGGCAGCGCCCCTGTCCAAAATTTTAATGAACAATTCATTTGAAATGGACATTGTTTTTGTATCAACACAACTCTTGCGCAGGCACAAAATCAGAAACCCCAAAATTTTGACTCTGGGAGTGTGACGACCGTCACAGGCATGTGACGACCGTCACAGGCCATGTGAGTGTGACGAGCGTCATAGGGTTGTTACGACCGTCACAGGTCAAAATAGAAATGCCTAAAATTCTGTGAGTCTGTTACGACCGTCACACGTCTTGTTACGACCGTTACACATCCAGTTTGTTACGCTTGTTACGCTCGTCACACGAGCTTCACGCGGCCAAAATAACAAACTTTGAAACAGTCAACACGCTCGTCACACGAGCTTCACGCAGCCAAAATAACAAACTTTGAAACAGTCAACACGTGTTCCAAAAGCCCTAAATTCACAACTCTCTGACGGCACAACCCTTGCGCCGTCACCAACCCTAATGCGCCAATTTCAGACCGTCAAACACACCTCGATTGTTGATTCAGTATGATTGATCAACATGTCATTGCTTCACCATACTAATGTCGGATTCCGAAGCAAATGACCATTGATCGCTCAAAGGAAAACAATCATTTAGTGTTCGAATGAACGAAACAGAAACAGTATATCACATATACCGTACTTTGCATTAGGATTACTTATATCATATATAAGTTGATCGGTCTCAATTGCGTAACCTATGGACGATCGATGTATCGCTGCTTCACCATACTAATGTCGGATTCCGAAGCATAGTCAACATCAATCATCCAACTCGTACACTCATGATGCCAAATTTAATTACCCGTTTAATTAATTGATTCATTCTGTTTTTTAATCATATTAATACAGAAAATAGACAGCTATCCGATTCATGGTTTCGTAAGTGGCTCTGATACCACTGAAGGAGAATTGCGACCCAAAGCGCAGCGGAAATTAAAATTTCTCCTTTAGAGATCCTTACGAATGGTCATGATCAGTGATAGAATATTTACCTCTTATGACGGTTGAAACCTTTGGTGAAGATCTCTTCTGACGATCAAAACCCTTTGATGCAGATCTCTTGTGACGATCAAACCCTTTGATGCAGATCCACTAAACGATCACGAACGTTGAACGATGACAACGTCTCTACTCAGTCCACACGAACGGTTTCCTTCAATCTCAGTGCTAGCTGGTACGAATGAAGGCTTTGAGTGAGAGAGAGAGAGAGAGAAAACGAAAGAAATGCAACCGCAAATTTTTGCTTCTGCACAAGGGTTCTATTTATAGAACCACTTGTGTGGGCTTCAAGCTAAAAGCCCACTTAAGTGTATTTTGGCCCATATCTTATAATATGCCCAAAATCACTTAAGCCCATGGTACCTTACCATATTTCGTATTCTACTCAAGTACACCGTACCTTACGATGTTCCATAACTCACTTAAGGGCACCGTACCTTACGGTATTCCTTAGTTATCCTATCTCTCATCAATCCGTCCTTTGTGTGTGACCCTGTAGGTTTTCGCGGCGTTGGCAATTATATTAAATCATGTATTTAACATAATAAACAGTGAGCGGTATCTAGCAACACATCACTGCTACCCAAGACACGAAAATGTCATGTGATCTGACAATTCCTTCTGTGATAATACTTATGTGTATAATTACCCTTTTGCCCTTATGTCTATATTGAACACAAGGCATAGACCGTGTCATCCTTGTCCAGTTCAATATTGGGCCCATAGACATTCATCCTGTTATGCAGGATGGGCAAATTCCATCTAGGTCACTCATGTCCCTCAGCATGCTTTGTGGAGTACCCATCAACTGTCTTTATGGTTATCCAGTTACGGACAACGTTGGATCAGCAATAAAGCACTCGACTCTACACCTAGGATCCATAGTGGTTTCAGGTCGAAGAGTGGAATACACTATTATCACCATGAGAATAACTTATGACACTTTGCATAACATTCTATATAGTATTCTCATAGCGGGTCAATCCGGTATAAATATTACTCCTAATATTCATACCTACGTTTAAGACTTGATAACTCTTTATCCATGATCCATGAGATGTGATCATCAGTCTACAAACATAATAGTCTTAATGCTTTAATGTTATCCCACTTCACACTAAAGCTCGACTACGGATACTTTAAGAATAGTGTCCTTATGTTTAATGTGTTCTCACGATTAAGTCACACTTAATACATTAAATAGACTATTTATTCCAGGGACTTTATTAATCAATCATAATAAAGAAAAAGCCTTTTATTAATTCGATACAAGTACCAAAAGGCATTGGCCTCTAGGGCTTACACCAACAATCTCCCACTAGCACTAGAGCCAATCAGGCATACCCCGCATGCCCATTGATCTAGTATGGCCATTATGCTTCTGCTGCGCAATAGGCTTTGTCAGTGGGTTAGCAACATTGTCAAGTGTAGGTACTTTACATATTTTCATACAACGTCTAAGTATGTGTTTGGATCGTTGGTGAGATCTAGGCTCCTTAGCTTGTGCGATAGCACCATTGTTATCATAACAGAGACCAATGGGATCCACAATGCTAAGGACTATGCCAAGTTCACTAATGAACCTTTTGATCCAAACAGCTTCCTTTGCTACACTTGAGGCGGCAATATACTCGGTCTCGATTGTAGAATCAGCAGCTGTATCTCGCTTTGAACTTTTCAAGCTCACAGCGCCACCATTTCAGCAAAACACATAACCATTGGAATCATTCCTATTATTCATCTTTACTCTTCCTATAATATCATATCAGATCCAAAAATCAATTTAGAGAACATAAAAATTAAAAGAGAAAAAAATTAATAAACTTAATTAATCAACTTTAATCCGTTTTCAAATACCGGTAACTTCACTATTAGAAATTAGCAGCAACAATGGTTAAATAAACCTTATTACAGTGTATAACTATATTTGTAAATTACAGTGTTATGAATTGGCTTAATAAACCTCATATAGATTATTTTAACACATCAAGAAAGAAGAACTCTAAAAATCTCAAAAACACAAATCAAGCAATCACTTTAATTTGTTACTTTTTATAAAAGAAGAATGAATAAAGTTTTTTACCTGTTAGATGCCGATCACTTTAATCTGTTCCGATTCTGGTGCCGGTAGCAAACCCATATGAGAAAGAAAGGAAAGGTAAGAGCTTTTTACCTTATCTATATTTTAACCTAACTTTGAATGAAAAAGAAAAAATAAAAATTAATTTTAATTTAAAATAAGGATGTTTTAGTAATTTAATGTATATGAATTAAAAAATAAATAAAAAGTTGAGGGGTGGCCGTGGCCTTCCCACGTCCCCCCTCAGTTCCGCCACTGTCAGAATGTTTGTTTTGAAACAGAATAAAGTATTCCACATGGCTCTTACATTTGCATTCGACTTGAGGTCATAGTTGTTGAACTCAATCTTGCATTCGTTGTTAATTGACGGTGAATGATACTTAAGCTTCACAATTTTTTGATTATCTCCATCTGAAAAAAAGGTGTACTCATTGATCTTATTATGCTGGTTCTAGATCATTTGATTCACAGAGTCCCAATCTCTATACAAATATCCCTTACTATTTCCCAACAATTCTTCAATGTAGCATGGGCAAACTCAATTCGGGTTGTTGTTGTATTCCCAAGGTGGCTAACTTGATCGATTTTTGCACAAACAATTTTCTCCTTCACCTGGTCCAAAATTGTGCTTTCAACATATTTCAACAAATCTGGATATTTCTCGTACACCTTCCTGAAATATATAACAAAATCAACATATAACTCTTTAGTAGAAGAATTTACTATAAGATTTCATGCATCAATAATTTTTTTTTCACTATCACACCCGCCTTCACCATTTTTCCATCTTCGACTTTTATCTGTTTCGTCCCTACCATATGTTTAACCCGACTTCTCACATTCTTTGTTATGTGATACCTACAAAGTAATGCATAAGAAGTAGGAAATACCTTTACAATCTAATTCATCAAAGCGGTATTGTAGTCGATAACAATTACTTTCAACATCTCTTATTGGTCCTTCAACATTGCCCGATACACCTCTAAGGTCAAAGTAACATTCTCCTCTTTTTCTCTCTCTAGAAATGAAAACCCGACAGAATAGATCTTCTCAGTAGAGGTAACACCAACCATCTCCAATAATGGAAGTCTATAATTGTTGGTATTATACGTTGAATATTTGATGAGAGCAATAGGAAACATGTTGAACAACTTGATGAAATGCGGATGAGTCCAAAATATATCTTTAATGGTTACTCCATCCTCACACGTTCGATACCTGGAAACATAACTGTTATTATCCAAAGGTTTCAATAATTGTTGCATTTCACTTTTATCCCCCCTTAGTGCCTTATTATTTTGCTACCGAATGTTGTAGACTTGCTTGATATTTGAGATATTATCGGGTCTTTTATGTTTCAAAGTTGCAAGTATGTTTTTCGGTTGAACCAAATTCAATGTCATGTCTGAAACATATTCTTTCTCTTTCAGCATGAGGCGACACACAATTGGATGACCGACTAACTTTTCACACAAGTGATGGTTATATAAACCACATATGACATTAAAATTCCATTTCTTATTTGCCAATAAATGAACCTCTTCTATCCAAACTATTATTGGACCTTCCAATTATCACACCAAATCCAAGTTTGGAGACCTTCATATGAATGCATTGAAGCATGCGATCACAAAATTCAAACTCTTGCTCATTTTTAAATTGGTGCCAACATCTACCACCTTCACAACAACATCTTTGGCATTCAGAGACACAATATGTTTTGAGAAAACATTGGGGTGCACCATATATAATGAAAAAAATTACAATAAAAGACTCAATAAGTGATACTATTGTAAACAGAGTTGAAAAGATGAGAACATACAGATACTTGAGATGCATTTGTGAACAAGTTCCTTCAGACTCCAGAGATGTATCTCCGGATTAAAAACACGTTTTTTAGACTAAAAATAAGTTTAATGTGAGCAATGAGGTTTGAAATAAATGATCTTTACCTGGAATTCTAGCTTATTTTGCTCCCTTTGATGTGATGAAACACAAAAATGAGAGTTTATAGTGAAAATGTGGATTGAGAATTGAAGGATTTTTGGTAAGGGTTTGGAGTAGAAAACAAGTATGGGTATGTGATCATGCAGGTGAGTGTTTTATCAACTTATTTCAAAAATGCCTCTCCATAAATATCTGATATGCAAAGGTCACAAAAATTTCAAAATCCCGCCACAAACCTCCGTAGATGCATCTCCGGAAAATCCACTGGACTACTCTAAAATCAATAAATTTGTTGAAAATACTCGGAGAAGCATCTCCAGAATAATTTTTGTTTTAATTGTTGTAACACCTCAAAATTTGCCCTCCTCTCTTGGGACTAGCTAACATATTGCATATCATTTGTAGGTCATTAGGCATTGCATATTGCATATCATGTGGTTACATTGTGCAAGTCATCCTCACAAGTCTTGAGCAGAAGATGAAGAGGTTATGTGCAAGCTAGGGTTTCAGTGGATTGGATCATTAATCATCTGAGGGTGGTGATTCAAGTTAGGGTTTTGATTCTCAAGGGATTAGTCTGCATCTTGTTTGAAATGATACATCATCATCATCATGGTCTTGATATCATCCAGAAGATTCAAGAAGATTGATCATATACCTTGAGATTAGGGTTTTGACCACTGGTCAACCCTAATCAGTTGCATTGGGCCAATCAGAGCATGGCAAGGAGATGAGGTCTATGATGGATATGGGGATCATTTCATGATTGTATTGATCTTATGGAGGCTAGGGTTTCATCCTTGAGCCATTTCATCAGAAGATTGGGGCTCAGATTGATCAGTGCATGGCCAAATTCATCTATTAGTTGAAAAGTCAACTGTGGTCAACTATGCTTGATTTTATGGATTTGGAGGTGGGAGAGAGTTGGATACACTTCATTCATGTTGAAACAAGCTTCATTTGACATGTCAAAGCTCAAGAATGAAGAAAATAAAGTCAGGACAAAAATTGCCAAAAATAGAAAGTGACTTGTAATGGAAGTTTCCAAAAATGGAAAGTGTTTCACCACAAAATTACATGTCCAAAAAAGCTTAAAATGAAAATTTGTTCAACATGAAAGTTGTAGATCTTGTTCTCACCTTTCCAAAAAGTCCAAGAACTTGAAATTCTCATGTATGGTTGACAAGTTATAGTCCATTCATTTTCCAAAAAGGCCTATAATCAAAGTGGCATAACTTTCACATGGAGTGTCCAAAATGGATGATCTTTTTATGAGCAAACTCCATTTCACACGTAATTTCATGGTGCATAATCAAAATTCATCAAAAATGGTCAATGCAAAAGGTCAATTTTCAAGTGCAACAATTAAAATCCAAGGGCAAAATGGTCCAAGTTGAGAAATACATGGAATTTTGGAATGAGGATTTTTGCAACACACTCCAAATGACATTTAGAAGATGTTTGAGCTGTCATGAGCTGTCATGGTGTAATATTTGGCAAGGGCATTTTTGGACTTGCACTTAAGTTTCACATTACACTAATTAAACTCATTTTTGCTAATTTGTGATTAAGAGGATGATTAAGGTGAAGTATAAGATGCTAATCATAACAGAATGTTAAACACAATCACAATTCTCAAGGTTTGTAACTAACTTTCCCTCCAAATCCACAAAAACTCTTCAATCTTCATCAAACTTTTTGGATCCAAACTCCATCAAATCTCAACCAAATTGCGAAATTCTTGTTGATGCATCTTCCATGAACCATAAGCTCCAACTGTTTTGAGGAATTGTTGCAAGAAAGCTTCAAAATCGCAACTGTTCATCATGAACTCAACCATGGCAAATTGAGAATTCTCACACCTGGAGCAACCTTGAATCGAGCTAGCTGTTCCAATCATCTCCCTCAACCTTCGTCATCATCTGTTTGAGGCTTTTACATCCAGAAACTCCAAATTCGAGCACTGCCATCTCCAAGGTGCATAAATTCAAATCTCGCTATTGCTTAAATTATCATATGCGTTTTATAGATCTTTGAATGTAGATCAACATGATATGCTTGGTTTGTGAATTGATTGACTGTGGAGAAAGATATATCGATTTGAATGTTTGATGTCGTTTCTTAAAATGCTCGATCCGTGCTGTGTGTTTAGTGTTAGGAAAAATAGTCGCCATATTCATGACCTACACTGAGAGACGGAGAGATCGGTATGTCGTTTGCGTGTTTTGGTGAAGAAAAGTTCTTGACCGAAGCTGGGAGTGATGAACATGAACGCGCGAGGAAGAAGTTTCAAATTCTGGAAAAAGCCGTGTTCGATCCGTTCATTCGCTGGCCATGTTCAAAATTCTGTTTGGCGCCAAGAGGAACCAATGGAAGCGTGACACCGAATTAATGAGCATGTGCGTTTTTGGCCTTGGATAGGAGAATTACGAAGTTGCCATTCAGCCTTAATTCATTTAATAATTCACTTTAAATAATTATTTCATAATTTAATAAACTTACAAAAATCATAAAAAAATCATTTTTAGTCCAAATTTAGTGGGAGTTTTTTTGTTAGATTCATAATTTTGTCTGGAATTTTATAGGTATGATAACTCAAGTTGTGCATGGAGATTTTTGACTTTGCCTATTAATCTTTGACTTGTGTGCATTTTGTGTATGTTTCACCATATCCTTCATGAAATACTCATACATTATCCAAATTGAATGAAATTTCACATGCTAATTCTTGACTCCTTGCTGGTTATTTTCATGTATAGTTTGTGAATTTTGGATCTCTGGTTTGGTAGATATGATGTGTGCAAGTTGAGTGTGACAATTTGTGTCACACTAGGTTAGGTCAATTTCATGAATTTATTTGACATGCCTAGGCTTTTCTAATTGATCTCAAATTTTGCATGCTGTGTATCGTATATGTCTAGTTTCACCATGATTTTTTGCATGAACTGTTGATTCATTTTCCATTTAATTGAGATTTTTGATTGCTGTTTAGCATTTTTAGGGTTTTGCTTGACTAGTTGACTTCCAAGTCTTGTGAAATGCTCATACCATATCATATGAATGTGAAATTTGATGGAGTGATTCATAACATGTTCATTGTTAATTTGGCTTTGGTCCCATTCATTTCTTAATTGTTCTCACTGTTTGGCATTTGATTGAATTTGATGCTTGTGTTGATGCCTTGAATTGGCTTGTATAAATGTGTCTGGACTTCTTGATTTTCATTGACCTACTTTCTTTTGTCCAATTGAGCTAAAAATTGACATGCTATACATTTAATGGGTCCTGTTTAGGTGTGAATTTTTGTGGAATTAATTGAATTGTTTTGATATGGACTTGATTGAGATAGTTCTGTTTGGTCATTTGAAGTTGCAAATTACATGATTGATGTTAAATTGTGCATGAAATGATAATGGTGAATGGTATGAGCATGGGACCAATTGCATTTGTTTCTAATTTGTTTGAATGTGATTTTGGATAAATTTCACTTGCTGTTTAGAACTTTTTATCTCCTTTGGACCCTAGGCTTGGCCTAGTGGTCTAGTTTCTCACATTTGGTGTGGATTTTCAGGATGAAATACAAAAGGCTCAAGGAGATAAATGCAAGTTGCAAATTGAATTTGTTTGATGTTGTCCACTAACATGATTTTGTTTTGTAGGGTTAGAAGCTTGAGTTTGAGCTCATGGCTTGCACTTATGTGCATTAACTTGTGTTGTCTGTATAGATTGACTTTTGCTGTTTATTGTTGGTTTGTCTGAGTACTGATGATACTTGATTGATTTCAGGTACATTTAGTCGCTTACGGTTCTTTAAGAACTTGCTTGCTGCTGTTTGGTTGTATAAACCAGTTGAGGTAGAGTTTCTGGTCTCCATGTAGTCTGGAAGACCTGGCTTGTTATTTAGCCAGGCAACTGTCTGAAGTCCTCCTTAAGAGGCGATGATTGTGATTGTTTACTTTTGTGCCAAGCAGGTAAAGACCTCTATGAGGCAATTGGCGGAATCCAAGGGATATGCAATCTATCCCCCGCTATTCTGTTGAGTCGTCCCTCTGCTCACACCATTGTGTTGACGCATTGGGACATAAACCCAAGATCTTGTATTTTGTACAGTTGTGTCAGAGTCTTGAGCGTAGAAGGGTCCCTCCATTCTGGACCCACGCTCCTTTGTCTGAAGCTCTCCCTGGTCAGGGATAAGAGCCGTGAAGTCTAATCTTCCCTCACCTTTCATCAGCTTCACCTTAGCCCCTCAATGGCAAGGTTAAGAGCTAATACTACCTCTGTACAGATGACTTGCTTCGGCAGTCCACCCTTGTTTGAGCCTCACTTGACTGGATATAGTGTGTGCTTTGTGAATATTTGTTTGAAATGCTTGTTTTGATCTGTTGATGCTTGCATGCTTGTTTTCCTGGATAGGATTAGCTTGCAGTTGTGCAAGTAGGTAGAAACCATAACATAGGGCAATGATGCATGATAACACTAGGCTCGAGTACAGCTCCCTGGTAGTGTGTCTCCCCTTTGTTTCTGGCTAGAATTTCTTTCCCTTTCAGGGGAACTACATCGCCCTGATCCTCGTTCCAGACGAGGTATGTAGGCAGGAGACCGTGCGAGGTCTCTCCGGGCACCTTTTTCTTTTGTGTGTGTTTGCTTGTTATCTTCTTGTGTGTCAGGATATGGACGTAAGCCCAACAATTGGCTGTACGTATCCTGATTGTGCTTGTTGGTTGTTGTGTGCTTGGAAGCTGATGTAAGTCCATCGAGTGGCATTCGGGTTCCAGTGTGCGTGTGTTTGGTTCGGATGCTGATGTAAGTCCAGTGATTGGCATTCAGGCTCCATGTTTGCCTGTGTTTGTGTTTGCTTGTTTGGCGTGCGTGAGCCGAACTACGGCAGCTCTGATTCTCGTTCCAGACGAGATACGTAGGCATAGGACGCGATGTCCTATCGAGCTCTCTTCCTCTTAACCCCACCTGTGTTGTCTTCGGTGCGTGTGTGTGTGTGGTGTTTTAGCAACCTTTTCTTTTCTTAGAGCGTGGATCCCGTCGAGTACGACGGACGTGAGGGGTGCTAATACCTTCCCCTTGCGTAACCGACTCCCTTACCCTTTCTCTTTGGTCGCGAGACCATGCTTTTTCCAGGTTTCTCTGAGCGTTTCCTTTCCCTATCTTGGGATAAATAACGCGCAGTGGCGGCTCTGTTTGTGTTTTTGTTTTAGCCCGCCGGTTGTTTTTCGCGGATGCGACAACTGGCGACTCTGCTGGGGATACCACAGATGTTGACCTGTGCTGGTCCATCTTCCCTAAGCGAGTCTCTCCTAGCGCTTTAGGATAGTTTAGGTTGTTTGTGTTGCTTTATTTATTGCATTTATTATTCTAACAGTGTATATATTTGCATAAATATTTGCATGCATCATACTATCATGTTGCCGTCCTCTGTGCAGGTGTTTCCTCTGTTTGGGGTGGGTGTTCTGAGTGGGGCTAAAACCCAGGCCCGAGTATACACCTAGGATTAGCGTGGTCTCGCGTCGCTCACATGCCGGTTGGGCACATTGTTGCGACGTGACATACCACAAGCCGAACGAGGTTCATCTGAGAAGTGCTCTTCCAGTGGGGTTTTCCACTTTGGTTGGGTTATCTCTTTTGAACTATTGACTCCGGTGACCGATCATTTCCCGGATCTTTGGTTTAGACGATCTCAGGAGAGCTACAATGGCACACCCGAAAGGGCAAACCCATTGAGTATCTCCGCCCGATTGTCGAGACTATTATCCGCCTTAGGATGACCTGATTAGAATTTACCTGTGAGGGGAGGGTTGATTCTGTCAGATGCATGTTCAGATGGTGACTTTGATGGTGACTAATGGTTCAGTTGATCAAGGTCCTATTTATCAGTCAGATTTATGGCCGTTTATTTCTGAGACGCCGAAGTGCTGTCCGAGTTATTTATCAGTGGGGATCCGTTTATTTCAGGATTCCCCGGGCCGATTCAGAGATTCAGTGGTGATCTGCTCAGAGTTTTGTCTGGTGATGATGATGGTGTATCTTTCAGTTCCGTTTATTTCGGAATCTCAAGTTGGATTTGTGGTTACATTTTCCTTCAGATGGTTGTGATCGGACAAAGATCAGGGTTGTGATTCAGAGCAACAGATGATCAGAGGACTTGGAGGATGGCAATGCATTGCATTCATACATCTGCATCATGCTCATTTTGCATTCATCTGCATCAAACCTACATCTAGCCATATGGGGAGTATTATTGATTGAGAATCTGGTTGAGAGACATCTTGAATTTCAGAATGTGGATGTCAAAATATTATCTGTCTCGATGAAGCCAGAATCAAAGGGCAGAATCTTCCTCATATGGATAGATGTTGCATTCATGCATATTAACCCATTTGCTGTTTTGTAGGTGTCAACCGGTGCGCATAGCTTGTTTGCTCAGATATCCTTCTAGGGGCAACAAATCCAAACTGATGGATTCTCCCAACGCCGACATCCTCGAACTGAAAGAGATGGTGAGGGATTTGTTCAGTGTTGTGCAAGGGCTTGCCTTGGGGCAGAAAGCCATGGCCGAGAGATTGGAAAGGATTGAGGGATGGATGATCAAGGAGAAAGTTCAGGGAAAGGCTCCGTCATCCGAAGTAACAAATCCCTCTGGCTCTGTAGCAAAGAAGCCCTCTGGCAATGGTCATCTTGAGAAGGAAGTTGAATCAGGTGGTGTGCAGGCCAAAAGAGAACGCGGTAAGGATCGTTATCATCCATATGCTGATACGTTAACAGTCCCTACTAGTAATCAACCTGCACAACAGCGGCAACCACCACCTCAACAGAGGACACAAAGAGCAGTGGGCCAAGTGAGAAGGAGGACGACAGATCGTCATTTCAATAAGCCGCCCGTGACGTACGCCTCTCTGTTTAAAAAGTTGAAGAATCTTGGGTTGGTGCAGCCGAGGATGTTGAAACCTGATCAGAGGCCTGCCAGTTACGATGAGAATGTCAGGTGTGAGTTCCATGCTGGGCCACCCGGACATCACATTGAGGATTGCAAAGCTTTTAAGCATGTGGTCCAGGACTTGGTGGATTCTAAGACAATCCAGCTTTGCACCGATGGCAGATGATAGTGTTAACCCCGTGCCAAGGCATGGTCCTGTAAAAGTGAAAATGATGTCGAAGGACAAGAAAGGGATAGAGGTGACTGAGAAAGATCAGTTAAGAATGCCCATGTCCGTGGTCCCAAAACGCCCGACGAAAAATGGAGCTTTCCCTCGTGTTGATGATTGTTGTGTGGCCATCGCTACAAAGGGGTGTGTAGTAATTGGGGAATCGGTCCAGAGAAAGATGAAAGTAGAAATGGACGATGTAAGGTGTAAAGCACCCAGTCTGGCAGTTGAAACCATCAAGGTGAAAAATGCCGTTGGTGTTGAGAAAGAGAAAAAGCCGTCCATTTCTTCTTACAAACAGGCGGTGGAAGTGGTGAGAAATGGAGGGATCCCAGGCTGGGGACAGATCATAGGCATTGTGGTAAAGGCGGATATGTTTGGGATTGGTTATCACCCAGGTCAAGACTCGTCTGAGCAGAACAGAGGACGTCGTCCGTCGTTCACCTTTGTCAGTGCTGGAATGCTAGATTCAGATCACGCCTATACAGTGGGTGAAGAGAGTGACAGCGACCGCGAGCTGGAATCGTGGATAAAATCGTGCGTACCAGGGAACTGGAAGGCCTGAAAAATCAACACTGTCACTCATCCGGAAGAGTAATGTTTCTTGCTTCTCAATTTTATTTGCATGAAAGCCATACGTGTTTCCCGACACGTACTGGTTCATTGTAAGGGCCACCTCATGTTCATAATTTGCAACATTTCTGCATCATTAATAAATGGATGTTTTTCAGTCAAAAAGCGGTGTTCCCTGTTTTTCATTTATTTTTGCAGTTTTAAAAACAAATAAAAATGGCAATGTTTATTTTCATTTTTCTTTTTTGATTTATATCGTTCCGACCTCGAAAAGTAATTCTCCGGATCTCATTGATAACAATTTGGTTACACCTCATATGACTTCGACAAACCGATCTATCATGCCGAAGAAGAAGGCGAAGAAGATTGTGGTCTGCTGGAATTAGCCAGGTTGTCAAAACAAGAGGAGAAGGTGATTCAGCCGCAGGAAGAGCGAGTGGAGATTGTTATTCCAAGCACCGCCGAGGTCAGGAAGGAAAATTGGGAGCCGCTTCAGAGGCAAGTCAAGAGCAGAATGGTAGCCCTGTTGAAAGAGCACGTGGATACTTTCGCCTGGTCATGTCAGGATATGCCAGGGTCGGATATCGGTGTCGTTGCACACAAGCTACCATGGAAAGGAGACTGTCCTCTAGAGGAGCAGAACGTTGGTGCTACTTATTAGAGAGCCATGGTGACTCTGTTTCATGATATGATTCATCATGAAATCGAATGCTATGTCGATGACATGATATCAAAGTCCCAAACAGGAGAGGGGCATCTGGCAGACCGGGGCAAGTCGTTTGACCGGTTGAGACAATTCAAACTGAGGTTGAATTCAAGTGAGTGCACTATCAGAGTGCGGGCCGGTAAGCTGCTGGGGTTCATTGTAAGAGAGGAATCGAGGTTGACCCTGCTAAAAAAAAAAGAAAAAAAAGAAAAAAAAGAATAAGAAATGCCTGAACCGAGAATGGAAAGAGAGGTTCGTGGTCTACTAGGTAGATTGAACTACATGTCATGGTTCACATCTCCTCTAACAGCCACGTGGGAACCCATTCAAGAAAAAAGATCAAGCGGTCAGGTGAAATAAATGATTGCCAAGGGGCATTGAAAATAAAAGAATAAGTTGCAGGAACCTCTGATTCTGATACCTCCTGTGGAAGGAGCGATTGTTAATCTGGTACTTGACAGCCTTCGAGGGGTCTACGAGGTGTATTGGGTCAGCATGACGAGTCTTGTCGAAAAGAGCATGCAATTTACCTTAGCAAAAAGTTTATCGACTGTGAAAAAATACATTCACTGCTCGGGGAACTTGATGTACTTTGGCATAGGCTGCTCGCCGACTGAGATAGTATATGCTGGTTCATACCACTTTGTGGATTTCGAGAGGGATCTGATCAGGTAGATTTTTGAAGAGCCAGCAATGACCGGACGGGTTGCGAAAGGGCCAATGATTTTGATTGAATACGATATTCGATATAACTCTCAGAAAGCAATCAAGGGGAGTGTATTGTCTGATTACATCGCCCCGCAACCTATCGAGGATTATCAACCGATGAAGTTTGAGTTCCCTGATGAGGACATCTCGAGGTGCTCTAATCGAAAGATTGAGAGTAACCGATCCCGGAGGAGGGGCCTGACCCTGAATCCGAACGGATTCTGATGTCTGATGGGGAGGTTAAGGTGAATGAGCTTTTGTTGCCCGGATAACGTTTGAATGCACCGACGGTGTGATTGTGCAGAAAATGGTGGTAACCTACAAAGACTGGCATGAGATGTTGCCGTTTGCGTTACATGGGTATCGAACGTCGGTGCGTACATCTACTGGGGCAACACCTTTCTCTTTGGTATATGGAATGGAAGTTGTGCTGCCGGTTGAGGTTCAGATTCCCTCTTTGAGAGTCCTGATGGACGTAAAATTGCAAGAGGCGGAATGGGTAAGAATCCGGTATGAAGAGCTGAGCTTGATTGAGGAAAAGAGGCTGGCAGCCATCTGTCATGGGCAGTTATACCAGCAGCGGATGAAGCGTGCTTTTGACAAGAAGGTGCGACCTCGGGTATATCACGTGGGTGATATGGTGCTAAAAAGGATCCTTCCTCCTCAAAACGATCGAAGGGGCAAATGGACACCGAATTATGAATCCCAGCATGGTCAAGAAGGTTTTCTCCGACAGAGCCTTGTTGCTGATGACCATGGATGGCGAAGATTTTCCATCCCCTGTGAATGCGGACGCAGTTAGAAAATACTTCGTATAAAGAGACCCGCTGGACGAAAAGAATAAAATAGTCCAGGCAAAAATGGGCATCCCGGCGAACCAAAAAATAGGAAAAAAGGTTCGGGCAGAAATTAGGGATATAAAATGAAAATGTACACCCGACAAGTCGAAAACCTGAAAAGGCGACTTGGGCAAAAATGGGTATCCCGGTGGACTGAAAACCCGAAAGGGCGGTCCAGGCAAAAGAGGGATTGAAACGAACAACTACGTCTAGCATGATCGTTTGCGCTTTGGTTAAAGCATCATGGATAATACCCGGTAGGGAGCGATCAGAAGCGTCTTATTCAGAAGGCAGAAAGCACGGAGAGTCTGAGGACATATGGGGTGTAACCGAGTTGGAACTCGATGAGATCACGGGTTTCACATTGCCATTAGGATAGATTTTTCCTTTTGTGCGGGATTACCTCTTTTCAGGAATTGCTTCCTTTGTATTGCTCAATTTGAGCCACACTTTTCCAATCAATAAAATGCACATTCGGTCAAATAATTTTGGTTTTTGTTTTTCATTACCGCTTTGATTGCAAAAACATCCAGATATTTTTGATAAAGAATCTTGCATTTTAAGACATACAGGTCCCTTCCAATGCATGTTTATAAGATTGAAAGCTTGAAATCTTATTTGGAAGGATGAGTGACCCAAGTGTTGAAATCTTGACACGTCTGGGGCACGATTTTATCTAACGATCTGTTTTGCAGGAACTGTTGGATATTTTCACTCACCTGCAGGTTGTGACGAGGAAGTTGTTGGAAAAACAAATCCCTATGGAGTCCAATCAGGGACGAGGGACGGACGAAAGAATATGAAGGGATGACGAGAAGACGTCGAGACGTACGACGATCCTTGATTTTAATCAAGAAGACTCTTCAAAATCGGAAGATTGGAAAGTCTGTAGAAATTCCTCGCAGGGTCCAATCAGGGACGGATGAATGGGTAGAGAAGCGATGAGAATACGTTAAGACGTCCGAGGACCCTTAAAATTAATCAAGAAGACTCTTCAAAGTCGGAAAATTGAAATTTCTGTATGAGTCCCAGGAGTTCGCTCTCCGTCGAGCGCGGAGCGATTGGGAATACAAGATGATGGAGCAGAAAAGGTCCAGACGAGTCTGGGAATTCTCAAAAAGTGGAAAGCCGATACGAGATTGGGAGGTGGATACCATGGTTCGACAAGTCGACGGGTAATCTGTACCAACTTTTCTCATTTCCCCAGCTATATCCCCAAGCAGAGTTGTGAGGACTAACTCCCCAGCAGATCCAAGGTCTGTGGATCCCCTAGCTGAGTCAGGATGGTTATCCCCGGCAGGTTTAAAACGGTGTTTCCTCAGCAGCCAGGCCTGAAGGTTGCTAATCCCCGAGTGGAGCGGGTTTCAATGAAATATATCTCCAGCAGTGTTCATCCTACCAGTGGATCGGATGAGTTTCCGTAGTAGACTGATATTTGCATCCCCAGCTGAGTTGATTCTACCTATGGATTGCATGGGTTGTCCCCAGCGGAGTGACATTCGCTTCCCTAGCAGGGTCAGGATGGTTATCCTCAGCAGGTGTCAGATCGATGCTTCCCCAGTTGCCAGGCCTGGAGGTTGCTGTTTCCCAGTGGAGCTATCTGTGAGCATTTCCCCAGTGAAGTCGACAGGTATCTGTGAGGGTTCCCCAAAGCAGAGTTGGGATTGATATTCCCAGCAAGTCGAAGACTGTTGTATCCCCACAGAGTGTTTGTGGTTCTTATCCCCAGCAGGTTCCCGAGCGGATTGGGTGCAAAGGAGGTTCTTCCCCAGCAAGGGTTACCTTTTCCCAGCAGCAGCAGTGCTATTCCCCAGCGGGGTGGAGATCGGAGAATTGACGAGTTCCTCAACAGAATGTCTCGTGCTCCCCAGAAGAGTCCCTTGAGGGGGATATTTTTTATGCATTCATCATGTAGAATAAGCATAGCATATTGCATAATAAATCGCATAGCATTTCCATAATTATGGAGCATTACGCAGAAAAAGTCATGCATCATTGCAAGCATAGGCTAGTCTCAAGCTGTGGTTATTGTTTGAGAGGTGGTTTCGACAGAAGTTGGAAGATGTTACTCTGATGGGTTTAGCATCATGACGTCAGATCAGCAATATTCCCCAGTAGTGCGATGCTGGAGGAAACTTTTCCGTCGGACAGAGATAGAAATGTTACGCGATCAGCGCGACTCGAGCCGTGGTTACCGCTTGAGATTTGGTTTTGCCGGACAGTGAAGACGATACTCCGAGGAGTTCAGCATTGTGAGTTTGGAGCAACAGTATTTCCCAGTCATCAGTAAGTGTCTGGTCGAGTTTTCTTTGGTGTCAGTAAACATCATCGTTCGATGTCCAGTAAACGTCAAGTTATTTCCCAGTCATTGTTTAATGTCTGGTCGATCCTTGTTTGATGTCCTGTCAAAATCCTTGTTTGATGTCCTGTCAACATCATTGTTTGATGTCCTGTCAACATCCTTGTTTGGTGCCTGTCAACATCATTGTTTGATGCCTGTCAACATCATTGTTTGATGCCTGTAAACATCATTGTTTGGTGCCTGTAAACATCATTGTTCGATGTCCAGTAAACGTCGAGTTTTCTCCCAGTCATCAGTCAGTGTCTGGTTGAAAGTGTTACTCTGAGGAGTTCAGCATCATGACGTCAAATCAGCAGTGTTCCCCAGTAGTGCGATACTGGAGGAAATTTTTCCGTCGGACGGAGATGGAAATAAAATCAAAGGACGTTACGCGATCAGCGCGACAATCGGGGTTCAAATGGAGAAGAGGAAATGTTGCGACATTTTCTGGATTTCGGGGTTCAACTGGAGAAGAGGAAATGTTGCGATATTTTCTGGAGATCGGGGTTCAAATGGAGAAAGGGAAGTGTTGAGGCATTTTCTGGAGAGCGGGGTCCAAATGGAGAAAAGGAGACACGAGGTGTTTTCTGGAGAATGGGGTTCACAAGGGCGATCACAAGTTATCGTCAGGCGACTGGGGTTCAAACTGGAGAATGGGGTTCATTAGTTTGGCAAACAGGAGAACAGGGTTCAAATGCAGTGATCGGGGATCATTTGCGCCGAAAGAAAATTTTGGGGTTCAAGAAAATAAAAAAAAAGGGGGGAGATTATCAGAAAAATTTTGGGGTTCAAGAAAAGCATAAAAAAGGGAAATAATAATTCCCGGCGGATGTGGTGTTCAGGCCATGGTTATCCCTGTGTTACCATTTATTTTGGTATCCAGGTCGACGTTGCTGTTTCGGTGATTAGGCCGACTTTTCCGTACCAGACGGATTTTTCAGAAGATTGTGTTTCTTTGCCGATTCTGACAGGCATTGTTAATTATTTTCCCATCAGAGTGCAAATTGTTCGTCTATTCTTGGTATTCAATCACTCTTCACCCTGATCATCTGAAAGCCGAGGCTATTCATATCGACAGGTTCACAGTGGATTGAATAGGGGCAGTTGTAAAACCTCAAAATTTGCCCTCCTCTCTTGGGACTAGCTAACATATTGCATATCATTTGTAGGTCATTAGGCATTGCATATTGCATATCATGTGGTTACATTGTGCAAGTCATCCTCACAAGTCTTGAGCAGAAGATGAAGAGGTTATGTGCAAGCTAGGGTTTCAGTGGATTGGATCATTAATCATCTGAGGGTGGTGATTCAAGTTAGGGTTTTGATTCTCAAGGGATTGGTCTGCATCTTGTTTGAAATGATACATCATCACCATCATGGTCTTGATATCATCCAGAAGATTCAAGAAGATTGATCATATACCTTGAGATTAGGGTTTTGACCACTGGTCAATCCTAATCAGTTGCATTGGGCCAATCAGGGCATGGCAAGGAGATGGGGTCTATGATGGATATGGGGATCATTTCATGATTGTATTGATCTTATGGAGGCTAGGGTTTCATCCTTGAGCCATTTCATCAGAAGATTGGGGCTCAGATTGATCAGTGCATGGCCAAATTCATCTATTAGTTGAAAAGTCAACTGTGGTCAACTGTGCTTGATTTTATGGATTTGGAGGTGGGAGAGAGTTGGATACACTTCATTCATGTTGAAACAAGCTTCATTTGACATGTCAAAGCTCAAGAATGAAGAAAATAAAGTCAGGACAAAAATTGCCAAAAATAGAAAGTGACTTGTAATGGAAGTTTCCAAAAATGGAAAGTGTTTCACCACAAAATTACATGTCCAAAAAAGCTTAAAATGAAAATTTGTTCAACATGAAAGTTGTAGATCTTGTTCTCACCTTTCCAAAAAGTCCAAGAACTTGAAATTCTCATGTATGGTTGACAAGTTATGGTCCATTCATTTTCCAAAAAGACCTATAATCAAAGTGGCATAACTTTCACATGGAGTGTCCAAAATGGATGATCTTTTTATGAGCAAACTCCATTTCACACGTAATTTCATGGTGCATAATCAAAATTCATCAAAAATGGTCAATGCAAAAGGTCAATTTTCAAGTGCAACAATTAAAATCCAAGGGCAAAAGGGTCCAAGTTGAGAAATACATGGAATTTTGGAATGAGGATTTTTGCAACACACTCCAAATGACATTTAGAAGATGTTTGAGCTGTCATGAGCTGTCATGGTGTAATATTTGGCAAGGGCATTTTTGGACTTGCACTTAAGTTTCACATTACACTAATTAAACTCATTTTTGCTAATTTGTGATTAAGAGGATGATTAAGGTGAAGTATAAGATGCTAATCATAACAGAATGTTAAACACAATCACAATTCTCAAGGTTTGTAACTAACTTTCCCTCCAAATCCACAAAAACTCTTCAATCTTCATCAAACTTTTTGGATCCAAACTCCATCAAATCTCAACCAAATTGCGAAATTCTTGTTGATGCATCTTCCATGAACCATAATCTCGCTATTGCTTAAATTATCATATGCGTTTTATAGATCTTTGAATGTAGATCAACATGATATGCTTGGTTTGTGAATTGATTGACTGTGGAGAAAGATATATCGATTTGAATGTTTGATGTCGTTTCTTAAAATGCTCGATCCGTGCTGTGTGTTTAGTGTTAGGAAAAATAGTCGCCATATTCATGACCTACACTGAGAGACGGAGAGATCGGTATGTCGTTTGTGTGTTTTGGTGAAGAAAAGTTCTTGACCGAAGCTGGGAGTGATGAACATGAACGCGCGAGGAAGAAGTTTCAAATTCTGGAAAAAGCCGTGTTCGATCCGTTCATTCGCTGGCCATGTTCAAAATTCTGTTTGGCGCCAAGAGGAACCAATGGAAGCGTGACACCGAATTAATGAGCATGTGCGTTTTTGGCCTTGGATAGGAGAATTACGAAGTTGCCATTCAGCCTTAATTCATTTAATAATTCACTTTAAATAATTATTTCATAATTTAATAAACTTACAAAAATCATAAAAAATTCATTTCTAGTCCAAATTTAGTGGGAGTTTTTTTGTTAGATTCATAATTTTGTCTGGAATTTTATAGGTATGATAACTCAAGTTGTGCATGGAGATTTTTGACTTTTCCTATTAATCTTTGACTTGTGTGCATTTTGTGTATGTTTCACCATATCCTTCATGAAATACTCATACATTATCCAAATTGAATGAAATTTCACATGCTAATTCTTGACTCCTTGATGGTTATTTTCATGTATAGTTTGTGAATTTTGGATCTCTGGTTTGGTAGATATGATGTGTGCAAGTTGAGTGTGACAATTTGTGTCACACTAGGTTAGGTTAATTTCATGAATTTATTTGACATGCCTAGGCTTTTCTAATTGATCTCAAATTTTGCATGCTGTGTATCGTATATGTCTAGTTTCAACATGATTTTTTGCATGAACTGTTGATTCATTTTCCATTTAATTGAGATTTTTGATTGCTGTTTAGCATTTTTAGGGTTTTGCTTGACTAGCTGACTTCCAAGTCTTGTGAAATGCTCATACCATATCATATGAATGTGAAATTTGATGGAGTGATTCATAACATGTTCATTGTTAATTTGGCTTTGGTCCCATTCATTTCTTAATTGTTCTCACTGTTTGGCATTTGATTGAATTTGATGCTTGTGTTGATGCCTTGAATTGGCTTGTATAAATGTGTCTGGACTTCTTGATTTTCATTGACCTACTTTCTTTTGTCCAATTGAGCTGAAAATTGACATGCTATACATTGAATGGGTCCTGTTTAGGTGTGAATTTTTGTGGAATTAATTGAATTGTTTTGATATGGACTTGATTGAGATAGTTCTGTTTGGTCATTTGAAGTTGCAAATTACATGATTGATGTTAAATTGTGCATGAAATGATAATGGTGAATGGTATGAGCATGGGACCAATTGCATTTGTTTCTAATTTGTTTGAATGTGATTTTGGATAAATTTCACTTGTTGTTTAGAACTTTTTATCTCCTTTGGACCCTAGGCTTGGCCTAGTGGTCTAGTTTCTCACATTTGGTGTGGATTTTCAGGATGAAATACAAAAGGCTCAAGGAGATAAATGCAAGTTGCAAATTGAATTTGTTTGATGTTGTCCACTAACATGATTTTGTTTTGTAGGGTTAGAAGCTTGAGTTTGAGCTCATGGCTTGCACTTATGTGCATTAACTTGTGTTGTCTGTATAGATTGACTTTTGCTGTTTATTGTTGGTTTGTCTGAGTACTGATGATACTTGATTGATTTCAGGTACATTTAGTCGCTTACGGTTCTTTAAGAACTTGCTTGCTGCTGCTTGGTTGTATAAACCAGTTGAGGTAGACTCTCTTGTCTCCATGTAGTCTGGAAGACCTGGCTTGTTATTTAGCCAGGCAACTGTCTGAAGTCCTCCTTAAGAGGCGATGATTGTGATTGTTTACTTTTGTGCCAAGCAGGTAAAGACCTCTATGAGGCAATTGGCGGAATCCAAGGGATATGCAATCTATCCCCCGCTATTCTGTTGAGTCGTCCCTCTGCTCACACCACTGTGTTGACGCATTGGGACACAAACCCAAGATCTTGTATTTTGTACAGTTGTGTCAGAGTCTTGAGCGTAGAAGGGTCCCTCCATTCTGGACCCACGCTCCTTTGTCTGAAGCTCTCCCTGGTCAGGGATAAGAGCTGTGAAGTCTAATCTTCACTCACCTTTCATCAGCTTCACCTTAGCCCCTCAATGGCAAGGTTAAGAGCTAATACTACCTCTGTACAGATGACTTGCTTCGGCAGTCCACCCTTGTTTGAGCCTCACTTGACTGGATATAGTGTGTGCTTTGTGAATATTTGTTTGAAATGCTTGTTTTGATCTGTTGATGCTTGCATGCTTGTTTTCCTGGATAGGATTAGCTTGCAGTTGTGCAAGTAGGTAGAAACCATAACATAGGGCAATGATGCATGATAACACTAGGCTCGAGTACAGCTCCCTGGTAGTGTGTCTCCCCTTTGTTTCTGGCTAGAATTTCTTTCCCTTTCAGGGGAACTACATCGCCCTGATCCTCGTTCCAGACGAGGTATGTAGGCAGGAGACCGTGCGAGGTCTCTCCGGGCACCTTTTTCTTTTTGTGTGTGTTTGCTTGTTATCTTCTTGTGTGTCAGGATATGGACGTAAGCCCAGCAATTGGCTGTACGTATCCTGATTGTGCTTGTTGGTTGTTGTGTGCTTGGAAGCTGATGTAAGTCCATCGAGTGGCATTCGGGTTCCAGTGTGCGTGTGTTTGGTTCGGATGCTGATGTAAGTCCAGTGATTGGCATTCAGGCTCCATGTTTGCCTGTGTTTGTGTTTGCTTGTTTGGCGTGCGTGAGCCGAACTACGGCAGCTCTGATTCTCGTTCCAGACGAGATACGTAGGCATAGGACGCGATGTCCTATCGAGCTCTCTTCCTCTTAACCCCACCTGTGTTGTCTTCGGTGCGTGTGTGTGTGTGGTGTTTTAGCAACCTTTTCTTTTCTTAGAGCGTGGATCCCGTCGAGTACGACGGACGTGAGGGGTGCTAATACCTTCCCCTTGCGTAACCGACTCCCTTACCCTTTCTCTTTGGTCGCGAGACCATGCTTTTTCCAGGTTTCTCTGAGCGTTTCCTTTCCCTATCTTGGGATAAATAACGCGCAGTGGCGGCTCTGTTTGTGTTTTTGTTTTAGCCCGCCGGTTGTTTTTCGCGGATGCGACAATTGTTGGTGTAAGCCCTAGAGGCCAATACTTTTGGTACTTGTATCGAATTATTTATTAATAATAAAAGGTTTTTTCTTTATTATGTTTGTTTAATAAAGTCCCTAAAATAACTAGTCCGTTTAATGTATCAAGTATGACTTAATCATGAGATCACATTAAACATAAGGACATTATTCTTAAAGTATCCGTAGTCGAGTTTTATTGTGAAGTGGGATAACATTAAAGCATGAAGACTATTATATTTATAGACTGATGATCACATCTCATGGATCATGGATAAGGAGTTATCAAGTCTTAAACATAGGTATGAATATTAAGAGTAATATTTATAATGGATTGACCCGCTATGAGAATACTATATAGAATGTTATGCAAAGTGTCATAAGTTATTCTCATGGTGATAATGGTGTATACCACCCTTCGATCTGAAACCACTATGAACCCTAGATGTAGAGTCGAGTGCCTTATTGCTGATCAAACATTGTCCGTAATTGGATGACCATAAAGACAGTTGATGGGTACTCCACGAAGCATGCTAAGGGACATGAGTGACCTAGATGGAATTTGCCCATCCTGCGTAACAAGATAAATGTCTATGGGCCCAATATTAAATTGGACAAGGATGACACAGTCTATGCCTTGTGTTCAATATAGACATAAGGGCAAAAGGGTAATTATGCACATTAGTATTATCACAGAAGGATTTGTCAGATCACATGACATTTTCGTGTCTTGGGTAGCAGTGATGTGTTGCTAGATACCGCTCACTGTTTATTATGTTAAATACGTGATTTAATATAATTGCCAATGCCGCGAAAACCTACAGGGTCACACACAAAGGACGGATTGATGAGAGATAGAGTAACTAAGGAACACCGTAAGGTACGGTGCACTAAAGTGAATTGTAGAACATCGTAAGGTACGGTGTACTTAAGTAGAATACGAAATATGGTAAGGTACCACGCGCTTAAGTGAATTTGGCATATTATAAGATATGGGCCACATACACTTAAGTGGGCTTTTTAGCTTGAAGCTCACACAAGTGGTTATATAAATAGAACCCTTGCGTAGAAGCATTTAGCAGTTGCAATTTCGTTTCTCTCTCTCTCTCTCTCTCTCTCTCTCTCTCTCACTCAAAGCCTTCATTCGTAGCAGCTAGCACTGAGATTGAAGGAATCCGTTTGTGTGGACTGAGTAGAGGCGTTGTCATCGTTCAACGTTCGTGATCGCCCCGTAGATCTGCATCAAAGGTTACAATCGCCACAAGAGGTAACAATTCTATCACTGATCATGCCCATTCGTAAGGATCACTAAAGGAGATATTTTAAATTCCGCTGCGTTTTGGATCACCCTTCTCCTTTAGTGGTATCAGAGCCACTTATGAAACCATGCATCTGATAACTATTTATTTTTTGTATTTTCTGTATTAATACGATTAAAAGACAGAATGAATCAAAGAATAAACGAGTAATTAAATTGAGATCGATCAAGTTATATATATGATATAAGTAATCCTGATGCAAAATACGGTTTATATGATATACTATTTCTGTTTCGTTCATTCAAACACTTAATGGTTGTTATCCTTTGAGCGATCAATGATTGTTTGCTTCTTGATCTGACATTAGTATGGTGAAGCAATGACGTATTGATCAATCATACTGAATCAACAATCGAGATGTGTTTGACGGTCTGAAATTGGTGCATTAGGGTTAATGACGGCACAAGGGTTGTGTTGTCAAAGAGTTATGCATTAGGGTTAATGACGGCACAAGGGTTATGTTGTCAAAGAATTATGCGATTAGGGTTGTGACTGCGCAAGAGTTGTGCTTTAAAGTATCAAGTTTTGATGCGAAAAACGACGTCGATTTCAAATGAATTGTTCATTAAAATTGCCCCTACAACCACCGTCCGCTGACCGGGCAGCGGAACACCCGTTCCCGCTGACCGGGCAGCGGACCCACGGCTAACTCTGCGTAGTGTGATCGGTCGCCGAAATTTAATTTGGTTTTAATTAATTAAAAGAATTAAAATTAATAATAATAATATGTTTATTATTATTGTCTTGTGGTGATCGGTTATGGCCTTAGTTTTCCTTTATTTTGTTTTGGGTTTTAAAATACGACCTGCGTGTCGTACCTCTCTTTTAATCTCTTAATGTAACTTCTTTTCTCATCTCACTCCCTCGTATGTAAAACGAGTTTCTTTTATGTAATGTAATATTATGAAGAAAGAGAAGAATTCAATACCAAAGGAGGACAACCTTGAAGATCTTGCTTGGAGAAGCTTAGATTGTTATTAGGTTAGCTTAGGTTCTCTCATTGGCTTGGGAGAACAATTGCGCTAGGGGCCATAACTGTTTCATTATGAATGTATGTTGATGCATGTGAATGTATGTTGATGCATGTGAGAGACAATTTATATGATAAATAAGCCGGTGAGATCAGTATAATTGCAAATTCCCTTAAATTAAATATTAAGTTTATGCTTTCCAAGTTTTAACACTCATCAAGACTAGTATCGGATAATGTAGGTTTCGCCTACGCGAGGTGCATGTTCTATATTAGTAAGGTGCGATGGGATAATTTTAATATCCAATTGTTAAAACAATGGGTCAAACTTAACTAAACAAATTATAATAAGATTATATATGTTTAGAAGCAAGAGTTGGAAATGATCCATGTGATGGATTGGAATAAGGAGTTATTCACCCAACTAAAATATTCGAGAGTTGTATTAGATACAATTGGAAGGAGTTCCTACCTAAATAACCTAGTTTTGTGTAATCCGCCTACGCGGACTTAACGCAAAGTGAAATATGGATCTCGACCCACTAGAAAATCTTCCAACGGGATTTTCCGAATCAAATGGTGAGGGTCATTTGGTTTGAGTAAAATAGTGGGAGCATATTTAATTAAAGGCCTAATTAAATATGTTATTAATACTTATATTTTTATTATTTTCATGTAGATTACCATGACAACAAACACCTCTAACAACATTTTGCGATCAATCCTTGACAAGGAAAAATTGTCTGGGACAAATTTTCTGGATTGACACCGAAATCTGAGGATTATCCTCAAACATGATAGAAAGCTGTATGTCTTGGAGAAACCTGTTCCTGAAGAGGAACCTCCTAGTTTTGCACCTAAGGTAGAAAGAGATGCTTATAAGAAGCATGTCGATGATGCCAATGAAACTGCTTGTCTCATGCTAGCTACCATGAACTCAGAGTTACAAAAGCAACATGAGAACATGGTAGCGTTCGATATGATCGAACACCTGAAGATGCTCTATCAAGAGCAAGCAAGGCATGAAAGGTTTGAAGTTTCAAAAGCCCTTTTTCAAGGCAAGTTAGCTGAGGGAGCCCCTGTAGGCCCCCATGTGCTCAAGATGATTGGGTATGTGGAAAACCTTGAGAGGTTGGGTTTTCCCCTCGGAAAGGAACTTGCGACTGATTTGATCTTGTAATCATTGCTAGATAGATTCAGTCAATTTATCCTAAATTTCAATATGAATGATATGGACAAATCTCTTCCTAAACTGCTAGCCATGTTAAGAACTGCTGAGCAGAATCTGAAGTCAAAAGGGAAGTCCATTCTAATGATCGGAAATGGAAAGAGACAGAACAAAAGGCCCACCAAGCAGGGTGATAAAGGGAAAGGCAGAGAAGTTGCCAAACCCAAACCCATTGTTGCTGCTTTGAAGCCTAGTGGAGGCATAGAAAAAGAAGGCACCTGCTTCCATTGCGGTAAGACCGGACACTGGAAGAGAAACTGCCCAAAGTACCTGGAACATAAGAAGAATGGAGTACAGACTTCAACTTCAGGTATTTTTGTTATTGAAATTAATTTATCTACTTTTGCATCATGGGTATTAGATACTGGATGCGGTTCTCACATTTGTACCAATGTGCAGGGACTAAAAAGGAGTAGAGATTTGGCAAAAGGTGAAGTTGACCTACGAGTTGGCAATGGAGCAAAGGTTGCTGCTTTAGCCGTAGGAACTTATGTATTGACTTTACCTAGTGGTTTAATAATTCAGTTAGAGAACTGTTATTGTGTACCTGCAATTAGCAGGAATATTATTTCTGTTTCTTGTTTGGACAAGTTTGGTTTTTCATTTATAATAAAGAACAATTGTTGCTCAATTTATTTGAATGATATATTCTATGCTACTGCACAAATGAACAATGGACTATATGTCCTTGATCTTGAAATGCCTATTTATAACATTAATACTAAAAGGATGAAATCTAATGAGTTAAATCCAACTTACCTTTGGCATTGTCGATTAGGCCACATAAATGAGAAACGCATTTCCAAACTCCATAAACATGGACTCTTGGACTCTTTTGATTATGAATCATATGAGACATGCATATCTTGTTTAATTGGAAAGATGACAAAGTCTCCATTCACAGAAAAAGGTGAAAGAGCTAATGATCTTTTGGCCCTCATACATACTGATGTATGTGGACCACTGAACATACCAGCCAGAGGAGGTTTTCAATACTTCATCACATTTACTGATGATTTCAGTAGATATGGTTATGTGTATTTAATGAAACAAAAATCAGAGTCCTTTGAAAAGTTCAAGGAATTCAAGAATGAAGTACAAAACCAACTAGGAAAAAATATTAAAACTCTTCGATCAGATCGAGGTGGTGAGTATTTAAGCCTAGAGTTTGATGACCATCTGAACGAGTGTGGGATCCTATCCCAACTTACTCCTCCTGGAACACCCCAATGGAATGGTGTATCTGAGAGAAGAAATCGAACCCTGTTAGACATGGTCCGATCCATGATGAGTCACGCCGATCTTCCAAACTCCTTTTGGGGACATGCACTATTGACAGCAGCTTACACACTTAACCGTGTTCCATCCAAAAAGGTTGAGAAGACACCATATGAGATATGGAGTGGTAAGAAACCACATATATCTTACATGAAGATTTGGGGTTGCGAAGTTTATGTGAAACGACAAATTTCAACTAAGCTTGAGCCCAAATTTAACAAATGCTTATTTGTGGGGTATCCTAAAGAAACAAGAGGGTATTACTTCTACAATCCTTCTGAGGACAAAGTGTTTGTCGCTCGAACTGGAGTTTTCCTAGAAAAGGATTTTATTTCCAAAGGAATCAGTGGGAGGAAAGTAGAGCTTGAAGAAATTCAAGAATCATAAAGCATCGGCACACCTATGGAGGAACAAGAGCAGGAAACACAAGTAGTTGTGGAAGAGCAACCTGCTCAAGTAGAACAAGTAGTTGTGGAAGAGCAACCTGCTCAAGTAGAACAAGACCAGCGTAAAAAAATTCATGGGGTTGACTATGATGAACCCTTTTCACCAGTTGCAATGCTTAAATCTGTTCAGATTTTACTTGCTATCGCTGCATATCATGATTATGAAATATGGCAGATGGATGTCAAAACTGCTTTCCTTAATGGGAATCTTCTTGAGGATGTGTACATGACACAACCTGAAGGATTTTACATACCAGAAGAAGCCCAAAAGATATGTAAGTTACAAAGATCAATCTATGGATTGAAGCAAGCTTCCAGAAGCTGGAATCTTCGTTTTGATGAAACGGTAAAACAATATGGATTCATCAAGAACGAAGATGAGCCTTGTGTCTACAAGAAGGTTAGTGGGAGCATGATCGTTTTCCTGGTATTATATGTAGATGACATATTACTCATTGGAAACGATGTCCCTACCTTGCAACAAGTAAAGTCTTGGTTGGGGAAATGCTTTTCTATGAAGGACATAGGTGAAACAACCTATATATTAGGAATTAGAATCTATAGAGATAGATCACAAAAACTGCTTGGCCTAAGTCAGAGTACGTACATAGACAAAGTGCTGAGACGCTTTAATATGCATGATTCCAAGAAAGGATTTATACCTATGCAACATGGCCTGTGTCTATCAAAAACACAATCCCCTTCAACTAAGGAAGAAAGGGATCGCATGAATAAGATTCCATATTGTCATACCCCGATTTTGGTCCTGAATTTTTATTTTTATTTGGCACTTGGCCTGAAATTCATTTGCATACATTCATTCCCAAATCCATTTCTCTTGATAAACATTGGTCATTATCTGGTTTTTTGATCAGGGTGTTTCTTTGATTATAAAATGGATTCAAACTATTTGACTTTTTAATTTTCAATTCGATTTTAATTTCAAAGTAAATCTAATTCCAAATTTCAGGTTAATCTTAATTGTATTTTTACTAATGATTCAAATTCTAATTGATTTTTAATATCCAAATAAATGTTAGAGTTTGACATCAAAGTAATTTTAGCAAATTATAGATTAATTTGATTTTTATTGGTTTATTTGGTTTCTTTGATTTTTTTTTATTTTTTTCTAATTGATATGCTGAAGTTTCGATCATTCAAGATGTATATAAATGTCTCTTTGAAGATATGGAAAGTAAATATAGATTCATTATTGAAGCCTTGCATCTCAAGTATGGTTTCATGCAAGAAATATATGAAGTAATATTGAAAGATACTGTTGATAGTGTTCAAACTTCTAATGGATTGAAAATAGAAGAAGCAAATATCAGGTCAGTTATGATGCAAGGGCTTTTGGATATTAATCAAGTTATATTCAAAGAAGTTTTGGTAGGTGCGGATGAAGCATTAAAGCACAAAGCTTCTGAGAACAAAACTAGTATATGTAATACATACGTTGAAGTCAAAAGTGGAAGAAAAGGAGAATTTAATAAAAGGGGCGGCGGATGCTATAATTCAACAGCCAAGAGAGTGACAATTCTCTTTCCAACAATTAACTCAAGCTAACCTTCATTTCTCCTAGTAACACCTGTAGTGGCTCTGTTTCACTAGATGAGAGCATGTCAACCAGTAATTCTTTGATGACTCCGGAATTCAAATATACTGGCAATGGCGACGTTGCGTCGATCAAATCAATTGAAAATAGGACGAGCAACATTCTCAATATTTCAGACTCTTCCAAAATGGCAGATGTTGACACCATACTGAAGTCAAGAGCAAATAAAATTGTTGACCTTGACTGCAATTTCAAAGACCCGCGGTTTTGTGCATCCATTGCCAATGAAATTTGCGAAAATTTGTGTGTATCTGAGAAAATTAAAAGGCCATCTATAGAATTCATGGAGAAGATACAGACAGAAATCAATGCCGGCATGCGGGCAATGTTTATTGATTGGCTTGTGAAGGTTGTTGAAGAGTACAGACTTCTACCTGATACACTATTCTTGGCAGTTAACTACCTTGATCGCTATCTCTCAGGCAAAGCAACGAACAGACAGCGGTTACAACTACTTGGTGTTTCCTGCATGATGATTGCCGCAACCTAGCAGAAGGAGAAAAAGGAAGCCTTCAGCCGGATAACAGAACTGATACCGTTCCAAAAAAAAACCTTCACAGTACACTTTAAAATCACACCTCAAAATCCCATGGTCTGTTAAAAAAGAAAAGAAACCACTTGCAGAAGTTGTAAGTTTACAAGAAGTTAGATACAACAAGATGACAGAAGAAAAAACAAGAAACACAAGTACAACTACGCGAATTCAGAATGCGCACAAGCCAAACAATACCAACTGAAACGCCTATCAACTGCAATAAACACCATCCAATCATGGTTACCTTCGCTGCAACACCATGTTTGTTGTCTCAGCAGGGAGCTGATATCCAGATGATGTTGGCAGCCGACGTTCACATCGACACCCAGGAACTGCTATCTCTAGATCAGCTCTTCTAAGACGAAACTTCAATCAGCCATAGCATTGACAAGTCCGCAAACCAACGCTAGCCCAAAACAGTGCGGATACCTTTGTAGTATCAAACCACGCGAACACGGACCTTTGCGTAGCAATGAGTTTCCCGCAAAAATCTCAGCAACCTACAAATACAGCACAACCATTTCCAACATTAGCTGCCCAAATTTTTTCTACCATTGTTTTGCCGATAAAAAAAATAGATTTGGATGGGCAAATAATACTTGTTGATGTAATATCTCTCAAAGGGCGGTATGGTTTCCCCTGTTGGTTCATGCGGGTTCGGGGTCAGCCTGTGCTAGATGAGCGGTTGAAGAGTATCCGTAAGGGCAAAAGCGGTGATGCTAACGTCAATAAGTCGAAAGAGTTTTGTTAGCTTTTACACTATGCACTGTATGATCTTCCAGTGAACTTTCGTGCATTAACCTGTAATGTTGGAAAACTTGTTAATAATTCTGAAACTCAAAGGAAAGCAAAAGAACTTGTATTCACTTGGAAGAATCGTGACTGATACAAACACCAAGAACCTGTAGAATCCCGTGGCAATCAATAAGCAGCTTGCGTTTCAATTCCATGGACCTGCAAAATTTCACAACAGAAACAACAAACAATTAGGTAAGAACCCGAGCTTTATGAATGTGATCAAATCAAAGTATCCCGAGGATCAACCGAAGCACAAAACTCAAATAGGACGAGAATTGGAAATGCTTTTGCTTCCGGAACAGTTCAATCTGCTAGTTTGAAGAATTTCCCTGAAAGTAAAAACGGTGTTCTTCAACAGCAGTGTCATTATCTTGGCATATCTCTGTCTCAGGCTTCTCCAACACCTGCATTTGCTTCAGAGTTTCCTACCAAGGAGTTTGCTCATGGGATATCTCTCGCAGCCGAGTCTTCCAATTCCGCTCACATAGCTGCAGCTAGCACTTCTTCGCACCTAGAAGTTCATGGCAGTAGCGTTCATGGCAGTAGCAATAGTTGAGCTTTGCAAATGACCGAAGTGTTTCTTTTCACCAATTTTTACTACAGTAAAACCAGGTAATTAGCAAAGGCTGTAAAGTTCAAAAAATAACCCAAAATAGAATTAAGGACAAAAGCGAAGAAGAAAGCTAAGTTCAGAATACCGTTTCCGGATAATAGCATCAAATAGGACAAACTCGTTTTTGAGCAGAAAAAGCACTTCTAGAATTTGCTTCTTTGAGCTTTTGAATACCCAAATCCGAAAACTCTAATGGAGGAGCATAAAAGGAAAGGAAGCGAATTAGTGAGGGGGGGACGAAATCAAAAGGAGGCGACCATAAAGGATAGAAACCCTAAGCACCAAATCAAAGACAAACCTGTGAGCTTCATCTTTGCCGTGGTCACCGCCGAAGGTGAGTTCTTAGTTTCAGCCTTTGCTTTCTTACACGATTGAGGGAGATGAGGGTATTTGGGTGTGAGACGTAGCGAAGTGATTGAGGATGTGAGGGAGATGAGCGAAGTGGTTGAGGATGTGAGGGAGATGAGCGGAGCGTGAGAGCGATGGTGAGAGAGGAGGACGATTGGAGCTCTAGGACTCTCGTCTGCATCCTCACATTTTCCTTTTCCCTTTTTTTATTTATTTCTTTATTTGTTCCTTTTTTTAGCAGACTTTTAAAACCCATTAAGGGAACGTTTAGATTTTTTCAGTGGTCATTAACTGTTGTTCTATTGGTATTAGTTTCTATTAAGTGCTGTTTTGTGTTCCCAATCCCTACCTTTTGAACCCAACAGCCAGGCGGCTAGGGTCATCTTTTGGGATTTCTTTTATTTTTTTAATTAATTAATCGTCCATTAAATAAACCATCCTTTTTTTATTTTTTATTTTATTCCTACTTTAACCTATTTTGGTTTTTATATTTTAGTTGTTATTTAAATGATAGACAATCATAAATGGCCTGGTGGAGAGGGGGTAGTTCCATGGTCTTAAGTGGAGTGAGTTCAATACTTGTATGTAGCACTTTTTTAGTATTTCATTTTCTTTTCTTTCAGCATTTTATTTTTTAGTGTTTTATTGTCTTTTAGCGTTTTGTTTCTTTTAATATTTTTTATGACCATGTTTTTTTATTAAATCCATCATGCATGCAAAACCATTTTAAAACTATAAAAATCATTTCTTTTCTCGATTTAATATTGAGCCCATTTTCACACCCTTGTAAGTCGATTGCTTTTTAAGCATCGCCATCAACCTCACATAGCTTACTCTTGGGCTTTCTTACAATGAGCCGGTTCTCTTGCACTTACACTCATACTTTGCATTATTTGTTGTTTGGGTCCGATTTAATTATTTCATGATTTTTTAATCCCCATTTGACAAAATGTACCCCACTCCCCCGATGTGTAATAATCCTGTACTATTTTATTTCTTTATTGTTTGACTATTTGGTTAGGTACTAACACAAGAATAAAATCCACAATTTCAAAAATACAAAAATATGACTCGATCCAACGTCGAATATTTTTCCAATAAACAAATCAACTCATTCCTCCCTTCTATTCCATTTTCTTTCAAACTTCATCAAATGCTTGATCCAACGTCAAGCCATTTTTCATAATCAAAAACTCAAAAAATATTAATTTATAGTTAAGACTTTTTCAATAAGATGGAAGTGGAACGTGGTGTATACCGCGCACTCCTGAGATTAGGATTCGAGATGTATATCTCGCCAATCCTAGCTCTCGCCATCATCCAAATTTATCCACTTTGTTTTCTTTCAAACACTCATTCAAATCTTTCTCAAACATCCATCAACACTTGATCTAGGGTCAAGTCATTTTCACAACAAAAACCAAAATACCTAATTCTTATTTAACACTTTCTCAATAAAGGTGGAAATGGAACATGGTGTATACCATGCACTCCTGAGGTTAAGATTCGAGACGTATGCCTCGCCAATCTTAACTCTCGCCATCGCCTAAAATTGTCAATGCGGTTTCTTCGAACCCTTTCTCAATCAAATTCCAAAAATACCTAATTCCTATCTTAACCTTTTCTAATAAAGATGGAAATGGAACATGGTGTATACCGTGCACTCCTGAGGCTAGGATTCGAGATGTATATCTCGCTCATCCAAGTTCTCGCCATCACTCAAAATACATCCAACCAATCAAACTCTTTCTCGCCGCCGTGCGATTAATCAAAAACCTTTTTCATAAATGAAAGATATATTGTCTTAAGTGATACAAAACAATGTTTCGGCCACGATTGTTGAGTAGAGATAAATGACGCTTTTCCAAATGTAGATCTATAAATCCGTTCGATGTGTGGTATGCGTCCACTCCTCATCTGTTTTGGGTAAAACGATGTTTTCGTCGATTAATACAATATAACTTTCGCTAAAATCGACCAACAAACAAACATTTTTCTACCCAGAACTACGTAAGCCTTGACTTCTCTATTGAGATACGTAGGAGCAGGATTTGTAAATCTTGTCAGGCCCACTAATAAAAAACTTAGGTTTAGTCCTTCGTCAAAAATCCAAAAACATTTCTTCTCTCTTCTATTCTTTCTTTCCCACCTAATAATTCGAAAAGCCTAATATTTTAACTAACACTAATGCACACAACTGACCTAATGGTTCCCGTTGAGTACAACGGACGTGAGGGGTGCTAATACCTTCCCCTTGCATAATCGACTCCCGAACCCTGATATTGGTTGCGATGACCATATCTTATCCTTTCTTTTGTCCTGGGTTTTATCGATATTTCCCCTTTCCTTTTTAGGAATAAATAAAGTTCGGTGGCGACTCTGTTCAGTCCATCATTGCGAGCGTGCGATCGCGCTTCGCTTTGAAGTCGTATCCCCATTTTTTTCGAGGTGCGACAGATGGCGACTCTGCTGGGGACACTAAACCCTAAGCGAGTCAAGCCTAGTTAGGACGTTTGTGTGCCTTTGTTTGTTTAATTGTGTGGCTTTTCCTTATTTATTGTTTGTTATTATCTTTATTATTATATCGATATATCTGTTGAATATTGGTTCTATTGTGATTGTTGGTACTTGGATCTTGATTGCAAACTATGTGGGAAAGACTCTACACCCGAGTCTAGAGTGAAATAACATAAGATAGGACGATGGTTGAGTAGTACGGACTCCCGAGGTGAATACTTCGTAAGGGTCGGTACGAGAACCTCACTTAGAGTAGATCCTTTTGCAAATATTGTCGCCCGAGGTGTATACCTCGTAAGCGCCGATGTTTCAAAGGGGTCCATGACTCTAAGGACCTTTTAGAACATTAAACCTTTGGCCAACTAGAAATGATGGTTGCGTAGTATGGATTCCCGAGGTGGATACCTCATAAGGATCGATACGAGAACCTCGATCAGAATAGATTCTCCAGATGGAATTGATGACCGGAAAGTATTTTCCGTAAGCGTCAAACAGTCTTTTGAATCCATGACTCTGAGTACCCTGTCTAGAACCCAGTCGATGGTTGCGTAGTACGGACTCTCGAGGTGAATACTTCGTAAGGGTCGGTACGAGAACCTCACCCAGAATAGATTCCCTTGATGGAGTTGACGACCGGAAAGTATTTCCCGTAAGCGTCAAACATTCTTGTGAATCAATGACTCTGGGGATCCTTTGTAACAAAGCACTAGACCATACCCGGTGAGAACCCCGTTTTGGAAAAGCAATCAAATTTATCAGTACCTCGGACTTTTGAACCCGTGTATTAAAGAAGAAACACAAATATGCATGGCTTGCATTGCATTCATTCATTGCATTTGCATCGCATCATAATGCATGTCATTCTCCAGACAAAATACCAAAAAAAACTCATCCATCTTTTGTCCGTGAAGCAAAGTGATTCTCAACACGCGAAGAGCAAAGAACCATGTCTCAGGGGATGATGGACGAGCTAAGGAAAAGCCAAGAAGCGCTGAAGGAGGAACTTAATCTTTTGAAGAGCCAAATGAGATGGGTCTTGGAAACCCTGCAAGTCTTGTTGAGAAAAGAGGGTCACCCAATATACACTGCTGCAACAAAGAGAGCTACTACCCCGCATCCATCCGGTGTTACCTCAAGTCAAGGGAAGTTCTATGTGGCAACTCCTCATTTACCAGTATATGGACCTCCCTCAAGACGTCATCATCAACATCCTCTGGCTATTGCTCCTCAAAGTCACCAAAGCCAGGTTCAGAACAAAAATCAGAATCAGAACAAGGGGAACAAGGATCACAATGACTCAATTCCGGTGCCATATAGCAAGCTCTACCCGCAATTGATCCAAAATGCTTTGGTGACACCTCGAGCTCTCACGCCTGTGTCACCATACCTGCCATGGTACAATCCAAATGCAACATGTGAATTCCATAAAGGGGCATTGGGACATGACCTAGATTCTTGCTTTGCGCTAAAAGCCTTGGTACGAGGACTGATTAACAAAAAGAGCTTAGTTTTTGAAGAAGATCACCCGAAGATCAAGTGCGAATACCATACTGGAACAATGGGGCACCCCATCGAGGAATGCAAGAGTTTTAAGCTCAAACTGCGAGGATTGATTGACATAGGGTCACTAACACTCAAGGAGGAAGGCTCAGGTACATATACCTTGATTTCTGAGCCAGGTAATGAGAAAGGGAAAGGACCCTTGAGACCCCTCAAGGTTTTGTTCCACAAGGAAGATGTCAGGGATATGGCTAATGAGCTATCATTGTTTCCTGGTAAGAGCATTGAGATACCGTCTTGGATTTCCAATGTCACGACCCATACCAATGAAAGAAAAGGAGAAGTGAGTAGTGGATCCAAGAGGGTTGCGTTCGACGATGAGATTGAAAGAAAAGAATTTGAAGATCATCATGTCAAAAAGCTGGTTGATCCCAATCTTCAAGTTTGAAGAAATCAATTCCCTAAAGCTGGCAATCATTTGGTTGTTTCAACACTTCTTTTATAGTTTCTCTGCATGTTGGTTGTTATTTGCTTTTAAACATTGTTGTTTTATTTGAATTGGTAAGATTAATGAAATGTTTATGCATCTTTTGAATTGATCCATTCGTATTCACTCGTTTTTCATTTATGTTAAAAAACAAAAATTCTCCTCTCATTCACTTTTGTTTATCAAACTGTTGTGTTAACAAAGATTGGAGGGAGGATGATGAAAACGAAACACCTGAAATTGTTGTGGTATGCTTTTGAGTAAAACCTTGTCGATGATGTAGGGCATTGTTTCAAATCCCCAAACACTGAAGAGATAAGAAGTTAATCCCTAGTCAACCACTTTGAGCCTAGAAGTTGGTGTTTATTTCGGATCTAAAACCCTTAATCTTAACCTGGGGCAGGGTAGTTGTGTTCAGATAGTTTGATCATGCATTCGATCTTTCAAAAAAAATCGTCCATATGAACACCCTCCAATTAGGTTCAACCACATGTTATCCTTCGCGCACATGTTGAAGTGTCGAAGAAGTTGAGAAAAGATAAAATTAATGTTGGTTGATCCTCATCCACCAATAATGTGGCAGTCAACACCTTTAAAAAAATTAGAAAAAAGCCCACTAGGTCAAATACCACAAGATGACTTAGGCAAAAGTTAGGGCATCCCGATGGACCAAAAGCTTCAAAGAAGCGGTTCAGGCAAAATTAGGGGTAAAATAAATCAATCAAAAGAGGTCATTAAATCCTCGACAAAAACAAAATAAGGTGACTGCCATTCAAGAAAATTCGTCTTGAATCCTCATCACACCTTCGAACCCTCTTGGAAGTCGAATGCGTGTATTGAATTAACTGAACGTAGGAACTGGAGATCATCAAGAAGAAGGGGTGGGTAAAAACAAATTTTGAGCCTTATATCCTTTTGTTTCAAGAAACCGCGAACCAGACCACGTTACAACCCTTAAAAGACCTAATTGAGGCAGGGTTTATTTTGAAAGCATACTATAACAAGGTTGTGTTAACTTGACTCCAAATGATTTTTGTTAATCATTTGATAGCACCAACTTGTATACTGTGAATGACTTGATCACCATTGTGTTCTTATCAACGACTCGTTCACTGTATTTTACCCGTTCATATCAATAAATTTTGATTTCAAATTTTTGCATAAGCATTGAATTAAAATTACCATTTTTGAATGAACAATCTTATTTGCGAGTCAACACTTAACATCAAAGAAATTCAATACACAGTGAAAGAATTGATGGAGTGAAAGAAGTCTATTCAGGGGCAAATCCCTTTGAGCATTAGTTAATTCGAGCTAGTCACCCTAAGGGTCACCTAGCCAAGAGCAATCTGCTTCAAGAATCAGACCGGGGCAAGCCACCTCAGAGCTCAGTAAGTCCAATCACTCCAAGGTTCAGTTAACCAAGAGTAATTTGCTTCAAGACTCAGACTGGGGCAAGCCACCTCAGAGCTCGATGAGTCCAGCTATCCAAAGGACAATCAATCAAGAGTCTACCATTCCAACATTTGGTTAGTCAAGTTCAGACCATTGCAAGTTTCAAACACTTGGGGCAAGCCATCTCGAGGTAGTCTCATGGCAAGCTGTTTCCAAACTCACTTTCAAGGTGAACAATTTCAAAGACCCAACAAACTGGGGCAAGATGAGCCACAGATGGGTAGAACCTCTTTCTTCGTGCTTTCAAACTGCTCAAACAAATTCTGCCATACGTCAACAACTATTGAGTTTTAAGATGAGTGCCCGAATTATGCAGCACGATTCATTAATCCTCCAAGAGGATCCATTGGCTAAGCTGTGGCTATCAAACTGGATAGAATCCTCCTTTGGCAACATCTATCATAAAATATTCGGTTGAGTTCTCGGCGTTGAGGAATCATGAGCTTCCATAAAAAGCCTTTACAAACTCCCAGTCCACTCAAGTGTCGGCATTCTCATAGCATGATCATTCATATATCATGCATAAAAGAATACAAATCATGCATGGCCGAAATGTACTTCGTGCTCATTTTGCATTGACCCAGGTCTTGTTGTTGATCCTATATCCTTTGACCTCTAATTCCAGTTTGTCTTTGGTGCCCTTAAACCATCATCCGGTTTTTGCAGTCATTTTCAAATCCAACCCAGTTGGCACCTATTAGAAAAGTTTCCATTAAGGTTCATTTTCTTTTTGGATTATCCGATGAATTTCCGGATTACTCCTTGGTTTATTGATGTATTTCCACAACTTGTCTGATGTATTTCCAGATGTTTCCCCATCTATCTGAGGTGTTCTCTGATGTGTCTGTATTCTGATGTATTTCCAGAATCTCCTTGATGTATCCTCTGATGTGTCTGTATTCTGTTATATTTCCGGAATATCACTTGTAATTCTGATGCATTTCCAGAATTTGTTTATTTTACTCTCTGATGAATTCCCAGACATGTCACTTTGGTTCTGACGAACTTCCAGAACCCCTATGCCATTCCCTGGAATTATTTCAAGACTCATTGGTGTCTCCTAAAAAAAATAAAAAAATCAGTTGTTACTAGGCATTATTCCAAGATCAGTTGTTACTAGAACTCATTTCAAAGTCCAATTGTTGTTGGCACCAATCTGTTAAAAGCTGGTTGTAATCCATTGCTTACAGTCAAAAGTCCAATTGTTGTTGGCAAAATCCGTTAAAAGTTGGTTGTAGTCCATTACTTACGGTTAAAAGTCCAATTGTTGTTGGCACGTACAGAGAGTTTAATTACCCCGTCTTTCCTGATGGTTCCGTGAAAGTCATGTATGACTTATCATCTTGAGGAATTTCCAGAAGCTTGGAGGTTTTTCGTGTTAGAAAACTCCAATGATGTTGCTTTGTATGTTTTCCAATTTTTGTTCAATACCATTCGGGTCATGTATGAACCTGTTGTTGAGCTTTATTTCGGGGTCAGGTCATACTTGAACCTGCTCTGAAGAGTTTTTCCAATTTTTGTTCAATACTATTCAGGTCATGTATGAACCTGTTGTTGAGCTTTATTCCGGGGTCAGGTCATACTTGAACCTGCTCTGAAGAGTTTTTCCAATTGTTGTTCAATACTATTCAGATCATGTATGAACCTGTTGTTGAGCCTTTATTCCGGGGTCAGGTCATACTCGAACCTGCTCTGAAGAGTTTTTCCAATTGTTGTTCAATACTATTCAGGTCATGTATGAACCTGTTGTTGAGCTTTATTCCGGGGTCAGGTCATACTCGAACCTGCTCTGAAGAGTTTTTCCAATTGTTGTTCAATACTATTCAGGTCATGTATGAACCTGTTGTTGAGCTTTATTCCGGGGTCAGGTCATACTTGAACTTGCTCTGAAGAGTTTTTCCAATTTTTGTTCAATACTATTCAGGTCATGTATGAACCTGTTGTTGAGCTTTATTCCGGTGTCAGGTCATACATGAACCTGTACTGAAGATTTTTTCTCTGTTTTTTCAATACTATTCAGGTCATGTATGAACCTGTTGTTGAGCTTTTATTCCGGTGTCAGGTCATACTTGAACCTGCTCTGAAGAGTTTTTCCAATTTTTGTTCAATACTATTCAGGTCATATATGAACCTGTTGTTGAGCCTTATTCCAGTGTCAAATCATATATGAACCTGTTCTGAAGAGTCTTTCTCTATGATTGTTCCAGTATTATCAGATCATATATGAACATGTTGATACACTCTTCTTGAATTTTTCTAAGTTTGTTAGGTCATACCTGAACCTGCTGTCAGAACTTCTTGATATTCCCCAGCGTTGTCAGGTCATATGTGAACTGTTTGTAGCATCTTTTCCTTTAGTTAGGTTTAGTAAGTCATATATGAACTTACTACCGAAACCTCTTGTGCTCTGAATGTTGTTTATCAACTTTCACTTCGGTTACTCCCCAGTGTGTGTCTGATTCTCCAGCAGGACTTGTTTTCCCCAGCGAGTTTGTTTTTTTTACCATTTGTCTGTCTCCCTGTGGATCATCAGTATTCCCCAGCTTGGTCTGTTTAGTAGCATCTCCTGTCAGGGGTCCATCATATCCCTAGTAGATAAAAATTAAAAAAAAGAATCATGCATCCATGCATATCATATCATGTCATATCATATCATATCATATCATATCATATCACATCATGTCATAGGGATTCAGGATCAAAATCCGGGTCTTCTTAGTATTTAACCATCTCCCACTATGATCATATGAAGAGTATCCTGCTTCATATTCTCTAGTTGAAGATACTTAAATAGGGGCAACTGTCATACCCCGATTTTGGTCCTGAATTTTTATTTTTATTTGGCACTTGGCCTGAAATTCATTTGCATACATTCATTCCCAAATCCATTTCTCTTGATAAACATTGGTCATTATCTGGTTTTTTGATCAGGGTGTTTCTTTGATTATAAAATGGATTCAAACTATTTGACTTTTTAATTTTCAATTCGATTTTAATTTCAAAGTAAATCTAATTCCAAATTTCAGGTTAATCTTAATTGTATTTTTACTAATGATTCAAATTCTAATTGATTTTTAATATCCAAATAAATGTTAGAGTTTGACATCAAAGTAATTTTAGCAAATTATAGATTAATTTGATTTTTATTGGTTTATTTGGTTTCTTTGATTTTTTTTATTTTTTTCTAATTGATATGCTGAAGTTTCGATCATTCAAGATGTATATAAATGTCTCTTTGAAGATATGGAAAGTAAATATAGATTCATTATTGAAGACTTGCATCTCAAGTATGGTTTCATGCAAGAAATATATGAAGTAATATTGAAAGATACTGTTGATAGTGTTCAAACTTCTAATGGATTGAAAATAGAAGAAGCAAATATCAGGTCAGTTATGATGCAAGGGCTTTTGGATATTAATCAAGTTATATTCAAAGAAGTTTTGGTAGGTGCGGATGAAGCATTAAAGCACAAAGCTTCTGAGAACAAAACTAGTATATGTAATACATACGTTGAAGTCAAAAGTGGAAGAAAAGGAGAATTTAATAAAAGGGGCGACGGATGCTACAATTCAACAGCCAAGAGAGTGACAATTCTCTTTCCAACAATTAACTCAAGCTAACTTTCATTTCTCCTAGTAACACCTGTAGTGGCTCTGTTTCACTAGATGAGAGCATGTCAACCAGTAATTCTTTGATGACTTCGGAATTCAAATATACTTGCAATGGCTACGTTGCGTCGATCAAATCAATTGAAAATAGGACGAGCAACATTCTCAATATTTCAGACTCTTCCAAAATGGCAGATGTTGACACCATACTGAAGTCAAGAGCAAATAAAATTGTTGACCTTGACTGCAATTTCAAAGACCCGCGGTTTTGTGCATCCATTGCCAATGAAATCTGCGAAAATTTGTGTGTATCTGAGAAAATTAAAAGGCCATCTATAGAATTCATGGAGAAGATACAGACAGACATCAATGCCGGCATGCGGGCAATGTTTATTGATTGGCTTGTGAAGGTTGTTGAAGAGTACAGACTTCTACCTGATACACTATTCTTGGCAGTTAACTACCTTGATCGCTATCTCTCAGGCAAAGCAACGAACAGACAGCGGTTACAACTACTTGGTGTTTCCTGCATGATGATTGCCGCAACCTAGCAGAAGGAGAAAAAGGAAGCCTTCAGCCGGATAACAGAACTGATACCGTTCCAAAAAAAAACCTTCACAGTACACTTTAAAATCACACCTCAAAATCCCATGGTCTGTTAAAAAAAAAAAGAAACCACTTGCAGAAGTTGTAAGTTTACAGGAAGTTAGATACAACAAGATGACAGAAGAAAAAACAAGAAACACAAGTACAACTACGCGAATTCAGAATGCGCACAAGCCAAACAATACCAACTGAAACGCCTATCAACTGCAATAAACACCATCCAATCATGGTTACCTTCGCTGCAACACCATGTTTGTTGTCTCAGCAGGGAGCTGATATCCAGATGATGTTGGCAGCCGAAGTTCACATCGACACCCAGGAACTGCTATCTCTAGATCAGCTCTTCTAAGACGAAACTTCAATCAGCCATAGCATTGACAAGTCCGCAAACCAACGCTAGCCCAAAATAGTGCGGATACCTTTGTAGTATCAAACCACGCCGAACACGGACCTTTGCGTAGCAATGAGTTTCCCGCAAAAATCTCAGCAACCTACAAATACAGCACAACCATTTCCAACATTAGCTGCCCAAATTTTTTCTACCATTGTTTTGCCGATAAAAAAAAAAAAGATTTGGATGGGCAAATAATACTTGTTGATGTAATATCTCTCAAAGGGTGGTATGGTTTCCCCTGTTGGTTCATGCGGGTTCGGGGTCAGCCTGTGCTAGATGAGCGGTTGAAGAGTATCCGTAAGGGCAAAAGCGGTGATGCTAACGTCAATAAGTCGAAAGAGTTTTGTTAGCTTTTACACTATGCACTGTATGATCTTCCAGTGAACTTTCGTGCATTAACCTGCAATGTTGGAAAACTTGTTAATAATTCTGAAACTCAAAGGAAAGCAAAAGAACTTGTATTCACTTGGAAGAATCGTGACTGATACAAACACCAAGAACCTGTAGAATCCCGTGGCAATCAATAAGCAGCTTGCGTTTCAATTCCATGGACCTGCAAAATTTCACAACAGAAACAACAAACAATTAGGTAAGAACCCGAGCTTTATGAATGTGATCAAATCAAAGTATCCCGGGATCAACCGAAGCACAAAACTCAAATAGGACGAGAATTGGAAATGCTTTTGCTTCCGGAACAGTTCAATCTGCTAGTTTGAAGAATTTCCCTGAAAGTAAAAACGGTGTTCTTCAACAGCAGTGTCATTATCTTGGCATATCTCTGTCTCAGGCTTCTCCAACACCTGCATTTGCTTCAGAGTTTCCTACCAAGGAGTTTGCTCATGGGATATCTCTCGCAGCCGAGTCTTCCAATTCCGCTCACATAGCTGCAGCTAGCACTTCTTCGCACCTAGAAGTTCATGGCAGTAGCGTTCATGGCAGTAGCAATAGTTGAGCTTTGCAAATGACCGAAGTGTTTCTTTTCACCAATTTTTACTACAGTAAAACCAGGTAATTAGCAAAGGCTGTAAAGTTCAAAAAATAACCCAAAATAGAATTAAGGACAAAAGCGAAGTAGAAAGCTAAGTTCAGAATACCGTTTCCGGATAATAGCATCAAATAGGACAAACTCGTTTTTGAGCAGAAAAAGCACTTCTGGAATTTGCTTCTTTGAGCTTTTGAATACCCAAATCCGAAAACCCTAATGGAGGAGCATAAAAGGAAAGGAAGCGAATTAGTGAGGGGGGGACGAAATCAAAAGGAGGCGAATCATAAAGGATAGAAACCCTAAGCACCAAATCAAAGACAAACCTGTGAGGTTCATCTTTGCCGTGGTCACCGCCGAAGGTGAGTTCTTTGTTTCAGCCTTTGCTTTCTTACACGATTGAGGGAGATGAGGGTATTTGGGTGTGAGACGTAGTGAAGTGATTGAGGATGTGAGGGAGATGAGCGAAGTGGTTGAGGATGTGAGGGAGATGAGCGGAGCGTGAGAGCGATGGTGAGAGAGGAGGACGATTGGAGCTCTAGGACTCTCGTCTGCATCCTCACATTTTCCTTTTCCCTTTTTTTATTTATTTCTTTATTTGTTCCTTTTTTTAGCAGACTTTTAAAACCCCATTAAGGGAACGTTTAGATTTTTTCAGTGGTCATTAACTGTTGTTCTATTGGTATTAGTTTCTATTAAGTGCTGTTTTGTGTTCCCAATCCCTACCTTTTGAACCCAACAGCCAGGCGGCTAGGGTCATCTTTTGGGATTTCTTTTATTTTTTTAATTAATTAATCGTCCATTAAATAAACCATCCTTTTTTTATTTTTTATTTTATTCCTACTTTAACCTATTTTGGTTTTTATATTTTAGTTGTTATTTAAATGATAAACAATCATAAATGGCCTGGTGGAGAGGGGGTAGTTCCATGGTCTTAAGTGGAGTGAGTTCAATACTTGTATGTAGCACTTTTTTAGTATTTCATTTTCTTTTCTTTCAGCATTTTATTTTTTAGTGTTTTATTGTCTTTTAGCGTTTTGTTTCTTTTAATATTTTTTATGACCATGTTTTTTTATTAAATCCATCATGCATGCAAAACCATTTTAAAACTATAAAAATCATTTCTTTTCTCGATTTAATATTGAGCCCATTTTCACACCCTTGTAAGTCGATTGCTTTTGAAGCATCGCCATCAACCTCACATAGCTTACTCTTGGGCTTTCTTACAATGAGCCGGTTCTCTTGCACTTACACTCATACTTTGCATTATTTGTTGTTTGGGTCCGATTTAATTATTTCATGATTTTTTAATCCCCATTTGACAAAATGTACCCCACTCCCCCGATGTGTAATAATCCTGTACTATTTTATTTCTTTATTGTTTGACTATTTGGTTAGGTACTAACACAAGAATAAAATCCACAATTTCAAAAATACAAAAATATGACTCGATCCAACGTCGAATATTTTTCCAATAAACAAATCAACTCATTCCTCCCTTCTATTCCATTTTCTTTCAAACTTCATCAAATGCTTGATCCAACGTCAAGCCATTTTTCATAATCAAAAACTCAAAAAATATTAATTTATAGTTAAGACTTTTTCAATAAGATGGAAGTGGAACGTGGTGTATACCGCGCACTCCTGAGATTAGGATTCGAGATGTATATCTCGCCAATCCTAGCTCTCGCCATCATCCAAATTTATCCACTTTGTTTTCTTTCAAACACTCATTCAAATCTTTCTCAAACATCCATCAACACTTGATCTAGGGTCAAGTCATTTTCACAACAAAAACCAAAATACCTAATTCTTATTTAACACTTTCTCAATAAAGGTGGAAATGGAACATGGTGTATACCATGCACTCCTGAGGTTAAGATTCGAGACGTATGCCTCGCCAATCTTAACTCTCGCCATCGCCTAAAATTGTCAATGCGGTTTCTTCAAACCCTTTCTCAATCAAATTCCAAAAATACCTAATTCCTATCTTAACCTTTTCTAATAAAGATGGAAATGGAACATGGTGTATACCGTGCACTCCTGAGGCTAGGATTCGAGATGTATATCTCGCTCATCCAAGTTCTCGCCATCACTCAAAATACATCCAACCAATCAAACTCTTTCTCGCCGCCGTGCGATTAATCAAAAACCTTTTTCATAAATGAAAGATTTATTGTCTTAAGTGATACAAAACAATGTTTCGGCCACGATTATTGAGTAGAGATAAATGACGCTTTTCCGAATGTAGATCTATAAATCCGTTCGATGTGTGGTATGCGTCCACTCCTCATCTGTTTTGGGTAAAACGATGTTTTCGTCGATTAATACAATATAGCTTTCGCTAAAATCGACCAACAAACAAACATTTTTCTACCCAGAACTACGTAAGCCTTGACTTCTCTATTGAGATACGTAGGAGCAGGATTTGTAAATCTTGTCAGGCCCACTAATAAAAAACTTAGGTTTAGTCCTTCGTCAAAAATCCAAAAACATTTCTTCTCTCTTCTATTCTTTCTTTCCCACCTAATAATTCGAAAAGCCTAATATTTTAACTAACACTAATGCACACAACTGACCTAATGGTTCCCGTTGAGTACAACGGACGCGAGGGGTGCTAATACCTTCCCCTTGCATAATCGACTCCCGAACCCTGATATTGGTTGCGATGACCATATCTTATCCTTTCTTTTGTCCTGGGTTTTATCGATATTTCCCCTTTCATTTTTAGGAATAAATAAAGTTTGGTGGCGACTCTGTTCAGTCCATCATTGCGAGCGTGCGATCGCACTTCGCTTTGAAGTCGTATCCCCATTTTTTTCGAGGTGCGACACATATGCATCTGCAATAAGATCTATCATGTATGCCATGTTATGTACTCGACCAGATGTCTCGTATGCTTTAAGTGCAACGAGTAGGTACCAATCTGATCCTGGTGATGCTCATTGGGTAGCTGTCAAGAATATCCTTAAGTATTTGAGAAGGACTAAGGACTCATTCTTGATATATGGAGGTCAGGAAGAGTTGGTTGTAATTGGATACACCGATGCTAGCTTCCAGACAGATAAGGATGACTTTAGATCGCAATCTGGTTATGTGTTTTGCTTAAACGGTGGCGCTGTGAGCTGGAAAAGTTCAAAGCAAGATACAGTTGCTGATTCTACAACCGAGGCCGAGTATATTGCTGCCTCAAGTGCAGCAAAGGAAGCTGTTTGGATCAAAAAGTTCATTAGTGAACTTGGCATAGTTCCTAGCATTGTGGATCTCATTGGTCTCTATTGTGATAATAATGGTGTTATCGCACAAGCTAAGGAGCCTAGATCTCACCAACGATACAAACACATACTTAGGCGTTATCACCTCATTCGAGAGATAATAGATAGAGGAGATGTGAAAATATGCAGAGTACCTACACTTCACAATATTGTTGACCCACTGACAAAGCCTCTTGCGCAGCAGAAACATGATGGCCATACTAGATCTATGGGAATTAGGGGAATGCCTGATTGGCTCTAGTGCTAGTGGGAGATTGTTGGTGTAAGCCCTAGAGGCCAATACTTTTTGTACTTGTATCGAATTATTTATTAATAATAAAAGGCTTTTTCTTTATTATGTTTGTTTAATAAAGTCCCTAGAATAGCTAGTCTGTTTAATGTATCAAGTATGACTTAATCATGAGATCACATTAAACATAAGGACATTATTCTTAAAGTATCCGTAGTCGAGCTTTATTGTGAAGTGGGATAACATTAAAGCATAAAGACTATTATGTTTATAGACTGATGATTACATCTCATGGATCATGGATAAGGAGTTATCAAGTCTTAAACATAGGTATGAATATTAAGAGTAATATTTATACTGGATTGACCCGCTATGAGAATACTATATAGAATGTTATGCAAAGTGCCATAAGTTATTCTCATGGTGATAATGGTGTATACCACCCTTCGACCTGAAACCACTATGGACCCTAGATATAGAGTCGAGTGCCTTATTGCTGATCAAACGTTATCCGTAATTGGATGACCGTAAAGACAGTTGATGGGTACTCCACGAAGCATGCTAAGGGACATGAGTGACCTAGATGGAATTTGCCCATCCTGTGTAACAGGATAAATGTCTATGGGCCCAATATTGAACTAGACAAGGATGACACGGTCTATGCCTTGTGTTCAATATAGACATATGGGCAAAAGGGTAATTGTGCACATTAGTATTATCACAGAAGGATTTGTCAGATCACATGACATTTTCGTGTCTTGGGTAGCAGTGATGTGTTGCTAGATACCGCTCACTATTTATTATGTTAAATACGTGATTTAATATAATTGCCAATGCCGCGAAAACCTACAGGGTCACACACAAAGGACGGATTGATGAGAGATAGAGTAACTAAGGAACACGGTAAGGTACGGTGCACTTAAGTGAATTGTAGAACATCGTAAGGTACGGTGTACTTAAGTAGAATAAGAAATATTGTAAGGTACCACGCGCTTAAGTGAATTTGGTATATTATAAGATATGGGCCACATACACTTAAGTGGGCTTTTTAGCTTGAAGCCCACACAAGTGGTTATATAAATAGAACCCTTGTGTAGAAGCATTTAGCAGTTGGAATTTCGTTTCTCTCTCTCTCTCTCTCTCTCTCTCTCTCTCTCTCTCTCTCTCTCACTCAAAGCCTTCATTCGTAGCAACTAGCACTGATATTGAAGGAATCCGTTCGTGTGGACTGAGTAGAGGCGTTGTCATCGTTCAACGTTCGTGATCACCCCGTAGATCTGCATCAAAGGTTACAATCGCCACAAGAGGTAATGATTCTATCACTGATCATGCCCATTCGTAAGGATCACTAAAGGAGAAATTTTAAATTCCGTTGCGTTTTGGATCGCCTTTCTCCTTCATTAATATGGGGTGACACTCGTTTGATGCGTCATAAAAATGGTGCATGGTGCGTCCAAAGATGTATCTTCGAAAACTAAAGAGCATTTTCGGTTTTCCATAGGGTATTATTTCATCCCATAGGGTGGGATAAGAAATTCCCTAGTTGAATAAGATTGGTTTTCATTGGGCATGATATATTGACACACTAAATCAATCAAATAAGTGTATTTTGACAAACTTCTCTATTGTTTTTCTGCTTAACTTTTTAATTATACATTTATTAACTTGTAAAAAAAACTCAAAAACGTATATGATACTCCTTAGATGAGCTAATGAACTCATAACTAATGTACATTTTTTAGGGACGTTATAGTTTGAAGCACAAACAAAGTCATAATTAAAAGTTATTAACTGGCAACTCTCATATAATCGGGTAATGAGAGGGTCTAGAAACCATCACATTGGACATTAAACAATCACATAAAATAAGTTGGACACCACATCTTAATCCAAAATTTTAGGAAAATGCTCTTTTCATCCTTATGGGTGCGCCCCACACCTTTGAAAATCTGAAATTTCCCTTAACTCGTCCAGAGACGCACCTAAAATCACACAAATATTTGTCTTTTTGATATCCATCCAATTTTGAACAAAAATATGGTCTGAAGATGCATCTCCGTATGTTATTTGTGTGTATTCGGAGATGCATCTCCAAAATACCCTATGTACTCAATTATGGTGTTTTTATTCACTAAATTTAATATTTTTTGAGGCCAACATATTTTAGGTCATTTAAGGCCAATTTTAGGTCATGAATTTGAAGGAAAACACATACATTAATTGATTCAAGCATACTACACAATTCTAAAAAAAGTCATATAGTTATCAAAATATACCAGCCATATATAAGTTTTTCCAGAAATACTAAATAGTATAACCAAACAAAAACCTACTAGGTATGTCTAACCCCTCATTGCATTCTCATTCGTCTATACTGCAAGAAATTTTGTTCCTCTACAATCATGCCTTCTACGAGGGCCTATTGAGGTCTGCCTTCCTTAAAAAATCCCACCTCTATGCTCGATCTTCCCATTTCCACAATATGCTGAAAGATTGCCAACATGTCCTCAGTGTGGTCATCCCTAACCTCAAGTACCTCATGATTAGTTGACTTGGGTGGTATTCGAGGAGCGTCTGGTGTCATGATAGAGGGTGACACCCTATAGAACCATGTCATGTAGTCGTCTGCATAAGTCTAGTGTACAAGTGTTGGCACCCTACGATACTCCTCTAGTACCAAGTGAATCTCGAAATCATCAAGTATCACATCAAGATCTCTTCGGAGGATGTTGGGTGGAGCGGACTTTGAGGAGGGTCTCAGAATAATCTGCAAATAGCCAAACTAGTGCATCACTCGCTTGGGCAGATAAGGGTACACCAGAGCTGACCCACACATCAACCATTAGGAGTATAAGGAAATGACCACTACTACAAACAACGTGTCTCATGTCGGATGCGAAATGTCTTTTACCTTGGTTACACAGACGAGGTAACAAATAACGTCATGAAAAGTAACCACTTAGCACCTCGGTTATAAAAAACCGAGGGGTAAATATATTTGCACATGGGTTCGAACCCTAACATATGTACTTTTATTATTTACAAACAACGCCTCATAGCTCTCGGTTTATCCACAAAACCGAGAGGTAAGATATATTGTTTTTTTTTTAAATTAAAGTTCATTACATTATTTACATAGAATATTAATAAAATAATTTGTTTACAAACTAAAATGTTTACCCAAAATATTACATTGTTTACATAGGATATTAAAATAAAAATTATTTAGTCCATGAAGATCATATGTTTGATCTTCGAATCCTTGATATTTGAGCAAGACCAAATATTGGGTGCGACTATATTCTCAATGGCTTTAACTCGCATGGGTTTGTTTCTGATACAAAACAAAAAAGAGGTTGGTAAAAAAATGTTAGATAAATAAATGATTTCTGCTCAAATAATTTTTAAGAACACAATTCCAAATAGTTTTCTGCTCTTGCAATCCATCTTAACAATCTTTTCATGGTAAATAATCTTGAAAACCTTAAAGAGATGGATGTAGATAGTTTCAAACGCTTCATGATGCTTCACTTGCTTCTTCATATTCATAAATATGCTTTTATAATGGAAGTTTTTTTATATTTCACGCGGATCACTAATGATAGTGTCTTAAGCGTTAATGGTCATGAAATGAACGACAAATATTTGATCAACATAATCACTAATAGTTTTTTATGTATAGGTAAAATAATTTAACCATCGTTTTAATAGAAAACCAAGATAAATAACTTTTTTTTTTCATTTTATTGATTACAAAGAATATTAACAAAATTTGATTATTTGATAGTAAAATATGATTATTTTGTCTTTTGGTTATTAGGGCAACCAATGAGATAAATCATTTAGTTTACAAATAAAAAAATATAATAAAAAATAAAGGTTCCTGGATTGTTTGTAATATGTGGTTTTCCCCTCGGTTATATGAAAAAACCGAGGTAATATTTGGTTTTTATATTTAAAAAAAATAAAACATCGCGCCTTGGAATCATATCACTAGAATAATAATGATCATCCCTATTCAAAACGTAACGTATATTTTGGATTTTCAAGGAGCCTTTTGAGCTTCTCTGATTGTTTCACTTCCTTATTTCCAATTTATTTATACACTATTCAGGTCTCATTTCATTTCCATCTCTTTGTGTCTTCAAATCTAGCTTAAAAGTCTTTTCTATTTATTCAAAAAATGTCTACAAAAACCTTCAACAAAGATGAAAATATTTTGTTCGTTATCAATGAAAAGTTTATTGGTTTCGAAGAGTCGAAAGACAAATATTTTGATCTAATAAAAACTATTTCCAAAGAAAAGTTGAAAGGTTACGTTGACATGCTTCATGGATCCATCCATACTAATCTCGTAACTAAGTTCTGGTTAAATGCCTCCATCAAGCAATCTGATCAGACAATACAATCAAATATATATGGCTTTCCTATCACCATTACTCCATCACTTATTGCTCATACAATAGAGTATGAAGAGAAAGGTAGTTGTGTTGAACATTATAGATTCAACAATGTTTTAGGAATCCACCTTATTTTAATTTATGCCAACTACAATAGGCTCACCAGTCCCGCTAATATCATCCCAATTGCAAAAGTTTGACATCAACTTCTAGTGTCAAATCTCTGTCTAAGAGAGAAACAACTAGAAGTTCTTACTTCATATGCCAATCATCTTTTGTACTTCCTTATCCATAACGTGAAAAGTAATCTTCCTCTTACTATTTTTAACTTCTTAATAAAAATGGTTCTGACCTCTCGCGAGGAAATGAATTTCCTCACACCATATGAAAGAGTTATTTCTGAACTTTTATCTTAGTTAGGGATAGTTAAAAGGGTAACAAGAGCAAAATTAACTGTTGAAGTTAAGTGGAGTCAGAAGTTTGAATATGTGGAATAGGTATCTGTTGTCCTGTTTTTTTCTAATATGTAATTGATTATCAATGAAATTTTTTCTTTCCTTTTCAATTATATTATTGCCTAATATTTTTTATGATAACAAAGATTTTGAGTTTTACTAATTAACTTAGAAAAAAAATTTAACAAAGAAAAAATGGAATCTGGAAAGGCCCCAAGTGAGAAATACTAATTAAACCATTGAAAAAACACAAAAATGAAGTAATTAGGATTCAAAGCAACCTCCATAATATTTATATTCCCTCGGTTTTAAAAAAATATCGAGGTAATAGATTATATTAAAAATAAAATAGCGCTCCCTTATAGATATATTCCCTTGGTTTTATGAAAAATTGAGGTAATAAATTGTTAGATTGGCGCTTCCAGGAGCTATACTCTCGGTTTTTAGCATGTTCAAGGTGAAAGTTTCGTCATAAAAAATCTTTTTTGTAGTAGTAGACGTCCAGCTGACGCATCTCGCGGTGTCCCTGTACGGGCAAAAGGCAATGTCATCTGCTAGAACACCATAAATATACATCTGAAATGGATCAATCACATTATTTCCTTGTACGGTGCAAAGGCGGAAATACGTGGCCAATCCTCAGTGTAGGTAGGCAAAACTTTCCACCCGGTGATGCGAGGAAAATGGAAATGATCCACCCCTGAAATATGGCTAAGATAAAATATTAATAAGTGTAACAAAATAATAATGAAAATATTAGTAATATTAAATTACCATAAGCAACATGCAGCTTTCTGTCATCTGATTTGTCTTCCAAAGACAATCCTCGCCTAGCTTCAAGTACAGGTAGACCAAACAGGCAACCCCCAATTGTACTCATGAATTATTGTCAAGTCGATGAAGTACTTAAGATAGACCACATTGACATAGGTTGCACTTTTTTCCACAAAAATGGACATGCCAACTAGAAAGAAGAGCTAACACCTAAATTCACACTGCCAGTGGTACTAAACTTGCATATTATCACCATCGTCATACTCATCCCACTGCATGTGGTCTTTATAAAGTTGTTCCAAGAGTTTAAACCTAGCATGAGCATCTATGGTGTTAGCTACCTCATTTGAGGCCTCAGTTGGGTCAACTCTCAAATGGGTTACCATTATCTCGATGACTTCCTCTCTACCGAGCCTTTCGTGGCCTAGTAATTTTCCCCTGATTGGAAGATGCAGGAGGCATGATATGTCATCCAAGGTGATGGCCATCTTGCCTATATGAAGGTGGAAAGATGATGTATGTGAATGCCACCTCTCTGCAAATGATGTCTGCATGCCATGGTTTATGGTCATGTACGAAACAACACATAAACCGACAAGACCAGAATAACAGATAACATCCCCAAACCAATCAGCGACTGAATTTTCCAAATCTAATATCTTCCTATTGTGGTTTACCAATTTTAAACATGGAGACTCCTATAAAAATCACCATTAGTCACGATTTAATTAGTTTAAAACACATGTAATGCAAAAGTAAATAAATATATCTCTCCTTCTTAGACATGCCTAACAACATGGTCTTCCTAGAGATGAAGTAAGGAAGCGTCAAATGAGCCTCTTGGATAATTCTCTAAAGGGGCATTGGCAGTGGGTTCCTCCTGGACTTTAGGGGCTTCAAGTGCTGCTTCATCATATGGGGACCCGTGGCCCCATAAAGTAGAGACCTGAGACAGACGACTACGAGAAGTAGAACTAGGTGGTTGTGAACCTCGGTGTTATGAACCATCAAATGAGTTATCATCAACTCGTGGCCTCGTGGTCCTGGCTGCCTCCCTCTCACGTCGTACATACGCGGTTTGGGACACATGACCGATCCTAATTCTGCCAGGGTTTTTTTAGACAATTACATTACAAATTCGTCCAAAATTCAGCCAAACACAAATTCGGAGATACATCTCCAAAAATAGTTCAGACGAAACTCAGAGATGCATCTCTTGATAAAGTCGTTATTTTCTCTACAATAGAAAAACACAACTTTTGCCCTAACCCTCCAAACAAATGTTAATGCATATACATTTAGACTACCTATTTTGATTCCACTACTTCTAATATAGCTAAAATAACTTATATTATCTAAAACATAATCCAAAACAGAAATAAAGAATTTTGAAAGTTTTACCAAATCAAATGGACGAGAAAGAGAAGCTTGAATGGATGAGAAAAAGCTCTAATGGTAGAAGTTTGAATGAATGAGAAGCTTCAATGGATGTGAGAGCTCAATTGATTTTTTTTGCAGTATTTTTTAGAAAATAAGGAGAAAGAGGGAAAGGGAAAGGTCAAGTGCGACAATATGAAATAAAAGTGTCCGGAGATACATCTCCAAACCACGCACTGAATTTTGAATTAATGGTGTTTATGGAGATGTATCTACGAACTCACCTTTTACGCATACAAAGATGCATCTTCGAATTAAATTTTGACAAAAATAGGGTGCCTCATCAATTTGTGTTGAGGATCTAAAAAAAGGTGCGTTCGGAGATGCATCTCTGGACGCTAGAGGTAATTGTGACTTTTCATGGTGGTGGGGGAGCACCCCTAAAGGTGGAAAAATAACTCCCAAAATGTTAATGCATATTTCTATGAGTCCTCTCATTTATAAAGTGTTTAACATCCACTTTTTCTACCAATGTGAGAGTCATACTCATACTTGATATACAACCAATACTCGTAAACAGACAACCAACAAATCCAATTTCAAACTACAATATTAATCACATAAAAATTAAAGAACATATACCGAATTTTTAACATGCAAAACTTCTCTCAAAATGAAAGAATAAAAATCAATGAACTTAGTCTAATGAAACCTTCTACTACCTAAAATAATAGGTATACAAAAGTATTCCTAATAGCATTATAGAATAAGAACCTTCATCATTGGTGAAAAACTAAACAACAAACAACACTTAAATAAAATGGGTATATCAAAACAACATTAAATTATGGTAAAATTACTCAAAAAATACATAAAAATGAAAATTTACTACACTCACCTAAGATTTGAGCTCCATTTTTCTTCCTTCTCAAAGCTTATATTTGAGACTTTATTTTTCTTTTTGCCACTGATTTGTGTCTTTTCTTTTGTTAATTTGTTGTTGATACATGTGTTTTGATCTATAATGAAACATCGAGTTCTTACTAAAATAAATCGTATCCCGACTATCATAGAATAATATAAATTTCTCTTGTTAACACACAGATAAAACATTCCAATCTTAATTTACAACATGTTACCTTTGCAAAAGTCATAATATATCTAGAAGTAGATTTTTTAAAATCAATATTACCGACCATATATGTATACGTGTGCATCCATCTAAGAAAGGTTTACAACTTCTAAAACATATGCAAACTCTAAAAGTACTTCTAAAATATTTGAGAATATGTTTGCCAATAATCTTTACCATGAACACCACCATGAACAGATGTAACACTCCACATCATTCATTTTTTGATTAATTAAAAATATTTGTAAATCTCGGTTGTAGTATCTCCTAAGTTAAGATTTTGTTTTCTAGTAAGATAGATAATTTGGTTTAAATATAACCAAGCATTAGAATGAATTATTTGGATTATTTTGAGATGGTAGAAATAATATTAAGACATAAACACATCAATAATTATACCATTGACTAAGTCTTGTATAAGATATTGTGATATGAGTGAAATATATATTTTTAACAAGATGAAAGGCTTAAGAGTCCTTTCCTCTTATCCTACTTCTAGTAAGGTCAAAACAGCCCCAACTTCTCATAAGTAAATAAAATCACATGATGAAGCTAGGGAGAAGGAGAAAAAGGTCTTTAGAGTTGCATGCTAGATATCATTATTCGTCTCCATTTTACCACTATCAAAGAGCTAGAAGTTAAGAAAAAAAATCAGCATCATCGTAAGAATCAACTTCTTAAACTTTTGAGGTGGGTTTTTAGATTCGCATATTATACCTAATGGTTGTAGCATAAGTAGGGTGTTCAAAATTATATGTCGGTGATTAGAAGTCTTCTCCATCGCCGAGTCATTTTTTTCATTCTGTGGTACCAAGGCCAATGCCAAAGGTGTCTGAGTGACTTTAAGTGCCATATCAGAAAGAAAATTGTTTGAATCTCATTCAATCACTACAAAAATTGAAAGGACAAGTTCGTGAGGGTTAAGGGGAGAGATAGTGCCTCTATGGTTACCACCATGGCAGATGGTGCCCTTTGCTTCCCTTTATCGTGGACAGAAGATCCAAGGATAATCATTGTCTTTAACTTTGAGTACCCCACCCCTTTTGAGAGGGAGGTGACTCAAGTTTTGGGTGAATTTAAATTCACGAGTTCTCACACCAAGATAATCTTAGATAGAGGAGAAGATACTGAGATAGACAAATATATGGGGAAGTTTATTGTCATAGAGTCCTTTATTTTGAGATTGTTCACTCGTAAGACACTTATGTTTTTTTTCCTTATACTCTTTTTGAGAGAAAATGTTTTCCATTCAATCTTTCTTTCTTCTCATGTTTTCCCAACAACAATGAATAATGTAAAGGAAAGAACTGTATACATAACAAAGTCAGAAAATATATTGATTTTTGGGACAAATAGTGATATACAATCTATTTTGTCGTTATATGTCCAGATCCAGATGATGACTTGTTGAACGTCGACCGTTAAGATATTTGTGTAATCACTACAACAATTAACTCTTTTTATGATGAAGCTTTCACCAAGAACAATATAAAATCGAGGGTGTATGTAACGGGTGATGCCTTGTTTTTTTTAAAAATCATTCTGTTACCTCGATTTTTTGAAAAGCCGACATAAATATATGCTCAAGGTTTGAGATTAGATTCACAGCTCCTGCATTTTTATGTTTTATATGGAACCAAAAAGACGCCTTTAATTTTTATAGATTTTACGTCGGATATGTTACCTCGGTTTTCATAAAAACTGAGATAAATACTCTCTAATTTTTTATTCTTTTTGGAACCAAAAAGGCGCATTTATTTTTAAAGATTTTACGTCGGATATGTTACCCCATTTTTCAGTATAACTGCGATAAATATTCTTTATAATTTTTATTTTCTCAGTGTCTACCTCATTCACTTCTCGAGTCCTAGCGAAAGAACACTTCTTCTCCAGCCAACGAAAGAACACTTATTCTCCAAGGAGCCCTAGCGAACTAAAAAACTCTCTCACCGTTATTCTTATGTATGTTATTATTGTTTTTGTTGTTGTTGTTGTTGTTCTTGTTGCTGCTTTATTTGTTGTTGTTGTTGTTGAGAAGCTTTATTTTTGTTGGTTGTGTACCATGTTGTTCTGCACAATCAATGACTTTCCTGTATACAATAATTTATCTGGATACAACTTTAAGGGACGTAAATCGCATCCTATATGTAAAGTTGATACATGTCACCACCAATTATAAAATTGAAAAAAGACAGTTTATCTTGGGCATCCGAAATTTCTAAGACCTAATCATCCATATCGTAGATTGCAGAAGACTTTTAATGTAGAACAGAAGTTTGATATCGCTCGAAAGCCCTTAAATAGGAAGGAAGTTTATAAAAAACAACAACATATTAAAGTTGTCTTTGGAAAGAAACAAAAAAAGTCCGTGGAGAAAAGTATTTGGAGAAAGAGGTTGGTATTCTTTGATCTTTCATACTGGTCTAGTCTTGATGTAAGACATTGTCTTAATGTGATGCATGTGGAGAAAAATGTATGTGACAGTCTGATTGAAACACTTCTCAACATTAAAGGCAAGACAAAAGATACTAAAGAATCCCGCGAAGATATGGTTGTGATGGGTATACGGAAGGAGTTAGCCCCAAAAGAAGTAGGAAATATAATCTATTTGCCCCTAGCATGTCACACTCTTTCTAAAAAAGAAAAAAAAAATTTGCGATTGTTTGCAGGGTATCAAAGTTCCCAAATGGTACTCATCATATGTGAAGAAACTTGTGTCAGAGAATGATCACAAATTAGTTGGCTTGAAATCTCATAATTGTCATGTCTTGATGCAACAACTTCTACCAGTGACTATCCGTGGTATTTTACCAAGAAATGTAAGGGTAACTATAACCAGACTGTGCTTATTCTTCAATGTTATATGTAGTAAAGTTATTGATCCTAGAAATTTAGATGACTTGGAACACGAAGCTGCAATTATCTTGTGCCAATTAGAGATATATTTTCCTCCACCGCTCCTTGATATTATGGTTCACATAGTTGTTCATCTAGTAAGGGAGATTGGAATTTAGGGTTTAGTTTATTTACGGTGGATGTATCCGGTAGAGCGTTACATGAAGATTTTTAAAGGGTATTAAAAGAATCATCATTGTACAGAAGCTTCAATCGTGGAAATGTACATCACAGAAGAAGCTATTGAGTTTTGTACAAACTATTTGTCAGAAGCTTCCATTATAAGAATTTTTGAGTCTCGTCATGATGGATTTTATGATGGTAGATGTATTCAAGGTTTAAATGTTAAGACATTTTCCCGAGAAATAGTTATTCAAGCACATTTGCATATATTGAATAACCTTAGTGAAGTTCAACCTTACTTGACTTCTCAGTCTTTTAAAGGAAAAATTCCCCCAGATGAATGAAAAATGGTTGTTGACAGAGCATAACAAAACTTTCATAAATTGGTTTAATGAAAATATTTCTAAAGAGAGTAGTGCATTAGATATTTGGAAATGGTTGCCACTTATGCCTAAGTTTAATGTAATTACTTGGAGTGCATACGACATTTCTAAATATTCATTCTATACAAAATCAAAGGACGATTGTAGCACCATGCAAAATAGTGGGGTTATGGTTAAAGCTGAATCTATGTACTTTTCTAGTTCCAAAGATAACAATCATGTACTAGCATCTTGTAGCGGGAAATTCATGATCATCAAGCTATTGACAAGCTAGAGATCAATTAACAAGAGTCGCCACCGCGCTTTTATTGTTTCCAAGGGAAAAGGGAAAAAGTACAAACAAAACCCAAATAGTAAGAAGTTTTCAAATAAAAACTAATAAAAGTCATAGATCACAGGTAAGGGGGTTGGTTACACAGAGGGAAGGTGTTAGCACCCAAAGTGTCCTAGGTACTCCTAGGAAGCCCTTTTCGTGTGCATATGTATTTTGTACAAAATGATGTTTACAAACAAATAGAATGGGGGGATGAGAAAAGAATTCATTAATTATATTTTTGTGTTTGGCAAGACCTTCAGTCTTGTGCCTACGTACCAACATAAAAATGAGGGATCAAAACCTCGTATTCGTGCTACAAATTTCAAAATGAGTGCATTGATTTTAACAAAATTTAAGTTTGAAAGGCATAAAGGCATAATATGATTTGAATGGGTTAGTTCTTTTTGCCTTTTTGAAAGTTTAGGTCAAGTATAATTAAGTTCATTTACAAGTTTGATTTAAGAAAAGAAGTTTAAAAAGGCAATGGCATAAGGCCAAAGTTTCTATCTTTCTTGCAAAAGTGGTCAAAGTTTAAAACAAAAGTAGCTCACACAAAGAAGATTTAAAAAAATGGAGGGAGAGATTTTGAAATTAATGAAATGGGGAGAAGATGAAGAGACTATCCTATACACAAAATTTAAAAGTTCAGAGTTGAAAAGATCTGACCAAATTGGTAGCAATCCAATAGACAAGTATGTCAATAGAAACCCAGAATCCCCTTGTACTTTTAGAATCAAACAACATACAAATGCACAATTATATTATCTTGAAGAGCAAGGCATCAAATAAAGATGGCCTCATCCAAGCTTATCCACTTCATGATATTCTTCAAAATAGCCCATGCAACAGATGAATTCCACAAGTCACAGGTTCAAAATAACAGCTTCACAATGATCATGTTGCAGATGAATCTAGAGAGATCTTCAAAGATGTATCAGATGAATTTCAAATTGCAAGCACTTGGTTCTTCAACAAGTTGGCATTGGCCAAGTCCTTTAGCTTAGGGAGGATGCCTAGATTCTAAGTCCATTTGTCCAAGATCAAACCAACAGTCCACTCAAAAGTTTTTTTTAGGGTTCTTGTTTTTATTATGTACATTAATGGTCAAAGACCACACAAGCAAACAAAATATCACCAATCAAAATATATCACACAATATGGTCCAAATGGACAAAGTGAAAATTACATTAACATAAACAATAAGAATGACATGTACAATGGAAAATGATATAAAGTGCTAAAAGTAAATTGCATTAAAGTAAAAGCTTGAAATTAAAAGTTAGTAGTTAGTAGGTTAGATGTTAGTTTTGTTTTGCTTTTCATTTCAAGACATTCTTTGGAGAACACTCAACCCACTCACCACAAGCATGGATCCTTGAACCAAAATATCTTCCAAAGGAAGGAAAGAAGGCCAAGTTTCCACACAATACCATGAAAGATGGGAGACTTACAATCTCACTAACTAGAATGCTTATGCCTTTTGTGTCACAAATTTAGCGCTATGTTAAGCAATCGTAATTGGACTTATGTAGAAGTCACAACTATTTGAGGCCGGACAATAGACTTTTGGTGTTAATGCATGTTGGAGACATAGTATTATGACCTACGCTCATGAAACATACCACACACAAAAAATATGCAAAATGGACTTTGAGATGTCAAATGCCAAATAAACATCCATACTCATGTCATTTTTTCAATCAACTAGCATTAGGACTTTGAGATGTCAAATGCCAAATAAAAATGAATGGATGAAGAAGGGGAATTAGATGAAGAGGGAAGGGGATGAATGAGATCACAAATTGGTCAAAGGAGGACTTTTACCAAATTAATATCATTCATTCATTTTGGGAGATGGAATGTATATTCCATCAATCCCCTAAATCCAATGATATTAACTTGACAAAGTCAAATCAACCTTGACCAAGGCCCAACAACAAACAAGCAAACTCAATTAAGTCAATACAAATGGTCAACAAAATTTAAATGACATTTATTCAATTAAAAATAATAAAATAGTGCTTTAAAATCAAATATGTATTGTCCAATTCCTAAAATCTCATCAAAACACCAAAGAAATGGCCATGAGATTTATCGTAGGTCAAACAAGGTCAAAGCACCTTGGAGAAAAAATTTCATAATTTTTGGACACTTAAAAATATTTTTAAACAATTAAAAACAAATGAAAAATCAATTAATTCATGAAAAATATTAATAATGATCCAAAAAATAATTTTAATTTAGAATATGAAAGAGAAGAATATTTGAATTTTTTTGGTGAAAGTCCCATATTTTTTGGATCAATATTAAATTTAATATGAATTATTGAAGAAAATGCAATTAAATAAAAATTCAGAAATTCTAAATTACGTGGACCATCAGATCTCCCTCATTAATTGAGGTGGCAGATCTGATGATCCAAAACGCGTGTTCCACATGTAACTTAGTCAACAACGCTACACAATTGGTATTTAAAACAAACACCTAGGATTAAAACGTGATACATGGACCCTATGGTTCAAAGCCTTGCCAACTCATCGCCGGAGCCAGAACTCAGGTCATCTTTTTCGGCGGACCTCACCGGACTGGTCAAGATGAACCATCACCAAAAAGAAAAACAAGGACACGATCTTGAAGAAAAAATGGCACTGAGCTCGAATCTGACCTTCATTCATTCCAATTCCAAATATATTGAGAGATATGTGGAATTGAAATTTTAGGTACACGAACTGAGTTGCTTCGATTTGACCTCAAAGCAACTTAATCTTCTTGCCTACATTGGTAGGACTTCACACAACCAAAGAATCAATAGAATTGAGCAAGAATTTAAGAGAATTGAAGAGTTTAAAATTTATGCAAATTACCTTCAATGGAGGTCTGAACACGATGGATCTTGATCTAGCTTGTGCTTGGACTCACTTCAATTGCTTGCAAGAAGAGAATGGAAAGGTTTAGAAGCAATGGATTCCTGGATAATTGAATTCCAAAATAGTGGAGATTCAAGCTCAAATTTAAACGAATTTATCAGATTTATCCTTTTAGAGTGAAGGGTTTTCAATGGGGAATCAAAGTTGGTGCAAATGTGTTCTCAATTCTGAGCAATTGAAGCTCTATTTATAGCTGAATTGGGTGATATTTGCAAACTCACTTTCACTTTCCAAAATTGGAAAATGATGATGCAATGCTGCATGGGTGCGCATATGCCCATAAAATGATAGCTGAAGGTCCAAATTTGAAGATCAGATGCTTTGAAGTTAGCTTAGATTTTAAGGCACATGTACATTGATGCTTGAAGATTGATCCATGCCAAATGATATCAATCTGTTTAAGCCACACGCAGCCTATGCATTTCTCATCCAAAATGAATGAATTTGAGCTCTTTGGAAAGGTGAGATCAAGAGGAACAACTTTGATGTTCAACACCTTTTCATTTGGAACTTGGAACTTGGAGAAATTTGAGGTGGAAGTTTGGAAAAATTTGACATATCAAAATTTTTCTAAGTGTCAAGCCATATGTCTCAATATTCCACCTTGCTTAACTTTTTATATGAGATTCAAATGAGAAAAGTGTCTTCATAAAAGTTGTAGAAATCTTAAAGACAATCAAAATTATCACCAATTTCATTTCATTTGGATTTGAAATGATAGTGTTATGCATTTTTGAAGTTTGGAAAAATCACTTGATCAATGGTATAGGTCAAAAGTGACCTATAATGTAACCTCATATCACATGCTCAAAAGTGTTGAATTAGCTCCCACTCCAAACATAAAAGTTGAAGTAGACACATTGAATTTGATTGTGAAACTTGGAAATCTTTCATCTCATAAAAATTGAGCAAGTTATGGCCTTGGGAAGTTGACTTTCAAATTAGGGTTTAAACAAAATGACCTATAATGTTTCAACATAGAAAATGATTTTCCAAGCAAAACTAGCTCTAGGTATCAACATGAAAGTTGTTTTTAATGTAATTTAGAGTAAGGTTTATCTTGGAATAATTTTCATATGGTGAAAATTGTAGGAGATAGGGTCTAGGGAGACCCAGCTTTGATCAGATGAATTCATCTGGCCAACCACCATCAACCAACTTGCTAATTTCTAATCCTCTTGACTTTCTTGGCTCATGGTTGATTATATATGCATAAGATGAAGAAATTTAAAGTGTCCCTTGAGAAATTGGATCAATTGGTGAGATAGCTTGTTGGAGAAGTTACTCAAGATACCCAGTCAAACTAGGGTTTCCAAGGCAAATCACCCTCAAACTCTTGAAGCAAAATTGATCAATATAACATGTAGATATCAATAGGACTCATATATGATGTTTATAACCATTCTTTAATCAATTCTTGGTTGTGCTCTTTGTTCATGAGGGTCTCAAACCCTAAATGTGATCTTGATGAATCAATGAGATCATGCCCTACCTACAAAAGAGTTAGGCAAGTGCAAAGACATATTTTTGGTATTTGGGTTAGTAAAATGTTAATATACAAGTATGATATAATCACAAAGTGCTTGGTGATCCCTTCCCAAAACAAACCCAATGAAGGAGGGGTAAGGAGGATGCCAAGGTATGATCCCAATGCTAATGCTTATGATGAAATTGCATGAGGGATCTTAGGGTCAAAATTGGGGTCTTACAGCTGCCCCTATTTAAGGACATTCTGACTGAGGAGGTGAAAGGTTAAAATCTTCGGCTCGACTCAGTAGAGTGGGCTTAAATAACAACATAGAGAAACAAATTTTGGTCCCTAAGCGACCTCATGATGCATATGATATGAATGCAAAAGTTAATGCTTTGTGGGGAAATAGAGCCACAAAGGAAAAGAAATCAGAGAGACTGAAAGTCCGCAGGAGTATAATACATGCCATAAGGAAAACTCACTGGGAGACAGAGACTCTAAGGGGATAAAAGGAGTTATGCGTAGGCCAGACTATGAATCAAAACTACTGGGGGACTAGAGGGATTCCATGCAAACATGGAAAGACTCAATCGGGGAGATAACAACATTTGCAGGGGATACGAATAAGTCAGGATAAAACTAAAGTACTCGACTCATGCTGGAGAAAAAAACGATTTCACTAAGGAAATGCACACTCAACTCAACTGGGGAAGACAAACTTCAACACAAGAGGAGCGGAAATCTATTATCTACTATCTATTACTGGGTAAGGAGATAATAAAGATCTGACAGAGAGAACATCCGTCATCGATTAGGATGAATATATCAAGGATGACTCGCTGGGAACCGCCAGGAGGAAGTATTCATTACCGGTTACTGGGTAAGAATAACCTTGTTAGGGAAAACTGCAGAAAAGAATAGGATTTACAACTACCAGTTACTGGGCAGAAGACCAAGGGTGAGAGTATCCGTCATCGGTTAGGATGAACATATCAAGGATAAACTCGACAGGGAAGAAAATCCGTAATCGGTTAGGATGAACATATCAAGGATAGACTTGCCTGGAAATGTTAAGGAGGATACCCGTCATCAACTAGGATGAACATATCAAGGATATACCAACTGAACAAAAAAGATGAATTACTTCTATCAAAAACTGGATAGAAAACCGTCGGAGAGAAAATCCGTCACCGATTAGGATGAACATATCAAGGATTAACTCTGCGAGGGGACAAAATAGGATTTACAACTACCGGTTACTGGGTAGAAGACCAATCAAAGAGAAAATCCGTCACCGGTTAAAGTGAACATATCAAGGATAAACTTTGAAAAGGGGAGCGAAAATAGGGATTACATCTATCAGTTACTGGATAGAATACCATCGAAGAGAAAATCCGTCACTGGTCAAAGTGAACATATCAAGGATAAACTCTTGCGGGGGAAAGAAAGATACCCGCCACCGGCTAGGATGAACATATCAAGGATATACTTTCAGGGGACTCCACTGAGGAGAGCAAATTGTACTTTTACCTGGTATTAGGCAAGAAGTAACAAACTGCAAACTAAGAAGAATATTACCAATTACTGGGTAATAGACTCTTAGGGGACCAAAAGATCTATCTAGGTAAGAGCTAGAAAGAAAACGGTCAATCAAGACTCAACCCAATGAGGACATAACTCAAGGGGAGTAATTCCATCCAAAAAACTTACTGGAGAGGAAACTAAAAAAACAATCATCCACGAGGAGACAAACTCAGTGGGGAAACGGAGAAAGGTTAAAGTCTTTTTGCTTAAGGGGATGACACTCTACAATTGAAGGAGGACAGACACCAGATTTGATATGGGGATAAAGCACCACCATAACAGAGAATGAGAATCTCAAACAAATCAAATATGAAGATGTGGGATATGCAAATTATGAAATTATATCAATATATGTATATGTATATATGATGATTATGCTGACAAAACGATCACAAAGGATACAGAGGTGTCACAAAGAAATTGGACCACCGGTACAATCCTTGATCGATCCACACAAAAAAATGGAGACAAAAGCCAGAGAACAGAGAGATCAACATCTCAAGGGCTCAACCCTAGCTGAGGACGAAATCATCCAATCTGTGGGGAATTTTAAGTCAACACCATAAAAATGAGAGACAACCCTACAAAGAAAATAATCAACAAATACTGCTCAGAAACCAAGAGGAAACTCTGACTGGGAGCAAAGATAGATGGCGATTGGTGGAGACACCAAAGTGATCTACTGGGGAAGATCAAACATCCTGATGACGATCCACCTGCTAAGTAAACACGAAATCCGCTGAGGAAGGCCGAAATTCTGTTGGAGACAAGGACACACCGTAGGGTATCTGAATCAACCAACTCAGCTGGGGATAAAGATAGAATTTCTGTCGGGGATCGAACACTTCGCCGCGGAACCGAATCAACACTGATGTCTAGGGACACCCGAAGAGTTAAAGGCTTGAGGAACCACAGATGCTTCGCACTTAAGGACTTGCTATCCATTGAAATGCTGTTGATATTACTGTTACTTGCTTTGGAAAAAATTATTGCTTTTATATTTTAAAGGAAACTTGATTTTGATTTTAAAAATTTAATTTCAAAATGATCATAATAAAATTTAAAACTATTAGCTGAAGTAAATAAGAGTAGAAACAATTTGAATAAAAGCTCAACTTATATAATAGAATGGTAGTCTGTAAATGACAAGACTCCATAGATTTTACAAAGTTGAAAATGGTAATTTACATGGAAAAGTGTTACATTGAATACAAATGATCCTTAATCCCTCTACCAAATCTTGATATCCACTGTGCTCTTGACCGCTGCTGGAGATGAACTAGTGTCAACCCTTGTGCTCAATCAGGTCTTCAAAATCACTGAAGATCAGCAGAATGCAGTTACTTGCCATAATCCCTAATTTTTGCATAAGTTGCCCCAAGGCGGGGTACTTAACTTACCGGGAAATTCTTTCTGCTTTATGTCTCTAATTTTTGCCTGGATTGCCCTTTCGGGTTTTCAATCCACCGAGACACTCATTTTTGCCTAAGCCGCCCTTTCAGGTTTTCAGCTTAGCGAGTTGTTCTTTTCTTTTTTTAGGCGAAGTATTTCTTGATTGCATCTGCGTTCGCAGGACGAGTGAACTCTTCACCATTCATAGTTGTAAGAATCAATGCACCGCCTGAAAAGCTCTCTTAACAACATATGGGCCTTCATAATTGGGAGTCCATTTTCCTCTAGAATCTGGTTTGAACTTTAAAATATTCTTGAGCACAAGGTCACCTTCTCTGAACACTTGAGGTTTGACTTTCTTATCAAAAGCTTTCTTCATCCTTTGCTGATATAACTGACCATGACACATGGCAGTCAATCTCTTTTCTTCAATTAAATTCAACTGATCAAACCTAGTCTGACACCATTCATCTTCAGTCAACTTGGCTTCAATGATCACACACAATGAAGGAATCTCAACCTCTACGGAGAGCACTGCTTCCATACCATATACGAGAGAGAAAAGGGTTGCCCCTGTTGAAGTGCGGACGGATGTTCGATACCCATGTAAAGCAAATAGGAGTATCTCATGCCAATCCTTGTACATGACAACCATCTTCTGAATGATCTTCTTGATGTTCTTATTCGCAGCTTCAACAACCCCATTCATCTTGGGTATGTAGGGAGAAGATTTATGATGTGCAATCTTGAAGTCTTTGCAAAGAGCTTCCACCATATTGTTATTCAAGTTCGATCCATTGTCAGTAATGATCTTACTTGGCACACCATAATGGCATATAATCTGATTCTTGATAAACCTCACAACAACTTGCTTGGTTACATTTGCATACGATGCCGCTTCAACCTATTTTGTGAAGTAGTCAATTGCCACCAGAACGAAACGATGTATGTTCGAAGCTTTGGGCTCAATCATCCCAATCATATCAATTCCCCACATGGAGAAGGGCCATGGGGAGGAGATAACATTCAAAAGTGTCGGAGGAACATGAATCTTATCAGCATAAATTTGATACTTGTGGCACTTCTTCACAAATTTGCAACAGTCAGATTCCATTGTCAGCCAATAGTAACCTGCTCGCAACATCTTCTTCGCCATTGCATGTCCATTGGAATGAGTACCAAAGGGACCTTCATGCACTTCAGTCATCAACATGTCTGCTTCGTGTCTATCCACGCATCTGAGCAAAACCATGTCGAAGTTTATCTTGTACAATATATCACCATTCAAGTAGAAATTATCGGCTAATCTTCTCAAAGTGTTCTTGTCTTTCAAAGATGCCCCAGGTGGGTAAATCTGACTTTGGAGGAAACATTTAATGTCGTAATACCACGGCTTCTCGTCTTTGATCTCTTCAACAGCAAACAGATGAGCTGGCTTATCAAGACGCACACAGATAAATTGGGAACTTCATTCCAATATTTCACTACGATCATTGATGCCAACGTTGCAAGAGCATCTGCCATCCGGTTCTCATCTCGAGGGATATGATGAAACTCAATCTTTGTAAAAAAAGTTGAAATCCTCCTCGCAATATCTCTATATGGTATCAAACCGGGTTGATTTGTCTCCCATTATCCTTTGATTTGATTCACAACCAAAGCCGAATCACCGAAGACATCCAAATACTTGATTATGAGATTCATGGCCTCTTCAAGCCCCATAATGCAAGCTTCATATTCTGCCATGTTGTTTGTACATTTGAAAGTCAATCAAGCTGTAAATGATAGATGTGTGCCTTGAGGAGTGATAATCACTGCCCCAATGCCATTTCTATATTGATTAACAGCTCCATCAAATACCATGCCCCAATGGGAACCAGGCCTTGGCTCTTCTCCAAGCAATGGTTCATCACAATCCTTCATTTTCAAGTACAAAATCTTTTCATCAGGAAAATCATACTGCACTGACTGGTAATCTTCAATTGGTTGGTGAGCCAAATGGTCAGCCAAGATACTACCTTTGATCGCTTTCTGAGATCGGTATTCGATATCATACTCTGATAACAACATCTGCCAACGGGCAATCCTCCCAGTTAAAGCAGGCTTCTCAAATATATACTTGATTGGATCTATTTTGGATATCAACCAAGTGGTATGATTCAACATATACTGGCGCAGACGCTTAGCAGCCTAAGCCAATGCGCAACAAGTCTTCTTAAGCATTGAATGTCGAGTCTCACAATTGGTGAACTTCTTACTGAGGTAGTAAATTGAAAATTCTTTCCTTCTAGTCTCATCTTGCTGACCTAGAACACAACCCATACTATCTTCTAGCATAGCCAAATACATGATCAACGGTCTTCCTTCAAAAGGTGGAGACAAAATCGGAGGCTCAAGCAGGTATTCCTTGATACTATTAAATGCTTTCTGGAAATCTTCGGTCCAATCACAAGACTTATCTTTCCGAAGAAGCTTGAATATAGGCTCATATGTGGTAGTCATGTTGGAAATAAATCTGGAAATATAATTCAATCGGCCGAGAAAACCTCTGACTTGCTTCTCAATTTTGGGTGCAAACATCTCTTGTATTGCTTTGACCTTGGCAGGATCAACTTCAATACCCTTCTCGCTGACAATAAAGCCCAACAACTTACCATAACGAACACCAAAAGTACACTTATTGGGATTCAAGCGGAGTTTATACTTCCTCAAATGCTGGAATAGCTTCAATAAATGCTCAACATATTCCTCTTCATCAATTGATTTAGCAATCATGTCATCAAAATAAACTTCAATCTCTTTATGCATCATATCATGAAAAATAGTAGTCATTGCTCTCTGGTAAATGCACCAGCATTCGTTAGACCGAAGGGCATCACTCTATAACAGAATGTTCCCCATGGTGTAATGAATGTGGTCTTCTCCATATCTTCGGGTGCCATTTTAATCTGATTATATCTGGAAAATTTATCCATAAACAAAAAGACTTTGGATTTAGCAGTATTGTCTACCAACATATCAATGTGCGGGCAGAGGGAAATCATCTTTCAGACTGGCTTTATTCAAATCTCTATAGTCAACACACATGCGAACTTTTCCATCTTTCTTTGGCACTGGCACAATATTGGCCACCAGTTACGGATACTCAGCAGTCACGAGGAAACCTACATCAATTTGCTTTTGAACTTCCTCTTTGATCTTCACAGCCATATCAGGATGCGTTCTTCTCAACTTCTGCTTGACTGGCGGGCATTCTGGCTTCAACGATAATCTATGCTACACAATCTCAGAATCTAACCCAGGCATGTCTTGATAGGACCAAGAAAACACATTTGAATACTCTTGAAGAAGATCAATTAACCCCTTCTTAGCATCTGGACACAATCGAGATCCAATCTTGACTTCCTTCACATCATCTTCGGAACCCAAGTTGACTAGCTCAATCTGCTCTTCAAACGGCTGAATAATCTTTTCGTCTTGCTCAAGAAGACGAAACAATTCATAACTCACTTCTACATCACTTTCCTCCTCGACCTCAAACACAGGGAATTCAAAATTTGGAGAAGGAGAAGGATCATTGTATTCAATGGGGTTAGGAACCAACCTGCATAATGATTTGATATTTTGATTTTAGAGAAGTGAATTTGTGACAAATATTATGCAGATGGAAAATCATATTGTTTATTTATGTTTTTTGTGATTACCATTTTCAGAATAAAGCAAAAAGTAAAAACAAACATCAACGATGTGGATGAATAGAATTAATTTTATTAATGATCAATTTAAAATTCCCAAACAATGTTCACTTCTCCCTTAGGCATATGAGAAGGATTTTAAAATATAAAAGCAATTACTTAGATCGATGCAAAATAATAGGAATATCAACAACAGTCCAATTGTTGCATGTTTTTCCATGCGTAACAAAGTTGGTGCAGTCTTCCTCTTTGCTATCCTCTAGCACAATAACTAAGTGTTGTTCATTGCCATGAATGAACCCTCCACTACGGAAGCTAAGTTGCATATCTTCAGATCTAACAACTGACGAGCCTCTCTGGAACCCCAAACTGGTTCTGCCTTTGTTATCGGAGACCTCTACCACGCGCCCCCACTGATCAACAGGACCTTCTTCAACAATCTTCTAAGCATCTTTCAGTGAGGACATAGGTGCCCCAACTCTCTTCTCAGCAGCAATAGATAAGGCTTGGAACGGAGTTCCAACCTCATCCTCAACTTCTACATACGAGAAAGATGATAGATGGCTAACCAACAACGCCTTCTCTCCTCCCACAATCACTAGCTTTCCAGTCTTGACAAATTTGAGCTTCTGGTGTAGAGTGGAGGTAACATCCCCTGCCTCATGAACCCATGGCCTTCCCAATAAACAGCTATAGGCCGGGTGGATATCCATTACTTGAAAAGTAATATGAAAATCACTCGGACCTATCTTAACTAGAAGGTCTACTTCACCAATAACCGTTTTGCGCGAGCCATTGAAGGCTTTGACAATCACCCCACTCTATCTCATGGGAGCTCCTTGATAGGATAGCTTTGAAAAAGTTGACTTCGTAAGCACATTGAGTGATGAACCGGTGTCAACAAGCACATTTGACAAAGCATCTTCCTTAGAGTTCATTGAAATATGCAAAGCCAGATTATGATTTCTTCCCTCCTTAGGGAGTTCTTCGTTGCAAAAGCTCAAATTATTGCATGAAGTGATGTTAGCCACAATGCGATCAAATTGATCCAAATTAACATCCTGCTCTACGTACGTTTGTTCAAGAACTCTCTGCAGTGCTTCTCTTTGCACTTCTGAATTCAAAAGCAGAGACAACACAGAAATCTTCGAGGGAGTCTGGAGCAGTTGCTCAACCACATTAAATTCACTCCTTTTAATCAATCGGAGTACCTCATCATCATCATTGGATTTCAAGTTGCTGGATTCACTAGACTTATCCTTTGAGCAACCAACCGGATCTACATTAGGTATCTCCATCTTCTTACCAACCATTATTTCTTCTTTATTTTCCGGGAACACCGGTCCAAATACTCGACCACTGCGGGTCACCTTCGTAACATCAGCAATGCTCACTACTAAACTGGCCGTAGGTAACAAGACCTCTTGACCATTCTCTATCATTGTAGCATTATACTGGTACGGTACAACCTTATCAGATGAATACGGGATTGGGCCCGCTAACCGTATTACCAACGGCGAAACTGATCTTTGACTGACGTTCTTATTGTTGCTGCTACCATACTGGATTATCAACCGCTCTTGTTACTTGAAAAGGGCACTATGACATTGACATCGTCATCTACATGACGAGATTGAACAATTTGGATCATGCCTTCATCCATCAGACGTTGAATGTCCATTTTCACCACAACACACCCTCTTGGGTTTACGCTACAAGCAACACAACCATCATGGTCATGTTCACAGTCACTCACCAAACAGATATCTTTGTGCATCTGCACCAAAGATCTTCGGATAAACCGGACATCAAAAACCTTGAATCCACCGTGACAACCGTCCACCATATTCACTGAAGAGTTCCCATGAGCGGGAAAAGGGTTAGCTTTAACATTAAGCGCGCGGTCCTCAAAGGACACCATACCACTCTTAATGAGCTTGTGCACCTCATATTTCAACGGATAACAGTTTTCCATATCATGCCCAGGTGCACCCTGATGAAAAGCACAACGAAGCTCAGGTTTATACCACCAAGGAAGTGGTTCTGGGATCTGCGGTGGGTTCCTTAGTTGAATTAGGTTCTTGAGAACCAAGGATGGATATAATTTTGCGTATGACATAGGAATCGGGTCAAAAGATACCTTTTTCCTCTCAAAGTTCTGCTGATGCTGGTTGTTGATATTGTTGTTGTTGTAGGTGTTTGTTCTTTGTTGCGGTTGTTGTTGTTGATGTTGATGTTGTTGTTGTTGTTGAATTGGTGTTGTTTGTTGATTAGAAAATACTGGAATAACGGAAGATACTTGATGATGATGATGTTGACGGGGGGGTGGATTTCTTCTGATTTGAGGCCTCCTCTGCCTCCCATTGGAAATTGCATTTGCTTCACTGTCTTTCTTCTTGCTAAAGCCACTACCATACCTCTTGCTTGTTGACGCCTCATCTTTTGACAAACGTCCTTCACGGACCCCCTCTTCAAGTCTCATCCCCATATTTACCATTTCGGTAAAATCACTGGGGGCATTGGAGATCATGCGTTCATAATAAAGTGAACTCAAGATTTTCAGAAAGATCTTTGTCATCTCTTTCTCCTCCAAAGGAGGAGTAATCTGGGCAGCCAACTCCCTCTATCTCTGTGCATATTCTTTGAATGTCTCCTTATCTTTTTGAGACATAGACCTCAATTAGTCTCTATCTGGCGCCATGTCCACATTATACTTGTATTGCTTCACAAAAGCCTCTCCCAAGTCATTGAAAGTGCGGATGCTTGCACTATCCAACCCCATATACCAACGGAGTGCAGCACCTGTCAGACTATCCTGGAAGTAGTGAATGAGCAATTGGTCATTATCTGTCTGAGTTGACATCTTGCAGGTATACATTACAAGATGACTGAGCGGACAAGAATTCCCCTTATACTTCTAAAAGTCATGCACTTTGAATTTCACTAGGATTTTAACATTGGGTACCAAGCATAATTCAGCAGCACTCTTCCCAAACAGATCTTTACTTCTCAACGTCTTCAGTTCCTTGCGCAACTCAAGAAGTTGGTCTTTCATTTCATCCATCTTCTCGTAAACATCCGGACCCTCAGATGGCTTGAATGATAGATGGTGTCCTCTACGCGAGGTAAGATGTGCACAACGGGAGGTGGCACAGACATGACCGGGCTAGACGCCGACATGGAAGCAAAAGTAGGCGCAAAGCCTTCTGGAACAAAGTTGGGTGGAATTCCCCACGGGAATCCGGCAGGCAAGTTCGGTGCAAAGTGGGCGGTGGCAGTAGGCACAATAGAGGTAACCACTTATGTAGTAACAATCCTCGCGGGAGGAGTTGCAGGTGTTGGAGAAGCTTGGCTTTGAGCAGCAAGAACTGATTCCATCATGGCAGTCAGTCGGGCGATCTCGTCCTTCAGCTCTCGGTTCTCTTGCTCTAGATGTTCCATGATTTTCTGATGATTGGCCCTGGTGTTATACCGGTGAGTCAGATTGGCTAAAGCACAGAAGAACACCAATCAGACACTTGGCAAAAACCTGCTTATGCAAATGATGCATGAAATGCAATGCTTGATTATTTTTATTTTCAAGGAACTTACTATATCATTTGCAAATATATGGTAATTGCAATAGTTTGATATGACCAAAAATCTCTTTTTATTTATATAAACTGGAAGGATTACACTGAGTATAATTTCAGAAACCAAAATAAAAAGATACAAGAAAAAAGGAGACTAGTCATCCTAAGGATCCCTAATAACAATGTCAGAAGATCCGACTGAAGGCGCGTACTTCCTTCGAATGCGAAGGATCTCGGTCTCAAAAGAAGCCTTCATCTGAGTCTTCTCGAGGACAAGCTGGTCAACAATCTTCTTCCAAGCAACGGAAGGTTAAGGCATGCTAGAAGATGAAACCTCTGGCTCTCTCTGTCTCTTCGTTACTCGGTCTTCAAGTAGCTCAATCAGTGCATCTTTGTCCTTAGACTCCAACTGCAACTCTTCATGCTTCTTGCTTAAAGCATGGAAACACTCTTCCCACATATCCTTCTATTGCTTCATCTTGATGAGCGCGTCTTCCAACTCCTCTACATCTTGGTTAGGGAGAGTTAATGGCTCAACCACAACCATAGACATATGTCTTTCACAAGGATAAGGCATCTTCAACTCCATAGCTCTCTTCTTCACCCAAAGAGTGTAAGCTTCCAAAGCTACACAATTGCATGGACCAAGCTCGAATCTTCCTTTCCTATGCACATTATGCCAAGCATGCACAATCTTCTGCTTCAAATGTTGGGGATCTTTACCCTCTTGATAGAAAAAACCTTCTAATAAAGTGTTATTAGGTTTGCCTCTCAAGGGGAACCCAAGTTGACGGTGGGCCAAAGCAGGGTTGTAGTTAATTCCTATGTACCAATGAGAGGTACATTAGAGAATTCACCACAACTATCAATAATCTCCAAGCTGCTTAAAGATGGGTCATACCAAACTATATCATCATTAGTGAGAGACATAAGTCTCAGAGACCACCATAGACATTGTTTGTTCTCCACAGAAGCAAGCGTCTGAGGCAAGTGCAAAATAAACCACTTGTACAGAAGAGGAATGCAACAGACAATCGTTCCACCACCTTTAGAATTCCTTAGATGCAAAGAGAAATACATATCACCCAACAAAGTAGGCACTGGATTCCCAATTAAGAAAAGTCTAATGGCGTTAACATCAACAAAACCGTCAATGTTAGGGAACAAAGCTAATCCATAGATGAGCAACACAAAGATAGCTTCAAAAGCATCTGTCGCAACCTGAAAAAGGAGATGCGAAAAAACAACCGGCGAGAAAAGAAATGACAGAAGAGTCGCCACCGTGCGTTATTTATCCCAAAGGAGGGAAAGGAAACGCTCGAAGTAAACCTGGAAAAAGGAAAGGAAAAGACAAGGTCTCGCAACCAAATCTTGGGTTCGGGAGTCGATTATGCGAAGAGAAGGTATTAGCACCCCTACACATTCGTAGTACTCTACGGGATCCACTCTTGTTGTTCTTGTCTAAAGGGTGTGGGTTTATCTAATGTACTATTTACTAAAAGAGGGGTCAAAAGAAAATGACTCGCACGGATGTCGCATCCACTGCATACGTATCTCATATGAATATGAGAATCAGAGTCTTCGTAGCTCGGATGACCTATGGGTTAAAGAGGAGTGTGCTCGCTAAGACATCGCGTCTTATGCCTACGTATCTCATCTGGAATGAGAATCAGAGCAAGCCGTAGTTCGGCTACCTACGGGTTAAGGGTGAACGGCGTTACTGCGCAATCTACCGGATGCTCGACCGTTGGAGACTTACTCGCGGGAAAAATAAGGGGTCAAGAGATCTACCACACGGATAAAGATCCGAAGTAATAACAGCTAAAGAAATAAGAAACCCAGGGATCTCTCGAGCTAGCACCATCAAAGAAAGCAAATCAGTACAGGTAATCAGAATAAATCTCCAAATGGTACCCCACAAATAAAGTGGAATACCCCAGCAAGCTATCCTTTCAGAGTCATGTGAGCCCTCATAAAAAACTCAACAAACAGGTTAGAGTGACAAGATGGGGTGCAATCAAGAGTTGCCCCAAATCAAAATGTAACCACATGAATCATGCCATTAAAATTCACAAAAAGAGCTCACAAAAAGCAACCAAGGGTAGGAGGCCTAAACCTCTTGTCAAACACATGCATCAAAAGGGTATCAAAAATTTCAGGTTGAAAGTATAAAGTAGTGGAAATAGGGCAAACCTGATTGGAGAGATCGAATGAAATTGAATTTCCCGGTTGGGTTTGCAAAGCAATCTGAGGGTTTATATGAAATGGAATTGGCTCTTTGCAGACGAGTTCCTTTCAGTCTCAGGAGGTTGCTCTGAACTCTGTTAGCTCTTCTCTCACTATCTTTTTCCCAGGGTTTTTTGGGAGATGGAAGTCTAGAATTTATAACCTGATTTTTGTGACTTTGTGGGCTCAAAAGAGAGAGGTCCAAGTCCAAGATTTTTCTGTTATATTTTATTTTCGTTTTTTTTTTTTTTTCAAAACGCGTGGGCTTCGCCTAGCGAGCATGACAGTCAAGAAATTCCTCTGAGCGTAGGTGATTCTGGTGGCTTTTCTTGGGACTCGCTAGGCGACCCATTCTGCTCGCCTAGCGAGCATGACAGCTCATGAACAAACTTTTTCTCCTTCAAGATTAACGTTTTGACTGATGAATAGACCCCATTTGAACATGTTGGAAGTATCTCAAGCCATTCCCTTGTGTTGACTGATCACCCAGATAGGACCCACAAAGTGTCTTGGATGATATTCAAGTTTCTTGGATCTAATTCCGATTGACATGATGAAATGCAATATGAAATGTTAAATGACCTAAAAATGAATGCATGAATGAGGGGGGCAAATTTTGAGGTATTACAGCATCCATACTACAAGATTGAGAAAAAGTAGTAGCTTCCTTGATGAGGAAAACATATGGCAACCCAAATAACCCTCCTTTTTCACCCAATGAGCCTCTATCTCAGACTTCTTCAAGTCAAGAGCTTCAACAATAATACTAGATCGGGGAATCTCCTCCAATCCATTAAAAGGTACTCTACTAGAAACAGGTATCCCCAAAAGGTGAGAATACTCCTCCAAGGTAGGCACAAGCTGAAAATCTAGGAAAGTGAAACAATGGTAGAGAGGATCATAGAACTGCACAAATACACTCAAAATTCCTTCAACTACATCAGCAGACAAGATGGACAGAAGTTTCCCATGACGTTGTTTGAAGTCCAAGGGATCTAATGCAAAAGATGCTAGCTTCCTTAACTCTTTCAAATTGGGACATCTGAAACTGTACTTCTTAGTGATCCTTCGTCCACAATCCATGGTCTGAAAAATATTTGCAAATGATACCTTAGTTCCTTGGAATTTTCGTGTGATGAATGTTATGATGTGCATGAATGCATGAATGCAACAATCACAAATAAGGGATCACACACAAGGCAAACAAAGGTCAAGGGATGAATCAAGTCATTGTCAAGATCAATCATCCATTTTGGTGGATTATGGTTTACACCTTATCAACACCCAAGTTCCATTGATATTGACAAGACTTGATTGGATCAATCAAGAATCAAGGGTTTGTTGCAAGTCACGAGCATGGAGTCTAGGTAAGAACCATCCCAAAGGAGTGAACTAAGGATAAAACCTGTAGATCATGTTCTAAAAAGTTCCCAGAGTCTTAATTCCATCTATCGGATATTACGGGTTGAGATGACTGACTCATCGACCCATAATATTCTCAAGAGAAACTCGTCTGAGTGTAGTATCGTGTAACAACTGTTATCAAATCTACACCTGAACAGTTTCCGCACTACGTCCTAAATAGGCCAAGATGGGTTAAAATGTTCTAAGGTCCTCAGCTTCTCGGACCCAATTAGAGATAGTAATGCCTAACCACAAATACTTGTGTGACATTTCCAAATCCAAAGGATTCTCCATTGAGCAGATGGATCTCAAGCCAACTTGTTAAGGACTACTCCACACAAGTCGAACATGACTATACCATCCTCCTATCTTAATTGCACTCAAGTTCGGGTTAGAACTTATCTCACCACTCAGAGATCACCAAGCATAACAAGCAGATTATATCACACATACATATATACAAACATCACATATATACAAATATATTCACACAAAAAGTAGGTTAAACCCACTGGAGACTACTCCCCAGCAGAGTCGCCACTTAATTTCTGTAGCGGAAAATTCATGATCATCAAGCTATTGACAAGCTAGAGATCAATTAACAAGAGTCGCCACCACGCTTTTATTGTTTCCAAGGGAAAAGGGAAAAAGTACGAACAAAACCCAAATAGTGAGAAGTTTTTAAATAAAAACTAATAAAAGTCAGAGATCACAAGTAAGGGGGTTGGTTACACAGAGGGAAGGTGTTAGCACCCAAAGTGTCTTAGGTACTCCTACGGAGCCCTTTTTGTGTGCATATGTATTTTGTACAAAATGATGTTTACAAACAAATAGAATGGGGGGATGAGAAAAGAATTCATTAATTATATTTTTATGTTTGGAAAGACCTTCGGTCTTGTGCCTACATACCAACATAAAAATGAGGGATCAAAACCTCGTAGTTCGTGCTACAAATTTCAAAATGAGTGCATTGATTTTAACAAAATTTAAGTTTGAAAGGCATAAAGGCCTAAAATGATTTGAATGGGTTAGTTCTTTTTGGCTTTTTGAAAGTTTAAGTCAAGTATAATTAAGTTCATTTACAAGTTTGATTTAAGAAAAGAAGTTTAAAAAGGCAATGGCATAAGGCCAAAGTTTCTATCTTTCTTGCAAAAGTGGTCAAAGTTTAAAACAAAAGTAGCTCACACAAAGAAGATTTAAAAAAAATGGAGGGAGAGATTTTGAAATTAATGAAATGGGGAGAATATGAAGAGACTACCCTATGCACAAAATTTAAAAGTTTAGAGTTGAAAAGATCTGACCAAATGGGTAGCAATCCAATAGACAAGTATGTCAATAGAAACCCAAAATCCCCTTGGACTTTTAGAATCAAACAACATACAAATGCACAATTATATTATCTTGAAGAGCAAGGCATCAAATAAAGATGACCTCATCCAAGCTATCCACTTCATGATCTTCTTCAAAATAGCCCATGCAACAGATGAATTCCACAAGTCACAGGTTCAAAATAACAACTTCACAATGATCATGTTGCAGATGAATCTAGAGAGATCTTCAAAGATGTATCAGATGAATTTCAAATTGCAAGCACTTGGTTCTTCAACAAGTTGGCATTGGCCAAGTCCTTTAGCTTAGGGAGGTTGCCTAGATTCTAAGTCCATTTGTCCAATATCAAACCAACAGTCCACTCAAAAGTTTCTTTTAGGGTTCTTGTTTTTATTATGTACATTAATAGTCAAAGACCACACAAGCAAACAAAATATCAGCAATCAAAATATATCATACAATATGGTCCAAATGGACAAAGTGAAAATTACATTAACATAAACAATTAGAATGATATGTACAATGGCAAATGATATAAAGTGCTAAAAGTAAATTGCATTAAAGTAAAAGCTTGAAATTAAAAGTTAGTATTTAGTAGGTTAGAGGTTAGTTTTGTTTTGCTTTTCATTTCAAGACATTCTTTGGAGAACACTCAACCCACTCATCATAAGCATGGATCCTTGAACCAAAACATCTTCCAAAGAAAGGAAAGAAGGCCAAGTTTCCACACAATACCATGAAAGAGGGGAGACTTACAATCTCACTAACTAGAATGCTTATGCCTTTTGTGTCACAAATTTAGCGCTATGTTAAGCAATCGTAATTAGACTTATGTAGAAGTCACAACTATTTGAGGCCGGGCAATAGACTTTTGGTGTTAATGCATGTTGGAGACATAGTATTATGAACTATGCTCATGAAACATGTTAGTTCTATGTGTTGGCATCAATTCTGGTAAAACCTAGAGTTATCACAAGTTGTCACAAGTGTTATCTTGACATGAGATATCAGTTTCCTGCAGGGTGTTTAAATATGGTTATGCAGGATTTAGCTGAGATGTCAGACCCGATGTCAAGACATGTGTATACAGAATATTCAGTCTGAATGTTATGTATTTTGTGATTGCGCTTTTCATGCTAATTTGTGTGTGATTGATGAGGAGATTGAACGTGCCATTCAAGCAGTAATTAAAACCAGATTGATTTATTTTCCAATAAGATATGATCATGTGTTAAGAAGATACGAATGGAAAATAGTTTTAGGGTTTTATGATGTCCAAGCCCATTCAAAAGCTTCTATTTAAAGGGCATGGAAAACCTGGTTTTAACACACAAGAAAAAATGAACGAAATAGTGAGAGAGAATAAGGGTTTTAGTCTTGTGTGAGCTTGTTTATTGTGAGCCATTCATTCATCCTGTTGTTAATTGAATTGGACTGACTTTTGTGTTGTAATTTGTCCACTCTAAGCTTTAAAGCATGAGTGTGTGTTTACTTGGTTGAAGCTTTTAAGCAAGATCAAGTATGTGTTCTTGAAGAGTGTCTTCTTTCTTTGTAATATTTGTTTTTACATCACTGCTGTGATTGAGGGGGAGTGAGTAGGATCTCTTATCTAAGAGTTCTTAGATAGAAGTCACACGGGTAGAGATTAGGTGAAAAGACTGTAACTTGAAGTTGTTTACTGAGAGTCTTTGAACTAATTCTGTTTAGTGGATTTCCTTCCTGGCTTGGTAGCCCCAAGACGTAGGTGAGTTTGCACCGAACTGGGTTAACAATTGCTTGTGTCACTTATACTATTGTTCTTTATCTTTTATCTTGTTTATATTATTCAGATATTAGTGTCGTGACATTACCTTCGACATCTCATATCTGATACCAGAATTTCAATTGGTAGCAGAGCAGGCATCCTGCTCTGGTTTTGGGTGAGATCTTGGGACGTTACTTTCTGGTCTATGGATAGAGACGGAGGATTTGTTTGCAGACCACCAATTCTGGATGGATCTAACTATGACTACTGGAAACCTGGAAGGCTGTTCTAACAGGCTGGGAACATCCCGTTATTACTAAGGAAGGAGAAGTTACAATTGATAAGAAGGAAGAGGAACAATGGACCAAGGAGGAGGATGAACTAGCCCTTGGAAACTCTAAAGCATTGAATGCTATATTCAATGGGGTTGATAAGAACATCTCCAGACTGGTGAACAACTGTGAGGTGGCTAAAGATGCTTGGAATATTCTCAAAACCACTCATGAAGGTACCTCTAGAATAAAGATGTCTAGATTACAACATCAGTAGGTCCAATGATGCTGGAAGAAGAACAAAATCTGATGAAAAGTACAAACAAGGAAAAGGAGTTTAGTGCCATGAATATGATGGGTATGGACACATTAGAGCTGAATGTGGGACCTACCTTAAGAAACAGAAGAAGAGTCTTGCTGCTACTTAGTCTGATGAAAGTGAAACAGAAGGAGAGTTTGCCAATCTTGTGACTGCCTTGACTGGAAGATGGGGTTCTGATGAATACTCAAGTGATGATGAAGTAACCTTTGATGAGTTAGCCACTACCTACAGAAAGTTGTGTTACAGAAGTGAAGAAGTGTGTCAACAAGTGGAAAATCAGAAGAAATTGATAACACAACTAGAGGATAAGAATACAGAACACTTGGAAACCATCTCTAAGTTGAAGATTGAAGTCGTGTTCTTGAACTCCAAACTGGATGAGATGACAAAGTATGTCAAAATGCTAAACAGTGGATCTGACACCTTAGACAAAATCCTCCAGACTGGAAAAATGGCAGGAGACAAGTCTGACCTTGGGTTCAATGAATCCACTCCTGAGTGTAGTCACACTGGTAGCAAACCAAAGATGTCACATCATGTGTCACAACATCATAAGGAAACAACATAAAGGAAAACACCAAAGATGGAGATGTCATTACTGTGGAAAATTTGGCCACATAAGACCATTCTTCTTTAAGTTGTATGGCTATCCTAGTCCTTCTCATCATCAACCTAGACTTAAACACCACATCCCTGTCAACAGAAAACAGTGGGTTCCTAGGACTGGTGCTACTAACTTGATAGCTCACACTTCCATCAGAGTTTCAGTCAAAGAAGACTGGTATTTTGACAGTGGATGCTCCAGACACATGACTGGAAGCAAAAACCTGCTAATTGACCTTCATCCTCATGCCACTAGCTATGTAACCTTTGGTGATGGAGCAAAGGGTGAAATCAAGTGGATTGTAAAGCTAAACCGCTCTGGAGTCCCTAACCTTGATAATGTGCTACTTGTTAAAGGACTGACTGCAAACCTAATTAGCATCAGTCAACTGTGTGACCAAGGTCTAAATGTAAACTTCATAAAAACTGAATGTCTGATTACTAATAAAAAAAATGAAGTGATCATGAAAGGAGTCAGGTCTAAGGACAACTGCTATATGTGGAGTTCTCAAGAAACTGGTTATTCATCAATGTGCACTCTAGCCAAAGGAGAAGAAGTGAAACTATGGCATCAAAAACTGGGCCATCTGCATCTTAAAGGAATGAAGAGGATTATATCTATTGAAGTTATCAGAGGAATCCCAAAATTAGAGATTGATGAAGGAAGAGTTTGTGGGGAGTGTCAGATTGGAAAGCAGACAAAGATGTCACATCAGAAGATCAAACATGACACCACATCCAGAGTGCTGGAACTTCTCCATATGGACTTGATGGGACCTATGCATGTGGAAAGTCTTGTTGGGAAAAAGTATGCTTATGTGGTGGTGAATGACTTCTCCAGATACACCTGGGTAAATTTTATAAGGGAAAAATCTGATGTATTTGAGGTATTCAAAGATCTTTGCTTAAGACTTCAAAGAGAAAAAGAAAGTCAGGTTATCAGAATCATAAGTGATCATGGGAAAGAATTTGAGAATAGTAAATTTGCTGGATTCTTCTCATCTGAAGGAATTAGTCATGAGTTCTCATCTCCCATTACCCCTCAGCAAAATGGTGTGGTAGAAAGGAAAAATAGAACTCTCCAAGAATCTTCCAGAGCTATGATTCATGCTAAGAAGTTTCCCTACCACTTCTTGGCTGAAGCTATGAACACAACCTGCTATGTTCACAACAGAGTAACCTTGAAGAAAGGGACTCCAACTACTTTATATAAAGTCTGGAAAGGAAGAAGACCTACTGTCAAATACTTCTATGTGTTTGGTAGTAAATGTTATATCCTGACTGATTATGAACAAAGAAGGAAGATGGATCCCAAGAGTGATGAAGGAATATTTATGGGTTACTCAACAAACAACAGAGCATTTAGGGTCTTTAATTCCAGAACAAAAGTAATGATGGAATATATCAATGTTGTTGTTGATGATCAACAGACTGATGTCACAGACGATGTTGAGACATCTCTAAATGATGCCTCAACTAATCTCCTAGACAAAAGTAATGAGAGTGAACCCACTCAAGCTGAACCTGAAGCTGATAAACTTAATAAGGGACCCTTCATCAGAATTTAGAAGGATCATCCGAAAGATTTCATTATAGGAGACCCAGATAAAGGGGTAACCACTAGATCAAGGGAAGTGATCTCACACGGCTGTTTTGTGTCCAAGATTAAGCCCAAAAATGTCAAAGAAGCCTTAATTGATGAATTCTGGATCAATGCCTTGCAGGAAGAGTTAAGCCAATTAAAGAGAAATGAAGTATGGGAATTGGTTCCAAGACCTGAAGGAGTAAGTGCTATTGGAACAAAGTGGGTTTACAAGAATAAATCTGATGAACAAGGGGTAGTTACTAAAAATAAAGCAAGATTGGTAGCACAAGGATACAATCAAGTTGAAGGAGTTGACTTTGATGAAACATTTTCCCCTGTAGCTCGCCTGGAGTCCATTAGACTACTTCTCAGAGTAACATGTATTCTGAAGTTTAAACTGTTCCAAATGGATGTAAAAAGTGCCTTCTTGAATGATTACTTAAATGAGGAAGTGTATGTTGAACAACCTAAAGGGTTTACATACCCAAATCTTCCAAAGCATGTGTATAAGCTGAGGAAAGCCCTCTATGGTTTGAAACAAGCTCCTAGGGCTTGGTATGATAGACTCACAGTGTTTCTCATTAACAATGGATACAGGAAGGGAGGCATTGATAAGACTTTATTTGTCAAAAATGAAGGAGGAAAACTCATGGTGGCTCAGATATATGTGGATGATATTGTGTTTGGCGGGATGTCAAATAAGATGGTGGAACATTTTGTTAAACAAATGCAGTCTGAATTTGAAATGAGCCTTATTGGAGAACTAACCTATTTTCTTGCGCTACAAGTCAAGCAGATGGAAGATTCTATCTTTTTATCTCAAAGCAAATATGCCAAAAATATTGTCAAGAAGTTCGGCATGGAGAATGCAAGTCAAAAAAGGACACCTGCTCCTACTCATCTGAAAGTCTCTAAAGATGAAAATGGTGTTAGTATAGATCAAAGTCTCTACAGAAGCATGATAGGGAGTCTGCTATATCTCACAACAAGCAGACCTGACATTGCCTTTGTTGTAGGTGTATGTGCTAGATATCAAGATGAACCAAAAGTGAGTCACATAAACCAAGTGAAAATGATCCTGAAATATGTCAATGGCACTAGTGACTATATGATGCTGTACACTCATGGATTTGGATATGTGCTGACTGGATACTGTGATGCTGATTGGGCTGGAAGTGCTGATGATAGGAAAAGCACATCAGGAGGATGCTTCTTCTTGGGGAACAAATTAATATCATGGTTTAGTAAGAAACAAAATTGTGTGTCTCTGTCCACTGTTGAAGCTGAATACATAGCAGCTGGAAGTGGTTGTCCTCAACTGGTATGGATGAAACAGATGCTAACTGAATACAATGTCACGCAAGATGTCATGACATTATACTGTGACAACCTGAGTGCTATAAATATTTCTAAGAATCCTATTCAGCACAGCAGGACAAAACATATTGATATCCGTCATCATTTTATTAGAGAACTAGTGGAAGATAAAATTATAGCCCTAAAGCATGTTGCTACTGAGATGCAGTTAGCTGATATTTTTATAAAGGCCTTGGATGTAAATCAATTTGAATTCCTAAGAGGGAAATTAGGGATTTGTATTTATGAGAATTTGTAGCAATTAATTTGGAGTGGAAAAGGTAATCGAAAAATTGCCTGCTTACTAAAAATAAAGCGCCCCATTTATGGTAAATCATCACCTAGTATTGGAAATTCCATCTATTATCTTTTCACACGCAACCTCTACTCAAACATTTCCAACTCCCTGCGTCTTTCTCAAACTCCTCTGCTAGGGCAACTGAAACCTTTCCACAAAAACAACAAGATGTCACAACATCAAACACCATCTGGTTCAAAAACTCCTAAGCCTACTCACAAGGATAGAACACCTTCAATGGACTTTCTTGATGAAGATATTTTAGACGTGATTCCCCTGTCTGTTATTCCAGGCGAAGCTCCTGACTCAAATCATCCCATGGATGCATCTGCCACTGCATGCCCTACTCAAGGTAACAACTCTAGTATCCCTTCTCGCTCTACTCATGCCACTAGTTTTAAGGATGACATGCATCACACTGATCGTGTCATAAGAAACCTAGTCACTAGAATCCTCAATGAAGGACATTCTGTAAAGGGAGTTTCTACTCCTCTATCAAGAAGGGACCCCTCTCCTGAGGTTGAACCTTATAATGAGAAGGATGATGATTCCTCTAGGTATGAAAAGGATATGGCTGTTGAAGGTTTGTGCTCTTTAGGGCAAACTGTGTCTGGTAAGAAATCTGTGGCATCTACTACTGCCAATGCTTCACAATCTAAGAAGCATGATTCTGCAAACAAGGTGATTGACCTAGAGGATGATAGCTCGGATGATCAAGATGATAGCTTGCTTCATCACTTAAATCCTAGTGTGGCTAAGAGGATGAAGACTAGAAAAGATAGGTCTGTGACTGAAATGATGTCAGCCAAAACTGCTAAGAAGACTATTGGTGTAGGTCCCTCAAAATCTTGGAGCAAAGTTGATGTGAAGAAGAGGAAAGTGAGAGAAGTTTCTGAGTCTGATGAAGATGTTGAATAAGATGTCCTTGACATCTCCCCTATCAAGAGGACAACCGTTAGGAAGTCCCCTGTGAAAGTTGTTGTTGTACACTTGGACAATATCTCTTTCCATCTTGAAGATGGAGCAGCAAAATGGAAGTTTGTGATTCAAAGAAGGGTGGCTATGGAGAGAGAGTTAGGAAAGGATGCTATTGAGGTCAAAGAGGTCATGGACCTAATTAAAAATGCTGGGTTAATGAAGACTGTGACTGGGTTATCCCAGTGCTATGAAGGATTGGTTAAAGAATTCGTTGTCAACATTCCTACAGACATTGCTGATAAAAACAACAAGGAATTTTGTAAAGTGTTTGTAAGAGGGAAGTGTATCACATTTTCTCCCACTGTGATTAACAAGTTTCTAGGAAGAGGTACAGAAGGTGCATGTGAACTTGAAGCCACAGACAATGAGGTCTGTAGGGAAATTACAGCAAGACAGATGAAGGAGTGGCCTAGTAAAAAGCATCTCCCTGCTGGGAAGCTGACTGTGAAGTATGCCATATTGAATAAGATAGGGTCTGCAAATTGGTTACCTACCAACCACATTTCCATAATTTCAAATGCCCTTGGAAGATTCATCTTTTCTGTTGGAACCAAGCTGAAATTTGATTATGGTAGATTTATGTTTGAACAAATTGTCAAGCATGCTTCTACTAATGCAGTAAAGCTGCATATAGCTTTTCCCTCAATGATTTGTGGGATTATCCTGAGTCAGCACCCTGGAATTCTGAGTACAAATGACCTTCATAGTAGAAGAAAACCTCCTCTATCAGTTCACTATAAATTGTTTGAAGGCAGTCATGTCGAAGACATTGTCATGACATCTGTTGTGAAAAAGCCAGCCTCAAAAGGTGGTCTTATTGCTGAGCTGAAGGAAACTTGTAAAGAATTGGATACACGGATAAAGGTAGCAACTGCCGGGAAAGAAGCTTTGGAGGCTCTGATTGCAAGCTTGGAGCAAGCTGAAAGAGAGAATATTGGACATGCCAAGGAAGCAGAAGCCCAAACCTCTAGTGAGAGGTCTGAAACTAAAGATGAAACAAGTGGCAGTTCTGGTTCTGATGCTGATGAAGATACAAGCTCAAGCTCCTCTGACTAGCTTTTTGTTGAAGTTGTCCCCCACTCTTCTGATGGTGTGCTGTGATGGTTGTTCTTTTTTTTGGCAGTTATGTTCTGCTGATTTAATATGTATTTTTCTGGTTTGATGGATTTTATCTCAGCTTGTATAAAGCTGTGTATGTTCTTGGATCTGTAACACTTAACACTTTGCTTTGACATTCTGTTTGTTTGACTAAATAGACATTTATTTTGTCTCTTTGGTCTCTTTTGGCTAAAAAGGGGGAGAAGTAGCTAAAGTAGCTATGCTATACTATATGCTAGATGATGTTACAGATGATGTTGAAGATGATGTTACAGATGATGTTGGATACAGATGATGTTACAGATGTATGTTGGAGATAATCTGTTTATTATAGGTGATGTTGAAGGTGATGTTAGATGGGAAGTGTTGTCTATGTTGAGTAGACTAGTGTAGCTGGAGGGGGAGATGGTGTGTTCTGAGCACAAGCGCATGTGTGATTAATATGTGTTTACTAGTTGCTATTTGTGCTAGTAATGTATGTTTGTTTACTTCTGCTGCTGAACTGATACTGTGATTATTTTCTTGTGAAACGTATGATCTGATGTATGTTTTAGCCAAAATTTTCCAAAGGGGAGTTTGTTAGTTCTATGTGTTGGCATCAATTTCGGTAAAACCTAGAGTTATCACAAGTTGTCACAAGTGTTGTCTTGACATGAGATATCAGTTTCCTGCAGGGTGTTTAAATATGGTTGTGCAGGATTTAGCTGAGATGTCAGACCTGATGTCAAGACATGTGTATACAGAACATTCAGTCTGAATGTTATGTATTTTGTGATTGCGCTTTTCATGCTAATTTATGTGTGATCGATGTGGAGATTGAACACGCCATTCAAGCAGTAATTAAAACCAAATTGATTTATTTTCCAATAAGATATGATCAGCTGTTAAGAAGATACGAATAGAAAATAGTTTTAGGGTTTTATGATGTCCAAGCCCATTCAAAAACTTCTATTTAAAGGGCATGGAAAACCTGGTTTTAACACACAAGAAAAAATGAACGAAATAGTGAGAGAGAATAAGGGTTTTAGTCTTGTGTGAGCTTGTGTATTGTGAGTCATTCATTCATTCTGTTGATGATTGAATTGGACTGACTTTTGTGTTGTAATTTGTCCACTCTAAGCTTTGAAGCATGAGTGTGTGTTTACTTGGTTGAAGCTTTTAAGCAAGATCAAGTGTGTGTTCTTGAAGAGTGTCTTCTGTCTTTGTAATATTTGTTTTTACATCACTGCTGTGATTGAGGGGGAGTGAGTAGGATCTCTTATCTAAGAAGTCTTAGATAGAAGTCACACGGGTAGAGATTAGATGAAAAGACAGTAACTTGAAGTTGTTTACTGAGAGTCTTTGAACTAATTCTGTTTAGTGGATTTCCTTCCTGGCTTGGTAGCCTCCAGACGTAGGTGAGTTTGCACCGAACTGGGTTAACAATTGCTTGTGTCACTTGTGCTATTGTTCTTTATCTTTTATCCTGTTTATATTGTTCAGATATTAGTGTCATGACATTACCTTCGACATCTCATATTTGATACCAGAATTTCAAAACATACCACACACAAAAAATATACAAAAAGGTGTGGCCTAATCTCATCCATACTCATGTCAATTTTTCAATTAACTAGCATTAGGACTTTGAGATGTCATAGGGTAAATGGAAATGAATGGATGAAGAAGGGGAATTAGATGAAGAGGAAAGGGGATGAATGAGATCACAAATTCGTCAAAGGAGGACTTTTACCAAATTAATATCATTCGTTCATTTTGGGAGATGGAATGTACATTCCATCAATCCCCTAAATCCAATGATATTAACTTGACAAAGTCAAATCAACCTTGACCAAGGCCCAACAACAAACAAGCAAACTCAATTAAGTCAATACAAATGGTTAACAGAATTTAAATGACATATATTCAATTAAAAATAATAAAATAGTGCTTTAAAATCAAATATGCTTTGTCCAATTCCTAAAATCTCATCAAAACATCAAAGAAATGGCCAAGAGATTTATCATAGGTCAAACAAGGTCAAAGGACCTTGGAGAAAAAATTTCATAATTTTTGGACACTTAAAAATATTTTTAAACAGTTAAAAACAAATGCAAAATCAATTAATTCATGAAAAATATTAATAATGATCCAAAAAAGAATTTTAATTCAGAATATGAAAGAGAAAAATATTTGAATTTTTTTGGTGAAAGTCCCATATTTTTTGGATCAATATTAAATTTAATATGAATTATTGAAGAAAATGCAATTAAAACAAAAATTCAGAAATTCTAAATTACGTGGACCATCAGATCTCCCTCATTAATTAAGGTGGCAGATCTGATGATCCAAAACGCGCGTTCCACATGTACCTTAGTCAACATCGCTACACAATTGGTATTTAAAACAAACGCTCAGGATTAAAACGTGATACATGGATCCTATGGTTCACAGCCTTGCCAAGTCATCGCCAGAGCCAGAACTCCGGTCATCTTCTTCGGTGGACCTCACCAGACTGGTCAAGATGAACCATCACCAGAAAGAAAAACAAGGATATGATCTTGAAGAAAAAATGGCACTGAGCTCGAGTCTGACCTCCATTCAGTCAAATTCCAAATATATTGAGAGATATGTGGAATTGAAATTTAAGGAACACGAAATGAGTTGCTTCGATTTGACCTCAAAGCAACTCAATCTTCTTGCCTACATTGGTAGGACTTCAGACAACCAAAGAATCAATAGAATTAAGCAAGAAATTAAGAGAATTGAACAGTTTAAAATTTCTGCAAATTACCTTCAATGGACGTCTGAACACGATGGATCTTGATCTGGCTTGTGCTTGGACTCACTTCAATTACTTGCAGGAAGAGAATGGAAAGGTTTAGAAGCAATGGATTCCTGGAGAATTGAATTCCAAAATAGTGGAGATTCAAGCTCAAATTCAAACAAATTTATCAGGTTTATCCTTTAAGAGTGAAAGGTTTTCAATGGGGAATCAAAGTTGTCGCAATTGTGTTCTCAATTCTAAGCAATTGAAGCTCTATTTATAGCTGAATTGGGTGATATTTGCACACTCACTTTCACTTTCCAAAATTGGCAAATGATGATGCAATGTTGCATGAGCGTGCATAGGCCCATGAAATGATAACTGAAGGTCCCAATTTGAAGATCAGATGCTTTGAAGTTAGCTTAGATTCCAAGGCACATGTACATTGATGCTCGAAGATTGACCCATGCCAAATGATATCAGCCTATTTAAGCCACATGTAGCCTATGCATTTCTCATCCAAAATGAATGAATTTGAGCTCTTTGGAAAGGTGAGATCAAGAGGAACAACTTTGATGTTCAACACTTTTTCATATGGAACTTGGAACTTGGATAAATTTGAGGTGGAAGTTTGGAAAAAATTGACATATCAAAATTTTTCTAAGTGTTAAGCCATATGTCTCAATATTCCACCTTGCTTAACTTTTTATATGAGCTTAAAATGAGAAAAGTGTCTTCATAAAAGTTGTATCTCTCTCAAAGACCTTCAAAATTGTCACCAATTTCATGTCATTTGGATTTGAAATGATAGAGTTATGCATTTTTGAAGTTTGGAAAAATCACTTGATCAATGGTATAGGTCAAAAGTGACCTATAATGTAACCTCATATCACATGCTCAAAAAAGTTGAATTAGCTCCCACTCCAAACATCAAAGTTGAATTAGACACATTGAATTTGATTGTGAAACTTGGAAATATTTCATCTCATAAAAATTGAGCAAGTTATGGCCTTGAGAAATTGACTTTCAAATTAGGGTTTAAACAAAATGACCTATAATGTTTCAACATAGAAAATGATTCTCCAAGCAAAACTAGCTCTAGGTCTCAACATGAAAGTTGTTTGGAATGTCATTTAGAGTAAGTTTTATCTTGGAATCATTTTCATATGGTGAAAATTGTAGGAGATAGGGTCTAGGGAGACCCAACTTTGATCAGATGAATTCATCTGGCCAACCACCATCAACCAACTTGCTAATTTCCAATCCTCTTGAATTTCTTGGCTCATGGTAGATCATATATGCATAAGATGATGAAATTTGAAGTGTAACTTGAGAAATTTGATCAATTGGTGAGATAGCTTGTTGGAGAAGTTACTCAAGATACCCAGTCAAACTAGGGTTTCCAAGGCAAATCACCCTTAAACTCTTGAAGAAGTCTTGATCAATATAACATGTAGAGATCAATAGGACTCATATATGATGTTTATAACCATTCTTGAATCAATTCTTGGTTGTGCTCTTTGTTCATGAGGGTCTCAAACCCTAGATGTGATATTGATAAATCAATGAGATCATGCCCTACCTACAAAAGAGTTAGGCAAATGCAATGACATATTTTTGGTATTTGGGTTAGTAAAATGTTAATATAAAAGTATGATATAATCACAAAGTGCGTGGTGATCCCTTCCCAAAACAAACCCAATGAAGGAGGGGTAAGGAGGATGCCAAGGTATGATCCCAATGCTAATGCTTATGATGAAATTGCATGAGGGATCTTAGGGTCAAAATTGGGGTCTTACACATCTAAGGCGTATTTTGGGGTCATTGATGATATTTTGGAGATTGACTATGTTTCTTTTAAAGTTCCTTTATTTAAGTGCAAGTGGATTTACAATAACACTGGTGTAAAAACCGATGAATTGGGATTCACACGGGTTGATATTTGTAAGGAAAATTATAAGAACAAACATTTTATCATGGCAAGCCAAGTAAAACAAATTTTGTATGTCACTAATACTTCTAACACTAGATGGTCAATTGTTCTTCAAGGTAAACATCTTCCCGATAGTACTGATGAAAATCAAGATTTTAGCAATGAGACACCTTCTTTAGAAACACATGTACGTCAAACATATGAAGAAAATGATTAATATGATGTGAATGCTATTCTTCGTGATCATGAAGAGGGAATATGGGAAAACTAGTAAGTAAATGTTTTATATCCCTTTGAAATTTATAATTAATCAGTTTGCTCCTTTTTAATTATTGTACTATATATTTAAAGTTGTTGTTGATTGATCTAATTAGTTTCAAATGTTGTTCAAACTATAGGTGTTTAAGAACCAGTGACAAATCCTATTGGACAACCTACAAAACTTTCCATTTTGATTATTGCTTTTGTTTCATAATCCTTTGTTTTAGTTTTGAAAATGGTTTTGTAATACATGTTCCAAATAATATGGTCCTATATTCCTGTAATTGGTTATAAAAATATTATTTTATATTCAGGAATATGGTTATGTAATACAGGTGCAAACGACAATACAAAAAACAACTTTATTCCTCACTGTTTACATAAAATCGAGGTAATAACATTGGACGCGCTATCCAGTTCTGAATATAATAAAAATGCTGATGCTGAGGATTGAACACACGACCTTTTAATTTCTAACCTCAGTTTTAGAATCACTGAGGTGACAAGTGATTGCTTTTCATGCCGCCGTTCATTACCTCACATGTGTAGCCGAGATTAAATGCATTTTGCGACCGATTTTAGATGTTTTATTTGTAGTAGTGAATCTAAAAATTTATTGAGGTCCTTCATAATAATATTACCTTGATTATGACCATGCAAGTCAACGAGCTAGACAATATCAACTTTGTTTGTGTCTCAACATCAATATCCTTCACAATGTACTTTCAAACAACGTGTACTTGTAGAATCTTGATGGTTGATACAATTTGGCTTGATTAGGGAATAAATTTAAGCGACCTCGCAGTAGATGTCAATGTTCATGAGAAATCACTTGAGCAGGTAATGATATCTTTGTGTTATCAATCATATTGTTGTGATATCCTATTTTGCATCTAGCTCTACTTATTTTCTAGATGAGGGGGTTCTACCTGCAAAAGATATCCCAAACTCAATGTCTAAGTTAAATAATGTGCTAGAAGTAGTAGGTGAGTAAACCGATTATGTGGTGAAAATATTGTGATCATACATGGGGAAATACCCTTTATTATTGTGGTTGTAAAGTGATATGTTGTTGGTTGAAGTTAGAATTCATATCAAATAACTTTGTTTTAAAATGAAAACTAACTCTAAGATAAGTTGGAACTCGGATAAGATTTAGATATGTTATATGTTGATTATCTAGATTGTTTATGTGATACTCCTTTCGTTTTAAAATAACTGTTGTTTTAATAAATAAAATTTGTTTTAAAATAACTGTCATTTTTATTTTTCAATGTAAAAATGATTGTTACTTTTTCAATTATACTATTTAATTATTACTCTTTATACTATTTCAAACATATTAATAGGGTTAATTTAATAAAAATATAACATCTTATAATAATATCATTGCATTTCTTAATCTGTGTGCAAAAGCTTTAAACGACAATAATTTTAAAACTGAGGCAGTAGGAGATAATTGTATGGGGATGGAGTCAAGGGTAGAAATTCTCATTGTGCCATTCTTTTGACAAGGTGACAATCTTGTATGCCTCTGTTGAATAATCCATGAGATAACATGATTTTCCCTTTTAAACATATACCATTACTGAGAAAGATGAGAAAGATGAAAGTATAGTTAGTTCATAGAAATATATTTTGTTGGAGTTTTTCTTAGTTGGTAAAGATATATTTTGTTGGAGTTTGTTTCCTCAAATTATGAAATATTAAGTGGATTTGAGAAGACTTATGGTATAATCAAGTGAAAAAAAGTTTACTTAAATAGATATTGTAATTTGTGTTAGGTTCGCTACAAGAAAAAAGTCTTTCGTGACAATTTATTTTGAGTTTTGCGATGGTTTAAACCCGACGTTAACTTTGGGTTGCGAGAGTTTATCAATTGTTACAAAACCTTGTGTCACTGGCTTGTTTTGTGACGATTTGAAAAACTATCACCTTAACCGCCACAACATGTTGCAATGATTGTGAAGCAGCGACGTTTGAAACTATCATTAATTTTATTTGACATTTTGTTTTTAGGTTCTAGAGCAATGGTTGTTAACCGTCTCAAATGTGAAATTGTGATTGTTGAGACCGTCATTACTTTTTTTTTTTGGTATAAATATTTTATTTATGTTTTATAATGGTATAATGGCTTAAACTGATGTTAACTTTTAAATTTTAAACTGATGTCAATAAAAAGTTGGTCTTTTATTTTTCATTTCTTGTTATTCAATATTTTTTAAACTATCATCAATACTTTCATAAAATTATTATCATTCAAAATGTTATCTATTTAAAAAAAAAAATTCTTACGTTAAACTTATATAAAATTATTACTACATACTTAAAATGCAAAACTATATAATTATTCATGATAAAGTATATTTCATATTCATCTAATTCACACATTAAACTTAACTTTTAACCTAGATTCAGTAGCAAGTCTTTATTGCATTCCCTATTTTATTTCTTGAAAACCATAAATAGGTTTGTGGAATTCATTGATCTGGACTTGACTTTTCATTCTTGTTAATAAACCATCAGCTTCATCAAGCTTGTTAACACCAGGATTCTGTGTGATAGCTAGTGCTAGCACATGATCTAAACAAGAGGAATAAACAATATATACAAAAATCTAATGTTGATTTAAACTTGACTCTTCGGTTAGGGGAAATGGTTCCTACAATAGCAACAATAAGTTGAGATTGGATATTTTCTTGATTGATAATGTCATCAGTGTATTGGCTTTAGGGACACTCATTATATTACATGAGCAATAATAAGTTGAGATTGAATATTTTCTTGATTAATTACCATGTTTTATGCTTTAGGGTCTAACGAGCATCCAAGATAAAGAGGATAAAAAACAAGTAAAATTAGGTGAAAAGACAAAAGAAGGTTTTTCCTATAGTAGAATCAGGGGGCTGCTATGGTCACCCATAGCAGCAGAAGGCCTTAGGGTTCCCCCTTTGTTCCATCCTAGTACTAAAAACAGGGACCTACTACGGCGATCTACTACGGGCCGTAGCAGGAGGGCGAGGCAAATCCCTTTTGTTTCCTTATTTAGATTGATTCTCCTATGACTCTTAGGTATTATTTGATTTGATGTAAAGCTTGTGAGTGCATTCTTCCGTTTAGATATGTTTTGAATGATGTAAAAACTAGGAAATAACATTTATGTACATTGGACGGTATCATTCAAATCTAGTTGTGCATTTTAACGTTCTTGCATTAGGAAGCATGTCAACATTGTTGGAAGTGGCCTGGAAAATATTTATGCATCAAAATATTGTGTTGAACATGAGAAACTTAGTTTTAAGTGAAAAATCCCCATTATAGGTCGACACATACGACTACGGGTCGACCTATAAATGACTTTTTTAAACTTCAGGTCGACACATAGATGGTACAAGTCGACACGTACGCTGCAGTATTAAAGTCTACAACTTCTGTTTCATGTGCCAAGTCTTCAGGTCGACCTATAGGTAACACATAACCTTACAGGTTGACACGTGCTTCCATTATTTTCAAGACAGCCTGTCTGGCGCTGCCTTGAAGTGGTATATGGGTCTTGATTGTGGCTTTGTGCACACTTTCAATGACCTCGGTGAGGCTTTCGTAAGGCAGTACAAGTACAACATGGATATGGCTCCGGACAGAGATCAACTGAGGGCGATGTCCCAAAAAGATAAGGAAACCTTCAAGGAGTATGCCCAGAGATGGAGGGAATTGGCAGCTCAGATAGTGCCACCATTGGAGGAGAAGGAGATGACAAAGATCTTTTTGAAGACTTTGAGCTCTTTCTATTATGAGCGAATGATTGTTAGTGCTCCCTCGGACTTTACCGAAATGGTAAATATGGGGATGAGGCTAGAAGAGGGAGTCCGTGAAGGACGTCTGTCCCGTGATGATAATTCTTCGGCAAAGAAATATGGAGGATTTGCCAGAAAGAAGGAAGGGGAGACTAATGATATTTCTTCTCATAGTAAAAGAAGGCCCTCTGTGAGGAGGAAGGAAGTTCGACCAGTCGTCACTAACACCAGGTGGCTCAGATAACACCTGTTTTCAAAGAAGCTCAACAACCACAACAACAATCTCGTCAACAACAACAAGCTTACTAGCCTCGTAGCAACAATAACAACAACAACACCAACAATTATGAGAGGAAGAGGGTGACTTTTGACCCGATTCCTATGACCTACGCTAAACTGTACCCTTCCTTGATTGATATTGAAGTTGATAACTCCACGTGATCCTCCTGCTGTGCCAGCCAATCCTCAATGGTGGTACAAGCCTGAACTTCATTGTGTATATCATTCTGGCGCGCCCGAACATGATGTGGAGAACTGCTTTCTGTTGAAGACGAAGGTGCAAGACCTTGTGAGGAGTGGGATACTATCCTTTGAGGATACAAGCCCTAATGTTAAGAAGAACCCATTACCCGAGCATGGGAAGGCGGCTGTCAACATGGTCCAGGGTTGTCCTGACAAGTATAAGGTCCTTTATGTGAATGATATAAGGCAGTCCCTGGTGGAAATTCATAGGCGGTTGTGTGAGTACAGTCATTATAAGCACGATCACGATAGGTGCCATCTGTGCACTGTCAATGAAAGAGGATGCCGCGAGATAAGAAGGGACATCCAAGAGATGCTAGACCAAGGGATGATTGAGATACTTCAAAATCGTGATTAGGATGAAGTTGATGTTATTACCCCTGTGTTCAATATTCTTGATCATGTCGTCATCAAGTATGATGGCAGCAAAAGGAAGGTGGTGCCAACTCTTGTGATAAAGCCAGCGGGCCCTGTCCCGTATGTGTCAGATAAAGCGGTCCCGTACCGTTACAATGTTGTTATGCTGGAAGATGGGAAGGAGGTGTCGTTGCCCTCAACCTTTGTTGTAAGCGTATCCGATGTTAGTGGAGTGACCTGTAGTGGTCGTGTTTTCTCGGCTCTGCCGAAATCCCACGAAAATGTCGTGAAGAGGGATGTTGTTAGTTCTGCCGGTCCCGTGGGGACTTCTTCTTCAAATCATTCCATTCCTGCTATGAAGGGTGTTGACCCTGTTGTTGTTAAAATTGATAAAGCTCCTATCCCAGTTGGCCAGTCTGGCATATTGAGAGAGGATGGTGATGAGATGTTGAGGCTCATCAAGAGGAGCGAGTACAACGTTGTGGAGAAGTTGCTTCAAATTCCATCAAAGATATGTGTCATATCTTTGTTGATGAATTCAAAGCCACACCGCGAAGCGTTGCAAAGGGTGCTGGACGTGGCATACGTGGACCACAATGTCACAATTGAACAGTTTGATAGCATTGTTGCGAATATAACTTCCTGCAACAATTTGAGCTTCTACGATGATGATCTTCCCGAGGAGGGAAAAGACCACAATTTGGCCTTACATATCTATATGAACTACAAAGACGATGCCTTGTCCAATGTGTTGGTGGACACAGGGTCATCACTTAATGTATTGCCAAAGTCCACTCTCGCCAAACTTTCATATCAGGGGCCTCCCATGAGGCAGAGTGGAGTGGTAGTAAAAGCTTTTGATGGATCGCGCAAGACCGTGATCGGTGAATTAGACCTCCCGATCAAAATTGGACCTAGTGATTTCCAGATCACTTTCCATGTTATGGACATACATCCGTCGGACAACTGTTTACTTGGTAGACCATGGATTCACGAGGCAGGTGCCGTGACATCCACCCTACACCAAAAGTTGAAGTTCGTCAAGAACAAGAAGTTGGTGGTGATAGGAGGAAAGAGGGCTCTCTTGGTCAACCATTTACCTTCCTTTTCCTACATCGATGCTGAGGATGAGGTTGGAACTCCATTCCAAGCCTTATCTATTGACGAGCCTTCTAGGAAAGGACTTTCTTCATTTGTCTCCTACAATGATACGAAGTTAGCCATCGAGCGTGATGCAACTAATGGTTTGGGGAAAAGGATAAAGATGGAAGATAATAAATCCCGAGATGGTATAGGGTATTCTTCCGGTGTTTCTAATGATCTTGGGCTATTTCAGAGTGGAGGTTTCATCCACACAAATGGAGATTACGAAGTTGCTGCCATCATTGAAGAAGACGAAGAGGAAGACTTCGGCAACTTTGTCATACCTGGCGGGATCTGCAATAATTGGGTCGCTGTTGATGTTCCAACAATTATCCATAAGTCAACGTAATATGTTCGTTCCTGTTTAAAAATCCTTCTCCCATGCCAAAGGGAGAAGTGAAGACATTGTTGGCATAGTTTGTTAATACAATGATATTCATTCAATAATCGCATGTTAAATGGTTATTTTCCAAATTATTTTTCATTTTTTGGTTTTCGCATGAAATTGGTGATCACCATAAAACCCTAAAAAAAGAGAATAACATCAATTTTTCATCTGCATAAAGATTTGCCTTGTTTAAATTCTGAAATCTCTTTTATACCCAAAAATCATTATGCAGGTTGATCAAACCCATTGAACATAATGATTCAACACCATCTCCCAACTTTGAATTCCCTGTATTTGAGGCAGAAGAAGATGATGTTGAAGAGATTCCTGAGGAGATTACCCGTCTGCTTGAGTACGAGGAGAAGATCATTCAGCCACATCTTGAGAATCTGGAAACAGTCAACTTGGGGTCTGAGGACTGCATTCGTGAAGTGAAGATTGGGGCACTCCTTGAAGAGTCTGTTAAGAAGGGGTTGATTGAGTTGCTACGAGAATATGTCGACGTCTTTGCCTGGTCGTATGAAGACATGCCTGGTCTAGATACTGATATCGTGCAACATTTCTTGTCGTTGAAGCGTGAGTGTGTGCCTGTGAAGCAAAAGATCAGAAGAACTCATCCTGATATGGCAATGAAGATTAAAGAAGAAGTTCAGAAGCAAATTGATGCGGGGTTTCTGGTGACTTCTACATATCCTCAATGGGTGGCCAATATTGTGCCTGTACCCAAAAAAGACGGAAAAGTCCGAATGTGCGTGGATTAACGTGACTTAAATAAAGCTGGCCCAAAAGATGATTTTCCTCTACCACACATTGATATGTTGGTAGACAATACGGATAAATTCAATGTCTTTTTATTTATGGACGGATTTTTCGGTTATAATCAAATTAAAATGGCACCCGAAGATATGGAGAAGACAACATTCATCATACCTTGGGGAACATTCTGTTATCGAGTGATGCCCTTCGGTTTGAAGAACGCCGGAGCCACGTGTCAATGTGCTGTGACTACCTTGTTTCATGACATGATGCACAAAGAGATCGAGGTGTATGTCGATGATATGATTGCAAAGTCGAAAACAGAAGTTGAACATGTAGAACACTTGTTGAAGCTTTTCCAGCGTTTGAGGAAGTACAAACTCCGCTTGAATCCGAACAAGTGTACATTTGGAGTCCGTTCTGGCAAGTTATTGGGCTTTATTATCAGCGAGAGAGGTATTGAGGTTGATCCTGCCAAGTTCAAAGCAATACAAGAGATGCCTGCGCCCAAAACTGAGAAGCAAGTCTGAGGTTTTCTTGGCCGCTTGAATTACATTTCAAGATTTATATCCCACACGACTGCCACATGTGCGCCTATATTCAAGCTCCTCCGAAAAGATCAACGTCATGATTGGACCGAGGATTGCCAAAAGGCCTTTGACAGTATCAAAGAGTATCTGTCTGAGCCTTCGATTCTGTCTCCGCCTGTTTAAGGGAGACCATTGATTATGTACTTGACTGTGCTTGATGATTCCATGGGTTGTGTCCTTGGTCAGCAAGATGAATCAGGAAAGAAAGAATATGCAATATACTACTTGAGTAAGAAGTTCACCGACTGTGAGTCTCGGTACTCAACACTTGAGAAGACATGTTGTGCTTTGGCTTGGGCTGCTAAGCGTTTATGCCAGTATATGTTGAATCATACAACTTGGTTGATATCCAAAATGGATCCGATCAAGTATATCTTTGAGAAGCCTACTTTAACTAGGAGAATTGCACGTTGGCAGATGCTGTTATCTGGGTATGATGTTGAGTATCGAGCTCAAAAAGCTATCAAAGGTAGTATCTTGGTTGACCATTTGGCACATCAACCAATTGAAGATTATTAGTCTGTGCAATACGACTTCCCTGATGAGGAGATTCTGTATTTGAAAATGAAAGATCATGATGAGCCTACGCTCGATGAATGGCTGTTGAAAAGTATATTTTCGGCAAATATTTTAATATCGTATCCACAGAGATTGGTTGTTATTACCCCCGTTCTATAATCCAAATTGTTATAAGTTTAGAATGTAACCAAGTTGTTTTGTTTGAAAAGTTATATTTTGAATAAAATGTCGCTAAAACAATAAAATGGTTTTAATCAAATGTAAAAGGCTTGGCAAGATTGGAGTTCACTATTCAAATTGCTTATGATTCCTTATGACAACTATATAGATTTAAGATTATCGATGATGTTCAAGTATCCTCTCAATATCATTTATGTCTAAATGATATTGTGATAATCACTATATTAATCTTTAGACGATTTCTCCACCTAACTATCAATATAGCAATCTTTAATGGTTGATACAAAAGAAGAGTATTGAATAAATCTATTTCTACAACTTATTCACTACTTGAAAATATATTTTATATCAAGACTTAAATAATCTCTTTCAACAACTACTCAAATCTAATATTCAACTTAGGGCAAAAATATCATTCAATACATCAACAATCTTTTATCATATATAAGAGTCAAATGAAATACATAAACAAATAGGAATAGCTACTACCTCCAATCTTGACAAAATGGGGTTTAGCTCCTCATCATTATTTTGGAAAGTAAAAGGCAATGATAAGAACTCTCTTTTTCTCTTACAAAATATCAAACTATGAATGAATGAATGAACATTTTCCATTCTGTTTTCTTAAAGGGTTGATCTTTCCTAAAATGCTCATTTTCATCTAAAACTGAAAAGCACCCTAAAACAGATACAAAACTGTCATACACAGCTGGCATTGAAAACAGAACACTTGGCCAAAACAGCTTGCTGGATTCGCAAGGTTCGCGGTGCAAAGGGAGATCACGGCGCAAACTGAAGCTACTTCAGCTTCCTTGCCTTGCAAGCTTCATGCAATGATTCTTCCAAGTGTTAATCTTTAAAAATAGGCCTCCAAATTGAATTCAACACTTCTTCCAAATTATGATTATGCATTCCGAAGCTCTCATGTCCAAAAATTCTACAAAACTAACAAATACGTGAAATAACTACTCAAAACAACATCAATTAAACCTAATTGCATTTATACAAAATAGTGAGAATAAAAGTGTGTAATTACATAAAAAATTGGTAAAAGGGACCAATAAAATTATATAAAAAGTAGTACTAATTGGTCCCTAACAATGGCCAGAGCTGGTTCCCGATGGGGTATGGTGTTCGATGATGCTGTCAATCAGTATGGAAATGGCATTGGGGCAGTGATTATTACTCCTCAAGGCACATATTTTCCTTTTACAGCAAGGTTAACTTTCAAATGCACGAATAATATGGCGGGGTATGAGGCCTGTATTCTGGGTTTGGAAGAATGTGTTGATCTTAGGATCAAACATCTTGATGTTTATGGTGATTCGGCCCTTGTTGTTAATCAGATTAAGGGTGAATGGGAGACGAATCATCCTGGCCTCATCCCATATAGAGATTATGCGAGGAGGATTTCAACTTTCTTTACTAAAGTTGACTTCCATCATATTCCTCGAGATGAGAATCAAATGTCGGATGCTCTCGCTACACTTGCTTCAATGATTGTTGTTACTTATTGGAATGAAGTCCCAAAAATTACCGTGATGCGCTTGGATAAACCAACTCACGTGTTTGCAATTGAGGAGGTGAAAGATGGTAAGCCATGGTATTATGATATCAAGTTCTTTCTCCAAAGTCAGAGTTACCCTCCTGGCGCATCTGTTAAAGATAAGAAGACTTTGAGGAGATTATCTGGCAGTTTCTACCTTAATGGTGACGTGCTTTACAAGAAAAATGTCGACATGGTTCTGCTCAGATGCGTGGATAGACACGAAGCAGACCTGTTGATGACTGAAGTCCATGAGGGTTCATTTGGTACTCATTCCAATGGACATGCCATGGCAAAAAAGATGTTGAGAGCAGGCTACTATTGGCTGACAATGGAGTCTGACTGCTGCAAATACGTAAAGAAATGCCACAAGTTTCAGATTTATGCAGACAAGATTCATGTTCCCCCGACATTTCTGAATGTTATTTCCTCACCACGGCCTTTCTCCATGTGGGGAATTGACATGATTGGCATGATTGAGCCTAAAGCGTCAAACGGTCACCATTTTATTCTCGCAGCCATTGATTACTTCACTAAGTGGGTGTAAGTGGCATCGTATGCAAATGTGACCAGGCAGGTAGTTGTGAGGTTTATCAAGAACCAACTCATATGTCGATATGGTGTGCCAGACAAGATCATAACTGATAATGGATCTAACTTGAACAATAAGATGATGAAAGAACTGTGCAGCGAGTTCAAGACTGCACATCATAATTATTCTCCCTATAGACCCAAGATGAATGGGGTTGTTGAAGCTGCTAACAAGAACATCAAGAAGATTATTCAGAAGATGGTCGTTACGTACAAAGATTGGCATGAGATGCTGCGATTTGCTTTGCATGGCTATCGTACATCCGTCCGCACTTCAACAGGGGCAACCCCTTTCTCTCTTGTATATGGCATGGAGGTTGTGCTCCCCGTAGAGGTCGAGATCCCATCAATGAGAGTCTTGATGGAAGCCAAGTTGACTGAGGCTGAATGGATTTATAGTTGTTATGACCAACTGAATTTGATTGAAGAGAAGAGATTAACTGCCATGTGCCATGGTCAATTATATCAACAAAGGATGAAGAAAGCCTTTGATAAGAAGGTCAAGCCTCGTGTGTTCCGATAAGGTGACCTCGTGCTCAAGAAAGTCTTGTCTTTCGCGCCCGATTCCAGGGGCAAGTGGACTCCAAACTATGAAGGTCCATACGTTGTTAAGAGAGCCTTTTCAGGCGGCGCTTTGTTGCTCACAACTATGGATGGGGAGGATTTCACTCATCCTGTGAATTCAGATGCAGTCAAGAAATACTTCGCCTAAAAAAATAAAAACAGAATAGCTCGCTAAGTTGAAAACCTGAAAGGGCGGCTTAGGCAAAAATGAGCGTCTCGGTGGATTGAAAACCCGAAAGGGAGATCCAGGCAAAAGTTAGAGACATAAAAATGAATATGTATCACGCTAGATTGAGTACCTCACCCTGGGGAAATTTAGGCAAAATTAGGGATTTGGGAAGTAACTGCATCCTGACAAGACTTTGTTCTACAACTGTCATCTGTCAAAGATTCTCGCTCAGTCATCATCAACTGAAGTTTCGAATATAGTGAATTCAGAGTTGGTGGAGAAACGGTCATTATGTTCAATGTAGCCCTTTTCCATGTATATCACCAATTTCAAATTTGTAAAGATCCATGGAGTCTCTCCATTTGCGGACTACCATTCTCTTAAATAAATTTAAGCCTTCATCCAATTCTTTGCACTCTTATTTGTTTCTGTTTAACAAATGTTTGCATGTTTTAATTGATGGATATCAATGTTTTAAACAAATAAAGTTTTCATGAATAAACTGTTTTAAACAAAGTGAACATTCACAATGACGGAAAGGATAAGTGGAATGTCCTTAGTGCTTTCCCAAGGATAGTATGATTACTAAAGGGTAAGACATTTGTTCATACTCTGGCGTTCTTGCTTCTGGCATCCTCTTCATCAGCTTTCAAGTTGTCTCCTCAACCGAACGCAGAAAGAATAATACATCATCAGCTTCCCAGAGAGTCTGGTATGGGAAGTTCCCCTTTGATGGCAGTGGGTTGATCTGTCTTGTGGATTGCTTTCCCCTAGAAGGGTTTTTGGGTGTTCATCCAGTACATTCCCGGTAGTTTGTTTGTGTATACATACTTGTTTCTCCTGCGAAATTTTAGAAATCCATGATCAGTATATGATTGATCTGTGAATGATCCCTTCTTTTCCATTTTTGCCTCGATATTTTAGAGATGTGTATCCCTCTATATCAGGCACTAGCATTTGTGTTTTATCATTTGTATGGTTGTCATCCCTTGTGCGGACCGACCTAAAATCCCTTATAGATTGATAAAAGTTGATATGCTTTAAGTTAAGAATAATCCTTGTCTCACTATCCTGACTATCTACTCACGAGGAAGGTTTTCTTTCCCCAGCATGAGTAAGAATATCCAGCGGAGTAAGCATGTGTTCCCTACAGAGCTATCTTTCCAGATATTTGTCTCCTCAGCAGGAAGCTGCCTAGTGCAATTGATGAAGGGCTTATTTCCCTTTTCATTTATTTCCTTGAGAGCATTTACAACTTGTCCCCAGTAGGGTTGCCAGATCAGAGTTTGATGTTTGTATCTCCTCCGAGCCTGAAGATTTCTTCTAGCATTAAGAGTTGGTAGTGAAGATGTTTATTTCCTTCCCCAGTGGAACAAGATATTATTATTCCCATTTGCAGAGTTTACTCTCCGATAGATAGAAGGGAGTGTTTTGATTGATGTACATCTGATTGGTGGTTGTTCCCCACGAAGTTTCACACCATTCCTTGATAAGCTTCCTCAGTAGAGTTCTTCTCCGGTGGATCTTATTGTTTTTGAATCACCTGTCCCCAAGAGAGTTGATGGAAACTCCCCGATAGATCTTCTATAGGATTGTTTTCTCCTGGAAGACTTCTCCTGTGCAGAGTGTCATCTCCTGCAGTTGGAAGCTTTGACTTTGCCTATCCCCAACTATGGTTAAAGTCTTCCCTTGTTTACTCTTATTCCAGAGATAATCCCCATCAGAGTTGAGTTCTCTGTTCGATCATCTTCTTTCGCTGCTCCTGAATACACCTTCTTTGTAACCTCAGAGAATGTAGCTTTGGGATAGGGTTTGATATCCCCGATGATTTATTTTCATCCTTCTCGGGTTATTCCCAAGCTGAGATCTCCAGTAGGCTTCGCCCTTCTTGTCGAGACGTTTGCTGAGTGTCTATTCGTGATTCTTGGACTTGTTTGTGTTAGATATGTCTGTTTGTCAGCATTAATTATACACAAGCCATGCATATACATGCATAATCATAGCATTCAGATATTCATGATGCATTCTTTGCCATATATCTTTGCTTGTTATCTCCTGCTATTGGTGAAATGTTCTTCCCCAAGTAGATGTTTGTGTCTGATCTCTCCATATAGAGTCAGCCCCGTAGGCAGAAAGTGTCTATCTTTCCTTCTTTCTTCCCCACTGAGTTATGTCCTCGTGGATGAATATTGTTTCAGTTTCCTCCCCAGTTGTGTATCGGGATGGAATTACTCCCCTGAGTTATATCCTCATCGGGTTGAGTCTTGTTTGATTGTGCCTTTCTAGTTTGTTCCTAGATTGATTCCTTTCTTGTTATCCCCTGCAGTTCCCTGTGGTTCAGTTGTTCAATTACTCAGTAACTAGTAAATGTTCATCTGTTCCCCAGCGGATTTCTGTGGCCTTCTACCCAGTAACTGGTAGTTGTAATTCCTATTTCTGTGGTTTTCTACCCAGTAACCGATGGATGTAATCCCCTCTTTGTTGGTTATCTTTACCCAGTAATCGGTATCGATATTCCTTCGCTTTTGAGTATACCACCCAGTAGTCGGTGATATATCCCTTGGATAATTGCTTTTGTCAGGCAATTTATCCCTAGCGATTCATTTTTCATTTACCCTTGTTTGGGGATGATTGTTTCTCCTTCTGATTGGCCATCATTTTATACCCAGTAACCGGTATCCCTATGTCTTTTCTTTTCGGTCGATTTATCCTTTATTAACCCAGTAACCGATTGCGGATAATTTTCCATGCGAGTATGTTATCTATGTTTTTACCCATATAACGGTAGTAAATAATATATCTCATGCGGTCTTCAGTCGAAGTCTCTTTCTTCCCCAGTCGAGTAAGATTCGTATTTCCTTATGGAATCGAATGTCCATCCTGTAAGTCGAGTTTGCTTTTTCAGCCCTCCTTTCGGATGATGAGTGTCTTGGATATGTTCCCAATTCACGCCTGGTCGGTCACCTATTATATACCCAGTAACCGGTATCGCTGGTGTTCCTTTCTTCTGCTCCCTATTATGACTTTTTGTCCTCTGTGGAGTCAGATTTTCCTGAGTTGAGATGTGCCTTTTGGGTCCTCCTCAGATGTTTCAGATGATTGATATCTTTCACCCTTATACCGGTCTTAGATATTCTTTCCCCCTGAGTGTGTTGTTCTCTCACCTAGTAACCGATGTTTTGATAACATGTCTTTCTTTGAGTTTATTACCCACTAACCGATAATATCTCGCTGTTTCTTCCTCAGCTGAGTCCTTTGTGGACATCCCCGTCTGGGTCCGGATTATTTTTTCCGATGTATCCTTTGTGGATAGCTTTGTTGTATTGGCATATTCCCCAATACATGCATCTTTGCGTTAACTCGAGTCTTTCCATCGATTTATTTTCATGGAATCCATTCGTGTCTCACAACAAGTTTTCAAGTCGTGACCTGCTCACGCATTTTTACCTTAAATCCCCCAGAGTCTCTGTCTCCCTATTGAGTGTGTTACTCTTAATGATCTTCTGTTTCTCCCGATTTCTTTTGCTTTGTGGCAATTATTCACCATGAAGATTTTATTTTGCATACATACATTTGCATCATGAGGTCTCTCAGGGATCAAAATTCGTCTCTTTGCTATTATTTAAGCTTATTCTATCTCGTCGAGACGAAGATTTTAACCTTCATATCTCTGGCTAGAATGACCTTAAATAGGGGCATCTATAAAACCCTAGTTTTGACCCTAAGATCCCTCATGGCACCATGTTATTGCACAAGTGTATTGCCTCAAAGATCACAGCATGTTTGGCTCCTTAACCCTAGGGTTGGGACTTGTTTGAGTGATTTGAGATCTCCAAGCATGCTTGTATTGTATGTTATTACTTTTCATATTTGATTACTAACCAAAAGCACAAAACTATGTCACTAAATCTTTTGTTTTGAAGCTCAAGTGATCATGTGCTCCACAATGCTCCTACAAGGCTCCTAAGCCTAGTGCAATGGCTAGATGAAGATGAGAAAAAACATGGAAATGATCCACAAAGTTCCTAATCATCATATATGTCTCCCAAGTATCTCAATTTTCCAATTTGATCAAGATAACCCAAAGGGCTTGAAGGTTGTTTCCCAAGGAAACCCTAATTTCATTGTGCTTTGGCTGTGCCTTGCCCAATAAGCAATATCAACCTCTGATCAAATTTAATTAAGGGAAGTTCTTTAATTTATCATTTTATGCATATATGAGCCTATTTTAGGCCCCTCAATCATTTATTCATAAATATTGGAAGTTTGACTTTGAAAAGTTGACCAGTCAAGTCATCTGACTAAGCTGAGGTTCAATGAGCTATAACTTTTGATGTGTTTGTCAAATGAAGATGACCCCAAATGCACAAATGTTCCTAAGAACCATATGAATAACTTTCATGTTCATCAAAAATCCATTTGAAGCTAATAAGGTCATCATTAATTTCAAAACATTATAGGTCATTTTGACGGAAACCCTAATTTTGGATCAACTTGCCAAGGGCATAACTTTCTCAATTTTTATGATTTTGAGGTGGGACCAAAGGTATTGGAACACTTTATATGTACACTTAAAATGTTATGTTGGACAAAATTTCATAATCCTAAAGTAAATAGATGTTCCATTGCAAAACATTATAGGTCATCTTTGACCTAATTCATTGAAATTGAAAAAGTATCCAACTTCAAATGCCCATAACTTTGTCATAGAAAATCCAAATGATTTAAAATTTACATCTAAATTGGCTATCTTAAAAAGGTATACAACTTTGATGTTGGAGATATTTTCCTTTGAAGCTTTTATCATGAAGACAAAGGGGTTTTATCAAGCTTACTTTTGGCTAACTTTTTCAAAATGATTTGAACATGTTTTACACTTGAACTTTCCAAGCCAGTTTTGATCAATTTTCACATGTCAAATGGTTTTTTTGCCCAACATGACTTTTATTCCTTATTTCAAGAGCTTTCCAACCATTACTCACAACAGTCATTTGGATCCACCATCTGAGAGATTCTAATTTTTCTTCATTTATGTGTATTGTTGACATTTTATGTTAAACCTTGAGATACAAGCCTTTTCCATTCCATGTGCACAACCATATGCTTTCCATATGATCTCAGTAAGCTCCTTCAGCCATTCATGGGCCTCTCACACGTCCACAAAGGCCCATACATTCAAAATTGCAATTCCCATGAACATGAGCAAAGTGTGAATTCAGACGCATTTACCTATAAATAAGGGCCTCCTCTCCTTCATTTCATAACCTTTTGGAGATCCCACATGCTGCTGAACTGAAACCACACCCTCACTAAAGGAATCATTCGCCATTTTTTCATTATTTTCGAGCTTGAAATTTAGCAACATTAGTTGAGTTTCAAAGCTAGATTCCTTAGCCAATCATCTTCCCTACATTCAGAGATCAAAAAGGAGCAAAGAGCTTGAGGAATTCGTGGCAAGAAACTCACCATTTGAAGGTATAAGCTCAAACTGTTTGGATCTGAAACTCACAATTCAATGTAGTATTCTTGTATTTTTGTGGTTCTCTGAAGTCCTCATACTTGAGACAAGCTTTTGGTGCATTGAATTTTCCATTTCAAGAGCAATCTGTGTAGACACCATGATTTTCTCCTTCATCTTTCTCTCAATATAGGAAGAATGAAAGGAATCTAATGGTACAGTGATGATCTACATCACATGAGCTTCATTTCCATGCCCTTATTTTTCATTTTTGATGAGATTTATTTTCCTGCAAATCTGGTCGGATTCTATTTGGCTGACTGGAGAAGATGGTGGTTTCCACCGCCACCACCATGTGTACTGGTCCCAGCCTTTGGATCTCTCTCTCACGATCTAATCTCGTGCGTCCAATCTAATTAATTGTTTCAATGTATTATGTTGCGCTGTTGAATTGAGTCCACCATGCATCTTCAAATCCAGACCGTGTACTATTGCCACGTAAATTAATGAAATGGATCCGGTGGCTCAGCTTTTTTCGTTTATTTCATTTTTCTCTTTATTTTCTTTTAATTCATTCTATTTTCAATAATTCATAAAAAAATCATATGAGGTCAGAAAAATATGAGACCAACTTTAAAAATTTTCTTGAAAAATCTAGTTTCATATTATGATTTTTAATTATTTTTGTGACCTCATTTGATATTTTTCATGAATTATTTTTTTCTATGATTTTAATTCATTTTAAAATACTTTCTGACTTTAGAAAAATACAAAAATATTTTCATAGCATCTATGGATCATGATAAGTCAATGAAAAATAGTCTCAACAATTTCTTGTTTGTTTTGAGATTATTTGAGATTTTAATTCATATTATGCTATTTTTGGTTGTTTTTAATTGACTTTAATTGCTTTCTAGTTTTAAAAATTTGTGAGAAAATTAGTCAAAGTTTATTTGACTATGTTGCACCTATGAAAATTTAATTGGACTTATTAAAGTTGTTTTGAATTGAATTTAAGGTTCAACTTGGTTTGTTTATTTTTTATTTGTATTTTCTTTTAATTCAAAATTACCAAAAAAAGATTATTGACTTCTTGGCTTGTTATATTCATTCCTCTTCTGTTTGGTGTTGATCAAGGTTGAATTGATCCAACTTTGATCAAATTCATTGGATCTTGTGGTTTGAGAATCCTTAAGGATCATCACCTAGAGAGATGAATGAATTTGATCAAGGATGAGTTATCCCTTGATCAATTGGGATTGGTTGTTGTCTTCTTACCCCATCCCTTTCATCTTCATCCTTTTCTTTCCCTCAATGGCCAATGAGTTAAAGTCTTGAGGTTGGTCTTGACAAAATAGGAGTTTAATCTTCTTTGATCCAAACCAAACTCAACTTGATCCATGATCAAGTGAGTTATTTTGTGTCAAAGATAGGTTACTTATTGGTCAAGCGAATAACCAAAAGTCAATACAAGGCTCTTCCCCTTTTGTTTGGCATGGCAAGTTTATGGAGCTTGGCTTACTAGTCATGACCTCTAACTTGTGTTCTTTGCCTATATTCTTATTGACCGGCCTCAGATAGGTGTGGCTACTACATTAGTCCACTTACGGTTGCTTAACATAGCGCTACATTGTCTTATGACAAGCTAACATAACTCTATTAACAACTAAGTTTAATTTGAGCTTTTAAATTCTAGTCATTTACTTTTAATGTCATTTATTTCTTGCTCATTATTCATCTTGATTTCCACTTTGCTCACTTGAGCACATATTTTATGTTTATGTCATTTTTCTTTTGCTCATTTGAGCCCATTATTGTATATAAATATATTGCTATTTTGTGTTGTTTTTGTGTTTGTTTTGATGTGAACCAAGATACAAAAAGAGAAAGGACTTAGAATTAGGATTCACCCATGCTTAAAGGAGTTCAAGAGCAACTAGGCCTCATGCCTTTAGAATGCTAAAATTCAAAGTTGACCCCAAAGGACTTCTTCTCAACTTATTCTATGTCCATTCCCTTTATTATGTTGTGAGCTTTTTGATGTGTGTTTTTGTGTGATAGGAATCCCATCTTAAGATTGGAAAAAGAGGACCATTGCCATGAGTAGCCAAGTTAAGATCCGAGCAAAATGGAGATCCTAGGAGCTTGAATTCAGATTATTAATTGCTTGCTTTGTGTGCTAAATCCAAAGGAAATGAGCATCTTGAGTCATCTCTATGACTCCAAGAAAGGGAACTCCAAGGGTTATATCTCCCTTATTATCTTTGTATGCTTTAGGAATAGCCCTTCTCTCCTCTCTCCCTCTCTAACCAAGCCAAAAATCATTTTCAAAACTTTGACTTTATTTCAAATTAGAAACCTAGGCCTTATGCCTTTGACTTTTCAAAACCATTTTCATAAATACTCATTGTAAATAAACTTTAATCCAACTTTGACCTCATTTTTGTAAATAAATTTAACTTGTAAATATAACACATTTCAAGTTGTTTTGTGGTTCCAATGGCCACTTGTTAAACTCTTTTCAAAAACATTAGTCATATGTTTGAGTTATCATAGTGGTTAATGTAAATCTCACCTCATCCTTAGTGTTGGATTATAAGCCTTCCATGCTTATTATAGGGTTAACCCCTCACTAGCATGTTAAAGCCTTCCTCACATGGTGGATTGTTGGTTTAGGTTGAGTTTTCTCCCTTTGATAACAAAAGACCTTAAGGCTTTTGATTAAAATCAATTCACTAATCTTTGAAATTTTTATCACGAACTACGAGGTTTTGATCCTCCTTTGTGATGGTACGTAGGCAATGGGTTCATCTATTCAAAAAAAAATTTGTAAATATAATCTATTCTCTTCTCATCCCTCCAATCTTTTGCACCGATCTTTTCAAAAATACCAACCTACAACACATATATGCAAAAAGGGTTCCCTTAGATTACTAAGGATGTTTTGGGTGCGTAAAACCTTCCCATTTCATAACCAACCCCCTTACCTAGATCTCTGACATTTTTATTAGTTTTTGATTTGAAAAACTTCTTACTTGGCTTTTGTTCGCTTTTTAGCCTTTCCTTTGGATAAATAAAAGTGCGGTGGCGACTCGAATTGTATGTTGACTTTTGGTTTTGTCAATAAACCTAAAGGTAACGAAAACCGCGCTACACGGTTAAGATGAACATATCAAGGATAGACTCTGCAAGGAGAAATAGGAATTACATCTATCAGTTACTGGATAGACTACCATCAAAGAGAAAACCCGTCACCGGTTAGGATGAACATATCAAGGATTAACTCTCTGGGGAACAACATAGGGATTACAACTACCTTTTTACTGGGTAGAATACCAAAGGTGAAAGTATCCGTCATCGGTTAAGATGTACATATCAAGGATAAACTCAGACAGGGGTAGAAAATATATGTCATCGATTAGGATGAACATATCAAGGATATACTTCCGGGGAAACATAGAAATGAATCCACTGGGGACTCTACCAAGGAGAAAAACAAGGATACTTTTGTCGGGTATTGGGAAAAAAGTAACAAACTGCAAACTAAGAAGCATATTACCAATTACTGGGTAATAAACTCTTAGGGGACCCAAAACATATATCTAGGTAAGATCTAGAAAGAAACGGTCAATCAAGACTCAAACCAATGAGGATATAACTCAAGGGGAGTGATTCCATCCAGATAATCAATTAGGGATGAAACTAAAATAATAATAATCCACGAGGAGTTAACTCAGTGGGGAAGGGAGAAAGGTTAAAGACTTTATGCTTAAGGGGCTGACATTCTACAATTGAGGGAGGACAGACACCAAATTTGTATGGGGATAAAGTACCGCCATAACAGAGAATGAGAATCTCAAATGATGAATCAATGATGATGCAATTATGCAATTATGAGATTATATGAGTGTATATGTATATATGATCGTTATGCTGACAAAACGATCGCAAAGGATACAAAGGTGTCGAAAAAATGAATCATCGATACAATCCTCGGTCAATCCACAAAAGAGGGAGACAAATGCTGGAGAAAAGAGAGATCAACATCCCACAGGCTCAACCCTAGTCGGGGAAGGAGGAGATTTACTGAGGAAAGGAGAAATTATCGAATATGCGGGGAATTTTAAGTCAACACCATATTGAATGGGAGGCAACCGTACAGAGGATAAACGCAAATAGCTGATCAGAAACCAGGAGGAAACTCTGATTGGGAGTGAGCCGGATGGCAACTAGTGGGGAAACCAAAGTTCTACTGCCATTACGCAAACTACTGAGGAAAACCCTCCTCACTCTGCTAGAGATCAAAACTGGCTGGGTAATCATCAATTCTGTTGAGAACTTATGCACAAACTCTGCTGGGGACAAACACTCCGCAGGGGATCTGAATCGACCAACTCGGCTGGGGATAAATGAGGGTTAACTGCTCGGGGAAACCATAAATGCTCCACACTTAGGGCTTGCTGTTTTTGAATTGCTATTGACATTTTTTTTCACTTGCTCTTAAAATTCATGCTTTTATATGTTAAAGAAAAATTATTTTGATTTAAAATTTTAATTTCAAAGATGATCATAATAAAATTTAAAACCATTTGGCTGAAGTAAATAAGAGTGGAAACAATTGGATAAAAGTTCAACTTTATTTAATAGAATGGTAGTCTTTAAATGACAAGACTCCATAGATTTTTACAAAGTTGAAAATGGTAATTTACATGGAAAAGGGTTACATTGAATACAAATGATCACTAATCTTTCTGCCAACTCTTGATATCCACTGTGCTTTTGGCTGCTACTGGGGATGATGAATCGACGTCAACCCTTGTGCTCAACAAAGTTTCTCCAAGACTGGATGATCAGCAGAATGCAGTTACTTGCCAAAAATCCCTAATTTTTGCATAAGTTGCCCCAGGGTGGGGTACTCCACTTATCGGGAAAATTCTTTTCTATTTTATTTCTCTAATTTTTGCCTGGATCGCCCTTTAGGGTTTTAAATCCACCGAGACGCTCATTTTTGCCTAAGCCTCCCTTTCGGGTTTTCAACTTAGCGAGTTGTTCCTTTATTTTTAGGCGAAGTATTTCTTGACTGCATTTGCATTCACATGACGAGTGAACTTTTCACCATCCAAAGTTGTAAGAATCAAAGCACCGCCTGAAAAGACTCTCTTAACAACATATGGGCCTTCATAATTAGAAGTCTATTTGCCCCTAGAATCTGGTTTAAACGATAAAATCTTCTTGAGCACAAGGTCACCTTCCCTGAATACCCAAGGTCTGACCTTCTTATCAAAAGCTTTCTCAATCCTTTGCTGATATAACTGACCATGACACATGGCAGTCAATCTCTTCTCTTCAATTAAATTCAACTGATCAAATCTGGTCTGACACCATTCAACCTCAGTCAACTTGGCTTCCACGAGCATACGTATTGATGGAATCTCAACCTCTACGGGGAGCACTACTTCCATACCATATACAATAGAGAAAGGGGTTGCCCCTATTGAAGTGCGGATGGATGTACGATACCCGTGCAAAGAAAATGGGAGCATCTCAGGCCAATCCTTATACGTTATAACCATCTTCTGAATAATCTTCTTGATGTTCTTATTTGCAGCTTCAACAACCCCATTCATCTTGGGTCTGTAGGGAGAAGAATTATGATGTGCAATCTTGAAGTCTTTACAAAGAGCTTCCACCATATTATTATTCAAGTTCGATCCATTATCAGTAATGATCTTACTTGGCACACCATAACGGCATATAATTTGATTCTTGATAAACCTTACAACAACTTTCTTGGTCACATTCGCATACGATGCCGCTTCAACCCATTTTGGGAAGTAGTCAATTGCCACCAAGATGAAACGATGTCCATTCGAAGCTTTGGGCTCAATCATGCCAATCATATCAATTCCCCACATGGAAAATGGCCATGGGGAGGAAATAACATTCAACAGTGTCGGAGGAACATGAATCTTATCTGCATATATTTGACACTTGTGGCATTTCTTCACAAACTTGCAACTATCAGATTCCATTGTCAGCCAATAGTAACCTGCTCGCAACATCTTTTTCGTCATTGCATGTCCATTGGAATGAGTACCAAAGGAACCTTCATGGACTTCAGTCATCAACAGGTCTGCTTCATGTCTATCCACGCATCTGAGCAAAACCATATCGAAGTTTCTTTTGTACAATACATCACCATTCAGGTAGAAATTGTTGGCTAATCTTCTCAAAGTCTTCTTATCTTTCAAAGATACCCAGATGGGTAAATCTGACTTATCAAGACGCAAACACATGAGTTGGCCTATCAAGACGCATCACAGTCAAAATGGGAACCTCATTCTAATACTTCACAATAATCATTGATGCCAATATTGCAAGAGCATCTGCCATCGTGTTTTCATCTCGAGGGATATGATGAAACTCAACTTTTGTAAAGAAAGTTGAAATCCTCATTGCATATTCTTTATATGGTATTAAACCGGGTTGACTCATCTCCCATTTACCTTTGATCTGATTCACAACCAAAGATGAATCTCCAAAGACATCTAAATGCTTGATTCTGAGATCAATGGCCTCTTCGAGCCCCATAATGCAAGCTTCGTACTCTGCCATGTTGTTTGTACACTTGAAAGTCAATCTGGCTATAAAGGGAAAATGTGTGCCTTGAGGAGTAATAATCACTGCCCCAATGCCATTACCATATTGATTAACAACTCCATCAAATACCATGCCCCAATGGGAACCAGGTTCTGGCCCTTCTTCAAGCAATGGTTCATCACAATCTTTCATTTTAAAGTACAAGATCTCTTTATCAGGGAAGTCATACTGCACTGATTGATAATCTTCAACTGGTTAGTGAGCCAAATGGTCAGCCAAGATACTACCTTTGATCGCTTTCTAAGATCGGTATTCGATATCATACTCTGATAATAACATCTGCCAACAGGCAATTCTCCTAGTTAAAGCAGGCTTCTCAAATATATACTTGATTGGATCCATTTTGGATATCAACCAAGTGGTATGATTCAACATATACTGACGCAGACGCTTAGCAGCCCAAGCCAATGCGCAACAAGTCTTCTCTAACATAGAATATCGAGTCTCATAGACGGTGAACTTTTTACTGAGGTAGTAAATTGCAAATGCTTTCTTTCCAGTTTCATCTTGCTGACCTAGAACACAACCCATACTATCTTCAAGCACAATCAAATACATGATCAACGGTCTTCCTTCAACATGTGGAGACAAGATCGGAGGTTCAAGCAGATACTCTTTGATACTATCAAAAGCTTTCTGGCAGTCTTCGGTCCAATCACAAGACTGATCTTTCCGAAGAAGCTTGAATATAGGCGCACATGTGGCAGTCATGTGTGAAATGAATCTTGAGATATAATTCAAGCGGCCAAGAAAACCTCTGACTTGCTTCTCAGTTTTGGGCGCAGGCATCTCTTGTATAGCTTTTACCTTGGCAGGATCAACTTCAATACCCTTCTCGCTGACAATAAAGCCCAACAACTTACCAGAACGAACACCAAAGGTACACTTATTGGGATTCAAGCGGAGTTTATACTTCCTCAAACGCTAGAATAGCTTCAACAAATCCTCAACCTGTTCTTCTTCATCAATCGATTTGGAAATCATATCATCGACATAAACTTCAATCTCTTTATGCATCATATCATGAAAAAGAGTAGTCATTGCTCTTTGGTAAGTTGCACCCGCATTCTTCAAACCGAAAGGCATTATTCTATAACAGAATGTTCCCCAAGCTGTAATGAATGTGGTCTTCTCCATATCTTTGGGTGCCATCTTGATCTGATTATATCCGAAAAATCCATCCATAAACGAAAAGACTTTGAATTTAGCAGTATTGTCTACCAACATATCAATATGTGGCAGAGGGAAATCATCTTTCAGACTGGACTTACTCAAATCTCTGTAATCAACACACATGCGGACTTTTCCATCTTTCTTCGGCACATGCACAATATTGGCCACCCATTACGGATACTCAGCGGTAACAAGGAAACTGACATCAATCTGCTTCTCCACTTCTTCCTTGATCTTCACTGCCATATCAGGATGCGTTCTTCTCAACTTATGCTTGACTGGCGGGCATTCTGGCTTCAACGACAATCTATGCTCCACAATCTCAGAATCCAAACGAGGCATGTCTTGATAGGACCAAGCAAACACATCTGAATACTCTCGAAGAAGATCAACCAACCCCTTCTTCGCATCTGGACACAGTCGAGACCCAATCTTGACTTCCTTCACATCATCTTCAGAACCCAAGTTGACTAACTCAATCTGCTCTTCGAATGGATGAATGGCTTTTCCTTCATGCTCAAGAAGACGAGACAATTCATCACTCACTTCTTCATCACTTTCCTCCTCAGCCTCAAACACAGGGAATTCAAAATTTGGAGAAGGAGAAGGATCATTGTATTCAATGGGGTTAGGAACCAACATGCATAGTGATTTGATATTTTGATTTTAGAGAAGTGAATTTGTGACCAAATATTATGCAGATGGACAATTATATTATTTATTTATGTTTTTTTGTGATTACCATTTTCAGAATGAAGCAAAAAAGTAAAAATAAAACATCATAGATGTGGATGAATAGAATTAATTTTATTGATGATCAAATTTGAAATGCCTAACAATGTTCACTTCCCCCTTAGGCATAAGAGAATGATTTTTTTTAAAACAAATAAAAGCAATTACTTAGATCGATGCAAAATAACAGGAATATCAACAACAGTCCAATTGTTGCAAGCCTTTCCATGTGTCACAAAATTGGTGCAGTTTTCTTCTTCGTCATCCTCTAGCACAGTAGCTAAGTGTTGTTCATTGCCATTAATGAACCCTCCTCTATGGAAGCTAAGTTGCATATCCTATGATCTAGCAGTTGATGAACCTTACTGAAAACTCAGACCGGCTTTGCCCTTGTTGTCGGAGACCTCTACCATGCGTCCCCACTGATCCACACTAGCTTCTTCAACAATCTTCCTTGCATCTTTTGATAAGGACATAGGTGCCCCAACCCTCTTTTCAATAGCAATAGATAAAGCCTGTAACGGAGTTCCAACCTGATCCGCAGCTTCAACGTAAGAGAAAGATGACAAGTGGCTAACCAACAACGCCTTTTCCCCGCCAACGATTACAAGCTTCCCATTCTTGACAAATTTGAGCTTCTGATGTAGTGTGGAGGTAACAGCTCCCGCCTCATGGATCCATGGCCTTCCCAACAGACAACTGTAGGTCGGGTGGATATCCATTACCTTAAAAGTAATCTGGAAGTCACTCGGACCTATCTTCACTGGAAGGTTCATTTCTCTTATCACTATTTTGCATGAACCGTCAAAAGCTTTGACGATTACACCACTATACCTCACAGGCACTCCTTGATATGACAACTTTGAAAGAGTTGACTTTGGCAGCATGTTGAACGAATACCCGGTGTCAACCAGTACATTGGATAAAGCATCGCCTTTACAATTCATCGAGATATGCAAAGCCAAATTATGATTCCTACCCTCCTCGGGGAGTTCTTCATCACAAAAATTGAGATTGTTGCAGGAAGTGATGCTAGCCACAATAAGATCAAACTGGTCCACCGTAACATCATGTCCTACAAATGCTTTCTCTAGAACTCTCTGTAGTGCTTCTCTGTGCGCTTCTGAATTCATAAGCAGAGACAGTACTGAAATTTTTGAGGGGGTTTAGAGCAGCTGCTCCACCATATTAAACACACTCTTCTTTATCAACCAAAGCACCTCATCATTATCATTAGTATTCAAATTGATGGATTCAATAGACTGACGCTTTGAAGCACTAACTGGATCTACTGCAGGCACTTCCATCTTCTTACCAACTGTTGAATCTTCTATAACTTTTGGGAACACCGACCCGAACACTCGACTGCTATGGGTCACCTTAGTAACATCAGCAATGCTCACGACAGAACTGGTCGTAGGCAATGGAACCTCTTGACCATTCTTCACCATAGTTGCATTATACTGATACAGAACAACCTTATCGGACGAATACGAGACTGGGCCCGCTAACCGCATGACCAACGACGATACCGATCTTTGACTGATGATGTTACTGCTGCTGTTGTCGTACTGAATTACTATTCTTTCTGGATTCTTGAAAATGGGCACTATGACGTTCACATCGTCATCTACGTGATGGGATTGAACAATTTGAATCACACCCTCATCCATCAACCGTTGGATGTCTCTTTTCACAATCATATAACCCCTCGGGTTGACACTACATATAGCACAACCATCATGGTCATGCTCACAATCGCTCACCATACAAATGTCCTTATGCATCATCACCAAAGACCTTCTGATGAAACGGACATCAAACACTTTGAACTCCCCAGGACAGCCGTCTACCATATTAACAGATGAATTTCCATGGGCTGACAGTGGGTTTTCTTTCACATTAGGCGTGCGGTCTTCAAAGGACACCATTCCACTCTTCACTAGCTTCTGAACTTCGTATATGAGTGGAAAGCAGTTCTCAATGTCGTATCCGGGTGCTCCTTGATGAAAAGCATAACGGAGGTCAGGCTTGTACCACCATGGAAGTGGTTCGGGAATTTGTGGAGGATTCCTCGGTTGGAGTAGGTTCTTGAGAACCAACGATGGATAAAGCTCTGCATAGTTCATAGGAATTGGGTAAAAAGAGACCTTTTTCCTCTCGAAAGTTTGTTGATGATTATTATTGGTATTGTTGTTGTAGGTGTTTGTTCGTTGTTGTGGTTGTTGCTGTTGACGCTGTTGTTGTTGAATTGGTGTTGATTGACTTGCGGAAAATACAAGAATTACGGAGGATACTTGATGATGGTGCTGAAGGGGTGGTTGATTCTTTCTGGTATGAGGCCTCATTTTCCTCCCACTAGTTATTGCATTGGCTTCACTGTCTTTTTTCTTCCCAAAACTACTGTCGTATCTCTTGCTTGACGATACCTCCTCTTTTGACAACCGTCCCTCTCGGACACCTTCTTCAAGCCTCATCCCCATGTTTACCATTTTAGTAAAATCACTGGGGGCACTGGCAATCATGCGCTCATAGTAAAATAAACTCAGGGTCTTCAAAAAGATCTTGGTCATCTCCTTCTCCTCTAAAGGAGGGGTGATCTGAGCAGTTAATTCTCTCCACCTCTACACATACTCTTTGAATGTCTCCTTATCCTTCTGAGACATAGACCTCAATTGGTCTCTATCAGGCGCCATATCCACATTATACTTATACTGTTTGACAAAAGCTTCTCCCAAATCGTTGAAAGTGCGGATGCTTGCACTGTCCAACCCCATATACCATCTGAGCGCAACACCAGTCATACTGTCTTGGATGTAGTGGATTAACATCTGATCATTATCTGTTTGGGTAGACCTTTTTTGGGCATACATCACCAAATGACTGAGCGGACATGAGTTCCCTCTGTATTTTTCAAAGTCAGGCACTTTGAACTTCATCGGAATCTTCACATTCGGCACCAGACATACTTCAGCAACAGTCTTTCCAAACAGGTCCTTACCTCTCAATGTTTTCAACTCCTTGCGCAACTCAAGAAATTGATCCTTCATCTCATCCATTTTCTCATAAACGTTTGGGCCCTCAGATGGCTCGGAATGATAAATGGTGTCTTCCACACGAGGTAAGGTGTGCACTACGGGAGGTGGCACAGACATGATAGTGCTAGATGCCGACATGGAAGCAAATGTAGGCGCAAAGCCTTCAGGCACGAAGTTTAGCGGTATTCCCCACAGGAATCTGACAGGCATGGTAGGCGCGAAATGAGCGGTAGCAGCAGGCATGGTAGAGGTAGCCACCTCTGAAATAACGGTCCTCTGAGGGGGAGGAGTTGCGGGCGTTGGAGAAGACTGGCTCTGTGCAGCTAGAATTGAATCCATCATGGCAGTCAGGCAGGCGATCTTGTCCTTTAGCTCTCTATTCTCTTGCTCAAGATGTTCCCTGATTCTGGAGTGATTGGCACGAGTGTTTTACCGATAAGTCATCTTGGCTAAAGCATAGAAGAAACACCAATGAGACATCTGGCAAAAGAGAAACCTGCTTATGCAAATGATGCATGAAATGCAATGCTTGTTTATTTATTTTTTTGTTTTCAAATAACTTACTATATTATTTGCAAATATACATATTTAACAACAATTGTAACAATTTTATATGACCAAAAATCTCTTTTCATTTATAATTGGAAGGATTACACTGAGTAAAATTTCAGAAACCAAATGGAAAGTACAAGAGTAAAGGATACTAGTCATCCTAAGGATACCTAACAACAATGTCAGAAGATCTGGCTATAGGCGCGTACTTCCTTCGAATGCGTCGAATCTCGGTCTCGAAAGAAGCCTTCATTTGAGTCTTCTCGAGGACAAGCTGATCAACAATCTTCTTCCAAGCAACGGAAGGCTGAGGCATGCTAGAGGAAGATGAGACCTCCGGATCTCTCTGTCTCTTTGTCACTCGGTCTTCAAGTAGCTCAATGAGTGCATCTTGTCCTTAGACTCCAACTGCAACTCTTCATGCTTTTTGCTCAAAGCACGAAAATGCTCTTCCCACATATCCTTCTCTTGCTTCATCTTGGCGAGTGCGTCTTCCAACTCCTCTACATCTTGGTTAGGGAGAGTTAATGGCTCAACCACAACCACAAACATAGGTCTCTCACAAAGATAAGGCATCTTCAACTCCAAAGCTCTCTTCTTCACCCAAAGAGTGTAAGCTTCCAAAGCTACATAATTGCACGGACCAAGCTCGGACCTTCCCTTCCTATGCACATTATGCCAAGAATGCACAATTTCTACTTCAAATGTTGGGGATATTTACCCTCTTGATAGAAAAGACCTTCTAACAAAGTGTTATTAGGTTTGTCTCTCAAGGGGAACCGAAGTTGACGACGAGCCAAAGCAGGGTTGTAGTTAATTCCTCCCTGTGTACCAATGAGAGGCACATTAGAGAATTCACCACAACTATCAATAATCTCCAAACTCCTCAAAGAAGGATCATACCAAACTATATCATCATTAGTGAGAGACATAAGTCTCTAAGACCACTGTAGACATTGTTTCTTCTCCATAAAAGCAGGTGTCTGAGGCAAGTGAGAAATAAACCACTTGTACAAAAGAGGAATGCAACAGACAATAGTTATACCACCTTTAGAGTTCCTTAGATGCAAAGAGAAATACATATCACCCAACAATGTAGGCACAGGATTCCCAATCAAGAAAATTCTAATGGCGTAAACATCAACAAAACTGTCAATGTTAGGGAACAAAGCTAATCCATAAATGAGCAACACAAAGATAGCCTCAAAAGCGTCCACATTACCGGCTTGAGCAAAGGCAGTAGCTTCCTTGATGAGAAAATCAGATGGCAACCCAAACAATCCTCCTTTCTTCACCTAATGAGCCTCTATCTCAGACTTCTTCAAGTGAAGAGCTTCGGCAATAAAATGAGATCTGGGAATCTCTTCCAACCCACTAAAAGGTACCTTGATAAAAATAGGAATTCCCAAGAGATGGGCATACTCCTACAACATAGGCACAAGCTGATAATCCGGAAAAGTGAAGCAACGGTAGAGAGGATCATAGAACTGCACTAACACACTCAAAAGTCCTTCAACTACATCAGTAGAAAAGATAGACAGAAGCTTCCCATGGTGTTGTTTGAAGTCCAAGGGATCTAATACAAAGGATGCTAGCTTCCTTAACTCTTTCAAGTCGGGACATCTGAAACTGTACTTCTTAGTGTTCCTTCGCCCATAATCCATGGTCTGAAAATATTTGCAAATAATACCTCAGTTCCTATAAATTTTTGTGTGATGAATGTTATGACGCGTATGAATGCATGAACGCAACAATCACAAATAAGGGATCAAACACATGGCAAATAAACAAAGGTCAAGGAATGAATCAAGTCATTGTCAAGATCAATCATCCATTTTGGTGGATTATGGTTTTTGTAACACCCTTCTAAAATACCCCAAATATTTAATAAAAACAACAAATATATATCAGAGTAATAATGCACCAAGGGTGTCACACAACTACTTCACACCATAATAACTGTCATGCTCTTTATTTAATCAAAATAACATTTTCTTGCATAATTCGCAGCGGATAGAAATCTCATCAATCATGTAAAACATTACATGTAAAATTATTCAACAAAATAAAAACATCCCGTCCCGATGTTACATCTATCAGAGCACGACCCACTAAAGCGACTACATTAGACTCCAAGCATTAGCTTCTACTCAACTCATTGCTCGTTACCTGAAAAATAGTTGTAAGGGTGAGTTCCTCAATCGGTATAAAAAGCATTATAAATCATTATGTAATGCTAAGTAATTTAACACGTTTCATCACCCAAATCAGATTACACATTCAGTAACAGCACATCAACTCCAATATCATACTCAATAACAACATAAAATGCAACTCAAATGAGACTCGACTCGTCATGCATGTGGTACCAATCGGAGTAAAACTCCCAACTTAAAATCATTGCCATTTTATTGGGCATCAAGGCATAAGCCTTCAACTTTCAACTTAAAATTTGCCAATCCAGGCCAACGTGGTGTGAGCAAAGCTCCGACTTAATGCATATGAAATGTACATGGCATACACGACTTTACAATTCCGACAACATAATAATAATATCAACACAACAAGGTTTTCAACATAATCAACTTATAATCAACTTTGGCTCATCAAGCCTACAACTCAGTATTTTCAACAACTTTAACACAACTTATCAACATAATTGTATCAACACTTCACAACATAAATCCAACAAAATTACTCATCACAATTAACTATAATAAGCCAATCACCAATTAGGTTCACAACATTAAAATATCAATTTTTCTAATTTCCAACAGTGTTAACCGGTTAACGCCCTGGGTTAACCGGTTAACGCAGGACAAAACACACTTTCTGGCAAAACGCAACAGTGTTAACCGGTTAACGCCCTGGGTTAACCGGTTAACGCAGGCAAAACAGCACATTTCCACAAAATATAACAGTGTTAACCGGTTAACGCCCTGGGTTAACCGGTTAACGCAGACAAAACAGCAGTTCCTGCGCTAACACAAGGCAGAATGCAGAGTTCTCCGCATTTTCCGCCGTTGGAGGACTTCCGGACCTCCGATTCAACTTCCGTAAAAAGCTACATTATCGGAAAATCACGACACATACAATTATCGATTCAATTTCAGTTTTCCTACAACTTATTCATCAAAATTTTCTCAGCATTCTAAATCCCAATTAGGGTCAATTCAACGGCTATCACTACCCATGACATGTTAATCTATAATACCCATTAAACGACGATAAACCCCCCTTACCTGAGTTAATCCGGCAAATCTTTGAGCTTCAAGCCTTTCCGTTCTTCAACCTCTGCTCTTGCTCTTCCCCTTTGCCCTTTTCCACTTTTCTATCGCTTCTCTGCTTTTTCACGTAAAACTCTTTACCAACAATGAAAACCCTTTTTCTTATTCCAACTTATATATTTTCCAAAATAATAATAATAATCCAATAATATTTCCAATTAATTAATTAAATTAATAAATATTATATTAATTCAAATTAAATAATTAGCCTTATTTTATCGGGGTGTTACAACTCTCCCCCACTAAAAGAGTTTTCGTCCTCGAAAACATACCTCAAGCGAACAACTCTGGGTAAGACTCCTTCATCTTACTCTCCAGTTCCCAAGTCACATTGCCACCTGCTGGTCCTCCCCAAGCTACCTTCACTAAGGCAATCTCTTTACCCCGCAACTGCTTTAACTCTCGATCCTCAATCCTCATAGGCGATATTTCAACAGTCAGGTTATCTCTCACCTGTACATTATCTACTTGGATCACATGCGACGGATCATGAATGTACCTCCTCAACTGAGACACATGAAAAACCTCATGCAAATTCGCAAGTGACGGCGGTAAAGCGATACGATAGGCTACCTCTCCTATCCTCTCCAAAATCTGAGTAACACGGAGAAACACATGATCTCCCTCTTGAAACTCAAGTGACTTCCTTCTCTTGTCATGATAACTCTTCTGACGACTCTGAGCAATTCTCATCTTCTCCTGAATCATCTTAATCTTTTCTGTAGTCTGTTGAACAATCTCCGGTCCAACCACAGCACTCTCACCGGACTCATACCAACATAAAGGTGTCCGACATCTCCTACCATACAAAGCTTCAAACGGTGCCATACCAATACTCGAATGAAAACTATTGTTGTAGGTAAACTCAACCAAAGGTAAATAACAATCCCAAGCACCTCCCTTCTCCAAAACACAAGCTCTCAAAAGATCTTCCAATGACTGAATCGTCCTCTCAGTCTGACCATCAGTCTGCGGATGATATGCAGAACTCAATCTCAGCTTAGTTCCCAAAGCCCTCTGCAAACCTTCCCAGAACTTCGATGTAAATCTAGGATCTCTGTCCGAAACAATACTCGACGGAATACCATGTAAACTTACAATTTTCTCAATATACAACTCGGCTAATCTCTCTAACGGATAATCCATTCTGATCGGAATGAAATGAGCCGACTTCGTCAATCTATCCATAATCACCCAAATAGCTTCAAAATTCTTAATTGTTCTCGGTAACCCAGAAACAAAATCCATACTGATACTATCCCACTTCCACTCTGGAATAGCCAACGGTTGCATTAGCCCAGACGGCTTCTGATGCTCAATCTTTGACTTCTGACAAGTCAAACAAGAATAAACAAAACTCGCAATTTCTCTTTTCATTCCCGGCCACCAAAATAACTTTTTCAAATCGTGATACATCTTCGTAGCTCCAGGATGAATACTCAGGCCACTACGATGTCCTTCTTCAAGAATACTCTTCTTAAGTTCGATAACATCCGGAATACACACCCGATTACCAAATTTCAAAACACCATTCACATCAACTCTGAACTCGCCACCTTGACCTTGATTCACTAGAGTCAACTTATCAACCAAAAGCACATCGGATTTCTGACCCTCTCTGATCTCATCCAGAATACCACTTGTTAACTTCAACATTCCCAATTTAACACTATTGTGAGTACTCTCACACACCAAACTCAAGTCTCTAAACTGCTCAATTAAATCCAATTCCTTAACCATTAGCATAGACATATGTAATGATTTCCGACTCAATGCATCAGCCACTACGTTTGCTTTACCCGGATGGTAATTCAAACCAAAGTCATAATCCTTCAGAAACTCTAACCATCTTCTCTGTCTCATATTCAGCTCTTTCTGATCAAACAAATACTTTAAACTTTTATGGTCACTGAAAACCTCAAATCTTGACCCGTACAAGTAATGCCTCCATAACTTCAGAACAAACACCACAGCCGCCAACTCTAAATCGTGCGTCGGATAGTTCCTCTCATGAACCCTCAGCTGTCTTGAAGCATAAGCTATAACCTGCTTATTCTGCATCAACACGCCACCCAAACCCAACAATGAAGCATCACAGTAAACTTCAAATGATTCCGACGAACTCGGTAATATCAGAATAGGAGCAGTAGTTAACCTTCTCTTTAACTCTTGGAAACCTTCTTCACATTTAGAGTCCCAAACAAACGCTTGCCCCTTCCTAGTCAACATCGTCAATGGTAACAGCAACTTAGAAAATCCCTCAATGAACTTCCTATAATAACCAGCCAAACCAAGGAAACTTCGAATCTCAGCAACAGACTTCGGAGCTTCCCACTTAGACACCGCTTCTATCTTAGAAGGATCAACAGCAACACCACCTCTTGAAATCACATGACCAAGAAAACTCACTTCTTCTAACCAAAATTCACACTTGGATAGTTTAGCAAATAACTTCTTTTCTCGTAGAATTTCTAAAACCACTCTCAAATGTTCAGCATGCTCTTCTTCAGATTTCGAATACACCAAAATATCATCAATAAACACCACAACAAACTTGTCTAGGTACGGATGGAAAATCCTATTCATATACTCCATAAATACTCCAGGCGCATTAGTCACACCAAAAGGCATTACAGAATACTCATAATGTCCATACCTTGTTCTGAAAGCAGTCTTCTGAATATCCTCGGTTTTCACACGGATCTGATGATACCCAGATCTCAAATCTATTTTGCTGAACACACTTGCACCAACCAACTGATCCATCAAATCATCAATCCTCGGCAAAGGATACCGATTCTTGATCGTCGCTTTATTCAGTTGCCTGTAGTCCACACACAACCTCATAGTACCTTCTTTCTTCTTAACCAATAGCACTGGTGCACCCCACGGTGACACACTCGGACGGATAAATTTCTTATCCAACAGATCTTCCAACTGACTCTTCAATTCAGTTAACTCAACAGCAGACATACGGTACGGAGCCATCGATATCGGTCTAGTACCAGGTACCAGATTAATCGAGAACTCAACTTCACGCTCTGGCGGCAATTCATTCACCTCTTCCGGAAACACATCAGGAAAATCACACACCACGGCTAGATCGCCAATCACCAGTTTATCTTTAGCCTCCAAAGTCGCTAACAGCATAAACAACTCTGCCCCATCAGCTACTTCCTCATTCACTTGCCTTGCTGATAGAAACAAACTCCTTCCTTCCTCAATCTCAGGAAAGATCACCGTCTTATCAAAACAATTGATAGAAACTCGGTTAAACACCAACCAGTTCATACCCAGAATAACATCAATCTGCGCTAGTGGAAGACACACTAGGTCCATCCCAAAGTCTCTACCAAAAATACTCAAAGGACAATTTAAACAAACCGAAGTAGTAGTCACTGAACCCTTCGTAGGAGTATCAATTACCATACTACCAAACATCTCAGATATCTCTAACTTAAGTTTCACAGCACAATCCAAAGATATAAAGGAATGAGTCGCACCTGTGTCAATAATAGCTACAAGAGGAAAGCCATTAATATAACACGTACCTCGGATAAGTCTGTCCTCACTGGAGGTTTGAGTTCCGGTCAATGCGAACACCTTCCCCGTCTGAGATTTCTTTGGCTTCTGACACTGACTTCCAATATGCCCTTCTTCACCACAATTAAAACAAATCATTTCCTTGTGCTTGCAATCAGCTATTGCATGACCAGTCTTACCACAACGAAAACATCTCTTTACTTCAGCAGTGCATACATTACTCTTATGACCAGCCTGACCACATTTGAAGCAAACTATACCAGCAGGGGCACCTCCCCCACTAGCTCTCTGAACCGGAGCAGCTCTTTGCTTCCCTTTTCCAGCTGGAGCATCATACGGCTTGCCACGGTTTTGATGTTGCTTGCCTCTGCGATCACTGACAACCTTGTAATGAGCATTATTGTCTTCTTCAAATATCCTGCAGCTATCAACCAATTCAGTAAAAATGCGTATCTTCTGATACCCAACAGCCTTCTTAATTTCAGAGCGCAGTCCGTTTTCAAACTTGATGCACTTTGAAAATTCAGCACCAGCACCAGTGTAATGAGGATAAAATTTGGACAGCTCCACAAATTTTGCAGCATAATCCGTGACAGACATGTTTCCTTGCTTCAGCTCAAGGAACTCAATTTCCTTCTTACCACGGACATCTTCCGGATAATACTTTCTCATGAATTCCCTACGGAATATATCCCAAGTAACGACTTCACCTGCCACGGTCAACCTCTCGTGAGTCTCTAGCCACCAGTCATCAGCTTCGACTGCTAGCATGTGAGTACCATACCGAACCTTCTGAGCTGGAGTGCAATCCATAACACGGAAGATTCTCTCAATCTCTTTCAACCATCCCAAGGCTGCATCTGGATCATGCTTCCCTTTAAACACCGGCGGATTCTCTCTCTGAAAAGTCGCCAAGCTACGTGATCCAGCATCTCCACCAGCATTTGGCAAGTTCTGCACAGCTTGTGCCATCGCTTGCATTGCGGCAGCCATTGCAGCGTCATTCCTTCCAGCCATTTCAACTTATCACTACAACACAACTTAAAGTTAGATTAGTAACAATTACACAATTGTTAGACAGTAACGACACGACAACTGGCCGGACAGACCGACCTGCTCTGATACCACTAATGTAACACCCTTCTAAAATACCCCAAATATTTAATAAAAACAACAAATATATATCAGAGTAATAATGCACCAAGGGTGTCACACAACTACTTCACACCATAATAACTGTCATGCTCTTTATTTAATCAAAATAACATTTTCTTGCATAATTCGCAACGGATAGAAATCTCATCAATCATGTAAAACATTACATGTAAAATTATTCAACAAAATAAAAACATCCCGTCCCGATGTTACATCTATCAGAGCACGACCCACTAAAGCGACTACATTAGACTCCAAGCATTAGCTTCTACTCAACTCATTGCTCGTTACCTGAAAAATAGTTGTAAGGGTGAGTTCCTCAATCGGTATAAAAAGCATTATAAATCATTATGTAATGCTAAGTAATTTAACACGTTTCATCACCCAAATCAGATTACACATTCAGTAACAGCACATCAACTCCAATATCATACTCAATAACAACATAAAATGCAACTCAAATGAGACTCGACTCGTCATGCATGTGGTACCAATCGGAGTAAAACTCCCAACTTAAAATCATTGCCATTTTATTGGGCATCAAGGCATAAGCCTTCAACTTTCAACTTAAAATTTGCCAATCCAGGCCAACGTGGTGTGAGCAAAGCTCCGACTTAATGCATATGAAATGTACATGGCATACACGACTTTACAATTCCGACAACATAATAATAATATCAACACAACAAGGTTTTCAACATAATCAACTTATAATCAACTTTGGCTCATCAAGCCTACAACTCAGTATTTTCAACAACTTTAACACAACTTATCAACATAATTGTATCAACACTTCACAACATAAATCCAACAAAATTACTCATCACAATTAACTATAATAAGCCAATCACCAATTAGGTTCACAACATTAAAATATCAATTTTTCTAATTTCCAACAGTGTTAACCGGTTAACGCCCTGGGTTAACCGGTTAACGCAGGACAAAACACACTTTCTGGCAAAACGCAACAGTGTTAACCGGTTAACGCAGGCAAAACAGCACATTTCCACAAAATATAACAGTGTTAACCGGTTAACGCCCTGGGTTAACCGGTTAACGCAGACAAAACAGCAGTTCCTGCGCTAACACAAGGCAGAATGCAGAGTTCTCCGCATTTTCCGCCGTTGGAGGACTTCCGGACCTCCGATTCAACTTCCGTAAAAAGCTACATTATCGGAAAATCACGACACATACAATTATCGATTCAATTTCAGTTTTCCTACAACTTATTCATCAAAATTTTCTCAGCATTCTAAATCCCAATTAGGGTCAATTCAACGGCTATCACTACCCATGACATGTTAATCTATAATACCCATTAAACGACGATAAACCCCCCTTACCTGAGTTAATCCGGCAAATCTTTGAGCTTCAAGCCTTTCCGTTCTTCAACCTCTGCTCTTGCTCTTCCCCTTTGCCCTTTTCCACTTTTCTATCGCTTCTCTGCTTTTTCACGTAAAACTCTTTACCAACAATGAAAACCCTTTTTCTTATTCCAACTTATATATTTTCCAAAATAATAATAATAATCCAATAATATTTCCAATTAATTAATTAAATTAATAAATATTATATTAATTCAAATTAAATAATTAGCTTTATTTTATCGGGGTGTTACAGTTTTCACCTTATCAACACCCAAGTTCCATTGATATTGACAAGACTTTATTGGACCAACCAAGAATCAAGGGTTTGTTGTGAGTCACGAGCATGGAGTCTGGGTAAGAACCATCCCAAAGGAGTGGACTAAGGATAAAAACCTGTAGATCATGTTCTAAAAAGTTCCCAGAGTCTTAATTCCATCTATCGAATATTACAGGTTAAGATGACTGACTCATCAACCCATAATATTCTCAAGAGAAACTCGTCTGAGCGTAGTATCATGTAACAACTGTTATCAAGTCTACACTTGAACAGTCTCCGCACTACATCCTAAAATAGGCCAAGGGGGGTTAAATGTTCTACGGTCCTCAGCTTCTCGGACCCAAATTAGAGATAGTAATGCCTAACCATAAATACTTGTGTGACATTTCCAAATCCAAAAGGGTCTCCACTGAGCAGATGGATCTCAAGACAACTTGTTAAGGACTACTCCACACAAGTCGAACATGACTATACCATCCTCCTATCTTAATTGCACTCAAGTTCGGGTTAGAACTTATTTCACCACTCAGAGATCACCAAGCACAACAAGCAGATTATATCACACAAATATACATACATTACATATATACAATTATATACACACAAAAAAGTAGGCAAAACCCACTGGAGACTACTCCCCAAAAGAGTTTCCACTTAATTTCTATAGCGGTAAATTCATGATAATCAAGCTATGGATAAGCAAGACATCAAATAACAAGAGTCGCCACCGCGCTTTTATTGTTTCCAAGGGAAAAGGGAAAAGCACGAACAAAACCCAAGAATAAGAAGTTTTCAAATCAAAACTAATAAAATTCCAGAGATTACAGGTAAGGGGGTTGGTTACACAGAGGGAAGGTGTTAGCACCCAAAGTATCCTAGGTACTCCTAGGGAGCCCTTTCTTGTGTGCATATTTATTTTGTACAAAGTGATGTTTACAAACAAATAGAATGGGGGATGAGAAAATAATTTATTAATTATATTTTTGTGTTTGACAAGACCTTCGGACTTGTGCCTACGTACCAACATAAGAATGAGGGATCAAAACCTCGTAGTCCGTGATACAAATTTCAAAGTGGGTGCATTGCTTTTAGCAAAAGTTAGGTTTAAAAGGCACAAAGGCCTAAAAATGGTTTGAATGAGTTAATTCTTTTTGGATTTTTAAAATTTTAAGTCAAGTATAGTTAAGTATATTTACAAGTTTGATTTAATAAAAGAAGTTTTGAAATGCAATGGCATAAGGCCAAAGTTTCTAATTTGCAAAGAATATAAGTTAAAAAAGACAAGCACAAGCAAAGAAGTTTTTAAAAGGAGGGAGAGATTTTGAAATTAAAGAGATGGGGAGGATATGAAGAGACTAATCCTAAGCATAAATTTAAAAGTTAAGAGTTAAAAAGATCTGACTAATGGGCTGCAATCCAATAGGCAAGAATGCCATATAGAAACCCAAATTCCCATGGATATTAGAATCAAGCAACAAACGATGCATAACATATTAACTTGAAGAGCAAGGCATCAAATAAAGATAGCCATATCCAAGCTTTAGCCACTCCATAATCTTCTTCAAATTGCCTATGTAGCAGATGAATTCCAAAAGTCACAGGTTCAAAATAACAACTTCGCAATGATCATGTTGCAGATGAACGCAGATGGATCTTCAATGATGTATCAGATGAAGTTTCAAATTGCAAGCACTTGGTTACATGAAAGTTGGCATTGGCCAATTCCTTTTGCATAGGGATGTTGCCTAAATTCTAAGTCCAATTGTCCAAGATTAAACCAACAGTTCACACAATAGTTTTTTAGGGTTTTTGTTCTTATTATGTACATTAATGGTCAAAGACCACACAAGCAAACAAAATATGCACAAACAAGATATATCACACAATATGGTCCAAGTGGACAAAGTGAAAATGGCATTAATGTAAACAATTAAAATGGTATGAATAATGGCAAATGAATATAGCTTAATATTAAAGGGCATTAAAAGTAAATGGCTTGAAATTAAATTTTAGTTGTTAATGAAATATAAGTTAGCATGGATCCTTCAACCAAGACATCTTCCAAAGGAAGGAAAAAAGGCCAAGTTTCCACACAATACCATGAAAGAGGGGAGACTTACAATCTCACTAACTAGAATGCTATGCCTTTTTGTGTCAAAAATTTAGCGCTATGTTAAGCAATCGTAATTGAACTTATGTATAAGTCACAACTATTTGTGTAGCGGGGTATTAGTTACCATTAGAGAAATTGACTAAATCCAAGGTAAATCATACAAGTCGAGTCGCCACCGCACTTCTATTTATCCAAAGGAATGGTTAGAAAGCGAACAAAAACCTAATAGTTTTAACAAAAACTAGTAAAAGAGAACAGAGATCTGGGTAAGGGGGTTGGTTATGTAATGGGAAGGTGTTAGGCACCAAAAACATCCTAGGTACTCCTAGGGAGCCCTTTTCATACTTGTTGTGAAGGTTGTTGTTTTTGTGAAAGACGGTTTGTGCAAACATGATTGAAGAGATGAGAGGAGAGTGTACAAGTTATTTACATTTTGTGTTTGGATGGATAAACCCATTGCCTACGTACCATCTTATAAAAAGATTAGGATCAAAACCTCGTAGTTCGGGGTAAAAATCTCAAAATGAGTGGGTGAATTGATTGGTCCAAAAGCCATAAGGTCTTTTGTTATCCAAGGGAGAAAACTCAACCTAAAACCACAAATCCACCATGTGAGGATAACTTCAACATGCTAGTGAGGGGTTAACCCTATAATAAGCATGGAAGACTCATTGTCCATCACTAAGGATATAGGTGAGCATTATATCTACCACAAGGATAACTCAAACCTAATAGCTAAAGGTTATGAAAAAAGTTTGATTAAGAAAGTGGCCATTGAAACCACAAAGGCACTTGAATGAGTTATATTTACCAATTAGAAGTATACACAAAATGGTCAAAGTTGACTTAAAGATTCAATTCAAAATAAGTATTATGAAAATAAAGTTTGAAAATCAAAAGCATAAGGCTTAGGTTTCTACTGTTTGAAAACAAATGTTAAATGTTTGCACAAAAGTTTTGGCTTGGGTTAGAGTGGAGAGAAGAAGAAGAATGGCTAAGTCCTAAGTAAAGCAAAAAGATGAGGGATGAAGAAACAAAACCACAATGGAGTTCCTCTCTTGAGATCATATAGATGATCCAAGTAGCTCCCATCCTTTGGGATAAGCAATCACACAAAGCATAAGCAATCATCAAATAAGCCTCTTAAGAGATCCTCAATGTATCTTGTATCTTTCACTTTGGATGAACATGGCAATGGTCCTTCAACTTAGCTCAAGTGGGAACCCCTTAGCACAAGAACACACACATCAAAAGTTCCATGAAGTAAATCAAGAATGGACAAGAGTGAGTTTTGAGATTTGGTCCTTCTAATCCATCTTCACATTAGGACCCTTTTACTCCAATTTTGCACAAGGAAAGTCCTAAGATCTAAGTCCATTTCTCCATTCTTTGCATAGGGAAGGTCCTAGAGACTAAGTCCATTTCTTTGCATTTGGTTCACAACAATCAAAACAAAACACAAGCATAATAATATATACAAAAATATGTGCTCAAGTGAGCAAAAGGCAAATGGCATTAACATAAACATGTGCTCAAGTGAGCAAAGAGAAAAGAAAATGGATAATGTGTGCAAGAATAGTAAATTGCAATAAAGGTAAAGTGCATAAAGTAAATGTTAATTGTTAGTGGTTAGTGTAGGTGTGCCATAAGGCAAATTTAGCGCTATGTTAAGCAATCGTAATTGGACTTATGTAGAAGTCACAACTATCTGAGGCCGGTCAATAATAATGTAGGCAACAAACACAAGTTAGGAGTCTTGATTAGTGAACCAAGTCCCAACAACTTGCCATGCCAAAAAGAAGAAGAAAATTGATCTTGTATTGGTTTAAGCCTTTTGCATGATTTAGGAAACAACCTATCCTTAATGCAAATCCATTCACTTGATCAATTGATCAAGATGAATTAGATTTGGATCAAGGAAGATTAAGTCTCCCTAATCAATGCTAACTTATCAACCTTCAACTCATTGATCCAAACGAAAGAGAAGAAGAAGAAGAAGAAGAAGAAGAAGAAGAGGAATAAGAGAAATGGAAATGGCAAAAATAAAGTGCATTAAATGAAGTAACATGTACCAATCCTCATATGTTGACCAATGACATTGAAAGTCAAGGTCAAACAATCAAAAACAGAAGTGAGATGAAGATTGGAAGTCAAGAAATGAACAAAATATTTTTGGCATTTTTAATATTTAATATTAAACTTGAATTAAAAAATAAAAGAAAGGTCAAACTTCAAAATCACTTCAAATCAACCTTGAAAGGTCCAAGTAATTTATCCCAAGTTCAACAAGGTCAAACAAAGTTTGACAAAAAATTTCAGCATTTTTAAAAGTCAGAAACTATTTTTAATCAATTAAAAATGAATAAAAATAACCTAATTGAACTAAAATCTCAAATAAATCTCAAATCAATTTAAAAATTGATGAAAATATTTTTCATAGATCCATCATCATTCAAATAGGTTAAGAAAATATTTTTGTATTTTTTGAATATCAAAAACTATTTAAAATGAATTAAAAACAACCAGAAAAGAGAAAATTCATAAAAAATATCAAATGATAAAATAAAAAATATTAAGAATCATAAATAGAAACTAGAATTTATTTGGAGACTAATGCAATTGGTCCCATAATTTTTGGATTAAAAATAAAAGAGATATGGATTTTAGAAAATGAAATGTAATTAAAAATGAAATAGAAAATAAAATCAGAATTAAAAAAAAGGGAAAAAACACGAGCCCTTGGATCTGAGCTCATTAATTGAGCTGGCAGATCCAAGGATCCACAAGGTGAATTCTCGTGTGCATGCATGAAGATGGCCTCCATGCATGGGCCTGTACAGGCGCATGGAGGGCCCAAATCTTATTGGAATAGCAAGCTGAAGTCAATTTGATCTGAAATGGACGTGTAGATATGAGGTAATTGGAATGTGCAATGAGTTTGAATCAAGTTTCCATAAATGCACCAAAATATTCCCTTCTTCGGAAGTGCCATTTGCCAAATCCAAACATGATCATGTAAGTAATGGTTGGAAAGGTCTTGTTGTAAGGAACAATTGTTATGTTGGGAAAAAATCTATTTGAAGTGTAGAAATTTATGAAATTTGAGTTTAAAGTGCAAGGTGCATGACATGTCAAGGCAAGGTTTCCAAATTTGGCCAATTTTCAAGCCCCTCTGCTTTGATTATGCAAACCTCAAATGAAACAACCTTCAACATCTAAGTTGTAGATCTTTTCAAGACAATCAAAATGGACTTAAATTTTGCATCATTTGGATTTTTGATGAAAGAGTTATGGGCACTTGAAGTTGGACTTTTTTGACTTTTAATGCCTTTGGTTAAAAAGGACCTATAATGTCTTGCATTATCACATGTATTTCCTTTGAGATTTTGAAATTTTGTTCAACATAAAATTTGAAGTAGACATCTTAATCTTTCCAATTCATTTGATCCCACCTCAAAATCATAAAAAATGAACGAGTTATGTCCTTGGGAAGTTGACCCAAAATTAGGGTTTTAGTCAAAATGACCTATAATGTTTTGGAATGGATGATGACCTTCCAAGCGTCACATAAATTTTTGATGAACATGAAAGTTGTTCATATTGTCCTTAAGAATATTTTTTCTTTTGGAATCATCTCCATTTGACCAACACATCAAAAGTTAGGTCTCAGTGCATTTCAAAATAGTCAGATGAATTGACTGATCAACTTCTCAAGTCCACAACCCATATCTTGATGAATTGATGATTGAGGACACTCAAATAAGTTCAAATATGCATGAAATGGTAAATTAAAGAACTTCCCTTGATTTCATTTGATCATGGGCTGAGGTTGCTTCAAGAGCAAGGCATTGTGGTGCACAGATGAATTAGGGTTTCTTTGGGGAACCAACCTCAGAACCTTTGACTTGCTTTGATCAAAATGATGAATTGAGGTGCTAGGGAGGCATATTTGATGGATGAGAGCTTTAGGAGCCATTACCATTCTTGCATTCATCTTCTCTTGACCATATCTTTTCACAAAGGATCTCCTTGAAGCTCTTGACCTTGTGATTGCTCAGGCTACAAACAAGAAATGTTAGTGACATATTTTTGTGCTTTTGGTTAGTGAACAAAATAAGAAAAGCAATGATATACAATTCAAGCATGTTTGGTGATCTCAAACCACTCACAAGGAGTCCCACCCAAAGGCAAAGGGAACCAAGATGCTAATGATCCTTGAGGCAATGCCAAATGCAATGTTATGATGCCATGAGGGATCTTAGGGACAAAATTGGGGTCTTACAGATGCCCATGTTTAAGGTCATTCTAACCGGAGAAGTGAAGGTTAAAATCTTCGTCTCGACGGGGTAGAATGGGCTTAAATAATAACAAAGAGATGAATTTTGGTCCCTACGCGACCTCATGATGCAAATGTATGTATGCAAAATGGTAACACCTTGTGGGGATATGCGTCCACAAAGGCTAAGATTAGGGGAAAAAAACAATTCCTATGAATAATTCATCATATGCCCGTATTGGGGAACATGCCAATACAACAAAAACTATCCACAACGGATACTTCGGTTAAAAATCCGGACAAAGACAATCCACTAAGGGACTTCGCTGGGGATGTCCAAAAGGACTCTCCTGGGGGAGCAGCGGGATGAGGTATTACCGGTTACTGGGTAATAAGCTCAACAAGACACCTGATCTGAACACCGTCATAAGGGCGAGAGATACAACATGCTCGGGAAGAATGAATATCTAAGATCAGTATAAGGGTGACAGATATCAAAACTCCAAAACATATGAGGAAGACCTAAAAGGTATATTTCAACTCAGGGGTTCTGACTCCACAGGGGACTAAAATGTCATAATAGGGAGCAGAGAGGAAGGGACACCAGAGATACCGGTTACTGGGCATATAATACGTGACCAACCAAGGCGTGAATTGGGGAATATTTCCAAAACACTCATCATCCAAAAGAGGGCTAAAAGCAAACTCGATTATAGGATGGATATTCGATTCCGCAAAGGGGGTACGAATCTTACTCGACTGGGGAAGAACAAAAGGCTTCAACCAAAGAGCGCATGAAATATGTTATCTATTACCGTCAAAACGTAGATAATACACTCACATGGACGATTATCCACAATCGGTTACTGGGTTAATAAAGGATAAATCGACCGAAAAGAAAAGGCATCAGGATACTGAAACTAAGTACATAATGATGACCAATTCAGGAGAGAAACAATCGTTACCAACAGCAACAGGGTAGACGAGAGATGACTCGTTGGGGATAAATTGCGTAATCAGAGCAATTATCCAAGCAAATGGGGGGATATCAACACCGAATATTGGATGAAGATAACCGTCAAGGAGGGGATTACACCTACCGGATACTGGGTAGGAAACCACAGAAAAGTAACCGTCATCGATTACGATGAACAAAGGTTAACTCTGCAAGAGAAAGAAAAATAGGGTTTACAACTACCGGTATAAGGGTAGAAAACCACAAACTTCACCGGGGATAAATATGAATGATTACTAATTACTGAGCAATTATTCATTTATACCACGGGGAAGCAAAGGAAACAGTCACAAGACGCCAATTTAGGATCAAACCAAAGAGGCACACTGAACCAAGATTTGTCCTAATGAGGATATAACTCAATAGGGCAACCCATCCCAATATATGTATTGGGAGGAAGTAAAAACAAACGTTGTCCACGAGGATACAACTCGGTGGGGAATGCGGAAGGAAAGATAAACACTTTCTGCTTAATGGGCTGACTCTACATTGAGGGATCAGACGCCAACATCTGCTTGGGGAAAGTATTACCGACTAGCAGAGGAATAACAAACAAAGATATATGGCACAAAATGTAATATGAATATCTGAATGTTTGAAAATTATATGCACGCATGCATGATTTATGTATGATGAATGCTGACAGACAGACATTTCTAACACAAACAATTTCAAAGGATAAGCACACAAACATCCGGTACTACATCTCAAGAGAGAAAGCCAGGTCCACCGAAGAGTATCCAATCTGCCGGGGATCAGAGATACCGGGAAGCAACAAAATCTCCGCAGGGGATGAATCACCGGTCAATCCGGCTGGGGACCGGAGTTCATTGCACAGATAAAATCTGCCGCATAAGCAACTCCATTGGGGAATCTATCCAAGGGATAAAGGGATTATGGGGATCAACCACCAAATACCGTACCCACCAAGGAGATCACATCTGCTGAGGAGAAAATATTGCTGCTCCGTTGAAGAGGAGAGTGGCGAATATCTCAACAAGCATTCCACTCAGCAGGATAAACCACAAAAGGCTCCGGAGGAAGAAGATACAGTCATGCCAGGAATATGAACAACTGTCTTAACCTGTTGGAGATCATATCATCCTTGGGAGAGCACTGAGGATCTCCTAAGTATCTTTTCGTCGTTGTGAATGTTCACTTTGTTTAAAAACAGGTTATGAAAATTTTGTTTATTCAAAACAATGATATTTTCTCAATTAAAACATGCAAAACATTTGTCGAATAGAAACGAATAAGAGTGCAAACAATTGGATAAAAGGCTCAAATTTATTTGATGGAATGGTAGTCTGCAAATGGCAAGACTCCATAGATCTATACAAGTTTGAAATTGGTGATATATATTGGAAAAGGGCTACATTGAACATAATGACCATTTCTCCACCAATTCTGAATCCGATGTATTCGAAGCTTCGGTTGATGACGAATGAGCAAGAATCTCCGACGGATGAAAGTTGTAGAACAAAGCCTTGTCAGGATGCAGTTACTTGCCAAATCCCTAATTTTTGCCTAGATTGCCCCAAGATGAGGTACTCAATCTAGCGGGATACAAATATTCATTTTTTATGTCTCTAACTTTTGCCTGGATCGCCCTTTTGGGTTTTCAATCCACCGAGACGCTCATTTTTGCCTAAGCCGCCCTTTCGGGTTTTCAACTTAGCGAGTTATTCTGTTTTTATTTTTAGGCGAGGTATTTCTTGACTGCATCTGAATTCACAGGACGAGTGAAATCCTCCCCATCCATAGTTGTAAGTATCAAAGCACCGCCTGAAAAGGCTCTCTTAACAACATACAAACCTTCATAGTTTGGAGTCCACTTGCCCCTGGAATCGGGCGCGAAAGATAAGACTTTCTTGAGCACAAGGTCACCTTCTCGGAACACACGAGGCTTGACCTTCTTATCAAAAGCTTTCTTCATTCTTTGTTGATATAACTGACCATGGCACATGGCATTCAATCTCTTCTCTTCAATCAAATTCAGCTGGTCATAACGACTCTGAACCCATTCAGCATCAGTCAACTTGGCCTCCATCAAGACTCTCATTGACGGGATCTCCACCTCTACTGGGAGTACAACCTTCATGCCATAAACAAGAGAGAAAGGGGTTGCCCCTGTTGAAGTGCGAACAGACGTACGATATCCATGTAAAGCAAATGGCAGCATCTCATGCCAATCCTTATACGTGACAACCATCTTCTGGATAATCTTCTTGATATTCTTATTAGCCGCTTCAACAGCCCCATTCATCTTGGGTCTATAAGGAGAAGAATTATGATGGGCGATCTTGAACTCACTACACAGCTCTTTCATCATTTTGTTGTTCAAGTTAGATCCATTATCAGTAATGATCTTATCTGGCACACCATATCGGCATATGAGTTAATTCTTGATAAACTTCACGACCACCTGCCTGGTCACATTTGCATATGATGCCGCTTCAACCCACTTGGTGAAGTAATCAATTGCTACGAGAATAAATCTGTGTCCGTTAGACGCTTTCGGCTCTATCATGCCAATCATGTCAATTCCCCACATGGAGAAAGGCCAAGGTGATGAGATCACATTCAAAAGTGTAGGGGGAATATGGATCTTATCCGCATAAATCTAACACTTGTGGCATTTCTTCACATATTTGCAGCAGTCAGACTCCATTGTCAGTCAATAGTAGCCTGCTCTCAACATCTTTCTAGCCATGGGATGTCCATTGGAATGAGTTCCAAATGAACCCTCATGGACCTCAGTCATTAACAGGTCTGCTTCGTGTCTATCCACGCATCTGAGCAGCACCATGTCAAAATTTCTTTTGTAGAGTACCTCACTATTGAGGTAAAAACTTCCTGATAATCTCTTCAAAATCTTCCTATCTTTCACAGATGCCCCTGGCGGGTAAACCTGGTTCTGAAGGAAACACTTGATATCATAATACCATGGCTTATCATCTTTCACTTCTTCTACTGCGAACACATGAGTTGGTCTGTCTAAGCGCATTACAGTGATATTGGGGACTTCATTCCAAAGTTTAACCATAATCATCGAAGCAAGTGTAGCAAGAGCATCTGCCATCCGATTCTGATCTCGAGGAATATAATGGAAGTCAACCTTAGTAAAGAATGTTGAAATCCTTCTCACATAATCCCTATATGGAATGAGACCTGGCTGATTCGTTTCCCATTCGCCCTTAATCTGATTGACAACGAGGGCCGAATCACCATAAACATCAAGATACTTGATCATTAGATCAATGCATTCCTCCAATCCCATAATGCAGGCCTCATACTCAGCCATATTATTCGTGCATTTGAAAGTTAGCCTTGCTGTGAAAGGAATATGTGTTCCCTGAGGAGTAATAATCACTGCCCCAATACCATTTCGATACTGGTTTGCAACGCCATCAAACACCATACTCCATCTGGAACCAGGCTCTGGCCCTTCATCGAGTGTAGGATCATCACATTCTTTCATTTTCAAATACAGAATCTCCTCATCTGGGAAATCATACTGAACTGACTGATAATCCTCGATCGGCTGATGTGCTAAGTGGTCAGCCAAGATACTACCTTTAATAGCCTTTTGAGCTCGATACTCAATATCATACTCAGATAACAACATCTGCCAACAGGAAATCCTCCCTGTTAAAGCAGGCTTCTCGAAGATGTACTTGATTGGATCCATTCTGGATATTAACCAAGTCGTATGATTTATCATATACTGGCGTAAGCGCTTAGCAGCCCAAGCCAAAGCACATCATGTCTTCTCAAGCATCGAGTATCGAGACTCACAATCAGTGAATTTCTTGCTCAGATAGTAGATGGCATATTCTTTCTTCCCTGATTCGTCTTGATGACCAAGGACACAACCCATTGAGTCTTCAAGAACTGTTAAGTACATAATCAAAGGTCTCCCTTCCACAGGCGGGGACAGGATTGGAGGTTCGGACAGATACTCCTTAATAATGTCAAAAGCTTTCTGGCAATCCTCGGTCCAATCATGGGACTGATCTTTCCGGAGGAGCTTGAATATCGGCGCACATGTGGTAGTCATGTGGGATATGAATATGGAAATATAATTCAAGTGGCCAAGAAAATCTCGGACTTGCTTCTCAGTTTTGGGCGCAGGCATCTCTTGTATTGCTTTGACCTTTGCATGATCAACTTCAATACCTCTCTCACTGACAATAAAGCCCAATAACTTGCCAGAACGGACTCCAAATGTACACTTGTTGGGATTCAGACGAAGTTTATACTTCCTCAAGCGCTGAAAAAGCTTCTACAAGTGCTCTACATGTTCAACTTTTGTTCTTGACTTGGAAATCATATCATCAACATATACCTCAATCTCCTTGTGCATCATATCATGAAATAAGGTGGTCATAGCTCGCGTTCTTCAAATCGAAGGGCATCACTCGATAACAGAATGTTCCCCAAGGTGTGATGAATGTTGTCTTCTCCATATCCTCGGGTGCCATCTTGATCTGGTTATATCCGGAAAATCCATCCATAAATGAGAAGACATTGAATTTAGCTGTATTGTTTACCAACATATCAATATGTGGTAGCAGGAAATCATCTTTCGGACTAACTTTATTCAAGTCTCTATAGTCCACACACATTCGGACTTTTCCATCTTTCTTAGGAACGGGCACAATATTGGCCACCCATTGAGGATATGTAGAAGTCACCAGAAACCCTGCATCAATTTGCTTCTGAACCTCCTCTTTGATCTTCACTGCCATATCAGGATGAGTTCTTTTGAGCTTCTGCTTCACAGGCACGCACTCAGGCTTCAAGGGTAGGAAATGTTGCACAATATCAGTATCTAGACCGGGCATATCTTCATACGACCAAGCAAAGACGTCGACATATTCTTGTAGCAATTCAATCAACCCCTTCTTAACAGACTCTTCCAGGAGTGCCCCAATCATCACTACTCGCACACAATCCTCAGACCCCAAGTTAACTGTTTCCAGATTCTCAAGATGCGGCTGAATGATCTTCTCTTCATGCTCAAGTAAACGGGTAATCTCGTCAGGAATCTCTTCAACATCATCTTCTTCTGCCTCAAATACAGGGAACTCAAAATTGTGAGATGGTGTTGGACCATTATGTTTAATGGGTTTGATCAACCTGCATAATGATTTTGGATATGAAAAGCTTTAGAATTCAAACAAGGCAATCATTATGCAGATGAAAAGATTGATTTTATTTTAAGGTTTTATGTGATCACCAATTTCATGCAAAAAAGCAAAAAGCAAAATAATTGGAAAAACAAACATTTAACATGAATTTATTGAATGAAAATATCATTGTATTTATGTGCCAACAACGTCATCACTCCTCCTTTTGGCATGGGAGGAGGGTTTTTAAACACAATGAACATTACTTTGACTTATGGATTACTGTTGGAAAATCCACAGCGATCCAATTATTGCAGATCCCCCCAGGGATGACAAAGTTGCCAGAATCCTCTTCGTCCTCTTCCAAGATGGCAGCAGCCTCTTCGTCTTGACCGGTGTGGATGAATCCTCCACTCTTAAACAAACCTTTCACGTTGAACACCCCAGAAGAAAAGCCTATGCCAGCCCGAGACTTGTTGTCTTCTAGCTCAATCATCTTTCCTAAACCAGCAGTTGCATCACACTCAATGACCAACTTTGCATCTTTATAGGAAGCAAATGAAGGAGTTCTCTTCTCAATAGGCTCAGCAATAGACAAAGCTTGGAAAGGAGTTCCAACTTCATCCTCAGCATCTATGTATGAGAAGGAAGACAAGTGGCTAACCAGGAGAGCCTTTTCTCCCCCTACCACCACCAGTTTCTTATTCTTCACGAATTTCAGTTTCTGGTGTAAGGTGGATGTCACGGCGCCTGCCTCGTGAATCCATGGTCTGCCTAAGAGACAACTGTACGATGGGTGAATATCCATAACCTGGAAAGTGATCTAGAAATCACTCGGTCCGATCTTAATTGGGAGATCAACTTCCCCAATCACAGGTTTGCGAGACCCATCGAAAGCCTTCACAACTATTCCACTTTGCCTCATGGGAGGCCCTTGATATGACAGTTTTGAAAGAGTGGATTTTGGCAATACGTTCAGTGATGACCCGGTGTCCACCAGCACATTGGACATGGCGTCGTCTTTGCAATTCATAGATATATGTAATGCCAAGTTGTGGTCTCTTCCCTCCTCGGGGAGATCAGAGTCACAGAAACTCAGGATGTTATAGGCGGTAATGTTTGCAACAATGCTATCGAATTGTTCTATCGTGACATCATGATCTACATATGCCACATCCAAAACCTTTTGCAGAGCCTCTCGGTGTGGTTCTGAATTCAAAAGCAAGGATAACACCGATATTTTGGATGGCGTTTGTAGAAGCTGGTCTACAACATTGTACTCGCTTCTCTTGATGAGCCTCAGCATCTCATCACAGCCTTCTTTCATATTGCCGCTTGGGCCAACCGAAGTAGGAGTTCCTAATGTAGAGGAGGGCTTGACAACAGGTGCCGGATTCGGAGTGCTCACAGCATTCCCAATCGGGCGTTCAACAGAATCAGTACTAGCTCAGGGCTTTAGAGGTGCTGAAAACACAAGACCACTGTGGGTCAACCCACTAACATCTGCAATGTTAACAACAGAGGAAGATGGTAAGGACACTTCTTTCCCATTTTCCACCGCAACAGCATTGTAGCGATAGGGAATCGCTTTTTCGGAAGAGTAAGGTACTGGTCCGGCTGGCTTGATGGTCAAGGCAGGAGAAACCTTCTGCTTGCTACCATCATACTTGATGATAACAGCCCCGGGGATCCGAAACACTGGAGAAATCACATTGACTTCGGGCTCATCCTCATCAACATTTCTATTTTGAAGGATCTCAATAACTCCTTCATCCAGCATTTCCTGAACATCTTTGCGCACCTGGCGACAACCTCTTTGATTGACAGAACAAACTCGGCATCTATCGTGGTCATGCTCGGAGTGACTATACTCACACAGCAAACGATGCATTTCGACCAGAGATTGTCGAATATGGCTGACATATTTGACTTTGTATTTGCCAGGGCAGCCCTGGACCATGTTGACAGATTTCCCATGCTCGGGCAATGGGTTCTTCTTTACGTTAGGACCTACGTCCTCAAAACACAGAATGCCACACCTCACAAGGTCTTGAACCTTGGTCTTCAAAGGGTAACAATTCTCCATTTCGTGGCCGGGAGCACCAGAATGGTAAACACAGTGTAATTCGGGCTTATACCACCACTGGGGGTTAGCAGGTATAACCGGTGGGTCTCTCAGAGTAATCAACTTCCTCTCTATCAAAGAGGGATATAACTCTACATACGTCATTGGAATAGGATCGAAGGTGACCCTTTTCCTTTCGTAACTCGTGCTGGTTTGATTACTGTTTCGAGGCTGGTAGGCCTGCTGTTGCGGTCGTTGCTGCTGATGTTGATATTGCGGAGGTGGTTGCTGATTGCTATTATGTTGCTGGTACTATTGATTGTCTCTAAACATAGGTGCTATGTGAGCCACCTGGTGCTGGTTACTGGCAGGACGCATAGTCTTCCTCCTCACAGAGGGTCTTCTTGGTTTCACATGGGAGGTTACAACATGTGCCTCTCCATCTTTCTTCTTCGCAAACGCCCCATATCGTTTGGCAGAAGAGCCTTCTTCTCTGGTTAGACGTCCTTCTCGAACCCCTTCTTCTAGACGCATCCCCATATTCACCATCTCGGTGAAGTCAGAAGGAGCGCTAGCAATCATCCGCTCATAATAAAAAGAACTTAAGGTCTTAAAAAAGATCTTAGTCATCTCTTTCTCTTCTAACGGAGGCACGATCTGTGCTGCCACCTCTCGTCACCTCTAGGCGTACTCTTTAAACGTTTCCTTATCCTTTTGGGACATGACCCTCAATTGATCCCTATCGGGAGCCATATCCATATTGTACTTGTATTGCTTGATGAAGGCTTCGCCAAGATCATTGAAGGATCGGATGTTCGCACTGTCTAAACCCATGTACCAACGCAGAGCGGCACCGGACAGACTATCCTGAAAGTAGTGGATGAGCAACTGGTCGTTGTCGGTCTGAGTTGACATCTTCCTAGCATACATGACCAGGTGGCTGAGAGGAAAAGTATTTCCCTTGTATTTTTCAAAGTCAGGGACCTTGAATTTTACAGGGATCTTCACATTGGGAACCAAGCAGAGTTCGGCAGCAGACTTGCCGAAAAGATCCTTTCCTTTGAGAGTTTTCAATTTCTTGCGAAGCTCAAGAAATTGATTGTTCATAGCGTCCATCTTCTCATAGACATCTGGGCCTTCAGATGGCTCAGAATGATAGATGGTGTCGTCTATCCTGGGCATAGTATGCACCACAGGAGGAGGAACAGCAAGGACCGGGCTAGATGCTGGCATAGTTTAGCGGTGTATTCGTCGCCATATGATTTATCAATTAAACCATAAGCAAAGCATACAATGAAGTTTCGAGTCGCCACCGCACTTTTATTTATCCAAAGGACTGGCTAAAAAGCGAACAAAAGCCTAAGAAGTTTTACACGTAGAAAACTAATAAAAGATCAGAGATTCCAGGTAAGGGGTAAGTTACCCAATGGGAAGGTGTTAGGCACCCACTACGTCCTAGGTACTCCTAGGGAGCCCTTTTCACACTTGTTATGCTAAATTGTTATTTGTTACGACATATGCATTGTGCAAACATGAGTGAGATGATGAGGAAAGAATGTACAAGTTTTATTGGGTTTGAGCGGATGAACCCGCTGCCTACGTACCTTCCATCAAAGGTAAGGATCAAAACGTCGTAGTTCGGCTAAAAGATTTCCAAAAGTGAGTTGGATTCAATTTTAAACAATAGCACTGAGGCTTTTCATTATCAATGGGAGAACACTCGACCAAAACCAACATCCACCATGCGAGGATAGCTTCGACGTACGAGAGGGGTTAACCCTATTTTCAGTACGGAAGTCTTACTGTCGACTCACTAAAGATAAGGTGAGGTTTACATCAACCACAATGATAATTGAAACCTACGGCTAATGCATGAAAAGATTAATGGACATGGCCAAAACAAGTGAATGAGTGAAGTTAATTGATTATGATTATGAAAATGGAGTCAGAGTATGATTAGGATTGATTCAGAGAAGTATTATGAAATGAAGTTTGAAAAAAAATCAAGGACTTGAGTCCAGGTTTTTAGTTTGAAAACATGAAGAAGTTTGCACAATGTCTATGTCAAGTTTAAGATCAAAGTGTGAAGAGGTTCTAGGACACAATGAGGATGAATGAGTGAGGATGGGTTGTAAAACTTCTCAGGAGGTTCACTTCTTGAGATCATATAGAGGATGATTCAAGGGTGTCCTTTGGAATGGAAAGTAAGTAATGATGAAATAAACAAACAAATGATACCGGATGCCACTCAATGGTCTTACTCCAATCTCACAAACAAAAGCGGATATCGGATACCAATAGCTGGATTTACACCAATCTCCTAAAACAGACATGGATATCAGAGGCCACTCAATGGTCTTACACTAATCTCCCCCAAAAGAAACAGAAACAAGAATGGAATATGGAAATCAACTGCCAACTTGTGGGACTTAGGTTAACTCCACACATGATCATAGGAAAGCAAATGCCAACTCGTGGGTCTTACAATTGCATCCTCTCATAAGCCAGTAAAATAAAACAATAGATGTCAGATGCCAATCTGTCTGGGCTTACTCTAACATACACAGTATGATCCTAGGAAAACAAAAGCCAACTCGTGGGTCTTACAGTTGCATCCTCACATACAAACAATACAACAAGCAAAGATAAGATGAGTGGCCAATGTGATGGTCTTATACTCACTTCCATGTCATAGGAACAAATGCCAAAGCAATGGACTTACAGTTGTCCTCAATGGGTAAACAGCAATAATAAATGTCACACAAACCAATGATATGATCATGCACTAGTGGCAATTGATGATGGTAAGTGCATAACATACAAGCAAGCAAGTGCATATGAAGCAATCAATCAATCAATGAGAATCAGACAGCACACTCTATAGCCAAACAAGGGGGGCTCACACAAGAGGGTTTGACTATGAAAGTCCACTGTAATGGGTAAATGTCGCTCTTAACCTTGCCATTGAGAGGCTAAGGTGAAGCAGATGAAAAGGAGATGAGGGGTGTGCCTCATTGCTTCTATCCCTGATCAGGGAGAGCATGTAAGAAAGTGTGGGAGCTCAGAAAGATGGAGCTCTTTCCACATTATTGACTCGATAGATCTTGGGCTTTTATCTCAGTGCTTCAACCATGTAATGGGAGCAATGAGATGACTCACTGAATAGTGGGGGATAGGCTACTTATCCCTACCTTCCACCAATTGCCTTACTTGAAGGACTTTTCCTGCTTGGGACAATTTTTAACACACACAGGCATTGCCTCTTAAGGAGGACTTCAGACAGTTTGCCCGGTCAAATAATAGACCGGGTCTCTAGACTACATGAAGAGAGAGTAATTATACCTCAAAAGCAATTGCTAAATAGCAAAGCAAGCAACTAAAGCAACTAAAGGGTACCTGAGAAAAACCAAACAAATCAGTATGCAATTAAACAGTTAAAAGCAAAGGAACGGGTAAACAGTCAATCACAGAAGGTCAACTGTGCAAAGCAAGACTCGAACACATGAGTCAAACCACCTACAAAACAAAGGTTAGTTCATATGTAAACAAATCCAATCACATTTGTATGATCTCAATGGCAATGGTGCTTAACCTGAAACAGGAACTCAATAGTAAGCACAAAAGACCGCTAGGACTAGCCTAGGGTCAAGGATGAAAGAAAAAGTCAACACAGCAAGGAAAAGTCAACCAAAACCAAAGTCAAACATTTAAGAAGCTATCACAATTGGGCCCACACTCAAATCATGCATTATGATCATTTCATGAGCTTTTGAAGTCAAAGTAAGGCAAAGGAAGGCACACAAAAGTCAACAGAATGACTTGCATCAAAAGTCAACCCAAGCATTTTCAAAAATCACCAAATAAATCACATTCAATCCTAACATCTAACATGGTAGACATGTAAAATTTCATGGCATTTGGATGAGATGAAGGCAGTCAATTAAAATCATGAAGTCAACACAATTTCAAGTAAGCACAATGAAAGTCAATAAGCATGGGTCAACTTCAAAAAATCATATCAAATTGAAAACAGAAAAGAAATGAATGAGATTAACACCAATGCAAAGCTTGAGGTGTCTAGTTATCACATATGAAATTTCAAGATCATACAATATGGCATGAGAATTTCCCAAAAGGAATGGCAAGGCACAGCACAAAAAGTCAACAAATGACTAAGCATGGAAGAAAATTCTCAAATAAATTGGAAACAGAACAATTAATTCTAGGAAAATTCATACATCAACTAGACATATAAAGGATCAATCATGCAAAATTTGGGGTCATTTGGATGTAGGGAAGCATGTCAACAAAATTAGGGAAAATGCACATCATTCATGTAGCAACAAGTGTAACACATAACTTCAGAAAATCATAACTCTCAATCCACACATGATAAATGCACAAACTTTATATGGAAATGAAGGTTAGCATGTCTAGTTTTACCACAAAAAATTTCAGGGGCAATGGATATGTCATGACAATTTCACAAAAGAAATGGCACAATGTATCATTTGAGCATGCATGTTAGAAAACCAATTATCAATAAAAATCCAACCAATGAAAAATTTATTAAAATTCATAATCAAATACTAGACTCAATCATGAACATGATGGAAAAATTTTCAGGATTTTTGGATGAAAATTGAGAAAGAAATGAATTTATGAACTTGAGTGAATATTGGTGCAAACATGAACAAATTAACATAGCAAATGGTCAAACAAGGAAGTCAACAGTGGCATAGTGGTAATTCCGCGCATCACTAATCCAAACGACACAGTTTAAGCAAGGGAAACGAAATGTTCCCATTGGTCCTAACCCAATGGAACAGTAAACCCACCAACCAGCTTTCACGTTTCTGGGTTCAACATAAACCCTTAGGGTTTTAGCATGGCATTCAATCCAACTTCACGGTTCAAAATCGACATGAACAAATGAAAATCAAACCAACAAATCACACCACAGCATGGCAGGGGAATACATCATGCAACATCAAATAGTCATAACCAAACACAACAAACACCATTCGAAAGGATTTTCTGGGCAGGGTTGAGGTTGCAAAACAGCAGGGCATTCATCATCATCATGCAAAATCAACATGAACAAAGGTGCCCAGAAATTGACAGCATGCACATCAATAGCTTCAGCCAACTAAATACAAGCATTATACAGCAATGGTTTTCATGAAATCACACAAACAATCATGAATCGAACAACAATCATCATGCATCCATAAACTTTAAAACATCATATCTTGGTGAATACTTGATCATTTTTAATAATCTAAAGCTTAATGGACTCAGCAAGATGTATACTATCTGAAGCATGGTATCATTTGGAAAAATAAATGAATCGAAATCTTACCAAAAATGAAACTCAGTTGAGCAGCAGTGATTATTTGGCCTTCAAAACTCGAAACAGGTGTACTTTAGGTTTTAGAATGATGGATGATGAAGGTCTTTCAACTCAAGAGTGCTTGGAAATGAACAGATCAACTTCTGCCATTAGAAGGGTTTGAAGAAAACAGAACTCGAGGATGGGGTTCCAGCTGTGATTTGGTGGTGAAAATGTGCTCAATATGTTGTCCAGGTGAAGAAATAATCAAGGATTACTTGTGTGCTTTGAAGCTTTGAGCAAAGAAAATCAAATCGAGTCAAATGCCAAATGGGAGAAAAGTGTTTTTCTGTATGAGCAAAGGCTGCTATTCTTAGTCTCTAGGGTTGCTTTGTGGCAGAAAATGAGTTTTATATGTGACTGTTTAAGGTTGGCTTAAGGAATGGTAATCTTGATTAGCTTAAAATGACAAAATGCCAATTTGCTAAGTTCTTGCACTAGTGAAAAAAGGAGGTGTATTGCTGCACGTTTGGGCCTTGGAAACAGGCTGCTTATGACCACTCTTCTTGCTGTTTGTAGTCTGCACATGACTTACTTACTTTGTTTGGTTCAAATGAAGCTTTTTGCCAAAATTACTAACTTTGCATAAGTGAAAGTGGAGGTGTAAGCTTGCACGATTTTGGGCCTTAAACCAGCTGCTTATGACTTAAACAAATGCTGTTTTACATTGGTTCATGAATTGCTAACCAAACCTTACTTATTTGAACCAATTTGCCATATTTGCACATTTTGCACTTTGGTCTAAAATGGTGGCATGATGATGAAATGAACATGAAATTATGCTTGGAGCAAGTTTCAAATACCATATAAAGTGAATCCCAATTGGCCAATTGTGTAAAAAGTCAAAGAATCAAAAAGTCAAAGTTTGGTCAAACTTTGATTTTTAATGGAATAGGTCAAAAAATGCCATTTTGATTGGCAAGGTTTTGGAGGGTGAAATTTATATTTTTGGAAAGAGGATGAAAAATGTGGTTTGTAGGAAAAAACCCCACCAAATTTGGCCTTATGGTTTGAGAGATATGCCCCTTTGAAGTTCACAAATTTCTGAAATTGAATTGATCATATCTTGACAACCATGCATGGAATTTAAGAGTTCTTGGACTTTTTGAAAATGGGAGAACAAGATCTTCAACTTTCATGTTGGGCAAAAATCCATTTGGAGCTTGTATCATGATGCAAGTTGAGGATCAAGAAGTTTCTATTTTTGGCAGTTGAAATTACAGGTCCAGTTTCTATTTTTGGAAATTTTCTGATTGGCTCCAAATTCTTCCATGATGTTGATTGCCATGACACGTGAGGCCTATTAGGACATGAATAAGCTATCTCAAACCATTTCCATCCATCAAATCCATAGAATCAACCACAGTTGACCAACTTTGACTTTTCTAGGGTTTTGGACTGACTGTGCACTTCTGATGAATTCCAAACCCTAATTCCTTGAGACCTTGACTTCAAATGATGCCCCAAGACATATGAACTCTTGATTATTGATCATGGTGCCCAAATTCCACAAGAATGGCCACCATCCACTGCTTTGACTGATTGTTGACTGATTAGGGTTTTTGCCTGGCTGTGCATTGACTGATGACCTCTGAGCCTTCAACCCTTGACTTGAACACTTCAAATGGACCTCCAAGTCATGTGAACTTTTTGGACTAACCCTAGGGCCTTTGCTCCTTGAGAAACATCCTTGCTTGATTGATGGACTGACCTCCTGACCAGTTTAACCTAATTCTTGCTTTGCTTGCTCTTGAGGCAACTGGGGGCAATGCAAATGTTATGCAATGAACCATGATATGCTATGACTTAATATGAAATGGTATGTACAAAGATAGGTGCAAATTTGAGGTGCTACAGCTGCCCCTATTCAATCAGCTGGGAACCCGAACGGATGATAGCAATGGCTGTCAGACTTTCAGGGTAAACAGGGATTGAATACAAAAGAAACGTAGAAATTTGCACCGACTGGGTATAATACAAAGAAAACCACGTCATTTACCGATGACAACTGCATGACAGCTTCAGAACAACAAGACCATTTACCGATGGTTGAAGAACTGGAAACTTGATATTTACCGATATCAACTTCAGCACGACCATTTACCGATGGCGGCTGGGGAAAACCAACTTCAGAAAAACAAAACCATTTACCGATGGTTAAAACTTGATATTTACCGATATCAACTTCAGCCGGACCATTTACCGATGGCTGCTGGGAAATAATGAGAAAAACAGAACCATTTACCGATGGTTAAAAACTTGATATTTACCGATATCAACTTCAGCACGAACATTTACCGATGGCTGCTGGGACTGGGAATTCGATATTTACCGATATCGAAGAAAACTGGGCCATTTACCGATGGCATCTCCGCTTGGGGAGGAACAAAATCTTTGTGGTGATACCAGACAAGACGTTTACCGACGACTTCTGAGGATTTTGATTTTATTAACAAGAGAACAAGGAATGACCAGACATTTACTGATGACTGGGATGAGACACGATGTTTACCGACATCGAAAGATGATGTTTACCGATATCAAAAAGAATGACCAGACATTTACCGATGACTGGGATGAGAAATTTATTGGTGAGAGACAAACAAGTATTTGTAATTGGAAATCAGGTAGGACATTTACAGATGACTCTACTGGGGATTTCTAGCTGGGGATTTATCAGACATTTACCGATGACTGAAAGAAAGACTCGATGTTTACCGACACCGAAACAATGGCGTTTACCGACACCAAAAAATAAAACGCACGCGGGTGCTGACATGACACTTACCGGTATCACAAGAACGATATCTTAGATATGTTAAGGCAAGACTGATCACTTGCTAGGGGTCTCACTGGGGAGAAACAAGCTATCTGTCACCATCGGGTGAGGAAATAAATCTCTGTCACCATCGGGTGAGGAAATAAACCTCTGTGGGGATAAACAATTCTGAATGCTGTCGAAGCAACTGTAGCAGACTTGGTGCTGATGTCGAACAAAAATGATCCGCCTCTGCCGGGGATGTGGTCTGATGTGGTTTCGAACACATGAATGCATATGTTTGAATTTTTCTATGGCGTAATGCTCCATATGGAATGGAAATGCTACGCAGTTTTGAGGATGCAATGATTACTACATGCAATGCAAAAATGGTGAGAACTCTGCGGGGAGAGATACACAGGACGACTGTGCTGAGGAATCTTCAAGATGAATCCACTGGGGGAAACAACACGACTGCTGGGGAGCCGTCAATACAAATCCACTAGGGGAGGACAAGGCAACTCGCTGGGGAGTAAGAAAACAACTCTGCTAGGGGAAACAGCTGTAAACTGCTGGAGATAGCCCAATCAAACCACAAAAACTCCGCTTGGGGAAATAATCGCTCTGCTGAGGAAATCACTATTCCGCTGGGGAAGATAAACCAAGAAACTCTCTGGGGATAAGGCTCACACAATCCTCAGATATGATGAACTCTGCTTCGGGGGATATCTGTTACTCCGCCGGGGACGACCCATACCATACAAGCAGAAACAACTCAGCTGGGGATGTAGGTATCCGTCTGCTATGAAAACTAGTCCAATCCACTGGTGGGATGAACTCTGCTGGAGGGATAATTACTTCGCTGGGGAAGGCTTAAACAAACCATAGTTAGGAGAATGATTCCGTCCGGGGAAAGCACTGCTGGAGAATGCTCACAGGTGACGACCTTACTGGGGAAAATATTCACAGGTGACGACCTGCAAACCGGAACAACAGATGTCCCAGGGAGTACATGGACAAGATACGGTCAAGTGTCCTTAACATTCAAAATGATTTTCAAATGTTTTAATCTTTCTACACGTCATTGTTTAGCCTTCATGTTTTTTATATGCAATGTTTATCAAAAATTCGGACGTTTTTGCAAACAAAACAGTAAAAGTAAAAAAAACAAGAGAGCAATTTATCTGAATAACGACTTTTATTAATTGAAAGTGTGCCTGAAAAGGCAAATACATTGGGAAGCAATTCCTAGGAAGAGGTAATTGCGCACAAAAGGAAAAATAAACTACCCTAATGGCAATGTGAACACGGCATCCACTGTTTCCCAACTCTGTTATAACTCATAGATCATCAGTTTCCTCCCAATTCCTTGCTTTCTGAGAAGAACGACTGGACCGATCACATCTGTCGAGATGGTAGCTGAAGAAGCATGATAAAGTACAGATAACTCAGACCGTAGTCTTCGCTTGAATCCCTCTTTTGGCTGGATCGCCCTTTCGGGTTTTCAATCCACCGGGATACCCATTTTTGCCTAAGCCGCCCTTGCGGGTTTTCAACTTACCGGGTGTACAATTTTTCATTTTTATCCCTAACTTTTGCCCGAACCTTTCCTTTCTGTTTTTTGGTTCGCCGGGATGCCCATTTTTGCCTGGACTCTTTTATTCTTTTTGTCCAGCGGGTCAATTTTATGCGAAGTATTTTTTGACTACGTCTGAGTTGACAGGGGAAGGAAAATCTTCACCGTCCATAGTTGTAAGCATCAAGGCTCCACCGGAGAAAACCTTCTTCACAACATATGGACCTTCGTAATTAGGGGTCCACTTGCCCCTGTTATCTGTACCGGGAGGAAGGATCCTCTTCAAAACCAGATCGCCAGTTTGAAATGTCCGAGGACGCATTTTCTGATCAAAGGCTCGCTTCATCCTTCTCTGATACAACTGCCCATGGCAAACAGCTGCTAACCGTCTTTCTTCGATAAGGCTTAACTCATTAAACCTTGTACGAATCCACTCGGCTTCATCCAGCTTGACATCCAATAATACCCTCAGAGAAGGGATCTCCACTTCAACAGGTAGGACTGCCTCCATACCATACACGAGGGAGTAGGGGGTTGCCCCGGTCGACGTACGTACTGAGGTACGGTATCCATGCAAAGCGAAAGGCAACATCTCATGCCAATCCTTGTACGTAACGACCATCTTCTGCACAATCTTCTTGATGTTCTTGTTAGCCGCCTCAACAGCACCATTCATCTTTGGTCTGTAAGGAGAAGAATTGTGATGTTCAATCTTGAAATCTCTGCATAAGTCTTTCATCATTTTGTTGTTGAGATTCGAACCATTGTCAGTGATGATTCTCTCAGGGACCCCATAACGACAGATGATTTCTTTCTTGATGAACCGGGCAACCACTTGTTTGGTGACGTTGGCATAGGAAGCTGCTTCCACCCATTTGGTGAAGTAATCGATCGCAACCAAAATGAAGCGATGTCCATTAGAAGCAGTTGGCTCTATCCTCCCAATCATGTCAATGCCCCACATGGCGAACGGCCAAGGCGAGTTCATGACATTCAACGGGCTTGGTGGTACATGCACCTTATCAGCATAGATTTGACACTTATGGCATTTCCGAGCATATTTGAAGCAATCGGATTCCATAGTCATCCAATAATATCCGGCTCTCAGCAATTTCTTCGACATTGCATGACCACCAGCGTGGGTACCAAACGAACCCTCGTGCACTTCTTGCATTAACAGGTCTGCTTCGTGTCTATCCACGCATCTGAGCAAGACCATGTCAAAGTTCCGTTTGTACAGCACATCATCCTGATTCAAGTAAAAGCTTCCAGCAAGCCTTCTCAGGGTCTTCTTATCATTCTTCGACGCACCCTCAGGATACTCTTGAGTCTTGAGGAAGTTCTTGATGTCATAATACCACGGCTTATCATCAATAGCATTAACAGCCTCGGCTGCAAACACATACGCAGGCCTCTCGAGTCGATTCACAGCAACATGTGGCACCTAGTTCCACCAATGAACCTTTATCATGGAAGATAAAGTAGCCAATGCATCAGCCATCTGATTCTCATCCCGAGGGACATGATACAATTTCACCTTCTTGAAGAACGTCAGTATTCTTCTGGTGTAATCTCTATACGGAATCAGATGCGGCTGATTTGTATTCCAATCTCCATTGACCTGATTGATCACTAGAGCAGAATCTCCAAAAATGTCGAGTGTTTTGATCCTCAGGTCAATGGCTTCTTCTATCCCCATGATACAAGCCTCATACTCAGCTTCATTGTTGGTGACGTCGAATGTCAATCTGGCAGAAAAAGGTATATGAGCACCTTTGGGATTGATCAACACTGCCCCAACACCATTACCGTTCATATTCACAGCCCCATCGAACATCAGTGTCCACTTGTCATCAGGATCCGGTCCTTCCTCAACAAGCGGCTCTTCACAGTCTTTCGTCTTTAGGTACATGATGTCTTCATCAGGGAACTCAAACATCATAGGCTGATAGTCGTCGATCGGTTGTTCGGCAAGATAGTCTGACAGAATACTACCTTTGATGGCCTTCTGCGACGTGTACTGAATGTCATACTCTGTTAAGATCATCTGCCAACGGGCAACACGTCCGGTGAGAGCCGGCTTCTCAAAGATGTATTTGACTGGATCCATTCTAGAAATCAACAGAGTAGTATGGTTCAACATATACTGCCTTAGTCGGCGAGCAGCCCAGGCCAAAGCACAGCAAGTTTTCTCGAGCAGTGAATATCTTGTTTCACAGTCGGTAAACTTTTTGCTTAGGTAGTATATGGCATGCTCTTTTCGACCAGACTCGTCATGCTGCCCCAATACACACCCCATCGAAGTCTCGGTGACTGAAAGGTACATGATCAGTGGTCTCCCTGGAACTGGAGGAATCAGGATTGGAGGTTTCTGTAAGTACTCCTTGATTTTGTCAAATGCCTTCTGACAGTCATCATTCCATTCGATCGCCTGATTCTTTCTGAGTAGTTTGAAAATTGGTTCACATGTAGCAGTTAGATGAGATATGAACCTTGCAATGTAGTTCAATCTCCCTAAAAACCCACGGACTTGCTTTTCCGTCTTCGGTTCAGGCATCTCTTGAATAGCTTTGACTTTAGCTGGATCAACCTCAATCCCTTTCTCACTGACAATGAAGCCTAAGAGCTTCCCGGATCTTACTCCAAACGTACATTTGTTCGGATTCAGCCTTAGCTTGAACTTGACCAGTCTGTCAAACAACTTCTGCAAATTTACCAGGTGCTCCTCCTCTGTCTGCGACTTCGCAATCATATCATCCACGTACACTTCGATTTCGTTGTGCATCATGTCATGAAAGAGAGTCGTCATTGCCCTCTGATAGGTAGCACCGGCATTCTTCAACCCAAATGGCATTACTTTGTAGCAAAACGTGCCCCAAGGTGTAATGAATGTCGTTTTTTCCATGTCCTCTGGCGCCATCTTGATCTGATTGTAGCCTGAGAAACCGTCCATGAAAGAGAATACCGAGGATTGAGCCGTATTATCCACCAATACATCAATGTGAGGTAATGGGAAATCGTCTTTCGGACTCGCCCTGTTCAGATCTCGGTAGTCGACACACATTCTGACTTTGCCATCCTTCTTCGGCACGGGAACAATGTTGGCAACCCACGGCGGGTAACTGGTGACAGCTAGGAAACCTGCGTCCCACTGCTTCTGAACCTCTTCCTTGATCTTGACAGCCATATCAGGACTAGTTCTGCGAAGCTTCTGCTTGACCGACGGGCACTCTTCTCGGAGAGGTAACCGATGCACCACAATGTCTGTATCCAGCCCAGGCATATCTTGGTATGACCAGGCGAATATTTCCACATATTCTTTCAGCATCTCGATTAGCCTCCTTTTGACAGAGTCTTCTAAGGCAGCCCCAATCTTGATCTCTCTTCTGGCGTCCTCAGTACCCAAATTGACAATCTCCAACTCCTCCTGATGAGGTTGGATGACCCTTTCCTCTTGCTTCAGTAGTCTGACCAATTCTGCAGGGAGTTCACAGTCTTCCTCACTCTCCTCTTCAGCTTGGTAGATGGGATTGTTGAAATCATACTGAGCCATAACAGAGTCGTTCACAGTGGATGCCAAAAGATCATCTCTGCATGTTTAATGTTTTGTTTTTAGAAAAAGATTTCAATAAAGTCACAAAAAACAAAAACATTGCCATTTTTATTGTTTTGAAAAAGTGGAAAACAGAAAATAGAAAGACAAAGATCTCAAAATTTGATTGAAAAAACGTCCTTCATTTATAAACATTGTGAACATGATGTGGCCCTACAATGAACCACTACGCCCTGGGCAGAACGTAGGGTTTTCATGCAAAAATGAAAAACAAAAGAAAATTACTCTGTCAGTAGAGTAACTTGGACCACTTCTTCAGCCGTCCAATTGTTGATGACCTCGCCTGGTGCACAAGGGCGGACCCAGACATCCAAATCGCAAACACTATCTTCACCATCAGTAGCAAAGACGTCTCCATGGTTCATCAGCCCAGCGCTGGTGAAGGTACTCGGACCTGCTTGCTGCTCTGCCTGAAAAGGCTCATACCCGATGCCGAATTTGTCTTCTTTGATAGGCAAGTCAACCATCTTGCCCCAGCCCTCAGCTTTTCCGGAGTCAACCACTTCTTTGGCTTGCTTGTATGATGAAATCGAAGCACCTGGCTTCCTCTGCTCAGCACAAGCAACCCCTTCAAGCGCCACAGTCTCAAATGCCTGGCACAGGGTTTCGTGGATCTCGCCATCCACCTCAACATATTTGAATGAGGAGAGATGACTCACCAGAATCTCCTCTTCACCACAGACGGTCACGATCTGACCGTTCCAGACATATTTGAGCTTCTGATGGAGAGTCGACGAGACCGCTCCAGCTGCATGAATCCACGGACGCCCCAACAGACAGCTATAAGCAGGCTGAATGTCCATCACGTAGAAAACAATGTCGAACACTTCCGGACCTATCTTCACCGGCAATGTGACTTCACCAAAGACAGAACGCTTGGATCCATCAAATGCACGAACTATCAGGTCACTGGGAGTGAGTACGACTCCCTCGACATCGATCTTTTTTAGAATCTGCTTCGGCAGGACATTCAGGGACGACCCGGTGTCCACTAGCACATGAGATAACACTGCACCTTTGCACTCCATAGTGATGTGCAAGGCTTTGTTGTGATTGCGACCCTCAGGCGTTAAGTCCAGGTCAGTGAAACCCACACCGTGCCTGGTGCTCACGTTGGCTAGTACCCCTTCCAGCTGGTTGACTGATATCTCTTGCGGGACGTATGCCATGTTCAGCATCTTTAGCAAGGCGTCCCGATGTGCCTCAGAACACATCAGCAAAGAGAGTATCGAGATCTTTGAAGGAGTTTGATTGAGCTGATCTACAATCTTGTAGTCGCTCTTCTTAATAATTTTCATAAACTCCTCAACATCTTTCTGGAAAGAACCCTCAGCCTCCTTCTGAGCCGGTTCCTCGTCAACCATTGCTTGTTTGCCCTTAGCTCTTGCGGATGCCTCAGCATTAACATCCCTCAGAGGCTGAGGAGCAAACAGTCGTCCGCTCCTAGTGAAACCTCCTGGCCCTCCAACATTGTCCACCACAGGACTTGCAACAGCCGGGATCCTCACAGGAGCACTGATAGTAACTGGTGCTTGCACAGCTGGTCTTGTCTGGTTACCAGCCCTTCTATCTCGGCGATAGGCGTTGTCGTATCTCCAAGGCACAGCTCTACTATTTTCAACTTGTCCTCTGCCGGACGCCACAATAGTAAGTGGTGCACGGATGGTTACCGGAGCAGGGATGGTAACCGGAGTATTGCTGGTGGTGGGTGCACTGACAGCCCCACGCCCTCTTCCTTCAGACGGCTTGTAAAATATGGTGACAGTAGACACTGCCCCATTATCTTTAGTAGCCCGACTGAACTGCAAACAGCCTTCGCCCATTAACCTCTGAATACCAGTCTTCAACTGGTCACAACCGTTGACAGCCTCTGAACAGCCCAAACAGCCCTCTTCGCAACCTGGGTCAACACCCCCCTTCAATAATCGGCCCTTGACGACCAACAGAGACGTCTGAACATCTTCAACATTTACAATCAGGTCTTCAGCTTCCCCATCCTCGACATTGTTAACCCTATGCCCGCCATGCTGAGGCATAGGATTGTTCACCACATTCGGAACTGGAGAGAAGTTGATCGCCTTAGCATCAATCAGATCCTGAACCTTGTGCTGAAAAGCCCGACATCTTTCAGTATGGTGGCCTGGTGCCCCAGAATGAAAGTCACATCTAACATTGGCGTCATAGCCTGGAGGCAGCACAGTAGGAGTAGCCATCGTACGCAACTCTACAAACCCTAACCGGAGTAGTTCGGGTAACAATTCGGCGTACGTCATAGGCAAAGGGTCAAATCTTCTATCCGGATTCAACCTTTGTCTCTGCTGAAAAGGACGTTGCTGCTGTTGTTGTTGTTGTTGTTGCTGTTGTTGCGGTTGTTGTTGAACTCTCTGTTGTTGTGGACGAGGTTGAGGTGCAGGAATGGTCACTGCAGCTACTGGACGATACTGATCTCTGGTAGCATTTGCTCTGTACACACCCCCTCTGTGCTGTACAACATTGGTCTCTCCTTCTCTACGGCGAGGTGCCCCAGAGAAGGGTTTCTTGGAAGAAGACGAGGAACCAGCATCATGGATCCTTCCAGCTTTGATTAGACTCTCTGTTCTTTCGCCGCAGATAACGACGTCAGAAAAACTTCCGAATGGGCAGCTTCCCATCCGGTCCATGTAAACACCTTGAAGAGTACTGATGAACATATCAGTCAACTCCCTTTCCAGCATAGGGGGTTGAACTCTTGCAGCTAGTTCACGCCACCTCTGGGCGTACTCTTTGAAACTTTCATTGTTTTTCTGACATAAGCTCTGCAACTGAGTTCTGGTCGGAGCCATGTCCATATTATGCTTATACTGCCTGAGGAACGCCTCACCCAGGTCTCTCCAGCATCTGATGGAATCCCGCTTCAACTCCATATACCAGTCCAAGGACGCCCCAGATAGGCTGTCTTGGAAGAAATACATCCACATTTTTTCATCGTCAGTGTATGCGGATATTTTTCTGTAGTATGCCTGCACATGGGTGCGAGGGCAGGAGGTACCGTTGTATTTATCAAATGACGGCGCCTTGAATTTGTGCGGGATTCTGAGTCCTTCAACCAATCCCATGTTGGTAACATCAAAACCAATGGAGTTTTGACATTCCATTGCCCGGATTTTCTCAGCAAGGGCCTCTACTTTGCGATCTCTAGCATCATTCCTACCCAAGATGTCGTCATCTTCACTGAGCATAGTAAACAAATCCTCTTGTCTGTCAACAATCGGAATTCTATTACGGGTTGGAACATGAATGGCTCTGGCACTAACAGCATCTGGAGCAATCGGTTGACCGTCAACTCGGATACCCCTCAACTCTTCACCCACAGCGTAATTGTTGACGGGAATAGCAGCAGCAGGGACTTCAGGAACTGGGTTTCCTTCTTGCAGAGGCTGGTTGGGCGGTGGCAATGTAGCTTCTTGCCTCTGGACCATTGCTCGGAGTTCTTCCTGGCCTTGTGCGACCCCTTGCATCATATGAATGAACTGGGCCATGCTAGCCCTCATCTCAGCTAACTCGGCTTGAACCTGATCCATGTTGCGTTGATGGTTGAGCCTCGTTGAGTAGCGGTGCGGCCTTTGATCAGCTATCCTGTCTGGACACAGGAATCAAAGTGAGAAGACGGCCTGAGAACACCTGTTTATGCAAATGAGATGAGTATGATGCATGCAATGCTTGTGCAAATGTTTTGTTTTCAAGGAACCCTTAGGGTATTATTTGCAATATTTTGAATATTTACACATTTTAATTGCTCATGGAAATGTTTCATTCAAATATATTGAGACAAAGGAGTACAGCATTTTTGATTCATTACAAAGAGAAAAGGTAAATGACATCCTATGGATCCCTAGAAGCTCGGGATGCTGGAAGACGGGAAGTGCACAACTTCTTGATCTCCCTCTCATAGGCAGCCTCCATGTCAGCTTTCTCTTTTGCAAGTCGATCGTACTTCCTCTTCCAGAATTTGGATGACTGAGGAAGCAGAGAAGTCCAAGTGTCATTCGGATCGTCGATCACTCGGTGCTCGAGAAACTCAATCATAGCATCCTTCTCCTTGAGCTGCTGCAGCAATTCCTCCCTCTCACGGATCCAGGCACGCGAAAGGTCCTCCTCTCTCAACTCCTCTACACGTTGGGTAGGGAGGGTTGAAGGCCCAGCCACATCCAACGGTGTAGGTCCTGGATGATCGTACGGCATCAGGTAGGTGGCAGCTCTCTGTCTGACCCAAGAAGTATAGGGCTCCAAAGCAATGCAGTTCTTCGGACCCAACTCATTCCTACTCTTCTTACGGATACTGCGCCATGCACGGACAAATCTGGCTTTCAGGCCTTGGGGATCTTTACCCTCCTGGAAAAACGCACCTTCTAACAGAATGTTATTAGGTTTATCTTTCAGGGGGAACCCAAGCTGACGTCGTGCAAGAATAGGATTGTAAGTAATCCCACCACATGTGCCAAGGAGAGGCACATTAGGGAATTCCCCACAATAGTCGATGATCTGAACGGTATCGTACACGCGATCATACCAGGTGATATCATCATTGGTGAGAGACATGAGTCTCTGAGACCACCGTAGACATCCCTTGTTCTCCTTGAAAGCGACTGTCTGCGGCAAGTGCGAAATAAACCACTTGTACAGCAGGGGTAGACAGCAGACAATGACTCCTCCATTCTTCATATTCCTCAAGTGCATGGAGAAATAAGCATCACCCAACAAAGTCGGAACTGGATTAAGGACTGAAAAGATCCTAATGGCGTTCATGTCCACGAACTTGTCGAAGTTGGGAAACAGCACCAATCCATAGATAAGCAGTACGAATAGAGCCTCAAAGGCATCCTCACTCATGGCCTTCCCATAAAAGGTAGCTTGGGCAATGAGGAACTCGGAAGGAAAACCCTGAATTCCGCCTTTGGTAGTTAGATTAGCTCCAATCAGATCTTCATCTATGTGCAACAGACTAGCAATCTCTCGAGCAGATGGAATACTCTCTAGGCCACTGAACGGCACTTGATCCAGAATAGGAATCCCAATGAGGTGAGAGTATTCTTCCAAAGTTGGCAACAACTGGAAGTCCGGAAATAAGAAGCAATGGTGCAACGGATCGTAGAACTGAGCCAGAATACTCATCAATCCCTCATCAACCTGAGTGGTGAGCAGCGGCAGAAGCTTCCCATAGCGAGCTTTGAAACCCAAGGGATCTAATACATATGATGTCAGATTCCTTAACTCTTTTACGTCGGGCTGCTTAAAGCTGTACTTCTTTGTATGTCTCTTTGGTCTTTCCATTGTCTGAAAATTTTGCAAAATAACCCTTTAAGTTCCTTGAAAATTTTCTTTTTCTGATGATGACATGTATGCGGATGAATGCATGAATGCATGAATGCAACAAACACACTCAAGGATCAAGCAAAGCACACCAAGCAAAGGTCGTGGGAAAGCTCTATGTATCCCTAATATCAATCATCCGTTTTGGTGGATTTAGGTTTTCACCTTATCGACACCCAGGTTCCATTGATATTAACGGTACATGAACCGGTTCAAACATCCCTAATATCAACCAGCCGCTTTGGTGGATTTTAGGTTTTGCACCTGATCCGGGATCCATTGATATTAACGATGTTTGAACGACTCAACCACGAATCACGGGTTTGTTGAGAGTCACGAGCATGGAGTCTCGGTTAAGAACCACCCAAAAGGAGTGTACTAGGGTTTAAACCTGCCAGACATGTTCTATCAGAGGTTCCCATAATCATCGTTCCATCTTTCGAATATTATCGGAGGAACGAATACTCGTATTCCAAGAATATTCTCAAGAGAGACTCTTATGAGTGTAGTATCGCGTAACAATCGTATCAGAACTGACATCTGAACGATCTCCGCACTACGGTCCTAAAAATAGGCCAAGATGGGTTTGGTAAACTAAGGTCCTTGGCTTCTGCGGCACATGATTGAAAGAATAATGCCTAACCACAAATAACTTGTGTGACATTATTAGTTCAACATGACCTCCACCAAGTGAATGGGCTCGCAAGTCAACTGGCTAAGGACTACTCCACACCAGTCAACGAGACTATGCCATTCTCCTATCCTAGAGTGCACTCGAGTTCGGGTACAGAACTCATCTCACAGATCACCAAAACAAACAGCATTTGTATATCAAGCAATTCACGCATTACAATAAATACAGTGATCCCAAATTGTACAAGAATAAGTCGAATAACAAATAACAATATAGCACAACAAAGATGAAAAGTAGGCACTACCGCCAAGGATCTTGTGGTCCCCAGCAGAGTCGCCACTTTTCTGTAGCGGTGTATTCGTCGCCATATGATTTATCAATTAAACCATAAGCAAAGCATACAATGAAGTTTCGAGTCGCCACCGCACTTTTATTTATCCAAAGGACTGGCTAAAAAGCGAACAAAAGCCTAAGAAGTTTTACACGTAGAAAACTAATAAAAGATCAGAGATTCCAGGTAAGGGGTAAGTTACGCAATGGGAAGGTGTTAGGCACCCACTACGTCCTAGGTACTCCTAGGGAGCCCTTTTCACACTTGTTATGCTAAATTGTTATTTGTTACGACATATGCATTGTGCAAACATGAGTGAGATGATGAGGAAAGAATGTACAAGTTTTATTGGGTTTGAGCGGATGAACCCGCTGCCTACGTACCTTCCATCAAAGGTAAGGATCAAAACGCCGTAGTTCGGCTAAAAGATTTCCAAAAGTGAGTTGGATTCAATTTTAAACAATAGCACTGAGGCTTTTCATTATCAATGGGAGAACACTCGACCAAAACCAACATCCACCATGCGAGGATAGCTTCGACGTACGAGAGGGGTTAACCCTATTTTCAGTACGGAAGTCTTACTGTCGACTCACTAAAGATAAGGTGAGGTTTACATCAACCACAATGATAATTGAAACCTACGGCTAATGCATGAAAAGATTAATGGACATGGCCAAAACAAGTGAATGAGTGAAGTTAATTGATTATGATTATGAAAATGGAGTCAGAGTATGATTAGGATTGATTCAGAGAAGTATTATGAAATGAAGTTTGAAAAAAAATCAAGGACTTGAGTCCAGGTTTTTAGTTTGAAAACATGAAGAAGTTTGCACAATGTCTATGTCAAGTTTAAGATCAAAGTGTGAAGAGGTTCTAGGACACAATGAGGATGAATGAGTGAGGATGGGTTGTAAAACTTCTCAGGAGGTTCACTTCTTGAGATCATATAGAGGATGATTCAAGGGTGTCCTTTGGAATGGAAAGTAAGTAATGATGAAATAAACAAACAAATGATACCGGATGCCACTCAATGGTCTTACTCCAATCTCACAAACAAAAGCGGATATCGGATACCAATAGCTGGATTTACACCAATCTCCTAAAACAGACATGGATATCAGAGGCCACTCAATGGTCTTACACTAATCTCCCCCAAAAGAAACAGAAACAAGAATGGAATATGGAAATCAACTGCCAACTTGTGGGACTTAGGTTAACTCCACACATGATCATAGGAAAGCAAATGCCAACTCGTGGGTCTTACAATTGCATCCTCTCATAAGCCAGTAAAATAAAACAATAGATGTCAGATGCCAATCTGTCTGGGCTTACTCTAACATACACAGTATGATCCTAGGAAAACAAAAGCCAACTCGTGGGTCTTACAGTTGCATCCTCACATACAAACAATACAACAAGCAAAGATAAGATGAGTGGCCAATGTGATGGTCTTATACTCACTTCCATGTCATAGGAACAAATGCCAAAGCAATGGACTTACAGTTGTCCTCAATGGGTAAACAGCAATAATAAATGTCACACAAACCAATGATATGATCATGCACTAGTGGCAATTGATGATGGTAAGTGCATAACATACAAGCAAGCAAGTGCATATGAAGCAATCAATCAATCAATGAGAATCAGACAGCACACTCTATAGCCAAACAAGGGGGGCTCACACAAGAGGGTTTGACTATGAAAGTCCACTGTAATGGGTAAATGTCGCTCTTAACCTTGCCATTGAGAGGCTAAGGTGAAGCAGATGAAAAGGAGATGAGGGGTGTGCCTCATTGCTTCTATCCCTGATCAGGGAGAGCATGTAAGAAAGTGTGGGAGCTCAGAAAGATGGAGCTCTTTCCACATTATTGACTCGATAGATCTTGGGCTTTTATCTCAGTGCTTCAACCATGTAATGGGAGCAATGAGATGACTCACTGAATAGTGGGGGATAGGCTACTTATCCCTACCTTCCACCAATTGCCTTACTTGAAGGACTTTTCCTGCTTGGGACAATTTTAAACACACACAGGCATTGCCTCTTAAGGAGGACTTCAGACAGTTTGCCCGGTCAAATAATAGACCGGGTCTCTAGACTACATGAAGAGAGAGTAATTATACCTCAAAAGCAATTGCTAAATAGCAAAGCAAGCAACTAAAGCAACTAAAGGGTACCTGAGAAAAACCAAACAAATCAGTATGCAATTAAACAGTTAAAAGCAAAGGAACGGGTAAACAGTCAATCACAAAAGGTCAACTGTGCAAAGCAAGACTCGAACACATGAGTCAAACCACCTACAAAACAAAGGTTAGTTCATATGTAAACAAATCCAATCACATTTGTATGATCTCAATGGCAATGGTGCTTAACCTGAAACAGGAACTCAATAGTAAGCACAAAAGACCGCTAGGACTAGCCTAGGGTCAAGGATGAAAGAAAAAGTCAACACAGCAAGGAAAAGTCAACCAAAACCAAAGTCAAACATTTAAGAAGCTATCACAATTGGGCCCACACTCAAATCATGCATTATGATCATTTCATGAGCTTTTGAAGTCAAAGTAAGGCAAAGGAAGGCACACAAAAGTCAACAGAATGACTTGCATCAAAAGTCAACCCAAGCATTTTCAAAAATCACCAAATAAATCACATTCAATCCTAACATCTAACATGGTAGACATGTAAAATTTCATGGCATTTGGATGAGAGGAAGGCAGTCAATTAAAATCATGAAGTCAACACAATTTCAAGTAAGCACAATGAAAGTCAATAAGCATGGGTCAACTTCAAAAAATCATATCAAATTGAAAACAGAAAAGAAATGAATGAGATTAACACCAATGCAAAGCTTGAGGTGTCTAGTTATCACATATGAAATTTCAAGATCATACAATATGGCATGAGAATTTCCCAAAAGGAATGGCAAGGCACAGCACAAAAAGTCAACAAATGACTAAGCATGGAAGAAAATTCTCAAATAAATTGGAAACAGAACAATTAATTCTAGGAAAATTCATACATCAACTAGACATATAAAGGATCAATCATGCAAAATTTGGGGTCATTTGGATGTAGGGAAGCATGTCAACAAAATTAGGGAAAATGCACATCATTCATGTAGCAACAAGTGTAACACATAACTTCAGAAAATCATAACTCTCAATCCACACATGATAAATGCACAAACTTTATATGGAAATGAAGGTTAGCATGTCTAGTTTTACCACAAAAAATTTCAGGGGCAATGGATATGTCATGACAATTTCACAAAAGAAATGGCACAATGTATCATTTGAGCATGCATGTTAGAAAACCAATTATCAATAAAAATCCAACCAATGAAAAATTTATTAAAATTCATAATCAAATACTAGACTCAATCATGAACATGATGGAAAAATTTTCAGGATTTTTGGATGAAAATTGAGAAAGAAATGAATTTATGAACTTGAGTGAATATTGGTGCAAACATGAACAAATTAACATAGCAAATGGTCAAACAAGGAAGTCAACAGTGGCATAGTGGTAATTCCGCGCATCACTAATCCAAACGACACAGTTTAAGCAAGGGAAACGAAATGTTCCCATTGGTCCTAACCCAATGGAACAGTAAACCCACCAACCAGCTTTCACGTTTCTGGGTTCAACATAAACCCTTAGGGTTTTAGCATGGCATTCAATCCAACTTCACGGTTCAAAATCGACATGAACAAATGAAAATCAAACCAACAAATCACACCACAGCATGGCAGGGGAATACATCATGCAACATCAAATAGTCATAACCAAACACAACAAACACCATTCGAAAGGATTTTCTGGGAAGGGTTGAGGTTGCAAAACAGCAGGGCATTCATCATCATCATGCAAAATCAACATGAACAAAGGTGCCCAGAAATTGACAGCATGCACATCAATAGCTTCAGCCAACTAAATACAAGCATTATACAACAATGGTTTTCATGAAATCACACAAACAATCATGAATCGAACAACAATCATCATGCATCCATAAACTTTAAAACATCATATCTTGGTGAATACTTGATCATTTTTAATAATCTAAAGCTTAATGGACTCAGCAAGATGTATACTATCTGAAGCATGGTATCATTTGGAAAAATAAATGAATCGAAATCTTACCAAAAATGAAACTCAGTTGAGCAGCAGTGATTATTTGGCCTTCAAAACTCGAAACAGGCGTACTTTAGGTTTTAGAATGATGGATGATGAAGGTCTTTCAACTCAAGAGTGCTTGGAAATGAACAGATCAACTTCTGCCATTAGAAGGGTTTGAAGAAAACAGAACTCGAGGATGGGGTTCCAGCTGTGATTTGGTGGTGAAAATGTGCTCAATATGTTGTCCAGGTGAAGAAATAATCAAGGATTACTTGTGTGCTTTGAAGCTTTGAGCAAAGAAAATCAAATCGAGTCAAATGCCAAATGGGAGAAAAGTGTTTTTCTGTATGAGCAAAGGCTGCTATTCTTAGTCTCTAGGGTTGCTTTGTGGCAGAAAATGAGTTTTATATGTGACTGTTTAAGGTTGGCTTAAGGAATGGTAATCTTGATTAGCTTAAAATGACAAAATGCCAATTTGCTAAGTTCTTGCACTAGTGAAAAAAGGAGGTGTATTGCTGCACGTTTGGGCCTTGGAAACAGGCTGCTTATGACCACTCTTCTTGCTGTTTGTAGTCTGCACATGACTTACTTACTTTGTTTGGTTCAAATGAAGCTTTTTGCCAAAATTACTAACTTTGCATAAGTGAAAGTGGAGGTGTAAGCTTGCACGATTTTGGGCCTTAAACCAGCTGCTTATGACTTAAACAAATGCTGTTTTACATTGGTTCATGAATTGCTAACCAAACCTTACTTATTTGAACCAATTTGCCATATTTGCACATTTTGCACTTTGGTCTAAAATGGTGGCATGATGATGAAATGAACATGAAATTATGCTTGGAGCAAGTTTCAAATACCATATAAAGTGAATCCCAATTGGCCAATTGTGTAAAAAGTCAAAGAATCAAAAAGTCAAAGTTTGGTCAAACTTTGATTTTTAATGGAATAGGTCAAAAAATGCCATTTTGATTGGCAAGGTTTTGGAGGGTGAAATTTATATTTTTGGAAAGAGGATGAAAAATGTGGTTTGTAGGAAAAAACCCCACCAAATTTGGCCTTATGGTTTGAGAGATATGCCCCTTTGAAGTTCACAAATTTCTGAAATTGAATTGATCATATCTTGACAACCATGCATGGGATTTAAGAGCTCTTGGACTTTTTGAAAATGGGAGAACAAGATATTCAACTTTCATGTTGGGCAAAAATCCATTTGGAGCTTGTATCATGATGCAAGTTGAGGATCAAGAAGTTTCTATTTTTGGCAGTTGAAATTACAGGTCCAGTTTCTATTTTTGGAAATTTTCTGATTGGCTCCAAATTCTTCAATGATGTTGATTGCCATGACACGTGAGGCCTATTAGGACATGAATAAGCTATCTCAAACCATTTCCATCCATCAAATCCATAGAATCAACCACAGTTGACCAACTTTGACTTTTCTAGGGTTTTGGACTGACTGTGCACTTCTGATGAATTCCAAACCCTAATTCCTTGAGACCTTGACTTCAAATGATGCCCCAAGACATATGAACTCTTGATTATTGATCATGGTGCCCAAATTCCACAAGAATGGCCACCATCCACTGCTTTGACTGATTGTTGACTGATTAGGGTTTTTGCCTGGCTGTGCATTGACTGATGACCTCTGAGCCTTCAACCCTTGACTTGAACACTTCAAATGGACCTCCAAGTCATGTGAACTTGTTGGACTAACCCTAGGGCCTTTGCTCCTTGAGAAACATCCTTGCTTGATTGATGGACTGACCTCCTGACCAGTTTAACCTAATTCTTGCTTTGCTTGCTCTTGAGGCAACTGGGGGCAATGCAAATGTTATGCAATGAACCATGATATGCTATGACTTAATATGAAATGGTATGTACAAAGATAGGTGCAAATTTGAGGTGCTACACATAGAAGCAAAGGTGGGAGCAGGACCCTCAGGCATGAAATTGGGAGGCATCCCCCATGAAAATCCGGTTGGCATAGATGCTGGAGCAAAGTGCGCACTGGCTGCAGGCACAGTCGAGGAGACAATCTCAGAGATGACTGTCCTCTGGGGAGGAGTTGAACGTGTCGGAGAAGACTGACTCTGGGCAGCCAAGAATGATTCCATCAAGGCACTCAATCTGGCCACTTCCTCTTTCAGCTCACGGTTCTCTTGTTCTAGATGATCCATCAGTATTCAAATGTTGGCTCTGGTGTAGTACCGGTGAGTCAGCTTGTCTTCAAAATAAATCAAGAACACAGGACAAGAAGCCGGGAACAAAACCTGCTTATGCACATGATGCATGCAATGCTCGTGCATATGATTTTTTCTTTTATTTTCAAAGGAACTTTTAGGGTTCTATTTGCAAATTTTGGAAATATTAAATATTTATCACATGTGGAAATATTTCATCAAATAATATCGGGAAAAGAAGTACAACATTGTCAATCATATACAAGAGAAAAGGAAAATAATCATCCTATGGATCCCTAGAAACAATCATCTAAAGCTCGGGACACAGGAAGATAGGATGCACGAAGCCTCTTCACCTCTCTCTCGTAGGCTGCCTCCATATCTGCCTTCTCTTTGGCGAGTCGGTCATACTTCCTCTTCCAAAACCTAGAAGACTGAGGAAGTAGAGAAGTCCATGCATCATCAGGATCATCAATAACCTGATGTTCGAGGAACTCTATCAAAGCATCCTTCTCCTTGATCTGCTGAAGCAACTCTTCCCTTTCACGGATCCAAGCACGTGATCGGTCTTCGTCTCCCAACTCCTCTACTCCTTGGTCAGGGAGGGTTGAAGGCCCAGCCATAACCAAAGGTGTAGGTCTCGGATACTCGTAAGGCATGAGATACTCAGACGCTCTCTTCCTAACCCAAGCAGTGTAAGGTTCCATAACAACACAATTCTTAGGACCCAACTCTTTCCTTCCTTTCCTATGAATCTTGCGCCAAGCACGGACCATTCTGACCTTCAAGCCTTGGGGATCTTTACCCTCCTGAAAGAATACACCCTCTAACAGAATGTTATTAGGTTTATCCTTTAGGGGGAACCCAAGCTGACGACGTGCCAAAACAGGGTTGTAGTTAATCCCACCACATATACCAAGAAGAGGTACATTGAAGAATTCACCACAAGAGTCGATAATCTGCACACCATCATACACACGGTTGTACCAAGAGATATCATCATTAGTGAGAGACATGAGTCTCGTGGACCACCGTAGACATCCCTTGTTCTCCTTGAAGGCGATCGTTTGCGGTAAGTGAGAAATAAACCACTTATACAACAGAGGCAAACAGCATACAATGGCACCACCACCCTTTGCATTCCTCATATGCAAAGAGAAATAGGTATCACCCAACAGAGTCGGAACGGGATTAAGAGTAGAGAAAATCCTAATAGCGTTCACATCCACAAACTTGTCGATGTTGGGGAACAACACTAACCCATAGATGAGAAGTACAAATATGGCCTCAAAGGCATCCTCACTCATGGCCTTCCCATACACAGTAGCTTGAGCAATGAGGAACTCAGAAGGGAGACCTTGAATTCCACCTTTGGTAGTCATATGAGCACCAACCAGAGATTCATCTATGTGTAACATGTCTGCTATCTCTTGAGAAGTAGGAACACTCTCTAAGCCATTGAACGACAACTGATCCAGAATAGGTATACCTACAAGATAGGCATACTCCTCAAGGGTAGGTAAAAGCTGGAAATCCGAAAACGTGAAACAACGGTACAAGGGATCATAAAACTGCACCAATACGCTCATCAACCCTTCATCCACCTGAGTAGTCAGAAGAGGAAGAAGCTTCCCAAAGCGAGCCTTGAAACCCAAAGGATCTAATACATAGGATGTCAGATTCCTTAACTCTTTCAAATCTGGTTGTCTGAAACTGTACTTCTTTGTATTTCTTCTTTGTCTTTCCATGTCTGAAAATTTTGCAAATAAACCCCTTAAGTTCCTTGATAATTTTCTTCATTATTGATGATATGGATGCAAATGAATGCATGAATGCAACAATCACACTCAAGGATCAAGCAAAGCACACCAAACAAAGGTCATGGGATGGATCATATTATCTCTAATGTCAATCATCCATTTTGGTGGATTAGGGTTTACACCTCATCTACACCCAAGTTCCATTGATATTAAGGATACATGAATAGATCAACCATGAATCAAGGGTTTGTTGCAAGTCACGAGCATGGAGTCTCGGTTAAGAATAGGCCAAGATGGGCTTGGTAAACTAAGGTCAAGATGGGCTTGGTAAACTAAGGTCCTTGGCTTCTAAGGTCTATATTGGAAAGAGTAATGTATAACCACAACTTACTTGTGTGACATTATTGATCCCAACATGACCTCCACCAAGCGAATGGACTTGCAAGTCAACTTGCTAAGGAATAACTCCACACAAGTCAACAATACTATGCCATTCTCCTATCCTAAGTGCACTCGAGTTCGGGTATAGAACTCATTTCACAAAGATCACCAAGCATACAAGGAATTAATATCAAGCAATTCAATCATTACATACAATACAGTAATCCCAAATTGCACAAAAATATGTTACAAAACAATACAATACAACAAGCATGAAAAGTTGGCAAAACCCACTAGGCAAAAGATCCCCAGCAGAGTCGCCACTTTTCTGTAGCGGGGTATTCATTGCCATTAGAGATAATGACTAAATCCAAGGTAAATCATACAAGTCGAGTCGCCATCGCACTTCTATTTATCCAAAGGAATGGTTAGAAAGCGAACAAAAACCTAATAGTTTTAACAAAAACTAGTAAAAGAGAACAGAGATCTGGGTAAGGGGGTTGGTTATGTAATGGGAAGGTGTTAGGCACCCAAAACATCCTAGGTACTCCTAGGGAGCCCTTTTCATACTTGTTGTGAAGGTTGTTGTTTTTGTGAAAGACGGTTTGTGCAAACATGATTGAAGAGATGAGAGGAGAATGTACAAGTTATTTACATTTTGTGTTTGGATGGATAAACCCATTGCCTACGTACCATCTTATAAAAAGATTAGGATCAAAACCTCGTAGTTCGGGGTAAAAATCTCAAAATGAGTTGGTGAATTGATTGGTCCAAAAGCCTTAAGGTCTTTTGTTATCCAAGGGAGAAAACTCAACCTAAAACCACAAATCCACCATGTGAGGATAACTTCAACATGCTAGTGAGGGGTTAACCCTGTAATAAGCATGGAAGACTCATTGTCCATCACTAAGGATATAGGTGAGCATTATATATACCACAAGGATAACTCAAACCTAAAAGCTAAAGGTTATGAAAAAAGTTTGATTAAGAAAGTGGCCATTGAAACCACAAAGGCATTTGAATGAGTTATATTTACCAATTAGAAGTATACACAAAATGGTCAAAGTTGACTTAAAGATTCAATTAAAAATAAGTATTATGAAAAGAAAGTTTGAAAATCAAAAGCATAAGGCTTAGGTTTCTACTGTTTGAAAACAAATGTTAAATGTTTGCACAAAAGTTTTGGCTTGGGTTAGAATGGAGAGAAAAAGAAGAATGGCTAAGTCCTAAGTAAAGCAAAAATATGAGGGATGAAGAAACAAAACCACAATGGAGTTCCTCTCTTGAGATCATATAGATGATCCAAGTAGCTCCCATCCTTTGGAATAAGCAATCACACAAAGCATAAGCAATCATCAAACAAGCCTCTTAAGAGATCCTCAATGTATCTTGTATCTTTCACTTTGGATGAACATGGCAATGGTCCTTCAACTTAGCTCAAGTGGGAACCCCCTAGCACAAGAACACACACATCAAAAGTTCCATGAAGTAAATCAAGAATGGACAAGAGTGAGTTTTGAGATTTGGTCCTTCTAATCCATCTTCACATTAGGACCCTTTTACTCCAATTTTGCACAAGGAAAGTCCTAAGATCTAAGTCCATTTCTCCATTCTTTGCATAGGGAAGGTCCTAGAGACTAAGTCAATTTCTTTGCATTTGGTTCACAACAATCAAAATAAAACACAAGCATAATAATATATACACAATTATATGCTCAAGTGAGCAAAAGGCAAATGGCATTAACATAAACATGTGCTCAAGTGAGCAAATAGAAAAGCAAATGGATAATGTGTGCAAGAATAGTAAATTGCAATAAAGGTAAAGTGCATAAAGTAAATGTTAATTGTTAGTGGTTAGTGTAGGTGTGCCATAAGGCAAATTTAGCGCTATGTTAAGCAATCGTAATTGGACTTATGTAGAAGTCACAACTATCTGAGACCGGTCAATAATAATGTAGGCAACAAACACAAGTTAGGAGTCTTGATTAGTGAACCAAGTCCCAACAACTTGCCACGCCAAAAAGAAGAAGAAAATTGATCTTGTATTGGTTTAAGCCTTTTGCATGATTTAGGAAACAACCTATCCATAATGCAAAGCCATTCACTTGATCAATTGATCAAGATGAATTAGATTTGGATCAAGGAAGATTAAGTCTCCCTAATCAATGCTAACTTATTAACCTTCAACTCATTGATCCAAAAGAAAGAAAAGAAGAAGAAGAAGAAGGAGAGGAATAAGAGAAATGGAAATGGCAAAATTAAAGTGCATTAAATGAAGTAACATGTACCAATCCTCATATGTTGACCAATGACATTGAAAGTCAAGGTCAAACAATCAAAAACAGAAGTGAGATGAAGATTGGAAGTGAAGAAATGAACAAAATATTTTTGGCATTTTTAATATTTAATATTAAACTTGAATTAAAAATAAAAGAAAGGTCAAACTTCAAAATCACTTCAAATCAATCTTGAAAGGTCAAAGTAATTTATCCCAAGTTCAACAAGGTCAAACAAAGTTTGACAAAAAATTTCAGCATTTTTAAAAGTCGGAAACTATTTTTAATCAATTAAAAATGAATAAAAATAACCTAATTGAACTAAAATCTCAAATTAATTTAAAAATTGATGAGAATATTTTTCATAGATCCATCATCATTCAAATAAGTTAAGAAAATATTTTTGTATTTTTTGAATATCAAAAACTATTTAAAATGAATTAAAAACAACCAGAAAAGAGAAAATTCATAAAAAATATCAAATAACAAAATAAAAAATATTAAAAACCAGAAATAGAAACTAGAATTTATTTGGAGACTAATGCAATTGGTCCCATAATTTTTGGATTAAAAATAAAAGAGATATGGATTTTAGAAAATGAAATGTAATTAAAAATGAAATAGAAAATAAAATCAGATTTAAAAAAAAGGGAAAAAACACGAGCCCTTGGATCTGAGCTCATTAATTGAGCTGGCAGATCCAAGGATCCACAAGCGCGCGCCTAGTGTAGTCCACAGTCAATGCAACCACATGGAGCCATTAATTAGGTCATAACATTGAACGAATCAGATCAAATCTGGAAATGGAAATGCACGGTTGTGATTGGATCTGGAGTTGGGATGGCCACCGGAGCCACCGTCTTCTCCGGTGAGACCTCCAGTTCCGGTGAGAATTGCAGACATGGCAAACTCAGCCAAATGGAGCGATCTACACATCATTCGAAAGCGGAAGTGATGTACATCACTCCTATACCATGCACTTCCACTCTAGATCCCTATAAATGGAGAAATCAGAGCTGGAAGTATGATGGTGTTCATCATGAACTTCATGTTTTTGCAAAATTGAAAGCACAAATCAAATGCCTCTATTGAGAGGACTTCAGCCAGACCAAGGAACTCAAGAAATAAGCAAAGATTAAAGAGTTTCGAAGAGAAAAAAGTTATGTTATCCACCTTTGGAATGCAGGTATGGAGAGCACGATTCTTCACAACCAAGGCTTGTAATGAGATCTAGTGATGAAGAGGAAGCAAGGCTGAGGAATTATAGGTCTGAAAATCAACCAAGGAAGTTGAAATTCAGATCTGAATTTTTTGGAAGAAAATTGAAATTCCTTTAGTGATGGCTATGGAGAGAATTCGACAGCATTTCAGGTTGAATCAGGGTGAAGAATAGTGGAGCTGAGCACACTTATTTATAGCAAATGGCAAGGCAAACAAGGTGAATTCTCGTGTGCATGCATGAAGAGGGCCTCCATGCATGGACCTGTACAGGGGCATGGAGGGCCCAAGGGGCATGAAGTCAATTTGATCTGAAATGGACGTGTAGATATGAGGTAGTTGGAATGTGCAATGAGTTTGAATCAAGTTTCCATAAATGCACCAAAATATTCCCTTCTTCGAAAGTGCCATTTGCCAAATCCAAACATGATCATGTGAGTAATGGTTGGAAAGGTCTTGATGTAAGGAAAGATTGTTATGTTGGGCAAAAATCTATTTGAAGTGTGGAAATTTATGAAATTTGAGTTTAAAGTGCAAGGTGCATGACATGTCAAGGCAAGGTTTCCAAATTTGGCCAATTTTCAAGCCCCTCTATTTTGATGATGCAAGCCTCAAATGAAAACACCTTCAATATAAACGTTGTAGATCTTTTCAATACAATCAAAATGGACTTAAATTTTGCATCATTTGGATTTTTGATGAAAGAGTTATGAGCACTTGAAGTTGGAATTTTTTGACTTTTAATGCCTTTGGTCAAAAAGGACCTATAATGTCTTGCATTATCACATGTATTTCCTTTGCGATTTTGAAATTTTGTTCAACATAACATTTTAAGTAGACATCTTAAGCTTTCCAATTCATTTGATACCACCTCAAAATCATAAAAAATGAATGAGTTATGTCCTTGGGAAGTTGACTCAAAATTAGGGTTTTAGTCAAAATGACCTATAATGTTTTGGAATGGATGATGACCTTCCAAGCGTCACATAAATTTTTGATGAACATGAAAGTTGTTCATATTGTCCTTAAGAATATTTTTTCTTTTGGAATCATCTCCATTTTACCATCACATCAAAAGTTAGGTCTCGGTGCATTTCAAAATAGTCAGATGAATTGTGTGATCAACTTCTCAAGTCCACAACCCATATATTGATGAATTGATGATTGAGGACACTCAAATAAGTTCAAATATGCATGAAATGGTAAATTAAAGAACTTCCCTTGATTTCATTTGATCATGGGCTGAGGTTGCTTCAAGAGCAAGGCATTGTGGTGCACAGATGAATTAGGATTTCTTTGGGGAACCAACCTCAGAACCTTTGACTTGCTTTGATCAAAATGATGAATTGAGGTGCTAGGGAGGCATATTTGATGGATGAGAGCTTTCGGAGCCATTACCATGCTTGCATTCATCTTCTCTTGACCATATCTTTTCACAAAGGATCTCCTTGAAGCTCTTGACCTTGTGATTGCTCAGGCTACAAACAAGAAATGTTAGTGACATATTTTTGTGCTTTTGGTTAGTGAACAAAATAATAAAAGCAATGATATACAATTCAAGCATGTTTGGTGATCTCAAACCACTCACAAGGAGTCCCACCCAAAGGCAAAGGGAACCAAGATGCTAATGATCCTTGAGGAAATGCCAAATGCAATGTTATGATGCCATGAGAGATCTTAGGGACAAAATTGGGGTCTTACAATTTGAGGTCGGGCAATAGAATTTTGGTGTTAATGCATGTTAGAGACATAGTATAATGGACTATGCTCATGAAACATACCACACAAAAAAATATATGCAAAAGAGGTGGCCTAATCTCATCCATACTTATGTTGATTTTTCAATCAACTAGCCTTAGGACCTTGAGATATCATAGGCCAAAATGAAATGGATACACAAAGAAGAGGAATTAGATGAAGAGGGAGGGGAATAGATCAAAACTCAAATTGGACAAAGGAGGACTTTTACCAAATTAAGATCATTCATTCATTTTGGGAGATGGAATGTACATTCCATCAATCCCCTAAATCCAATGATCTTAACCTTACAAAGTCAAATCAACCTTGACCAAGGCTCAACAACACAAGTGAAACTTATACAAACAATTAAAATGGCTCAACACAATTATTTAACATTTATTCAATTTTAAAAATACTAAAAATAATGCATTAAATTAAATATGGTTTGTCAAGTTCCTAAAATCTCATCAAAACACCAAAGAAATGACCATGAGATTTATCATACGTCAAACAAGGTCAAAGGACCTTGGAGAAAAAATTTCAGAATTTTTGGTAACTTAAAAGTATTTTTAAACAATTAAAAATATTCACAAAATCAATTAAATCATGAAAAATAGTAATAATGATCCAAAAAGTAATTTTAATTCAAAATATGAAAGAGAATTTTATTTAAATTTTTTTGGTGAAACTCTCATATTTTTGGATCGATATTAAAATTAATATGAATTAATAAAAATAAAAAAAATTAAATGAAATTCAAATAATCAGAAAAAACATGGACCACTTGATCTCCCTCATTAATTGAGGTGGCATATCAAGTTGATGAAAATGTTGTTCCATGGTACACTTGAGTCAGTGCGCCACACCAATGGTAATCAGAACCAACGTGCAAGATTAAAATATTTCAAATGAGATAAATGGCTCAAAACCTGTCCAGCACACCATCGACGCTGGAACTCCGGTCACCTTCTCAGGCGAGGCTCACCGGACTGGTTCAATCATCACTATCAAAAAAATGAAAAAGGAGGACATGATCTGAAAGAAAAAATGGCGCATAGCACGAATCTGACCTTAATTTCAACTAACTCCAAATATATAGAAAGATATGAGGAGTTGAATTTTGAGGTGTGTCAACTGAGTTCCTTCGATTTGACCTCAAAGCAACTCAATCTTCTTGCCTACATTGGTAGGACTTCAGACAACCAAAGATCCAAGAGAATTGATGAGAATTGAGTGAGAATCAAAGAGAAGAAGATTTCTGAAAATTACCTTCAATGCTGTTCAGAACTGGATCTTGCTTGCTTCAAACTTGACTTGATCACACTCGAGGAGCTTGCTGAAGTGGTTTGGCAATGAAACAAAGTTTTGGATCCTGGAGTTTTTGAATCTCCAAATAGTGAGATTCAAACTCAATTTTCAAGTTAAAAATTGTCAAGTTTTCCTTTGAATTGTGAGGGTTTCAATTGAGGGGCAAAGCTGGTGTGCAAGGTGTGTTTGAAATGAGCTCAGAGGCCTTGTATTTATAGCATTTGGGATTGATAATTGCATACTTGAAAATTTGCTAAATTTGGCAATGTGATGCACAAGCTTGCATGGGCGTGTACATGCCCATGAAGCAATCCATTTTGATCCAATTGCAACTGTACTGAATTTCAAATGATGCTTGAATGGCAAGGCAATGTGAAATGGAGTTTTGGACATTTGATTTTTCCACTTGATGCAGACCTGTTATGACCATGCGCAACCCTAGCAACCCTCATCCAAAATGCATGAAATACGACTCTTTGGAAAGCTTAGATCAAGGTAAAAACTTTGATGTTGGACAATTTTCCATTTGGTACTTGGATCATGGTGAATTTTGAGGTGGAAGTTTGGAAATTTCAACATGTTGAAATTTTTTCTAAGTGTTAAGTCATATATCTCAATATTCCACCTTGCTTAACTTTTTATGTGAGCTCCAAATGAGAAATGTGTCTTCATCATAGTTTTAGCTCATTCAAAGACCTTAAAAATGGTCACCAATTTCATGTCATTTGGATTTAGAATGATAGAGTTATCCATTTTTGAAGTTGAGGAAAATCACTTGTTCAATGGTATAGGGGAAAAATGACCTATAATGTATCCTCATATCACATGCTCATAAAAGTTGATTTAGCTCTCACTACAAACATAAAAGTTGAAGTAGACATCTTGAATTTGATTTTGCAACTTGTAAATATTTTATCTCATGAAAATTGAGCAAGTTATGGTCTTGGGAAGTTGACTTTTAAATTAGGGTTTAGACAAAATGACCTATAATGTTTCAACATGTAAAATGACTTTATAAGCAAAATTAGATCTAGATGTTAACATGAAAGTTGTTTGTAATGTCATTTAGAGTAACTTTGATCTTGGAATAATTTTCATATGGTGAAAATTGTAGGAGATAGGGTCTAGGGAGATCCAGATTTGATAAGATGAATTCATCTGGCCAACCACCATCAACCAACTTGCTAACTTCCAATTCTCTTGACTTTTTAGGCTCATGGTAGATCATATATGCATAAGATGATGAATTTTGAAATGTCCCTTAATAAATTTGATCAATTGGTGAGATAGCTTGTTGGAGAAGTTACTTAAGATACCCAGTCAAACTAGGGTTTCCAAGGCAAATCACCTCCAAAATCTTGAAGAATGCTTGATCAATATAACATGTAGAGATCATTGGGACTCATATATGATGCTTTGAGACATTGTGAATCAATCCTTGGTTGTGCTCTTAGCTATGAGGGTCTTAAACCCTAGGTATAAACTTGATAGATCAATGATGATCATGCCCTACCTACAAAAGAGTTAGGCAAATGCAAAGACATATTTTTGGTATGTTGGTTAGTAAAATGATAATATACAAGTATGATACAATCACATGGTGCTTGGCGACCTCTCCTAAAACAAACCCAATGAAGAAGGGGTAAGGAGGATGCCAAGGTATGATCCCAATGCTAATGCATATGATGAAATTGCATGGGGGATCTTAGGGTCAAAATTGGGGTCTTACAACGGTGAATCAAATCAAAGGTGAATGGGAGATGAATAAACCCGGTTTAATACCGTATAGAGATTATGCGAGGAGGATTTCAACTTTCTTTACAAAGGTTGAGTTTAATCATATCCCTCGAGATGAAAACCGGATGGCAGATGCTCTTGCAACGTTGGTATCAATGATTATAGTGAAGTATTGGAATGAGGTTCCCAATTTGACTTTGATGCGTCTTGATAGGCTAGCTCATGTGTTTGCTGTTGAAGAGGTCAAAGATGAGAAGCCGTGGTATTACGACATCAAATGTTTCCTCCAAAGTCAGATTTACCCGTCCGAGGAATCTTTGAAAGATAAGAAGACTTTGAGAAGATTAGCCATAAATTTCTACCTGAATGGTGATGTATTACATAAAAGAAACTTCGATATGGTTTTTCTTAGATGCGTGGATAGACACGAAGAAGGCCTATTGATGATTGAAGTCCACGAAGGTTCCTTTGGTACTCATTCCAATGGACATGCAATGGCGAAGAAGATGTTGCGAGCAGGTTACTATTGGATGACAATGGAATATGGCTGTTGCAAGTTCGTGAAGAAATGCCACAAATGTAAAATATATGCGGATAAGATTCATATTCCTCCGACACTGTTGAACATCATTTCCTCTCCATGGCCCTTCTCCATGTGGGGAATTGATATGATTGGCATGATTGATCCCAAAGCTTCGAATGGGCATCGTTTCATTTTAGTGGCAATTGATTACTTCACAAAATGGGTTGAAGCGACATCGTATGCAAATGTAACCAAGCAAGTTGTTGTAAGGTTTATCAAGAATCAGATTATATGTCATTATGGTGTGCCAAGTAAGATCATTACTGATAATGGATTGAACTTGAATAACAATATGGTGGAAGCTCTTTGCAAAGACTTTAAGATTGCACATCATAATTCTTCTCCCTACAGACCCAAGATGAATGGGGATGTTGAAGCTGCAAACAAGAACATCAATAAGATTATTCAGAAGATGGTCGTAACATATAAGGATTGGCATGAGATGCTCCCATTTGCTTTGCACGATTATCGTATATCCATCCGCACTTCAACAGGGGCAACCCCTTTCTCTCTGGTATATGGTATGGAAGCAGTTCTTCCAATAGAGGTGGAGATCCCCTCATTGCGTGTGCTCATGGAAGCCAAGTTGACTGAGGCTGAATGGTGCCAAACCATGTATGATCAGTTAAATTTGATAGAGGATAAGAGATTGACTGCCATGTGTCATAGTCAGTTGCATCAGTAGAGAATGAAGAAAGCTTTTGATAAGAAGGTCAGACCTCGTGTATTCAGAGAAGGTGACCTTGTGCTCAAGAAGATCTTATCTTTTAAGCAAGATTCTAAGGGCAAATAGACTCCTAATTACGAAGGCTCATATGTTGTTAAGAGAGCCTTTTTAGGCGATGCTTTGATTCTTACAACTATGGATGGTGAAGAGTTCACTCGTCATGTGAACGCATATGCAGTCAAGAAGTACTTCGCCTAAAAAAGAAAAGAACGGCTCGCTAAGTTGAAAACCCGAAAGGGCGGCTCAGGCAAAAATGAGCGTCTCGGTGGATTGAAAATATGAAAGGGCGGTCCAGGAAAAAGTTAGAGACATAAAACAGAAAAGAATTATCCCGATAAATTGAGTACCCCATCTTGGGGAAATTTATGCAAAAATTAGGGATTATGGAAAGTAACTGCATCCTATTGATCTTCAGATTTGAAGACTTTGTTGAACACAACGGTCGATGATGATCCATCATCCCCAGTAGCGGCCAAGAGCACAATAGATATCAAGAGTGGGTGGAAGGATTAGTGGTCATTTGTATTCAATGTAGCCCTTTTCCATAAAAATTACCATTTTCAACTTTGTAAAGATCTATGGAGTCTTGTCATTCACAGACTACCATTCTATTAAATAAAGTTGAGCTTTTATCCAATTGTTTCTACTCTTATTTATTTCAGCCAAATAGTTTTAAATTTTATTATGATCATTTTTTAAAATCAAAGTTTTAATCAAAACATGTTTTCTTAAACATATAAAAGCAATAATTTTAAATAACCAATTTCATTTAAAAGGAATATCAACAATGGTTCGAAAGCAGTAAGCCCTAAATGTGGAGCAGTATTGGTTCTCCCCAAGCAATAGGCGCAATTTCTCTTTCATCCCCGACAACATTATTCAGCTCTCGATGTTTGTTGATTTCTTCAAGGCGATTGATTGTTCGCTATTCCCCAATAAGGTAGCCAACCGAGTTGGTTGATTAGCCCCTTGCAGAGTGTTTCTTCCCCAGCCGAGTTTATGATTATTCCCAACTGAGTGCGGACATTACGTTATGGCAATTTGTGTGGTTTCGGCAGAATGATGGTTTCCTCATCAGTCGCCATCGGATTTGCTCCCAGTCAAAGTTTCCTCCTGGTTCCTGAGCAGCTATCTGTGTTTGTCCCCCTGCAGGGTTATCTCCCATTTGATATGGTGTTGACCTAAAATTCCCTACAGAATTGATAACGGTTTTCCTCAGCAGATCGCCTCTTTCCCCGCATAGGTTTGAGCCTTTGGGATGTTGATCTCTCTTTTCTCCAGCAGTTGTTTCCCTCTTTTGTGGGTTGACCGAGAATTGTATCAATGATTCAATTCTGCGACACCCTTGTATCCTTTATGATCATTTTGTCAGTATAATCATCATATATACATATACATATACATATACACTCATATAATTTCATGGTTGCATCATCACATTTGTTGACTCATTCTTGTGATTCTTATTCTCTGTTATAGCAGTCCCTTATCCCCATACAAGTTTGATGTCTGTCCTCCCTCAATTGTAGAGTGTCGACCCCTTAAGCAGAAAGACTTTAACCTTTCTCCTTTCCCGACTGAGTTATTTCCTCATGGACGATTATTATTTCAGTTTCCTCCGCAGTTGATTATCTGGATGGAACCACTCCCCTTGAGTTATATCCTCATGGGGTTGAGTCTTGATTTACTGTTTCTCTCTAGATCTTACCTAGATAGATGCTTTGGGTCCCCTGAGAGTTTATTACCCAGTAATTGGTAATATTCCTCAGTTTGCAGCTTGTTACTTCTTGCCCAATACCCGGCAAAAGTACCCCTGTTTTCTTCCCAGTGGAGTCCCCAACGGACTCATTTTTATGTTTCCCCAAGAAGTATATCCTTGATATGTTCATCTTAATCGATGACGGATATTTTCTTCCCCTGTTTGAGTTTATCCTTGATATGTTCATCTTAACCGATGACGGATACTCTCATGTTTGGTATTCTACCCAGTAAAAAGGTAGTTGTAATCCCTATTTTGTTCCCCAGAGAGTTAATCCTTGATATGTTCATCCTAACCGATGACGGTTTTCCTTCTCTTTGCGGTCTTCTGCCCAGTAACCGGTAGTTGTAAATCCTACTTTTCTTTCCCCTTGCAGAGTTTATCCTTGAAATGTTCACTTTAACCAGTGACAGATATTCTCTCCTTCGGTATTTTATCCAGTAACTGATAGAGGTCATTCCTATTTCTCTCCTCCCAGAGTCTATCCTTGATATGTTCATCCTAACCGATGACGGATTTTCTCTTTGATGGTATTCTATCCAGCGTTCGATAGATGTAATTCCTACTGTTTGTTCAGTTGGTTTATCCTTGATATGTTCATCCTAACCGATGAAGGATATCCTCCTTGGCATCCCCAGGCAAGTCTATCCTTGATATGTTCATCTTAACCAATGAAGGATTTTCTTTCCTTTGAGTCTATCCTTGATATGTTCACCTTAACAAGTGACGGATATTCTCATCTTTGGTCTTCTGCCCAGTAACTGGTAGTTATAAATCCTATTTCTACAGTTTTCCCCAGCAAGGCTATTCTTAACCAGTAACCGATAATGAATACTCCCTCCTAATGGTTCCCACTGGGTCATCCTTGATATGTTCATCTTAGCCGATGACGGGTGTCCTCTTTGTCATATCTTTATTATCTCCTTACCCAGTAACCGGTAGTTGATAATAAATTTTTGCTTCTCCTGTGCTGAAATCTATTTCTTCCCCAGTTGAGTTGAGTGTGCATTTCCTCAGTGAAATCACTTTTCCTGCATGATTCAAGTACTTCAGTTTTATCCTGATTTACTCGTTTCCCTTGCAAGATATTTTGTTTCCCTGACTGGAATTCCTCTGGTTCCCCAACAGTTTTTAAGTCGTAGCCTGGCCTACGCATAATCCTCTTATCCCCTCAGAGTCTTTGTCTCCCTAGTGAGCTTTCCTTACAGAATGCATTATGCTCCTGTGGACCTTTGGTGTCTCTGATTTCTTTTCCTTTGTGGCAACATTTCCCCACATAGAATTTGCTTTTACATTCATATCATATGCATCATGAGGTCTCTTATGGACCAAAATTTGTTCCTATATGTTTTTATTTAAGCCCATTCTACTGAGTCGGTATGAAGATCTTAACCTTCGTCTCCTCAGTTAGGATGCCTTTAAATAGGGGCAGCTGTAAGACCCTAATTTTGACCCTAAGATCCCTCATATGCATTAGCATTGGGATTATACCTTGTCATCCTCCTTACCCCTCTTTCATTGGGTTTTGTTTTGGGAGAAAACACCAAGCACCATGTGATTGTATCATACTTGTATATTATCATTTCACTAACCAAAATACCAAAAACATGTTTTTCTTATTTGCCTAACTCTTTTGTAGGAAGGGCATGATCACCATTGATCTATCAAGTTCACATCTAGGGTTTGAGACCCTCATAGCTAAGAGCACAACCAAGAAATGATCCACAATGTCTCTAAGCATCATATATGAGTCTCAATGATCTTTTCATGTTATTTTGATCAAGATTTCTTCAAGAGTTTGGAGTTGGTTTTCCTTGGAAACCCTAGTTTGTCTGGGTATCTTGAGTAACTTCTTCAACAAGCTTCCTCATCAATTGATCAAATTTCTCAAGGGTCACTTAAAAATTCATCATCTTATGCATATATTATTTACCATGAGCCTAAAAAGTCAAGATAATTTCAAGTTAGCAAGTTGGTTGAGAGTGGTTGGCCAGATGGATTCATCTGATCAAAACTGGGTCTTCCTAGACCTTATCTCCTACAATTTTAATCATATTAAAATGATTCCAAGATAAAATTTACTCTAAATGACATTCCAAACAACTTTCATGTTGAGGTCTAGAGCTAATTTTGCTTGGAAAGTCATTTTCCATGTTGAAACATTATAGATCATTTTGTCTAAACCCTAATTTGAAAGTCAACTTCCCAAGGCCATAACTTGCTTAATTTTTATGAGATGAAATATTTTCAAGTTTCATAATCAAATTCAAGATGTCTACTTCAACGTTGATGTTTGGAGTGAGAGCTAAATTAACTTTTATGAGTATGTGATATGAGGATACATTATAGGTCATTTTGGACCAATACCATTCAACAAGTGATTTTCCTCAACTTCAAAAATGCATAACTCTTTCATTCTAAATCCAAATTATTTCAAATTGGTGACCATTTTGAAGGTACTTGAAATAGATACAACTTTTATGAAGGAACTTTTCTCATTTGGAGCTCACATAAAAAGTTTAGTAAGGTGGAACATTGAAGTATATGCCTTGACACTTCGAAAATTTTCCAACATGTTGAAATTTCCAAACTTCCACCTCAAAATTAACCATGATACAAGTTTCTAATGGAAAAGTGTTCAACATAAGAGTTGTTCCTCTTGCTCTAAGATTTCCAAAGAGTCTTAATTCATTCATTTTGGATCAAGTTTACTAGGGTTGCGCATAGTGTTCACAGGCCTGCATCAATTGGCAAAATCAAAACTTCAAATGATCATTTCACATTGCCTTGCCAATCAAGCATGATTCAGACCTCATTTCAATTGGTTTTGTACCTTAGTGCATTGCTTCATGGGTCTGTACATGCCCATGCAAGCTTGAACATGACATTGCCAAATTTGGAAGAAATTGCAAGTGTGCAAATAACACTTGAATTTGCTATAAATAGAGACCCTCTGAGCTCATTTGAGAGGATCCTTGCGCGCCAGTTTTGCCTCCCCTCTTCAAACCCTCATAATTCAAAGGAAAACCTGATAATTTTCACTTGAAAATTGAGTTTGAATCTCACTGTTTGGAGATTCAAAAACTCCAAGATCCAAAGCTTCTTACCATTCCTAATCCACTTCTGCAAGCTATTGGAGCAAGATCAAACAAGAACTGAAGCAAGAAAGATCAAGTTCTGCATAACATTGAAGGTATTTTCCAGATTTTTTCTTCTCTTCGATTCTCACTCAATTCTCATCAATTCTCTTGGATCTTTGGTTGTCTGAAGTCCTACCAATGTAGGCAAGAAGATTGAGTTACTTTGAGGTCAAATTGAAGCAACTCAGTTGACACACCTCAAAATTCAACTCCTCATATCTTTCTATATATTTGGAGTTAGTTAAAATTGAGGTCAGATTCATGCTCTATGCCATTTTTTCTTTCAGATCATGTCCTCCTTTTTCATTTATGTCATGGTAATGATTGGACCAGTCCTGCCAAGGTCGCCTGAGAAGATGACCGGCGCTTTGCTCCGAAAATGATGTGGCGCGGTCTTGAATCATTGATCCAGTTTAAAATGTTTTAATCACAATCGTTGGTTTGGATGGCCTGTTGTGTGACGCGCTGACTACGTTCCATCATGGAACGCGCGTTTGTGTCCACTTGATTTGCACCTCAATTAATGAGGGATATCAAGAGGTCCGGCTTTTTTTGTATTTTCTGATTTTTATTTCATTCCTTTGATTTTCATTAATTCATATTATTTTTAATATTGATCCAAAAAATATGAGAGTTTCACCAAAAAAATTTAAATAAAATCCTCTTTCGTATTTTGAATTAAAATTATTTTTTGGATCATTATTAATATTTTTCATGATTTAATTGATTTTTGATTATTTTTAATTGTTTAAAAATACTTTTAAGTTTCCAAAAATTATGAATTTTTTTTCTCCAAGGTCCTTTGACCTTGTTTGACCTATGATAAATCTCATGGCCATTTCTTTGGTGTTTTGATGAGGTTTTAGGAAATTGACCAACCATATTTAATTTAATGCATTATTTTTAGTATTTTTAAATTGAATAAATGTCAAATAATTGTGTTGAGCCATTTTGATTGACTTTGGAAGTTTGACTTGTGTTGTTAGGCCTTGGTCAAGGTTGATTTAACTTTACTAGGTTAAGATCATTGGATTTAGGGGATTGATGGAATGTACATTCCATCTCCCAAAATGAATGAATGACCTTAATTTGGAAAAAGTCCTCCTTTGTCCAATTCGAGTTTGATCTATCTTCCCTCCCTCTTTATCTCATTCTCCTTCTTTATGAATTCATGTCATGGACCTATGATATCTCTACATCCTAAGGCTAGTTGATTGCAAAATTAACATAAGTATGGATGAGATTAGGCCACCATTTTTGCATATTCTTTTTGTGTTTGGTATGTTTCATGAGCATAGTCCATTATACTATGTCTCTAACATGCATTAACACCAAAATTCTATTGCTCGGCCTTAAATAGTTGTGACTTCTACATAAGTCCAATTACGATTGCTTAACATAGTGCTAAATTTTGGCACAAAAAGGCATATGATTCTAGTTAGTGGGATTGTAAGTATCCCCTCTTTCATGGTATTGTGTGGAAACTTGGCCATTTTTCCTTCCTTTGGAAGATGTCTTGGTTCAAGGATCCATGCTTGTGATAAGTGGGTTTAGTGTTCTCCAAAGAATGACTTAAAAAAAAGCAAAAGCAATACTAACTTCTAACTCATTAACAACTAACATTTAATGTCAAGTCATTTACTTTAATGCACTTTATTTTTTAAGCCTTATTCATTTGCCATTATTCATACCATTCTAATTGTTTATGTTAATGTCATTTTTACTTTGTCCACTTGGACCATATTTGTGTGATATATCTTGTTTGTGTATATTGTGTTTGGTTGTTTGGTCTTTGACCATTAATGTACATAATAAGAACAAAAACCCTAAAAAACATCTTGTGTGGACTGTTGGTTTGATCTGAGACAGTTGGATTTAGAATTTAGGCAACACTCCCTATGCAAAGGACTTGGCCAATGCCAACTTTCACGTAACCAAGTTCTTGTAATTTGAAACTTCATCTGATACATCATTGAAGATCCATTAGAGTTCATCTGTAACATGATCATTGTGAAGCTGTTATTTTGAACCTGTGACTTGTGGCATTGAGGAATTCATCTATTACACGGGCAAATTTGAAGAAGATCATGGAGTTGCTAGGCTTGGATGTGGCTATCTTTATTTGATGCCTTGCTCTTCAAGTTGATATATTATGCATTATTTGTTGCTTGATTCTAATGTCCAAGGGAATTTGGGTTTCTATATGACACTCTTGTCTATTGGATTGCAGCCCATTGGTCAGATCTTTTTCAACTCTCAACTTTTAAATTTATGCTTAGGATTAGTCCATTCATCTCCTTCCCATTTCTTTAATTTCAAAATCTCCCCCTCTTGTTTTTAAAATCTTCTTTGCTTTTGCTTGTTTTTTTTTCTAAACTTAGACCCTTTGCAAATTAGAAACTTTGGCCTTATGCCATTGCATTTTCAAACTTATTTTCTTAAATCAAACTTGTAAATAGACTTAACTATACTTGACTTAAAAATTTCAAAAGCCAAAAAAAGAACTAACCCATTCAAACCATTTTTAGGCCTCTGTGCCATTCAAACTTAATTTTTTGTTAAAAAGCAATACATCAACTTTGAAGTTTATACCACGAACTACGAGGTTTTGATCCCTCATTTTTATGCTGGTACGTAGGCACAAACCCGAAGGTCTTGTCAAACACAAAAATATAATTAATGAATTCTTTTCTCATCCCCTCATTCTATTTACTTGCAAACATCGTTTGTACAAAATACATATGCACACAAAAAAGGGCTCCCTAGGACACTTTGGGTGCTAACACCTTCCCTCTGTGTAACCAACCCCCTTACCTGTAATCTCTGGCATTTTATTGGTTTTGATTTGAAAACTTCTTATTTTTGGGTTTCCTTCGTACTTTTCTCTTTTCCCTTGAAAACAATAAAAGCGCGGTGGTGACTCTTGTTATTTGATGTCTAGCTTATCCATAGCATGATGGTCATGAATTTACCACTACAGGGATCTCAACCTCTACTGGGAGCATATCTTCCATGCCATAAACAAGTGAGAAAGGGGTTGCCCCTGTTGAAGTGCGTACGGATGTACGGTACCCATGCAACACAAACGGGAGCATTTCATGCCAATCTTTTTATGTTACAACCATCTTCTTAATGATCTTCTTGATGTTCTTATTTGTAGCTTCAACAACCCCATTCATCTTGGGTCTGTAGGGAGAAGAATTATGATGTGCAATCTTGAAGTCTTTGTAAAGAGCTTCCACCATATTATTATTCAAGTTCGATCCATTATCAGTAATGATCATACTTTCACACCATAACGGCATATAATCTGACTCTTATTAAACCTCACAACAACTTGCTTAGTTACATTTGCATACGATGCCGCTTCAACCCACTTGGTGAAGTAATCAATGGCCACTAGAATGAAACAATGTACGTTTGAAGCTTTGGGCTCCATCATGTCAATCATATTAATTCCCCACATGGAGAAGGGCCATGGAGAGGAAATGACATTCAATAGTTTCGGAGGAACATGAATCTTATTTGCATAAATTTGACACTTGTGGCATTTCTTCACAAACTTGCAACAGTCAGATTCCATTGTCAGCCAATAGTAACCTGCTCTCAACATCTTCTTCGCCATAGCATGTCCATTGAAATGAGTACCAAAGGAACCTTCATGGACTTTTGTCATCAACATGTCTGCTTTGTGTCTATCCACGCATCTGAGCAGAACCATATCGAAGTTTCTCTTGTAAAGCACATCACCATTCAAGTAGAAGTTGCCAGCTAATCTTCTCAAAGTTTTCTTATCTTTCAAAGATGCTCCAGACGGGTAGATCTGACTTTGGAGGAAGCACTTAATATCAAAATAACAAGGTTTTTCATCTTTGACTTCTTCAACACTAAACACATGAGCTGGCCTATCAAGACACATCACAGTCAAATTAGTAACTTCATTCCAAAATTTCACCACAATCATGGAAGCCAACATCGCAAGAGCATCTGCCATTTGGTTTTCATCTCGAGGGATATGATGAAACTCAACCTTAGTAAAGAAAGTTGAAATCCTCCTCGCATAGTCTTTATATGGTATCAAATTAGGTTGATTCGTCTCCCATTCACCTTTGATCGGATTCACAATCAAAGTTGAATCTCCATAGACATCAATATATTTGATTATGAGATCAATGGCCTATTCAATCCCCATAACGCAAGCTTCATACTCAGCCATATTGTTTGTACATTTGAAAGTCAATCGAGCTGTAAAAGGAAAATGAGTGCCTTGAGGAGTAATAATCACTGCCCCAATGCCATTACCATACGAATTAACAGATCCATCAAATACCACGCCCCAACGGGAACCAGGTTTTGGCCCTTCTTCAAGCAATGGTTCATCATAATCGTTCATCTTTAGATACAAAATCTCTTCGCCAGGAAAATCATAATGCACTGACTGATAGTCTTCAATCGGTTGGTGAGCCAAATCGTCAGCCAAGATACTACCCTTAATAGATTTTTGAGATCGATATTCAATATCATACTCATATAACAATATCTACCAACGGGAAATCCTCCCAGTTAAAGCAGGTTTCTAAAAATTAGCAGCCCAAGCCAATGTGCAACATGTTTTCTTAAGTATAGAATACCGAGTCTCACAGTCGGTGAATTTCTTATTGAGGTAGTAAATTGCATATTCTTTCTTTCCAGATTCATCTTGATGACCAAGAACACAACCCATACTTTCATCAAGCACAATCAAATACATGATCAAGGGTCTTCCTTCAACGGGCAGAGACAGAATCGGAGGCTCAAGCAGATACTCTTTGATACTGTCAAAATCTTTCTGGCAATATTTGGTCCAATCACACAACTGATCTTTTCAAAGAAGCTTGAATATAGGCGCATATGTGGCAGTCATATGTGATATGAATCTCGAGATATAGTTCAAGCGGCCGAGAAAACCTCTGACTTGCTTCTCAGTTTTGTGCACAGGCATTTCTTATATTGCTTTGACCTTGGCAGGATCAACCTCAATACCTTTCTCCCTGACAATAAAGCCCAACAACTTGCCAGAACAAACACCAAATGTACACTTATTGGGATTCAGTTGGAGTTTATATTTCCTCAAATGCTGGAATAACTTCAACAAATGCTCAACATGTTCTTCTTCATCACTTAATTTGGAAATCATATCATCAACATAGACCTTAATTTCCTTATGCATCATATCATGGAAAAGAGTGGTCGTGGCTCTTTGGTACGTTGCACCAGCGTTTTTTAAACCTAAAGGCATCACTCTATACAGAATGTTCCCCGGGGTGTAATGAATATGGTCTTGTCCATATCTTCAGGTGCCATCTTGATTTGATTATAACCGGAAAATCTGTCCATAAACGAAAGACTTTGAATTTAGCCGTATTGTCTACCAATATTTGAATGTGTGACAGAGGAAAATCATCTTTCGGACTAGCTTTGTTCAAATCTCTATAATCAACACACATGCGAACTTTTCCATCCTTCTTCGAAACAGGCACAATATTGGCCACCCACTGCGGATATTCGAAGGTTACAAGAAAACCAACATCAATCTGCTTCTGCATTTCCTCTTTGATCTTTACTGCCATATCAGGATGAGTCCTTATCAACTTCTGCTTGACCGACATGCATTTTGGCTTCAACGGCAATCTATGCTCCATAATCTCAGAATCAAACCCAAACATGTCTTGATAGGACCAAGCAAACATATCAGAATACTCTTGAATAAGATCAATCAACCCCTTCTTAGCTTCTGGGCACTATTGAGACCCAATCTTGACTTCCTTCACATCATCTTCGGAACCTAAGTTGACTAGTTTAATCTGCTCTTCGAACGGCTGAATGGTTTTTTCCTCGTGCTCAAGTAAACGAGATAATTCATCAGATACTTATTCACCATCAATCTCTTCCTCAACTTCAAACACAGGGAAGTCAAAGTTTAGAGAGGGAGTATGATCATTGTATTCAATGGGTTTGAGAACCAACCTGCATAATGATTTGATATTTTTATTTTAGAGAAGTGAATTGTGACCAAATATTATGCAGATGGAAGATTATTATTTATTTATGTTTTTTTTGTGATTACCATTTTCAGAAAAGCAAAAAGTAAAAATAAAACATCATAGATGTGGATGAATAAAATTGTCTTTTTTTGATGATAATCAGAAAATATCCAACAATGTTCACTTCTCCCTTAGGCATATGAGAAGGATTTTTCTCAAAAGTAAATAAAAACAAATTACTTAGAGCGATGAATAACAGTAGGAACATCAACAGCAACCCAATTGTTTCAAGTCTGGCCATGCGTCACAAAGTTGGCGCAAGCTTCGTCTTCATCATCACTGTCTTCAATTACGGCAGTTGAGTGTTGATCATTCCCATGAATGAACCTTCCACTGTGGGAACTTAGTTGCACAACTTCAGTTCTGGTGTTGAACGACCTTGGTTGAAAACCCAATCTGGCTTTATTCTTATTCTTGGGAATCTCTACCACACGACCCCATTTATCAATGTTGCCAGTCAAAATGGCTTCTTGTGCATCTTTCAAAGAAGACACGGGTGCCCCAATTTTCTTCATTTCATCAGCAATGGACAAGACTTAGAACAACGTCTCAACCTCCTCCTCAACATCAACATCTATAAAAGATGACAGATGGCTCACCAATAATGCCTTCTCTCCACCAACAACGACAAGCTTGTCGTTCTTCATAAATTTCAGCTTTTGGTGTAGAGTAGACATCACTGCTCCAACTTCATGAATCCATGGCCTTCCCAATAAGCAACTATAGGTCGGGTGGGTATCCATTACCTGGAAAGTAATCTGGAAATCACTCAGACCTATCTTCACTGAAAGGTCCACTTCACCAATGACAGTTTTACGAGAACCGTCGAACGCCTTGACAATCACGCTGTTGTACCTCATTGGGGCGCCTTGATAGGAGAGTCTTGATAAATTTGATTTTGAGAGCACAATCAAAGATGACCCAGTGTCAACCAACATATTGGATAAAGCGTCATCCTTACAGTTCATTGAAATATGCAATGCTAAATTATGATTTATGCCTTCCTCAGGAAGCTCTTCATCATAAAAGCTCAGATTATTACAAGAAGTAATATTGGCAACTATGTGGCCAAACTGATCCACGATCACATCATGCTCAATATAAGCTTGCTTTATCACTTTCTGCAATGCCTCTCTGTGCGCTTCAGAATTCATCAGTAGTGACAGCACGAAGATCTTTGACAGAGTGTGGAGCATCTACTCTACAACATTGAACACCCTTCTTTTAACCAGCTTTAAAACTTCATCATCATCGTTAGCCTTAAGTTTGCTGGATTCACTAGACTGACACATTGAAGTACTAACCGAATTCGCTACTGGAATCTCTGCCTTCTTACTTACTGCAACATCTTCTAATTCTTTCGGAAAAACCGTACCAAACACACGACCATTATGGGTCACCTTAGTAATATCAACAATATTCACCATGGAGTCTGCAACTGGTAGAGGAACCTCTTGACCATTCTCAATCATTGTGGCATTGTACTGATATGGCACAACTTTATCTGATGCATACGGAACAGGGCCTGTTAAGCGTATAACCAACTACAATACCGGTCTATTGACATTGTTGTTATTGCTACTATCAAACTGGATAACTACCCGCTCAGGGGTGTTGAACACTAGTATAATAACATTCACATCATCTCCCAAATGACGAGACTGGAAAATCTGGATAAGACCTTCATCCATCAGCCTTTGAATATCCCTCTTGATAATAACACATCCACGAGGGTTCACACTGCAGATTACACAACCATCATGGTCATGCTCACATTCACTGACCAAACAAATATCTTTTATGCATTTCCACTAAGGATATTTGGATATAGCGGACATCATAAATCTTGAACTCACCAGGACAACCATCTACCATGTTTACAGAAGCATTACCATGAGCAGGCAAATGATTGGTTTTCACATTTAGTGCTCTGTCCTCAAAGGACACCATTCCACTCTTCACAAGCTTTTGGACTTCATACTTCAATGGGTAGCAGTTCTCTATATCATGGCCAGGGGTTCCCTGGTGAAAAGCATAGTGAAGTTCAAGTTTGAACCACAATGGAAGTGGCTCAGGAATCTGTGGAGGATTTCTTGGTTGAATGAGGTTCTTAAGAACCAAGGATGGGTACAATTCTGCATATGACATAGGAATAGAGTCAAAGGAGACCTTCTTCCTCTCAAAGCTTTGTTGATGATGATTATTGTTGTTGTTGTTGGTGGTGGTTCTTTTTTGTAGTTATTGTTGAATCGGAACTGATTCATTATTGGAATTGTTGGAAAATATAGGAATTACTGATGAAACTTGATGTTGATGTTGACGAGGTTGAGAACTCTTTCTGACATGAGGCCTCATCTGCCTCCCTACTGATACTGAGTTAGTTTCTCCTTCTTTTCTCTTAGAGAAACTCCCACCATACTTCTTGCTAGACGATGCTTCTTCCTTAGACAAATGTCCTTCACGGACTCCTTCTTCTAGCCTCATCCCCATATTTACCATTTCGATAAAGTCATTAGGGGCACTTGCAATAATATGTTCATAATAAAAAGAACTTAGCGTCTTCAAGAAGATTTTTGTCATTTCTTTCTCTTCACATGATGGACTAATCTGGGCAGCCAATTCCCTCCATCTCTGGGCATACTCTTTAAATGTCTCATTATCCTTTTGAGACATAGAGCTCAACTGGTCTCTATCAGGCGCCATATCCACGTTGTATTTGTATTGCTTGACAAAGGCCTCGCCTAAGTCATTGAAAGTACGGACGCTAGTACTGTCCAAATCCATATACCATCTTAAAGTAGCTCTAGTCAAACTCTCTTGGAAATAGTGAATCAACAACAGATCATTATCAGTTTGAGTAGACATTTTTCTAGCATACATAACAAGATGGCTTAGCGGGCAAGTATTCCCTTTATGTTTTTCAAAGTCAGGGACCTTGAAATTCATCGGGATTGACTAGCAGCAGCAACGGGAACAGTTGAGGTAGCAACCTCATAAATGAGATTCCTCTGGGGAGGAGTTGCGGGAGTTGGTGATGACTGGTTCTATGCAGCAATGACAGATTCCATCAGTGTCGTTAATCTGGAAATTTCGTCATCCAACTCTCGGTTCTCTTGCTCTAGATGTTCCATGATCCTTGGTTGATTTCCAATAGTATTGTATCGGTGAGTCAGCTTGGCTGATGCATAGAAGAAGAACTGATAAGACATCTGGAGAAAGAAAACCTGTTATGCACATGATGCATGAAATGAAATGTTTTTGATTTTTTAATCTCAAGGAATATATGAAGTTTCATTTGAAAATATATATATTCAAATAATAACAATAACAAATCGATTGACCATAACATCTCTTTTTATTCATAAAAATTGGAAGGATTACACTGGTACAATTTCAGAAACCAAAGTACAAATACAAGAGAAAAGGAAACTATCATCCTAAGGATCCCATAACAACTGTATCAGATGATCTGGTTGTGGGTGCGTACTTCCTTCTGATGTGTTGAATCTCGGACTCAAAGGATGTCTTCATCTGATCCTTCTCAAGAACTAACTGATCAACAATCTTCTTCCAAGCCCAGGGAGGCTGAGGCATACTAGAGGAAGATGGACCCTCTGGCTCTCTTTGTCTCTTCACTGCTCGATCTTCCAGAATCTCAATAAGTGCATCCTTGTCTTTCGACTCAAGTTGCAACTCTTCATGCTTTCGGCTCAAAGCATGGGACCGCTCTTCCCACATATATTTCTCTTGCTTCATCTTGGTGAGTGCGTCTTCCAACTCCTCTACATCTTTGTTAGGGAGAGTTGATGGCTCAACCACAACCAAAGACATAGGTCTTTCACATGCGTATGGCATCTTCAGCTCTAAAGCTCTCTTTTTCACCTAAATAGTGTAAGCTTCTAAAGCTACACAGTTGCACGGACCAAGCTCGGATCTTCCTTTCCTATGCACATTATGCCAAGCATGTATCATCCTTTGCTTCAAATTTTGGGGATCTTTACCCTCTTGATAAAACAAACCTTCTAACAGTGTTATTAGGCCTATCTCTCAAGGGGAACCCAAGTTAACGACGATCCAAAGCAGAGTTGTAGTTGATTCCTCCTTGTGTACCAATGAGAGGCACGTTAGAGAATTCACCACAACCATCAATAATATCCAAGATACTTAATGCAGAATCATACCAAACAATATCATCATTAGTGAGAGACATAAGTCTCTGGGACCAACATAGATATTGCTTGTTCTCCAAGAAAACAGGCGTCTAAGGCAAGTGCGAAATAAACCACTTGTACAGAAGAAGAACACATCACACAATAGTCTCACCACCTTTAGAATTCCTCAAATGCAAAGAGAAATACATGTCACCCAACAGAGTAGGAATAGGATTCCCAATCAAGAAGATTCTAATGGCGTTAACATCAACAAAATCGCCAATGTTAGGGAACAAAGCTAAACCATAGATGAGCAATACAAAGATGGCTTCAAAAGCATCCATACTACCGGCTTGAGCAAAGACAATCGCCTTTCCAATGAGGAACTCAAAAGTCAACCCAAGAATACCTCCTTTATTCACCAAATGAGCATCAATCTCAGACTTCTTCAGATGAAGAGCTTCAGCTATGATATGAGATCTGGGATTCTCCTCTCATCCACTAAAAGGTACCTTGTCAGATACGGGTATACCCGAGAGATGGGCATACTCCTCTAACGTAGGCACAAGCTGATAATCAAGAAAAGTGAAGCACCAGTAGAGAGGGTCATAGAACTGAACCAAAACACTCAGAAGTCCTTCAACCACATCAGTAGATAACACATACAAGAACTTCCCATGATGTTGCTTGAAGTCCAAGGGGTCTAATACAAAGGATGACAACTTCCTTATCTCTTTCAAATCAGGACATCTGAAATTGTACTTCTTAGTGTTCCATCATCCATAACCCATGGTTTGAAAATATTTGCAAATAAGACCTCAGTTCCTTGAAATTTATTTTCTAGAGATGAATGTTATGATACGCATGTATGTATGAATGCAACAATCACAAACAAGGAATCACACACAAGGCAAACATAAACAAAGGTCAAGGGATGGATCAAGTCATCCTCAAGATCAATCATCCATTTTGGTGGATTATGATTTTCACCTTATCAACACCCAAGTTCCATTGATATTGATGAGACTTGATCGGATTAACCAAGAATCAAAGGGTTTGTTGTGAGTCATGAGCATGGATTCAAGGTAAGAACCATCCCAAAGGAGTGTACTAAGGATAAAAACATGTAGATCATATTCTAAAAAGTTCCCAGAGTCTTAATCCCATCTATCGGATATTACAGGTTATGATGACTGACTCATCAACCCATAATATTCTTAAGAGAAACTCGTCTGAGTGTAGTATTGTGTAACAACTGTTATCAAGTCTACACCTGAACAGTCTCCGCACTACGTTCTTAATAGGCCAAGTTGGGTTAAATGTTCTACGGTCCTCAGCTTCTCGGACCCCAAATCAGAGAAAGTAATGCCTAACCACAAATAACTTGTGTGACATTAGTAACTCCAAAAAGGGTTTCCACTTAGTAGATGGGTCTCAAGCCAACTTGTTAAGGACTACTCCACATAAGTTGAACATGACTATACCATCCTCATATCTTAATTGCGCTCAAGTTTGGGTTAGAACTTATCTCACCACTCAGAGATCACCAAGCACAAGAGACAGATTATATCATACAAACAAATATACAAACATCAAATATACAAATATATATACATAAAAAGGTAGGCTAAATCCACTGAGGACTACTCCCTAGCAGAGTCGCCACTTAATTTCTGTAGCGATAAATTCATGACCATCAAGCTATGGATAAGCTTCACATCAGTAAAATCAGAGTCACCACCGCGCTTTTATTGTTTCCAAAGGAAAAGGGAAAAGTATGAATAAAACCCAAAGATAAGAAGTTTTCAAATCAAAACTAATAAAATTTCAGAGATTACAGATAAGGGGGTTGGTTACACAGGGGGAAGGTGTTAGCACCAAAAGTGTCCTAGGTACTCCTAGGGAGCCCTTTTTTATGTGTGTAAGTGTTTTTGGTATAAAAGATGTTTGAGAAAAATAGAGTGTGGAGATGAGAAAAGAATTCATTGATTATATTTTTGTGTTTGACAAGACCTTCGGACTTGTGCCTACGTACCAACATAAAAATGAGGGATCAAAACCTCGTAGTTCGTGGTAAAAATTTCAAAGTTGGTGAATTGCTTTTAACAAATGTTTAATAAGAAATAGGCACAAAAGGCCCCAAAAGTTTTAATGGAGTTGTTAGTTCTTTTTGTCTTTTGAAATTTTAAGTTAACATGATTAAGTTTATTTACAAATTTGATTTAAGAAAGAGTTTGAAAATTCATTGGCATAAGCCCAAAGTTTCTAATCATTAAAACAAGGTCTCAGTTTGAAATCACAAGCAAAGAAGGTTTTTGAAAAGAGGGGAGATATTTTGAAATTTAATAAGTGGGAGGAGATGAAGAGACTATCCTAAGCACAAATTAAAAGTTAAGAGTTGAGAAGATCTGACCAATGGGATGCAATCCAATAGGCAAGAATGTCATATAGAAAACTCACTTTCCCTTTGGACTTTGAATCGAGCAATAATCAACAAGCAATTAGCAATATCCAGGCATCATGAAGATCAAGACATCAAATAAAGATAGCTACATCCAAGCAAGCAATCCCAAAAGCTAGCAGTCCTCTTTGTCTTCTCATGTATCAGATGAAATATTCCTTGATCAACTCAAAGCAAAACATCTGACACAAGGTCAAAATAACAATTAGCACAAAGATAAGGTAGCAGATGAAGTCAAACAAGATCCAAGGCTTGCATCAGATGAAGGCTCAGTTCACAATAGCTTGATCTCAAAATATTGGCATTGGCCAAGTCCTTTTTGCACAGGGAATGTTGCCTAATCCTAAATCTAAAAGTTCAGATCAAGCTCAACAGTCCACCAGAAATTTTTAGGGTTTTTGTTGTTATTAAGTATTTTAATGTCCTAAGACCACAAACAAAACCAAAATGCACAAACAATATTCAATCACAAGATATGGCTCAAATGAGCAAAGTGAAAATGACATAAACATAAACAAGTTAAATGGAATGTAAATGGCAATGAATGATAAATGACTGAAATTTAAATTGCATAAAGTAAATGACTTGAAAGTAAAACAATATTAATAAGAATTAGTCAAATGTTAATCAAAGGATAGTCAAGTGTTAGTGGTGTTTTTTTTAATTGATTACGTCATTCTTTGGAGAACACTCAACCATCCATTCACAAGTATGAATCCTTAAACCAAGACATCTTCCATGAGAAGGGGTCCAACTTGGATAATTCAACAAGTATGTCACTAGCTCTCATGAAAGGAAAATAAGTCAAGTTTCCACACAATTTCATGAAGAATGGGAGACTTACAATCTCACTTACTATAATGTTATGCCTTTAGGGTCAAATTTAGCTCTATGTTAAGCAATCGTAATTGGACTTACGTAGAATTCACAACTATCCGAGGTCGGGCAATAAAAATTTAGGTGTTAATGCATGTTAGAGATTTGGTATGAAGAACCAAACTCCTAAAACATACCACACGCTAAAAGAAAAGATCAAAAGGGAGGGACCTATCTCAGTCATACTTGTATTGGTTCATCTGACACAAGATCATTGATGAACCAATTAGCCTTAAGACATTAGAGATTTCATTGGTCCAATGAGGGAATGAGGAAGAATATGGATAAAGATGAAGAGGGAGGGGGAAGATAGAAACACAAATTGACCAAGGGAGGATTTTATCAAATTAAAATCATTCATTCATTTTGGGAGATGAAATGTACATTTCATCAATCCCCTAAATCCAATGGTTTTAATCCAACAAAAGTCAAACCAACCTTGACCAAGGCCCAAACAAAAAGTCAAACATCATAAGACCACAAAAATGACTCAACATAATTTTTACATATTTAATCAATTAAAAATCCAATTAAAAATGAATTAAAATACATTTTAATTTGGTCAAAACCTAAAATCTCTTTAAAACACCAGATAAATGGCCAAGAGATTTATCCTAGGTCAAACACGGTCAAAGGACCTTAGGCAAAAAAATTCATAATTTTTGAAAAGTTAGAAGTATTTTTAAACAATTAAAAATATGTACAAAAACATTTAATTCATGAAAAATATCAAAATTAATCCAAAAAAATAATTTTAATTCAGAATATGAAAGAGAAAAATATTTAAAGATTTTTGGTGAAAGACCCATATTGTTTGGATTAAAAATGAAATTAATATGAATTAAACAAAATAAAAGGATTAAATGAAAATTCAGAAATTAAAATAAAATAAGAAAAAACAAGGGTCATCAGATCTCCCTCATTAATTGAGGTGACATATCTGATGATCACACGCGCGTGTTCCATGGTGGACACAAGTCAACGTGTTGTACGCGTGGTAATGCAAACCAATGGTCCAGATTATAACATTCAAACATGATCAGATGGCCAGGAAGCCTGACAACACACCAGCGGAGCTAGGGCTCCGGTCATCTTCTCCGGTGACCTCCATCGGACTGGTCCAACTTCATCTCAATGGAAAATGAAAAACAAGGACACTATTTCAAAGAGAAAATGCTTAGGATCATGAATTTGGCCTCAATTTTCTCCAATTCCAAGTATATAAAAAGATACAGGGATTTGAATTTTGAGGATCATGAACTGAGTTGCTTCGATTTGACCTCAAAGCAACTCAATCTTGTTGCCTACATTGGTAGGACTTCAGCCAACCAAAAATCACAAAGAATGGTGAAGAATTGAGAGAGAATCGAAGAGGTGAAAATTCTGGAAAATCACCTTCGAGTGAGCTTGAAACTTGCTTGATCCTGCTTCCAATTGAGCTTGGCTTGACTTCAGAAGCTTGCAGAAGTTGAATTGGATCGAGGAAAGGCTTGGATTCTTGGAGTTTCAATCTCAAAACAGAAGGAGATTTGAAACTCAAATTTGAAAAGAAAACCTTCAAGATTATCCTCTAATGGTGATGGTTTGGATTGCAGGTTCAAAGATTGGGTAAGGTCTCCATAATTATGAGCATGAAGGGTCTCATTTATAGGCAATGCAATTAGTTTCACACTTTTCATTCAAAATTCCAAAAATAGCAATTCACCCTTGCATGGTTGCATGAGTGTTTGATAGGCCCATGAAATGAGGTAATCAGGTCCAAAATTCCTCATGTGCAATGCTGAAATTGTGTCATGTGACCGTGCAATGGTAATCGGAATGTGAACATGAAATTCATCCAAATGAATCTTTGAAGAGAAACCATGCGCAAGTCCATCAATCCTTGGCCAAATGAGATGATCTTGCACTTTTTCGAAAGGTGAGATCAAGGATAACAACTTTCATGTGGAATACCTTTCCATTTGAAGTTTGGATCATGATGAATTTTGAGGTGGAAGTTTGGGAAATCAAACATGTTTGAAAATTTTCTAAGTACCAAGTCAAATGTTCACTTCTTCCATCTTGAATAACCTTTGTTATGGGTTTCAAATGGAAAACGTTCCTTCATCAAAGTTGTATCTCTTTCAAACCTCTTAAATTTGATCACCAATTTGACCTCATTTGGATTTTGCATGAAGGAGTTATGCATTTTAGAAGTTGAGGAAAATCACTTGTTCAATGGTAATGGCCCAAAATGACCTATAATGTTTCCTCTTGGAACATGCCCTTGCAAGTTGAATTTGAATTTATTAAAAGAATAAAATTTTGAGAAGACATTTTGAAATTTATAATGAATCTTGAATGGCCTTCATCTCATAAAAATTGAGCAAGTTATGGTCCTTGGAAGTTGACCTCCTAACTAGGGTTCAGACAAAATGACCTATAATCTTTCACCATAAACAATGACTTTCTAAGCAAAACTAGCTCTTGACTTCAACGTGGAAGTTGTTTGGAATGTCATAAAGATTAACTTTTCTCTTGGAATCATTTTCATATGACAAAAATTGTAGGAGATAGGCTCTAGTGAACCCCAGTTTTGACCAGTTGACTTTCTATGGTCAACCACCATGAACCAACTTGCAAACTTGAAATTCTTTTGATCTCTTGGAATCACGGAGGATCAAATATGTATAATATGATGTAATATGGAGTATCCCTTGAAATATTTGATCAAATATTAAGGAAACTTACTGAGGAAGTCACATAAGATACCTAGATGAATTAGGGCTTCCAAGACAAACAAGCTTCAAACTCTTGATGATTTCTTGATCAAAATGATATGTGAAGATCATGGGGATATATATATTATGTCTAGAGTCAATGTGAACCATCTCTTGATTAGTATCCTTGCATTGAGGGTCTCAAACCCTAGATATGAGCTTGATGAAGCATAGGTGAGCACACATACTGCCTACAAAAGAAACAAATTTTTGCATAGACATATTTTTGGTATTTTAGTTAGTAAACAATGAAAAACAAAGTATGATACAATCAAATGTGTTTGATGATCTCTCCCAATGCAAACCCAATAAATGAGGGGTAAGGAGGATGCCAAGGTGTGATCCCAAGGGCAATGCATATGATGAGATATCATGAGAGATCTTAGGGTCAAAATTGGAGTCTTACAATAACCTTCCATGTTGAACTCTTCTTGCATGTTATATGTCATCCCTGGATTTTCAACAAAGCCCACAAAAGCCTTTCTAGATCTAGAGAACTCTTCTTCCTCTATTTTGAACTTAACTTTACGTCTGATATTGTTCTCAGAAGAACCAACCTCGGCCTTTAGCACCTCTACATAAGAGTTCCCACCATTCGATCTTGGGCCTTCATTGAACACCTTAGGTTTTTCCTTTTAAAATGTATGGTGTTTACCCCATTCCTTTCTCCTCCCCGATTCACCCGATTTAAAAGACTGTTTTCTTTGAAACCTAAGCACATTAACTAAGATCTTCCTTCGACCAATAAAGATGTTATCCAACTTCACGACTAATAAATCTTCATCTCTTACATCAAAGAAACCTAACAAATTCATATCACCTATCTCTTATATCCCTTTTGGATGGGATGGCCAATTCATCAATGTCTCCGTAATTTTGAAACTCTTCATACATCTATTTTGCACCAAACTTATTCGAAAACAAGAAGTAAAAAAAAAAACAAGATGCCTGTGTGAACTTACATGCTATCACTCATCCTCGCCTCTTCTATCTACTGCTGACTTCATGGATCCTTTTGATTGAGGCTTAGAACACATGTTAAGGTTGATGGAAAAAAGAAAGAAAAAAGTCAAAGTGTTAGAGAAAGGGAGAAGCTTCTCTCCCTAACATTCTATTGTAACGACTAATAATGTGTAAAATTAATATGTGAGCTATTAAATCAACAACACAATAAACACCGCATGTGTCATATTATATTGTAAACTTTGTAAACATTAAAATTTCACAGTTTGAGACCAACACATATAGTGAATATTTTTAATAATATAAACTAGTCTATTGGTGGTTGGTTAAGTTAATACTACTACTTTTGCAGTCAATGATTTGATGATTGAGAAGAAAAGATATTCTATAGGGATTAGCACTTATGAAAAAGTAACCATATATAAGATGATGGATTGATTTGCTTACAAACCCTAGTTAGTTGATAGATAGATATATACATACTACTATGATCAGCATCATCATCACTGTGCATGTAAGAAGGTAAAGTTGGACATGAAAGGATAAAAAAGTAATTTAAAGAAAGGAGTTGTCAATCAAGAGAAAAGAGAGAAGCAGGAAAATGATATTATTCTTTGATATAAATATATTTACCAAAACACTTTATACTGTCTGCATCAGTCATGTTTCAGTGTCACTATCAACCTATTTTCATTTCCACAAAAGCCCTAAAGGCCAAAACAATGTTTCTTTCACTTCACAATTACACCCCTCTCTTTTCTCTATTTGCTCCATCACTCAGATATACATTCATTCAAACTCACTTGCTTCCCTTTTTCCGGAAATTATTTCTGCCATATTCCTAAAAAATTTCTTTTCATTTTTAACAAAATCAACATCTTTCTTTTTTAGTTTAACTCTTAGTAGTATTATTAAACAAAAACAGACACTAATAATCCAATATTCTACTTCAATAAAAAATTCTAATCAAGGAATTCTAACACTTAAACAAAAAAATCATATTTTTTTCTCTTAATCTTTAGGTTTTTTATTTTGTAAAAGAAGTCTTCAAAATTCAAAGTTTTGCATGTAAGTTAAAATTTTATCAATGATTATTATTTTTTAAAATTATTGATTTATAAATATCAAATATTCAATTAATATATAAATATAAATGTCATTTAATTCAACTTTCACTTATAATTTTCATATTTTTTCTCCGAGTGTGTCGTCATAGATTAAACTCTAAACGAACAATTACGAATATTTAGCTAAATTAATTAATATTAGATAAACTATTTACATTCATTTAATCAATTATTATCAATCACATAACAATTAAATTATCACATCCATTCTCCAAAAATACGGTCATAAATTAAATTCTAAGACAAACAATTTACAAATATTTAACTAAATTAATACATATCAGATAAGCCATCTCATTCACCATTTTTATCAATAATTATTTTAGTTAAAATTTGAATTATTTTAAACACATGTTTTTTCATTAGTTGTTTTCTTCTATCCTTTTGTATTAGATTTGAATTTTTTTTTGCTCATTTATCTAATATATTTAATTGTTATTCAAAAATATAATATTATCATAAATAATTTTTTTAATCAATAATATGTTAACATATGATAAAGATTTAAGTCTAATAGTTGTCAATAAACTAAAAGTAAATAAATATCTTTTTAGAGTTCTAATTCATCTAGTTTTAGAAATGAATTCATATTAAATATTATTTAAAATTGATCATTTTAACTTCAAGGATAAATCTCCAAAATATATATTCAATTAATTATAAAAAACCTTAAGTATGATTCATTATTAAGGTAATTCACTTTGTTAAAGCACCTTATACTACAAAGTACAAACTAATAACCATTCATTATTCTAGGAGTTAACAAAAACCAAAGTTATTCATAGAAACATCTAAAGAAAAAATGCTTATAATCTTCCACTGTTCTTTTACCCTACCTTTCTTCCCTCATCTCTCTCCAACTTCCTTTCATTCACCTATAACTTCATCATCATCTTCCTTCAAATCTTCAAAATCACTCTTCATCTCTCTCTCTCTCAAAACCTCTTGAAGCATTTACATACTTTAATTTTTTTTCTCTCTTTCTTGATATCATTTTTCTTGTTTCTCTTCTCATAATTCAACTACTATAACCTACCTTTTCAAAAATAATCAAACCCTACTATTTACTTTCAAAAACCTCCTCACTAAAGATCCAATCTAGCTGGATCAGAAGAAGAAAAAAAACAGTAAATTAATGATGAATTCTCTTCAAGAATTTGAATCTTCATCAAACAATAAAGACATGATCAACACCAACCCTATGAGCATAATAGTATCCTCATCCTCATCATCATCATCCATGATGACAATATCATCAACTACATCAGCATCATCATCAACCGCAACAACAACATCACCATCTTCACCATCAACAACAACACCGAGTAGATATGAGAATCAAAAGAGAAGAGATTGGAACACTTTTGGACAATACCTAAGAAACCATAGACCACCACTCTCACTCTCACGTTGCAGTGGTGCTCATGTCCTTGAATTCTTGCGCTATCTTGACCAGTTTGGAAAAACAAAAGTTCACACACAGATTTGTCCATTTTTTGGTCATCCAAATCCACCTGCACCTTGTCCTTGTCCTCTACGCCAAGCGTGGGGGAGTCTTGATGCACTCATAGGAAGACTTAGAGCTGCTTTTGAAGAGAATGGTGGCAAACCAGAAGCTAATCCTTTTGGTGCTCGTGCTGTTAGACTTTACCTTCGTGAAGTTAGGGATTCACAGGCTAAAGCTAGAGGTATCAGTTATGAGAAAAAGAAGAGAAAACGTCCGCCTCAGCCGCCGCCGCCGCCACCACCTTCAAATGCAACTGGAACTGATCAATCTTGATCACTAGTGTGTAAGTAGTTTACTACAACCAACGTACTCCATTCGATCTTCTTAAGTAACTATATATATATACACGTGTGTGTCATGAACCAAATATATTTCTATTCTATTCACAATATTGAGATCAAATTGTTCTAAATCATAAGGTTATTTTATATGAATTAGCCTCTTGATATATAATATTGATATATAATACAGATTATACAGAAATAACATGCAAACAGACGACAAGCTGCGCCGTTACAAGTAATAGAATGTTGTAATAAGGATTTAACTCAAAGTTTGTTCAAAGAAATCAACTACTAGTTGATCCTATAGACTCACTAAGGAGTTTCATGATTCAAACCTAGATTAAAATTACTCACATATCGCTCTAATAACTAACAACTAACAAGTTCTTATAAAGAAAGAGTTTAAGCTTAGTTAGTTAGGTTTAACTTTTAAATATAAAGAAAAATGTAAATTATATCTACTAATACACAAACAAAGGTTTAAATAGAGGTTGACTAGATGCAATCAAATACTATTGAGATGCGATCTAATTACGAATTGCATTAGTGTTTGTTTTGTTAAGAGAAATCAAACAACTCTGGACCTTCTTAAAACTCTTTCGAGTTTTTTTGTTAGTAGACAAAGTTATAATAATAAGTCGAAACCTAGGGTTGAAACTTAAAACCCTGATGATGACGACGTCCAACCTAGCAATATCAGTTTCTGTTAATTGAACTATGATATACGGACTCTTTCAACGTTTTAACTCATACAACTGGACTAAAGTTTAGGGAAACTTAATTAATTACCTAGTGATTACATGTAACATTGGATACATTAATTGCATACCCTAAAAGATATATCCATATAAATGTCTGAATAATTTTTCTTGATTGTTTTACTTTGTTTATAACTTGGTATGATGCAGAAGTTGTGATTACTGCAGTGTGAGATATGCAATGGAATTGGAGAAACTGCAGTTGAAGGTGTGAAGTAGCAGGAGCAGTGTGATAGAGAGCAATTAATTTGAAGTAGCTGTTAGTAGTAGCAGCAGTAACTAAAGTCTAAAGGCTTATGTTGTGTTTGTGTGACCAATTATTCACGGTCCAATTTGTAATAAATATGTGTGTGTACTTGAAGGTGACTCATTTATGACTTAGTAATGGATTTGCAGATCATGTTCCATGTCTTCTTTTGTTGCGGTAAATTCAAATTACTTATCTTCTTTTTTCACTTTTTTCCAACTAGGCATACAATCTCGGTTCAATTGTCTGCCTTCACCATAAACCCGTAACTGCATGCAATCAACGAATGCGCGTTGTCACGCGTTTATGGTGATGACAAACAATTAAGAAAGAAAGAAAAATATGAAATTAGAGAGAAGATTGAAAATGTTGAAATAGATGGCAATTAATTATCCAGTGGATTTTAGGTAGCAATATATATTTATTTATATTCTCTTTTATCTTTTTTCTGTTTTATCATTTCATGTGAATGAGTTTTCAGATCTCAGGGGGGGCCTTCTGGTAGCTTTATTTGATCTGTCGAGAGTTGAGTTCAGGGAATTCATGTAGCTATAATTAGTACTCTTCATTCATTTTCATTCATCATAATAAATATATCAACTGTAGTGAGAATTCGACAGTGCTTGAAACTGTTGGGTAATTGGTAGCATTATATTAGATAAATATTTCTTTGGAGTTTGTGCAATCTCTCTCTCTTTTTGCTGATTCTGATAACTTCTCCCACTTCCCCGGGAGTTAATCAGTCATGACTCAACTGAACTTGCTGGACAGTTTAGGCATGCCATTAGTTTTCTTATGTGTGTGTGTTCAAGGTCTTAAACTAGGTTGAACTTTGAAGTTACATAAAATGATTTATAACAAGAAGAAACTGGTTTGCAGATAGGAGAGTAGTTGGTAGAATGGAAAAGTCTAATGGAAAAAAGAGTTGGCTATATATAGCACTCATAAGTCAAAAGTTTCTATATAGAAAAAAAGTGTTTTTTATTTAGGTATACAATTTGCATGGTAAAATATTTAGCTGCTGCCATTTTCTTTTGGTTTGTTTGCGATTCGAGATAGTTAAAGTTATGACATTTATAAATATGACTATTTTTCATTTATTGTTAACACAAGTGGTAGGAAGTGAATAAACAATCATACGGAGAAGTAAAATATATACATTTTAAGATTATATTCTTGAGGTTAGGTTCGGGTTACCAAAGAGATTTGAGATATATTTTAAATATTTTGGTTTAGTGTAATATTTGTAACAGTTTGAGAGATTGTGAAATATTTGTAGATAAAAGATAGGGTTTATTTATTGGAACTTTAAAGGATATTTTGTTTAATTTATATTATAACTTTTATAACAATTCTTTGAGGTATAGTGATGGGGAGGATTGTTTCCTTCCTCAAATGTAACTCGCTTGGTTATATTTTTAGGTAAAGAATTTCTTGTGTTCTCTTCTATTATATTTTTATTATATCGAAATCATTTGTTTGATTATCTTTGTTATTCGTCTCTTGTATACTACTGCAAAATAGATATTTTGTAATACCTATTTTACAATGGTCTTTCTGTTAATCGTGGTAATAACTCTTTTTTTGAATGTTTTTTTTTTGTTTACTAAAACACATTTCACTACCGTCATAGTTAACAACTGTAGTGAAATGTACATGGAATGAAAGGATTTGAAACCCAACACCAACAATTTTCTATTTATCGTGACATAATGGGCTTAACCTTGTATATCACCATGGTTTTTATAATCAATCGTGGTGTAAGATGCAATCATTTCATCACGGTTCATATTATCAATTATGGTGAAAGGTGTTACTTATTTATATATAAGCGAAATTATCTCTCGCTTCAATAGACTACAACTGTCTCTCAAAACAAAACTCTAACATCTCTTTCACTAAGCTGTCTCAAAACAAAACTCTAACATCTTTATCACTCGTCTCTCTCGTATGAAAACCCCAAACTTATGCAGCGAACTCTTCTTCTTCGAAGGATTCCCTTTGTTGTATCAAATTTTACCAAATGGCTACCTTACAGGTTCGTCTTCAGAATAGTTTATGTTTCAAAATTTGTTTATATATTATTCTTTATGTTTCAATAACTTGTTTTATAATGTTCGAACTTTCTGCTTGTTTTGACTTGTAGGTAGGGATGTTTGTTTCAATAACAAAGATGAAGCTAAAGTGAGCGTTGTAAACTTGTGTGAAAGACTCAGAATGACATCCATTCAAAATTAACACAAGTTTGTAGCGCTCACTTCAGCTTCATCCTCATTTCATTGTGGAACATGTGCGTTTCTAATACATTTTATGAGTTGATATCGTGTTGTTGTTCTTATTAATAAAAGTTGTATATTGTATGTAGTTTAGGCTATGTGTTGATGATTTTGTTGTTTTTAATAAAAGTTATTTATTTTATCTTGTATATTGTTTAAGGTTTGTTGTTGATGAATGTTGTTGACGAACGTTGTTGTTAATATTTCTTTAAAAGATGAGTTTATTATATCTTATGTGGTTTGAGTGTTTTTCCACCTCTAATTTTGTTTGCAAATTAAATAATATTTTGCAAAATGAACTAGAGGTGAAGGAATGAGAGGTTGAAGAACTAGGAGCATTAAACAAAGTTCTAACTGTTAAAGAGCAAAATGCAGATAAGGATTTGAAGAACTCTTGTCTAGCATTGAATGTGAACTTTTTCTTCTAATATAACTTAATTTGTTATATTATAATATTTTAGATCAAATTGAGAGGTTATATGTTTAGTGAGCATTGGCGAAATAAGCATTCCACATAATTTATAATAAATTCAGGTATATATCACAAATATTGTTTATATCAATTGTTGTTAAATATTATGCATTAAAGAATATCACAACGGCTGTTTAAAGTAAATGTTGTCGTAGGTAGCGCACTACATAGCTTATAATCACGGTCACACGACCGTAGTGGAAAGTAGCATACATACAATCACCCCTTACCTCACAACGGTTGGTCAGACGTGGTGGTATCCCTTTTTCAACCATTATGAAATGACTTTTACGTAGTAGTGACATCAAAGTTCTAGTGGGTTTAAATATCATTTATACTTATTTTCATAACAAGTGACTCCAACCATGGAGAAAAGGGGTTGAGTTTACAAGTGAGCATCATGGGTTACAATGGGACATCAAGAAGTTTTATGGAGTCAACCACTTAGGAGTATAGAAGGTGAAGATACAAGAAATACTAATTCAACCAATGAGTGTAGAAGCATTGAAGAAATGGACATTGATGCAAGCCTTACACAAGTTAAGATTGTGAATAAGACCATAAGTATCATTATCTTATGTCTCAAAGATAAAGTATTAAGGGATTATGTATTTTATTAGATAATAGTCATATTTGGGGATACACCATGTATAAAACATAGTAACATCTCACTACTACAAATAATACATTTTATGACAGAGCTCTCGCATAAGTCAATTAAAAATCAAGGTCAAATGCCTCAAAGCGCAATCTTTTAATTTTATTTTACTTTAAATTAAATATTATCCCTCAATTTTTTTATTAAACTGACAGGAAATGAAGCTCAGGCTTTGAGCTTTGATTCCCAGCTCCTGCAATTTTAAGTTTTATTTAGAACCAAAATGGAATACCTATTTTATTTAATTTTTTAATTACAATATAAATCATATATTCCTTCAGTTTTTGGTAAAAACGAAGGGAAATAGAGCTCATGATTTGAGCTTCTATTCTCAGGTCCTACAGTTTCAGGTTTTGTTTAGAACCAAAATGACACTCTTATTTTATTTAATTTTTTAATTACAATATAAATCAATTTTTCCTCGGTGTTTGCTACCAATCAAGATATAAAGTTCAAACAAAAATTTATTTTAATATCAAAATGTTAACTCTTATTCACTTTTTCATTTCTCAGAAACTTTTTACGCCCTAACAAACTAACAAAACACTAGTTTGCATCTTTTCCATCTAACGAACGAAATACCATTCTTCATCTTCTCCACCTAACGAACGAAACACCATTCTTCATCTTCTCCGCCTAACGAACGAAACACCATTCTTCATCTTCTCCAAGTCGAACAAAGCAAATTAAGGAGAAAGAAAACTCGAACAAGGAAACTTGAACCTCAAACAAACATATTTCTTTGACTCTCTCATCATGTTTCTGGTATGGAAAACTTTCTTCATGATTGTACGAGTAATGTTGTTGTTGTTGTTGTTGTTGATTGTTGTTGTTGTTGTTGTTATTGTTATTGTTGTTGACACTTAGGGTATAATGTTGTTGTTTTTGTAGTATTTGTAGGGGTTGTGTTGAGATTGAAGGTTTAGTGTTATTATTGTTTTATTGATATGGAATTTCATTTTTGTTGGTTGTGTATGGTTTTAATTTATTTTATTTTAAGAAGGTACATGATTATTGATTGTAGTTGGATAAAAGTCAATAGATTAAGTAAAGAGTGTGAGATTTGGAGTGATTTAATTTCTTTAACTCGCGGAAATAAATCTTCCTAAAGATAATGAGATTTTTTATTGTCCATGTCAAATATGTCGAAATATGCAAAAACATCCAAAGAAAGAAATATTCAATCATTTAGGTTGTGATAAAATTATTCAAAATTATACAAAATGGGTATGGCATGATGAAGTGACAATAAAAAGACATGTGTCACATAGAGTTAAAGTTGATGAAGATATGAATGATAACCTAGAAGATGTGATTTGTGATATTGGAGTAGATTCTTTTAAGAAAGCTCATGTGTATGATACTTTACAAAGTGACATGGAAGAAGCATTATTTTTGGGATCACTACGCCAAAAATGACTTTTAACAGCGCATCTTAGACAGCGCTTTTAAAAGAAAGCGCTGTCTAAGGTTAAAATTAAAATAAAACACGGAAAATGTTCCAAAAAAATAATGAAAGCGCTGTCTAAGGGGGGGTCTTAGACAGCGCTTTCTAAAAGCGCTGTCTAAGACCCCCCCTTAGACAGCGCTTTTAGAAAGTGCTTTTAAATATAGACCTTAGTCAGCGCTTTTGATAAAGCGCTGTCTAAAGTCTTTAAATTAAAAAAAAAATTAAAACCAAAAGCGCTGTCCTCTTTCCCTCTTCATTTTTCCTCTACTCATTCTGCTCCCAATTTACACTTCACTGACACACACACACAAACACCAATTTCCTCCAATCCAATCAACCCTAAAAACCCCATTTTTCTCTAGTGTCGGTGATCCACTTCATTCAACTACCCTAAAAACCCCATTGTTCAAGCTTGTTAGCGATAATCAACAAATACGCCATCACTCAATTCAACTACCCTGGTCTCTTAACCGCTTTACAGTACCTCACTTCAGCTCTCGGCGTTTACCTTTTCGGAAAATTAGGGTTTCTTCATCACGATCCTTTCACCATTCCGATCGCCAAGAAATTCTTCCCTGCCGCACTCGTTTTCTTCCTCGCTATCTTCACCAACACGAATCTACTCCGTCACGCTAACGTTGATACCTTCATTGTTTTCAGATCTCTTACCCCTCTTCTTGTTGCTCTCGCTGATACCGCTTTTCGAGGTCAACCTTCGCCTTCTAACCTTACTTTTTTCTCGCTTGTTGTTATTCTTGCTGGTGCCGTTGGTTATGTTGCTACCGATTCGGGTTTTACTCTTACCGCTTATTCATGGGCTTTTGCTTATTTGGTTACGATTACTACGGAGATGGTTTATATCAAGCATATGGTTATGAGTCTTGGGTTGAATACTTGGGGTTTTGTTCTTTATAACAATGTCTTGTCTTTAATGATTGCTCCTTTCTTTTGGTTTCTAACTGGAGAGAATTTTGAGGTTTCGAATGCGATTAATTCGAGTACCGGGAGTTTGTTTGAGATGAATGCGTTTCTTGCGGTTTCTTTGTCTTGTGTGTTTGGTTTGCTTATCAGTTTCTTTGGATTTGCTGCGAGAAAAGCGGTTTCGGCTACTGCTTTTACGGTTACTGGGGTTGTGAATAAGTTTCTCACGGTGGCTATTAATGTGACGATTTGGGATAAGCATGCTAGTCCTGCTGGTCTGGTTTGTTTGCTTTTTACTATAATTGGGGGAGTTCTTTATCAGCAATCGGTTACTGGGAATTGTTCAATGCTATCAGTATGAAAAAACCCTGTTATTCAAATGATGTGATTCAAACTGTTTGCTGAATTTTATGCAGGAATGTTAAATCTGATCTCTGTACTGAACATGAACATAACATGTGATGTTTTTCATTTTCATAGAAATAGTATCAAAATTCTGCATGTGCTTGATATTATGCTTATAAGTATAAGTAAATGATTACTTCAAGCATTACACACTTGGTTAATGTGATGCAGGAGGATTTTGAGGAGCATGCTGCGAAAGTCAAGACTCTAAAAGAGAGTCCATCAAATGAAAACTTGCTTATCCTTTATGGATTGTACAAGCAAGCCACTCTTGGACCTGTTACCACCGGTGAGTTTTCTTTTATTTAAGAAGTCATTTTCAAATCGATATTTCCACTTTTGAATCCTCACTGTCACCTTCCTGCAATAACGAGTGGAGGGTTAGGGCCGGCACAAGCTTAAGGTCGAACAAACCGTTATAAGTTGAAAACAACTTATGGACATGTCATAAGCTATTTCTATAAGATCTTCTAAACAGTTTCGCTAATGTTTATCGCGGTTGCCATGTCATACACTTATCTGATTGGGATTGTGAATTTTCTTCTCATTGCTTAACCCTGATCATGCACTTCGTAATTTAATTAGTTTATTGATTCTTATAGTAGTTTAAAAATTTCCATTAACTATATATGTTATACCATATCACAGTTAGCATTCTCTATTCTCTTTTTTCTTCTATCATAGGATGGTGAAGCTTGTTATCCAAATTTGAAATTTGAAGACTCAATATTTGATTTATTGATTCTATTGAAGTGAGCATGGACGAGACATCAAGAGACTTTTAAAGAGACCCAAGTAGTCGAAGACTTCTATGAGTATATTGCTTTGGTCAGCATTGTAGCCTGATTTTGATGGTATGTTCTGTACTGTAACACTATCTCCATTTGTTCAGGGTTTATCTTCTGGTTGACCACTTTGGAACTGGCTTGACATTGCAGGATTTGTGGCATGGTCTTATTTGCTCATGGCTAGCTGCAAGATCCTGGCTGGTATAATAAGTATCTGTTGGCAGCTTTGCAAGGTAATTCCATAATGCCTTGGCTTATCCATGTGATTGTTGGATTGTCCATAGTGGTTGAGCATGTTGACTAGTTTCATGTTGTGAATGGTTCCAATGTTTACTGACTGGTAGCAGGATTTTGCTTGATGTGCAACTTTGGTTTGCTAGGTCCCATTATGTGCAGGTATGGAGGACAATGCTTCATGGGACTAGGACATGTTGGTCTTAACTCAGTGATTTTTCAGAATGTGTATCCCTAGCTTCATGTAGTTCAGTAAGATCATAGCAGGTCAGTATGCCTTGCAAGGATCTTTCATGATTCTGAATTTTTGTTAAACTCTTGTATTCCACAACCATGATCATGTGTAGTGCAGCTTGTGTATCATATGCTTTGGCTTACAGTACAATATGGTTCTGACTTTGGTTATGCTGCCGAATTTCTTGACTATTTTCTTGCATTTCATATCTTGCTTTGTTTCATTAGGCATTCACTCACATGTTGACTTTACCTTGGCATTGTTTCTCACCATTTGTAGGTCATGGCTCCATGGAGAATGATGGTTTAACCAGGGGTGCAATACCGGGGGGAGATTGGTGGGTTGAAATAAGAAGTTTGCTTTTGATTGTCTTATTAGTTAATTGTTATATTTCTTCCTTAATACGTGTTCTTGGATATGTATCCTTCCTAAACCTGGTTCACTTGTTATTGCGAGTTTATGGTTACTATTTTATTTCTTCACTTTTTAGGCCTTGGAGCTGTCTGGAACACTGCAAAAGTTGAGCCAGGGTCAATTGTTGCAATTTTCGGCCTTGGAACTGTTGGTCTTGCTGTAAGTTTCTAAAGTTACAATATCAGATGTTCATGTTTTTCCCTGTTTGTGTGCTACTGTTATGATTCATAATTTGTACTTGACAGATTGCAGAGGGTGCAAAAAGTGCTGGTGCATCACGGGTTATTGGCATAGATATTGATAGCAACAAGTATGATACAGGTATATATCAAGCTTGGTTTTTCAAAGAATAAGTGCTACAAATCGTTTCTATTCTCCTTTCTCTCAATTTCTTCTTCCACATCATAATTCTTTAGTCTCTGTTTTACTTCAATGTTTACCTCTCTCTTAAACCCTACTTCTCCATAGAAAATTATGAATCCAAAACCCTATTTTTTTACTGTTATTTGATAGATATATAACTTGTGAGATATATTATTGTCAATTGCCAATGATGAGTGAACATGGTTGTAGCTCTATGAATTTTATTGTTTTAGATAAACTGTATTATTTTTATGGAAATTGATTCTTGATATGAATAATTGTAGAGGATATATTTTTAAATTGGAGGAGGTTTGAGATGATTTGCAGAGAAAATTATGGTTATTTCATTATTTTGAATATTGCAATTGGTTGAACCATGAATACACTGTCTAATGTTCGGTAATTTTGAGTATTTTGATCCTGGTTTAGTCTCTTTTGAGAATTGAACCATGACCATTGAATGATCTACTATAGCTTTTATGTTTTGATATGTGAGCTAAAAGACACGCTAACTAGAATATTGGGTAACTAATGGATGTCATTTTGTTAATTCTGATGATGGTTATCCACGTGTTGGCATAATTTCAGATAACTTGAGTGGTAGTATTGATGAACCTTTGGAGGATGGGGATAGCGCTCTTCATTTGACCTGTTTGTACGGCCATTTTGGATGCGCACAGGTTTGTTATTTTGCTCCTTCAATTTTTTCTCTTTTATTGTTTTGAAACACGTGAATTATTGATCTTGTATAATGAACGGCAGCTTCTACTAGAAAGAGGAGCTGATTTGGAGGCTAAAGATGAGGATGGAGCAATTCCTTTACACGATGCGTGTGCAGGAGGTGGAATTAACTTGAAATCATGTTTTATACGTTGAAATCTCTTTGTATTTTTGGTTGAGATTTGTGATGTTGTTCTACTTTGAATGGCAATATCAGGGTTTTTGGAGATAGTCCAACTTCTACTTAACAGAGCTAATGACGCCGAGCATATAAAAAGGATGTTAGAATCAGTCGATTCTGAGGGTGATACTGTGAGTTTTTTTACCCTTCTTAAAATTTAAGTTTCTATTCATGAGGCTTAAGTCAATCCTACTAATAGTATAATCTACTATAAATATCTGTGTTTCTTTAGGATGGGGTGGGGGAGTCGAATGTCTAGAGATACCGGCTCAATCCCAATTCCTAGTCCTATTTCATCTTTGTTTACTTAATTTCTTCTGATTTGTTTGCCATATTTTGTCACCATTTTTGCAGCCTCTTCATCATGCTGCAAGAGGTGAGCATGCTGATGTAATTAGGTTGTTGCTTTCTAATGGTGCATCAGCCACAAAGGAAAACTTATATGGAAAGGTATATTTGTTGTTTTTAAATAACTATCCATTCCTTGCTCTTAAAGGAGTTTAATAACAATTAATTCCTTGCTTGTAATTTTTGGCAGACCCCTGCAGAGTTACCTGAACACGGCACAGATGCTAGGAGGCTGCTTGAAGCTGCTACTACTGCCATGGCAACCTAATAATAGGCATTAACATGGTGATTAGTACAAATATTTAGTTTAATTTTGATAAAGCTCAATGTTTGTTCATAAATTTGTGTAATTAATGTGTACATTTGTAGTATATGTTATGACTTGTAAATGTGTACATAAATTTGTATATATTTTGATACATTTAAGGCAAAATTGGTTTGAATTGGTATATATATATATTTGTTAGCCAAAAATTGGTAGAAAAAAGGCCAAAATGGCATATATAAAATGTGATAATTGTCTGTCAAAATCTGGTTGAAAACAGGTAGAAATTCTGGTTTATAAACCTGGAAAAAATGTGGTTTAAAACAAAAGCTTCAAAAAATTTCGTATACCTTAGACAGCGCTTTTGTAAAAAGCGCTGTCTAAGGGGGGGACTAAGGGGGGGGGGGGGGGCTTAGACAGCGCTTTTTGAAAAGCGCTGTCTAAGGTATACCTAAAAAAATTAAAATAGGAGGGTCTTAGAAAGCGCTTTTGGCCAAAGCGCTGTCTAAGGGGGTGGGGTTTAGACAGCGCTTTTCAAAAGCGCTGTCTAAGGTATACCTAAAAAATTTAAAATAAGAGGGTCTTATAAAGCGCTTTTGGCCAAAGCGCTGTCTAAGGGGGGGGGGGGGGGGGGGGGCTTAGACAGCGCTTTTGGCCAAAGCGCTGTCTAAGGGGGGGGGGGGCTTAGACAGCGCTTTTAAGATTTAAAAAAGCGCTGTCTAAACCTTTAGCAACGGAGGTTTAGACAGCGCTTTAAAGCGCTGTCTAAGGCTAAAAAAAGCGCTGTCTAAGGTCTTGTTTGTTGTAGTGGATGCAAATATTTTACAAGATTGTCAATTGTGGTAAGACTGTTTAATATTAAGACAAAAAGTGGGTGGACAAGTAGAAGTTTCATTGAATTGCTTGAAAGGTTGCAAGAAATGCTTCCAAAATGTAACATGTTATCGACCATAGTTATGAGGCGAAGAAGATTGTCCAATGGGTTCAGACCATATCAAAATACATGCATGTCGTAAAGATTGCATATTATACAAGAAAGAGTGTGAAAACTTTAAGAAATTCCCGGGGTGTGGGGCGTCACGCTACAAGTTGAAGGACAATAGTGTTGAAGATGATGATGATGTAACCATAAAGGGTGTTCCTGCCAAGGTGATGTGACACCTACTGATAATTCAAAGGTTCAAAAGATGGCATGCAGATGAAAGAATGTGCGATGGAAAAATTTGTGATATAGATGATTCATTTCAATGGAAGGAAATTGATTTGTTGTTTCCATATTTTGCCATTGAGCCAAGAAACCTTAGGCTTGGACTTACCACTGATGGGATGAATCTGTTTGGTAATATGATTACTAACCATGCTTTATGGGATATTCTTCTCATAATTTACAACCTATCTTTGTGGTTGTGCATGAAGTGAAAATAAATGATGTTATCAATGATAATTTCGTGTCCAAAACAACCCAAAAAAGACAGATGTTTATTTAAATCCATTGATTAAAGATTTAAGAGTTTTCTGGGAGGAAGACGTTGATGTTGATGATGTGTATACAGATGATAATTTTAATATATGTGTCATGTTGTTTTGCATAATTAATGACTTTCCTGCATATAGTAATTTGTCTGGGTATAACGTTAAAGGACATAAAGTGTGTCCTATATGTGAAGATGATACATGCTCCCACCTAATATAAAATGGAAGAAAGATTGTTTACCTTGGGCACTAAAAATTTATAATACCCAATCATCCATATCGTAGATTGGTGAAGGCTTTTAACGGAGAGCGTGTGTTTGATATCGCTTCAAAGCCTTTAACCAGGGAGGAAATATAACATATTTGCCCCCATCATGTCACACTCTATCTAAAAAAGAAAAGAAAAAAGTTTTTGCGATTGTTTGCAGGATATCAAAGTTCCCCAAGGGTACTCATCAAATGTGAAGAAACTTGTTTCAATGAAAGATCTCAAATAATTTGGCTTAAAATCTCATGATTGTCATGCCTTCTTGCAACAACTTCTACTAGTGGCTATCTGTGGCATTTTACTAAAAAGTGTAAGGGTAAAGATAACCAGATTATGCTTATTCTTCAATATTATATGTAGTAAATTCATTGATCTTGGAAATTTATATGAGTTAGAAAATGAGGTTGTGATTATCTTGTGTCAGTTAGAGATATATTTCCCTCAATCATCTTTTGACATTATGGTTCACTTAATTCTTTATCTAGTTAGGGAGATTAGATTATTTGGTATAGTTTATTTAAGGTGGATGTATCCAGTAGAGCGATACTTGAGGATATTTAAAGGTTATACGAAGAATCATCATCATCCATAAGCTTTGATCGTTGAACGATACATCAGAAAAGAAGCTATTGAGTTTTGTTCAAATTATTTATCAGAATCAAACTCTATAGGAATTACTGAGTCTCGTCGTGATGAAAGATATGGAGATAGAGGTACTCAAGGTTTAAATGTTAAAATAGTGGATTGAGATGTAGTTCTTCAAACACATTTGTATATATTGAATAATGGTTTTGAAGTTCAACCTTACTTGTCCGTTCACAAAAGTCTTATCAAGGAAAAATTCCCCCGCATGAGTGAAAACTTGATGTTGACGGAGCATAACAAAAATTTCATAAATTGGTTTAATGAAAGGGTTTCTAAAGATAGCAGTGCATCCGAGACAATTAAATATATGTCATTGAAGTTGCATGTTTCTTCTACTTTAACGATTACGATTTTGTTGCTTGTCTCTTAAGCTTTTGGGTTGTAGTTTTATATGATTGAGTCTTCTCATTAGTTACACATCTTTAGATTATGTTTAAATCTATTTTTAGCATGCATTAATCAAAGTGTTTAATTATAGTATAAGCGGCATCAGGGCCGACCCATCTGGGGGCCCTATTCTAATTTAAAAATTAGACCTAAAGGAATATGATTTTTTACCAAATTTTTGAAAAAAAATCAGTATAAAATCATAGATTTTGAAAATAAATTATGATTTTACACCTGGTTTTAAAAAACAAATGTAAAATAAATTTTGAAACAAATTATGATTTTTCACTTGTTTTTATAAAAACATGCGTAAAATGTATTGCATTGGTAATTAAAAAATAAGTGGGCCCTTAGAATTTGGGGCCAGCATTGTAGCTCATACTCCACTTGCAAATGGTCGGCCTTGAGCGACATGCTTTAAATTAATTTTTCAATTTTTTGAATCAGGAACTATATTTGAGTTTGGTTCAAGTCATGACATTGGTAGAATCTCAAAACATCTTCGAAATTACAACAAAAAAATTGAGATTCTAAGTGTGTGATTCAAATCACATATTCTATGACTTGAATAAATTGAAACAAAGAGTGCAGGGTTTACTGAAAGTTATCATGATTTGAATTATAGCTTGTACTTGATTCGAGTCATATCACCATTTGATTCAAATCATGAGTTACACTTGATTAGAATCATGAAGGACTGCATTTCCATGTTTTTCCTTTGCCTTGTGTGATTCGAATTATACATATTCATGAATCGAATCATGACTTGAATCATGACTCAAATAATAAATATGGGTTTCTCATATGTTTCATGTATTGATTCTAATCACGTTTCTCTTTTACTCAAATCATAATTTTTGCTTGTTACTCGAATCAAACATCATTTTCACTCATTTTTATGCTACATATCCAACACCTATAAAATCATTTTTCTATCAAAACCTTCATAATGTTAGAAAACACATACTTCCAATATTGATTTGAGAACTCGCAAATCAATCGTTCTTTCACATTTCCAAATGAGCTTTGAATCATTATGAACACTTGCAAATGATTTCTTTCATCTTCAACCTCATTCTTTCTCCATTGTTGTATGGATCTAAATCTTATTTTCAATTATTAGTGATTGTTATGGAGATTCATTCTGAATTTAACATTTCTTTAAAGATTTGGTTAAGATTTTCGAGATTTGCAACGCATGGGGTGTTGTTGCTGGTTTTAGCAATTTTAGTGGAGAAGAAGGATGTTCTTCTCTCTAGGTTAGCCTTGGTAGTGTTGTGTGGAAGCCTATAGACGAGGTAGGATTTCTTCTCAATCTTCTGATATACCAATGTTCAAGATACCAATGGAATCGAGTAAAGATTGTTGTAAATCGAAGACCTAGGAAAAGGTTATTGGGGCTGGAAGATTCAAGAAGCGATTTCTCGTGAAGATTTCCCAAAAAAGTTCAATTCGTAGACTATGTACAAGTCAAAGATCTAGAAGAAGAATTTTATATTTTCAGCATTAATTTGGATTTTGTGATTGTACGAACTCTTGTAATTTTTGTCACAAATCATAGTGAAAGACCAAAAAAAATTCAATGGACTTGGAGACTAAAGTAGGTGAAAAGCAAGGAGGAACACACCGAACTAGTATAAATATATGTGTACTCTCTCTCTCTCTCTCTCTCTCTCTCTCTCTCTCTCTTTTTTTAATTTTTATAGTTAATTACATGATTAGATTGGTCTTCATTGCTTTTTAGAAATTGTATTCCATTAAGATTTATATTTTTAACAATTTATTGTAAAGGCTTGGGTTTTGTTACAATTGGAAATTCAACTTTGGCTGGTTATGGTGAACATTTTATTCTCATGAGGACAAATCTTGAACCAGATGTCTGAGACAACTTGTCCAATTGGTTTGTAACATGTAATAGATTATTGGGACACATGTCAAACACGATATCTGGGACATTTTATACCAGAATAAAAACCAGTTTAAATTACCATGTTATGATAGTTTAACTTATACAAGATGATGAAGCAGAAAAGAAATAAAGAACAAAAGCAATTGATAACCCAATTCAGTGAAACCACACCTACATCTAGGGGCACTCTACCCAAAAAAGTAAATTTACTACTTCAAATTAGTACACTTAGTCATCTATGAACATCAATTCCATGATGTTAAATGCCTCTTCCTAATCCTAGTTACTTTCTATTAAGGACTCCTCTTAAATATAAGAGTCCCTCTTACTTTCTTCAATCACTAACCCCCAATGATCAAGTTCAATAACAACTCCATTGATTTTTGAATTTACAACTCGACTAAGATAAACCAATAACTACGCCAAGTTACTGAAACATAGAGTGGTGTACACAAAGATTCAACATTAATATTTATGATGGCATTAGTTTAGAATACAAGAAACATAAACATTTTATTCTCAAGCTTAAAGAATTAATATCTTGGAAAAAAGTTTTACAACTTAACTAACAAAATAAACTATATGCCTTAAGATATGAAAGGAGAAGCTAAAGTGGTGCACGACAAAGGATGCTTATTGTTACTACCACCATTTCTAAAAATCGGAATTGGGGAATCCATCTTCTAAATCTAATGAGAAAGTTACCTATTACGTGCTTTGATGCCAATTTTAAGATCAGAGTTGCACCTAAGGCGGGAGGGTGTGAATTAGGTGATTTAAAAAATTATGGTTTTAGATACACTACTGATTTATTTTTCTGGTTTGAGTATAGTGATAAAGCATTAAAATATAGAAAAATAAAAGACACAAGGAATTATATTAGTTCCTCTCGCAATCCTAGAGTAGTCTAGTCCCCTTACACACCGTAAGAGATTTTCAATATTGTTAGATCTTTGCACAAGTCTCGCCCTAATACTTCTATTACAATCTTCTAACAAACACACTAATACAACACCCCACTATCTTAGAATGCAACAACAAAGAAAGAAAACCACTTTCTTCTTACAAACTTAACAACGTGTGAATCAAGATATACAACTTTTCTTAACTATAATCAAGAGATATATTATGATGAGTGTTCTTCCCTTTGTACATAATTACAATCCACTAAAGATGATTTCAAATGCTCAAAGATATACAGAGAACTCTCTAAAATGATATGAAACTTTCAAATATGCACTTGAAAAACAGTAAGTTGGATTGGTGTTTAAATTTGACAAAGAGGTAACTATGATCAGTGGAACTCAGGGCTATTTATACTACCTAGAACACCCTTTCAATTAGTGGCAATCGTTCACAAACATTCCATGAAAAAATTCACTGATTTGGCACAGTTACAACATGAAAAATTGCATTGTTTCAAGCTTATATTTGACTGCATCATATGTATATTCAAATACAAGCTTTCTAGTGTTAAAAAAATTGAAAACTTTTTAGCTTGTATTCAAATACGGATGGTCGTATTCAACTACAGATGTGTCAATTTTTGCTTCTGTTTAACATTTATAGTCGACTACGGCACTATTGTATTCAACTACAGATTGCCCATAATTTACTTTTATGAGCAACTGTATTCAACCACACCTAGTATGTATTTGACTACAAATTTGAAAACTTGCACACAAAAAATGACTTTTTGAATTTTTTTTAAAGACTTTAACACTTTGAAATATGTTTTAATGCATATTCTAGAGTTTCAAGATGAAGAAGAATGGTTCTCATGAGCAATTGAAAGTACCAATAATGAATTTACAATATGTACTTTGAATTACATATATTATTCTTGAATTCTTCACTTGAAAATAGATCCTCTAGCCATAAGATGTTTTGCTTCCATTGCATAAAAGCTTTACACTGATCTTAATCTTTGTCTTCAATAAAAATATCAGTGGCATGAACCTTGCGTAATTACATGGTAGTATTATATGCTGAGTAGATGAGCATATTATTGACCTATGGTGTGCATGATAGATACATAATGATGAAATCTATCCCCAATAAACATTCTCAGTGTTAACACTGACATCTCCAACTTTACTTTCTACTACTTGTTTTATGTTATTTATATTTCCGCATCACAACAAACACAAAACCATTTTCTTAATAGAATAATAATTCATGATTACTCTATCTTTACAACTACCAGTCTCCATGGATATAATAATTGTAAAACTTACTTTTTCTCCAAATGCAACAAGCATATGATGCATCTATTGCAATACATATTATGGTGTACATGATTGATCTAATCACCAAAGCATATCAATTTTTATCATTTTTTCTTATTCTCATCTAATGAGGTAAGGCATTATTTATTAAATAAAATATCATGCAATAATCTGAATGTGAGAGTATGCATATTAGGCGTCTTAACACTTTGTCAGTATATGTACCTAGCCTAAGGTCAAGTTGTATAATCTATCTCTATAGATTCTGATTTATAATCTTTTAGGAAATCTCGGCTAAGAATTTTATCAAAACTATTTCCTTAACCCTGTCACATACATAAAGTACTAGATTACTGCAAATACTCACACTAACCTCCTTGTGTGTACAATACTTAAACACGACATTTATTAATCTAACTTTTTGTAAAACTTAATTATAAAATAATTTAACTCTAAGAAGTTTTCACTAATCCATAATGGATTTAGATAACTTGTATATTATTCTAGCATCCTTTAGGTTTAGGAAATTATTTATATGTGTCACATACGTACACGAGATCATTCCAATTAAGGAATATGACCTCATTTTTCATATCATATAAATTTTAATCAAAAAATAACATTATGATTAAAGTGAAAATTTCATCATAATTTACGTTATGATTTTGCATGAAACTCTCTACAATCAATCATATCTTAAAGATATTTAAAATATCATCCATGTCAATCTTCTATAAGACCCACTTTCATCTTATGTGTATTTCCCATTTAGATGACACAACTCATATCAATATATAATTTGTGTATGTGGAATTTTTATAAGACTATGAAATCTAATATCTTCTTAGAATTAAGAACGTTTATGATATTCTTTAGATCTCGGGCCACATGAACCAGTGATCTAACAATAACTTAATTGTTGAATTGGTTCATGTTCCATTATCATAATGATATGTAATTTTATGGTACTTGAATTTCTTCAAGTTCTACATCACTTCCATGAGCTCCTTTAGAGATGTACCGTCTTTTTTCTCCTACAAAGTGTTATAAAATATGTGTCTATTATTTTTATTGGGACACATCCACAAATACATCTCCATTAGATTGTGATCAAGTTTATTTAATAAACCTTTCAACCCACATTATCATATAGGCAAACTATATATTCTTACCTCCATATCAAATATGATATCTTTACGACTACTTTAACTAAAATTGGATATGGATAAGAATAATTGTTTGCAAAATATTTTTTTTTGTTTTGTTGTAGTCTCGACACTCCTTGTGCTTTAGGACATTATTTGTTGTATTTTGATATTTTCACCTTATTAATATTCTTATTTTTCATTTAACTACTACGAAAAAACACCTATAATCACGGTTGCGAAAGACCTATAATAACGGTTAAATAACCGTTATTAGGTAGGATGTGATTGTATGTGAGTTATTTACAACCATGATCTAGTGCTTGTGGTAGAAAACTGGAAAGCACACTACTTATAACCATGGTTGTTTTAAATATATGTGGTGAAAGGTGTTGAATTGTAATTCCTTGTATCGAAGCAGGTTTCTCGATAGAATCAAGGAAGTGTCGAATCACCTAGTGTGTTGAGTTGTATTAGTGTGTCGAAGTGTCGAAGCATGTTATTTCACACAGGATTTCGACTTAGGCCTATTTTCAGTAGTGTTAATTATTTTGGGCTTTTATAGTTTTGGGCTTTGACTTAGGGAGTAAGCTAACATAAATCTATAAATAGAGGAAGTGACCCTGATTCTTGTATAAAGAGAAGAAAGAACTTATAACATTGTATTCACAGAATTTTGCAGTTGCAAAGTGAGTAAAGAAGTTTTCGACAGGTTGTGGGCAGAGAGAAAATTATGCAGAAAATATTCTTCTTCTCAAACGTTTCTTTTCTTTCTTTTTATTGTCATTGCATGGTTGATAAGAATCTTGTTCAACAAGATTGATTGAAATTCTCCACAGGTTGTGGTGCATTTCCAACATTTGGTATTAAGAGCTCTAGTTTAAGTGATCTGTGGGAAGAAAATTGCGATGACAATGAATCATCTAAACGAGCATTTTCCAACGAATATTTCATTTCTCGAGAATAATAATTATGAAAATTGTTGCAAGTAGATAAAAGTTATGTTTTTTTATCAAGATCTTTGGGATCTAGTGAAGGAAAGAGTAACAACGTACGCTTGTAGAAAACGCGACGGGTCAAGAAAGGGCTACACATAAATAATTGAAAAGAAAGATTGTAAAACTCTCTTTATAATCCATTAATATGTTGATCCAAATAACTTTGAAAAGGTTAGTGATTTAGAGTCAGCGAAAGAAGCATAGGAAATTCTGGAGAAGTCGTTTGGAGGCGGATAGAAGGTGAAAAAGGTGAGGTTACAAACTTACAAAATGACGTATGAATTGCTTCAGATGGAAGATAATGAAAGCATAACTGATTTCTTCACTAAGGTTATGAAACTGGTGAATCAAATCAAGGTATGTGGAGAAATGTTGAAATCAAGATCTGTTGTTAGAAAGATCTTGAGGTCGTTGGCTCCAAAGTTCGACCACGTGGTAGTAGCCATAGAAGAGTCGAAAGATTTTTCAAAACTGAAAAAGCAAGAGCTTCAAGAGACGCTTGAATCTCATGAACAAAGAATGGCTAAAAGAGTTGTAGGAAAGTCGAAGAGTGATATGGATTTACAGGTGCAATCAGAAAAATAAAGGAAAGGAAAATGAAGTCGAATGGCAACAAAGGCAGATGAGGCTACAGCAATTCGACTGGTCGAAATCAGCAAGAAGGAAATCGGTCGAATCAGAGAAAAACCTGGAACCAAGACAACCAAAGAGGTGGTCCTGCAGGTAGAGGAAGAGGTGATGGTCAAAAGTCAGACAAGAGTCACATTTAATGTTACAATTGTCATAAGCATGGCCACTATTCTAGTGACTGTCCAGAAAAGCAGAAGAATCAAGAAACTTATGCAAAGCTGGCGAAACATGAAGAAGAAGAGATGTTGCTGATGGTTACAACGAGAGATGAAAAGAGATTCGAGGACCAGTGGTACTTGGAATCAAGATATTCATCACACATGTCTGAAAGGAAAAATTGGTTTGTCAACATAAAACCCTCAATCAAGAGCATGGTGAAATTTGCAAATGATAATACTCTAGCAGCTGAAGGTGTTGGTGATGTTCTGATTATGAGGAAAGATGGTAAGAGGTCAGTAATTTCAAATGTGTTATTCATACCAGGCATGAAGAGAAATTTTCTCAGCATAGGGCAGTTAGTCGAAAAGAACTAAAAGGTGTCGATCAAAGACAATATGATGAGAGTTCTCGACTCAAATGGAAGGTTGACCTTGAAGGCTCTAATGTCTCAGAATAGAACCTTCAAGATTGAGCTAAATGTGATGGAGCATAAGTGCCTTGCAATAGTAGCCAGCAGAGATGAATATATATATGGAATTATAGACTTGGTCATCTCAATTTCAAAGACATCAGAGATTTGAAGATAAGAAATATGGTTTCAGGATTACCAGAAATCGACATTCCAAACAAAGTGTGTGAAGAATGTGTGCAGGCGAAGCAACACAAGAACAACTTCAGTAAGGATGCAGGAAGCATATCGAAGGTAATTCTTGAAGTCATATGCTCTGATGTGTGTGGTCCTATCCGGGTGGATTCGATTAGAGGTGACAAATACTTTGTTACACTCATAGATGATTTCAGTCGAAAATTGTGGGGTTACCTGATCAAGAAGAAAACTGAAATGATTGAGGTATTTGCCAAGTTTAAATCTATGGTCGAAAGACAAAGCGGACTAAAGATCAAGATTCTGAGGACTGGTGGTGGTGGAGAATATGTGTCGAAAGACTTCGACGCATTATGTGTGAAAGAAGGGATTGTGCATGAGGTAGTGCCACCCTACACTCAACAGCAGAATGGAGTCGCAGAAAGGAAGAATAAAACTATCATGAATATGGTGAGAAGTATGTTGAAAGGCAAGCATCTACCCAAAGAATTATGGGGAGAAGATGTGTCGACTACAACATATATCATGAATAGATGTCTGATGAAGAAGCTAGAAGGAATCACGCCAAAAGAATGTTGGTCTAGTGTCAAGTCTAGCTTGAGTCATCTGAAGGTGTTTGGATCTATAGCACATAGATATGTGTCTGATCAGTTGAGAAGAAAACTTGATGATAAGTCGAGTCATATGATATTGATAGGATATCATTCGACTTAAGGATACAAGTTATTCGCCCTAGTGAACAAGCAAATGGTGATCAACAGGGACATGATTATAGATGAGCTTAAGGAATGGGATTGGACTGAGAATGTTAGGAAGGATTCAGTGAGAATATTATATGATGAACTAGCTAGTGAAGTCAAAAGAGAAGTTTGACAAGAAGTCAGAGGTGTAGCAGGCCCAAGCAGACCTCAAAGAACAAGACACATGCCTGCAAGGTTGCAAGAATGTGTGATTACACAGATGATATGGTCAATGAAGAAGGTGAGCTGGTACACTATGCTTTCTGTGCAGATAACTAACCAGTAAATGCATCTGAGGCATTGAAAGATTCGAAGTGGGTGAAAGCAATAAACGAATAATTGAAGTCAATCGAAGTCAACAACACTTGGCCACTTGTCGAATTGCCCCAAGACAAGAAGGAAATCGGTGTGAAGTGGGTATACAAGGTGAAGTTGAATCCCAAAGGAGAAATGACTCAACACAAGGAGAGACTTGTGGCGAAAGGATTTCTTCAAAAATGAAGGAATCGATTTCGAAAGAAGGCGAGACTTGCAGCTGTTACTAGGATCGAAACAATCAGGTTGGTTGTTGGTCTAGAAAACATGATCAACTGGCAGATGTGCCAGATGGATGTGAAATGTGAATTCATAAATGGCCCCTTATAAGAAGAATTTTATGTTGCACAACCAACTGGGTTTGTGAAACAAGGAGAAGAAAGAAAGGTGTACACGCTGCATAAAGCCCTGTACAAACTTAAACAAGCTCCAACAGCTTGGAACAAGAAGATAGATGGCTTTCTAAGGGAGAAGGAATTTGTGAAGTGCACAACTAAACATGGAGTATATGTAAGAATAAGCAAGAGTGAATTGCTTATACTATGTCTCTATGTCGATGACTTGTTGATAACAGGTAGCTGTAAGAAGGAGATCGAAGACTTAAAATGTGATCTCAACAAGGAATTTGAAATGTCAGATATGGGTGATATTTCATATTTCCTTGGAATCAAATTCTACAAGAGTGGTAGAGGTTTGATGATGCATCAAAGAAGGTATGCAGGCGAAATACTCAAGAGATTTGAGATGCAAGATTGAAACGTAACTTCGACTCCAACTGAGCCCAGATTACAACTGTCGAAAGATGCAAATGAAGATGATGTTGACCCAACCCAATATAGAAGACTTATTAGGTTACTTCGATACATTTGTCACATAATGGATGACTTAGCATACAATGTAGGTATGGTGAGTAGATTCATGCAGAAGCCAAAGGTATCACATCTAGCAGCGGCGAAGAGGATACTAAGGTATCTGAAAGGAACTTTCGACTATGACATTTTGTTTCCTGCAGCTAATGAAGGAAAATAATGCAAACTAGTGGGATACACTGACTCAAGTTAGCGTAGTGATACTGAGGATCGAAAATCCACAGTTAGCTATGTGTTTATGCTAGGTGGTGCACCAGTTGCTTGGAGTTTGAGAAATGAGCCAGTAGGGGCATTATCTTCGTGCAAAGCAGAATACATAGTTGCTTCTCTTTGTGCATGTTAAGCATGGTGGATGGTGAACCTAGTCGAAGAGATAACAACAAAGAGTCATGGGAAATTACCATGAAGAGCGATAGTATGTCAGCTATCAATCTGGCGAAGAATCTGATAGCACATGGTCGAAGAAAGCATGTCGAAATAAGGTTCCATTATCTTCGAGAGCAGTGTCATACCCCAAGTTTGACCCTGAATCGCCGAACCAATGCATTCATCGAATCATTAACATCATATACATATCGTAACATGCATAATGTCCAAATTGTCAGTCAGAATAATCTCTCGGATTTACAGACAAATCGGTCAAACTGAATGTCGATTGTGCGTAAAGTCAGTGGACGAAAAATTTCAAAATCGAGCTTGCAAACGTCAATTATATTAATTTATGTTTCGCTTAGTTTAATCTGGCATGCTCGTTTTATTTTTTTGACTTGTTTTGGTCGCATTTTTATCAGTCTGGGTCTGTTAACCGGCAAAAATTTATTTCAAAATTAAATCAAACACTGTATATTTTCGAGAAGTTTATTTCATGCTGATCATTTTGATGCGGTCAGTTTATTTTTTCAGACATTTTTGCGTCCAACTTTTTTTTATTTAGAGGCTTTTATTTTTGTATTTTTTTCAGAGTGTTTAGAATAATTAAATAGAATTATTGGTGTTTTTATTATATTTTTATTTTAGTTATTTTTTATTATTTAATTTTATTTAGTTTTAGTTAATACTATTTAATTTAGTTTCTAAAGTAAGCACCAAGGGCATTTGTGAATTTTTAAAATTATTAAAAATCATAAAGTGACATGTATATATAGTAGTGATGCTGAGAGATGAAGGAAAAAAAGCGGCGGTTCATACTGATTCACCGTGCAAAAGGTGTGGCATCATTTTTTTTATCGATTGCTTTGATTCATTTAGTGATTTTACTATTCTCTTATATTAATGCATATGGTTATATAGTTGTTTTGGCTAATTCTCCTGCATGTGTATATGTATATAGTCTATCTATTTTGTATATATATATATATATATATATATATATATATATATATATATATATATATATATAGTATGTGTTTACGCTGTTTATTTTTTGGTTATATTGTTCGGGTCAAATCGTGTCGATACGTTGTTTGCATATTTGTGTGCAGGATGTGTGATATTTGTGTTAATTCGATCCGGTTGCGATGATCGCATTTTTACCTTAGCAACATTGTTGGTTTTTTGCTTAACACTTTTTAAATTCCTTTTTCGTTGCGTTTCTTTTTGATAAATTTAGATCCACACGATTTCGATCCATATTGCGATGATCACGTTAAGTGTAGCAAACGATTGGTTGACTTTATCGGTTTATGTATGATACTTTTAATTGATTATCATTGTATTTCGATCTTGTACAGGCGTCTGATGGTTAAGCATAGCGACGATCCGCTTACCAATTCGCGTTTCGATTTACAGTTTTGTGTTTTAATTTGATTTTTATTATATTATTATTTATTGATTCGACTTACGATGATCGCTTACGCGTTAGCAATTTGCTATTTTGATTTGTGCTAATTTTTCAACGACCTAACATCGTCATGTTTAGATCCGGTTTAATTTCTTGTGGTAGCTTTGCACGTCTTCGTGTACGCGACTTTGATTCGCATCTTTGCGTCATGATTTTAACCCGTGCACTTTCCTTTTCGCTTTACTTTTTCGATTCATTTTTTTTGGATGTGTGATGTAAATATTGTGTATGCTCTTGTACTTTTTTTAATTAATTTTTTTTATCATTGTTGAATGCTTGTACGTACATTCGGTTCTTGTGGCGTTTGATCTACGCCTTGTGCTTGAGCTTGTGTCACTACACTTGAACTCGCACCCCTTTGCGATCCAAATCGCACCCTTCCCGTTAACATTTGTATCCATCATATTTAACCATTGATTTAAATTCGTTTCTAATTACTTACCCAAAATCATTTTCAAAACTATTTTGCAAGGCAAGTCAAAAGCTTGATCCAACGTCCACCTATTTTCAAAGTTATCTCAAAACCAACCCATTTGAAACTTTTTTTTCAAACCGTTTCCATTATCTCAATTTGTCAACCATCCACATTCAAATTATTTTTCAAACCATAAAACCACTTCAATTTTTTTTATAACCATAAACAAACCTCGACCAACATCGAATGTATTTTCCCAATCAAACTTCAAAAATACATAAAAATATTCAAAACACTTTTTTAATAAAGATGGAAACGGAACGGGGTGAATACCATGAGCTCCTGAGACTAGGATTCAAGATGGATATCTCTCTAATCCAAGCTCTTGCCATCGCCAAAAATTCATCAAACTCATTCAAACTTTTTTGCCTTTTGGCACAACCTAAAAAACCTTTTCAGAAATGAAAGACATTTTGTCATAAGCAGATGAAACACAATGTTTCATCCATAACTGTTGAGTTGAGATAAGTGGCGTGAATGTGATTTGTAAATCCATTCAATGTGGTGCAAATGTCCGCTTCTTACTTGTTTTGGGTAAAACAATGCTTTTCGTTGATTAATACAAGATAGCTTTCGCTAAAATTGATCAACTACAAACTTTTTTTACCCAGAACCACATATGCCTTGACTTCTCTTTTGAGATACGTAGGAGCAGGATTGCTAAATCTTGTCAGGCCCACTAAAAAAACCTTTTGTCCTCTTCTTTACCCTCTTAATAACTTGAGAATCCTAAATTATAAACAAACACTAACACGTACAACTAACCAAACGGTTTCTGTTGAGTACAACGGACGTGAAGGGTGCTAGTACTTTCCCCTTGCGTAACCGACTCCCGAACCCTGTTATTGGTTATGATGACCTTATCTTTGTCCTTCTTTAGGGGTTTTATTCGACATTTTCCCTTTCCCTCTATGGGAATAAATAAATATCGATGGGGACTTTGTTAAGTCCATCCAGTGAGCATGCAATTGCGCTTCACGAGGTCGTTCTAATTTTTCGAGGTGCGACAGATGGCGACTCTGCTGGGGAAACTCCCATTTCTAAGTGAGTCAGACCTAGTTAGGTTGTCGTGTGTGCTTATGTTTGTTTACTTATATGGATTTTCTTTACCTTATGCTTTCATTATTGTTATATTGTTATATGGCTCTATTAGACCATTGGTACTTGGATATCTGATTGCAAAACCTTGAGGTAGAGACTTTATACCCGAGTCTTGAGAGGAAACATAAGATAGGATGATGGTTGAGTAGTGCGGACTCGTGAGGTGAATACCTCGTAAGGGTCGGCATGAGAACCTCACTTAGAGTAGATCCTTTTTAAAATGTTGTCGCATGGGGTGAATACCTTGTTAGCTTTGATGTTTTTAAAGGGGTCCATGACTCTAAGGACCTTTTAGAACATTGAACCTTTTTAGCCAACTAATAATGATGGTTACGTAGTGTGGATTTGCAAGGTGAATACCTTGTTAGGATCGATACGAAAACATCACTCAGAATAGATTCTTACGAAGGAATTGGTGTACGAAAAGAATTTGTCGTAACCGTCGAAGATACTTGTGAATCCATGACTCTAGAACCATGTCTAGAAATGAAGTTGTTGGTTACAGAGTATGGATTCGCGAGGTGAATGCCTCGTTAGGATCGATATGAAAACCTCGCCTAGAATAAATTCCCTTGGAAGAGTTGATACGCGGCATGAATTTTCCATAAGTGTCAAACATTCTTGTGGATCCATAACTCCGGGGTCCTTTGTAAAAGCCTTAGATCATACCCTGCGAGGACATGTTTTGGAAATCAATCAAATTCATTCGTTACCTCGAACCTTTGAACCTGTTAAAAAAATTGCATTTCATCTACATTCACTGCATATGCATAGAAAGCAAAGCTCTTAGTCGTCTTCCATTTGTTTCAGGGATCTAAGTCATTTGCAAGAGGAAATGAATCATGTAAGAAGAAACACTTTTCAATTCAAGTACAAGAAAGTGGACCTTGACAGTTTGAAGAAGTTGAGTGTCAAAGTGATCACGCTCACTGAATTGGTGGACGATTATGTGAGGATCCTGAGTATTTTGAATGAAAAGATGGAACCAATGACAACTGTGACTATAGCTCAATTCTATGTCCCACCTCTACGTTGTTTCACCTTTTCTAACTTCTAATTAGCTCCTACTTTGGAAGAGTTAGAGAGAATTGTGGGCCGGAATTTGAGGGACCATGATCCATTTCCCAAGTTTGATGAAGGTATCACTGCCAAGAGAATAACTTCAGTTTTGGGTCTGGAGGTCCAATTGGTTATAAGTAATTGGGATAAGAAGGGAGTCTTAAATGGTTTTTCTAGATGGTTTTTGGAAGAACAAGCTGTGAAGTTGGAGAAAGATGGAAAACAGAAAGCATTCCATGTCGTGCTAGCCCTATTGGTTTATGGGATAGTACTGTTTCCAAATCTCGGCAGTTTCGTAGATCATGTGGCCGTAAGAATCTTCCTCTCTGGTAATCCAGTACCTTTTCTCTTAGTTGATATCTGTTACGCCCTCCATGAGCGTCGTGAGAAGAAAGGGGGAACCCTTTTATGTTGCGAACAGTTGTTGCATACTTCGTTCAGATCTCACATGCCCGAAAAAGGACCCTACACCTCAAAAACACTTAAACCCTCTCAGAAGTTAACCTCCATTATTGCCAACCATGTCAAATGGTATATCAGAGATTGGGAGACCCCGAATATTATTGTTAGCATTGGAGACTTTCCTAATTTACTTTTGATAGGGACTAGCGGTTGCATCAACTACAACCCTATGTTATCCCTGATGCAACACGGTTACTCCATGAACGGACCTCCAAAAGTTGAAGCTTTAGAGCCTTTCATTTTGCACGACATTGATGCAGACAACCCAATTGTGAAAAAGATTAAGAAATCCTGGAAAATAATTGTTAGAAGGGGTAAGGAGTTTGGAAAGAGGAATGTCCTTGTGAAAGAGTCTTACACTCGTTGGGTAAGAGAGAGAGTTTAAGTGGTTAAGCTCCAATTTCCATTTGATCCCTCTATTTTTCCTTCAATTCCCGAGCCAGAACCTATATTACCTGAAGACGTTGAAAAGCTCAATGCCAAAATTAAGGAGCTTGAATTAGAAAACTCTGAGTTACAACTTAAGCTTAATCGAACCACTTTGGAAAATGAAAATATGAAGGATGAACGTCAAGAGAAAGACCGAGACCTTGAAGCTAGCAACAAGAGATCAAGAACATTTGAAGACAAGAAGGATGAGCTTGATGATATTCTCATAGGTACTGTAGCGGTAAATTCATGACCATCAAGCTATGAATAAGCTTAACGTCAATTAAACCAGAGTCGCCACCGCGCTTTTATTGTTTCCAAAGGGAAAAGTACGAACAAAACCCAAAAGATAAGAAGTTTTCAAATCAAAACTAATAAAATGCCAGAGATTACAGGTAAGGGGGTTGGTTACACAGAGGGAAGGTGTTAGAACCCAAAGTGTCCTAGGTACTCCTAGGGAGCCCTTTCTTGCATGCATACGTGTTTTTGTACAAAATGATGTTTGCAATAAATAGAGTGGGGGGATGAGAAAATAATTCATTAATTATATTTTTGTGTTTGACAAGACCTTCAGACTTGTGCCTACGTACCAACATAAGAATGAGGGATCAAAACCTCGTAGTTTATGGTATCAACTTCAAAGTAAGTGGATTGCTTTTAACAAAAGTTTAAGTTTAACAAAGGGACAAGAGGCCTAAAAATGGTTTGAATGAGTATTAGTTCTTTTTGGCTTTTGAAATTTTAAGTTAAGTATAGTTAAGTTCATTTATAAATTTGATTAAGAAAAGAGTTTAAAAATGCGATGGCATAAGGCCAAAGTTTCTAAATTGCAATAATGTCTAAGTTTAGTAAATACAAGCAAATAAGATTTTTTAAAGGAGGGAGAGATTTTGAAATTAAAGAAGTGGGGAGGAGATGAAGAGACTAATCTTAAGCACAAATTTAAAAGTTAAGAGTTGAAAAGATCTGACAAATGGGCTACAATCCAATAGACAAGAATGTCATATAGAAACCAAAATTTCCCTTGGACTTTAGAATCAAGCAATATCAATACAGAAGTAGAAAGATGAAGAGCAAGGCATCAAATAAGGATAGCCACATCCAAGCCTAGAAACTCCATGATCTTCTTTAAAATTTCCCATGCATTAGATGACTTCCAAAAGTAGGCATTAGACATAAGTTCAAAATAACAGCTTTAATATGATCATGTTGTAGATGAACTCAAATGGATCTTCAATATTTGTATCAGATGAAAATTCACTTCACAAGCCTTGGTTTCATGAAAGTTGGCATTGGTCAAGTCCTTTTACATAGGGAGTGTTGCCTAATTCTAAGTCCATTGTCTCAGATCAAACCAACAGTCCACACAAAATGTTTTTTATGGGGTTTTGTTGTTATTATGTACATTCAGGTCAAAAGACCACAAACACAGACAAGTATATACAATCACAGAATATCACAAATTATGGCCCAAGTGGGCAAAGTAAAATGGCATTAAAGTAAACAATTTGAATGGTATGAATAATGGAAAATGAACAAAAACTTGAAATTAAACTGCATAAGAGTAAATGTCTTGAAATTAAGTGTTAGTTGTTAGTTGATTAGAAGTTAGTATTGATTTTGCTTTATTTTTGTTTAAGTCATTCTTTGGAGAACATTCAACCCACTTATCACAAGCATGGATCCTTGAGCCAAGACATCTTCCAAAGGAAGGAAAAAAGGCCAAGTTTTCATATAATACCATGCAAGATGGGAGACTTACAATCTCACTTACTAGAATGATATGCCTTTTGTGTCACAAATTTAGCGCTATGTTAAGCAATCATAATTGGACTTATGTAGAAGTCACAACTATTTGAGGTTGGGCAATAGAATTTTGGTGTTAATGCATGTTAGAGACATAGTATAATGGACTATGCTCATGAAACATACCACACACAAAAAGAATATGGAAAGAGGTGGACCTAATCTCATCCATACTCATGTTGATTTTGCAATCAACTAGCCTTAGGATATAGAGATATCATAGGTCCATGACATGAATGAATAAAGAATGGGAATGAGATGAAGAATGGGGGGGAATGGAATCAACACAAATTGGTCAAAGGAGGACTTTTACCAAATTAAGATCATTCATTCATTTTGGGAGATGAAATGTACATTTCATCAATCCCCTAAATCTAATGATCTTAACCTAACAAAGTCAAATCAACCTTGACCAAGGCCCAACAACACAAGTCAAACTCAACAAGTCAATTAAAATGGCTCTACACAATTTATTTGGCATTTAAACAATTAAAAATAATCAAAATATGCATTAAATTAAATAATGGTTGGTCAATTTCCTAAAACCATATTAAAACACCAAAGAAATGGCCATGAGATTTATCATAGGTCAAACAATGTCAAAGGACCTTGGAGAAAAAATTTCATTGTTTTTGGAAACTTAAAACTATTTTTAAACAATTAAAAAAATCCACAAAATCAATTAAATCATGAAGAATATTAATAATGATGCAAAAAATAATTTTAATTCAAAAAATGAAAGAGGATTTTATTTAAAAAAATTTGGTGAAACTCTAATATTTTTTGGATCAATATTAAATTAATATGAATTAATGAAAATAACACAATTAAAATGAAATTCAAATAATCAGAAAAAACATGAACCACTTGATCTCCCTCATTAATTGAGTTGGCAGATCAAGTGACCACAAACGCGCGTTTCATGGTGGACTTGAGTCAGCGCGCCACAAAACAAGTAATCAAAACCAACGCTCGTGATTAAAACAATTTGAATAAATCATGTGGCTCTGGACCTTGCCAACTCACCACCGGAGCAAATCTCCAGTCATCTTCTCAGGCGAGCCTCGCCGGACTGGTCCAATCGTAACCATCACTAAAATAAAAAATAAGGACATGATTTTAAAGTAAAAATGGCATTGATCACGAATCTGGTCTCAATTCATCCTAACTCCGAGTATATTGAGAGATACATGGAGTTGAAATTTGAGGTACATGATCTGAGTTGCTTCGATTTGACCTCAAAGCAACTCAATCTTCTTGCCTACATTTATAGGACTTCACACAACCAAGGAACCAAGAGAATTATGGAGAATTGAGTGAGAATCGAAGAGATGAAAATTTCTGGAAAATACCTTCAATGTAGGTCAGAACTCACTTGCTTTTGCTTTGATTCGTGCTGATCTCACTCAGGAAGCTTACAGAAGTAAATTAGAATCCACCAAAGGCTTTGGATCCCTGGAGTTTTGAATCTCAAAATAGTGGGATTCAAACTCAATTTTCAAAGAAAATTCTCAAGATTATCCTCTCAAATGGAAGGGTTTGGGGTTTTGGATCAAAGCTGGCGCGCAAGGGTCCTCAACTCTGAACCTAAAGGCTTCTATTTATAGTTGAATCACATGTTATTTGCACCTTCAAATTGAATTTCCAAATTTGGCAATGGATGATGCATGCTTGCATGGGCGAGTACATGTCCATGAAGTCACTCCTTTAGGTCCATAATCAAGTGTGAATGAGTCTGTAATCAACTTGTAATGCAAGGCAATTGTACACAGCTGTTTGAAGTTTTGATTTTGTCAAATGATGATGCCATGTTCAAGCCATGCGCAGACCATTCAAATCTTGTCCAAAATGGATGTAATTGTACTTTTTGGAAAGGTTAGATCAATAGGAACAACTCTTATGTTGAATACTTTTCCATTTGAAGCTTGTATCATGGTGAATTTTGAGGTGGAAGTTTCGAAATTTTAACATATCAAAAAAATTTCTAAGTGTCAAGTCATATGTTCACTTATTCCACCTTGGCTAACTTTTTGTGTGAGCTTCAAATGAGCAAAGTGTATTCAGAAATTTGACCTTATTTGGATTTAATATGAATGAGTTATGCATTTTTGAAGTTGAGGAAAATCACTTGTCCAATGGTATTGGTCCAAAATGACCTATAATGTATCCTCATATCACATGCTCATAAAAGTTGAATTATATCTTCCTCCAAACATCAAACTTTAAGTATACACCTTGAATTTGATTGTGAAACTTGGAAATCTTTCATTTCATAAAAATTGAGCAAGTTATGGCCTTGGGAAGTTGACCTCCAAATTAGGGTTTAGACAAAATGACCTATAATCTTTCAACATGAAAGTTGTTTGGAATGTCATTTAGAGCAACCTTTATCTTGGAATAATTTTCATATGATAAAAATTGTAGGAGATAGGGTCTAGGGGGCCCCAATTTTGATCAGATGAATTCCTCTAGTCAACCACCATCAACCAACTTGCTAGCTTGCAATTCTCTTGACTTTTGGGACTCATGGGAGATCATATATGCATAATATGATGAAATTTGAAGTATCCCTTGAAGTATTTTATCAAAGGTTGAAGAAGCTTGGTGAAGAAGTTACACAAGATACCCAGATGTACTAGGGTTTCCAAGGCAAACCCAATAAGTGAGGGGTAGGGATGATGCCAAGGTATGATCTCAATGCTAATGCATATGATGAGATAGCATGAGGGATCTTAGGGTCAAAATTAGGGTCCAAGAACCTCAACATGCTGGAACTTCCAGAGAAACTCCAAGAAGCTGATTGGAGCATGTTCCTAGAGAACACACCTCCTCAAGTTTTCAACTTTGTCAAGTTTTGCAAGTGAATGGTGAAAGAGCTCACCACCGATCTTGCTATGATTAAAAGGGCTTAGATGGAAATAAAGTTCACTAGTACTTGAATTTAAATCACTTGTACTTGAATTTGAATTTAAATCACTTGTATTTGATGTTGGATTTTAATTAATGAAAATTGTCATTCTGGATTTCATTTATTGTTATTTTTATTCAAAAATCTTGCAAATAAAATGTCCTACATTGCTGAAATAAATAACAAAGATAACTAAGAGATTTGCACAGAAATGCATCCATATATGCATCCATAAATGCATCCATGTCATTCTTCAAATAAAATCTCATTTCGCTGTCTTCTTCCAGTTTCACACTGAGTCCTCAACATCAATACAACACCAGAGCTAGTACTCAACAAAAAATGGCAGAACAAGAACAAGAGTTGGAAAGAGTACGCTCAGAACTTGAGGACCTGCGAGGGAGCATGGGTCAAATCATGGAGATGCTGCAAGTCAACAGAGCCAAGATGGACACACAAAAAACAGTCGTTTCAGAGATCGTTGGTCCAACGCTTGAACCCCAACCCGCAAGGACGGTACCTTATACATTGCCTCCTTTTGGTCTACCTTATGTCTTCAAACCTCAACCTGAAGTAGTCCCTAGTGTAATGAAATCTACTCAACAGACTGTTCCTCTACCATTAGCCACCTAGGCTCACCCTATGGTCCATACATTTGCATCTCCGACTGTTCATACATGTGTGCAACCTTACTTCGAAGATCAACAACATGCTCCAAAAATGTATGACAAAGAAGAAGAAAGGCATGAAGATATAAAGGATATTAAAGAGGATTTTCAGATTCTTGAGAAGAGACTGAGGGAAATGGAAGGTGACCAAGTCTTTGGTGGTGTTGCTGCTAGGGAGATGTGCCTAGTATCTGGTCTTGTAACTCCTGCGAAATTCAAGACTTCTGAATTTGATAGATACGATGGCCATACATGTCCTAAGAGCCATATTGTTATGTATTACCAAAAAATGTATGCCCATGTTGAAGACTATAAGCTCATGATCCACTTCTCTCAAGACAGTTTGAAGGGTGCCGCCTTCTAAGTGGTACCTAAGCCTCGATCAGAGTCGTATCCAGTGCTTCCAAGATTTGTTTGATGCTTTCGTAAAGCATTACAAATACAACATGGATATGCCTCCATACATAAGAGAATTGTTGAATATGTCTCAAAAAGACAACGAGTCATTTAAAGAGTATGCACAACGCTGGAGAGAGATGGCCTCTCAGATTGAACCACCTTTGGCAGAAAAAGAATTAGCCATTTGATTTATGGATACTGTACAACCAATGTTCTATGAGAGGATTGTAGGTAGTGTGTTTGAAAGTTTTTCTGACTTGGTAGCCGTAGGAATTAAAGTTGAACTCGGTTTGAAGAATGGAAAGATGATCAGTGCTGCTGGAACTTATAATAACAACAATGCTAAGAAGTTTCCCAGAAATTTTCAGAAAAAAAGGAAGGAGAGACGAATGTTGTGTCGTTTAGTCGAGGGAGGAGTAAATCATGGAGAAAGAAATAACGACAGTTCACTCAACAACAACCAGCATACCATGTGCAGTATGTTCAACAACCATATGTGGCAGCAATTGGGCCAAATTTCAACCAACAACAAGTACCTGTTTATCCACCAGTTCAACAAACACCAATTTATCAACCCGCTCATGTTGCTCCTACATATCAACAAGCGCCTGCAGCCCCAACATATCAGCAACCAAAAGCTCAAGCTCCTCGTCAGAATGCACTGACTCAGAATAGAAGACAAGGTGTTAAACCTCCCTTCAGTCTGATTCCGATGACGTATACTGAGTTATATCCTTCTCTATTACAAAAGGGGTTGGTAGTTTCTAGACCTTTGGGTCCACCGCCTGATCCTTTGCCTCCATGGTATAACCCAAATGTTCATTGTCCCTTCCATGAGGGTGCACCTGGGCATGATTTAGAAGGATGTTATGCTTTGAAGCATATAGTGCGAGAATTGGTGGAAAAGAAGATTCTTTCATTCAGAGACTTAGGGCCTAATGTCAAGAGTAATCCTTTGCCAACACATGGAACTGTTAATGTAATTGAATAAGCATCTGATGGTGATGTGATCAAAGATGTTGCAGATATCAAGACTACTTTGCTAGAGTTCCATGTGAGACTAGTAGAAGCTGGTTTAGTTAGTGCTTGTCATAAAGATTATGAAGAATGTGCCATTCATCCAGGAGGATGTGAGATGGTACGAAAAGATGTCCAAGACTTGATGAACCAAGGAGTGTTACAAGTTAGTAGCCTCATGAGAAGAGATGAAGTAGCTGTAATTGAGCCATTTTTCAATTTACCAGAGCCATTTGAGATAACATATTGAAGAAAAGATATTGTTCAGTCGGTTAATCACTCATCACCCGTGGTTATCTGCATGCCTAGTCATTTCCCCTACAAAAGTACTAAGGCAGTACCATGGAAATATGATATAACTGTCATTGACAAAGAGTCTGAAGAGCTTAGACAAGAGAAAGGTTTGAAGGTTGATGGTGTTAATGTCACAAACATTGCAGGGACGAGCCAAATGACTCAAAGTGGTCGAATTTACACTCCCTAGTTTAATGTGACCTCTCAAGTACCAACCAAAGAAAATGCAGTTGCAGTCCCTGTTAGGGAGAAAAATATGGTTTAATCCAATGAAGATGCTGAATTTTTGAAGATCATTAAAAAGAGTGATTACAAAGTAGTTGATCAGCTGCACCAAATGCCATTAAAATTTTCCATTTTATCCTTGCTTATGTGTTCCCTAGCTCATAGGAATGCATTATTGAAAGTGCTAGCGCAAGCCCACGTCACTCAAGATATAACGGTTGGCCAGTTTGATGGAGCGGTTGCCAATATCATAGCTTGCAACACCCTGAGTTTCAATGGTGGAGAGTTGCCAAAGGAAGGACAAAATCACAATCGCGCCTTGCATGTGTCAGTGAAATGCCAAGAGGATACTCTAGCCAGAGTTTTAGTTGATACAAGGTCCTCCCTCAATGTTATACCAAAGAGGAAACTTGCCAAATTAGCGTTTCAAGGATCAGAAATGAGGCCTAGTACACTGATTATTAAAGCATTTGATGGGTCCCGGAGGACTGTGGTTGGTGAAGTGGAGTTACCTATTGGGCGACCTTGGATACATGCCGCTGGGGTAGTAACCTCCACTTTGCATCAGAAAATGAAGTTTGTAATCAATAACAAACTTGTAATCATCTTTGGTGAAGATCTCATGGTTTGTCACCTCTTCTTCTTTCGTTACATCGAGGTTGATGAAGATGCCTTAGAAACTTCTTTCCAAGCTTTGGAGATAGGCAATGCCACTTTTGTGGAAGTGAAGGAATCTATGGAGAAAGTCATCCTGTCAGTTGCATCTGTGAAAAGTACAAAGACAACTATTGATAATGGGAGTCCTGGAGGTTGGGGACAAGTTATTGATATCAGCATGAAGAAAGACCGTTTCGGTTTGGGGTACAAGCCATCCACTAAAGAAGGAGCCTCGATCCATATAAAGGATCGTATGCGAAAAATTCAATAAGTATTCCTCAGTGCATGCTATGTCTATGGAGATCAAGTCAACGCAGTTGAAGAAGACAATGAAGATTAAGACATGACAAATCTGGTGTATCAGTGTGAAGCAACTTTGACCAATTGGGAAGCAATTGAGATTCCTGAAGTCATTCCTATATCAAAGTAATTATTGTGTTCCTTTGGTTTCTAAATCCTTAGCTCTGCCTAAGACTAACAGATCATGTTGTAGGGCCTCTTTTCATTTTCAAAATCATCATGATGAATAAAAGGCATTTGTTAAATTCTTGTTGTTCTTTATTGTTTTCTTTTTAGAAAATGGCAATCTTTTAAAAAAAACATTTTTGCTTTTGCATTTTTTCCATTTTTAATAAAAAAGCAATTATTTAAAAACATGCAGAATAATCAATAAACCCATTGAATCCAATGACTATACTCCCTCTCATAACTTTGAGTTCCCTATCTACCAAGCGGAAGAAAAGGGCGAGGAAGATTGTGATATCCCCGATGAATTGGCAAGGCTGCTCGAGCACGAGTCCAGAGCCCTTCAGCCACATCAAGAGCCGGTGGACATAATCAACCTTGGCATAGAGGAAGGGAAGAAAGAGGTCAAGATTAGAGCCACGCTTGGGGCAAGCATCAAATAAAGATTGGTCAAGCTGTTGCAAGAGTTCACAAATGTGTTCGCATGGTCATACCAGGATATGCCTGGTCTAGACATTGATATTGTTATGCACAAGCTACCACTTTAACCAGAATGCCCACCAGTGAAGCAGAAACTCCGAAGAACAAGACCAGACATGGCTCTGAAGATTCGTGAAGAGGTCAAAAGACAATTTGATGCCGGATTCCTAGCAATTTCAAAGTATCCTCAATAGATAGCCAATATTGTACCTGTACCCAAAAAAGATGGCAAGGTTAGGATGTGTGTCGATTATAGGGATTTAAACAAAGCTAGTCCAAAGGCCAACTTCCCTCTACCACACATTGACACTTTGGTAGACAACATTGCTAAATTTGTTGTCTTCTCCTTTATGGATGGATTCTCAGGCTACAATCAGATCAATATGGATCCTGATGATATGAAAAAAACCACGTTCATCACCCCTTGGGGAACGTATTGCTACAAGGTCATGCCTTTTGGTCTCAAGAACGCGGGGGCAACCTACCAAAGAGCGACGGTCACCCTCTTCCATGATATGATGCACAAAGAGATTGAGGTTTGTGTCGATGACATGATCGCTAAATATCAAAGTGAAGAGGACCATATGAACCACTTGAAAAAGTTGTTTGAACGCCTCAGAAAGTTCCGACTACGTTTAAACCCTGCTAAATGCACATTTGGGGTTCGATCTGGAAAATTACTTGGATTCATTGTTAGTCAACTAGGAATTGAGGTAGATCGAGACAAAGTTAGAGCAATATAATAAATGCCTGCTCCACGTATCGAAAAAGAATTCAGAGGTTTCCTTGGATGTTTGAATTACATCTCCAGCTTTATCTCCCATATGACTGCTACGTGTGAGCCCATCTTCAAGTTGCTTCACAAAGATCAAGCAGTTAAATGGAATCCTAATTTTCAAGGAGCTTTTGAGAAAATCAGAAATTACTTGCAAGAGCCTCTTATCCTGATTCCACCTATTCAAGGGAAACCACTCTTTATGTATTTGAATGTGTTTGAAGAGTCTATGGGATGTGTTCTAGGACAACATGACAAAACCGGCCAAAAGGAGCATGTTATCTATTACTTGAGAAAAAAGTTTACCGATTGTGAAACCAGATATTCACTCTTGGAAAAGACTTGTTGCGCTCTAGCGTGGGCCGTCAAACGTCTCAGGCAATATATGATTTGTCATACGACTTTGTTGATTTCTAAGATGGATCCAATAAAGTACATTTTTGAAAAGTCTGCTTTAACTGGAAGACTTTCCCGTTGGCAGATGCTGTTGTCTGAGTATGACATCCAGTATGTAACCCAAAAGGCCATCAAAGGAAGTGTGTTGTCTGACTACCTTGCACACCAACCTGTTGAAGACTATGAGTCATTGAAGTTTGACTTCCCTGATGAAGATATTATGGCTATAAAAAATTATGAGATCCCAGGCCCTGACGAAGGACCTGAACCAGGATCTCGATGGAAGCTAATGTTTGATGGTTCCTCTAATTACATGGGGCATGGTGTGGGAGTTGTTTTGATGAATCCGAATACTCCTTTCACAACAAGGTTGTGTTTTGAATGCACAAATAATATAGCAGAATACAAGGCGTGCATCCTGAGTATTAAAGCTGCAATTGACCTCCAAATTAAGATCCTTGAGGTGTGTGGAGCCTCAGCCCTGGTAATCTACCAAGTCAAAGGTGAATGGGAAACCCGTGATACAAAACTGATCCCATATCGTGTATACATTGTGGAATTGATAAAATACTTTAATGGAGTCACTTTTTGTCATATCCCAAGGACAGAAAATTAAGTAGCTGGCACTCTGGCTATGTTAGCCTCAATGTACCAAGTTAAATTTCTCAATGAAGCATCGCTCATCCAAAAGGAGCGAAACACTGAGCCAGCTTATTGTCAATTCGTTAAAGAGGAAGCTGATGGTAAACCTTGGTTTCATGACATCAGACACTACCTACTAAATCAAGAGTATCCAACAAATGCTATAGCCCTGGATAAAAAGACCCTGAGGAAGTTAGAATCCAAATTCTTCCTAAGCAATTATGTGTTATACAAGAGAAACCACGACATGGTTTTGCTCAAATGCGTGGATAGACACGAAGCAGACCTGTTAATCAAAGAGATTCATGAATGATCTTTTAGGACTCATGCCCATGGGAATGCCATGGCTGAAAAGATTTTGAGAGCTGGTTATTACTGGTTGACCATGGAGTTTGATTGTTTCAACTATGCCAGAAAATGTCACAAGTAAAAAAATTTATGCTGACAAAGTGCATGTTCCGCCAACGTTACTGAATGTCTTAACATCACCTTGGCCTTTTTTCAATGTGGGGCATTGACATGATTGGCGCCATAGAGCCTAAAGCCTCAAACGGTCACCGCTTCATTCTAGTAGCAATTGATTATTTTACCAAATGGGTAGAAGCCGCTTCTTACACAAATGCAACAAAACAGGTGGTTGCTCGTTTCCTAAAAAAGGAGATCATTTGCCGCTATGGAATTCCAAGTCGGATCATCACAGATAATGGGGAAAATTTGAACAATAAAATAATGAAAGAGTTGTGCGAGAACTTCAAGATTGAGCATCATAATTCTTCCCCATATCGTCCGAAGATGAATGGCGTTGTTGAATCTGCTAATAAAAACATCAAGAAGATCCTATAGAAAATGGTGAAAACTTATAGGGATTGGCACGAAATGCTACCTTTTGCACTACATGGATATCGGACCTCGGTTCGTACTTTAATGAAATTCTGGTATAGTCAGAGTTCAGATGTTCTTCACGAAGTCATGACATTTGATCCAACATTGTTACTAATACAACAAGACAGTTATAACAATTAAAGCCTAGTACTCATATGCACTCAGTCACAGATGTCAAGACATCTGCTAATATACCACCATGGAAAGAAGAACATCCAGTTTTATCCATCTAGTGCAAAGACATAGTAGAAATCAAACATAGCCCTTATGTTTATTGATCCTGCCCAGTTATCAGAATGATGTCACAACATTGATTTGAACATCACCTGTCCCAGCATTACAGATGGGTGAACTGTAACAGACCAACCAGTCTATCAGTATCAGCAGTTAATGATGAATGTCATAACATTCTATTTTGCATTCAGACTGCAGGCTATGTGTTAGGTCTGTTATTCCCTTCATAAACAGACTCAAAACAGACTGAGTTATAACAAACAAAATATAGTGTGCAGAAGGTAAAAACACCAGTAATTGTTAACCCAGTTCGATACAACGTTACCTACTCTGGGGGCATACAAAGCCAGGAAGAAGATCCACTATTAGTAGTATTAATTCAAAGTTAAACTCCCCCATTTACAACTCCTCACTTAATCCCTACCCAATGCAATCTATACCTAGGCACTCCTAGATAGAAACCTCCAGTTTCCATTCCTATCATTACAAGTACCATGTAATGTTTAAACAACTTGAACTTGCTTCACAACTTCGTTCAAGAACATAACCACTCTTGCCTACAGGCTTTGAGTTACAAATAATCTCATGCTTTCAAGCACTGAGAAACACTTGGTAACCTTCCCATAGGTTGGGAGGTTTACCTCACACATACCCCTAATTTTTACATTGTTTGAGGCTTACAAAACCTAGGTTACAATCTACTATTTATAACCTAACCACCCAACTGGATTTGGGCCTTCAGAAATCGCAGCAAATCTTTCCTTTGCTGTTACAGAGCTAGCAGAATTCTTCTGCTACAATCAAGGTCTTCAATCTTTTATTTCCTAAAAGATCTCCATATTTGGAAACTGCATATTCACCAAATATTCACCAAATCTTCTGATTGAATCTTCAAGATCTTCACATAGGAGATATGATATTCACCAGATCTCCTAATTAATCACAAACCAAACCAGAATTAACTGATTCAGTTTGATACACATGTGAGATGTCACAGTCCCGATGTCGTGACATCTTACATGACATGTTGGTCCAGATGTTGAATTTCTTCAACCCAACATATTAAAACAACAGAGGTGATTACCTTATTTGTTTTACAAAATTAATGCCAATCTTAAGGTACTAACAATCTCCCCCTTTGGCAAATTTTAGCTAAAACAAATAACCCAATATGGGTCTGCACTCCCTCTTTGTCTTTGACAGCCCCAATGCCACCACCACTGTTGGTGTACATGAGGAAGAAGCTGTACAAGACACAACTGCATCACAACCCTTCCCCTCAACAGGAGGGCTTCCTGAAGAATATGTAATACTGAGGACATAGATAATGTAACTCAGATCACAAGACACAACTGTCTTCTTAACTCAGATCACAAGCACTACGCCAAACAAGACCTTAGACAGCGCTTTTTTTGGCCTTAGACAGCGCTTTAAAGCGCTGTCTAAACCTCCGCTGCTAAAGGTTTAGACAGCGCTTTTTTAAATCTTAAAAGCGCTGTCTAAGCCCCCCCCCCTTAGACAGCGCTTTGGCCAAAAGCGCTTTCTAAGACCCTCCTATTTTAATTTTTTTAGGTATACCTTAAACAGCGCTTTTGGCCAAAGCGCTGTCTAAGGGGGGGGGGGGGGGGGGGGGGGGGGGGGCTTAGACAGCGCTTTTCAAAAAGCGCTGTCTAAGCCCCCCCTATTTTAATTTTTTTAGGTATACCTTAGACAGCGCTTAAGGCAAAAGCGCTGTCTAAGGGGGGGGGGGGGCTTAGACAGCGCTTTTTAAAAAGCGCTGTCTAAGCCCCCCCCCCCCCCCTTAGACAGCGCTTTTGCCTTAAGCGCTTTCTAATCCCCCCTTTAGACAGCGCTTTTTACAAAAGCGCTGTCTAATGTATACGAAAATTTTTGAAGCTTTTGTTTTAAACCACATTTTTTCCAGGTTTATAAACCAGAATTTCTACCTGTTTTCAACCAGATTTTGACAGACAGTTATCACATTTTATACATGCCATTTTGGCCTTTTTTCTAACAATTTTTGGCTAACAAATATATATATATATACCAATTCAAACCAATTTTGCCTTAAATGTATCAAAATATATACAAATTTATGTACACATTTACAAGTCATTACATATACTACAAATGTACACATTAATTACACAAATTTATGAAAAAACTTTGAGCTCTATCATGAATTGACACCACTCCTCTTTGATTTCGTCCACTTGATCCTTTGTATAAAATGCACACTTGAATTCCTCAAAGTACTACATAATAATATAACATATTTTGAATTAATTCCAACTATTTAATTATATGAGATATGTGTAAATATAAAAATAACTCATAAGTTAGAAATACATACATCGGTGGGAATCACTAATCGGCCCAAAGCAAGAGTATCTCGCATAAACCTCAACACGAAATACCCGCAATCTATTTGATTACGTTGTTGAGGACACTACATGAAAAAAAAATATGGATTATAAATCCTAAGTTTTATCAAGTGTCATCACTAATATAATAAAAAATGTGGTAATTAAAAATATACCGCCACTTTAATCCATGTAATGCGGTTGGCGCTCCTCCTTGAGGTTTGGATATCTCGTTGGGCCCGAAAAGCTTGTAGGACGCTAATAAAATAAAAATGAAGCAATTAGAACAATTCACATAAACTAAGAAAAATTTTGAACATTCTCACTTACGTGTCAATTAGGTCCTTCATATCCGGGTATGTTGTCCAATCATTTCCTAACGAGTCAAGATAATACACAATTTCTCGGATAGGATTGATTGCGAGCAACAACCAATGTCCACTGTAATGATTAGGCAAATGTTAGATGGTAACTTGGAAAATAATTATAATAGATAAATTTAGAATGAAATGCTAACCCGGTATTAAACGGTATAAAAAACAACTTCTCCGCATCTTTATTGTCATTGAGGATCCGAAGAACGTACTCCGTCACGGTATCCGGTCTACTTAAGATTAAACCTAAGTTAACGGTCGCGAGTGCTAAGAATCCGAATGACTCGTCCAAATCATTGGGGCGCATCATTTTGTCATACAAAAACCTAATATAAAAACATCATTAACACCTCTTTTGAAACATAAAGTAAACCGGATTAACATAAAGTAAACATCATTAACATAAGTTGTTTAATTAATAAAACAAAGTAGACCGGATTTACCTAATATATGTATTGACAACGGTGACGCCGATTTCTTCATGATTAAAAACTTGCATGAAGTCTTCATTACCAATCATTTGGTCGTGAGCAAAGCCGAAAATCCCTTCCTCCATATGTACAGTCCGAACACCTCCGGTCGGTATATCGGTCATCTCTAGAAATGTCCTGAGGCACGACCTATACTTGGTGGTAGGTTTTTTCCTAGCTACGGTCTTCTTAGCACCAGAACTTTTTACCCGTGCGGAGGCGTTCCTAACCTCCTTTTTTTGTTGTGCGGAGGCATTGCTAACCTCATTTTCTTGAACCTACATGTCATATAAATAGTTAGATCAAATTAAGAATGTAACAACTTCCATGAATATATGTCATATAATTGTATATTACCTCTTTTCTTGATTTGGATTTTGTGGGAGTCTATTTAACATAATCAAGGAAAATATGTAAGTAAAATTTTAAGCATAAATTTTAAACTTTGAATATACACATTAAAGTTAACATAAGTTTTAAGCATACCTCATATCCTACGCATATGAGGTTTGTCGGCCATGCAACAAACGAACCTACTGCTTCGTGCACCGTTGTTGCATCCGAATCATCGCTAGGATATGGTAATGCTGCATTCGGCTCAACTGCAATATCAACTGATACCTTCAAACATCCAGCAGGGAGCTCTCTAGTGTGGAGTAATACTCCGCTAACGTTATGCACTTTTCCCTTGCCAACCATCCGATAGTATGGTGACGACAAATACAGTTGACAATGGGAAATGCCCTAAAACCAAAAATAACAAGAAATCGTTAATGTGTATGTATGTCAAATACATAATTTAAGCAAATAGTTCAATTTAAGACAATTATATGTAATTACCTCTGGAATGTTCGGCTGAAAGGTACAGTTGATACTGTTTTTGTCCGAAGCATCTCTGTATACCGTTGAGGCGCTAGCCTCTCTTTCTCTCCTCAATGCATCAAGCTCAGCTTGCATGGCTTCCAATCTTGCATGAAGCTCCCGATTACTAGGAGCCTTTCCTTTTTTAACACTGAGGGAGGTCGGAGTGACTCCAAATCCCTTACCCCTCACCCGACCAGAATACTCAGGGACATCTAATGCCCGACTAAGTATGCTCTTAGTATCATCGGGAGATAGAGACTGAGATAGCTCCTCCTGAAAAATCAGATGAATACCGTATACTTGTCAAATATGCGCTATGAGAAAACACATGCAAACTTGGACCATATGCCAAACATCTCAACCTTTCTGTTACCGAAGAAGGATCTGAAGAGCGCTTCAAATAAATATGATCCTTCAACCATTGTATGAAACTTTGATTGTGCTCTATAACTATCCAATTTTCATTTCTGTTCGGATTTAACCTTCGGAGTACATCCTTGTGCATTTCAACATATGGCTCAACCTCATTATTATTGTGCAGAACATACAAATGAACTTGATCCCGTTCATCCCTTGATATTGTCACAATTTTATTCCCAATTAATTTTTTACCTTCCATTTTGTCGAAAATCTGAGCTCTGGGGAGTCCAATCGATTGAACGTTAGACAAATATTCAGTACAAAACTCAACAGCTTCTTCAACAATGTATCGTTCAACAATACAACCCTCTGGTCGACTTCGGGATTTCACGTACCCTTTTAATATTTTCATATACCGTTCAGCAGGGTACATCCATCTCATATAAGCTGGTCCACACAACTGTGTCTCTTTCACAAGATGAACAACTAAATGAACCATTATGTCAAAAAAAGACGGAGGAAAATACATTTCAAGCTCACACAAGGTAATTACAATCTCTTTTTGTAGTGTTGGTAAGATCTCGGGATCGATCACCTTACTACAAATTGACCTAAAGAAAAAACACAATTTAGTTATGGCACTTCTTACTTTTTCTGGCAAAATAGAACGTATACCTATCGGTAGAAAATGTTCCATTATAACATGGCAATCATGTGTCTTCAAATTCTTCAACTTGAGGTCTTTCATAGAAACAAGTCTTCTGATATCAGATGAGTATCCTTCTGGAACCTTAACTTCACTCAGAGACTTACACAAAATTTTTTTCTCCTTTCTAGATAAAGTAAAAGCAGCAGGTGGTAGATATGTTCGTCTTCCTTTCTTCACGGGTGCTAATTCAATTCTCATTCCCATTTTTAACATGTCCTCCCTTGCTTTAAGGCCATCCTTAGACTTGCCTTTTATATTGAGTAATGTACCGATAACACTTTCAAATACGTTTTTTTCAATATGCATAACATCGAGAAAATGTCTCACGTACAAAGACTTCCAATATGGCAATTCAAAAAATATCGACCTTTTCTTCCACCCACCTTTCACAATCTTATGTGCAAAAGGCTTGCCAAACTCAGTACGCACATCTTTCACCTTTTCAAAAACTTGTTCACCTGACAATGCGGGTGGAGCTCTACGACGTTCGGTGTCTCCATTGAATGCTTTTCTCCACCCACGGTAGTGATGTTTAGAATGTAAGAATCTACGATGACCGAGAAACACATTCTTCTGGCAAAGTTCTAATCGAATCGTATCGGTTCCGTCTTCACAAACAGGACACGCACGTTGACCTTTAATGCTATACCCAGATAGATTCCCGTATGCTGGAAAATCATTAATTGTGCCAAACAACATCGCCCTCAAATTGAAACTTTCTTTCCTATATCCATCATAAACCTCCACACCGTTCTCCCACAAAATCTTTAAATCTTCGATCAGAGGTGTCAAGTATACGTCTATGTCATTCCCTGGTTGTTTAGGCCCAAAGATTAACATAGATAACATCATGTACTTACGCTTCATACATAGCCACGGAGGTAGGTTATAAATCATAAGAATCACAGGCCATGTGGTATGTGAGATACTTTGAAGACCATGTGGGTTCATTCCATCAGTAGATAATGCCAATCGAAGGTTTCTTGCTTCTGATCCAAACTCAGGATAATCATTATCAATCTTCGACCACTGTGGTGAATCAGCCGGATGCCGATACATTCCATCAATAATTCTTTCATCTGCATGCCAAGTAAGATGTCTTGCATCGGTTTCACTACGAAACATGCGCCTAAATCTCGGAATTATCGGAAAATACCATAAGACTTTTGCGGGAGATAATCTTTTCTTATATCGAGACAAACCGCATTTAGGGCACTCAGTTAACATTGCATATTCGTTACGAAACAAAATGCAATCGTTAGGACAAGCATGTATCTTATCATAGCTCATGCCAATAGAGCACAACATTTTTTTTGCCTCATAGGTTCGATTAGGAAGAACATTATCATCCGGTAGCATTTCTCTCATAAGGGCCAACAACTCTGTGAAACTTTTATCCGACCATCCATTGCCCGCCTTTAAGTTGTACAACTTTAATACCGCAGAAAGTCTTGAGAATTTAGTGCAACCTTTGTACAACGGTTTCTCTGCATCGCTTACCATCCTCTCAAACATTTCAGGACAATCATGAAGATCTTCTTCCAGTGCTTCTACAATCTCTTCAACTCGATCACAATCGTATGTTTCCGTGTCTTTGTCGTATGAAGCATAGGTCGTACTACTTTTTCCACTCGATTCAACATTCTCGTTAATTTTCTCACCATGAAATATCCAACACTGATAACTTTGATCAATTCCATGCCTCAGCAAATGCGATTTCAATCCATGTGCGTCAACCTTACCAATATAACAACAACGCAAGCAAGGACAATGCATTCGTCTGGGGTTTTCAGCGTGTTGAACAGCATACTTAACGAATTCCAAAACCCCACTCTCGTACTCTTTGGTCATTCGATCGGCACAGATCCATGTTTTATCCATGGTTTTCCTACTTATTAAAGTAAACAATTAATCTAGACGAAAATACATAACTAAGGTAGTATCTTTGAACATTCAACTGGTCAAAACTATTATTCCATAGTAGTTTCAATGAACATTCAAATTGATTTCAAAATACATTCACCAAAATCCATTTAACATCCTAACTAGTATTCACCTGTCACCAAACTTTGTAGCTTGTTCTTTTCGGACTAGCATGAGTTAGTAAATTGATACACTAACTACTACTTTAACTCCTATTAGCATTTCAATAACTGATTTCAAAATACACTAATAAACCTTGTCCATTCAATATTAACTAACTTACTAACTTTATTTGCCAATTCAAACATGACTAACCAACTTTCCTAAATAACTAACTGAATCACATTTCAAATTTCATAACAGTCCTACTAACAAAACTGTTCTAATTAATCTCTAACAGTCTCTGACACATAATTAACAGTTTCATAGCTAACTATCGAATCAACTCAACTAACAATCATATTATCAATAACCAACTAACTACTTTTCACTAACTTACTAACTTAACTAACATTTCAAACTAACACTTTAATTCCCTAAACACCAACTGATTCAACTTCAAAACCAACATTCAACCCTAAGGCAACAGAATAAACTTCAAAATCTCAAAATTTGGGTCATTTTATATAACTGAGTTTTCACACATAATACAGAACCAACATTGGTGATACAGAAAAATATGACTGAGTTTTCAACAGAACCAACATTGGTGATACAGAAAAATACAGAAAAATATAAAATGGGGCAAGAGTTTTCACACATAATGTTCATCTATAACACATTATATAAAATCAAATATCACTCACAAACCATAAACATTCACATATGCAAGAATGAATACAATGTAGTCATTACCTCTACTTCAACATGCATGTGGTACCAAAGTTATTTAGGGTTTGAGAAAGAGACTTACCAAGGTGTGGTTATGGTGAGAAGTACGTGAGCACCGCCGGTACAGTGAGAAGGTAGGGTTTGTTTCGCTGCCGGTATAGTGAGAAGAAATACGTGAGCACCGCCGGTACCAAAGTTATTTAGGGTTTGTTTCCAGAGAGAAATACGTGAGCACGGCCGCCGAGAGTGAGAAGGTAGGGTTATTGTGTGAGTTGAGAAGAAGGAAAACAAAAGCGCTTTTGTGGAAATGGCGTAAGTTTTTGAGGTGAGTGAAGAAGAGGGAAAACAAAGGAACAGAGAACGAAAGCGCTTTTGTGGTCTGAAAATTTAATTTTAATAAGACCTTAGACAGCGCTTTTGTGTAAAGCGCTTTCTAAGGTATGCCTAAGACAGCGCTTTCCAAAAGCGCTTTCTAAACCCCCCCTTAGACAGCGCTTTTGGTTTTAATTTTTTTTTTTAATTTAAATACTTTAGACAGCGCTTTACCAAAAGCGCTGTCTAAAGTCTATATTTATAAGCGCTTTCTGAAAGCGCTGTCTAAGGGGGGGGGTCTTAGACAGCGCTTTTAGAAAGCGCTGTCTAAGACCCCCCATTAGACAGCGCTTTTATTATTTTCTTGGAACATTTTCCGTGTTTGTTTTTAATTTTAACCTTAGACAGCGCTTTCTTTTAAAAGCGCTGTCTAAGATGCGCTGTTAAAAGTCATTTTTGGCGTAGTGAAGACACAACTGATATACCCAGTTAGTGACTTTTGTGTCTGAATCCATCTTCTCCTTGCTACCAGATGTTGCTTGCTTCTGGTGCATCCTCAAGACAATGTTTCTCTCCCTCTTTTTAGCTGAACATTTGTATATGACACCTTCACAAAACCAGATCCAGGAGCAATATGCCCAGATTTTAACAAACCCCATGGTTTAGAGGGAATGGAATGTCGCTCTTGTGAGAAGAGGAGTGCTGAAACATCCTTTAAATAGGCCAGACCATGCTTAGGAATTAACGGTATGAGTAAATGCTTGGTCAAGATTCATAAATATTTGCTGAGAATCAGTCAGAGAATCACCACCAATATCCCAGACAATCTTTGAATACCTTTTACAGCTCTTGACTGTTTCCAGAAACAGCAGTTTCAAGACTATTCCATAAATGTTGTCAGACACGTTACAAGCTATGTCTTAATTTTTGATACTGCTTTTGTCTGCATTCTCCATATATTCTCCCTGTCACCATTCCCTAAGACCACTTTCTCACCTCCAGTGGTAGCTTGACACCTAGCACCACACATCCATATTTCCTTAAATAACTTCCAGCAGGAACAAAGGATATCTTATGTCAAGACATCACATATGACATCTTGTGAACACTCTGTCCTTTTTGTTCAAAAGGCAAACTAGCAGCAGTTAAACCACATACCAGTAGTTTAATCAGCAGCAGAAGCAAAAAAACAATTACTAGTTATGGCTACTAGTAATATACACATGCACAAGGGTACTTCTCCTCCCCCTAAATCTGCGCAACAATCAGAATTACTAGTTATGGATGCAACTAGTAAGACACACAAATGCACAATACACCAGGGTACTTCATCTCCCCCTAAATCTGTGCATTCATCAAATAATAGCTACTGTAGCTCCAGCACCTGTACCAGCCAGAATGTCATACTGACATCTGCTTCCATATTCCCTTATGACTATAAGTTTCAGAAGGAAATAATAATATTGTCCAAGGCAATGTCATGACATCTGGTCAGACATTCTTCTGCTCACTCAGCTTTGACACACGCCACATCATCCCACTAACTAACAAGGTTCCATACCTTGTTAACTGAGAACACATAGACCACAAGCTTGATGATTACTTGCAGTGCAAAGACAGAACTCCCCCTGTCACGAACAACCAACTCTCCTCTTGAAACTTGGAGATGAACATATCCAACACCCCAAAGTTGGACCTTCACATACTTCCTGATTCATAGAGAACCCAGACAGCTTGATGAATGGAAAACATAAGACGCATCTTCATGTCTTCAAGAGCACACTCCCTGTTCAACCTTCTTGGCTGAACACATCCACACCCTGTGACAATCTCTCTTCTAACCAGAACAGAAAACAACATAACACCATCTGATATTCTTCAGATATCACTGAATCACAAGCTTGATCCAGACACAAGAAACCAGACACAAACCCTAGTTCTCTCTCTAAATTTCGCTCAGTCTTGGTTGTGCTTTCAAACAGGTTTTCTAAGTCCCTTTTTATAGAGGCATTGGACATCTTGAAAACCCTCAATATATTTTCCAATCAAATCTTTATAACAGCTGTAAAGATCATCCTGGAAAATAAACAAATCTGGTTGATTTCCCTGATAGAATGCGCCAGCTAGCCATATCTTCAATCAACCAATGATTGCCACCAATTGTGCAATCACAAAACACCAGACATTCACACTGAATGTTCTGTGCACAGGATGTCATGACACCGGGTCTGACATCTGGAAAAATCCTGCATAATTGAGTTTCCTTTTATAGCAGGTACAGTCATATCAGTTATCATTACAATGAGTATGTCACCTGAAACAATCCTGCAGCATATGTCTTCCATATAAGCTCCAGCAAGTACAACCAATATCAGAAGCCCTGTAAGTGGCATTCTAAAATAATCCCGCTTGCATATGTTCTTCAACTCCAGCAATAAGCTCCAAGAGATGACTAGAAAACACCTCCTTTTGTCTTTAACTTACTACTTTTTTGCTCAAAAGTAACTTGTCTCAGACTATCCTCAAGAATAATCAGTTGCCATATGTAGATTATATTGATTCTTCGAACTCACTTCTGAGATAGACCAAATGCCACTGGTTGATTACCTCCTTCATGAATCCTCATATGAAAAAGTCAAATGCCAATTTTTGACCTCTCCATGTTTATCAGACTTCTCCCAAAGATATTCTGACCTTCCAAGTGAGACTTGAACTTCAAGCTACATGTTGAACACAACTTAGATTTTCTAAGACATGAACATGTAACATCCTTTCTATCCAACAACTCCAAAGAACTGCAACGAGAACGACCTTTTTGAAGTATCCAATCTACAACCCTGTAGACCCTTCTATCTCAAGTTGATATGCCACTTCACCAACTAAGATTCTGATGTTGAACCAAATGTCATAACCTTATGTTTTGACATCTAGCTGTTGAATTCATCTCCTTCTTCTGCCACTTGAAAGAACTTCCTCCCTTCACAGAACAAGAGTTCAATGTTCTCATAGACTTGATTGTGGAACCAAGTTTGAGTAAACATCCTCCATCTTGCAGGTTTGCAGTTAAGTCATCCAAGCTCACACCTTGATGAATCCCTGCTTCTTCTCCAAAGACATCAGACACTCTGATGCATGAGTCTTCAGAAGGACTAGTTAGAAACTATCCCTTCAGCTATACCAAGGATTCCACTTCCTAAAGCAAAGTTGTTTCCATGATGTCAAGACTGCTGCCACTTGTTCTTGACTCCATAGTGTGCATTAGCTAATTCACTTCCTTACCTAGATCAGAAGTAAACTGATCCAAGTAACCACCATCAGGACTATGATGTTTTCTTCTTCTTGTACACACCAAGGTTGGACATGTTTCTTGCTAGGAAACCTTTTCAGAGATCATATGCTTTTGCTGCCACCAAAGTGATAGATCATAAACCAATGTACTATCCTTCCTGTGATTCTGCACAGGATCTTGAAGATGAGATGTTCCAACATCTTTCAAAACATCATTTATCTTGAGCTCCAAGGATAATCAATTAAATACTTGTACTTGGCATAAGTAGACATTGATCTTAAATCCTTTCCCAATATTCCTTTCAGATACTTCCACCATAAGACTACTTCTGAAAATACTCTTCTAGTGTCAACATCTTCTGCTTGCAAGCACCTCAACAGTTTTGAAAATCTTCCCAGATTAAATTCACCCTTAGGAATGAGAGAGATGAATTCTTCCTTGCAAATGTGTCACACAACCACCAGAACCCATGTGACACAGGTCAACAGCCGACCAAACCCTAGGCTGACCGAACGTGAGGAGGTTAACCAAAACTCCCCCTCAAATTAACAATCATGGAAACTCCACACCAATATCCATGCATTGTACAGACATGTCTCAACATGACATACACCATCCGTACCAGTGGCAACTAACTCTATGAGTTATACCTATACATACTCCAATCACACCAATCAGACTCCAGCTGACCATCAGTACTAGTGAAAGAAAACAACACCAGTCAATAGTAGATATGCATTGCCAGAGCATACTACCTCAACCAACCTCTGAATCTTCATATTCTCACTCCTTGAAAGAACTGCCACTTCTGAGCGTGGTGTTTGAATAACAAGATTCATGCTCCCAATCCTCTTAACTGAAATAACAATCAGGTTACCCCATTACTGACTTCTAACATCCAGGGAACTTGTCTTCCAACACAACATAGTACTTCAGGGAACAACTATCCAATCCTGATCAATCTATAGGAATAAGACAGACAGCAGGAAATTGCACCGTGTCACATCTCAACCAGCTCCACTTCTAGAGATCAGACGTCTAAAAGTGACCTTCTTGAGCACACAAACAGTTGACCCTACCCTTGTCAACTTAGCACCCACAGATGTCTCCTCTTCCAGGTCAGGAGTAGGTTCCAAACAAAGTATCCCTTTGTTTGACACCTAAACACATCTGCTCTTCAACCAGTAGCTGCATACTTGTTGAACAACATGTTCTAACATCGCATAGAACATTAGTTCCACCTCCTTGGAACAAACCCTCCTTAAAAATCTTCAAGGTCTTCATATACACTACCCAAGAGAGTAAAAGAATCAGTGATCAGGTGATTCTTACCATCCTTAAGTGAGAACGTCATGATGAGTGGACTTGAGGAGACTCAAGTATCTTTGACATCTTCAGTAGATTATGATGAAATCTTGAATACAGCAGCCTTTCATCCACATGAGGGGAACCTTCATCAGAGTTTGAGTTTTGCCAGGTATTATGCAGCGGAAATCATAATACAACTCAACCTATGAACACACACTTCACCAGATCAGCCTCCAAGATCATACCAAGTTTGAATATGATTCAATACTAGCAAAGCTGTCCCACACAAAGGCCAATTGCCAACCTCCAGAGACAGATACACACAGTTCCTGTCATGAATAGTCCATCCACCTACTTCAAGGGACCATTCAGGGGGATCACAGAACCTTCCAAGGGTTCCAACATCAGTACTGACATAACTCCTTGCAAGATACCATAAAGTATCACCCATGGATCTCATCCAGAAACAGAACAGGATGCCTGCTCTGATACCAATTGAATATCTGGTATAGTCAGAGTTCAGATGTTCTTCACGAAGTCATGACATCTGATCCAACATTGTTACTAATACAACAAGACAGTTATAATAATTAAAGCCTAGTACTCATATGCACTCAGTCACATATGTCAAGACATCTGCTAATATACCACCATGGAAAGAAGAACATCCAGTTTTATCCATCTAGTGCAAAGACAGAGTAGAAATCAAACATAGCCCTTATGTTTATTGATCCTGCCCAGTTATCAGAATGATGTCACAACATTGATTTGAACATCACCTGTCCCAGCATTACATATGGGTGAACTGTAACAGACCAACCAGTCTATCAGTATCAGTAGTTAATGATGAATGTCATAACATTCTATTTTGCATCCAGACTGCAGGCTATGTGTTAGGTCTGTTATTCCCTTCATAAACAGACTCAAAACAGACTGAGTTATAACAAAAAAAATATAGTGTGCAGAAGGTAAAAACACCAGTAATTGTTAACCCAAATCGGTACAACGTTACCTACTCTGGGGGCATACAAAGCCAGGAAGAAGATCCACTATTAGTAGTATTAATTCAAAGTTAAACTCCCCCATTTACAACTCCTCACTTAATCCCTACCCAATGCAATCTATACCTAGGCACTCCTAGATAGAAACCTCCAGTTTCCATTCCTATCATTACAAGTACCATGTAATGTTTAAACAACTTGAACTTGCTTCACAACTTCATTCAAGAACATAACCACTCTTGCCTACAGGCTTTGAGTTACAAATAATCTCATGCTTTCAAGCACCGAGAAACACTTGGTAACCTTCCCACAGGTTGGGAGGTTTACCTCACACATACCCCTAATTTTTACATTGTTTGAGGCTTACAAAACCTAGGTTACAATCTACTATTTATAACCTAACCACCCAACTGGATTTGGGCCTTCAGAAATCGCAGCAAATCTTTCCTTTGTTGTTACAGAGTTGGCAGAATTCTTCAGCTACAATCAAGGTCTTCAATCTTTTATTTCCTAAAAGATCTCCATATTTGGAAACTGCATATTCACCAAATCTTCTGATTGAATCTTCAAGATCTTCACATAGGAGATAGGATATTCACCAGATCTCCTAATTAATCACAAACCAAACCAGAATTAACTGATTAAGTTTGATACACATGTGAGATGTCACAGTCCCGATGTCGTGACATCTTACATGACATGTTGGTCCAGATGTTGAATTTCTTCAACCCAACATATTAAAACAACAGAGGTGATTACCTTATTTGTTTTACAAAATTAATGCCAATCTTAAGGTACTAACATTTAAGAAGGGCAACCCCTTTCTCTTTAGTATATGGGATGGAAGCAGTTCTCCCAATCGAAGTAGAGATACCATCTATGATAATCTTAATGGAAACCAAGCTGGAAAAAGTTGAATGGGTTCAGAACAGATATGACCAGTTGAACCTCGTTGATGAGAAGCGTATGACCGCTATGTGCCATGGACAGTTGTACCAGAAACGACTTAAAAGGGAGTTTGATAAGAAAGTCCATATTCGGGAATTCAAAGAAGGAGAGCTCGTGCTTAAGAAGATTTTGCATGTGCACAAAGATTTACCTAGGAAATGGACTCCTAACTATGAAGGCCCATATGTTGTAAAGAAATCCTTCTCCGGAGGTGCCCTGATTCTTACAACTATGGATGAGAAAGAGCTCTCACACCCCGTGAACTCTGATGCAGTCAAAAAATACTATGCCTAATAAAGACACGTTAAGTCGAACACCTGAAAAGGCGACTTAGGCAAAAATGGGCATCCTAGTGGATTGAAAATCCAAAAGGGTGATCTAGGAAAAAGTTAGGGATAAAATAGAAAAATGATAGCTCGCTAAGTTGAAAACCCGAAAGGGCGACTTAGGCAAAAAAAAGAGCGTCCTGGTGGACTGAAAACCCAAAAGGGCGGTCCAGACAAAAATTAGGGACTAAAGGCAACTGCATCAGATAGTGCTAATCACCACAAGAAGAGCCAAAGGCATAAGATAAATCCAACTACTCTTTTCAGCAGCAAGGTTTTATGGAGTCATGGTTATTAGGGCTAGTAGTGGTTTTTGGATTCAATGTAAACCCTTTCCCCATTGCCATTTTCAAAATTGTAATATTCCATGGAGTTCCGCCATTGCGCGCTACCATTCTTGAATAAATACAAAATTTATCCATCAATATTGTCACCCGTGTTTTTTCTTTGTTATGCAAAATGCCATTTATTTGTTAATAATGAGATTTCAAACTTGAAAATATTTTTTAACACATATTGAAAGAACACAATTTTTTTCTTTGGAATATAGGAAGATTAAAAGGAAATCATTTATTGTCTCGAAAGTCTTAAAGCTGCAGAAGCACCTGTAGATCACCATAACAAAGATCTCCATGGGGCATGACTTGCCAACCTTCTGGAATGATCTATTAGACAAAAACAACTATCAAGCTTGATGAATTTTTCCTTAGCAGCATCCATCACGAGGCATTTTGGTTGAGTAATTGGTGTTGAGGAATCAAAATCTCCATAAAGAGTCTCCACCAACTCCCAATCTATATAGAGTCATCATCATGATCATTCATATATCATGCATAAAAGAAAAATCTAATCATGCATGGTCTAAAGTGTATTTCGTGCTCATTTTGTACTGACCCGGGTCTTATCGTCGATTTTTGTCCTTTGACCCAAAAGACTAGTTGTTGCTGGCACTTTGTCCTTAAAATCAAATTTTTATTGGCATCCTCCAAAAGACCAGTCATAATCGGCATTCTATTTGCAAATCCAATCATAATTGGTGCTTGGAGTTTGGTTGTCACCAACATCATTTAAAATTCCAGTTGTAACTGATACCAATCTGTTAGAAGCTGGTTGTAACCAATACTTACAGTCAAATTCCAACTTTTGTTGGCCTATACAGAGAGTTTGATTACCCTGTTTTCCTGATGGTTCCTAGAAAGTCATGTTTGACTATTCATTTTAAGGAATTCCCAGAAGCTTGGATGTTATTCTAGTTAGAAAAAAACTCCAATGATGTTTGTCTTAATTGATTTATTCATAAAATACCGTCTTAGCCTTTTCCATGGATGATCTTCTCGTAAGAAGACTCATAATCTTATTTTGTACGGATGATTTTTTGATAAGAAAATTCCAGTGTTTTATGCGGATGATTTTCTAGTAAGAAAATTCCAACGTATGGTTGTTTGGGTGATCTTCTAGTTTATTATCGTCTTGGATAAATTCCTTGTTAGGAATCTCCAAAATCTCCGATTGGATGAATTTCTTATGAGAAATCTCCAGAACTGTCAGATATATTCTAAAGTGTCAGGTCATGTCTGAACCTATTGATAAAACATGTTATGAATATTCCCGAGTATCCTTTTCCCAATGATTTGTCATCCCTAGTGAGTCCTCACCCATTGCCTTTGACATTTCCTCTGAATTACCATCATTGTATCTCCATCATTCCCCATAGATCGGTCCATCATCCATCATAAAAAAAATCATGTTAAGGTTCACCTCACATCATGACCCTAGCGAACAAAAAAAACATTCATGTATGCATAACATACCATATCTTGTCATCGAAATTTAAGGACAAAATTTGAGTCTTTTAAATTTAAATATCTTTCACCAAGATACTATGAGGATTGTCATCGCTCATACCATTTGGTAAAAGCTATTTAAATAGGGGAAACTGTTATACCCCAATTTTGACCCTGAATCACGGAATCAATGCATTCATTGAATCATTAACATCATATGCATATCGTAACATGCATAATGTCCAAACTGTCATTCAGAATAATTTCTCGGATTTACAGACAGATCGGTCAAACTAAATGTCAATTGTGCGTAAAATCAGTGGACGAAAAAATTCAAAATCGAACTTGCAAATGTCAATTATATTAATCTATGTTTCACGTAGTTTAATCTGGCATGCTCGTTTTATTTTTTTGACTTGTTTTGGTCACATTTTGATCAGTCTCGACCTGTTAACCGTAAAAATTTATTTCAAAATTAAATCAAATGATGTATATTTTCGAGAAGTTTATTTCATGTTGATCATTTTGGTGCGTTCAATTTATTTTTTCGGGCATTTTTGCGCCCGGCTTTTTTTTTATTTAGAGGCTTTTATTTTTGCACTTTTTTTCAGAGTGTTTAGAAAAATTAAATAGAATTATTGGTGTTTTTATTTTAGTTATTTTTTAATATTTAATTTTATTTAGTTTTAGTTAACACTATTTAATTTTGTTTCTAAAATGAGCACCAAGGGCATTTGTGGATTTTCAAAATTATTAAAAACCCTAAAGTGACATGTATATATAGTAGTGATGCTGAGAGGTGAAGGAAAAAAAAACACAAAGCGGCGGTTCATACCGATTTATCGTGCAAAAGGTGTGACATCATTTTTTTTGATCGATTGCTTTGATTCATTTAGTGGTTTTACTATTCTCTTATATATATGCATATGGTTATATAGTTGTTTTGGCTAATTCTCCTGCATGTGTATATGTATATAGTCTATCTATTTTGTTTATATATATATATATATATATATATATATATATATATATATATATATATATATATATATATTGTATGTGTTTACACTGTTTATTTTTTTGTTTATGGTTCAGATCAAATCGTGTCGATACGTTGTTTGCGTATTGGTGTACAGGATGCGTGATATTTGTGTTAATTCGATCTGGTTGCGATGATTGCATTTTTACCTTAGCAACATTGTGTAAGACTCCAACTTTGACCCTAAGATCCCTCATGCTACTTCATCATATGCATTAGCATTGAGATCATACCTTGGCATCCTCCTTACCCCTCACTCATTGGGTTTGTATTGGGAGAGATCACCAAGCACCATGTGATTATATCATACCTTGTACTTTATCATTTACTAACCAAAATACCAAAATATGTATTTGCATTTGTCTAACTCTTTTGTAGGTAAGGCACATGATCACCTTTGATCTATCAAGTTTATATCTAGGGCTTAAGACCCTCATTGCTAAGAGCACAATCAAGATTGGTCTACAATGGATTTAGACATCATATATGAGTCCCTATTATCTTTACATGTTATTTTGGTCAAGAAAGCATCAAGAGTTTGGAATTGGTTTGCCTCGGAAACCCTAGTTCATCTAGGTATCTAGTGTAACTTCTTCACCAAGCTTATTCAACATTTGATCAAATAATTCATAGGATACTTAAAATTTCATCATCTTATGCATATATGATCTCCCATGAGTCCCAAAAGTCAATAGAATTGCAAGCTATCAAGTTGGTTGATGGTGGTTGACTAGAGGAATTCATCTGATCAAAATTGGGGTCCCCTAGACCCTATCTCCTACACTTTTTGTCATATGAGATCGATTCCAAGATCAAAGTTACTCTAAATAACATTACAAACAACTTTCAAGTTAAGGTTTAGATCTATTTTTTCTTGGAAAGTCATTCTTATGTTGAAAGCTTATAGGTCATTTTGTCTAAACCCTAATTTGGAGGTCAACTTCCCAAGGCCATAACTTGCTCACTTTTTATGAGATGAAATATTTCCAAGTTGAACAATCAAATTAAAGGTGTCTACTTCAACTTTTATGTTTGTAGGAAGAGCTAATTCAACTTTTTATGAGCATGTGATACGAGGATACATTATAGGTCATTTTGGACCAATACCATTGAACAAGTAATTTTTCTCAACTTCAAAAATGCATAACTCATTCATATTAAATCCAAATGAGGTCAAATTTGTGACCACTTTGAAGGACTTTGAAATATATATAACTTTGATGAAGACACTTTTCTCATTTGAAGCTCACATAAAACGTTAGCCAAGGTGGAATAAATGAACATATGACTTGACACTTAGAAATATTTTTTATATGTTAAAGTTTCCAAACTTCCGCCTCAAAATTCACCATGAGAAAAGCTTCAAACTAAAAAGTATTCAACATAAGATTTGTTCCTCTTGATCTAACCTTTCTAAAAAGTCCAATTGCATCCATTTTGGACAAGATTTGAATGGTTTTCACATGGCATCATCATTTGGCAAAATCAAAGCTTCAAACAGCTGTGTACAATTGCCTTGCATTCCAAGTTAATTTCAGACTCATTCACACTTGATTATGGACCTAAAGGAGTGACTTCATGGGCCTGTACACGCCCATGCAAGCATGCATCATCCATTGCCAAATTTGGAAATTCAATTTGAAGGTGCAAATAACATGTGATTCAGCTATAAATAGAAGCCTCTAGGTTTAGAATTGAGGACCCTTGTGCGCCAGCTTTGATCCAAAACCCCAAACCCTTCCATTTGAGAGGATAATCTTGAGAATTTTCTTTGAAAATTGAGTTTGAATCCCACTATTTTGAGATTCAAAACTCTAGGGATCCAAAGCCTTTGTTTCATTCTAATATACATTTGCAAGCTTCCTGAGTGAGATCAAGAACGAATCAAAGCAAGAGCAAGCAAATTCTAACCTGTATTGAAGGCATTTTCCAGAAATATTCATCTCTTCGATTCTCACTCAATTATCCATAATTCTCTTGGTTCCTTGGTTGTCTGAAGTCCTACCAATGTAGGCAAGAAGATTGAGTTGCTTTTAGGTCAAATCGAAGCAACTCAGATCATGTACCTCAAATTTCAATTCCATGTATCTCTCAATACACTTGGAGTTAGGATGAGTTGAGGCCAGGTTCGTGATCAGTGCCATTTTTACTTTAAAATCATGTCCTTCTTTTTTATTTCAGTGATGTTTATGAATGGACCAGTCCGGCGATGCTCACCTGAGAAGGTGACCAGAGATTTGCTCCGGTGGTGAGTTGGCAAGATCCAGAGCCACATGATCTATTCAATTTATTTTAATTACGAGCGTTGGTTTTGATTACTTGTTTTATGGCGCGCTGACTCAAGTCCACCATGGAATGTGCGCTTGTGGCCACTTGATCTGCCACCTCAATTAATGAGGGAGATCAAGTGGTCAATGTTTTTTCTGATTATTTGAATTTTTCATTTTAATTGTGTTATTTTCATTAATTCATATTAATTTTAATATTGATCCAAAAAATACGAGAGTTTCACGAAAAAAATTAAATAAATTCCTCTTACATTTTCTGAATTAAAATTATTTTTTGGATCATTATTAATATTTTTCATGATTTAATTGATTTTGTGAATATTTTTAATTGTTTAAAAATAGTTTTAAGTTTCCAAAAATTATGAATTTTTTTCTCCAAGGTCTTTTGACCTTGTTTGACCTATGATAAATCTTATGGCCATTTCTTTGGTGTTTTGATGAGGTTTTAAGAAATTGACCAACAATAATTTAATTTAATGAATATTTTAATTATTTTTAATTGATTAAATATCAAATAAATTGTGTAGAGCCATTTTAATTGACTTGTTGAGTTTGACTTGTGTTGTTGGGCCTTGGTCAAAGTTGATTTGACTTTGTTAGGTTAAGATCATTGAATTTTGGGGATTGATGAAATGTACATTTCATCTCCCAAAATGAATGAATGAACTGAATTTGGTAAAAGTCATTCTTTGACTAATTTGTGTTGGTTCCTTTCCCCCTCCGTCTTCATCTCATTCCCATTCTTTATTCATTCATGTCAAGGACCTATGATATCTCTATATCCTAAGGCTAGTTGATTGCAAAATTAACATGAGTATGGATGAGATTAGGTCCACCACTTTGCATATTCTTTTGTGTGGTATGTTTCATGAGTATAGTCCATTATATTATGTCTCTAACATACATTAACACCAAAATTCTATTGTCCGGCCTCAAATAGTTGTGACTTCTACATAAGTCCAATTATGATTGCTTAACATAGCGCTAAATTTGCGACACAAAAAGGCATAGCATTCTAGTAAGTGGGATTGTAAGTCTCCCCTCTTTCATGGTATTGTATGGAAACTTAGTCTTTTTTCCTTACTTTGGAAGATGTCTTGGTTCAAGGATCCATGCTTGTGATAAGTGGGTTGAGTGTTCTCCAAAGAATGACTTAAACAAAACAAAGCAAAAGCAATACTAACTTCTAATCAACTAACAACTAACATTTAATTTCAAGTCATTTACTTTTATGCACTTTAAATTTTAAGCTTTTATTCATTTGCCATTATTCATACCATTCAATTTGTTTACTTTAATGCCATTTTCACTTTTCCCACTTGGGCCATATCTTGTGATATTGTGTTTGTATATACTTGTTTGTGTTTTATGGTCTTTTAACCTTAATGTACATAATAACAACAAAAACCCATAAAAGACATTTTGTGTGGACTGTTGGTTTGTTATGAGACTTTGGACTTAGAATTAGGCAACACTCCCTATGCAAAAGGACTTGGCCAATGCCAACTTTCATGGAACCAAGTGCTTGTGAAGTAAACATTCATTTGATACAATACTGAAGATTCATTTGAGTTCATATGCAACATGATCATGTTGAAGCTGTTATTTTGAACCTGTGTCTAATGTCATCTTTGAAGTCATCTGATACATGGGAGATTTTGAAGAAGATCATGGATTTGCTAAGCTTGGATGTGGCTATCTTTATTTGATGCATTGCTCTTCATCTTACTATTTGTGTATTGATATTGCTTGATTATAAAGTCCAAGGGAAATTTGGGTTTCTATATGACATTCTTGTCTATTGGATTGCAGCCCATTGGTCAGATCTTTTCAACTCTTAACTTTTAATTTTTGCTTAGGATTAGTCTCTTCATCTCTTCCCCACTTCTTTAATTTCAAATATCTCCCTCCTTTTAAAATCTTCTTTGCTTGTGTTTTTTAACTTAGACCATATTGCAAATTAGAAACTTTGGCCTTATGCCATTGCATTTTTAAACTATTTTCTTAATCAAACTTATAAATGAACCTAACTATACTTGACTTAAAATTTCAAAAGACAAAAAGTACTAACACTCATCCAAACCATTTTTAGGCCATTTGTGCCTTTGTTAAACTTAAAATTTTGTTAAAAACAATCAACTCATTTTGAAATTGTTACCACGAACTACGAGGTTTTGATCCCTCATTTTTATGTTGGTACGTAGGCACAAGTCCGAAGGTCTTGTCAAACACAAAAATATAATTAATGAATTCTTTTCTCATCCCTCCACTCTATTTATTGCAAATATATTTTGTACAAAAATACACATGCACATAAAAAAGGGATCCCTAGGAGTACCTAGGACACTTTGGGTGCTAACACCTTCCCTCTGTGTAACCAACCCCCTTACCTGTAATCTCTGGCATTTTATTAGTTTTGATTTGAAAATTTCTTATTTTGGGGTTTGTTCGTACTTTTCCCTTTTCCCTTGGAAACAATTAAAGTGTGGTGGCGACTCTGGTTTAATTGACATTAAGCTTATCCATAGCTTGATGGTCATGAATTTACCGCTACAAAAATTAAGTGGCGACTCTGCTAGGGAGTAGTCTCCAGTGGGTTTAGCCTACTTTTTTGCGTGTATATAATTGTATATTTGATGTATGTATATTTTCTTGTGCAATATAATCTGCTTGTTGTGCTTGGTGATCTCTGAGTGGTGAGATAAGTTCTAACCCGAACTTGAGTTCAATTAAGATAGGAGGATGGTATAGTCAAGTTATTTATGGTTAGGCATTACTATCTTTGTGTTAGGGTCCGAGAGGTTGAGGACCTTAGAACATTTAACCCCTCTTGGCCTATTTAGGACGTAGTGCGGAGACTGTTCAAGTGTAGACTTGATAACAATTGTTACGCGATACTACACTCAGACGAGTTTCTCTTGAGAATATTATGGGCTGATGAGTCATTCATCCTAACCTGTAATATCCGATGGATGGAATTAAGACTCTGGGAACTTTTTAAAGGTAGAGAAAAACAAGAAAGGGGGTTTGAATTCTTTTGGAAAAATAAAACTTTTTGACAGATTGGACACACACAGAATAAAGACCGATTGACACAAAATTTTATACTGGTTCACTTGAAGTTCAAAGCTACTCCAGTCCACCCAGCCAAGGTGATTTCACCTTCAAAAAGGACTTAATCCACTAATCTTGAAAGATTACACAAACAATTGTCTAAGAGAATAATCCCTTAGCCCTCTAAAGTATTTAGACTGCACTGAGTCACTTGAGGAAGTATCTTAACAAAAATATGATTGTAATGCAACGTGCTTCTAACAAAAAGCAAATATTACAGAGTTATAAGAACGATAGTTTTCACGTAAGAGTAGCAGCTCGTGAAAATGAATGAGAGTTGTTGTATTCTTGTGTGTCTCAGATGTTTTTCCTTGTGAAGTATTCAGTCCTTTATATAGGCTTTGAGAAGAGTCGTTGGAGTGATGACAGGATCTTGGTCATTAAAGATTGTTTATTGTCATTACTCTCCTTGTTTCTTTCTAAAACAGTTTTGTGCGTGTCATAATTTCCTTCTATAAATAGTTTCTTTCCAAAATCAGATTTCTTCATGGTTACGCGTTCTGAATTGGTGAATCTGTATCAGAGTCTTGTTAGTCAGAGTTTAACTTTAAAGGTTGCTTTTATCTGACCATATCATAGTTTCTCTATGCTCTTCACTTCTTCAGATTCGGAGTCTCGTTCACTCTTCTTTACCAGAGTTGCTGACTTCTTTCTATTTTACTGGTACCTGTGTTGATCAGAGTCAGAACTTTCTGAACGTGTTTCCTCTGAGCAGCATCTGATTGTTGAATTATGTAACTAATGTTTTTATCTATCTGATTGTTTGATTAGAGTTTTGCACACTTAAGAATTTTTTTGTTAGAGTACCATTTTTGTTTCATCCTTTGTTATCATCAAAATCTTAGAGATACATTGTAGAACCAACTTTGTTCTTACAATCTCCCCCTTTTTGATGATGACAAAACAATACAGATTATAGGTGAAATAGTAAAAAAAAAATATTAGATAAGGAAGGGGACTCCCCCTGAGTTAGATCCTTAGATAGATCAGAAGTTCTTATCGGACCTTCCTTGGTTTAGTGCTTTAGCTACTTTCCTGCATATCTTTAGTCATTGATTTAGTAATAATTTTTAATAATGTTGGCAGTGCTTTCAGAAGATTTAGTTATGTTTCCATCAGAGTTGTTTTAGTTCTCCCCCTTTTTGTCATAATCAAAAAGACATAGCAAAACAGAAGGTTGATATTGATAAAAAGAGTAGTTACATATAAGCAGCACATAAGGCAGATATCAGAAAGCAAAAGAAACATCAAAATAGAGAAAGCAACAAACAATTAGCCTAGGTGCCTAAGGGTTTGGGGGCAGAGGCATCCTTTGGAGCAGCTGAGACAACATGTTCTGAATGTTGTTGTTGACAGAATCCTGTTGATCCAGCCTAGCCCGAACCACTTGTTGTTCTTTCTGCAGTTCCTCTAGAGTCTTCAAGACCAGAGGGACAAACCCAGAGTTGGAGTGCTTCCCATGAGTCAGTGCATCAGCTTTGTCCTTGGCAGCTTCTTCTGCAGCAATATGAGCTGCTTCTTCAGCTTTGGCCTCAGCTGCATCAACAACAACCTTCTCTTCAGCTTCTTTGATCCACTGTTCTTCTTCTTGGTGTGCCTTCTCTTCAGCTTCCTTCCTAGCTCATTCCTCAGCCTCTCTGGCCAAGCGCTCTTGGAGCCTAATCTCAGCGTCTCTGATGAAGCCGTTGCGGACTTGTTCAGAGAGGATTTTCAGTTTGATGGCTTCAGAGGTCATCCAACTGATCACTCTGTTCTAGTGGATCCTTACTACAGAGGGATCATCACTGATGCCAGAATTGATCGTCAGAGACTTGATCTTCTCTACTGAAGACTCTGCAAAAACCTGTATTGCTTCTTATAGGGTAGGAAGGGTAGTCTCTGGTTCAGTGTCAGATGTTGGGAAGGATGGAGAAGGTGAGTTTGGAGCACTGAGATTTAGTGTGGGAGTTATGGAGGCAACGAAAGTTGTTGGTGTGGGAATGTAAAAGGGTGATGGTGTTGTTTGTTCAGGTTGTAGGTTTGGTTCAGATGGTGAGTGGGTTGGTTGTAGTTCAGAGTTGATTGGTTGTTCAGGAGGTGGATTTGGTTGTTATGCAGGTGGTGGTGTTTGAGGTTGTTCATATGTAGTTGGATTTGGATGTTCAGGAGGTGGGGAAGTGACTTCTGGTTCAGGTTCAAAGTGTGATGGCTGTTGAGAGGCCAGAGCACAGGCTTGTAGCTGAGCCAGAGTGGGGGATTGGGGGTCAGATGGTTCGTTGTCGGAGGAGAGTACGTAGTATGGTGGGGATTATGGATATGGTGATGATGATGGTGAAGTAGTTTCATTCAACATTTCTGCTTCTGAAATGGGTAGTGTGGTGGTAGCAAGGTTGAATTTAAGTGAGGATAGGGTTAGAGGGTTGGTTAGAGGTTCTGGTGGTTGAGGGAGGAGTTTTAAAGGTAGTGTATATTGGGGTGGTTTGGGGAAGAGAAGAAGCAAGAGGTTTTATTTTAACAGAGCGAGAGAGAGGTACAGACTTACTTGGGGAGCCAGCCAGAGGGACTAGAGGTCTTGACCTAGAGGATTCTCCCAGCCTTGCTTTCTTAGCCTTCTTGGACTTCTCAGAGGGCTCTCGCATCCTTTTCATGAAGTTTGGTGGATGCTCAGGTAGCCAGTCCACTGTGAAGTCAGAGATGTCCACCCCTTGATTGGCAAGGTCCTGTAAATAGTAAGCTACTACCTCTAAAGGGTCAATCTTGGAGAACAGGTAGAGTCCGTTGGGAATCTCCCTTTGATCCCTGAGTGCTTCCCAGGAGGTGTCAAGTGTTGGTTTGGCTCTAACTTGATCAAAGATTCCCATGCTCTTCAGATTCCGAGCATTCAGCGGTCTTCCAGTGTCAATAGTGACATCTTCCATGAGTCTGAGCTGAATCAAGTGATCCATTAATCCACTCTTCAATCAATACATCTGATATAAGTCTCCCCAGAGGGATGTAGTTTCCGATCTTCATGTTGTTTCTGCTGTCTTTGACTGAGTCTCTGAGATACTTGAAAAGAAGTGCTGGAAGACAAAGTTTCATCCCCTTGTGAATGCAGTACAGGATACACTTCTGATATATGTTGATGTAGTCAGAAGAGTTTGATGCAGGGCGATGATGAATGGTGCCTAAGATGATCTTCAACCAGACACGGAGGTTCTGATGGAGCTCCTTGTTCTTGGAATGCTTGCCTTCAGCATTCTGTTGGAAGATGCTAGGGTTGATTTCCTGGGACAAGTATTTTTCCCTAGGGTTTATGTTGTAGATGTGTCTTCCTCCAGTCTTCTCCATATTCAGAAGGGAGGCAATGGATTTCTCAGTGATGACTATTTTGACCCCCAGAACGTAGGAGACAATGTAGTGATCATCTGAGTCTGTGAAATGCCAGAACTCCTTTACCAGATTTGTGTACACAAGTCCATAGAGGCATTGAAAATGGGTTTCCCACCCTTGCATTCTCAACTCTTCAGTTAGGTCTATTCCATTCTTCTTCATGTTCTCAAAGTCCACTAGCGACTCACATAGTACTTCCAGTTTTTCAAATGGTATTATTAGGTGGATGTGAGCTTCACGATCGAGAATATGGGGTTCCCTGTAGATTGGAGTTTAGACGACGCCGGTGGTTGCTGTAGTTTGTTGACTTGAAATGGGTGTATGTTCCGTTGAGTTCATTTGTTGGGAGAAGTTGTAAACAGATTATTGCTGAGAATCCATGAAGAACACAGTTGAAGATGAAGGTTGAAGGATGAAGAACTTGATGAAGGCTGCAGAAATCTTTGAGGATGATGAAGAACTGAGAGAGAGGGTTTTAGTGTGGTCGTGAGTGTAAAAGTGTGCAATTATAGTGTGTGAAATGAATTTATACACATTAGGATGCATGCAAAACGATAGTAATGAGGGATTTTAACTATTAAGACAATAAATGCAGCACGTTAACCAAGTAAGCACGTTTGGAGGAGAATGATTATAGCCCATGATGGAGGTCTAATCCCCAAATCTGCATACTGCTCGAGGAGATTTCAAGAGTATGTCTCTTGATTTCTACTAGACAGCTGTCTAGAAGTTCCAAGTTCAGACGCAAGAGATACCATGTGTTACTTTATCTGATCTTCAGGAATACCAAAAGGGTTGGATCTTGAGGATTTCTGATTCGGATAGCTTCTAACTGGTAGTAGCATCAGAGTCAGATACAGATTCCAGATGTTTACTTCAGAGTCTTATTTTGATATTTCAGAGGCACATTTCATTCTAGACAAATTTGTATGTTTAAAATTTTCAAGATGAAGGAGAATTTATCTTTAGCGAGGGGTTTGGTAAAAATCTATGCCCATTGATGGTCTGTATCAATAAATTTTAAAGTGATTACCCCTTTTTGAACCTAGTCTCTGATGAAATGATGTTTTATTTCTATGTGCTTAGCTCTGGAATGCAAAATAGGATTCTTACTTAAACAGATGGCAGCAGTATTATCACAGAAAATAGGAACGTTACTCTCAAAAATCAGAAGGTCTTCAAGTTGATTCTTCATCGAGAGCATCTGAGTAGTGCATAGTGATGCTGATATATATTCTGCTTCTGCAGTGGACAAAGCTATGGTTGATTGCCTTTTGCTAACCCAAGATATAAGATTATTTCCTAAGAAATGACAGTTCCCAGATGTACTTTTATGTTCCATTCTGTCCCCTACGTAATCTGCATCACAATAACCAGAAAGTCTATACTCTGATGTTTTCTCATACATCAGGCCTAGGTTAGGGGTTCCTTTCAGATGCCTGAGGATTCTTTTAACAACTGTTAAATGAGATTCTCTAGGATCTGATTGGAATCTGGCACAGAGACATACACTAAACAGAATATCAGGATGTGTAGCAGTCAGATAGAGAAGAGAGCCTATCATACCACAATAGAGCTTCTGACAAACCTTCTGGCTAATTTCTTCTTTTTTCCAGAATGCAGGTTGGATGCATAGGTGTCTTAGCAGGTTTGCATTCAGCCATTTCGAATTTCTTCAGAATGTCTTTTATGTATTTACTTTGATAAACATAGGTAGCTTCTGAAGCTTGATTGATTTGAATCCCTAGAAAGAACTTTAGTTCTTGCATTAAGCTCATTTCAAATTTTGCCTGCATTAGCTCAGAGAATTCTTGACATACAAAAGGGTTAGCTGAACCAAAAATAATGTCATCAACATATATTTGGCATATCATGAGATCATTTCTAATGTTTTTATAGAAGAGTGTATAGTCAACCTTTCCTCTAATAAAGTCATGTTCCAGAAGGAAGTTACTTAATCTATCATACCAAGCTCTAGGAGCTTATTTTAAACCGTACAGTGATTTCTTGAGTATAAAAACATGTGCTGGACATTTAGAGTTTTCAAAACCTGGAGGTTGATTGACATAAACTTCTTCTGATATATAACCATTAAGAAATGCACTCTTGACATCCATTTGATATAGTTTTATTGAATGATTTACAGCAAATTAAACAAGTAAGCGAATAGATTCTAACCTGGTGATTGAGGCAAAGTTTTCATTGTAGTCAATGCCTTCTTGTTAACTGTACCCTTGTGCCACCAATCGTGCTTTGTTTCTGACTACTTCTCCCTTTTTGTTCATTTTGTTTCTGAACACCCATCTGGTTCCAATGATGTGAGTTCCTTTAGGCTTTGGAACAAGATCTCAGACGTCATTCTTTGATAATTGATCTAGCCCTTCTTTCATAGCTAGAACCCAGTTGTTGTCTTGAAGTGCCTCGTCAAAGGAAGTAGGTTCGATTAGAGAAACTAATCCTAGAGGAGTTTCTTTAGATACTTTGAATGTTGACCTAGTTCTGACTAGTTCATCCTTGTTTCCCAGAATTAAATCTTCAAAGATGTTGGGGTGACTTCTGGATTTCTTCTAGATGGTTGAGGCTTCAGATTCACCTGAATTTTGTCTTTCAGATACCTCTGGTGCTTTAGTCTTTTCGTCAGAACCTGCAAGAGTAATCTCCAAATATGCAAGTTTCTCAACTAGCTTTGACTTTTCAGGGTCAAGCTTATCATCAAATCTAACATGGATTGATTCTTCCACAATTTTGGTTTCTGTATTGTATACTCTGTAGCCTTTAGAGCGTTCTCAGTATCCTAAGATAATACCTTTTTGTGCTTTTGAATCAAACTTGTTCAGATGTTCTTTAGTATTCAGAATAAAGCAAGAGCATCCAAAAGGATGGAAATAAGAAATGTTAGGTTTTCTTCCCTTACACAGTTCATAGGGAGTCTTTTCTAGAATAGGTCTTATAGAGATTTTATTCTGAATATAACACGCTGTATTTACTACTTCAGCCCAAAAGTGCTTAGCCACATTTGTTTCATTAGTCATGGTTATGGTCATCTCTTGGAGTGTCCTATTCTTCCTTTCTACAACTCCATTTTGTTGCGGAGTTCTAGGACAGGAGAAATCATGGGATATTCCACTGGAATCAAATAGTTCCTCAAAAAATTTATTCTCAAATTCTCCACCATGATCACTTCTGACTCTTATGATTTTAGAGTTAAATTCATTTTGCACTTTGGAACAGAAGCTAGTGAATACAGAGTGAGACTCACTCTTATACTTTAGGAATTTTACCCATGTTTGGCGACTAAAGTCATCAACAATAACCAGTCCATACTTCTTTCCATTGACTAACACTGTCTTAATAGGCCCAAACAGGTCAATGTGAAGAAGTTCCAGAGGCTTAGAGGTAGAAACAGTATTTTTCTTTTTGAAAGATGTTTTTGAAAATTTACCTTTCTGACATGCCTCACATAGAGCTTCTGAAGAGTACTTCAGTTTAGGTAGGCCTCTGACTAACTCGAGTTTATTTAACTGAGAGATTTTTCTCATGCTAATGTGGCCCAAACGTCTATGCCATACCCATTGCTCTTCATGAACAAACATCAGGCATTTTACATTTTGTTCTTTTAGGTATGGAAGATTTATCTTGTAAATATTGTTTTTCCTCTTGCCAGGGAATAGGACTGTTCCATTGTTCTAATTAATTGCTTTACATGTTTTTTGATTTAAGATTACATCATAACCATTATCACTTAATTGACTTATTGATAACAGATTATGCATTAATTCTTCTACATAGAGAACATTAGATATAGAGGGAAGAGTTCCATTACCAATAGTTTCGGAGCCTCTGATTTTTCCTTTCTGATTTCCTCCGAAACCTACAAAGCCAGCATCTTTAAGTTCCAGGCTTTGGAACATATGCTTTCTTCCCGTCATGTGTCGCGAGCATCCAGAGTCCAGGTACCATGATTGGTGTCTTAACTCTGTTGCATAAGATATCTGCAACATAAACAATCTTATCCTTTGGTACCCATAATCTTTTGGGTCCTTTATGATTAGTTTTCCCAGAGTTTCTTAGAACTTTGGGTTTTCTAGCATTATCAAAACGTTGTGCTTGTGTATGTGTGTAGTGATAAGAACAATGAGATTTAGGTTTGTCATCTATAGAAGATTTATCTTCACTAGGGACATACCCTATTCCTCTTTTATTATTCTGACTTACTCCATAAATAATGGATGCCATTCTGCTCCTTTCTATCCCATTTTTCAGAAACTTTTGAAAAGATTTTTCATATTCATATATCATTGTGTTAGAAGTTTGTGGGGATTGAAATAGTGCTTCTTCAAGTTTTAAACATTGTTTATTTGTGGAGTCTCTTTCTTTTATCAAAGTTTGATTTTCATCTTTTAGTTCTGAAGCAGTTATCTCAAGCTTATCACATTCTTTGATAGTTTTTTCAAGAACTCCTTTTAAAGCCTTAAATTTTTGTTTAAGTTTCTGATATGAGTTTAGAGTTTCAGAAAGGCATGATTCGAGGTCAGAGCGAGAAAGATCAGAAAATACCTCTTCGGAGTCAGATTCTCCATCTGATGTATTTCTGGAGGTGGTAGCCATGAGTGCAACATTTGCATATTCTTCAGAGTCTAATTCGGATGAATCAGATCCACTGTCGTCCCAGGTGGCCATCAGTCCCTTTTTGGTTCTAAATGAACTTTTCTTGAAATTCTCTCTTCTGGAGCTTTCTTTCTTCAGCTTGGGACATTTGTTTTTGTAATGACCTATTTCCTTACATTCATAGCATTTTATTTCTTTGTTTGACTTACCTCTGGAAGTTGATTCTGAGCGATCTCCCTTGGGTCTTGGTCTTCTAAAGTTATTATTCCTTTTTCTCCAGAGTTGTTTAACTCTTCTTGTCAAAAGGGATAACTCTTCTTCATCGTCAAAGTCTTCCTTTTCAGAGTCGTCATTGTCTTCATCTTCCGCTTGGAAGGCTTTGTTTCTTTCTGGTTTGCGTCTTTCAGATCTGGACTTCAGTGCTACAAACTTGATCTTCTTTTGAGGCTCATCTTCCTTGAGTTCTATCTCGTGGCTTCTGAGTGAACTGACGAGTTCCTCAAGGCTGATATTGTTCAAATCTTTGGATAACTTTAAAGTTGTGACCATGGGTCTCCATTTCTTTGGTAAGCTTCTGACTATATTTTTGACATGATTTACAATTGTGTAGCTCTTGTCCAGAACTTTGTCCTGCAATTAAAGTTTGAAATCTAGAAAACATTACCTCTACAGCTTCATCGTCCTCCATTTTGAAGGCTTCATATTTCTGAATTAGAGCCAGAGCCTTTGTTTCTTTGACTTGAGAATTTCCTTCGTGAGTCATCCTTAGGGAGTCAAGTATTTCTTTAGCAGTTTCCCTGTTGGTGATCTTTTCATATTCATTGTAGGAAATGGAATTTAGTAGTATCGTTCTGGCTTTGTGATGGTTTTTGAATTCGCGCTTCTGATCATCTGTCATTTTGCTTCTAGGAATGGCAACGCCAGTGTCAGTCACAGGTGGTGTGTAGCCAATTGTGACTATGTCCCAGAGATCAGCGTCATAACCCAGAAAGAAATTTTCAATTCTATCTTTCCAATAGTCAATTTTTTCTCCATCAAAGATTGGAGGTTTAGCATTGTAACTATCTCTTTCATTGGTGTTGGCCATAGTTTTTCTCACACTGGATCTCTCTACACTATTAAGTGTTTGATTAAAAAATCAATAACAGAGTCGAAGCTCTGATACCAATTAAAGGTAGAGAAAAACCAGAAAGGGGGCTTTGAATTGTTTTGGAAAAATAAAAACTTTTTGACAGATTGGACACACACAAAATAAAGACAGATTGACACAGAATTTTATACCGGTTCACTTGAAATTCAAAGCTCCTTCAGTCCACCCGGCCAAGGTGATTTCGCCTTCAAAAAGGACTTAATCCACTAATCTTGAAAGATTACACAAACAACTGTGTAAGAGAATAATCCCTTAGCCCTCTCAAGTATTCAGACTGCACAGAGTCACTTGAGGAAGTATCTTAACAAAAATATGATTGTAATGCAATGTGCTTCTAACAAAAAGCAAATATTGCAGAGTTATAAGAGCAACAGTTTTTCACGTAAGAGCAGCAGCTCGTTAAAATGAATGAGAGTTGTTGTATTCTTGTGTGTCTCATATGTTTTTCCTTGTGAAGTATTCAGTCCTTTATATAGGCGTTGAGAAGAACCATTGGAGTGATGACAAGATCTTGGTCATTGAATATTGTTTATTGTCATTACTTTCCTTGTTTCTTTCTAAAACAGTTTTGTGCGTGTCATAATTTCCTTCTAGAAATAGTTTCTTTTCAAAATCAGATTTCTTCATGGTTACGCGTTCTGAATTGGTGAATCTGTATCAGAGTCTTGTTAGTCAGAGTTTAACTTTAAAGGTTGCTTTTATCTGACCACATCAGAGTTTCTCTATGCTCTTGACTTTTTCAGATTCAGAGTCTCGGTTCACTCTTCTTTACCAGAGTTGCTGACTTCTTTCTATTTTGCTGGTACCTGTGTTGATCAAAGTCAGAACCTTCTGAACGCATTTCCTCTGAGCAGCATCTTATTGTTGAATTTTGTATCTGATGTTTTTATCTATCTGATTGTTTGATTAGAGTCCTGCACACTTTAGAAATTTTTTGTTAGAGTACCATTTTTGTTTCATCCTTTGTTATCATCAAAATCTTAGAGATACATTGTAGAACCAACTTTGTTCTTACACTTTTTAGAACATGATCTACAGGTTTTATCCTTAGTTCACTCCTTTGGGATGGTCCTTACCCAGACTCCATGCTCGTGACTCATAACAAACCCTTGATTCTTGGTTGATCTAATCCAGTCTTGTCAATATCAATGGAACTTGGGTGTTGATAAGGTGTAAACCATAATCCACCAAAATGGATGATTCATCTTAACAATGACTTGATTCATCCCTTGACCTTTGATTGTTTGCCTTGTGTGTGATCCCTTAATTATGATTGTTGCATTCATGCATTCATGCGCATCATAACATTCATCACACGATTTTTTTTTCAAGGAACTGAGGTCTTATTTGCAAATATTTTCAAACCATGGATTATGGATGAAAGAGCACTAAGAAGTACAGTTTCAGATGTCCCGGCTTGAAAGAGTTAAGGAAGCTAGCATCTTTTGTATTAGATCCCTTGGGCTTCAAGCAACGTCATGGGAAGCTTCTATCTATGTTATCTACTGATGTGGTTGAAGGACTCTTGAGTATGTTGGTTCAATTCTATGACCCTCTCTATCGTTGCTTCACTTTTCCTGATTATCAGCTTGTGCCTACGTTGGAGGAGTATGCGCATCTCTTGGGAATACCTGTTTCTAACAAAGTGCCTTTTAGTGGATTAGAAGAGATTCCCATATCTCATCTTATTGTTGAAGCTCTTCACTTGAAGAAGTCTGAGATAGAGGCTCATTCGGTGAAGAAAGGAGGACTATTTGGGTTGACTTCTGAGTTCCTCATCAAGGAAGCTATTGCCTTTGCTAAAGTTGGTAGTGTGGATGCTTTTGAAGCTATATTTGTGTTGCTCATCTATGGTTTGGCTTTATTCCCTAACATTGACGGTTTTGTTGATGTTAACTCCATTAGAATTTTCTTGATTGGGAATCTTGTGCCTACTCTGTTAGGAGATATGTATTTCTCTTTACATCTGAGGAATTCTAAAGGTGGTGGAACGATTATGTGATGTGTCCCTCTCCTATACAAGTGGTTTATTTTGCACTTGCCTCAGACGCCTGCTTTTGTGGAGAACAAACAATTTCTACGATGGTCTTAGAGACTTATGTCTCTCACTAATGATGATATAGTTTGGTATGATTCTTCATTGAGTAGCTTGGAGATTATTGATTGTTGTGGTGAATTCGCTAACGTGCCTCTCATTGGTACACAAACCTAATAACACTTTGTTAGAAGGTCTTTTCTATCAAGAGGGTAAAGATCCCTAACATTTGAAGCAGAAGATTGTGCATGCTTGGCATAATGTGCATAGGAAAGGAAGATCCGAGCTTGGTCCGTGCAATTGTGTAGCCTTGGAAGCTTACACTCTTTGGGTGAAGAAGAAAGCTTTGGAGTTGAAGATGCCTTATGCATGTGAAAGACCTATGTCTATGGTTGTGGTTGAGCCATTAACTCTCCCTAACCAAGATATAGAGGAGTTGGAAGACGCGCTCGCCAAGATGAAGCAAGAGAAGGATATGTGGGAAGAATGTTTCCATGATTTGAGTAGAAAGCATGAGGAGTTGCAGCTTGAGTCTAAGGATAAAGATGCATTTATTGAGCTACTTGAAGACCGAGTAACGAAGAGACAGAGAGAACCAGAGGTTTCATCTTCCTCTAGTATGCCTCAGCCTTCCGTTGCTTGGAAGAAGATTGTTGATCAGCTTGTCCTTGAGATGACTCAGATGAAGGCTTCTTTTGAGACCGAGATTCGACGCATTCGAAGGAAGTACGCGTCGGCGGCCATATCTTCTGACATTGTTGTTAGGGATCCTTAGGATGGTTAGTCTCCTTTTCTCTTGTATTTTTCATTTGGATTCTGAAATTGTACTCAGTGTAATCCTTCTAATTATATAAATAAAAAAGATTTTTTTATGGTCATATCAAATTGTTGCAATTGTTGTTATAAATATATATTTGCAAATAAAAACAATCAACCATTGCATTTCATGCATCATTTGCATACAGGTTTCTCTTTCGCCAGATGTCTTATTGGTATTTCTTTTGTGCTTCAGCCAAGCTGACTCATCGATATAATACCCGCGCAAATCACTCAAAGATTATGGAACATCTAGAGAAAGAGAACAGAGACTTGAAGGACGAGATCGCCCGCCTGACTTCCATGATGGAGTCAGTCTTAGCTGCTCAAAGCCAATCTTCTTCAACGCATACAACTTCTCCTCCTCACATGACTGTTATTTCAGAGGTTGCTACCTCTACCATTCCTGCAACTGCTGCTCACTTTGTGACTTCCATGCCTGCCGGATTCCCTTAGGGAATGTCGCCCAGCTTTATGCCTGAGGGTTTTGCACCCACATTTGCTTCCATGTCGGCATCTATCCCGATCATGTCAGTGCCACCACCAGTTGTGCATACGCTACCCCGTGTTGAAGATACCATCTATCATTCTGAGCCATCTGAGGGCCCTGATGTGTATGAGAAGATGGATGAAATAAAAGATCAATTCCTTGAGCTGCGAAAGGAGTTGAACACTTTGAGGGGTAAAGATTTGTTTGGTAAGAGTGCTGCAGAGCTTTGTTTGGTTCCTAATGTGAAAATCCCGGTGAAGTTCAAAGTGCCTGACTTTGAAAAGTACAAAGGGAACACTTGTCCACTCAGTCATCTTGTGATGTACACCAGAAACATGTCGACGTAAACTGATAATGATCAGTTATTGATCCATTATTTTCAAGACAGCTTGACGGGCGCCGCTTTGAGGTGGTACATGGGCTCGGGTAGTGTGAGCATCCGCATGTTCAATGATTTGGGTGAAGCATTTGTGAAGCAGTACAAGTATAATATGGATATGGTGCCAGATAGAGATCAGTTGAGGTCATTGTCTTAGAAGGACAAGGAGACGTTCAAGGAGTATGCTCAAAGATGGAGAGAGCTTGTCGCTCAAATTACCCCTCCTTTGGAAGAAAAGGAGATGACCAAGATATTTCTCAAGACCCTGAGCTCATTTTACTATGAGCGAATGATTGCCAGTGCCCCTAGTGATTTTACCGAGATGGTAAACATGGGGATGAGGCTAGAAGAAGGTGTCCGAATGGGACGGTTATCTAAGGAGGAAGTACCATCAAGCAAGAGGTATGGTAACAGTTTCGCCAAGAAGAAAGAGAACGAAGTTAATACGGTATCTATTGGGAGGCAGAGGAGGCCTCATGTAAGAAGAAGTCAACCACCTCGTCAACACCATCATCAAGTACCATCTGTAATTCCGATATTTTCAAACAACCAATCAACATCAATTCAACAACAACGTCACCAACCGCCGCCGCAACGAACAAACACCTACAACAACAACAACAATAACAATCATCATCAACAACAACAATCAAACTTTGAGAGGAAGAATGTCTCTTTTGACCCAATTCCTATGACTTATGTTGAACTGTATCCATCTTTGGTTCTCAAGAACCTTTTGGAACTCCGTTGTGCCTTTCACCAAGGAGCTCCCGGTCATGACATTTAGAATTGTTACCGCCTGAAATATGAAGTCCAAAAGCTGGTTAAAAGCGGAATGGTGTCCTTTGAGGATCGTGCGCCTAATGTCAAAGCTAACCCACTGCCTGCCCATGGAAATTCATCTGTTAATATGGTGGACGACTGTCCCGAGGAATTCACGGTATTTGATGTATATTTCATAAGAAGGTCCTTGGTGAGGATGCACAAGGATATCTATTTGGTAAGCGAGTGTGAGCATGAGCATGATGGTTGTGCAATTTGCAGTGTTAATTCTAGAGGTTGTATGATTGTGAAGAGAGACATCCAGAGATTGATGGATGAAGGTATGATTCAGATTCTCCAGTCTCGTCACATGGATGACAATGTGAATGTTATAGTTCCAGTGTTCAAAACTCCTGAAAGCGTAGTGATTCAGTATGATAGCAGCAGCAGTAATAATGTCAGCAATAGATCGGTATCGCCGTTGGTTATACGGTTAGCAGGTCCCGTCCCATATGAATCCGATAAGGATGTCCCATATCAATACAATGCTACCATATTAGAGAATGGTCAAGAGGTTCCTTTACCTACGACGGGTTCTATTGTGAGCATAGATGATGTTACTAAGGTGACCCGTAGTGGTCGTGTCTTTGGGCAGGTATTCCCGAAGAATATGGAAGATATATCTGTTAGCAAGAAAGTTGATGTGCCTGTGGTAGATTCTATTAGAACTCCAAATGTCAGTATGGTGAATCCAGCGATTTGAAGCCTAACGATGATGATGAGGTGCTCAGATTGATTAAGAAGAGTGAGTTTAATGTGGTGGAGCAGTTGCTCCAAACTCCCTCCAAAATTTCGGTGTTGTCTCTGCTAATGAACTCAGAAGCGCACAGAGAAGCACTGCAGAAAGTCCTAGAGCAAACTTATGTGGAACATGATGTTACGGTGGATCCGTTTAATCATATTATAGCTAACATCACTTCCTACAACAATCTCAGTTTTTGTGATGAAGAACTCCCCGAAGAGGGTAGAAATCATAACTTGGGTCTACACATTTCAATGAATTGCAAGGAGGACGCTCTGTCAAATGTGTTGGTTGACATCGGTTCTTCATTGAACGTACTTTCAAAGTCGACTCTCTCCAGGCTGTCATATCAAGGAGCCCAGATGAGATATAGTGGCGTGATCGTCAAAGCATTTGATGGTTCTTGCAAAACTATGATCGGTGAAGTGGACCTTCCAGTGAATAGAGGTCTGAGTGATTTCCAAATTACTTTTCAAGTAATGGATATCCACCCGGCCTATAGCTGCTTGTTGGGAAGGCCATGGATTCATGAGGCAAAAGTTGTTACTTCGATGTTGCATCAAAAATTGAAGTTTGTCAAGAATGGGAAGCTGGTTATTGTTGGCGGGGAGAAGGCTTTGTGGGTAAGCCACCTGTCATCTTTATCATATGTAGAAGTCAAGGATGAGGTTGGAAATCCGTTCCAAGCTTTATCTATTGCTGAGGAAAAGAGAGTTAGGGCACCTATGTCCTCATATAAAGATGCGCAGAGAATTATTGAGGATGGTAAGTCTGATCAGTGGGGACGAATGGTAGAGGTCTCCGACAACAAGAGCAGGGCCGGTTTGGGATTCCAACGAGGTTCATCTAAGATTAGAGCTGAAGATGTGCAACCCAGTTTCCGTAGCGGAGAGTTCATTCATGGTAATGAACAACACTTAACTGATGTGATAGAGGGTGATGAAGATGAAGACTACACCAATTTTGTGACGCATGGAAAAGCTTGCAACAATTGGACTGTTGTTGATGTTCCTATTATTATGCATCGATCTAAGTAATTGATTTTATTTGTATTTTCAAATTTTGATCATCAATAAAATATAATTTTATTCATCCACATCTATGATGTTTTATTTTTGCTTTTTGCTTTATTCTGAAAATGGTAATCACAAAAAACATAAATGAATAAATAAATTTGTCCATCTGCATAATATTTGGTCACAAATCACTTCTCTAAAAACAAAATATCAAATCATTATGCAGGTTGGTTTCTAAACCCATTGAATACAATCCAAATTTTGAATTCCCTGTGTTTGAAGCTGAGGAGGAAAGTGATGAAGAAGTATCTGATGAATTATCTCGTCTTGAGCATGAGGAAAACCCCATTCATCCGTTCGAAGAGCAGATTGAACTAGTCAACTTAGGTTCCGAGGATGATGTGAAAAAAGTCAAGGTTGGGTCTCGACTGTGTCCAGATGTTAAGAAGGGGTTGATTGATCTTCTCCGAGAGTATTCAGATGTATTTGCTTGGTCCTGTCAAGACATGCCTGGTTTAGATTCTGATATTGTGGAGCATAGGTTATCGTTGAAGCCAGAATGCCCACCAGTCAAGCAAAAGTTGAGGAGAACTCATCCTGATATGGCAGTAAAGATCAAAGAAGAAGTGCAAAAGCATATTTATGCTGGTTTCCTTGTGACTTCTGAATATCCGCAATGGGTGGCTAATATTGTGCCTGTTCCGAAGAAGGATGGAAAGCTCCGCATGTGTGTTGATTATAGAGATTTGAATAAAGCTAGTCAGAAAGATGATTTCCCTCTGCCACACATTGATATGTTGGTAGACAATACGGCTAAGTTCAAAGTCTTTTTGTTTATGGACGAATTTTCCGGTTATAATCAGATCAAGATGGCACCCGAAGATATGGAGAAGACCATATTCATTACCCCCTAGGGAACATTCTGTTATAGAGTGATGCCTTTTGGTTTAAAGAATGCTGGTGCAACTTACCAAAGAGAAATGACTACTGTTTTTCATGATATGATGCACAAAGAGATTGAAGTTAATGTTGATGACATGATTGCTAAATCCATTGATGAAGAAGAACATGTTCAGCATTTGTTGAAGCTATTCCAGCATTTGAGGAAGTATAAACTCCGCTTGAATCCTAATAAGTGTACATTTGGTGTTCGTTCTGGTAAGTTGTTGGGCTTTATTGTCAGCAAGAAGGGTATTGAAGTTGATCCTGCTAAGGTCAAAGCAATACAAGAGATGCCTGCGCCCAAAACTGAGAAGCAAGTCAGAGGTTTTCTCGACCGCTTGACTTACATTTCCAAATTTATATCGCATATGATTGCCACATGTGCGCCTATATTCAAGCTTCTTCGGAAAGATCAGTCTTGTGATTGTATCGAGGATTTCCAGAAAGATTTTGACAGTATCAAAGAATATCTGCTTGAGCCTTCGATTTTGTCTTCGCCTGTTGAAGGAAGACCGTTGATCATGTATTTGACTGTGCTTGAAGAGAGTATGGGTTGTGTTCTTGGTCAGCAAGATGAAACTGGAAAGAAAGAATATGTTATTTACTACCTCTGTAATAAATTCACTGATTGTGAGACTCGGTATTCTATGCTTGAAAAGACTTGTTACGCATTGGATTGGGCTGCTAAGCGTATGCCCTAGTATATGTTAAATCATACCACTTGGTTGATATCCAAAATGGATCCAGTCAAGTATATTTTTGAGAAGCCTACTTTAACTGGGAGGATTGCCTGTTGGCAGATGTTATTATCAGAGTATGATATCGAATACCGATCTTAGAAAGTTATCAAAGATATTGTCTTGGCTGACCATTTGGCTCACCAACCGATTGAAGATTATCAGTCAGTATAGTATGATTTTCCTGATGAAGAGATCTTGTACTTGAAAATGAAAGATTGTGATGAACCATTGCTTGAAGAAGGGCCAGAACCTGGTTCCCGTTGGGGCATGGTATTTGATGGAGCTGTTAATCAATATGGTAATGGCATTGGGGCAGTAATCATTACTCCTCAAGGCACGCATTTTCCGTTTACAACTAGATTGACTTTCAAATGTACAAATAATATGGAAGAGTATGAAGCTTGCATTATGGGGCTTGAAGAGGCCATTGATCTCAGAATCAAATATTTGGACGTCTATAGAGATTCAGCTTTGGTTGTGAATCAGATCAAAGGTGAATGGGAGACGAATCAACCCGGTTTGATACCATATAGAGATTATGCGAGGAGGATTTCAACTTTCTATACAAAGGTTGAGTTTCATCATATCCCTCGAGATGAAAACCGGATGGCAGATGCTCTTGCAACATTGGCTTCAATGATTATAGTGAAGTATTGGAATAAGGTTCCCAATTTGACTGTGATGCGTCTTGATAGGCCAGCTCATGTGTTTGCTGTTGAAGAAGTCAAAGACGAAAAGCTGTGGTATTTTGATATCAAATGTTTCCTCCAAAGTCGGATTTACCCGTCTGAGGGATCTTTGAAAGATAAGAAGACTCTGAGAAGATTAGCAGGCAACTTCTACCTGAACGGTGATGTATTGTATAAGAGGAACTTCGATATGGTTCTGCTCAGATACGTGGATAGACACGAAGCAAACCTATTGATGACTGAAGTCCATGAAGGTTCCTTTGGTACTCATTCCAATGGACATGCAATGGCAAAGAAGATGTTGCGAGTAAGTTACTATTGGCTGATAATGGAATCTGACTGTTGCAAGTTTGTGAAGAAATGCCACAAGTGTCAAATTTATACGGATGAGATTCATGTTCCTCCGACACTATTGAACATCATTTCATCTCCATGGCCCTTCTCCATGTGGGGAATTGATATGATTGGCATGATTGAACCCAAAGCTTCAAACGGACATCGTTTCATTTTGGTGGAAATCGACTACTTCCAAAGTGCGTTGAAGCGGAATCGTATGCGAACGTAACCGAGCAAGTTGTTGTAAGATTTATCAAGAATCGGATTATATGTCGTTATGGTGTGCCAAGTAAGATCATTACTGATAATGGTTCGAACTTAAACAATAATATGGTGGAAGCTCTTTGCAAAGACTTCAAGATTGCACATCATAATTATTCTCCCTACAGACCTAATATGAATGGGGTTGTTGAAGATGTAAATAAGAACACCAAAAAGATAATTTAGAAGATGGTTGTAACATACAAGGATTGGCATGAGATGCTCCCATTTGCTTTGCACGGGTATCGTACATCCATCTGCACTTCAACAGGGGCAACCCCTTTCTCACTTGTTTATGGCATGGAAGTTGTGCTCCATGTAGAGGTTGAGATCCTACCATTACGTGTTTTGATGGAAGACAAGTTGACTGAGGTTGAATGGTGTCAGACCAGGTATGAGTTGAATTTAATTGAAGAGAAGAGGTTAACTGCTGTAAGACCCCAATTTTGTCCCTAAGATCCCTCATGGCATCATAACATTTCATTTGCATAGCCTCGAGGATCATTAGCATCTTGGTTCCCTTTGCCTTTGGGTGGGACCTTCTGTGAGTTGGTTTGAGATCAGCAAGCATGCTTGAATTGTATATCATTGCTTTTCTCATTTTGTTTACTAAACAAAAGCACAAAATATGTCACTAACATTTTTGTTTGTAGCTTGAGCAATCACAAGGTCCAAAGCTTCTAGGAGATCATTGGTACAAAGACATGGTCAAAAGGAGATGATAGCAAGCATGGCAATGGTTCACAAAGCTCTCATCCATCAAATATGCCTCCCTAGTACCTCAATGCACCATTTTGATCAAAGCAAGTCAAAGGGTTTGAGGTCTTGTTCTTCAGAGAAACCCTAATTCATCTGTGCATCACAATGCCTTGCTCATGAAGCAACCACAGCCCATGGTCAAATACAATCAAGGGAAGTTCTTTAATTCATCATTTCATGCATATTTGAACTTATTTGAGTGTCCTCAATCATCAATTCATCAAGATATGAGTTGTGGACTTGAGAAGTTGATCAGTCAATTCATCTGACTATTTTGAAATGCACTAAGACCTAACTTTTTATGTGTTGGTCAAATGGAGATGGTTCCAAAAGAACAAATGTTCTTAAGGACAATATGAACAACTTTCATGTTCATCAAAAATTGATTTGAAGCTTGAAAGGCCATCTTCCATTCCAATACATTATAGGTCATTTTGACTTAAACCCTAATTGTGGGTCAACTTCCCAAGGACATAACTTATTCATTTTTTATTATTTTGAGGTGGGATCAAATGCATTGGAAATATTAAGATGTCTACTTCAAATGTTATGTTGAACAAAATTTCAAAATCTCAAAGGAAATACATGTGATAATGCAAGACATTATAGGTCCTTTTTGACCAAATGCATTAAAAGTCAAAAAAGTCCAACTTCAAGTGCCCATAACTCTTTCATAAAAAATCCAAATGATGCAAATTTTAAGTCCATTTTTATTGTCTTGAAAATATCTACAACTTTGATGTTGGAGGTTTTTCATTTGAGGCTTGCATCATCAAAACAGAGGGGCTTGAAAATTGACCAATTTTAGAAACTTTGCCTTGACATGTCATGCACCATGCGCTTTAAACTCAAATTTCATAAATTTCCACACTTCAAATGGATTTTTGCTCAATATAACAATTGTTCCTTACATCAAAACCTTTCCAACCATTACTCACATGATCATGTTTGGATTTTTTTCATTGGGACTTTCGAAGAGATGAATGTTTAGGTACAAATGAGAAATTCAATTGAAATCTTGGTACATAAGCAATTGCCTTGCAAGTCACACGTCCAATTCCATTTGGCTGATGCTCAGAATTCATTTGGCATTGTTTTTGGGCCTTGTGCATGATCATGCAAGCCCATGCAATGAAGCTCCACATGCCATGCACACGGATTGATCACATTCTCCTTGCCACTTCCTCTATAAATAGAGACCTCATTCCATTCATTTCACACGCTAATTCAACCTGAAATGCTGCAGAATTCTTTCCATAGCCATCACTAAAGAAGCAATTCCATTTTTCTCAAATTTTTCAGATCTAAAATTCAACTTCATCTGGTTGAATTCTTAGATCTAATGCTTCTAAACCTTCATCATTCATCTCATTGAACTTCTGTTTTGGTAAAGCAAGCAAAGAATCAAGCTCAAGTTACCAGAATTCCAGCTTACACTTCAACTGGTATTTTCTTCGAATCTCATCATCCATTGACCTATTTGCTTGAATCTTGTGTTGGCTGAAGTCCTCTCAATAGAGGCATCATAATTATGCATTCAATTTTTTAAATCCATTGAGTTCATGATGAACACCAGATTTTTCAACCTCTGATTTCTCACACCATGGAGATCTAGAGTGAAAATGGATGGTACAGGGATGATGTACATCATCCCAGCTTTCTAAAGATGTATAGATCGTGCATTTTCATTAAGGTTTGGATCTCTGCATTTTTCGCCGGAAAATCCAAGCTCACCGGAGAAGACGGTGGCTCTGGTGGCTTCATCATTGCCAGATCAATTCCTAGCCGTGTGATCTCTTTTCTAGATCTAATCTGGATCATCCATTGTTATGACTTTTATTTATTTTCCATGTGATGGCATTGACCGTGGATCACCATAGGCGTGCGCCTCAGGAGCGTGTGATCTGCCAGCTCAATTAATGAGCTCAGATCCAACGCTCCTTGTTTTTTCGCTTTTTTCTATTTTCTGATTTTATTTTCTTTAATCCCTTTTATTTCAAAAAATCATATCTCTCTCATTTTTAATCCAAAAATTATGGGACCAATTGCATTATTTCCCAAATAATTTCTAGTTTCTATTTCTGATTTTTAATTATTTTTATTTTGTCATTTGATATTTTTTGTGAATTTTCTCTTTTCTGGTTATTTTTAATTCATTTTAAATAGTTTTTTATATTCAAAAAATACAAAAATATTTTTCTAACCTATTTGAATGATGATGGATCTATGAAAAATATTCTCATCAATTTTTGAATTGATTTGAGATTTATTTGAGATTTTAGTTCAATTAGGTTATTTTTATTCATTTTTAATTGATTAAAAATAGTTTCTGACTTTTAAAAATGCTGAATTTTTTTGTCAAACTTTGTTTGACCTTGTTGAACTTAGGATAAATTACTTGGACCTTTCAAGGTTGATTTGAAGTAATTTTGAAGTTTGACCTTTCCATTTTATTTTTAATTCAAGTTTAATTAAATATTAAAAAATGCCAAAAATAGTTTATTCATTTCTTGACTCCCAATCTTCATCTCACTTCTGTTTTTGATTGTTTGACCTGGACTTTCAATGTTATTGGTCAACATATGAGGATTGGTACATTGTATTTCATTTAATGCACTTTAATTTTGCCATTTCCATTTCTCTTATCCATCTTCTCCTTCTTCTTCTTCTATTTCTTTTCTTCTTGATCAATGAGTTGAAGGTTGATAAGTTAGCATTGGTTAGGGAGATTTAATCTTCTTTGATTCAAATCTAATTCATCTTGATCAATTGATCGAGTGAATGGCTTTGCATTAAGGATAGGTTGTCTTTTAAATCATGCAAAAGGCTTAAACCAATACAAGATCAATTCTCATTTTCTTTTTTTGGCATGGCAAGTTTTTGGGACTTGGTTCACTAATCAAGACTCCTAACTTGTGTTTGTTGCCTACATTATTATTGACCGGCCTCAGATAGTTGTGACTTCTAAATAAGTCCAATTACGATTGTTTAACATAGCGCTAAATTTGCCCTACAGCACACTAACTACTAACGCTAACCATTGACAATTAACATTTACTTTATGCAATTTACTTTTATGCAATTTACTATTCTTGCACATATTATCCATTTGCTTTTCTCTTTGCTCATTTGAGCACATGTTTATGTTAATGCCATTTGCCTTTTGCTCACTTGAGCACATATTTGTGTATATATTATTGTGCTTGTGTTTTTGTTTAGATTGTTGTGGACCAAATGCAAAGAAATGGACTTAGTTTCTAGGACCTTCCCTATGCAAAAAATGGAGAATTGGACTTAGATTCTAGGACCTTCCTTATGCAAAATTGGAGTAAAAGGATCTTAATGATGAAGATGGATTGGAAGGACCAAATCTCTAAACTCACTCTTGTCCATTCTTGTTTTACTTCATGGAATCTTTGATGTGTGTGCTTTTGTGCTAGGAGTTTCCATTTGAGCTTAATTGGAGGACCATTGCCATGATCATCCAAGTGGAAGATACCAGATACATTGAGGATCTCTTAAGAGACTTATTTAATTGCTTATGCTTTGTGGTTGCTTATTCCAAAGGATGGGAGCTACTTGGATTATCAATATGATCTCAAGAGGGACTCCATTGTGGTTTTGATTCTTCATCCCTCATCTTTTTGTTTCACTTAGGACTTAGCCCTTCTTCTTCATCTCTCCACTCTAACCCAAGCCAAAACCTTTTGTGCAAACATTTAACCTTTGCTTTCAAACATTAGAAACCTAAGCCTTATGCTTTTTATTTTCAAACTTTCTTTTCACAATACTTATTTTGAATTGAATATTTAAGTCAACTTTGACTATTTTGTACATACTTCTAATTGGTAAATATAACCCATTCAAATTTCTTTTTGTGGTTCCAATGGTCACTTCTTAATCAAATTTTCCATAACCTTTAGCTATTAGGTTTGAGTTATCTTTGTGGTAGATGCAATACTCACCTATGTCCTTAGTGATGGACAATGAGTCTTCCATGCTTATTTTAGGGTTAACCCCTCACTAGCATGTTGAAGTTATCCTCACATGGTGGATTTGTGGTTTGGTTGAGTTTTCTCCCTTTGATAACAAAAGAACTTATGGCTTTTGGACCAATCAATTCACCAACTTGTTTTGAGATTTTTATCCCGAACTACGAGGTTTTGATCCTAACATTTTTTTTTAAGATGGTACGTAGGCAATGGGTTTATCCATCCAAACACAAAATGTAAATAACTTGTATATTCTCTTCTCATCTCTTCAATCATGTTTGCACAAACATATTTTCACAAAACAAACAACCTTTGCAACAAGTATGAAAAGGGCTCCCTAGGAGTACCTAGGATGTTTTGGGTGCCTAACACCTTCCCATTACATAACCAACCCCCTTACCCAGATCTCTATTTCTCTTTTACTAGTTTTCGTTAAAACTTTTAGGTTTTTGTTCGCTTTCTAACCATTCCTTTGGATAAATAGAAGTGCGGTGGCGACTCGACTTTGTATGATTTACCTTGGATTTAGTTAATATCTCTAATGGTAACGAATACCCCGCTACAGAAAAGTGGCGACTCTGTTAGGGAGTGTATTTGCCTAGTGGGTTTTACCAACTTTTCATGCTTGTTGTATTGTATTTGTTTTGTGACATATTTTTTATGCAATTTGGGATTACTGTATTGTATGTAATGATTGAATTGCTTGATATTAATTCCTTTTATGCTTGGTGATCTTTGTGAGATGAGTTCTATACCCGGACTCGAGTGCAATTAGGATAGGAGAATGGCGTAGTCTTGTTGACTTGTGTGGAGTTATTCCTTAGCAAGTTGACTTGCAAGTCCATTCACTTGGTGGAGGTTATGTTGGGATCAATAATGTCACACAAGTAAGTTGTGGTTAGACATTACTCTTTCCAATATAGACCTTAGAAGCCAAGGACCTTAGTTTACCAAGCCCATCTTGGCCTATTCTTAGGATGTAGTGCGAAAGTCGTTCAAGTGTAAGATTTGATACGATTGTTACGCGATACTACACTCATAAGAGTCTCTCTTGAGAATATTTTGGAATACGAGTAGTCGTTTCTCCGATAATATCCGAAAGATGGGATGATGACTATGGGAACCTCTTGTAGAACATGTTTGGCAGGTTTAAACCCTAGTACACTCCCTTTGGGTGGTTCTTAACCTAACTCCATGCTCGTGACTTACAACAAACCCTTGATTCATGGTTGATCCGTTCATGAATCCTTAATATCAATGGAACTTGGGTGTTGATAAGGTGTAAACCATAATCCACCAAAATGGATGATTGATATTAAGGATAACATGATCCATCCCATGACCTTTGTTTGGTGTGCTTTGCTTGATCCTTGAGTGTGATTGTTGCATTCATGCATTCATGCACCCATTTGCATCCATATCA